>NC_069140.1:84935612-86249362 GCF_943734755.1 Anopheles moucheti | reverse complement strand
TGCGGCACTTAATTAAAAGTGAACACTCAATAAAACGTGCCTGATACAACATGCCACACTTTGTCCAGCTTTCCCCAGCAACGATGGAACTGGTATGGTTTGCTGCGGTTCTTCTAAATTCTGGCCCTGAACATCTGGCAAATGGAAAATGACAGAAAATAATTCAAAAAAATATCTTAAATTTGATGAAAAGTGATAAAATACAAAATCAAGCTGGTAAAACGAAAACACCAACGCTGCTTGCCTGGGCGATGTTCATTCGGCATTTTGTTTGCTCGAAATAGTTCGAAATGCATATTTTCCATCAAACTTCTCCGGGTTGCCATTTTAGGTACCAGTTTTGGTCCCCTTTTTTGTGGGCCTGATCGAATTTTCACCAACATTATGCCATGACACTTAACCTCAATCGTTGGCGTGTGTGTGTGTGTGTGTGTGTGTGAGTGGGGGGGAGTGAGAGAATTGGGTAAAGGGAGGCAGGTTTGCAAAACTGCCATTCCCAAGCTAAGCGTTTCCCGCTTTTTCTCGGTTCATTTCCCATTCGCCATTGGTGCGGGCTTGCAACGGTACTCTATGTAATTTTTCGACCGATTAATTTCAATTTTATTCGACTTTTGCTAAAAAAAAAAAAAACTCCTTCAAAACTTCCACAATCGAACACCACTGATAGCAATTTGCAGTTCGATTGCTGCGGGCGGTAAAGTTCCGAGCAAAACTCCGGAAGGTTTGACCCGAAACCGAAACCCTTAACTGCAGTGACCACGTGGTGGCACGATGATTGGGTGGAGAGGATTTTTTTTTTTCGGTACGGAAGTTTTCACAATACATTTGACTGCAATGGTTAGCCGGCGGCCGCAGCATCGACGAATGTTTAACTTTTTCATTCTTCACCCGGGTAACGAGATCAACCACAATGGGTTGAAATGCTCAATAGTTTCGGGTGGGAAGAGGAAAAGTTTTTTTTCCAATTTTTAGCAGTTTTTTTTCTGCACTGGAAGAAAGTGGTCCCAATGAAAGAAATGAACGCAATCATTCGTAAACTTTTTTTTTTATGCAAAGAAAAGACGATCAATTAGCGCAAAAATGGAATGGTGTATTTCTATGCACTAAAACTACAGCAAAGCAGCAGGTTTTGCATACGTACGTTAGTAAAGCGATGGGGTATTCTAAATTAATTGAAAATCAACACAGTTTTAAGCATTTGTCCGCTTTCCATTGGGTATCCGTTAACCGTTTCTTTCCACGGGGGAAATGAGCCGAAGCGCACCATTAGAGGGAAGAACAAAACCGTCCTTTTAATTACAGCGATCGGAAGCGGTGATAATTGAAAATGAAATCGCTGACGGAAATTAAAGAGCGCGCAACGACCGCACGGCACCGTCGTGTCGAATGTAGTTAAACGTTAATGATTTTACTCGAAAACCCCGTTTACAGAGATGATAATTTTTACACTTTTACGGGAAGGAATAAGGAAAAAAAGACACCAGCGAATGAGAGGTTTGTAAAAGTGATTGAAAGTTAATGCGGGATACATAATTTCTAATGGCGCATTTGAACAAAAAACTTTAAATAAAATTGCTGACTTTAAACATGAAATGGAAACTTAAAAAAAAACAAGGCATGAAACGAAATAGAATAAACAAAAGATTGACAGAAGACAACTAGAGCTAATGGTTAGCAATATTTCAAAACAGATCTATAGTGTTAATGCAAACAGATAAAAAATAAATAAAGTTGATATGTTTGATGATGGGAAAATAAAATGTAACGTATTATATTGGAGAATAAAAAATAGAAACAGAAGAGTATATTACAG
Organism: Anopheles moucheti; assembly: GCF_943734755.1. Taxonomy (NCBI): domain Eukaryota; kingdom Metazoa; phylum Arthropoda; class Insecta; order Diptera; family Culicidae; genus Anopheles; species Anopheles moucheti. The sequence continues at coordinate 86,247,549 of NC_069140.1, read as the reverse complement.
CAAAGGACAACTATCGTTTCAATTTCTTTGTGCAATTGAGTTAAATATAGAAACTAAATAGCTCAACCTGAAATCAAAAGAAGAACAGAAAAGATAAATAAATTGAAGAGATAAAAAAAGATATTGATAGAAAATAGATACAAAATAAAAATAACATGTAATAAAACCATAATTAGCCTCAAACTATATACAAACCGGCTCGCTCGCTAGTTTTACCATGGGAACCGATAGAAAAAGTCGAAGTGTAATATTGAAGACGTAAGAATATAAGTACAAAAACAATTAAAACTTAATACTAACCTGTAAAAACGGAAATTTTTTTTGTTAAACATTACAACAAAAAAACAAATAAAAAGTAATAAAAGAGAGCTACAAATATAATCAATAAAATAAAACAATAAGTCGACCAACCATGTTTGTTTTCTAAGTCCGACCAACCAATAAAACCAATCAAGGCTCTGATTGTGATGGAAACAGTGAAGCGAAAAACAGTCATCGGTAAAAGCAGAAAATGCGGCAGGTTAAAATAACTCAAACAATCAAATAGTTTACCGCAAAATTACAATGCATCCGGTGCGATATCACTTTACAATCGATCACAACATTCACAACCCTATTAGATGCGGAAGCTGATATCGTTCGCTTCATCAAATGCAATAATCGATTTCACATTAGAAACCACAATATAAACCAAACTCCGGCATCCTTTTTGCTGGCTAGTCGCAGCGTATTTAGATTGGATGCTTTCTGGCAAAACAAACAGCACCAGCACCACCGTCTCCACCATCATCATGGAACAACGCATCGATTCCGGATTGAATGATTCGGGGGTTTCGGTTTTTGGTCTGCGTTTGCTGTTTGCCTGGCAGTTGCACCACATTCGCCCCTAACAGCTGCGAGCGGAGTGTTTGCTGTGCACTTTAAAAAGAGCTCGATCACCAGCAACACCTCTATCCAATCTATTACGGTGAGGTTACCGATGTGCCGGATGAGTGCAAGAAATTACAACCAGCACGCACGGGTACGAACCGTACGGGTATATTGCAAGCGGCCACGAATGAGTCGATCCCCGCCGGGCTACTAGCTAGTTCAAACAAATTTGGAGCTTTCGATGGAAGCTGACTGCAGTTGGTGGCGGGCAGGCAGGCACGGGCAGGATAACTAAACCATCAACCTTACGGTATCCATCCGGCAGGGTTTTCCGTGGCTGTATCCACACTGATGGGGTGCTTATGGGATGTCTTGCGGGTGAGAAGGCAGTACCGTGCAGCCTCGGCTACGAACGTCCGGAAAGCATAAACACTTACCCATATGAACCCTGCTGGCCATCCAGCCAGCCGGTTTGGGGAATCTCGGAACAAATCAAGACGAAGGCAATCTAGTGCACGGTGGTGCCGCCTTGCACCGTATCCAAGGCACGAAACGCAGCATACTACGATCCCAATGGGAGTCCGTGTCTTTGTGTCGTTAGGGTAAAAGTGTAAACGGACGCTCTCGCAGTACAAACGAACGTACAAACGGTTTGCCTGTATGCCGTCCTGTGCCGGAGGGGAGCAGGGTTGCCCAAAACATTCAGCAGCTGTAATATGTTTCCGCAGCGGTCGACCGGGGGTATTTGGAATCGAACTGGTACTGGTACCACCCCTGGACGACTGAACGAATTTTGATATCCTTGGCTGGTTAGTTGGTCGCCTTACGGTTGCCACCATTGCAAAAGCACTGCCACGGGGTAAAGAAAATGTTTATCTCTCTCTCTCTCTCTCTCTGCTCTCCACATGAGTCACACGAGCTTGTGCGGGGATGGCGAGTACCGGGAAAAGGGGGTTGACTGGCGCCATCAATGACAATGAGCGCGGTAGGTTGCAGAATGGGGCAGAGTTGGTGTGGGAAGGATGAAAGTTTGTTGTGTTTGGGAATGGGTTTCCGGTCGACTCCAGTGCACCGGTGGCAAAAGTAATTGTATCGATGTGATGCTGTGTCACTGTAAGACAGAACGGCACACCGTTCTCGGTTGAGAATGGTTTTGCTTTAGATTGTTGGGGGAGGGCTTTTGGGATGGGAACAAGTACCACGAGAAGGTGTTTGTACGTTGGTTAGATGTGGTCAGGGATCGGCAAGCAGTATTTAAGATAAATCCTATTTTGCTATGCCAATAGCATAACCACAGGGGCATGAACATGGAATTGTTTTTATGGAATACATTTAATTTAATAATTCGTTTTTTATATGATTTGGACATTTTTGCAAGTAGAATAATCACAAAACGGGTAGTTTTGTAATAAGTTGCCAAGATTTTTTTCTACAAAAGATAAAATTAGGTGGTCAACAATCTTATTACTAGTATAACAACAAATTGCATTAACTGTATGCGGGTATTGTTTCATGAATGATTTTTATTTGCAAGGACACAATTTAATTACTTTTAAATGAAATCGAAACACATGTTTAAAGTGTTAAATAATTTAAAAATAATTTAAAAAAATAGGTGTTTCTTAGTTTTGATCATGTTTGCTATTTATTGTCTTTACTTATTTGTTTATAAAAGTTTTTTTTAATTTTAGTTATCTTGAATGATTTTCTTTTAATCGTTTATGCCAAAAATACAGATTTAAAGCAATTTCTTAATTGTATCAACTTCATTTTTTCATTTTGAAAAGACCAGCTGAAATTCTAAGTGGCAAAAAAAACATGAGTTATTTATAATTTCAAACATGTTTTAATTAATTCTTAATCATTAAATATACACTTTGATACAACAATAATTTTCATATCCTTTCTCTTGCGTCACCTGACTTTAAATATCAAACGCTTTGCTCCGGCTGACTACTAACCACTGATTTTGACAATCTTCATACAACAGTCGTCCGAGGTTGACCTCCGCACCACTCGCACATTGTCTTGCGTCGGGAAAATCAAGCAAGTAACAGCAAAGAGAAACGCATCCTGCTGCCCAGCGCAACTAGACGTCACAGTACAAACAAATGGAATCGTGCTTCGGCCAAGATAAATATCATTACCGAAACCATCCCTTCGTTGCCTGTTCAACCCACTGCTTACACTGCGTACCGTACGTCCCGCTTTGCGGAACCCAGCCCGGGATTGACTTTGCCGTGTAGTAGGGTGGTAGCTTTTCGAGTCCAAGGGTAAACCCCTGCGACTAGATAGAGTTTGACAAAGTGATCACAAAACCTAATCAATACGAATTTCGGTTTAGCGCCGACCGATATCAGCCTTCTATGAGGGTGTTTTTCCTGTGTCCTGTGTGTTGCTGTATTTTTTTCTCCTCCTCCCAAGAAGTTACTTCCGTTGGACAGTGTTGCACCCTTGGTGGCAACCCTTCACTCCCCTTTCGTAGCTCTATTTATCTCCTGCTGCGAAACGAGTGGGAGTGGGAAAATCATATCGAAACGATCGCTCAAGGCGAACCCATCCCCCGACGGTGGAGGGCCATGAGTGCCATCGCATCCGTGTCGTAAAGAAACATAGTAGGCTGTGTATCGAAGCTGTACGGGAAAACACTTGACAGAAGCAGCTGCACAGCTTGGCGTTTTGAGCGAGCGGGCTTTTGCCGACTTCATAAAGATAATGTAAATATTATGTCATCACATCTTGTGCGGGTTTCTTATCCGGCGCTGTGGAGCCCTGCGTTGGAGCGTTGGAGGTTGTGATTATTTTGTCAGCTGTTTTGACGTCTACCCGGCGACCGATGTTTCCGATGATGGTGTGAAAGGGTTTTGTGTAGCGGCGGGTAGGCTTTAGGGGTTCATAAACTGCCCGAAAGGACGCTGCATGTGGATAATGTGGTTGATAGTTCCCCGGTTTGAGATCTGTTTTGCAATGGACTACCGACCATCACCACAACACGTGGCGCGAGCGTACGTGTATGAATAATGAAGCCCATGATCCGGGGGTTTTCCCCGCAGTTTGTACCCCTTTTCTTTTTTTTTCTTTCGTTCGCTCGGTTGGTTGTTGTGAAGCTGTCTTACTTCCCAACGTTTGACGAACCAGAACGGGTAGGCTTTGGAACGGTTGTGTGTATTTTACCTTCTTGCGTGATAAACAATATCGCACCACACGGTAAACCGGGTTCGGGTTGGTGGGGTCAGAGCTACCCATCAAATGATGATTGCGGATCTCGGTTTTATACAACCACTTGAAGATATTTGCCTGCTCGGGCTTATCTGCATGCGGGAGGGCATTTCCTTCCCCCTTCCGATGCCAATTCCATTCCCCGACCCAACCTCGACAGGAATGGTTTGTCGTTCTTGCTTGTATCGTGTCCATCCATCCGAACACTTCCAGCCCCCCGGGTTACGCCCGTACAGGGAGCTGCTGGAATGACATTTTGTTGCGCACACAATACATGCCCTCTCCGGGTACATGTTTTCACATTGTGCAAAGGGGTTTTTGCCGGGACTGTAATACACGGTTGGATACAAAAAAAAAAAAAAAACCAGAAGTGAATTGTTTATTGAATGTGCGGCAAGCTAGATGATATGATACAACATGACAGCAATCAAGCAATCTTGACGGAAAGCTGAAATGGATCGTATCGTAAGCGTACGTATGCACGACCAAGCAGTGAAATATGTTCATCGCAAAGAATGGGTTTTTTTCTGTTGTTGTTCTGTTGATTGCTACCAACATTAGGAGAACTCTTGAGAAGGTAGATTACATTTGTGCTTTTTTTTTTAAAGTGAGGTAAAGCAAAGCGGAAAAATAATTATTGTTTGTGCTTTAAGCCATCGTAAATTAAAATCTAAAAATCAGGAGTTCTTTGTTTAACACAGGGATCCGTTGTTATTAATATATTCAAAAAGTATTTAAATACACGCTTCTAAATAAGTATAATATCTACCGAACAGAAACATTACTTTGTGAAGAGATTTAATGTTTTTACAAAAGAAAAAACAGCTAAACAAAACAATCATAATAGAGAATGTTATCCTTCTTTGCAGTAAACGCCGCAAGGTATGCAACAAGCACTACACAATAGTTATTCAAGCTTTTCGTATTTTGATACGGTTTTGTGATTTATCAAACACAGCTTAAAGCGCGATAATTTTAAGCATATTAATCACTTGGATTTATAGTTCATATTCATTCTATTAAGCGTCTCACCTTCTGGTGACTTGATTCTAGACTAATTAAAGCCGTTTATGCAATCAATTTTAAATCATCAATCATAAATTTACCGTAAATTAATTGAAACTAAAGTACATGAAATCACACTATATCTTATGTAAATGAATTCTGCTGTAAAGAAGGAAAACTGTCCAGTCACGTACAATTAGTGAAATTTACGTGACTGATACCTTTTGCGGTCGGCTAGCAAAACAAAACATTCTGACTTCTGTCAGAAGAAAGTGCACACGGTACACTTAATTTGGGACTATCTTAGAGAGACGCATCACGTGCTGCTCGTCGCCGGGAAACCGACGCTAATGAATAGTGGCGACATTCAGCGGCGACAAAAAAAAACTACCATCCCATGATGGTCGGTTCCGACAAAAGTTTGATGGAGTCGAGTGCCAAAAAAAAAAAAAAACGAAACGAAAATCCTCCCTCCGCCCGTTCCGTTTAAGGTCGGGACCCTCGGGACCGTGTGACCGGTTTCGTGTGCTCGCCGGCAAGATGTCGCTTTGTCACGTCACTCGTCATTTGTCTGATCGCATTACGTACGACATGTACGTCAGATCCATTTCGCGCTCTTTTTCCCCGACGGGTAGTTTGACAGTGGAGCAGTCGGGAACGAATCCGACGGCTTTCCTGGAGGCTGTTAGCGCGCGTGGTAAATGGATGCGGTGTTGAGCTGTTCGTGTTTTTTTTTCTTTGGGGGGGTTCGCCAAAGAAGAAGCAACGTACGCCAGCAGTAAGGCCTTTAGCGACATCGAGAAAATCCACTAACGACGCATGATCGATACGTGAACACTGTGCTCACTCGTACTCACTTGGGTATATATTTTTTTTGTTTGACGATAGCCTTAAAGAACAAGCACGTCAGGCTCGAGTGCAAAGCAAGCGCCTTTATTATTTATCCTGTTATTTTATTTCTCTTGCACTCAATTGCTCGTTTTGGCCGTGGCTGCAACAGGAAGGCGAAACTTCACGAGGCGAGAGAAGAATGGAAATAAAAAATAATACTGAACCCGGAAACACCGCCCAGGGCACGGTGCTACCGCTGGCACTAGCCCGCCAGCATAATTTACATTCTCCGCATGAAGTGTATCAAAAATCATAAATTTCAATTTCGTCTCTCTTGAATGTCAGGCTTCGGGCGGCTGCAGAATGATACTTCATCGTTAAGCTTTTTCGGTGTTTTTCCTTTCCCTTCGAGGCCTTCGAGGACCTCGCGTCTCGGACCCGGTCCTCGGACGAACCCGGCAGGTTCGTCATCAGGATTGGCTTTCGCTGTAGCTAAATTGATAAATATTCACTTTTCGTCGACTGCGGATGCGGATCGGGCGATAGTCAGAAGGGAGAGAGAGAAAACGCGTCAAAATAACGAACAAAGCCACAGTACAGCAGTACGAGAAAAACCGAAATAGAAGCTGCTGTGCGAGTGAGTGGTAGCAAATGAAGCAAACACTATCCCGGAGGGGCAAACACGATGCACGTCCACAGGCATGGCAAGGCATTTTCCCGGTGGACCCAGTGTGTGTGTGTGTGTAGTGTGCTGCGAAGCAGTATCATCCTTGCCGATTTCGCTCGCTAAAGCAGCCTGGTACGGAGCTAAGGGATAAAAAAAACCCCAACAGGAAGAAGCCTTGAAGGTAAGATTTATTCCGTGCTACTGCATGATCGATACCGTTTTTCTTTCCTTACTTCTAAACCCCATCAAATCGTAGGACGATTTGGTTTATCCATCGAATATCTGCAGCGAACGCACATGGGGCATGGGAAACACCCAGGCGAAATAAAGGTGTGCGGAAGAAGTTGGCGTAGATCTTGATTCATAGACTGCTGGTAAGTAGGTTGGATTGGAAATTTGGTTTCGCAACAGTTTGAGATGTTGTGGTGCTGAGTCAAAATATGAAATCCATTTTAGTTCCATGGTGAAGTCACCCGAACGGAACGCATATTTTTGTGCGGGCACACGCGGATGCAGTTCGATGAAGGAAATTGGTATCAAAAAAATGCTGATAGGAGCTCCTGTCCATTGAAAGTATGCAAAAACATATTTTTATTTTCCCGAAATATGACAGAATAACTATACGAGAGCGAAATTGGACATTGATCAAGCTTATTGCGTATGCTGCATTGCTTACAGTAAATATGTGAGGAAAGTTCGATGGAATAATGGATTTCAGAGTCAATGTGAAAAGATAATGTATATAGCTATTGGAATTTTATAACTAACTTAAAAGAATTCGTTTTAATGTAATATAGATATTTATAGCCGAAACTCTGATGAGCGCCCGTAACTAGATAAATAAAAAATCAAATTTATCAACAGCCGATAGCCCGGCGGATTGCATACTTTTCGGCTAATTTGTAATCAGCAGGAGTACGTTCTGAAAGAGACCCTGAAATACGGTTAGCGTGTAAAACGAACATTAAATATTGCAATTAAGTACAAGAGATTTTAGTTCTACATATTATTCAAATTAGATTATTTCACAAACGCTTTCAGCGTAAATAAATGTAATTATTAAAAACTGAATGCGCTGCTAGTTGCATACTTTACGGCGTTTTCACTGCTAAGCAAGAAGTGTTTTGGCATTGTTTTTATTTCGGCATGATATGGTTATATGACTTGAAAGGATAACATTTTCAAACATGCTTTATTCGAATAGTAATTAGTGAGTGAACAAGATTCCAAACGTGACGTAAGCGAGGGTATGAAAAGACATTGTTGACACGCCCATTTGGCCCTTGGATGGAAAATGCAACAAAGTAACGGCACACATCACAGGCTGGTGCAAAATTCCTTTAATTTATTCTTACCAGTTTCATTTAATTTAATCAACCTCTTCCAGCCGGACGGTACGTATAGGTCGATCCGCATGCAACCCAACCGGCGCGGGATGCTAACGTCTTTGTCTGTTTTTGGGTTGCTGGCAGCATAATTTCGCTGTGAGGCTGAATTGAATATACATAAATTTTAAGCACCAGCAGCGTCTTTGCCGTGGCAGAGATTTTGAGCGCCAGGCGAGATCCAGAATGGCGAACGGCGATGATGGCAATGAGCTTCTGGCGGTGATAGACACAATGTGAAAGGTATGATGTTTTGTAAGCCGACACATTGCTGACATTGCACCAGCGGGTTGCACCTTCCCGGCACGTAGTGTCTTGTTCAGCCAGTTTCGTTTAATTTCAGCAACGTACCACGAAAGGCAATAGGATAACTGGCCGTGATGCGCTTTCCCATGATCGGTGCGGGCCTTGCACACGCCAACACCGCTGGAAACTTCATAATACATTGATGCAACGGCATCATGGCAGTGGCGCGACCACTCGTACCGATACCGCACTGCCAAATCTGCCAAACCACTGGAAAACATTCTTCACCCTTAGTTCCACCAGCACGGCTGAAGGTACGTCGTGATGTCATTCCCGGGGCACAACCCTTTTCGAAAAGGGGGTAAATTAAACGCACAACGTTGTAAAAACGAGGGCCACACAGTGAAACATTCTAGCACAACCTTGCTCACCGAAAGCAACTAGACGGACCGGTTCGAGCTCGAAAGAAGAAAGACCTTGATGAGCAGACGACCATTACGGCGAGCTGCTCTCCATGATCCGATTTGTTCCGTGCGAATGCGTCGGAAAGTTGGCGAAAGATCTTTCCTGAGGAATGAGCCGGGTATTTCCGGTACAGGCATTATCGGAACGAGTGTAAGGCCGTAGTTGCTGACGACAAAAACGGGGTTTCTTCTGCGGAAGGTAGAAAACCTTGCTTTATACTAAGTTTCACTAGTGACTCTATCGTGGAAATAAGGGAATCATGTAACTTATATCAAAATTGCAAATAATCTTGACAAAGTAATAACACTAGCTGTTGAACGATTCGAATGTGACAACTGGCTTCGATCGTTTGACGGTAGAGGGCGCTATATCGAGCGGCGATATTGATCAACCCGATGATACCCGAGTGAAGAGGAACAACGACCGGCGTGTTTTACTAAAAAATAATTGCTATAACTACTATGCCATAAAATCCTGCAATTTGCGCATTGTCCACTATTCTGTGCTTATTGTGTTATTATTACCATGCCGTCACGCTGTAAACACTTATTCTAATCTAACCAATACCTGCAGTTCAATATTTTCATGGCCAACTTGATTGCCGCTTACTTTGACAATACAGGCAGTCCCCGAGATACGCTATTATAGCGGACCGCTATAATACGGGAAAAATCCGCGTAACTCGAATCCTGGTGCAATTTCGTTTATACTTCAAAGTCAGCGAGTCGACTTCCTTCTCTGGATTTAATTTTTTCACCGAATCAGGCGTTTTTAAGAAAGAATACATTATAATAAGTTAAAAACAAATGTTTTATGTGACATAAAAGGTATTTTCGACCAATTGTTCATCAGTTTGCTTAAAATTTGTGCTATAAACTAGCTCAGCTGTCAAATTTCCAAAAACCGCGTATCTCCGAATCCGCCTATCTCGGGGACTGCCTGTACATTACATCCTCATGTTGTTGATGCTGCCATTATGGCTTTACGCAGTGTATCAATACGAGCTTGCCGACTCCCCCTTCCTAATGCCATTCGGTGAAAAGTGTTTACAGTGGTGCGCGTGTGTCAGTCACCATGCACCCGGACTTGTATTCACCCCCATTTCCACCCCGTTTCGTTTTGTGTTAGTTGCATTATCTGTGTACATCAAAATTTCAGCAAATTCAATTTCGATCCTTTTCTCTTCCGATAATGAAATCACCGTCTTGGCAATTGTGATAGATACTTCCCGGTGCAAATGGTATACCATTGGTGCGGCACGTACATTGACCGTGTCCATTCGCCTGTCTCGGTGCAGGTTTGCCGTTGGGCGTTGCTGCACATCGTCTACCGGTTTGGGGGGAAAGGGGTGAACAAACCGAGCCATGCAAAACTCGATTGCCGCAGCCACCGTGTCCTGTGTGGGTTTACACTTTCCGCCCGGGCCGGCACATTTACAAACGCGCTGCAAAGGATGTGTGCGTGTTTGTTGCTGGGGGTTTTTGCGAGCGATATACCTCGATGTGGCCGTGGTGCCCGTGCGGACTTGCAGTGCCGTCGATGCGTCGGAACATCGCAAGTCAGCAGCCTGTCGAAGAAAGTACCATTTTATGAAGATAATCTAATAAAGTTGCTCTTTCCTTCCATTTAATTCATGCACGAAAACTGCAACGACGACGGTAAACAAGACACACCGGAACAGAGCGGGCAGAGTTGTTTCCAGCAGCGAGGAGTAAACATGGGACAGACAAATCGGAAAGAAAGAAATTGCGACTCTTCGAACGGTGCGGTACGGTCGGCCTGGGAGGACCACCAACGGCACGGGTGACGACCAACTTTTCCAGCGACGATGCAACACGACGCTAACGAGGGAAACACAAGCGCTGGTATAAATCAATTTACCGATCGTAAGCAGCAAATGGAAAAAGCAGACGTCCTCGGTCGCTCGGTTTTGCAGCCATCAAATTTGTCTCCGGGCGCATCCACGCCGGTGGCTCCCGATGTCGGTGCAATTGTACGTCGTTCTGCCCTGGGCGCTACGGTTCGCTTTCCCTGTTTCGCAGTGGTCCGTGTTTTGAATCTCGTCAAAATGCGTTTGGTAGAGTGTCGTTACGAAACGCTCGCTACTTCATCAATCGATGCGCAGCGAGAATTTTTAATCCCCTTTCCTTCCTTTGGAGGTATTTCGTTTGGCTGTGGTAGCTGTGGACCACTTTTGGACAGCAACGAACGTAATCAAACATGGCTTGAGTGTAAACAATAAATTTGATTTTAATTTACCATTTCTTATTACGTTTGGTACGTAAATGTGATTGATGTTTTGTTCCGAATGGCATAACAAAAAAAAAACGCAAAGGATGGATAAATTAGCTCGACGGGAAACTAGTGCAATGGTTCTTATTTCATTCCACGGAATTGTAAATAAAAGTTTTGCTTGTTAGCAATCTACTTCATTGCAATTAGCCATCCACATTTGGTTTATTCTCCTAAATAGAGAGGAAATTCGATCAAAAGAAATCTATTTGGACCAAAGCCCACATGCCTGAAGGGTTTTTCTTTATAGTAGCGAGGTTTTTAGATAGCTCGATTTTTAGTAACGCAAAAAACGGACTGTTCCATATGCAGATTTGTCAGATTTGTACTGCTGAGAAAGACTGTACCACATTTGAAGAAAATACAGCATGAAAGTTGCCTACAAGATCGTCCATTATTTTTTTTTGTACTGTAGACTTGCGCTCCTTGCCAAATATTTTGTCGAAAGCGATTAAATTGGATTTATTTAAGGACAACACTCAACTATGAGGCAGATCCTATTAAAATGCCGTAAGCATCAGATTTAAATGCACCATCTATTCATCACGCTTAAGACGGTCTACGATGCAACAGATCGGTCCACGCTATAGAACATCGTTAAGCAGCTAGCGCAAGAGGCTGTCGAGGGCAATTATGGCTGGACTGAACATGTTGCCGTAACCATTCGAATCTCACCAGGTCTTGAGGCTAACGGATGGATTCCACTGTTTGTTATCCGACGAAGCTCTGACAGGTGTTATAGGAAGTGCCGGTTTTGATCTCCAGGGCGCGGTTTTCATCCGTTATTTCCAATTCCTTGGCATCGCGCATGATATCGCCTTCATCGGACATAAATTTCAGGTGATGTTCAAAGCACAGCACAGGGTTTAAGATTGGATTAAGGATCAAAAAGACGAAGAGGAACTTATTTCCGAAGGTTCTAACCGTCGAAAGAGCAGGGAATCAGTTGATGGCCACGATCTCGAGATGGTATTGAAGTTCTACCACGATCTATGATGCTACGGTACGATCGTAACTTAAGACAGCGACTTAAGCAACGTATCTCGAAGCACATTGTTTCCTGCTAAACAAATTCTTACCATCCAACAAACTCTACCAGTTATTTCTAAACAAGAATCTTGGACACTACGGGTAGAATACGGAGCAAAAGAGAATAATTTACCTCGAGCTAACTGAGCTGTTTGATGTAGCAGATATCCCAACGGTGGCCATGGCCGAAATGATAAGTTGAAGTTGGGGAACATGATGTGAAAGACGGACCTACGCTCTTTTAATAAGACGCTCGTCCACGACCCGTTAGGTTAGTGTCGCGTAGTGACTGGCTGAATCAAGTGAAACTAGATCGGACCGAGATTTCTCGAAATAGATTGCTAAATTCACCATTTCTTTATTGACATAACAACGTACTCAACTGGAAAAGGGCCAAGAAATACATACGCGTAGTAAACTTATCGTATAACGTTGTCTGAATGATAAATAGGTTAATGTTGTTTTCGTTTTTAACTTTACATTATAGATTTTGATTTATTTTTGCTTTATTTGTTTCCCTCCTCCCTCCTTTCGCAATTAGTGGCAACGACTTTTATCCACGCTTTCCCAACTCTCAACTCACAGCCAACCATCATATTTTACCATGTCTCGTAGTCGATCAAACGGTAATTCGAATTGATGGCTTTCGCCCGCTTGTCGCAAACCGGTCGTTGCAACGTCCAACGTTCTTTTAATGCGAACGAAACCAACCAAGGCGTTCTTTCGTCACCGTTAAGTTTGAACAAATTAACACAAACGATCGGATGTCGTAATTTATTTAAAACACTTACCCGCTCCCTGCTTCTCTGCCGATCGACGAACCTCCCACCTGGGTTGTGCTCATCCCAGAGGGGAAAAAGTTTAATCGTTCAACACACACAGCATCGCGCGGTGCTGGTCGGGGCGAGGCGTTGATTTTCCCAGCCAGGCCAGGTTCACTCAGAAAACGGCGAACAAATTTGTTCATCCCGCGTTTCAAACGTGAATGATTTGATTACAGCTTAATCAGATAATCCCAACACCGTCGCCCAGCGGTACGAGCTACACACGGAGGTGCCCCGGCGCTGAACTTTCGGCCTGCTGGTGCCTTGGTCGGTATTGGTCTGATGGGCGAAATTAATTAAGAATGATTTAAGTTGGTTCGCGCGGGATGGACAAACCGGTGCTTTTGTGGGGCCTGAAGGAAAGGTGATGAGGATCAATCGATGCCTGAAATTTGTTAGCGCCCCAGAGACACGAATCGCACCGAAAGGGAGTTTTGACGGAGGGATATTAACATTTTTCATAAATCATCGTACAGTTTTTCCTGGGGGGGAAAGTAGATCTTATCATTGTTCAACGCTTCCAAACGGTTCATATTCCCACGGTTGGGTCCAGCTAATTCAATACCAATATCTAGCACAAAGTGCTGCTGCTTGCTTATCCATTCCTGCTGATAGGATCAATTTTTCCGCACCATCATTGCAACAATAATCGGTCTCGGGTGGCTCTAACGCTGTGCAAACAGAAATTCAGTTTTCCTACCACTTCGCTCGAAAAATACCCGCAAATAATTGTCCATCTCTTTGTGAAACCGGGGGACTGCTACGCAACTCCCGTCACAACTACAGTTCAGCCGAATCGTAATGAAGCAAAACCAACGGCGGAAAGGACTTAATACGGTGAGTAGCATGCTTACAGGCCTCACCGATCCCTTAAGAACGGGGTGTAAAAGCGACCAATCCACCCGGATGAAGCCACCCCACAGGGAACGGGGAAGGGAGCGATACTCTTCAGCGTAAGAATTCATTAGCGCACAGAAAGAAACGAACCCAATCCGGTGGCACTTCATTGATTGCGACTCGCCGTCACCGCGGAGGGAACTACAACGAGAAGTAGAAAACGCGGAGGAACACCAGTTGGAGCATAATTAATCTTCTTTTCGTGTAGATTTGTGTGCTTGCGATAAATAACCGATGCTTTCCTGACGGTACGGGCGCCCCAACGCGCGGATGAACCATTTTAAACGGCGGTCCATTATTAAAAGGCTTTAATAGCAATCGAAACAAAATGTGGCCCGATTACGAATGGTTGCTTACTTGCTTCTTTGCGCAAAGCTGCTTTTGCCTTCAATTATTCCCGAGCGAAAGGAAACGAGGCCCACCGCCGAAGGATAACATGGGTTTCATAAATTAATTAAAAGTTGTTCACGCCAGGATGCAATTATGGTGTGTTTCACCAAATTTCCACCAACGGTAACGGTTACGTGCGTAAAGCGGACGGAAAGTGTGTTGCAATTGAATTTTTAAGCCGGTGTTATTCCGGGAAATTTGTTCGCTTTCCCGAAGTGTTTAATTCTTCCTGGAAGAGGAAGATATACGAAATGTTTATTTCGTATTAATTACCACCTTTAGAATGATGTCGTTCATACAAAGAGAGCTCTGATTTGCAATTGTTTTCCTCTCATATCTGGAAATGTGAATTCATGCAGTGGTTTTCAAAAGTTGATTCTATTATAATAGACCATAACAAGGAATGCCGAATACTTACTCACTGAATGGATTTCAACTGAAGGAAATAAATTACAAAAGAAGTCTTCTGTTGGCTCACTATTTAATAAGCACATTATTAAACTACTATTAAAAGCATGAATTGAATAGAAAATTAAACGTACAAAACAATTAACAATGGACAAAACGCTGTACTAAAACTTCAATCACAGAACATGTACGAAATTGTTTTTTTTTTCTTATTTGCAATTTTGGTTTGTAATAAACTTTTGTTGTTATGCAACTATTCAACTAGTGGCAAAGATACACAATATTTATTTGTATGGATATGGATACAGTTTCGTAAATGCGCGTTTTTTTGCCCATTTTGACAACTGAGTTAGTTTAAAGCACTTAATACATGCAGCTTGTTGTATACGTTTGTGTGCGCTAAGGAAACCCTTAACGCCACTACTTGGATCTCATTTTTTACGATTAACGTACATTTACGATTCCTTATTACTCCAACGCCTTCTATGATAAATAGAATACATGAATACTTTCAAGTAATACGGAATATAGAAGTTTGAGCATGAGGCGGCCCGGTGGTGTATTGGTAACAGCGCCGGTCTTCACAAAACAGAACTAAGAAAAAATGTCCTATCTGTAAGCAGTCAAAAGAGACATATACGGTAGGCCTAGGACCCCCTGAGGATGTTGTGCCAATAAAGAAGGATAAGTTTGAGTAAACTGCATAAAGCTCTTGCGTAGCCCTGTAACCGGGCCGATATAAATAGTTGAAGATACAAAAATCATTCTTATTTGTTGTTATAAATGGGCTATCGATTTTATAAATCAAACTTTCGCTGAGTTTTACCAATTGATATAATAATGTATGTTGGGGACTGTCTGTTTGTATGAACAGTTATACAAGTAAGAAAACTAGTTATAAAAATAAAATGCCTGATCCGTCACAAATTTCTAAATGGATAGAATAATGAAGCTCACCCTTTTGTCAGCATTTCTCTCTATTCTTCTCTCTCTCTCTCTCTCTCTCTCTCTATCTATCTCTCTCGATATCTCTCTCTGTGTCTCTTTCTCTGTTTCTTGTTAGATTGTGATTCAAGATTTTTGATGAAGTGAAGTTTAGGTTGGTTTAGAAGTAGTTTTGAGGTTTAAGACATTAAAAAAGGAAAGAAATTATATACACTTTATGTTACAGAGTGTATGATTCATAATTTAGTTTAAAAAAATCTAATACAGTTTTTGCATCGTAAAGATGTTTAAAAAGAATTAACACGAACAAAAATGGTGTTGTTCTATATATCTCCTGAGGTAATTTAAGGAAAAATTGCATTAAATGAGTTTAAAGCAGTTCGTTCCCCTTGTTATATTTTTAAAATGATACCGAAAATTACACCAAGAACATGAAAAAAAAACATCCCTCCTGCGACAAACTTCCTGCAAAACATGCACAGCATATCGTTCAAATCGCACCGAATGCATCTCATTAGCATACACATTACTTTGCGGTGGTAATCTTCCAAATCGGTTAAGAACACTTCCACCACCGGGCATGAACGTAAGCTACTTCCACTGGTCTTCGACAGAATAAAAAGGGAAGGACATCCCAACGGTGCATCGCTAGCCAACAGGTCGTTCGACTGTTTCGGGATGCCTTTTTTTTCTTGCTCGGTGACAAATTTGGATAAAGGAAAACGAAAGAAAGGACTGGCATTTGCCCAGATATGTACGAACCCCCTTCATACACTACATTTTATCCGTTTGTCGAGCTGGAAAGACATCACAATAAGTGTAGTTTGAGTGGCATAAAAGTGTACCACCCTCGGGGGTAAATACGTGCCCACCGTGCCCTGTGCTCAAACTTCACGATGATGATGATGATGATGATGACGATGGTGCCACGGTATCCCTGGAGGTGGCCGTGCACATGCAAACAAACCCACCGAACGATGCGGTGGGATGCGTAAGAGATCCGCTTCTGGCCACTGTGATGTGCGTGCCAGGCCCCCGGCTCGCCGAAACCCTGCACAATGGTTGCGGAATATCACAAATTCCACTCAGGGAATCTGGTGCGCTACGGTTCGTGTCTTGAGCATCTTATCCCTCGGTTCCTGGAAACAACTTCCAGCACCCTCACATTCGGTTCCCCAACTCTGATGCCTCCGATTGAGATGACAGACAAGTCAAAAGTTTTCCGCTTTTTACATCCATCTGCACGCTGTGTGTGTGTGGGGGGAGTTTGCTTTTTTTATCATTTCACCCCACAAAAACGACAGACTGTCGGTTACGGTCGGTTGCATGGAATGTCAGCCTGCAGTGAGGGGCAAGTTGTTGCAGCAATGAAAAGCACACCGGGACGGTAATATTTATCCAGACAAATTTTTCAGTGGCTAGAAAAAGGACAAAATGTAGGGCAAAATGGAAAACATTGGTGCAAATACGAAGATTAACCAAAGGTGGACGAACAACAGGCAGGCATGAAACACCATATACGGTTTGTTCTCGGTTTTTACACAACGGAAGTACAAAGTAATAGCGTCTTAGTGCAATGTTTTGTGATGTAGCAAAAAAGAAATAGTGGCTAACTTACTTCAACAAATCTTATGATACGGTGGAGGATCAATCCGCTTGGAGGCCCAGGACGGAATTTTTAAAGGGGGGCCTATATTTAGCTACGGCATTATCGGTGTTAGGGAGGTGTACTTCAAACATCATTTAACAACACCAGCAAAGTCTCGGAAAGAAAGCTCCCTTGCGTACATCTCAGAGTTCTGTTGCGTAGCCCTGTAAACGGGCCTAGTAAGCTAGTCTATATATAAACGTTTGTATGCGCTGAGCAGAATCATAACGCCACTACTTGGATCACATTTTCTACGATTTACGTACATTTACGATTCCTGATTAGTTCAGCGCCTTCTACGATTTTTCGCCCAAGGTACAGTTTTCAATCGGTTTACTTTAAGGTAACAATCAGAGAAATTTCTTAGAAACATGTTTCGCTCATGTTGTTGTTTTAGGCGATGAACAACACAATTGTTTTCAGATTTGCGAAACCAGGAAAGCATGATTTTCAAGAGGTGACACCTACAGTGTGGAATAAATTTGCCCATCACTATTGCATTGCATTCTATAAAACCCGTGAGAGCGATCGCTAGTGTAAGGAAGATGGATGAAACGGAAAGCATCCTTCATCTCGCTCAAACTTACCGTCGGCTGGTACGAAATTCCATAAAAACCAGCTATTTTCAGATTGCCGATAACAGGAAAGCATCCACGGAAGAGGTAGCACCTAGTACAGCAATTTTACTCGAAACCCGCCGAAAGGTATGCAATGTTTAAACACTAACTTTCCCGTTGGTGGAGAAAAATTTCTTCGAAAACTACCAGTTTTTGAATGTATGATACCAGGAGAGCATGCGCGGAAGAGGTAGCTCCTGGTACTGCGCCGTAAGGTATGCAATGTTTATACACTAACTTTGCAACCAACTTGCAATGCAAGTTTGGTGCATGCAAAAACTTGCATGTACCGGCCGAGCAAGATGGCGCGCAAGATGGCGTCCAACGTGCAAACAAGTTCTTGATGAAGTTTGCATGCAATATTGCATGCAAGTTCTTTTATGCAAACTTGCATGCAAACTTGCATGCAATATTGCATGCAAGTTTGCATGCAAGAAATTGCATGCCAGAACTTGCATGCAAGTTTGTTGCATGCAAGTTTGTTGTATGCAAGTACGAAGTTGGGCGCCATCTTGCTCGGCTGGTACTAGGTGTTACCTCTTGAAAAACATGCTCTCCTGGTATCGGAAATCTGAAAACAGCTGGTTTGTATGGAAAGTTAGTGTATAAACATTGCATACCTTACGGCGCAGTACCAGGTGCTACCTCTTCCGTGGATGCTCTCCTGGTACTATACATTCGGAAACTGATAGTTTCCGAAGAAATTTTTCTCGACCAACGGGAAAGCTAGAATTTAAATATTGCATACCTTTCGGCGGTTTTCGAGCAAAATTGCTGTATTAGGTGCTACCTCTTCCGTGGATGCTCTCCTGGTACTATACATTCGGAAATCCTGGTGCAATTTTGTTTATACTTTAAGGTCGCAATGTCGATATTCTGCTCTGCATTTAATTTATCACATATAAACAAATGTTTTATGTAACCAAGGAAGATATTTTTGATACCGACCACAAATGCCGGGAGCATCTGATTACTACACTCCAAGCTTTCCGTCCAAATCCCGTCGGGGAATCGGTCACTTCCTTTGCTTCGCGGACGACATCGACATCATTGGCGGTGAGTGCAACGTTGCAACCCTACTGAAACCTGAAGCCTTGAGGGCTTCTATCAGCGGGCCAGTAAAAAAGAGAAAAAAACGAAGGATTCCATTTCTTCTTAAGCAGCCGCGCCTAGCATGACTTTTTTTTTTAAAGTTGAACAATGATTAATTATTTGAAATAGTAGAATTTAATTTCGAATAGAGTAATCTCTGACCAATAATTGAGCCCTGATGCTTAAATCAAAAAATATTTAAAGTACGCTTGCCAAATAGTGTATCAGAATACGCAAAACCGAGAACTGGAACTACCGCTTTTGCTAGGGCAATTTGTTTTTTCCTTCCACTTGTGACACTTTCTACCTCGTTAGGGCGCGAAGAAAAAGTCGTCCAAGTCGATCCCATTCTCGGTTGATGGAGTGGAGTTTTCGTTCCAACTTTTAAGGCACCCTACCCCTCCCCCCCTCCCTTCCTCAGTACACCGGTAGCTGTGAAAACATATCCGATAGCGATAAGTGTATTTCGAAGGATGAGAAAGTCGCCGGAGCTGTGCGTAGAAAGGTGAGGGTGGTTGGGAAAGTTTTCCGTACGCCAGAGATCGCGCACACCTTCCACGGCTACTCACACACACACGATCATAAACTCAGGGTTGGATATAAGTTGTGTGTTTTTGATGTTTAACTTTACCGCTCGGATCGTAAGATCCATCCTTCCAGCTCCGCTAGAAGATGCTGATGTAGCTGATGTTGGTATTGGGCGGCGGTGGGTACCTATGGCTACGTGAGCGTTTGCATACACACGGTTACCCACACCTACACCGACTCCACGCAGACCGCATACTGGCGTGCGTGATGTTAGCCGGACGGGTGCCGGGACTCCGGGACGGTTGTTGACTTTATAAATTACAGTCGAAAGACTTACCTCAACGACAATAGTGGAACGTGCCTCGAATGCAACAACCGCGAGTAAGTTCGCTACCCCTGTTTGACCACCACCGCAAACCGGGGAAATGCCATCAATATGAAAAACGGCACCTCCGGCATTCCCCACCCAGTGCCGTCACCTATGGCAACCGATCCGTTTTGTGCCGTGGTGGCGTAATTTAGCAAACTCCGGGTATTGTCGGACCCTTTCTCACGTTGGTCCTTTTTTTTTGGGGGGGATCATCGGTACCTTTGGCGAGAATCGATGACCGAGACGGGTGGAGACAATGGGGACATTGTCAGAGGATAGCAAATGTCAACAGGAACCGGAGGAGCTTGCTTTAGTGAGCGAGAGAAACATTATGAAGAACATTACCCATCGTTACCGGATTCCTTTCTCGGTGTCGTTGCCACCGTATTTTGGGATAGTTGGGCGAAGTTTTTCCCCGAAACTGTGGGGACGCAAAGAAAACGACGTGGAAAATGGTGGCCCCCCACACGTGTGGAAAGGTGCCGTGCGTCGTTGAAAATGGTGCTCAAGCGTTTGCACTGTTTTTCATCGTGGCGTTTCAGCTGGATAGCAGCGCTGGAAAATTGATGGTCCCGTAATATGCGCATATACGCACTTTCTCTCGTTTCCCCGCACACCACCAGGTCAACCAGCGTGCAAAACAAAAAAACGGGTTAACGCTCACCAACACCACCCCACTGTAGGGGAAAATTTATGATGGAAACTCGTTGACGTCGTATCCACTCGCGCCAAAAAATCGCACACACACAACGCCGCAACCGCACGCAGACACGAAAGACAAACCCGGCAGAGGGTATCAACGTTTCGGGCAAATATTATGATGTGCTAAGATGTTATCATCTGCATTTAATGTTGTTTCCGCAAGCATTCCGTGTTTTGCGTATGTTTTTGTGTGTCGCCTTGTGTTGTGTGATTTTGTTTGCTTGTTGTTTTTGTTTGCCCTGCAACGCGCATACCATTATTGCAATGGTAAGCATCTGCAGAATGCGTGCACAAGCTCGTGCTTCGGCGGTACCTGCACTTTCTATTCAGCCCGGGCGAAAAAAAAACACTTCCAGATCCTTGTGCCGTGGCTTGATAGAGCGAGTCCTCTGGCGTTGTCCAAGAGACGATTATCAATTACGGATTCCCCTTCCGAAAAGCGGTGGTTGTGTTGGCAGGAAAACGGAAAATTCATGTTCAGTCTGCGCCTAATGTCTTCTGGTAGTATTTTTGTTCCGGTCGGCCATGTGTTGCAAGGAATGGCGATTGTTCAAGTGTGGCTAAAGTTACAAAATGGCAGTCACCAGTTTTGTATTGTACGTATTGTTTTGTAGAGGAATAAACAAACGCGAGTAACTGTATTAAATAAATAATTAGGTAAATAGATGAGTAAATAAATAAGAAACTTACGATTATTACGAAAACTTGAAAAACTTGAATAAACGTAATAAGTAAATAGTACGAACAATTTGATTTGCTTTGGCGATTGCTTGATGTTACAGGCACACAGCCAATCGGTCATCGTAAACTCACAATTCGGTGGCGTCAACACAAAAATGGCATTGAGAGCTTTGAATTGCTCACCGTAAATACCTTATTTGGCCATTTCTTCTCGTTTAGATTCTGGCTTATGAAATGGGCCGCATCGAAGAATCCACATGTTTTTGTTTTCCTGTGAAATAATTGTTGTGAATTAATTTTTATTTAGCAAAGTTGTATTTGTGAAGTTACAAAAAATCCAAATACTTGTTTTTTATTTCATTCAGCGCAAGCATTTTAGTTTAGTGATGTTACGATGACTGTGTAAACCCTGTAACTTTCACATTTACCATTTCCGTACTTGGTTATTGGACTCCGCGAACCAACTCCCTTAACCATTCCCATTACCCCCACTCCCACCGTATGATGCCAGTTCCTTTTTTTTAGCGGCAGACAATAGGGATGTAAATAATAAAATAAATATATTACAAATCATAACTTCAAATACAGTGAAGCCCCGATTATCCGGGTGCCATTTAACCGGGAGTCTGATTATTTGTGCAGTTACAATGAGTAACCAAAAGGAATTTGACATATTCTCTGCAACATCTGTGACGTAACAAATGAAATACCCACTTTCTTAACATTAAAAAGCTCAAATTAAAAAGAAAACAGCAAACAATACAGCAAAATGTACGTACGCAAAAATTCGACGTAAATAAATGGAAAAAAGCTTTAAAGTAAGTAAGTAAGGAAGTAAGTAAGTAAGTAAGTAAGTAAGTAAGTAAGTAAGTAAGTAAGTAAGTAAGTAAGTAAGTAAGTAAGTAAGTAAGTAAGTAAGTAAGTAAGTAAGTAAGTAAGTAAGTAAGTAAGTAAGTAAGTAAGTAAGTAAGTAAGTAAGTAAGTAAGTAAGTAAGTAAGTAAGTAAGTAAGTAAGTAAGTAAGTAAGTAAGTAAGTAAGTAAGTAAGTAAGTAAGTAAGTAAGTAAGTAAGTAAGTAAGTAAGTAAGTAAGTAAGTAAGTAAGTAAGTAAGTAAGTAAGTAAGTAAGTAAGTAAGTAAGTAAGTAAGTAAGTAAGTAAGTAAGTAAGTAAGTAAGTAAGTAAGTAAGTAAGTAAGTAAGTAAGTAAGTAAGTAAGTAAGTAAGTAAGTAAGTAAGTAAGTAAGTAAGTAAGTAAGTAAGTAAGTAAGTAAGTAAGTAAGTAAGTAAGTAATGAAGTAAGTAAGTAAGTAAGTAAGTAAAGTAGTAAAGTATGTTAAATCCATTCGAAATGCACGTTAAACTTTATTCTTTCGATTTTATTTGCTTAATTTTCATAAACAATGCGATTTCACAAAAAAAATGAAGTTTGTTATTAATTTAACTATTAATTTTTGTGGCTTTACATGCCTGTTTGACAATAATCCGACTATATGCTTACATCGAATAAAAATGTTAAAAAATCCATTTAAAACATTTATCCACCCACACCATTTGCCAAAGCCCGGAATTGAGCGTTTCAGTCGGAAAAACCAAAACCCCGAACCCGAATGGTTTGACCCTCGTTAGCTTCACCAGTCAAAACTGTCAATCGATGGTTCTGATCCGGCATCCTGTACTGCGCTGAAACTCCTTTCTCCCTCAATCTCCAGCATACGCACACGACGAATCAAATTAAATAAAATAACGACTTGCGTGCCAGCTTCAAGCTTCCAAGAAACCCAAACCAATTTTGACCCAACGCAGATAAGATATGAGATACGGAACGGTTTGGGCTTCAGCTTTTTTTTTTTCCCCAATAGATTGTTCTGCTCCCACATACACACACACACACACAACGGGACAAACATGTGAAAAATGAATACGTTCACGCTAAAGCTCATTCGGAAGGCGTTTTGTTTTGTTTGTTTTTTTTGTTGTTGCGGTAAAATGGTAATAAATCGTATCGAAACAAACACGGAACAGATCTACTTCAACAACAGCATCACACCCGAGCCCCAGTTCGTTGTGGCTGATCAATTTCCTGCTGCCGCTTCCTACTCATATTCGCGAGGAAAATTTAGCACAGCAAAAGGGAAAAGTCCACAAGGAAACCGATATGCAGCAGAAGATAAAAGGCAAAAATCAACGGCAATGGTACGAACGCACAGCCACCGTCAGCCGTGTGATCGTGCATCTCGAGATAGGAAATTGATTGTCTTGCGTTCACAGCGCGATACCACCGAACGATTTCCGGTCGTTTTTCTTCCACAACCTGACACCCCATTTTCCTGCATCCCGCTCACCGGCAAACAGCGAATGCGACAAAACCGTCGGTCTTCGGACCGCGTGAGACGTTCGGTGTCTTTCAATTTTCCAAATGAAACACCATCAGCTAATGTAAATATTGCGGGACCAGCAGACGGTATGGAATGGTCCTGCTGATCGCTTCCCCTCGCTTGCCTCACGACGACACGAACATACGAGCCCCGTCGGCAACCGAGAAAATGAGACAAAATAACCTTTGGCTTCGCGGCAAAAGAACCCTGAGACGCTCACCTCAGGCACACCACCACACCCCGACACGCACACCACCCAGAAGACAAATAAACGAACGAATGCGAAAGAGTTTCGTGCTGCGCACGAGGCACGATCTTTGTCGGGTTTTTTTCTTTTTCTCTCGTACCGTGCTCGGATGCGTGCCGGGTTGCCAAGGTGGTTTTTTCTTTTTTTTTCGGTAGAGGAGTTTTGAGAAAGTTTGCGGTTCATCGGCGCATCAGTTTTCCCGTTTGTTGACGCTTGCCGATAAGCCCCTATCCGCACGCGAAATGGCAACCAAAAATGCCAAGACGCACGGCCGACGAATGAAGATAAAACGCCCTTATCTTTCATTCCAGTCTTGTCACATCATTATCATCCTTCGGCCCAACTTGTGCGCCACCTCGTACGGTGTGTGCCCAACTTCCGGTAGATGACGGAACGTGTTTGTGTGCTGCGTGTTTTTTTTTTGTATGTGTGTGTGGTTGTTTTCATTGTGCCATTATTTTACTCCACTGCCCATTAATCCAGCGTGCCCGCAATCGCCCTGTCAGCGTTCGGCGGTGTTCAACGTCCTCCCGTCCCAAATCGGGGCGTGATGTTGGAAGCTCTGCCTGCCCCTTCGAGTGGGTAGATAATAAAACACTGCCACCTTCGATAGAAAACAGAAAATGCAAGCCATGTCACGCAAAAACCCCCCGCAAAGTCAATTCGCCGGGGAATCCGACAGGCCGTACGGTGGCTTATGGAATGGATGGGAAAGCAAAAACACACATCGTAACACAACCGAATCCAGCATATTATGCATTGCAAGATGAATGAACTGCGGAAAAGCCTCGAAAGAAAAGTGCTTCCTCTTCGATCGCCTTCGAAATGAATGAACGCTTTTCCACGCGCGTTTTTGCTCTTAGAGCACACACACACACACCCACTGGTGTGTGGGGCGCTTTGATGAGTGCGTTTATTGGTTGAAGTAGACATGGGAAACTTTACGGCCCCAAAAAAACAGCTTCTCCAGCCAGGAGACGGTGGATGGATGGTGTGAGTGGCGCGTGACAGTTTCCGGGCTCGGTCGTACGCTTACGGTACGCACGGTGAAACTCAGATGACGGAGGACATATCACGGGCCCGAGCGAGAGCAAAGTTCTAATTTTAGGAATTTTAATTAAACAGATAAATATGAAAATGGAAATTCATTTACGCAGATAGAATACCGAACGAGACATACCGATGGGACATTCACCAATGGGTGGACTTATCTCGTAGCTACTGCTGCTAAGCGAAATGAATGGGGAGTGTGTTTTGGGGGTTTTTCCTTAATTGTGCACATGTGTTTGTTTGCGTGCGACGATGATGTAGACGACTAAAGGCAACCACACAGCCTAGTCGGAGCAGAATCTTATTGCATTTTTTCTACCCACCCAAAAATCGTGCTCAGAGCTAAGATCATAAACCATGGGGCATTGCATTCCATTTGCCGGACATGCTGGTGAGCGAATTAGAGTGCTCCAACCGCATGCGAACCGGGCGGAATGCCGACCATCATATTGCGGCAGTGCAGGAAGGCTGGATAAATCAACGATGGTTTTTGTGTAAAGTGGGTAAATTCTTCGCATTACTTCGGAACAGAGTCCACGGCAATGGCAACAAATTACCCGGAAGATGGGCACATTGTTGGGGCCACTTAACGGTCGGGAATGTTTCTCGTTCAACGGAATTGAGCAGAGTGCGGGAATGTGCTAAACTTGGAGTTGTTCTGTGTTGAATGTAACTGTTAAATAGAAAATGTTTGTTCATAATATTTTTGTTGCTTTAATTAAAAATTCAACAACAAATTGTTTATTGCTCGCTCACAATTCTAAATAAGTTGAAAAATATATAATAAACTAATAAGTTATACGTAAAGATTTTTGCTTGATAGGGGCAAGTTTTATTATTAGACAAACAAGGTGAATCTCTCGACGTTGAATTCAAGTGGGATAAAATTCATCAAATCGTTTAAAACCATTTCCTTGAAAGCTACTCCAAGAAAAGCTCACTGCCGTCGATGGCTTAAGACTGTACGGTACGGCACCGGACAGAAGGACCAGTTTCAACCACTCCAGTAAAGATCTTTTCCCACGACCCATGTGCGATCCGATGCGGAAGAAATGAAGAGCCACCGGCACTGCGTAAGACGGGAGGATACGGGAGTCGAAAAAAGCAAACGAAAGTAATTAATCCAATTAATCTTCGGCCCAAAATGAAGCACTTGTTCATTCGCAACGGATCGGACCCGGTTGGGCTTTGGGAGCTGTTTTACATTTCCCGCCGGGGCTTTCGAGACAAATTGTTTGCGATCCGTTTGTGTACGGTATTTTTTTTTTATCTTGCTGGGGTCCATTTTCTGGGATGCTAAGCAGGAAGCGTACGGGATCTGGTCTGGTGTGTGCGTGTCGGTGTATGCTTCTAAGAGAAACCAAATTCCACTCGACGCAGTTGTTGCAGCAACACTCACTCCATTGTGGAATGGATGTTTCGATCGCTCAAGCTTCTTAAATTCATCTGTCAGTGTGAAATGGCATCAACCATACAACCGTGCGTTCAGCAAGCACCAACGTTTGCTTGTTCGAAGTCTCTGAAATGCATACGACTCACCCGGGGAGTTTTTGTTGTGGGAACCCATTGCAATCCTTGCCGATTCAGATCGTTTTGGGGAAAATGGCACGCACGTGCTAGTTGTCGTATTCTGCTGCATTTATTTATTATTTTGGGAAAGCTTCGTTGCACAAATAAGCGGTAACCTGACGTTTGGGAAGTGGGGTACATGAATCTTTGGAAATAATGTTAAATGCTGGCCAATTTTGAAAGGGTTAACTTACAAAGGAGCTTATAAATAAAATCAGTGACTTTTCGAGAAAAGCACATTGTGTTGTTTGTACATGAAAAACATTAATTTAAAGATTTTATTTTTACTAATATTATTATTCCTAATAGTTTTTCAATTTGGTGTTTCACAAATACAGTGTTGTTTTAATTAATGATCCATCTAATAGCACAAATAAAATATGGAATAAAATTTTAACAAAATTAGTATACAAGTATATCTAGTAATTTTTAGGTGAAATTTAATTGTTGTTCGTTGGAAAGGATATCTATAGGGGTTTTCTAAAACGAAATTCAAACTATATGCAAAACTGTATGCGAAGAACAATATTATTTAACAATATTTTTTACCCGAAGAGAATAATTCAAAATATTGATGGAGGCGCCTGGTGGTTTAGTGTTTAATTGGGTAATCCACATGCTTAAAACATTATTAAATCCCATTCATCTGCTTTTCAATGCCACATACAGATTTAACGAACTCAGAGGAAATTGAGTGTTAAAACAATCTGATTTTAACTGACTAATACGCCTTATATCTTCGCTGGTACCAGGGAACCGCTGGTCAGTTTGTCAATCAGAATAGAGGTGCCTTACGAACATAATTTGGCGAACTGAATAAGAGCTTTTAAATCTAAAACTTTTTTTTGCTTCAAATTAACAAAATGCGTCATAAATCATACTGCAAGAGAGCCTATCGTTAACTAACATCTTTTTTTGCTGTAAGTATACTTACTATTTTTGGTTTAAAAAGGCGATACCAAGGATAAGGAACAAGCTGTGTCCTGCTGTTTGCCAACAAACGGATACATTTGTTTGCTGTAGTTTGTCAATTGTCAAATAAAATTGACAGTTCTCCCATACGGTTGCCATTTTGTGTTTGGCAATTTGTTTTCCTAAACCAAAGGACGAGAAAAATTATATTGCTGATTTCTCTTAGCTGTTTGTTTTGTTACATTCGCATGTGATTTTGTGTATAGCGGTTGTAAATCCAGAGCTAATTTAAAATCACTGAACCAACAAAACATCGGTACAAGATAATTATTGAATGGTTTTAATTCGTCCCACCAAAGCTCCTTTTATAACTGGATAAAAAACAGATTTTAATAGCTGTTTTAAAATATTTCTTATTAATTTTGTGTTTGAAAATATTTGCTTTCAAAACTCTACGCGAAGAACAATATTATTTAACAATATTTTTTACCCGAAGAGAATAATTCAATATATTGATGGAGGCGCCCGGTGGTTTAGTGGATAATTGGGTAATCTACTTGCTTAAAACATTATTAAATCCTATTCATCTGCTTTTCACTGCCGCATACAGATTTAACGCATTTAGAGGAAATTGAGTGCTAAAAGTGTGTGTTAATCTAAATTTGACTGACTAATACGCCTTATATCTTCGCTGGTACCAGTGAACAGCTGGTCAGTTTGTCAATCAGAATAGAGGTGCCTTACGAACATAATTTGGCGAACTGAATAAGAGCTTTTAAATCTAAAACTTCCTGTTGATTGAAATTAAAAAATTGCGTCACAAATTATACTGCAAGAGAGCCTATCGTTAAATATTATCCATTTTTGCCGTAAGTTTACTAACTATTTTTGGTTTAAAAGGCGATACCAAGGTTAAGAAACAAGGTGTGTCCTGCTGTTTGCCAACAAACGGATACATTTGTTTGCTGCAGTTTGTCAATGGTCAAATAAAATTGACAGTTCTCCCATACGGTTGCCATTTTGTGTTTGGCAATTTGTTTTCCTAAACCAGGAGGACGAGAAAAAATATATTGCAGATTTCTATTTGCTGTTTGTTTCGTTTCATTTGCATGTGGATTTGTTTATGACGGTTTTAAATCCAGAGCTAATTTAAAATCACTGAACTAACAAAACATTGGTACAAGATAATTACTGAATGGTTTTACTTCGTCCCACCAAGGCTCCTTTTATAAATGGATAAAACACACACATTTCCACAAATTGTTACCAATTTACACTCACTAAAGCAATGCGGCAAACTGGGCCCATTTGTGTGACAGCACCATTGAATGGGTAGTACTCTGCTTCGGTACAGATCACTCTTCGTTCGTTGACGATTTTCGTCGGTCCCGAACGGCAAGATAAAGTGACCGTGTGCATGCAACGATGTTTGTGTTATTTCGTTCGACCAGCTCATTTCCGCATGGTCCACGTGCTTCAGATTTGTATTCCCTTTTTTTGTTTTTTTGGTTTTTCGTTATGTTGTTTAGCCGCTTGGTTTTGTTAGCGAGCGAAACGAACAACGGTAACCCATAGGGGCGATGGCACATCTCGTTGGCAGTAGTTTCTAATTGAAAATACGGACACTCTATGCTTGCTGTGTCTGCCATCCATTCGTTCACTTCGCAACGAAACGAGAACGCGGTTCGTTTCGGTTGAGAATAAGCATCGCTACATTCAGCATCCGCTTGGCACGGTGCCAAACGTGCTGGACGTGAATCTCAACCATTATCCGCGCGTCCGTACTGGTCGGCAAGACGGCACAAGGCAACGCGGCAGATGAACGAACGAACCTGACCTTGTCCCACGGGGGTTTGGTGCATTATTTTTTCAGCGCTGTTTGTGTGGTTTTATATTCCCATCTTTAGCCTGGAAGCCCGATCCATTCCAGCATCGTTAATGTGAGCGAGGTTGCTGCTGCCTTCACTTCTACATGGTATTTCACTCGCTGGTGGTGATGACGACACTGCTGCGACCACGAGCATAACCACGGGCGGGTTGTGGCGGGTGCGTGAGGTACGGCGTAACAACACTCTGTTTCCTGGTGCCATGACCAGGATAGGAGTGGACAATTTCTTTTCACTGCAAGCAAGCCCTCCGGCTGCTGCCGGTACGGGAAGGAAAAATCAAACAGCTCGCATTCACCTTTTGCATCTGGTCCGCTTGACCCGCTTGGCATCGGTTCATCCTGTGCGGTGGTGTCTGGTGCCGGCCGCCTGGATCCACCAGAGAGACTTGCCCCGTTTACTGCACGCCGATGGGCCCAGCAGAGCAAATAATCAATGAGAAATATTGTATTCATAAAAACTTCATTAGCAACTACGTGATAAGAATCCTCGACCCTCGAAGCAGGTCCGCTCACTGTCTAGGGGTTTTTCTTGTTCCGTGTTCAGCATTTTCATGTATTTCCTTTTTTTTTGTGAACCATTTTCTTCTCGCTGGACCAGGTTTTATCACTCTTTCTTTCGTATTCGTGCTTTCGTTTGTTGGCTTCCAGACCGGCTTTATCACTGTGCAGCGATGGTGCATCGCTGCATGGTTTCACTGAGCTGTCGCCCAGTCGTCCGTTTTGTGTGTCTTTACACGAGCTGAGTTTTAAATAAATTTTTATGAGCACACCCACCCCATCGGGCGGGGAGACATTTTTTCTGCCGCCACCTCCCTATCCAGCTTCCTGCAGTGCTCGGTCGCTAAACGATGGAGAATCGAAATTGCTTCCCGAGGCTGTTCGCTGGTGTGATGTGTACTGCGATCCGTCGATACGGCGTGCAAAGCTTCGGTGCGGTGCTGTCGCCGCAAGGCATCGTTTCATAATCGACTCGTAGTTAACTGCACGTAACGATGGCCGGGCCGTGGCACTCGATCGTTCCGCAGTTTCACGAGAGCACGTGCTTAGCGTGGTGCGCCCAGTGGATGGGTTGGTTTTGATCGGCTGCAATGGGCCAAAAAAGGTTTTTGCTAGCATGCGGAAACCTGACAGACCCTCCCTCTCTGGCGGTTATGAAGCGACAGTTTTGTTAAAGACAAAATGGGCGATAGTCGTGCGGCGATGGACTTTGCATAATTTGGTGTAGGTTAGGAATTTTAAACAGCGCCGATCAGTGTGACATGTAATTTTTCTGTATGCATTTGACGTACTGTAATGGATGCGGTTTTATTATTCTCGCATGCTGCTGGAAACTCGTAAAGCATTTCGAAAACAATGAAGCAAGGAGATCCGAGCTCGTACACACATTTTGTCTACCCAGATAACAAATTTTGGACCACGAGTTCTTAGAGTTTTTACCAAGGGTTATGTTGCGGAGCCGGTCTTCACATAACAGGGCCGGTACAAAATCCCATCCAGACCAAGCTGCCGTACGCAGGACTGACTACCCCGCTGCGGGTAAATAAAATCATAGAAAGCCAGAACTGGCAAACCTGGACCTCCTGAGGTTGTTGAAGAAGGTCAATGAAGAAGAATAGAGTTCTCGCTTGTGATATATTTAGTTCGTTAAACATATACATCGTTCTTTAGTTAATTTGTTTAACAGCTTACTTTGACTCCAGCTCATTTGATGGTTCTTGTGTCAGTTTCAAGAAAATGTGTAAAATTGAAACCGAACCATTCGGACTAAGAGTCATTTTTATCGTTCGAAAGTATTAATCCAGATGTTGGAACATTCCATGACAGCGGTCTACTCTACCGGAATAACTGTACCGAACAGTCCCATACTCTGTAAAATGAATAATACATTAATAAGGAATCACGCAATTTCAGTTATTTTAACATCTTACCATAAAAATGTCAAACTCATTTTCTTCGAACTCATTGAGTTCATTATGCAGTGGCATAATATCCTCCCAGAGCAGCTCATGGCTGTTCTTGTAGTAAGCGCTCGACCGTCCGGGCATGAGTAGTTTGATTTGCTGTCTCGATTTGACTTGGAGTTCCTTCAGGCTATTATAATATGGCTTAAAAACAACAAAAAATTGAGCAAAGAGCTTGCAAAGGTCAGCCGCAAGAAAACTCGAACGATTATTGTTTTACTTACAACATATGGAAGATCCTTGAATTCGATGTCCACAAAATCGAATACTAATGTACTACTCACTACAGTCGCTACGATAAGTTTCGCCTTTGGTATCATATTCTCGGTGGCGTTCAAATTTAAGGAATATCTGATCTGCCAGTTCAGTCTCATGTAACCGGAATCAATGATATTGCCCTTCGACACTACGTAGAACACGAAGAATGACATGCGTTCGTTGCACGTTACCGTGAATAGAAACATTCGATTCAATTTAACACTAGAAGTGAAATAAAATGTTTAGAAAACTGGACTACATTTTGCTTAAACATCCCGTAAATTAGGTACTACTCACGGAGACTTGAGTTCCAATTTGAGGTACGCATTCGTCACGACGTCCACTTTTTCCACTCTTTCTTCGAAGAAAAATCCGATGTCATCGTCCGAAAACTGTAAAATGGACAACATCCAACAGAATTCTCAACGGCTAAATACCACAACATTGCTGTTAGAATAATCTTTCTGGGAAATACCTACGTTAATGTTCATGTCGTCTACATTGTCACTTGGATTGAGCTCTAGTTTGATCAAACCCTCGTCGTCACTAGTGGCAGTTGTTTCGTAACCGATTTCCATTACTTCCACCTTCCCGGTGATGCCTTTAGCAGGTGTTCCGTCGTGGTATCGGAACTGAAGCGCACACTTAAATGGAAGTCCTGGGCGAAATTGTGGTTTTTCCTTAATCAATTCAACAATATATTTGTATTTGTGCACTGTAATGTATGAATGTTTCACAACAGTGTGATCTGAAGAAAAAAGATAAAGAATCATTAAGACACTCGAAATCCGTTATAATGCACGTTCCTTACTTGTATATTGGTCGATGAATGTCGTCTTTACGAGCACATCTTGGTGAAACTCGTGCACCACCAATCTGCCGACGAATCTCAACTCAACCTGTCCCATCCCACATATTTCAAATTCTTTCTCCTGGGCTAGCTGATCATCCTCCAAATAAAGCTCAACCTTGGCCAATCCCTTCACCGGTGTTCCAAAGTGGTAATTCGCTGTTATCGTGAGATTCAGGCTTCGATGCTCCTCCAGCGCAATGTTGGATGATTTCACCTCGACATCAAATGAGAAAAACTCTTTCATTTCAAACGTCTTTGATACGAGTTCTTCTCCGTCCGCCAGTGCCGAGATGTGCCAGACTCCAAGCATTGCGGATGACCCCATTTGAAAAACACTTTCGAACATTCCATTGCTCATTTGTGGTAATAACCTTTCCAAGATCACAATGTTTTCCGGATTCCGGATCGTCATTTTAATTGAGTTTCCCCGTGCAGGAGGCTTGAGCTGAGAGTCTAGCACAATCACACGAAATTTAACAGCATCGCCCGGATTGTACACAGGCTTTTCGATCTGTATTAAACCAGAAATGGTTTTTCTAAGGTAAAACAGCTCGACCTCCTTGCGAAAGCTAAAGCCACGTTGCCCGTCAATGGTGATTTTGTAATTCCCAGCTGATAAGTCCGCAGGCATCTGCAAGAGAGTAAACGATCAACTTCCACACACTTATCTGTTGAATTACGCTCGCCCTACATTGAAGGTGATCATCCTGTTCGTGTTTCGTCGCAAATCAACCGTCTTCGTTAAGTTCAGCACATTTCTACCATCGTCGTCGCGACCTTCGATTCGTAGCATCAGGTCCACTTTGCTCCGGTGCGAGTTGAAGTTACTGATCACAACCGTGTAATTCTGGTTGGCCCGAATGAATTTGGGGCCCACAACCAGTATTCTGAAACGGAAGCACCACAGGGCATTTATTCACAAACCAATGTTAACCAGCGAACACTGCAATCACTAGAGCCTTGATTCCTACCCATGGGCAGCTCCTATGAAGATTATCACCGTAAGTATTCGTGACCTTATGAACTGCCGCATGTTGTGCGGTTTTGTGTCTGCTTCCGATGGTGTCTAAGGTTGAACTGAATCGTGAGCTGAGGCTTCATTTATTATACTATGGCTTCCTTATTATGTTTTATAATATTCTCAAGCATGAGCCAAGAGGAATATAGTGTAATCAGTAGTTTTAGAAGATAACAGGAGTAACCCTGCTCCTAAACGATAAGATCGGTAGTACCGCAGTATTGCGTAAGATCAGGGACATTCACGAAACAGCGATAGAGAGCGAAGGACGTGCGTGTGAGAGATCAGCGAATAAAGTACCGTTATAAGCTGTAGACAGGAATGCCTGATAAAGTTGCAAGCGAAGTGCGTGAGTTTACAGAGATTACAAGTTCAATGAGTGATAGTGAAGGTGAACAGTTTGCGCCGGCTACAACCTTAGCGTTTGTAATGGATCGCAAAAAAGGACAACGACCAAGTGGCGTCACTAAAAAAAAGGTGGAGGAACGTCAGTTGAATCACCCGAAACGGTGCCAACAGTGGCAGAAAAAATATTAACTGCGACAGAAGCAGATACTGATGAGTTTTTTGTTATCTATGCAGAGGCAGGACGAAAAGTTTGCTAATATCATGGAAAGATTACAAAACCCAGTCACAAATGATGCAGAAAAACTAATCCACGACAATTAAGGGCTGGAACGACAGAGGCTTATAAGAAAGGTAGAGAGAGAGTGCAAGTGGGTAGTACCGGTTAGAGTGCGATGGAGGATAATACGACGAAATGGGTCACGGATCGGAGCAGATCGAGTACTAGAAACGCTAAGGAAAAGGTTCTGGTTCCCGAAGATGCGGAAGTACGTACGGGGGTACATAGAAGCATGCCCGAAGTGTGCGTATAATGAAAAGAAGATAGGACGACCATTAGGGTAGATGCACTCAATACCAAAGGAGCTATTGCCGTTCCTCGCAGTACACATTGATTATTTGGGTCCTTTCGTGAAATCAGCTAGGGGGAATCAATATTTACTCGTAATGATATGCGGATATTCGAAGTTTGTTCTACTGAAAACAGTGAGTTCGACAAAAACAGGACCAGTAATGCGGTTTGGGAAGAAGTAGCGGCTATCTTTGAAACACTATGCAGGATAACCACAGATAGGGGTACGGCTTTCACATCAAAAATATTCGAGAATTATTGTGAGGCAAGCACAAACCAACACGGGAAAGTAGCTGTAGGTACTCCACGAGCAAACGGACAGGTAGAGCGATACGATAGGACTATACTGACAGCACGGAGATGCTCTACAGAGGAAGATCACCGGAGATGGGATGAAAAGTTACCGCAAATACAATGGGCTTTCGAAGCGAAGCCCAAGCGAACAAGTCATGGCTTACTGTCCCATGAACAAACATCAAAATATTATCGTGTTATCCTTCACAACGAGGACGACAATAGCACACAGGGAGTAGACGATATTAGGCGCAAGGTCATAGAGGAAATAATAAGAGGACAACAGAAGCAAAAAAAAGTATTACGACAAAAAACGCACGGCACCCCAGACCTATGTAGTTGGAGGCGAAATATAAGGGACCGTATTAGATCGTAAAGAAGTTTCCAAACGGCCGAGACGTAATCGAAGACATACCAAGAGCTTAAAGAACCCAGTGACCACTAAGAACGGTATGCGCAGTCGATAAAATGAAGCGATGTGGAAAACAGGAGTAACCCTGCTCCAAAACGATAAGATCGGTAGGACCCCAATATTGCGTAAGATCAGGGACATTCACGAAACAGCGATAAAGAGCGAAGGACGTGCGTGTGAGCGATCAGCGAATAAAGTACCGTTACAATAGTTATTTACATTAAATGAGATATTTTTTATAAAGTTCAACCAGCCTGATAAGCAATGATAGGCAAATTTCCACTACACTAAAAATATTTGTTCAACAATGAATTAAGAGTGAGTCCATTGGTCTAACAATATAATGTTACTTTTGCGTATGTTTTAAAGTACTAGACTACTTATCTAGATTGTTTCAAAATAGCGTGTTTTTGTATACGTCAGTTTGAGATGATGGTCTCCTCAAAGAACTACATTACATTGTAAGTTACTAATCTATCGTTCGTACTTTAGCCTCCAAACCTTATTCGATTAAACTTAAACTTTTTCGATTCAGTCCTACTATAAATACGGTTTGATCGCTGGAGTGTATATAATGAATCAGTAAATATATGAAGGTGGTGCATTGTTAGCGCTGTCTGTCTTCACAACGTCCGAACCAACCCCCCGAAGTATGGAATGGCTACACGGCAACAGGAGAAAGTAAGTCTAGTAAGTCAGAAATTACAGGCATTACCGAATTGACCGTGGAGTCAAGAGGAAGATATAAGTAAAGGGGACTATTTACCATTCAACGATCGTTTTCATCCATGCACGACCAAAGCTAATCGCTTTCAGATGTATATTGTTTATTTCATTTATAATTTCTAGTGCCGTAATGTTTTATTGTTTAACAATCGATTTGTTCAATGTTTGAATTTGTCTTGATTCAATACAAAAACTGTAATTTTAATCAAATTTATCGTAGTTAATTGTTTTCCACAATTGTTTGCATGGTTTCAAATCAAGCCTTCTGTTATCCTTGTTAAATGATGATTTTCTTATGGATCGAGACGATCAATCCTGACCCTGGAGCTTCCATTTCTAGCGGAATGACCTTCCGAACAGTCCCATGCTCTGGAATGGCGATAATATATTAACAAGGAATCACGCAACTTCACTTACGATATCATCTTACATGGAACTCGTCAAATTCATCTTCCTCGACCGCATAAAATGCATTATACAGTGGCATAATGTCCTCCCAGAGCAGCTCATGGCTGTTCTTGTAGTAGGCACTCGACCGTCCGGACATTCGTGGGTTGATTGGCTGTTCTGGTTTGACTTCGTTCTCGTTCAGGCTATAGCCGTATGGCTTAAAAAGAGACGAAAAATTAGCAAAGAGCTTTAAAAGTTCAGTCGCAAGAAAACTCGAACGATTTTTGTTTTACTTACAACATATGGAAGTTCCTTGAAATCGATGTCCACAAAATCGAACACCATTGCACTACTCGCTACAGCCACTACGATAACTTTCGCCTTCGGTATCATGAGCTCGGTGGTGTTCAACCGTAAAGAGTATTTATACTCATCGTTCAATTCCGTAGAGCCAGAATCAATGATGTTGCCTTTTGATACTACGTAGTACATCAGAAATGTCATTGAGTTGTTGCACGTAACCAAAAACTTTAGTGAACCATGCAATGCAACGCTGGAAGTAAAATATAACGTTATTTGTTGCCTTCCTTGCGATTTAACAGAATGTTTCACCGGGTGCTACTCACGGTGATCTTAATTCTAATTTTATGTGCGTCTCTGCCTCGTCATCCACTTTGTGCATCCGTTCGTTAAAGAAGAATCCATCATTATCGTTGGAAAACTGTAACATTCATAATGATTCATGAGTAATGTATTCGTTAGCGTTAAGAAACAGTGACTAAGATAAGATGACATCATTTTACAAGCAATCAATGAAGCAAGCAAGAAAGTTCACATATTTACAGATGTTGGAATATTTGAAAAAAAAAACAACTTGCCCTTATTTCCATGTCGGTCACATTTTCGCTTGGGTTTAGTTCCACCATGATCAAACCATCATCGTCACTACTGGTAACTGTGTTGTATCCGACGTCCATCACTTCCACCTTACCGGGAATACCTTTCGCGGGTGTTCCATCATGGTGTCGGAACTGCAGAACACTCTTAAATGGAAGCCCTGGATGGAAATATGGATTCATCAGCTCTACACGGTACCTGTATTTGTACACAGGAATTTCCGAATCGTTTACTACGGTTCCATCTGCAATGAAAAAGTATGCGAATCATGCACATCTCTATTGACCACTGTTGCGGACGTGCATTACTGGTGTGCTGCTCGACGAAGGTTGTCTTCACACGCACGCTGTGCTGGTCGCGGTAGAGCTTCAGCTCGTTCCTCATTCGCAGTTCCACCTGTCTCACCCTGTACACTGGGATCTCTTTCGTTTGGTCTAGCACACCGTTCTCGAGGTACAGCTCCACCTTGGCCAATCCCTTCACCGGTGTTCCAAGGTGATCAAAAGCTGCTATTGTGAGATTCACACCTTGATGCTCCTCCAGCGCAATGCTGGATGGTTTTACCTCGACATCGAACGAGTACAACACATGCTCCTTCACCTCGAACGTCTTTGACGCTAGTTCTTCTCCGCCCATCCTTACCGAGATGTTCCACACTCCGAGCATTGGAGTAGGCGCGATCGGAAGATCACCCTCGAACATTCCGGTGTCCAGTTGTGCCGATAACCATTCCCGGATCACATGGTTCTGGGAATCGCTGATAATCACATGGACAGATTCTACCCGTGCAGGAGGCTTGAGCTCAGAGTCCAGCACAATCACACGAAACTTAACCGTATCGCCCGGTTTGTAGACGGGCTTATCGTGCTGAATTA
This sequence comes from Anopheles moucheti, assembly GCF_943734755.1. Classification (NCBI taxonomy): domain Eukaryota; kingdom Metazoa; phylum Arthropoda; class Insecta; order Diptera; family Culicidae; genus Anopheles; species Anopheles moucheti. Next base: position 86,209,798 of record NC_069140.1, on the reverse strand, counting down.
AACCGGAAATGGTTTTGTTGAGATACTCTAATTCTGCTATTTTACGAAAGTAAGAATCGTGGCGTCTTCCGAGTGTCATTTGGTAACTCCCGGCTACTAAGTCCGCAGGCATCTGCAAGAGAGAAATAGCGGTCAACTTCCACACAACAGTATGCTGAATTGCCCTAGCTTTACATTGAAATGAGCCATGCTGTTCATATTCTTTCGCACATCAAACGCCTTCGTTACGTTCAGAACGCTTCTACCATCGTCGGTGTGGCCTTCCATCCGTAGCATCAGTTCCACTTTGCTCAGGTGCGGGTTAAAGTTACTGAGCACAACCGTGTAATCCTGGTTGGCCCGGATGGATTTGGGGCCCACAACCAGTATTCTGAAACGGAAGCACCACAGGGCATTTATTCACAAACCAAAGTTAACTAGCGAACACAGCAATCACTAGAGCCTTGATTCCTACCCATGAGCAGCCCCTATGAAGATTATCACCGTAAGCATACTTGACCTTATGAACTGCCACATGTTGTTCAAGCGTTGTGTGGTTTTGCGTATGCTTCAGATGGTGTCTAAGGTTGAACTGAATCTTGAGCTGAGGCTTCATTTATTAAACTGCCAATAGGGCCAATATTCCCGCAAATCTTTTGTCACTGATAACATTCGACCTGTTATGTCACTGGAGGCAGATAAGCCCAAATCTTCCTGCCTTAGATGATCGACGTCAAGTGCCACGGATTTGGCAGCCTGCAATTAAGTTGCGCTGATAGCAATATTTTGTAAATAAGAGTGCCTTAATAAAGCAATGTAACAATTTTATTGGAAAGTGATATGTTCTTGGGTTAAGCAGCACGCCCAGACAATCATAACAAACTCAATCACACTGTGTGTATTTAAAAATAATAGGGTACGGGTGAGTACATAGGTCAACAATACCAATTACTTTGTCGCATGTTTTCGACTATTATACTTATCAGCAATGTTTTTGAAATGGCGATTGTTCGAAAAGGTCTGTGAGCTGATTGCGTTGATAGTCGTCACAAAGCGTTACAATAGTGTTTAATAAATCTTTCGAGAGGAGTCACTCGTATGAAGCCTTGGCAAGGAGTGTTTTGCCAAATCTTGAAAGATTTTTTTGTAATCTTTATACGTCATAAATTATCAATCAAAGTAGTTAAACTTTTCGTTTATTTAAAAGTCATAAAAAATAACTTTTATTTTTCTTCACTTAAAGCCTAATTACAACGACTGTCTTCGACTATGGTTAAACTACAACTGTTCTTCATTTCGGAGCACTTGTTGGCTGCTACCTGCTCCGGAATGCACGAGCATTGCTGGTGCACTGTTCCCACGGTGACGCAGTCACGTTGCGGATCGGGTGACTGGGTGTTTGATTTCTGAGCATGGCCGGTGTTGTCTATCGTCTGCCCTTGGGTCTGCAAACGTTGCTATTTTTCTTTTTCGTTGCCGGCCGGGAAGTTACTGTGTTCTAACTCCTCCCCTCTTAGGTGACTTTGCCCTCAAAGTCTGTTAATAGCATGAAATGATGTGGGTCTGCTAACAAAGGTTCCCACATGGGTGTCGTCTTGATGTTGCGCGTTAGACATTGGGATGTTCACCTGGATTTTTGTTCTTCTGATTCTGATGAACAAACAAAGAATTGCAGCGATTGATATTAAGATAATTGATGTTACCCCGATCGATCCAAATAGATTCATTTTCCATGTGAGGGAGTTGTTGATCAAACTGATCGTGTGTAGCTTCTCTCGATGTTGTAGTGTCATGTTCTGAAGGTGTTCTATCGAAGGATTGTCTTGGATACCGACTTCGTTGACTATGAGGCCGAGAGTTGAGTGGTACGGTTTACCGGTTATAGGAACGTCTATGCTGGAAAAGAGTTCTCCATCGATCAGGATGCTGCATTGGTAAAATTGTATTAGGTAGGACCCATTTAGAATACGATGTGCGTCATTGCAGTTCGATGCGATTTCGACTACGGCATCATTGATTAGTATATTCGCTTCGTTTATGCGTTTGATCAATCCTTTTGAATACACTTTCTCGTACATACAGTCAGCATGTTGCTTCTGAATGAGATGATGAGTACAGCTCGAGGGTTCTCTCAATGTTTCGCTGTCGCATGAGTAAAACTCATTTTGTTCTACGCAGGGTTTGAGAACTTCAAACGTATGTGTTAGATTCCGAATAATATGGTTGTTTTCTAGTAATATTCTTCTATCATGGTTTGTAATGGAATCGATGTAGTTATATTCGTAGGATTGATGAGAGAAACGAGGGAACTTTAGCATAAAGATGAGGTGTGTTGTATTCGTAACGACTTGCGCTGTAGCTTGTGCTAAGAGTTCTTCGGCTGTTGTGTAATATATATATTATTGTTCTCTAGAACCTTCGATATGGTGTTGATATCTTCGAGGGAAAGTAACTCGCTACTCGGTATACCATGTTTTGCTGCTATTACAGCTTCCTCAAGAGCTTTGGTGTGGGTTTGTAGAATATCCAAATTAGCTACCTTCATGATCTGTTGGATCTCGATTTGATGATCTCTTTGAATCTCAGTTTGAATGTCGATCATATGATTTGCAACATTTTGTATATCGTGGAACCTTTTGTTTAACCCGTTGTTGATCAGTATCTGGTTATTGTTTTGCAAGATGAGTGAGTTTAACGTATTGTTGATGATGGACAGGTCTTCGGCATCAGGATTTCCGGCTATCCACTTCCAGGCGGTACCTATGCTATTCCATCTTTTGACTCTTGTTACGTGCGGCTTGAGCTTTAGAAAGGTCGCGTTGAGCTTATTTACTTTTAGTCTAATTAATCTTTCTAGAGGAAATTTTTCTGCGTCATTGGTTGTATCTTCTAAAGTACGGGAAATGGTTTTGCCTAATTCGGTAAGATCTATTGGGTGGATTGTTCTTAGATATCCTATCTTAATTTTAGCTTTTCCTAGCGGAATGATGGCCAAAGGGTGGTTCGTTAGGTCGTGGATGTTGATATCCGCTTGGAGAACATTATACAATGTGCAGAGGGCAATTATTAATAGATGCATATTTCCCTCCTGTGATAGGGCTGTTTTATCTTCACCTCCTCTTACGGGGCTGGTTTGTCTTCACCTCCTCTTACGGGGCTGGCTTATCTTCACCTCCTCTTACGGGGCTGATTTCTTCGTTCTGACCTCCTGTGATTTCCAGTGACTCCTTCCTTCTCGGTGTGTTGGTATGATCCTTTTCCTCCGGGAACGAGTTGTTAGCTGCTTCCGGCTACTCGGGCACCTGTGCACACGGCTGCAATTTGCGATCGGGAAAGATGTTGTCGCGACGCGGTGTGATTAACACTCTAACGTGATCACTACTCGGTACTTGCGACACTGTGTGATTACACTCTTACGTGATCACTACATGCACTGTACTATACTTCACTAGAGGTCCCTATTCGGGCGCCAGTTAAACTTTTCGTTTATTTAAAAGTCATAAAAAATAACTTTTATTTTTCTTCACTTAAAGCCTAATTACAACGACTGTCTTCGACTATGGTTAAACTACGACTGTTCTTCATTTCGGAGCACTTGTTGGCTGCTACCTGCTCCGGAATGCACGGGCATTGCTGGTGCACTGTTCCCACGGTGACGCAGTCACGTTGCGGATCGGGTGACTGGGTGTTTGATTTCTGAGCATGGCCGGTGTTGTCTATCGTCTGCCCTTGGGTCTGCAAACGTTGCTATTTTTCTTTTTCGTTGCCGGCCGGGAAGTTACTGTGTTCTAACTAAGTTTTTATCAAAGTTTTAGTGAAACCTTTGAGGATTCAACAACTTTTAAGAAAACATGATTTGATGATTATTTTTGGTTGTTTTGCTTTCAAGATAAGTTTTTTCTAATGCAGTTGAAATGGCACAGCAAGAATACGTTTGCGTGCCCCAACCACTTCGACATTTTTACATTTTTATTTTACTATTTGTACATAACATTTCTCGTTGCTCGCAGCCGCATTTTTTAACTTGAAGTTTAACGAGTTATAGCTTAATTTTTTCGAAACTACTACACAATACAAAAATACCTCAATCAACGTTGCTTTCGTTGATCAACTTCGAGGATTTACGTATCTCGGAAGAATAATGAGGCTTTGAAATAGAGGTTAATATTCATTCAGTGCAATTGAATACACTTTTATGAGCTTAACCCTGCTTCACCCAGCACTAAGATAGCTACATTTAGTAAATTCGCGCCCTTGCGCTTTAATATAGGTACATTTAAACCTCGTTAAAAAAGATAAATAAAAAGTTAATTTCAAATTTTAAATTTAATAATTCTTATGAACAAATAAAAATAATTCTTATAAATAAATATAAATAAATTATCTTTAATATATAAATTATAATTCTTTAATTATAAAAGGAGGATAAATAAATTCATAAACACACCAACTAAACCGAGCTAGCACGGGACAAGACAAATTGACAAATGGTTTTTTACAATTTGTTTAATAAAAAGGCAAATGCCATCATATCGAAAAATCAACAGAAATAAAAAATAAATTAATAAATTGAATAATTTAGCCTGTGCATTAAGTGGCTAAAAGTGACACAACCTGCCCGTTAGTTTGAAATGGGAGTTTGCAACGCATGACGGAAGAGGGCGCCATCATCAGTGCCAACAAAAAGGATTGCAGGTTGCGACCAGTAAACACGCAGTTATTACTTTTGAAACTTCTTTCACCATAAACGGAGCTGATAAAGATATTACAGGATAAAAATTCGAAAGTTTGCAACAGTATGGTATGAAGAAAATTGGAACCACTTGAATCCTCTGTCATCAGTTGTCAACTGCCAGTGCGAACTGTTGCTGGTTTAATTAATTTTATCGTAGCTCATCGATTCTTGCAATTGTTTCCATAACTTACCATTAACCCAATGTTATCATGCTTATTTATACTGCCTAATGAACCGGGTTCGAATCTCGCTCCCGTTATGCCACACAGCACACTGGCTCACTGGACGGGTCAATCGCATCCCATGCCTGTGGAGCGCACTTGTTTGCAGCCCCATTGTGGGAAGTATTTCGAAGTGGGCCCGGAACCCACTCTAACTTCGTTGGCGCAAGAGCGCATCGATGCAGATAGTTGGCGAATAGTTATGGCAGATGAACATAATTAAAATGAGAATTCTTCCCACCGTCGCTTTTTGCACTGCCCGCAGCCGGTGCGGTGTGGCCGTGTAAAACAGGCATTGAACCGGCTCGCAAAAACACACGCTCCTGCACGTTCTCGACGAGCGTACCAACGGTGCCCGTAGGCTTCGCATCGGACGAATGTCCGACCGTTCGAGGGTTTCCTTGACGGTCCCGACCCGAAGAGAGCGGGCTGCTTATCCGAAATCCGGTCTCACCGCTTATTGAGCAGTAGCATCACGTGGAAATAGTTTCGGCGTTGGTCGAGAAATAACTTTGCCATCCTCTTACGCCCATTCTTCAATTCCTGGCTGGCTCACTCGACATGCATTGCATGAACCTAATCGCAAGCCACTGCGACCGGTCACCGTTAGCCACCGTTGGTGGCTGGTGCAGCTTGTTTCAGCAGCATGTTTTCATATTGCACCCCCGAGACGGCCGTACATGTCCTGTGGACATGCAGCACCAGCAGCAGCAGCAGCAGCAGTGAGGGCATCGTGTCGCAACACACCGGCGCACCACCGTGCGCGCTGTATGTTTGTGCACTCGAGCGTCAAGCGTACACCACTGGAAAAACTTTTTCACAAAACTCCATCGAGGAAGGAAAATGTGTCGATCTGTTTTACCTACCGGAACCGGAGCGGGGGTGGGTTTTGGTCGGTGTGTTTGTTCAACTCACAACACCGTAGCGCCCGCCGCAGAAGATGGTCCCCTTATTTAAGCCCCTCCGGGTCAGTATTGTGGCCGTGGCGAGTGAAGGATTTTTCGACTGAAGAGTCTTTTGGGGGTTTTTTTTTTTTGTTTAATCAAAATCTATCGCTATTCGACACTGCGCTTCAGGAATTTGAATCCATTCATCCGTTCAGTTGGTTCGGGCGCAGCCTACAGGAAAAAAAACACCCACGAGAAAATGAAAAATCCCACCCCATTCTCACCGGAGTGCCCACCGTGGACACTCGTAAGGGGAGGGGGGACCAGATCGGACGTTTTGGTTCGTTCGCTTCAATCTCCCAGAACGGATTGAAGCGATTCGAATTTTTCGGTTGAGTCGAAACCGGTCGAAGGTTTCCGCTTTTCCGTGCAGGATCCCCACCCAGACGCGGGAAGTAGTTCTCATCATCAAATAATTTCTGCTTTTGGTTTTAAATTAATGCTGTGTCCCTTGTAGCAGGCAGCGCTGCCCGGGCCGGAATTCACAGATCGGAACAGGATAAGCTGGTTGTAGTTCCGGATTCGGGGTTTTCCCATTTTTTTACCCGTGTTTGCTGTTTTTTACCCATCTGTTTCGTGCTGGCGTATCCTTCATCATCCTTAGTTTAGCTTTTTTTATTTTGTTGTGTTTCGCTCGTTTCGCCCGTTTCCCACTGGTACCCATGCAGGGTGTGCCCGCATCCCTTGCTCAAGGTGCTGGTCTGTGTCTTAAAAAGGGAATGATGCGCAGAAGAAGATCAACAGAATAAATTAAAAGTGTCCTCCATTTTGTTTCTACTTTTTACTTTTAAGTCCGGAAGGGCGACCTGTTTGTTCGACCCCGAAGCAGCACGGTGCCCGGTATCTGTCGGGATTAGCAAACATTGCGACAACTTCTGGAATTTATAATTAAAATTAATAATTTAACCGTCCAACCAGCAGCGTGCCGGGTGCGTGGGAGTTTTCTGGGCTGCGTGTTTTTAGCTTTGTTTAAAATGTAGTTCGTTTTGCACTTTTTTTCGTCGTTCCACACTGTTGCTTCAATCATTTATTTGTTTGTTTACTCACGGAACGAGGGCGGAAGTAGTTGGTGCGAGTACACAGTTTCCACCCTTACTTTCTCGAACCAAATTCCCCGTCACGAATGCCGCATCTGTTCCGGGAGTGTAGGAACGGTAATCGGAAACAATGTGCAGCTTCGTAAGAAAACCTTCCCGACTATCTCCGGTGGGATTTCGTAATTTGTTCGGCCCGGCTTTACAGTCGGCATTCCGTTTTCGGGAAGGCGTGGATTCGGTGGGACTGTTAAAATATTTACCATTTCGAAAAACACAGGCAGTTAAGCCGTGGCCGGTGAGTTTCCAGCTTAGCGTTGCGGGTGAAAGGTGTGAACTTAAATGGTTAATTTTGCATGCTCAGATCGTTTTGCGTGCCCGGTTTTGGGCCCGGTGGGAGGAATGAGCGTACCGGAGCTAAGCGGTTTTTGGGTTTTGCTTCTTTTCGCTTGCTTTGGAATTGTGTTTTTTGCGTCATTTTTTGGGAGAAAAGTGGGTCCTGGTCAGGGAAGGTAGCAGATTTGCTGAGGTGAGGTCATTATTAGCGCTGCAATGGTTGTAATCATTTATTATGAATAATTTTCAGTTAGAGTGTTTGAGCTTGTACGGAATAAATTTTAAATGTATCAGGGATCTTGATTTTGGCCGCGAACTGCTGCAAATGATCTTAAGCTGAAAATGTCGGTTTAATGAAAATGACGATTAAGCCCCACGCTGTAGTGTGATTTTATCTGTACGGGAAGATCCCCGTACAATTTTGCCGGTGCGTTACCTGTTTCTTGATGCTGTTGGGGTTTCTTGATGCCAGTATCTCTTTTTTCTAGGCTCCGACCCGTGGACTCATCGCAGGGTTCGAATGTACTTCAAAGTGAGGATAAACAGTGCTTCGAAGCAAAGATATTGCAGCTTAGGCTTTTTTGACGGTTGAGCCTCTGTTAAGGTTGAATGTACTTTCCATTCTTCGCCATCTATTTTGGTTCTGATGCTCACTTTTATAGACTCGAAAGACATAACCAATATATTAAAAAATATATTATTAGTATTGATATATTATTAGTATATGAAATTGTAACTCATCGTAATTGTCATCTTAGTCACCGTATAATGTCAAAATGGTCAGTACAAACTTCGAACAAGAATTATTCAGCAAATAAGTTATGCAAACTAAGCTCAACGATATAAAAAATAATAAAAAATGCTGCTACAAAATGTCTGGAGCACCCGACATAGTCTTTCTTACTAGTAATGTCCAGTCCAATCCAATCCAGTATTCCAAGCCTATACTATCAATATTTTATTCTTTCTCTATTATTTTTAATATTTTATTCTATTTTTTTCTTCTACTTCTTCTTCTATGCGAGGCAATCCTTCGATACGACCAGGGAATTCAGTTTCCTGGACGTTCTCTACATAGCTTCATGACATAGCTAGTTTGAGAATTAAGGTGCTCAATTTACTTACTGAAAGGCTAAAAGCTAGTGGTCATTTGACCTTCACTTTTTCCATTTAACTAAAATTTCCAAAACACATAAATCATATTTTTTTTTTGACATATAATTGCTATTTTTTATTTTTTTGTTTCAACGGTTTGTCCATACGCGGGCCACTGTTTCCGTGTGTTTTGTTACTATTGGTTAGACGGTTTAAAATTATAAACCTAGACCACCTTATCCACCCTATGTATATAGGCCTTGACAGCTGTCATAATGACAGCCCAACGTACGCCAGAAAGCACGGCACTGAAAATTGAATTAATTATTATTGTTCGAGCCTCGAAAGAGTAAACACTCTTAGGGTTCAGATTTTACTTCCGTAATTTTGAAATATCAGCCATCTTTACGCTATGAATTCTAGTTTTATATGAACTGGAATAAATTTTTTTCTGTATCAAAATTTAAGCTGTTTAGCAGGTATGCTACAAGTTGAAGTTATTTATTATCTTACAAATGAATTGAACAAAAAAACCTTAAATAGTTGTTTACTAATCCTTCAAAAAATCCCAACGATACGAATGGGAATTGATGCCGATGGTGTTGTGTATGCTTCAAATGTCTCCACGGCTGAACCACCAGGCGCCTCCATATTATCCGTTCCGTAGCCAGGCTTAGTTTAATATAAATTATTTACTCTATAGAATTTTTGATTGTAAAACATGCTTCGTGTTTAGGCACTCTCTGTTATCATTTCCATTTAATTTAAACTACAAGCTTTCACCGAACTAACCATTGACAGCCTTTTGTCCGAAAAAGCGTCGTCTCACTAGCAACGGCCGCGTACACTTTTTGCCCGTGTCCTTCCACTGCAATATCGAATCGTTCCGTACAAAAGAGCTTATATTGTACCCCGTTTACCGCGTGCACTATCAAAGCAAAGCCACCACTTCAAAAGCTACCCATCGTGTCATCGGTTACAGGCTAGGGCCAAACATAATCACCTTTCGGTGGTTTTCACCCATTTTGCCAAACGAGTCGAGCGCCGTGAGCAGTTTGGTGCGTGGTGTGTTTGTGTTTTTTTTTGTTAGTGCTTTGCCAATTTTCCACCCGTACGCAATCTACTGCGTATATTGACACGCGTGCTGACACACAATATGACGACCGTGTTGACCCCGTACCGTCCCCGGCACTAACTCGAGTTACGGCCGTGTGGCTTTTCGGGACTGTCGCCGTAAAATGTGCCCTCGAAAAACACATCAATTGGTAGAGGGTGGGTCTTTTTTTTTCTCTCCCCGTTTGGTCGGGATGCCCATTTTGGGCTGGTTTTTCGGGGTTCCATTCTGTCAACCGAGCTAAACAGGAAGCAAACCAACCGATCGATCAGTGGTTCCGATGGTACCGCATCATCGCCTAATGAAAGCGAGTATAGTCTCCCCATGTCTCTATTCGCTTTCAAAACGAACGGTACGCGAAGCTACCATCCGATTTTTTGTTTCCATCCTTTTCAGAGAGAGAAATGCAAAAATGAACGCATAAAAGTGAGCTAAAAGTAAACATAAAGCCAGTTGCCTGGCTTCGTACGAGGGGACGGAAGGGCGAAGGTCAACGCTTCGGGGGACGAAAAAAAATGGTCATCCACCGGTCATCCATTGCCGTTTCACAGGTTTGACCGCAAATTTTGGATGGACAAAAAAAAGGCGGATGCAAAACCACACAACCGATGACTGCGCAAGGACCATCTGTCCCGCTTGGAGGCACTGTTAAGAACCGCTCCCGCCCGCTGACCACCATCGTCCCGGAACAAACTCGATTCATGGTTCAAACATGGCGCCTAAACGCGTTGCCAAGGATGGCAAGTGATAATCGAGCAGCAGCGATGAGACCGGCTTGTTTCGCCGGATCATCGTGCAAATGTGTCCAAACGAGTGTGGGTGTGTGTGTGCGGGCTAGTGGACACGAGTGGACGTGCAGAAATGAAATGGCTTACAAAGGAAACACAACAAAAAAAAAACCAGAAAAGCAAACAATATTTTGCATGACATGATTTTCGAGCCACACAACGCAAACACGCAATGCGCGGACGATGGCGGAACGGGAATCGATGCGGGGCGGGTGAGTGAGGGTTTGAAGGAAACAAAAAAAAAACAAACATGACATTAACCAGATAAAATATGGAAATCTGACCGATCCCCCTCATAGGATCACAGCACAGCAACAACAACAACAACACACAAACAAAAAAAATCATGAAAACACATACCGGCAGGCTTTTCACCATCGCCTATCCTTGAAACATGCCGGGAAACACACATCCGCTTTTTTTCTTTTCCACATCCACCCCCAAAAAACGAAACCGCACCGGTGCGAAACCGGCCATTTTTCAAACGGACTTTTCGCTTGTCTAAAATCCTATGTCCTTTTTCCTCCCCCCCCGCTTTAGGTCCCCCTTTTTTTGGGGTACCGGTGTCGAAGTTTGTGGTTGTGCGGTTGTGTTTGAACGGGGTGAAATGATTGTTTGAAGGGGTTGGTTTTTCCCGACCAGAAAAAGAAAGATGGACACACACACACACAGTAAAACCAACCGGCCGAATATGTTCGGTTTCAAAATGCTCGATCATACGACCCAATGACCACCCGGTAAGCCTCACCCCCCTCCTCCCCCCCTCCCACCTTCCCTCCCCTACCCCAAAGGTGGGCCTTTACTCATTGTGGTTTTTGTCACGGATACGGAACGGAAGCCAGGAAGCCAACGTCACACGAGCGCTATCGATGACACTGATGTTGATCCGCGTTGCGAAAAAGCCCGCGCTGTCAGTGTTTTCGGTTTTGTTGTCATGTTTATGCCTTGCAACCCCCCTTTATTTCGCAAATCCTGATTGCTGATAAGTTGCACAATATACAAATATGTACATATAAAGACAGCGAACAAACGAGTGCGAGTGTGTGTGTGTGTGAGAGAGAGACCTCCTCTAATGATGCAGTCGCATGAGCAGTGTGGGAAGATGACCGGTATCGGGCAGGTGATGATGATTATGTCGAAGCCATGCGAAAACATCGGGCACCCGCCTAACTGGGGGTTCACCGCCTCGGCCACTGTCCGCAATAAGCTGTTTGCTGTTTTGTTTTTTTTTCCAACAATGGCTGGACAGCGTTCAAACGGTGGGCAAGTTCAAAGGAAAGCCAGGGAACGGTCCGGAAAAACTCTCCAAATCCGGTTCCGACCGAACGCCTTTGATCAATGTGTTTGTGATTTTATGTGGCGGGAGGGGTTGAGCATTGGGGTGCAGAGGGGGATGAGGGATGAAGTTCTACAAACAACAACAACGACAACAAAAAAAACCGAATATAATGACGAGCGAATGATATTTTACTTCCATAGCTCAAATTTTCCCTCCCCTTCCAGCGTTCTGGTGTCCTCCCGGCACCACCTGGCTGCGGCTTAGAGGCACAAAAAAAACCATCCCCAGTTCACTGATCATTGTTTACGGTGCCAAACGGAAAAACAAACTTTTCCCGCGTGTCGCGCTGTGAATGTCCCGCAGTTTTGCTTTGGTGTTGTATGCCTTTTTTGGTTTTGTTTTGTTTCCGTCGTTATCAATATGCTTCGGTTCGATGTCGACAATTTCACGTTTGTGCTTTCCAACAATCAACGGTCTCTCTTCCTTTTTCTCTCTTGCACTCTCTCTGTCTCCCTGTACAGTTCCCATGCGGCTTTGCCGTGTGTAGCAACTGTAACTATTTTGTGCAGCTTTTTTCACCAAAAAGCATCAAACCACCGAAGAAAAAACAACGCGCACATCCCACCGACAAATGCCAGCATGGGAACGATCGGTTGTAGCATAAATTTCGTTGCAACCCGTGTCGACAGCACGCTATAATCGGACCTGTGTTATATAGCGCCTGGTGGTTTTTTTTGTTGTTGTGTGTGCTGCGTTGCGATCTGCCTGCAGCTGACATAATTAGGTTTAAGCGCGGATGGATGCTATGCATAATTGTATAATCGGTTTTTGTGGTTAATAAAATGGATGAATTGATATTTTATGGCTTTTGCACAAAAAAAAACACACACACACAACAACTTAAACCGATAAGCATGATGATGATGATGTGGTTTGTTGCAAAACGCTTTTTTTCGCGGATCAATAATCATCTCTGATAGATCAATGCGTGCGTTTGGAGGAGAGCAAAGTGCAACTGTCTGCAGTTGGGGTTGAGCGGTCGTGCTGGAATGTGATTAGCTTATATTTGAACATATATATTAAATGATGCTTGGTACAGAGACGACAGGTCTTTTTCGACGAATAGATATGTTTTATCGGTGTTACCAGTATGCACAACAAGAAAATAGTTAAAATAGAGCTTATTTTAGTTAATCCGAAGCAGAAACAGATCAACAAACAGTTCGTTTTTTTAATAAACAGATATAGGCCAACGAGTGTCACTTCACAAACCAACTGTAAATGTGGGGAGGTATTTTTTTTAAATATTAAAATTTCGCTAGACGGATTCGAATTCGAGCTCGCCTGATTTAAGTCTAAATTTCAACGAAAAGTATGAAGACCGAATGACTCAAATAATAGTTACGTAGTTGTCTTAATAACTGTAATGTATAAATATGAAAGCAAATGATATTATTATTCACACAAAAGATACGTGTTAAACAAATTTTTAAAGCTAGGACGTCAGTTTCTAGAAACGTAAGCGTTTTCCGAGCTATTTCTGTCATCAAACCAAATTGGGTGAAGGTTTACTGTACAAAATAATGCAACATATAAAGTTACTATAAAATAAGTTTTTGACAGAATTATAAAAACTATGGAAATATTATTCTGATTAAAAAGAATTATGAACTATTTAAACTACTAAAATAATATAATTTTTGTAGATGTTACAATAACCAAAAAAAAATGGTCGCTGACAACTTTTATTGTGGTAACGAACAATATGTTGGGAATTTTTAGGATAAAACTGTTAAAGTAATTAAAAATGTTGGATACTGTTTAAAAAAAATTGTTAAAGCAAATGATCATAAATTACTTAAATTCACACGAGGAACAACAGGTTAAAACTCAATATAAATAATAAAGTTTTACTGCGTGATCCAAAGAGTATTTCGTGTCTTGTCGATCTAGCATCTATTACATGTTCGCCTATCTGAAAGATCATTCCCATTTAAAAAGCAGATCTTCCGAGACGAGCGACTAAAGTTTCGTATGGAAAAATTCTTTACACCACAATTTTAGAAAAATCAGCCAGTTCCAATGATCAACATTACGAAAACTTTTAAGAAAAACACGATAGACCAAATCTGATCTCAGTTCTAAAAAAATTGTGAGAAATTCTCCCTTAACTACAGTCCATGCGAGCGAAAACTGTGAATATTTCGCACCGATCTTTTTGCTACTGTTTGTTCAAACAACAGGGAAGTTCATCCTATTTATTTCATTACACATAGTTAAGCCAAAATATCGATTGTATTAAAAGTGTACTAGTCCAGATGTGCTAGATTGCTCTTATTTAAATAATTTGTAGTTCATTCTAGGCAACTAGTTTCCCATATTTCTTGGGACTTCGTGAAATTGGCCTAGTCAACCTATCGTTAGGTAAAACTTTGGTCAACCCTTATCAGCTTTACCTTTTCTTAATGTCTTAAACTGTCCTTAAACATTGAATTTTGATCACATAAAAAAAAAGAATGAATGAATCGATCGAGCAGAAAAAAATGTTTGATCATTGATTTATGTTCAATTTTAAAGTTACCAAAGAAATTAAGTTACATGAATGAATCATTGTCGTTATAGTCATTTTTTTATTTATTTTATTATCTTTGCATCATCATTATACACCTTCATTGACAAACACATTTTCGATCACATGTTCGATCTCGTAGATCGTACCGTACCTATTCTCTTCCAAGTGCCCTCGACTGTATCCCAAAGACAAAAGTTTCTCATCTTCACCATAAACTATTACATCGGTCGTATTTTCCGATACTTTCCTACCCACTTGGCCAGTTTTCATCCACACTGCTAGCATCTTCGTACGATGCGAAAAGGAAAACAATCCTCGAAGTGATAAATCTTTAAAACAAACTACGCTGATTTAAAACCTTACCAGCGAATAAAATCCGTAAGACAAAAATAGAAAAACCGAAAGGCATTAGCGAAGGGGAAGATAAGTCTGTCCGGAAGTAGGGGAAGGCCAAAGGAAAATTCCCGGCATTATTGTAGCGTCGCACTGCTCGCCATGGTTACGTGGAAATCGACCGCCGTGCAAAAAAAAAAACTTCCTTTCGACGTGGGGCCGTTCGCAAACGCAACGAGCTGATGCGACACCCAGTCAAACGATAAGACCCCAACGCCAGGGCAGGTATAGTTGAACGGGTAGCACGCTACTCGTAAGCTCGAGTGTTTCAATAAGCTGCTTTTCTCAACGATCGGCGCGATGGAAAACTTCCCACCCCCCGTGGGAGGAAAAGCGACATCGTCGCAGTATCGGTGCATCGCCTTTAAAGTAAAAACTTTTAATGGATTTAGAAAGTTTGCATCATTTTAGCTCTATCATCATTATCGCCATCCTTTCGCGTTCGGCTTTGGTCGGTGGACGGGTTTTGCCTTTTTTTTTTCTTTCTTTCCCGTGTCGCTCGTTCCTAAGCGCATCATCCGGCACGTAACAAGATGTGGCCGCGCGGCTGTGACGCGGTTCGGTTGGTGGTTCGAGAGATAAAATCAAAAGCCTGCGAGTGGGGACGGTACACGGTACACGGAGTACAGCTCTCCACGTATGCATATCGGGCAGATCATTACGGTGCTTGCCGGCCCGGGGGGTGCCGGGGGTTGCTCAAACGTCCCGTTAAAAGGGGGAAGTTGCCATTTTGGAGAAGTTGCTTTTGTAGGAAATTCAAAAATCAACTCCGCACACGATAACTATCGAGTCGGCTGTAGCTGAGCAGTTGTGCTGGTCCACGCCCTCGTAGTGTTATGATAGCACTACGAGGCCACCGTCTACCAAACATGGTGCATTTTGTTGAGTGAGTGTGTGTGTGGACAAGCGAAGAGCCTGTGGACGGTACGATGGTAAACCCAGCTTCCGAGTTCTTTAGCCGCTCGGGCGAAGTTCCGGTACCGAAGGATGGTTGCCGGGATAAGCATACGGAATGAGGAAACATCTGCTTAGTGCCTTTTGTTTACTCTTGCACGAAAGAAGCCAGGAATTTTCAACTATTTATGCAGGAATTACAGCACAAACTTATTCCGCCCGCAGTTTCCACCATTTTGGCCATGTTGCAGGGAAAAGAAGGTATCTCGGGTGTGAGAAGTGAAGGGGAAGTGGCAGCCGAACAGCAGATAGCTGAGTGTTTTGTATGTTTTCTTCGAAACCGTTCCGTTTGAAGGTTCAATTTCCATCCCACTCCATACAGTCCTAAGCACAACTCTCCCCCGGCCACTATTTTGGGCAAAATGCAAAGTTAAGTCTCGTCCGAAAACTCCCAAAGTTATTTGGTTTCCCTTCGCCCGGGGATGGTGAAGCAGCTGGTTCGCTGTGCTTGCACGATTTGCGCACCGAACGGGGGACAAAAGGATGGACACATGGCAAATTGGGAGGAGGCATGGAGAAGGCATCTTGTGGGGTCGGCATCATCCCCTCGGGGGGGGGGGGGGGGGGGGGGGCGCTGGAGAAAATGCGAAAGATGCTGCCGGTGGAAAACTATCGGAAATATTCAGCTGCGCTTGATTATTCTGCGCCCCGGCTCGGGCGGACCAGTTAGTTTTTTTTCGGTGTACGAGCGGACGGTGCAAAACGCTGCACTTTAAATATTTATTCATTCTTCATGCATCATTCAGGTCCGTGTACAGGTCGGACAAAGTGTAGTGTTGTTTGTACTGTTGAAATCGGGGAATAAAAAAGAAACGGATGAGAATAGCAAAAGAAAATAAAAAAACCACTCGCACCTGCCTTCGTTCGTTCGTTGTAGATTCACGCGCGATGAGGTCGGAAACTTTGATTTTTTTTTGTGCATCGGAACGGTAAATAAAGAAGATGTTTTGTTGGTTTGTAATTCGTGTAATTCGTGTGTTCTGGGAAATCCGATCCGTGGAAACGCTAATGCATTCATGCACGGCAAGATTATTATAATGGGCGACGCTGCTATTTTAAGCTCGAGATGGTTGTGTCTTTTTTTTAAATGCTCTCTACATGGCAGCGAAAAATAGCTAAGGTGAAGTTTAATTTTAACTTTTCATAATTTTGTTTAACAGTAAATTGATCGCAATCTGTAATAATGGAGTTTATAGTCATTGTTGAAATTTAAATAGTTTTTAAAAACAGCGTCAGATTTGTGAAGAGAAGATTAAAATTCATATGTGCCAACGGAATAGGAATGTTAGGACAAGAAAGATTTTAATCAAAGCAATCACATAGCAAAAGGTGAGACGGAAAAATCAGTATGTATCTACTGCTCGAGAAGAATACATTGTGAGAGATTAACGGAAGCATTATTGCAATTAAAACACAGAAGAATTCAATGGAAGGAGATTGTATTTTTTTAATACAAGAGAACACAACGCCAACAGTCATCAATCCCGACATTACTTAAAACTAAATGATTTTTGCATCCAACTGAATTAACTTGTGAAAGGAAATCATGTATTGTCAATCAGAACTAAAATGAGAGATCTTAACTTACTTCTGATGTTTATTTTCTAACCTAAATCTTCTTAAGTCGAGGAATACGATAAAGAATACGATTAGGACATCCTAATGACCGGGTTTACGAGTACCAAAATAAAGGTTGTGATTAGAGATGAGAATATTCACTCTTTTCAAAGATTTGAAACAGAGTCAAAGAGTGGTTTTAAAGATTTGAAACCTTTACTCACTCTTTTGAGATTCATTAAAAGTATTACACTGCATTAATGTTTTTACCACTCTTTTGTGCCTATACTCACTCTTACTCTCTGTGCCGACTAGAAACTCACACAGGAGTGAGTATAACTGTTTTATCACTCTTTGGATTATAATCACTCTGAAAGAGTGAGTAAAAGAGTATTATCACTCTTTTGAGATTGTAAACGCTGATGATGAGTGAGCAAACGTGTTTTGTCACTCTCTTTGGATTTTAATGCCCGCCAGAGGATTTCGGGTTAGTAAGAGAGAGTAAAATGTGTTGTTTCTCTTGTTGGATTGTAAACATTGAGTAAAATAGGAAGAGTATAAACGAGAGGGACAGTGTGTTATTATACGTTTTGGAATGAAATCGATGAATAGGAGTGAGTAAAAGTGTTTTATCACTCCTTTTGGATTCAAATAATTCAGTAGGTGTGATTAATATTGAAAATTTATTTATTTATTTATTTAATTTATATTATGACGGCAATGCCGTATTTTCATTAAAAATTTATAATGAATAATTAACTGATGGATGTTATATACGAATAATTTTCCATGAATAAATGATGTTGTTATGAAAAAATATGGTTATTAACATCTTTTTTATTTAAAATGGTTTATTATAAAGAAAGTAAAATGGTAAAAAGTTAAAATGGTATATTGTAAAACAATAGGATGCAATCGGTCATTTTGGGCACCGAGAGATAGCAAGATTTTTTTTCATTCACCTTGATACCGTACAAAACACGTTTGCTCACTCATCATCAGTGTTTACAATCTCAAAAGAGTGATAATACTCTTTTACTCACTCTTGAGGAGTGATTATAACCCAAAGAGTGATAAAGCAGTTATACTCACTCCTGTGTGAGTTTCTAGTCGGCACAGAGAGTGAGAGTGAGTATAGGCACAAAAGAGTGGTTAAAGGAGTCATAAAAACTCTTCGGGCTGATTTATACTCTTTCACTCCCTCGAAGGTTTCAAATCACTCACTCACTCTTACTCAGCGTGCACATCTCTAGTTGTGATGTTATTCCCACGTGCACATCCCACTTCAACTGCAGAAATTATTAAATTAACAGTCCCCAATGATCTTCTGATTGACCAGTATGAATCTATCTGATATTAAAGTAACGTTTTTAGCTTAAACCTGTGACCTCACCCATTATTCGTCTTTGTTAAAACATTCTGCTTAGATTTGGTAAAGAACCGAACATGGGAAGATCAACGCCATTATCACTAAGAAACCAATAATACACAGTTTTATTTCGATGCTACTCGAATAAAGTACGTTAGACTGACAGGAATATGAAGCTGTAGACAAAGCTATCCTACTTGTCAACCACTTAAGCGACACTGGATTGTGTTTAATTATCCACGAGTCAATAAAACAGATAAGACTCAGCTGATATTCAAAGAAGAACCAAGAAATTAGAAGATCTCAAACGTTTCTACAAGTCGTACAACGTTCTACAAGGACGGCCGATGGTGTTTAGGTACTGGCGCCGATTTTCACACGACAGGACTGGTCCAAAATCCCATCCGGATCAGCAAGGACCGGCTATCCGACTATGAGGTTAAATTAAGGTCTAGAAAGACAACATTGGAAGACATAACCTAGAAGGTCGTTGCGCCAACAAGAGAGAGTGAATCGAACTTTGTTTTGGATACATATTTAGCCAATACGCGCCAATCTGCAACATGCATCGCTACCGGAATTCAAGTGCAAAACTATGTCGTTGAGCTATTTGATTGAACAAATGAATAATTATGACCCTTATATTGGAAGAATTAGTCTTTATCGATGATTCGAGTTCTGTAAGAAGGTACAGCTAATTTGAAGTCCCTGATCAAGTTGCTTAATTCTATACATCTGCTAATGCGCACTCCAAGTTGCGGACAATGTTGCAACACTCCACTCCTGTCGACCTTCTCAGCCCGTTGCGTTGGAATGCCGTGACTCACAATACCTTACTCGATGAACGTGCATGATTCTAGTGGAGGTCAGCCTGACACTACAACAGGATTTGTGTCAATATCAGCAGACAGTGTGAGATCAGTTCTGCCCCATGCTCTTGGGGAGATGTTTAAAAATGCATCAGATTCAATTACTATGCATCGTCCAGTTGCTTTTACGATCGGAACATGCCCACCGTGCCCCGTAACTAGTTGGTGTGCTTTGCCTGTCGTTTCCACCTCAGCTCAGTAACGCTAGTGGAAATAAATAAAAAAAAACTGCTAGTAAAACTTTTCCTACATTTCCCCGGTAGAGTACACGGGAAGTGTAGTGTGTTGCGCGATATCGTTTGTTAGCCAGGCCGAGGCCTCCCTCTTCGTGTACGTGTCAGCGAAGAAAGGCGTCCCCGTTGCGAGCGCATAAGAAAAGAGCGTTTCCCATGCCCCGGCACGGTAACAACACCGAAGGAAATTATTCATTCCCGGCTGGTGCTGTTGCGCTTTCACCAATGGGTTGGAAACGGTAAACCATCCGACAGCCCCATGCCCATCCCGAACGCTGTACGAATGATTGTTGTACCCCGTGAAGGGTGCCGCCGGAGAAGGACGCAACCGGGCGAGACAGATTGTTGCCGTGTAGCTTTGTGGCGTCGGGTTAAGTTTTCCCTCTCGCCCGACACTGTGCAAGTCACGGTCCCGGAGCGCTTGTTTGTACCGCCGGCAACACTGTCAGGCTGAAACACTCGCACCACATCGCACCGTGGTCGAGTGCCCCGTAAAGTAGCTCCATCTGTTGGTGGCCGCTTGTCGGGAACACACACACCAAACCGTTACGGGGCACTTTGCTTTTGTGCCAACTAACGCGCTTGCTGTCAACGTCGTCCCGTTTTGGGATGGGCCCGCGTACACAAATGGAGATAAAAACTACTTCTTCCGCAAGACGGAAAAAGTCAACTTCTTCGCTCGCATGCAACAAACTCCCAGGGCTAATACCAGAACACTGGAAGCAGCCGAGTGATCGGAATTGTGTTAGAATCTTGCACCGTTAGAAATTGATTTCATGCTGCTCTTTTACTCGGGTGAATATCGCCCCGGAGGCGGATTGATAAATCTACAACACCCGGGGCATGTGACGTCCGCTCACACATATGTACTGCAACTCCCGAGTACACATACAACGTGCCAAACGTGGAGTGGATTTGTGATTTGCAAATGTACGACTGCAGCGTACGGATTTGTCGGCAAATCATTTGTCATGAGGTAAAATCCCCTTCAGGGGACGATCCAGTTGAAAGCTTTCACACCAATGGGCTGGGTGATAGTGTAGTGTAACAGCAGTACAGCTTATGCAGAGTCATAGTCTGTAATCGGCGAGATACTTGAGGTGTCTTCTCTGACGCGTGTGTTTGATTCCCTAGAGGTTATATTCGTCCGATTGGAACACTCCAATAAGATGGTTTGATTCAAAGGTAGTGTATGCCGTTACATTAATCTTCTACAATAAGCGTTTCGGTATTACATTTGCTAGACTACTAGATCTAAAAAATTCCCTGCACATAAAGCTATTGACTTCTTCTTTAATAAATGAAGATTTTACACGGCTGCGATCGCCGATCATTCTCAAACAGGTGAATACTATGTAGATCGTTTACAATTTAAATTACCTTCTCTGTTTTAATCTGGAAGTGACTTCGGATTCAATTTGCGAAATTTCCAAAGTTCGAGTCAAAGCCTAACAGCGGAGTCAACATCGTAGACGGAGTAAACATCGGTGTTACCTCTGGAGCATTCCGGAGTCGATATTGCAATCTTAGCTGAAGCCAACACCAGATATCATACCTAATTTTGTTTTATAATAATTTTTCAAATTAGTTTTTAAAATGAGCACGTTAATTTCGGTATCGGGAGTGGTGTCAATTCGTGCGTGGAAATTCAAAAGGATCGTGCTGGACATAGAAGATCAAGAGGTTTGAAATAAATTAAACAGAACAGTTCGAATATCGATAAGAAATGATTCCACATTCTGCTTCCATAATTTATAGAAGAATTGAAAAATTATTTTCCCCCTCAGGATTTGGCCTCGAAATCTTCAGCGGTCTCAGGAAAGAGGGAAATATCGATAACAATTCCATAAACCTGCGATCGCCTGGACGATCGAAGCTACTTAATTGTTAGGAATATACAGACTAACGATCTCTAGAGCAATCGTCCCATACAGAACCGAATAGTTTATAGCGTTTAAAAAATATTTCCCATACTATCCTTATACTTATCTGTTTCAATTGTTTTAAAATCAGGTTTTTGTTAAAGAAGTAGTCGCATAAATACATTGTGATACAACACTCTAAATGGAACGATAAGCTTAAGAATGTTGAAATAGTTACGTCCCATAATCCAAATTGCACCTTTACTTCATCAACCTTGATCAGCCGTCAAATAGGTTTCATGCGTTTTTTGTTTGACAGCCAGAAACGCTGGTTTTAGTGCTGATCCTTTTTGAACTATTCTATTGCGTTTCAACTTCCTAACCGTGTGGACATACAGACCGAAGAATAAACTGAATTACTTTTGTTAGAAGTTTAATCATTGCCTGGTATTTTCTTTAACATAGTCGAAACTCTCAACAAAGAAGGCTTGCAGCAATTTGCACGCTAACACCATTCAATTGCATAACTACAGGAGTTTCAAGTAGAAGACTTACTAATGTAAACTAAGTTGCATAAATGAAGCAGTGGAAACAAAAATGAGAATGGTTTCTTTTATCAATTGAAGACTCCAACGCAGTAGATTGAAAGGATAAAGTAGCATAAATATTGGGTTGTCTGATAAAAACTAAACAAAAACAAAAAAAGCCCATTTAACATGACACAGTGCTTTCCTCCTACGTTATGCAACAACTCGCTACTAATGATGGCGGATGTTTCGTAATGCCCGTGTCTGTCTTACTGTCTCCGGTGAATGTTTACTCAGCGTGCTTGTTTCGAATTAAATCAATAATCAAACCCCCAGCGAATGACATTGCGCGATCTGCGACATACCTTCCCCATTTACCCAAACCAAACCCCCGTTTTTGTCCCTGGTTCTGCATCGTCATCGGTGGGGGGGGGGGGTGTTTTTTTTCGTTTGTTGTTGTTGTTGTTGTTGCTATTTTATCGTTGACAGTACTAACAATCATCCTTCTCTACCCCCGCCCGGGTGAAGCCCCAACCCAATCGAATCGCTACACAATTGGATTCCGGTGCCGGGCATGAGTGCTCTTCACTAACCTTTCTGGCCGGGGGGCTGGCAGAGCACGGGTATCGAGTGTATCATTCGGATCGAGCATTATGAGCGATGAGTTTGCAGTTCATCAACGGTACGGTACGTTAGCACTAGCGAAGTAACTTCACTTACATCGACCACCGTTCTACCGTCCGCACGCTGGTGGTTTCCGCTTTTTTGTTCATCCAAAAATTAACGTTATTCTATCGGGTGTACTCAGGCAAATAGATAAAAAAGTGGTGGAAAAACTATTCAAATCCCGTGCACCGAAATAGGAAGCATCGAGAAGGATACCGAACAGGACCGGTAAGGGATACGCTCAAGTCAAACAGCAAATTGAAAACTGCTGTCATTGCCGGTTAAACCCCCATCGCAAGCTCATTTCCTTTCCCAAAACCGTTCATTAATAATTTGCACTAACAGAACAAAAAAAACAATGTAGCTCGAAGACTCATAAAGCACAGGGTGTTCCATTCTGGACGGGTTGGGTTTACTAAGTACATTTGATGGGGTATTTTTTTTTTGCGTTTTCATTCTGCTTTCACTTTCCTCTATTGTACATCGACTGACCGGAACGGAAAAGGGATTATCAGGCCACAGCGTTGGTTTTAAAACAATAATCTGATCCCCCATTTGCCACCCTCGCCGGATCGATGAATTGGCTTTCTTTCGAAAACAAGTAGGATTAGTTGGAAAAGGAATGGAAGTTTACGGGATGAGCCCAGTTTAACCGCAGGCTTGGCTTTGGAAATGTAGACGAACGAGTTAAGAGTTGGGGGGGAAACACACCCCCCCTCGACTGAGTTCAGAACACAAAAGTCATCTCAGCATATTTCCTCTCATCTGCAAAAGGGCACAATGATTTTTCACTATTCATAAGCATTACTTTCACCACCGCTCATCTCATTAACGGTGCATGGAGGAGCCTAAAATTCCGAACGAAAACAGAAACAAAAAACGGAAAGGAAAGAATTATGGAATGTTGGTTTCGTTGGTCTTTTTCGTACCCCACCCATCGTGAACGTGAAGATGAAGTTGAAAATTAAAGAAATTTATGCACTTTTCCAGTGCATTTGGCTTGTGGCGTAGAAGCGACAAGCTAATGGTGAGCATCGCTTCGTAGCAGTTTCGTGAAACAAAAAGCATTTCGATCGCTTCAGGGCAAGAAAATGGTGAAGAACACAACTTAAGCGCGCGCACACAATGAAGGGAAATTTAGTGACTGGAAAAGTTTGAGCTCTTGCAAGAAAAATGTGCAACCCAGCGTGCGATGGGAAGGTGGCCCCGAATGTACCCCGAAGCCTTACTGGGTGAGGTATAAGCCACAACTGCTTCAGCACTTGGCAGAGAATTACGAGCGTACGGAGCGAGTTGGGCGTGTAGATGGTTTTTATTTTTTGTGCTTCCAACATCACGAACAATTAAATGCCGAATGGTTTGGATTGCGCCGGTGCATAGAAATGCGTTTCCATCCATACCGCACCGAAGCGCCTATTGTTTCAACTGCTGCTAGTACGTAGAACATGCTGCAACAAAAATGGCCAAAGAACCAAATCAACCGAAGATCAGACAAATGGAAAACCGAATGGTGCTAACCGAGGAACTTCGAATGGAATGCTGAGAATGGGGTGTGTGTGTGTTTTTTTTTTACTCTCTGAGGTTGCTAAGAGGAAGAAACATTTTTCCAAAGAAACTATCACACACACACACACAGTCGGACGGTATCTTTTGCTGGCCATTTTTGCTCTGTTCATACCTCGCATTCAATTATGCCGGCGGAAATAGTTAAATGGCAACGATGGAAAGTACACACACACACACACACACATAGCCGAGAGCCTCAAGGTTTTCCGCACATCTCTCTTTGCTACGGTTTTCCATGAAAACTCGCCCACACAAAGACCCAACCTTCGGATGGAGGGAAAAGAAAAGCAACGACGAACGATCCAGGAAACTGTTAATTAATATTGAACAGCTCACTTTTTGATGTTTCAATCGAAACGCGAGTGTGTGGGTGTCTGTGCCCCTGTGCCTTTGTATCGTGTGGCACCTAATGGAAAAATAGAACCGTGTTTCGTGTTGCTCATTCTATTGCACTGGTGCACTCAACTCAAGGGTCGTGTGTGTGTGTGTCCCTTTTATTTTGCCTCTCCCAGTTGGTTCGAATCGGCATGTTGGATTTTCCTGTGCGGTTTTTGGTACCGAAGTGCCGATTCGATTCGTGCCGATAGTTTGCTGGTTTTAATGCAAATTAAATAATGCATAGAAATTCATCGAGGTAAACTCGGACCGTGGGTGGAAGGGGGGAGGTTGGGGGAATAGGAAAATTTAAATTAAATAACATTGGAAACATTTTTCGCTCGCTGTACAGCTTACCAAGGGGTTGGGGTAGGAAATAATGTGGTGCTAATGAAAACAGCCAAAATGGGGCAACGGTGCTATTGGAAGTGAGCAAGGGATGAACATTATTTCAATAAGATTCATTTGTGCGAACGTGAAAATTGAATTTCGCTCTGTTTTGAATAATTTGCAAAAAAGGACAAGTGCTGCTTCTAGAAGCATCTCTTTAAAATAGGTTTTTGAAAATAAAAAGCATGCTTTAATGTTTCTTTTATAGAAAAACATGTATAAGGAATGTCTTACTTGTCATTACTTTCTGTAAATTTAGACTTTCATCCAGAGAATGGGAAAAACGAGTAGGAAAAAGAGTTAACAAAAAAATAATATACAAAGGATCACGACCTAACAGAAGTCATGATCATCTTCGAACAGTGGAGGATTAATCCCCTTGGAGGCCCAGGGCGGAATTATAGTTGGGGTCTCTAATTTTAAAAACGATGCAGGAGAGACGAGGGACATTGAGGGGAACATTGAAATGAGACAAGGCGAAAAGCGCAGTAAGAAGGCCTACTCCGCCTACCGTTTGATCCGCGGTTGGGCCGTCCCTAATCATCTTCTTCAAATGGTCCGCCAGACCATCACAATCTTCGAATATCGGCTATATCACCACCAACAACAGTTACCACTGTACCTGCACTCTTCTAAATGGAGCTAGAATCATACGAGCGCCAACTTCGAGAAGCTGCACGTGGTGGAATTTACAACTACAGCATCCAAGGAACACTTTGCCATCGAATTGCTTCGCTCGCTCTGCTTCCGGGATATTCGCCATGCAACACTCAGTTATACTTCTTCGATCTTAACTTAACTTAACCAAACACTCAAGCACCAGCATTTGGTGGTGAACTTAATCGCTATTGTCTATCCTGTATCCTGGGTATTTATCATACGCAATCCACTAACATGGATGTTCAGTCATACGTATGAACGCATGTCTGTTCGCGATGAGCTGCGCCTTTGCCTCCTTTCACGTAAACCAGGTATTGACCAGTTCCGGAACAACACACCGACTGCAGGTGAGATGGGTAATGTGTGTTTGTGACGATATCACCGGTAGCACGGAATATACACGGGAGATTGTGTCCACTACAGTACCCGTTCCTGTTTCCACGGAGTGAAGAGAGTTTCCCACCACTCATGGTATGTTTAAGATACACCGTCGAGGAAGACAGCCGAAACAAGATCGAGCTCGGGGACAAACACAGATAGTGGTGCCGTCATCAATGAGGATGATGCCCAGATGGAGCCGAATGCAGAGGAAAATTTATCCAATCAAATTACTCCACGTAAGTATGCCGCGTATATATTGCATATCCTGGCGGGAGATCGCTAATTCTCTGATGCATTGTGAGGGGTAATCGCCCGTCATACGTTTTGCAATACAGAATGAGCGATTTACTATGTTGTGAATTTCGATTTTTTTGTTTATTTATTATTTAGTGGATTGTTTAACATTGTGTATCCCATTAAACAAACAACGCAAATTGTATATAATAATAATAATTTGTGTTATGCACAGTCGGTTAGATTTGCATAGCTTTTAGCATTTGAAAACTAAAATGCTAGGTCAAGTTTTTGTGTTGAAAGACTACCTCCATGATCATTCGCTCACGTCGATGTTTTAGGCGATGAACAAAAATTAACGGTTGATTTCTGTGGTGAGCTTCTACTTACTGAACTTTTTCAACAATTGACCATGTTTTATAGCATTCTTTGATCCATTAGGTGCAGAGCCACGAGAGTTGATAAAATGCAGACAAATTTGTCCAATGACTAAATCAACTGGTCAACTGTGAAAACCACTATACCGTAGTCGCGCATACAATTTTTTTAAGATTTTCGATACCAGGAGAGCATGGTTTTCAAGAGGTGGAATAAATTTGCGCTGCAGGTGAAATAACCTGCAGCGTGGAATAAATTTGCCCATCATTATTGCATTGCATACTATCAAACCCGTGAGAGCGTTCACTAGTGTAAGGAAGATGGATGAAACGGAGAGCATCCTTCATTTCGTTCAAACTTTCCGTCGGCTGGTACGAAATTCCATACAAAACCAGCTGTTTTCAGATTTCCGATACCAAGAGAGCATCCACGGAAGAGGTAGCACCTTGTACAGCAATTTTGGCCGAAAACCGCCGAAAGGTATGCAATGTTTAAACACTAACTTTCCCGTTGGTCGAGAAAAATTTCTTTGAAAACTACCAGTTTTCGAACGTATAGTACCAGGAGAGCATCCACGGAAGCGGTAGCACCTGGTAATTTTGCCCGCCTAAAGGTATGCAATGTTTAAACACTAACTTTCCATACAAACCAGCTGTTTTGAGATTTCCGATACCAGAAGAGCATGTACTTCAAGAGGTGACCCACAGCCACTCAGGCACTCAGACACCCGAGCTCCTGAGTCCCTGAGTGGCTGAGCCCCTGAGATACTGAGTTATTGAGTGACCGGCACTCATGAGTGACCGGCACTCATGAGTGACTGAGTGACTGAGTGACTGAGTGCCTGAGTGTCTGAGGGTCACCTCTTGAAGTACATGCTCTCCTGGTATCGGAAATCTGAAAACAGCTGGTTTGTATAGACAGTTAGTGTATAAACATTGCATACCTTACGGCGTATTGCATTGCAAGTTGGTTGCAAAGTTAGTGTATAAACATTGCATACCTTACGGCGCATTACCAGGAGCTACCTCTTCCGTGCATGCTCTCCTGGTATTATACATTCATAAACTGGTAGTTTTCGAAGAAATTTTTCTCGACCAACGGGAAAGTTAGTGTTTAAACATTGCATACCTCTCGGCGGTTTTCGGCCAAAATTGCTGTACAAGGTGCTACCTCTTCCGTGGATGCTTTCCTGGTATCGGAAATCGGAAAACAGCTGGTTTTGTATGGAATTTTGTACCAGCCGACGGAAAGTTTGAGCGAGATGAAGGATGCTTTCCGTTTTATTGATCTTTCTTACATTAGCGTTCGTTCTCACGTGTTTAATAGTATGCAAAAGCAATTTTGATGGGCAAATTTGTCCCAAGCTGCAGAAGGCACCTCTGGAAAAACATGCTCTCCTGGTATCGGAAATCTGAAAACAATAGTGTGCGCGGCAACAGTATAGTGGTTTTCACAGTTGCCCAGTTTATTTGGTCATTGGACAAATTTGTCAACTCTCGTGGCTCTGCACATATTAATGTGAATTTCGATCGTTCGCTTGATTTTTGCGTATTAAGTTTG
Source organism: Anopheles moucheti (assembly GCF_943734755.1). NCBI lineage: Eukaryota > Metazoa > Arthropoda > Insecta > Diptera > Culicidae > Anopheles > Anopheles moucheti. The sequence continues at coordinate 86,181,724 of NC_069140.1, read as the reverse complement.
ATGCTCCAATTTTAGGTCGGTTGTACGTGCGTCAAAAAATCCAAGAATTTCTGGGCCGATCTCTTCGCTCATTGTGATGACACTTGCGATAATTTCGTCTCGTTTACACTTGTACATTTACATCAATATGAAACACACTACGTGCTCCTCAGGCACAATTTGATAGTCAGTAGCCAATTATAGGGATACAACACCCCAAAGCACTCACTAATTTTTCTCAAACAAACTGAGTTTTCAATGCAAAAAAACGAGACCGCTTTCAGCACGCACGATATCGCCAACAATGTTTTAGCAAGACTTCTATGACAGGTTCTTCACTGAATACATTGTTTTTATATCAATGCATACTTGATTTCTTCAAGTATATTTTTTCGTGTTGTTTTTTTTAATTTAGATGAACGATTTCGCGGTGATGATCTTCAACCGTATGGATTTAGAATTCGAAATTTTAGAACAATTCAAGTCTTACAACGATGCAAATGTTACCGAGATTACAACAATGTACTTTGAACAGTATTCTACACGGAGATATGATGAAGTGTTTGGACAGTTTGGTGAACTTAAGCTGAACCTACAATCCAGCTTCGATTAAGTAATAATCAAGAAAGACAGAAATGGTATTCCAAGAACCATGAGGTATGAAATATCAAACGAAAAAGAGAGTTCTAATGATTGCAATATGATTTTATTCATATTCTATGACAATGCTAGCTATGTCGTAGTACACTGACAGATTGTGTCGGTTATAACATCATTACCGGCTTGCAAACTTGCAGAAATTGTGACAATCGAAATTATAAACACAATACTCCACCACAATACTGTTTCGAAACACGCAGGCAGGACATTTTCACGGTTCAATCGGTGAAAGATACCACACCACGAGTATCGCAATGGCAATAGCTGGCGAATATTGCGAAAGTGAAAACAAGCATGGTTCTATTCTAGCATCTAACGGTAGGATCATTTACGAACAGATGAAAAAATCCCGTTCAAGAAATAGAATACGTGAATAGGTTGAAATAAAAGGACATATAAGGGTTCACGGGGCGGCCAGATGGTGTATTGGTAGCGCAGTCGATTTGTACAAGACAGAACCACCGAAAAATTTCATTTGAGCCACCAAACCTCCGTACGCAGCACTGACTATCCTAAATAAAGTAAAAAAGCCAGAAATGATAGACTTCAACATCCTAAAGATGTCGTGCCGATAAAGAAAAAGGAGTTTGAATACATTGCATACTTCTCTTGCGTAGCCGTGTAACCGGGCCGATATAGCTAATCAAATGAAAACAAATTATCTAACCAAGGATATATAAAATCTAAGGATATTTTCGATCAATTTTGTACCTTTTTAATTAGATTTCGTGCTATAAATTAACTCTGCTGTTAAATTTCCAAAAATCGCACAATCGGCACAAATTGTATGGGGCCCCCAACACGGCGAGGCCCTAGGCGACCGCCTACTCCGCCTACCGTTTGATCCGCCGCTGTCTTCGAATAATTTAAAGATTTGTATTTACAGATTCGAATCGTTATTTATACATTTATACATGTGTGACTGTGAGATGTGAGACATTTATACTTTATACATTTATGAGACTTTCGGACGAACTTCCCAAACTTCCAAAAATTATCCTCTTGGGCTTGTGCTAAAAATATTTCAAATTATTTTTTCCCCTTGTATGTGTCGAAAGACAATAGAGCAGTAGCAACGAGCTATTAGATACATTACCTATTAAGTAACTGAACACACGCCGGCATCGTTTTATGTTTGCATCTCACTGATTTGAAAGAATGGACTTTGAATACCTTTCTTATGAAGCGTTAGGTCTTCGTATTTTTCAAGCACCTAGCTATAATTCTTGTGTAGTTATTGATTAGCGACTAAGCAAATGTTCTTTCTTTAGGTACTTGAAGTAACTTGAGATGAAATCTCAAAATATCCACTCAAAGTTGATGCTCCCATCAGAATGTATGGCGCGAAAGAGTAAGCGAACGTTTGAACTTGGACTCGCCCAGCTCGCGAGGGATTTTGGAGGCATTTGCAAGGCTTCCGGATGAATGTTAACACGAACAACTTACGCGCTCGTAATAAGTGATAATAAGCGCAATCGCAGTATGCAACAGGCACATCTTCATCTGAAGAACTCTAATCTCTCTCTCCGTTGGTTCTAAGATGCGGCCATACAGACTGTCAAGGTCAAATCTCAAGCGAAGTGTCCCTTCAAACGGATGGACTGTTGACTGGCCAAGGATTCGAAATAGAAAATAACATTGGCGGATGGACTTTGCTTTCACTTTTCAGCACAAGGCAATTCGGTATGATGTCGGGACATATTACAGTCGTTGTCGCTAAATTGTGTCTTCAAAAGCACCGATTTTGCACAAAGGTCATTTCATTTCTATCGCTTGACCTACTCATAGTTGAGTACGTCGTGCTGATATGAATCACGGCACCTTCCAGAGCTGCATTACATAGCAGACAGGAGAGTCTATCCTCTTGTTCTTAGTTCCCGGTGAGTTTCGAACGCTTCCGACCGCATGTTCGTGACACTCAAGCTACGCTGCACTGGGGGAATATAAGTGAAATGATATAATAATAAGAAGCATCCAAATGAACTTTACCGTTGTCCATGACATACCTCATCTCTGCCACTGCTCTGCATTCGCCGCACGCGCCAATGCGCTTGTTGACAGATTTTTCTACCAGACGGTCGGGCCCCGTCACGATGGCAGCTGTACACGAAGGGTTCGTTAAACACTGCAATCCATCATGCCGGGCTGACAGTTTGGTTTTCTCGTTTGGATAGATTATTTCGCGAAAATCATCATCTTCTCTGATTAAGTTTTCCTTTGGCGCGGGGGCAAGAGCTATACATTTTGCAACACACAAATGGATGTTTGTGGTACGAGGTAATGTGGCATTCGTGTTAATTAAGTTGATCCCTACTGCACGTATGTTTCGTCGAAACGATGGATTTATTTCAATGGAGCTTTTTATGTTTGGTGCATTTTAATATTATATCACTCAGATGGTAACAGTTGCTTCCAACGGAGTTTACCTCGTTGCAGCTGCCTACGGCGTTGGTGGGGGAGAGGGAATCGAAAATTGACACAATTTTTGCGTTACGTAATAATTGTATGAGCTCTTATTCAGTAATCTACATTGTTATGGTAGCCAGTTTGTTTGCTTGATTTGATTTGTTTCCTCAGTATTGTTTATAGTACTTGTTTCCTCATGTTCAGTTTTGTCAGCAACAATATGATTCATATATTTATGATCATGAATAATAATTGTTAAATATAAGCGATGGTCGCAAAAAAAAGTCCTCTTAGGCTGATTTTTCTGAAGTGCTTTCAACTAATATCTTGATTTTTAAGCGATGTGTTATCATTATCAGTCGTAAACGGTGTCCAGTAATGCAAGCTACTTTCCATAAAACAAAAACCGCTTAATTTCATTCGCTGTCGTGCGTTCCACACGTATCGAATCGTTTCATAGTGCGACGCATTTAAGCTGCCCGTTTGATCCATTGCAATCTTAATCCACACCAACCGGTGTGGGACCGGCCACCGGGAAACGAACATTCACGCTTGGCAGCATGTGTGATGGCAAGGGCAGATTTAAGAACAAAGTTATGCCACCAGCTTTATGCAACGGTCCGATGCATTGCCCCGGCACCCGGCACGCTTCGATATGAAGAAACATTCCGACTATACCGGCGTCCTGCTTGGCTTCTTTTGTACGGTTCTTGCAAGCAAGCACTCGCAGTACCATGCAATACACACGAACGAGATCGAAAAGTTATCCGTTAGCTGACCGAGCCGCTGTCAACAAGGGGTCAGCCTGGTTGGCAGCCCGGGACACGGGGCGAAGACAACGCTTTTGAGATTTATGCTTTCGTACTTTCGCCGGACGCCTGAAGGCGGCAATCCATTGGCCACTGGAAGTCGACCAGCCGTGGTCAGACAAATGGATTGTGCATGGCACACCCGAGTGCACGTTTGCAGTTCGGTGTGCTACCAAGTGTTGCGCATTCATTTCAAAACTCCTGGTTGCCATCGGTGTTGGTGCCGATGTAGTTGGTGCTGGGTTGTAGAAGCAGCTGTTACTTAGATCACGCTTGGAAGTGGAAGAGTTTGACCACTTCTGTGACTGGTTGGTTGCATATGCGATTTACATTCATATTAAAGACGGGTGCTTCGTGGCGAAATCGTGATGTCGACCCGACACGATGCGGTGTTGAATCCGAACTGATCCACGAAAATGATTTCGATTGGAAACTGCACGATCTGCTGTCATTCGACTGCATTTTCAGAAGTGTAGATATGGATTTTATAACGAGAAAGAGTGAATGATCAAGCGAATGCAATATCAACCATTTATTTTATTTATTAATTTCAAATTAATTTGTTTGCCGCCAGGGTTTTACAAATATGATTTATCTACTAAGGGATGTGATAACCCCCGTAAGGAAGCGACGAACAGCCACTCGGGTGAATCTCCAGTCTGGCCATTGCTGTCGAGCCGGGGGGAAATCAGACAACGGCGGCATAATCCAAGATGGATCGTGTTAAAAGACATGGCGGAGTAGAACGAATACTTCGAATTAAGAAACACAGCAGAGTTGAACAATTATTTCGATATTCGATCTTCTTTATTTCCAAAGCGCAAATGATAGAATTTACCTGAGTTCCATTTATATATGTATACATTGTCGAACACCAGCCACCGGTGTCAAACTCCAAACGTGTCAAACCTCTATCGTTCTAAACGTTGCATATTCTTCCAAGCCAAACTTCCAAGTTCTTTACTGAAGACACTCGACTTATCACAGTGTCATGATGGGTGTAGCTGAACGGATTCTTTATTGAACTTCCAAAAGAAATAACACAACATTTATCGGGACAGAGTAACAGGCCATTATTACGACACAAAGCGGAAAAGTTGTTGAGGAAAGTCTGTATCGAGCAACAATCCGCTGACGAATTCACCGGAAGGAACATTTTGAGGTCGTCCGTGAAGAGCAGATGACCATTGGGAGCATGGGAGTACACACAGTCATTGACAAATAACAACATTAAGATAAGCCATATCAATCTTGTTTAAGATGTTAATTTCCAAGCATTTTTATAGAATGTTTTATTAACAGTTAATGCAGTGAAACATACAATTATTCTTCATCAGGTTGCTCATCCACTTCGTACATTTCAATGGCATTGTAATCTAAACAGCAAAAGAAATAGATGGTAAACGATAAAATAATGTGTGCCGCAGTGTGAAAACATCATTTCTAATACACTCACTTCTGTCGTAATAACCGTAAGCGACTACGTATGCTGGACGTTTCATAGCCACCTTGCCCCGCCTGTAAGCCGTCACGGTGAAGCAGTTCCGTTCGATGCTCATGTTGTAGTAATACACGACAACGGATGTGCCGCCATACCTAACCTCTATGTTCTGTAAAAGATTGAATTGATTGAATATCATGTTTATCTTCACTTTCATTGAAATCTTCTCACATGTATGGGATTTATGTTAGTCAGTTCTTTCACTGGATTCTGGTCGACTTCGTACCCGCTGGGGAAGGTCACCTCGATCATAACCTTGTGCAAACTTCCATTGGACCAAAACCGATCGAACTTAGCACACACTTCCAACAGTAGCTCGTAGTTGGACCCCGTGTTCTGTTTCTCTAAATCCAGCTTCAGTCGTTTATCAAAATTATTTAGATTTAAACTGTACTCATAAATCACTTGCAGCATTCCGAAACCGATACCGGCAATGTTGATCTCCAGCCATTCAGTGTCTTCCGGTATGTCTCTATTGTTTTGAACGTAGATATCTTCAGGTTTTATGTGGAGATTTTCCGTTATTGTTATTTGTTTGAAGCCATAAATTAAAGCCTTCATACCCTTCAGCTGTATGGCGTAATCGTTTCGCAAGGGAGAGACTTTTTCCGCCAACTTTGTCAGTGCCTTCAGTCCCACGAAGGTGTCTTGAGTGCGCGGGAAGCTTCCGGTAACGTAGCGTTGGTTCACCAACCAGCGCATCACCGGTATACCGTCCACATACTTTTCTGCTAAAACAATGGACAGCAAAGCATAAGCGGTAGTCTCGATGCTATTTTCCGTGTCCAAGTACAGTTTCCCGTCCTTTTTCAAGGGAGTTGCCATTCCCACAAGCTTTTCAAGTGCCATTTTCTTCATGCTGTGCCCATTCAACATCAACGCATATGTCACTATGGACAAATCGTAGGGATGTTCTATGTTTTCCACGTGGCCACTTAAATAGTTTATTGAATTTTGAATCACAACCGCGTGCTTCACTTTGGCGTTCTCATTTTCTAGGAGCGCTATCAGTACGTAAGATGTCAGTGAAATGCCGTTGCGCAAACCACTTAGCATACCTTTGTGAATGACGGACCCGACCTCATCGAACCTTCCCGAGCTGTGTTGTTTGGAAGCAAGCCAATCGTACACCTTCTCGACCATAACCGTATCCACATCGATGTACTTCGACACCATTTGCATTGACTTTGCAACGAAGGCGGTAAGAAACACGCTACCAGTAGCATTTTGATACGCACCAAACGAACCATCTGTCTGATGATAACGCATCTGATTGTGATAGCCTTGGCGCAGCAGATTGGTAGCTTTATGGAGCAGACTCTGATCCTTCGAGCCAATAGCATGCAAGTAATCACGCACAACGATGTTCGGTACAAACTTTACCATATTTTGCTCTCCATTGCCAGACGAAGGTGCAAGCAGATTATCCAAGTTATCAACTACATTGGTATGCAGATCGGCTGAAAACACAAATAAGCAGTTTCGTGAAATGAAAAGGGTACACTATTATTCAAATTTATACTCACGATTGAGACGGAACTCGATTTTTCTAGAACCATTGTCTGCCTGTTTGTTGAAGTCCAAATTCATCAAGATCGTTTGATTGATGTATGAATCAAAGCAGAAGAAAAGAGTTTTCATCTTTGGCTGTACCAAACTTTCTGGCACAACTCGGATCACCTTCTCCAGTGCGTCCGATTCTTGGTTGGTATTAATCGTTGCCTCAATTCGTACCGTCATCTCGCCGAGCTTTCGTGCCTTTACCAGAAATGAGACCGGTACACCAACCTTCGGAGGAACGCTCACGGATTTGGTGTAGCTTAGGTCTGGAAGCAAGACAATGTAGTGTAATCATTCAACGCAACGATAAATCAACGATACTCACCTTCCACAGGACGTCCTACGAACTCCGTCTGATTGGCAACAGTGTACAGTGTCACGTCCGCGATGTACTCTCCTCCAAGATTGTGGAACAGAGTAAACTGTAAAACGACCGCTTCTTCTCGTTTGATAGAGTACGGTAGATTTTCCACGATGTAGAACGATTGAGCCGTTGTTAACTGGACGGGTTCCTTAATGATGCCCAAACCATACTCCGGATGAATCGAGAATCCCGTCAAGTACCAAGACGTCATCATATCTGGGACGGTCTCGATCATCTTATGCGTACCATACTTTCCTAATGTCACATTTTGCCATAGCCACGATTCTGGAAAATGTGTCCGGTACGAGACTGTTTTGGAGATCGCATTGCTCACGATCTGATGCCCAACCCGTGCTGACATATCGTGAGCTTCATTGAACTCGATATCATTCAATGTCTTAACGAACAGTCCCATACTCTACAAAGTGAGCACAAATATGAAGTATGATAATATGTCTCAAACTATTTTTCGAACTTACATGAAACTTGTCAAACTCATTCTCTACGCTCGGACCAATTCCTTTATACACTCGCATGATGTCCTCCCAGAACAAATCTTTGTTCTTGTTGTCGTACATCAAACCTTTGTTGTATGCAACTAATCCAACGTATGATCCTCGTTGTCCGGATAAGCTGAGCTCTATTTGTTGTCCCGGTTTTACTTCCTGTTTGTTTAGGTTTAAACGGATCTGTTGAATGCAGAAGGTGTGTAAATTAAAGCTGGCTTGTTGCGTTTTCGATGAGGCTGACATGATTGTCAATTGTTTGTGTTGGTTTGATGTAAGAATCATTTTTTGATCAATGTTTTGTTTCAACGTTTAATGGAACATCATTGTGTTCTTGAGTAGAGTCTATGTTAGTTGGGTTATTTGTTAGTTGGCACCTTAATAAATCGTGTAGTAACGAAAACTCGTTGTTCTTCTTTCACTCTTTATTGACACTGACGCTACACTCTCCCGCGCTATCAAAACTGTCATATCGTCCCAGGTTGCCAGGCACATGAAATGACAACCAGGGGCTCTCAACACCACAGTTCGGTGACATGCCAACTAAGTAGGTTGCACTTTCCAATTAGTACGATGTAGTTAGCTTGAACTGGAACATATTCCAGATTTATTCGTTGAGTTTTGGACTTCAGTCAATACGATGCGAAGTATTTTCCGCAATCGTTCAAATTTCCATCTAGTCCCTAATCTGTCATGATGGACAACTAAAAAACTGAAACAACTTGTAGCGACCGTCGTAACGGTCAGCGAGACCGACGACCGTGGTGATAGTAGCTGTCACGCCGATGACCATCACACGAAAGACCGTTGTGCCAAGACGCCAACTGTCAGGCGCGGCGGTTCTTAGTAGTGTCTCTTCAATGTGTACGGTGCTAAAAGCTCAACTATCAAGTTCGAGTGATTATCAACCAGCGAGGATAGACTGTACATTGACTGTACATTTTACAGGAATAAAAGCTATGGTTAAAACAAATTTAACAACAAAACAAATAAACAATTGTGACCATTGCGATGATAAGAAGTCCCAACGCTTGACAGAGTACAAGATTTCTGTTTACTTACTTTGTGACGGGGCTCTTCGAAATCGAGGTCCAGAAAGTCAAACATCATCCTGTCGTTCTTGACAGTCGATACTATTATTTTGACCTGCGGAATCATCTTTTCCGAAGCAATGAACCGAAGGGGATATTTGCTTTGTTCGTTCGTTGTAATGAAACCGGAATCGATAATGTTGCCCTTCTTCATTACGTAGTACACGAAAAACGTCATTGGTTCATTGCACGATACCTGGACTTGCACCAAACGATTCAAATGAAGACTGAAAATAGAAGATCACAACATTCTCCATAACAACAACATCCGTGCTCTTACTAAGTTCTGCTTACGTTGATTTCAATTCCAGTTTGATGTACGCATTTGACACCACACCTGTATTTTGAACTGTTTCGTCAAAGTAGAAACCGTCATCGTTTTCAAGCTGTAAAATCAATTTCTGTGCATGAGTATAATTTGTTTAAAGCATCGAATATACACTTACGGTAATAACCATCTCTTGTACGTTGTTCCCTGGGCTTAGCTCCAGTTTGATCAAACCGTTATCGTCAGTAGTGACAGTTTTCTCATATTCGATATCGAGTATGATCACTTTACCGGTGATACCTTTGGCAGGTGTTCCATCGTGGTATCGCAACTGAAGCGCACATTTAAAGGGATGTCCCGGATGGAAGTAAGGAATATCTTTTATCAAATCCACGCGATATTTGTACTTGTACATAGTAATATGAGATCCTTTCGCCACGGAACGATCTAAACCAAATGAACAAGGAAATGATGAGTACATCCAAAACTCTTACAACAAACTCCTTACTTGTATGCTGTTCGATGAAGGTCGTCTTTACAAACACATCTTTTTGATGTTCTTGTTCATCAAAGTGTCCAACGAATCTCAACTCCACCTGCCTCATGCCGTACACTTCGACCTCCTTCTGCTGGTCCAGCATATCATCCTCCAAATACAGCTCCACCTTGGCTAATCCCTTCACTGGTTTGCGAAAATGATAGTTGGCTGCAATTGTCAGATTCAACCCCCGGTGCTCCATCAACGGAGTGCCGGACGGTATCACCTCTATATCAAACGAGGACAACACATACTCCTTTATCTCGAACGTTCTCGATGCGAGCTCTTCTCCGTCCACCTGCACCGAGATTTTCCACATTCCAAACATTGCTGATGGCGCGAGTTGTATATCATTCTCGAACACTCCGGCGTTCAGCTTGCCCGAAGTCCACTCGCGGATCACCTTGTTTTGAGGATCACGCAATGTCACATGAACTGACTTTACACGTGCAGGAGGCTTCAACTCAGTGTCTAGCACTATCACACGAAATTTTACCGTATCGCCCTGTTTGTACACAGGCTTATCGATCTGTATTAAACCCGATATGGATTTACCGAGGTATACCAACGGAACTTCCTGGTGATAGCCAAAGCCACGCTGCCCGTTGATGGTAAGTTTGTAATTTCCAGCTGATAAGTCCGCAGGCATCTGCAAGAGAGTAAACGATCAACTTCCACTCAGTTGTCTGTTGAATCTAGCTCGGCCTACTTTGAAGGTGATCACTTTGTTCATATTCCGCCGCACATCAACCGACTTTGTTGAGTTCAGCACACTTCTGTCATCATTGGATCGGCCTTCCATCCGGATCATCAGGCCTACTTCGCTTATGTTCAACTTAAAGTTACTGATCACAACCGTGTAATCCTGGTTGGCCCGAAAGAATTTGGGGCCCACAACCAGTATTCTGAAACGGAAGCAACACAGGGCATTTATTCACAAATCAATGTTAACTAGCGAACACTGCAATCACTAGAGCCTTGAATCCTACCCATGAGCAGCCCCTATGAAGATTATCACCGTAAGCATACTTGACCTTATGAACTGCCACATGTTGTTCGAGCGTTGTGCGAAGTTGTGTCTGCTGCAGATGGCGTCTAAGATTGTACTAAACCGTGAGCTGCTTGCATCGCTATCATGGAAGCTGTGCCGTTAATGGGGAATTCTCTTAGATCAATCATCATTGATAGCAGTCGACCTGCTACATTAACGGGTGATGATACGCATACATGTTCTATGCTAGAACGCTATCGCAATATTCCAACTTCATTGGTTTTCAAATGCAATTCCACGTTGGCGGTTTAATTGGCGCGGGTTATAACACCTTAGACGCTTCGTCCCCTTTTCCGGAACTGAGAGGAAATTTACTTATGCAGTCGTTTTTGTTTGGTAGCAAAATGAGGATTACTATTCTGACTTCTGAATGTTTACATTTTGTTTTACTTTAAGCAAGAGTATATGGTCACTTTGGCCAAATGTATGAGCAGCGACGGATCAATCCCCATGTGGCCGCGGTCAGACTTTCTCCAGGGGCCCCTCAAGCATAAGTTCCAGCTTCGCTTTTTAAGCCCGGAAGCTCGGTACAGATAATGCTCCGAAATGGAGTCCACTGAGCGGCAAATGCTGGAGAGACAAGAAGTAAAAAAAACATGCGTTCTCCTCTTTTTCTAGTGGATTTATACTTCGGTTTTCGTTTAAGGCAAGGTTCACTGCGAGCATCTGACATTACCAATGCCAATGTTGTGGCTGTTGCCCTCATCAATACTACAGTCGACGCACTGCCTCTCATGCTATCGGTAATCAATCTCGAGTCTGCCACCCGGGCGACAAACCGCCTCAAGCCTTCATCCGCGCCTTCATGTGGTCCTGGTGGCATTCCCGCGATCATTGCATAGCGTTGTTCTACATCAGTCCGGTCTTACTTCTCGTGAAGAGTTTTCGTGATTCACTTGCTGACTACTATTCACAAGAAGGGCTGCAAGGTCATCATCACCATCAACTATCATGGTCCCCATCAACATCGCTCTGCGTCTATTGCAAGGTGGTTTGAGTTGGCCGTTAATGAACCCCTACTAGCATTTGCGCGGAATTACGTCTGCTACTGATATTGAGGCGGCCTTCCACTCGAAACTCGATGTGCTTGGTCTCCCTGAATCCTAATACTGTGGCTGAAGTCATACACCACTGACCGGTCATTTTCCGTAAGGATAGGCCCGTCTACGTCAAGGCCTATTCACGTTTCGTCCGGTGTTCCACAGGGCAATAACGTTGGGCCTTTGTTGTTCCTGCTTTACACCACAGGAACAGCGTGTTCGGTACTACCTGCAGCCAAATGCCTTTTGTAGGTGGTCGACGCGAAAAACTCTCGGATAATACGTGAACATGAGTACGACGTATGGCTGCGACCCTCTTTGAATGATTTCATCTCCTGGTGTAAACACAACGGTTTAACACTTCCAAGCCGCTCACGGAGCCCAACAAATTTCGTTAATGTGATGGGATTGACCATGGATCAGCGAAGATATGTCAAGAATCATATTTACACCAGGCTCTCTTTCGAGGACCAGCTTGACCACGTGGTAGTAATAGTAGGGTGCTTGCATTGGACATCAGAATGACTCGTGATCTCCACGACCCCACTTGCATCAGTACGCTGTACTGCTCGTTCGGCCGTTCCTTGGTTGAGGATGCAAACATTGTATGGTGGCCTACCACAATCCTGTTTCGCGCTTCGTTCCTGGGTTCATGGACTCGACTATTGCACTGTTTAGCGGAAAATCTTCACCGCGCTAGACTGAAGCCGGATTAGTAAATGACTGCTATGCTCATCAATACGAGGAGACGAGAACATCATTTGGCTCTTCCGACCTCTTCGTGAAATCGTGCCGCACCTTCAACGACGCCAGTGCCGCTTCTCAGCCGGAAATTTTGGCTACTGATTTCTGTAGCCGCGTTACTATCCACTGTACGTCTCATCTCGTACCTTACTTTTGCCTTAATTACCTTACTAACCCTTAATTTGGCGTCCAAGGAGTCTATCGGTCCATCGATAATCTCAATAAACAGTTCAACAATTTTAAAGTGCGTTTAAAGAATGTTTTATTATCAGTTAATGCAGTTAAACATACAATTGTTCTTCATCAGGTTGCTCATCCACTTCGTACATTTCAATGGCATTGTAATCTAAACAGCAAAAGAAATAGATGTTAAATGATAAAATAATGTGTGCCGCAGTGTGAAAACATCATTCCTAACACACTCACTTCTGTCGTAATAATCGTAAGCGACTACGTATGCTGGACGTTTCATAGCCACCTTGCCCCGCCTGTAAGCCGTCACGGTGAAGCAGTTCCGTTCGATGCTCATGTTGTAGTAATACACGACAACGGATGTGCCGCCATACCTAACCTCTATGTGCTGTAAAGGATTGAATTGATTGAATATCATGTTTATCTTCACTTTCATTGAAATCTTCTCACATGTATGGGATTTATGTTAGTCAGTTCTTTCACCGGATTCTGGTCGACTTCGTACCCGCTGGGGAAGGTCACCTCGATCATAACCTTGTGCAAACTTCCATTGGACCAAAACCGATCGAACTTAGCACACACTTCCAACTGTAGCTCGTAGTTGGACCTCGTGTACTGTTTCTCTATATCCAGCTTCAGTCGTTTATCAAAATTATTTAGATTTAAACTGTACTCATAAATCACTTGCAGCATTCCGAAACCGATACCGGCAATGTTGATCTCCAGCCATTCAGTGTCTTCCGGTATGTCTCTATTGTTCTGAACGTAGATATCTTCAGGTTTTATGTGGAGATTTTCCGTTATTGTTATTTGTTTGAAGCCATAAATTAAAGGCTTCATACCCTTCAGCTGTATGGCGTAATCGTTTCGCAAGGGAGAGACTTTTTCCGCCAACTTTGTCAGTGCCTTCAGTCCCACGAAGGTGTCTTGAGTGCGCGGGAAGCTTCCGGTAACGTAGCGTTGGTTCACCAACCAGCGCATCACCGGTATACCGTCCACATACTTTTCTGCTAAAACAATGGACAGCAAAGCATAAGCGGTAGTCTCGATGCTATTTGCCGTGTCCAAGTACAGTTTCCCGTCCTTTTTCAAGGGAGTTGCCATTCCCACAAGCTTTTCAAGTGCCATTTTCTTCATGCTGTGCCCATTCAACATCAACGCATATGTCACTATGGACAGATCGTAGGGATGTTCTATGTTTTCCACGTGGCCACTTAAATAGTTTATTGAATTTTGAATCACAACCGCGTGCTTCACTTTGGCGTTCTCATTTTCTAGGAGCGCTATCAGTACGTAAGATGTCAGTGAAATGCCGTTGCGCAAACCACTTAGCATACCTTTGTGAATGACGGAACCGACCTCATTGAACCTTCCCGAGCTGTGTTGTTTGGAAGCAAGCCAATCGTACGCCTTCTCGACCATAACCGTATCCACATCGATGTACTTCGACACCATTTGCATTGTCTTTGCAACGAAGGCGGTAAGAAACACGCTACCAGTAGCATTTTGATACGCACCAAACGAACCATCTGTCTGATGATAACGCATCTGATTGTGATAGCCTTGGCGCAGCAGATTGGTAGCTTTATGGAGCAGACTCTGATCCTTCGAGCCAATAGCATGCAAGTAATCACGCACAACGATGTTCGGTACAAACTTTACCATATTTAGCTCTCCATTGCCAGACGAAGGTGCAAGCAGATTATCCAAGTTATCAACTACATTGGTAGGCAGATCGGCTGAAAACACAAATAAGCAGATGCGTGAAATGAAAAGGATACACTATTATACAAATTTATACTCACGATTGAGACGGAACTCGATTTTTCTAGAACCATTGTCTGCCTGCGAGTTAAAGTCCAAATGCATCAAGAAGGTTCGATTGATGTATGTATCAAAGCAGAAGAAACGAGTTTTTATCTTTGGCTGTACCAAACTTTCTGGCATAACTCGGATCACCTTCTCCAGTGCGTCCGATTCTTGGTTGGTGTTAATCGTTGCCTCAATTCGTACCGTCATCTCGCCGAGCTTTCGTGCCTTTACCAGAAATGAGACCGGTACACCAACCTTCGGAGGAACGCTCACGGATTTGGTGTAGCTTAGGTCTGGAAGCAAGACAATGTAGTGTAATCATTCAACGCAACGATAAATTAACGATACTCACCTTCCACAGGTCGTCCTATGAATTCCGTCTGATTGGCAACATTGTACAGTGTCACGTCCGCGATGTACTCTCCTCCAAGATTGTGGAACAGAGTAAACTGTAAAACGACCGCTTCTTCTCGTTTGATAGAGTACGGTAGATTTTCCACGATGTAGAACGATTGAGCCGTTGTTAACTGGACGGGTTCCTTAATGATGCCCAAACCATACTCCGGATGAATCGAGAATCCCGTCAAGTACCAAGACGTCATCATATCTGGGACGGTCTCGATCATCTTATGCGTACCATACTTTCCTAATGTCACATTTTGCCATAGCCACGATTCTGGAAAATGTGTCCGGTACGAGACTGTTTTGGAGATCGCATTGCTCACGATCTGATGTCCATCCCGTGCTGACATATCGTGAGCTTCATTAAACTCGATATCATCCAATGTCTTAACAAACAGTCCCATACTCTACAAAGTGAGCACAAATATGAAGTATGATAATATGTCTCAAACTATTTTTCGAACTTACATGAAACTTGTCAAACTCATTCTCTACGCTCGGACCAATTCCTTTATACACTCGCATGATGTCCTCCCAGAACAAATCTTTGTTCTTGTTGTCGTACATCAAACCTTTGTTGTATGCAACTAATCCCACGTATGATCCTCGTTGTCCGGATAAGCTGAGCTCTATTTGTTGTCCCGGTTTTACTTCCTGTTTGTTGAGGTTTAAACGGATCTGTTGAATACAGAAGATGTGTAAACTAAAGCTGGCTTGTTGCGTTTTCAATGAGGCTGACATGATTATCAATTGTTTGTGTTGGTTTGTTGTAAGAATCATTTTTTGATCGATGTTTTGTTTCAACGTTTAATGGAACATCATTGTGTTCTTGAGTAGAGTCTATGTTATTTGTTAGTTGGGTTTGTTAGTAGTTAGAGTGATGGGTTATTTGTTAGTTGGCACCTTAATAAATCGTGTAGTAACGAAAACTCGTTGTTCTTCTTTTACTCTTTATTGACACTGACGTTACATTGTCCCGCGCTATCAAAACTGTCATATCGTCCCAGGTTGCCAGGCACATGAAATGACAACCAGGGGCTCTCAACACCACAGTTCGGTGACATGCCAACTAAGTAGGTTGCACTTTCCAATTAGTACGATGTAGTTAGCTTGAACTGGAACATATTCCAGATTTATTCGTTGAGTTTTGGACTTCAGTCAATACGATGCGAAGTATTTTCCGCAATCGTTCAAATTTCCATCTAGTCCCTAATCTGTCATGATGGACAACTAAAAAACTGAAACAACTTGTAGCGACCGTCGTAACGGTCAGCGAGACCGACGACCGTGGTGATAGTAGCTGTCACGCCGATGACCATCACACGAAAGACCGTTGTGCCAAGACGCCAACTGTCAGGCGCGGCGGTTCTTAGTAGTGTCTCTTCAATGTGTACGGTGCTAAAAACTCAACTATCAAGTTCGAGTGATTATCAACCAGCGAGGATAGACTGTACATTAACTGTACATTTTACAGGAATAAAAGCTATGGTTAAAACAAATTTAACAACAAAACAAATAAACAATTGTGACCATTGCGATGATAAGAAGTCCCAACGCTTGACAGAGTACAAGATTTCTGTTTACTTACTTTGTGACGGGGCTCTTCGAAATCGAGGTCCAGAAAGTCAAACATCATCCTGTCGTTCTTGACAGTCGATACTATTATTTTGACCTGCGGAATCATCTTTTCCGAAGCAATGAACCGAAGGGGATATTTGCTTTGTTCGTTCGTTGTAATGAAACCGGAATCGATAATGTTGCCCTTCTTCATTACGTAGTACACGAAAAACGTCATTGGTTCATTGCACGATACCTGGACTTGCACCAAACGATTCAAATGAAGACTGAAAATAGAAGATCACAACATTCTCCATAACAACAACATCTGTGCTCTTACTAAGTTCTGCTTACGTTGATTTCAATTCCAGTTTGATGTACGCATTTGACACCACACCTGTATTTTGAACTGTTTCGTCAAAGTAGAAACCGTCATCGTTTTCAAGCTGTAAAATCAATTTCTGTGCATGAGTATAATTTGTTTAAAGCATCGAATATACACTTACGGTAATAACCATCTCTTGTACGTTGTTCCCTGGGCTTAGCTCCAGTTTGATCAAACCGTTATCGTCACTAGTGACAGTTTTCTCATATTCGATATCGAGTATGATCACTTTACCGGTGATACCTTTGGCAGGTGTTCCATCGTGGTATCGGAAATGAAGCGCACATTTAAAGGGATGTCCCGGATGGAAGTAAGGAATATCTTTTATCAAATCCACGCGATATTTGTACTTGTACATAGTAATATGAGATCCTTTCACCACGGAACGATCTAAACCAAATGAACAAGGAAATGATGAGTACATCCAAAACTCTTACAACAAACTCCTTACTTGTATGCTGTTCGATGAAGGTCGTCTTTACAAACACATCTTTTTGATGTTCTTGTTCATCAAAGTGTCCAACGAATCTCAACTCCACCTGCCTCATGCCGTACACTTCGACCTCCTTCTGCTGGTCCAGCATATCATCCTCCAAATACAGCTCCACCTTGGCTAATCCCTTCACTGGTTTGCGAAAATGATAGTTGGCTGCAATTGTCAGATTCAACCCCCGGTGCTCCATCAACGGAGTGCCGGACGGTATCACCTCTATATCAAACGAGGACAACACATACTCTTTCACCTCGAACGTTCTCGATGCGAGCTCTTCTCCGTCCACCTGTACCGAGATTTTCCACATTCCAAACATTGCTGATGGCGCAAGTTGTAGATCATTCTCGAACACTCCGGCGTTCAGCTTGCCCGAAGTCCACTCGCGGATCACCTTGTTTTGAGGATCACGCAATGTCACATGAACTGACTTTACCCGTGCAGGAGGCTTCAACTCAGTGTCTAGCACTATCACACGAAAATTTACCGTATCGCCCGGTTTGTACACAGGCTTATCGATCTGTATTAAACCCGATATGGATTTACCGAGGTATACCAATGCAACTTCCTTATGAAAGCCAAAGCCACGCTGCCCGTTGATGGTAAGTTTGTAATTTCCAGCTGATAAGTCCGCAGGCATCTGCAAGAGAGTAAACGATCAACTTCCACTCAGTTGTCTGTTGAATCTAGCTCGGCCTACTTTGAAGGTGATCACTTTGTTCATATTCCGCCTCACATCAACCGACTTTGTTGAGTTCAGCACACTACTTCCGTTAATGGTATGACCGTCCATGCGCAGCATCAGGCCTACTTCGCTTATGTTCAACTTAAAGTTACTGATCACAACCGTGTAATCCTGGTTGGCCCGAATGAATTTGGGGCCCACAACCAGTATTCTGAAACGGAAGCACCACAGGGTATTTATTCACAAATCAATGTTAACTAGCGAACACTGCAATCACTAGAGCCTTGAATCCTACCCATGAGCAGCCCCTATGAAGATTATCACCGTAAGCATACTTGACCTTATGAACTGCCACATGTTGTTCGAGCGTTGTACGAAGTTGCGTCTGCTGCAGATGGCGTCTAAGATTGTACTAAACCGTTAGCTGCTTGCATCGCTATCATGGAAGCTGTGCCGTTAATGGGGAATTCTCTTAGATCAATCATCATTGATAGCAGTCGACCTGCTACATTAACGGGTGATGATACGCATACATGTTCTATGCTAGAACGCTATCGCAATATTCCAACTTCATTGGTTTTCAAATGCAATTCCACGTTGGCGGTTTAATTGGCGCGGGTTATAACACCTTAGACGCTTCGTCCCCTTTTCCGGAACTGAGAGCAAATTTACTTATGCAGTCGTTTTTGCTTGGTAGCAAAATGAGGAGACTTCTGAATGTTTACATTTTGTTTTACTTTAAGCAAGAGTATATGGTCACTTTGGCCAAATGTACGGGCAGCGGCGGATCAATCCCCATGTGGCCGCGGTCAGACTTTCTCCAGGGGCCCCTCAAGCATAAGTTCCAGCTTCGCTTTTTAAGCCCGGAAGCTCGGTACAGATAATGCTCCGAAATGGAGTCCACTGAGCGGCAAATGCTGGAGAGACAAGAAGTAAAAAAAACATGCGTTCTCCTCTTTTTCTAATGGATTTATACTTCGTTTTCGTTTAAGGCAAGGTTCACTGCGAGCATCTGACATTACCAATGCCAATGTTGTGGCTGTTGCCCTCATCAATACTACAGTCGACGCGCTGCCTCTCATGCTATCGTTAATCAATCTCGAGTCTGCCACCCGGGCGACAAACCGCCTCAAGCCTTCATCCGCGCCTTCATGTGGTTCTGGTGGCATTCCCGCGATCATTGCATAGCGTTGTTCTACATCAGTTGCCTTGCTTCTCGTGAAGAGTTTTCGTGATTCACTTGCTGACTACTATTCACAAGAAGGGCTGCAAGGTCATCATCACCATCAACTATCATGGTCACCATCAACATCGCTCTGCGTCTATTGCAAGGTGGTTTGAGTTGGCCGTTAATGAACCCCTACTAGCATTTGCGCGGAATTACGTCTGCTACTGATATTGAGGCGGCCTTCCACTCGAAACTCGATGTGCTTGGTCTCCCTGAATCCTAATACTGTGGCTGAAGTCATACAACACTGACCGGTCATTTTCCGTAAGGATAGGCTCGTCTACGTCAAGGCCTATTCACGTTTCGTCCGGTGTTCCACAGGGCAATAACGTTGGGCCTTTGTTGTTCCTGCTTTACACCACAGGAACAGCGTGTTCGGTACTACCTGCAGCCAAATGCCTTTTGTAGGTGGTCGACGCGAAAAACTTTCGGATAATACGTGAACATGAGTACCACGTATGGCTGCGACCCTCTTTGAATGATTTCATCTCCTGGTGTAAACACAACGGTTTAACACTTCCAAGCCGCTCACGGAGCCCAACAAATTTCGTTAATGTGATGGGATTGACCATGGATCAGCGAAGATATGTCAAGAATCATATTTACACCAGGCTCTCTTTCGAGGACCAGCTTGACCACGTGGTAGTAATAGTAGGGTGCTTGCATTGGACATCAGAATGACTCGTGATCTCCACGACCCCACTTGCATCAGTACGCTGTACTGCTCGTTCGGCCGTTCCTTGGTTGAGGATGCAAACATTGTATGGTGGCCTACCACAATCCTGTTTCGCGCTTCGTTCCTGGGTTCATGGACTCGACTATTGCACTGTTTAGCGGAAAATCTTCACCGCGCTAGACTGGGTTTCACGGCTGGATTAGTAAATGACTGCTATGCTCATCAATACGAGGAGACGAGAACATCATTTGGCTCTTCCGACCTCTTCGTGAAATCGTGCCGCACCTTCAACGACGCCAGTGCCGCTTCTCAGCCGGAAATTTTGGCTACTGATTTCTGTAGCCGCGTTACTATCCACTGTACGTCTAAGCTCGTACCTTACTTTTGCCTTAATTACCTTACTAACCCTTAATTTGGCGTCCAAGGAGTCTATCGGTCCATCGATAATCTCAATAAACAGTTCAACAATTTTAAAGTGCGGTTATAGAATGTTTTATTAACAGTTAATGCAGTTAAACATACAATTATTCTTCATCAGGTTGCTCATCCACTTCGTACATTTCAATGGCATTGTAATCTAAACAGCAAAAGAAATAGATGTTAAACGATAAAATAATGTGTGCCGCAGTGTGAAAACATCATTTCTAATACACTCACTTCTGTCGTAATAATCGTAAGCGACTACGTATGCTGGACGTTTCATAGCCACCTTGCCCCGCCTGTAAGCCGTCACGGTGAAGCAGTTCCGTTCGATGCTCATGTTGTAGTAATACACGACAACGGATGTGCCGCCATACCTAACCTCTATGTGCTGTAAAGGATTGAATTGATTGAATATCATGTTTATCTTCACTTTCATTGAAATCTTCTCACATGTATGGGATTTATGTTAGTCAGTTCTTTCACTGGATTCTGGTCGACTTCGTACCCGCTGGGGAAGGTCACCTCGATGAGTGCCATGTTCGAATGAGGAATAAATAATTTCGGAATGAATTTGGCACAAACTTTCAGTCGTAGTTCGTAGTCGGAGCCCGTGTTCTGTTTCTCAAGATCCAGCTGGAAGCCCTTCGCGAAATTCAAAAGATTCAAACTGTACTAATAGATCACTTGCAGCAATCCGATCCCGATTCCGGCAATGTTGATCTCCATCTTCTTCGTGTCCTCCGGTATATCCTCGAAATTAAACGCGTTGAGGTCATGCGAGGTAAAGTGGAAGTATCGCGTAGTCTTCTTAAATTTCAGCTGTATAGTGTAGTTGTTTCGTGAGGGAGAGACTTTTTCCGCCAACTTTGTCAGTGCCTTCAGTCCCACGAAGGTGTCTTGAGTGCGCGGGAAGCTTCCGGTAACGTAGCGTTGGTTCACCAACCAGCGCATCACCGGTATACCGTCCACATACTTTTCCGCCATGACAAAAGACAGCAAAGCATAAGCGGTAGCCTCGATGCTATTTGCCGTGTACCAGTACCGTTCCGTGCCGTTATTCGTGGCAGTAGACTTGTCTAAGAGCTTTTTAAATGCTTTATCTTTCATGCTGTGCCCATTCAACATCAACGCATAGGTCACTAGGGACAAATCGTAGGGATGTTCTATGTATTTCACCTGCCTGCTTAAATAGTTCATTGCCTTTTGAATCACAACCGCGTGCTTCACTTTGGCGTTTTCATTTTCTAGCAGTGCAGTCACCACGTACGATGTCAGTGAAATTCCGTTGCGCAAACCACCTTGCATATCTTTGTACAATACGAAACCGACCTCATCGAACCCACCCGTATAATGCTGCTTTGAGGCAAGCCAATCGTACGCCTTCTCGACCTTAGCTGTGTCAATTTCACTTATGTACTTGGACGCTGCTTGCATCGACTTTGCAACGAAGGCGGTTAGGAACACGCTGCCACCATAATGCCACACACCAAACGAACCGTCAGTCTGACGATAGCGCATCTGATTGTGATAGCCTTCTTGAGACAAATACGTTGCATCATTAATCAGATCCTGATCCTTCGAATCAATAGCATGCAAGTAGCCGAGTACCATTATGTTTGGAACAAAGTTCACCATATTCTCCTCCCCATCACCGGTCGGTTCGTCAAGCAGATAATTCAAGTTATTTAATACAGTTGTAGCCAAATTAGCTGTAATCACAAACAAACATTATATTGGAACGATATTGATTAACTCTTTTCAATTTATACTTACGATTCAGACGGAACTTGATCTTTGTAGAACCACTATTGGCCTGCGAGTTGATGTATAAATTCATCAAGAACGTTTGATTGGTGTATGAATCAAAGCAGAAGAACCGGGTTTCCATCTTTGACTGTACCAAACTTTCTGGCATAACTCGGATCACCTTCTCCAGTGCGTCCGATTCTTGGTTGGTGTTAATCGTTGCCTCAATTCGTACCGTCATCTCGCCGAGCTTTCGTGCCTTTACCAGAAATGAGACCGGTACACCAACCTTCGGAGGAACGCTCACGGATTTGGTGTAGCTTAGGTCTGGAAGCAAGACAATGTAGTGTAATCATTCAACGCAACGATAAATCAACGATATTCACCTTCCACAGGTCGTCCTATGAATTCCGTCTGATTGGCAACATTGTACAGTGTCACGTCCGCGATGTACTCTCCTCCAAGATTGTGGAACAGAGTAAACTGTAAAACGACCGCTTCTTCTCGTTTGATAGAGTACGGTAGATTTTCCACGATGTAGAACGATTGAGCCGTTGTTAACTGGACGGGTTCCTTAATGATGCCCAAACCATACTCCGGATGAATCGAGAATCCCGTCAAGTACCAAGACGTCATCATATCTGGGACGGTCTCGATCATCTTATGCGTACCATACTTTCCTAATGTCACATTTTGCCATAGCCACGATTCTGGAAAATGTGTCCGGTACGAGACTGTTTTGGAGATCGCATTGCTCACGATCTGATGTCCATCCCGTGCTGACATATCGTGAGCTTCATTAAACTCGATATCATCCAATGTCTTAACAAACAGTCCCATACTCTACAAAGTGAGCACAAATATGAAGTATGATAATATGTCTCAAACTATTTTTCGAACTTACATGAAACTTGTCAAACTCATTCTCTACGCTCGGACCAATTCCTTTATACACTCGCATGATGTCCTCCCAGAACAAATCTTTGTTCTTGTTGTCGTACATCAAACCTTTGTTGTATGCAACTAATCCCACGTATGATCCTCGTTGTCCGGATAAGCTGAGCTCTATTTGTTGTCCCGGTTTTACTTCCTGTTTGTTGAGGTTTAAACGGATCTGTTGAATACAGAAGATGTGTAAACTAAAGCTGGCTTGTTGCGTTTTCAATGAGGCTGACATGATTATCAATTGTTTGTGTTGGTTTGAAGTAAGAATCATTTTTTGATCGATGTTTTGTTTCAACGTTTAATGGAACATCATTGTGTTCTTGAGTAGAGTCTATGTTATTTGTTAGTTGGGTTTGTTAGTAGTTAGAGTGATGGGTTATTTGTTAGTTGGCACCTTAATAAATCGTGTAGTAACGAAAACTCGTTGTTCTTCTTTCACTCTTTATTGACACTGACGTTACATTGTCCCGCGCTATCAAAACTGTCATATCGTCCCAGGTTGCCAGGCACATTAAATGACAACCAGGGGCTCTCAACACCACAGTTCGGTGACTTGCCAACTAAGTAGGTTGCACTTTCCAATTAGTACGATATAGTTTGCTTGAACTGGAACATATTCCAGATTTATTCGTTGAGTTTTTGACTTCAGTCAATACGATGCGAAGTATTTTCCATCTAGTCCCTAATCTGTCATGATGGACAACTAAAAAACTGAAACAACTTGTAGCGACCGTCGTAACGGTCAGCGAGACCGACGACCGTGGTGATAGTAGCTGTCACGCCGATGACCATCACACGAAAGACCGTTGTGCCAAGACGCCAACTGTCAGGCGCGGCGGTTCTTAGTAGTGTCTCTTCAATGTGTACGGTGCTAAAAGCTCAACTATCAAGTTCGAGTGATTATCAACCAGCGAGGATAGACTGTACATTGACTGTACATTTTACAGGAATAAAAGCTATGGTTAAAACAAATTTAACAACAAAACAAATAAACAATTGTGACAATTGCGATGATAAGAAGTCCCAACGCTTGACAGAGTACAAGATTTCTGTTTACTTACTTTGTTACGGGGCTCTTCGAAATCGAGGTCCAGAAAGTCAAACATCATTCTGTCGTTCTTTACAGTCGCTATTATTATTTTGACCTGCGGAATCATCTTTTCCGAAGCAATGAACCGAAGGGGATATTTGTTTTGTTCGTTCGTTGTAATGAAACCGGAATCGATAATGTTGCCCTTCTTCATTACGTAGTACACGAAAAACGTCATTGGTTCATTGCACGATACCTGGACTTGCACCAAACGATTCAAATGAAGACGGAAAATAGAAGATCACAATATTCTCCATAACTACAACATCCGTGCTCTTACTAAGTTCTGCTTACGTTGATTTCAATTCCAGTTTGATGTACGCATTTGACACCACACCTGTATTTTGAACTGTTTCGTCAAAGTAGAAACCGTCATCGTTTTCAAGCTGTAAAATCAATTTCTGTGCATGAGTATAATTTGTTTAAAGCATCGAAAATACACTTACGGTAATAACCATCTCTTGTACGTTGTTCCCTGGGCTTAGCTCCAGTTTGATCAAACCGTTATCGTCACTAGTGACAGTTTTCTCATATTCGATATCGAGTATGATCACTTTACCGGTGATACCTTTGGCAGGTGTTCCATCGTGGTATCGGAAATGAAGCGCACATTTAAAGGGATGTCCCGGATGGAAGTAAGGAATATCTTTTATCAAATCCACGCGATATTTGTACTTGTACATAGTAATATGAGATCCTTTCACCACGGAACGATCTAAACCAAATGAACAAGGAAATGATGAGTACATCCAAAACTCTTACAACAAACTCCTTACTTGTATGCTGTTCGATGAAGGTCGTCTTTACAAACACATCTTTTTGATGTTCTTGTTCATCAAAGTGTCCAACGAATCTCAACTCCACCTGCCTCATGCCGTACACTTCGACCTCCTTCTGCTGGTCCAGCATATCATCCTCCAAATACAGCTCCACCTTGGCTAATCCCTTCACTGGTTTGCGAAAATGATAGTTGGCTGCAATTGTCAGATTCAACCCCCGGTGCTCCATCAACGGAGTGCCGGACGGTATCACCTCTATATCAAACGAGGACAACACATACTCTTTCACCTCGAACGTTCTCGATGCGAGCTCTTCTCCGTCCACCTGTACCGAGATTTTCCACATTCCAAACATTGCTGATGGCGCAAGTTGTAGATCATTCTCGAACACTCCGGCGTTCAGCTTGACGGAAGTCCACTCGCAGATCACCTTGTTTTGAGGATCACGCAATGTCACATGAACTGACTTTACCCGTGCAGGAGGCTTCAACTCAGTGTCTAGCACTATCACACGAAAATTTACCGTATCGCCCGGTTTGTACACAGGCTTATCGATCTGTATTAAACCCGATATGGATTTACCGAGGTATACCAACGGAACTTCCTGGTGATAGCCAAAGCCACGCTGCCCGTTGATGGTAAGTTTGTAATTTCCAGCTGATAAGTCCGCAGGCATCTGCAAGAGAGTAAACGATCAACTTCCACTCAGTTGTCTGTTGAATCTAGCTCGGCCTACTTTGAAGGTGATCACTTTGTTCATATTCCGCCTCACATCAACCGACTTTGTTGAGTTCAGCACACTACTTCCGTTAATGGTATGACCGTCCATGCGCAGCATCAGGCCTACTTCGCTTATGTTCAACTTAAAGTTACTGATCACAACCGTGTAATCCTGGTTGGCCCGAATGAATTTGGGGCCCACAACCAGTATTCTGAAACGGAAGCACCACAGGGCATTTATTCACAAACCAATGTTAAGTAGCGAACACTGCAATCACTAGAGCCTTGAATCCTACCCATGAGCAGCCCCTATGAAGATTATCACCGTAAGCATACTTGACCTTACGAACTGCCACATGTTGTTCGAGCGTTGTGCGAAGTTGCGTCTGCTTCAGATGGCGTCTAAGATTGAACTGAATCATGGACATAATCAAAGATTCGCCACACTGAATGATGGGATGAACCATACATACCAATATTTGTCGCTGTGCTCTTAATGGGGCATTCCTATCGCCAAATTGCCACTGATAACAGTGAAAGAAGTAAACAGTTTCTATGCTAGAAGACTAACGTAATATTTCAACTTCATTGTCTTCTAACGCAATGCAACGTTGGCGGCGTGATTGGCACAGGTTACTGAGCTTTAGGCGCAACTTGCCCTTATCAGCAAAGATTATATTTAGTTCTGAAGCAAGCAAAATATTGTTTAAAGTTGATTGTTTATTTGATGTTTATTGTGTTTTTGTTTGGTTGCAAATTATATGTTACAGTTCTGAATTCTGAATGTTTACAGTTTGTTTTACTTTAAGCAAAAGTGTATGATCACTTGAACCAAATGTATTACCACACATTTGGCCTTAGCACTGACACATAATCGCTTGTTTCGCTGTCTGCGCCTTAATTTCTTTTAAAGTTGCTATGCATACAGATGTTAACCTCTTGGTATGCCTCAACCTTTTGCTCGAACCGGCTTGGATGCGCTTGTTTGTAACATTTTCGTTAAAGCGTCATTCCGTTAAATTGTCGCTTGGAGTAAGTCCAAGTTATTGTTTTTTCTCAGTATTTTTTATCGTTAACCATCTAGTTGGGTCATCCGGTGTTGTTCTCATGACATAACGATGCTCATTCATGGGTGACGCAGGGCTTATTTACTATCCCGGTGTTAAATAAAGTGAAAAAAATCCGAAAATGGCAAGCATTGACCTCTTGAGGTTGTTGTGTCGATAAAGAAGTAGTACGAAAGAGAGGTCGTCGTACAGTTCGTTGAGTTCGTCATTATAGCGATTCATTGTTCTTCCACACATGCGGAAGTCACTAAGCCAGAGTTCGTACAAATTTATTGCCGCGTTACCATAACGTTTTCAATACTTTTCGAGTTCCATCTTGTAGCCTACATCGTATCTCTTGTCGAAGCGTTCCTGATCGACTGATCGTTTACTCGGAAGGTGTCCGATAGGATGTCCGTTATCGTCTGATCTTCACCTTTTCGGCGCACTTTCCTTCACTGCTATTTTATTGATAACGGTAGAGAAAGACATTGCTTGTCCGCTCCGTGTTACAAATAGTGATCTACGTGCTTTGCGGATCACACCATGGCCTAAAGCTTTCCAAGCATGGCCAACAGTTCAGGTGTTAAGTGGAATTAATGATTTAACGGTGATAACATTTGGAAGTGCATTTGAAAGTAGTGCCGGATCCACACGACAGGACCGGACCAAATTCCCACTAGGTTCGATCCCACGTACTCGGAACTCACTGTCCCCGAGCTAAGGGTGAATGAAGTGTGACGAAAAAAAGTAATGTAGCGGAGGTAGTGCCATTAAAACAGAAGAATCAGTCGCTTTCGGTCTCTAATCTCCTTGAAGTCCAGCCCTTCATGTTCATGTTCATGTTCCAGACGTCATGTTGAGTCTGCAAAACGGGCACAGTGGAAACGTTGTTTTGTGTAATTCAGATGGGAGTTGGTTAACCGGAGTTGTTTCTCAAGTGGAGTTGTAGATGTTTACAAGCAATGCTGTTGAGGTTTGTTGCGTTCGACGCGTGCGCCGGTGTTCGATGTGCATTTGATAGAATTTTCACAATTTTAATGAACGTTGGAAGGCGAAATAAATTCAGTTTTACACGAGAAGAATGTATGGTTGCCAGGTTTGGCTTAGTGCAGATTTCATCCCGTTAAATTCGCTAATGGGAACAAATGAGCCCAATGTAATATACTGATCAATGGACATGATGCTTCTATGTATGTGGAAAATTAAAGGGAATAATTTGCAATAATTGAAAGGGAATAGTTTCATGAATTTGATTGCACTTATAGTTAGGGAAACGTTTCATGAAATATTTCAAAGTAAGAACTGAACTAGACACTTTGGACAATCGATACCGAGCATTGTAAAATGAACTCTTTTGACAAGTGAATAAACAGTATCAAACAGAACGGCGCCCGAGACACACAGTCCTTTTGGTGAAGTAGAAAATTTACAAAATTCCGTATCACGGTTTTTTTTTTTTGCTTCTCAAATCAACGTCACCAACCAACGGGACGAGTTTTGCCGTAACTGACATCATTGACACCAGCAGAAATTTGAATTTGTACCGCGATAAAAGGGAAGCATATTTGTACCACTCCTTTTTTGCCGTGCACGAACATCATCTTCTTTATTCCGTTTGGTGGTAAGATTTTACAGTGTTCCTTTCATTGCCGAATCGTTTTCACCTTCATTTCGGTTAGCGTGCTTACTGTGCCAAACGCTTGATTGTCCATGCCTGGAGTATCATCGCGGTCCCAGCCGGGTGGTCCCGTTTACTTAACTGTGGCTCCCTGACCTTAGCGAGAGTTTATGGTGGTTCAAGTTGCTCCATGAACTGTGCTTGGGTTTGTCCACTGGGCGCTAGCAGGTTCCGGTGCTCGTTAACGGCAGTGCGTCTTGCCGATGGTACCCGAAATACCATTGGTCAAGTGGCAACGCTTTTTTCGAACCTGGTCGCCGTCAAACAGGCACGGAATGCATTCGGTGGCTGTGTTTTGTTTTTTTGCAGCAAGTCCTTCCAAGGCCAGCCAGTCCGTTTTATATTTCCTGCCCGCTGGGTTCTCCTCAGTCGCGTACATTTCAGTCATTTCGCTACGACTTCTTTCGCACTGTGGACTGTGATTTTCGAGTGGGATTTCTTCAACCCGATGGCCCCAAGTGCAGCGCGGAGTCGTGCAAGATTGGCGAACGTATTTCGCCAAGATTTATGTCCACCGTACCGGAAAGTGGTGGAAGTCAAAGGTGTCCACGAAGCGGACAGGGCAGGTCTAGGTAGTTCTGGAAGCGACGAAAATCCAGTTGGCACTAGCATTCCCGGAAGCTCGGTACAGATAATGCTCCGAAATGGAGTCCACTGAGCGGCAAATGCTGGAGAGACAAGAAGAAATAAAAAACATGCGTTCTCCTCTTTTTCTAGTGGATTTATGCTTCGTTTTCGTTTAAGGCAAGGTTCCAGTAACCTTTCACTGCAAGCATCCACCCGGTTTGGCACGTTCAGCACAAGCATTAGGACATCTTTCAGCAATTCCTGTCTGGTCCGTGCTTCGAAGCGGGCTAACTGGAATGAACTGAACCATTCGAACCACTTCCGTTGTATTCGCGAACGGCAACGGCGCATCCTTGCCGGCGTCCGTTGTTTAGACTATGGAATCGAACGAGACATTGGCTAGCCAGACATGTGAAAAAAAACAGCCCGAAAGCTCAGACACAAAAACCACAAGGCTAGCATGGCTTCCCATTACTGTAGGACGTCGTCTGGACCAACAACAAAAACGCCAAAGACCACTAACTCACGTAACGTGTTGACCTACGATTCTGTCCCATTCTACTGCGCGGTCCGGAAGGATAACGAAACACCGAGCCCGGTGAGCTCTGGAAGTCGAGAAGCTTTATTTTGTGTGAAACGTGATAGGAAATCCTTTCAATGAGCCCATTTTTATGCGGTTCTGCAGTGCTGGAGGTTGGATCGGTAGTGTTCGGTTCGTTACCGGCTCCCGTTAGCGGGTTCGGACACAAAGGTTGATTTATGCATCGTGTCCGTGCCCACGAGCTTCGATGAACGTTTCCGATTTCCGATAATTTTCAAAAGATTACATGTGTGGTGCTTTTTTGCGAAAAGAAATTTTACCGTTCCGTTGCTGCAGATTGCTGACCGTGGCGATCGTATTACCGCTGCAGGTTTTTGTAGCGCAGTGGATTACTTAATGCACGGACAATGGGTGTGCTGTATGCAGATACGCTTGGAATCTTTGTAAATGGAAAAGGGATTTTGTAAGCTGCAGCTAATACGAAATGGTGGCTTAAGTTTTGCTGTTAGAAAATTTAACACTTTGATAGAATTTGTGATTTAATGGCATAAATCTTCCAACCTTCTTAACTTTGTCGGGATATTTAGGGTGCTGGTTTCCAGTGCTTGAAAGTATAAAGTTTTAGTAAGGAAAATCGCCGTCAATTCCAGGGAACTTTTAAGTCATTTGGTGAGTTCTTTGCTGAAAACAAAATGTTTATCAAGAATTTAATACACAAGATGCAATCTGGCATTTTATTGTTTCAATGCGTAAAACTAACATTTTCATACTTATTGATATTTCTTAATATAGCAAATGTATGCGATTATCTTACCAAACTTAAAATACACATAATTCGATGATTCCAAATTTATTTTAAAATTGGCAACAAAATTCATAATGTTCTTGTGAGGGGTCATCCATTTACTGCGTTTCTCCTTCTAATTGTTGTTTATAAATCAATAAAAAAACACCATTTGAAAAATTAAATAATTTTATTGATCTGTTTACAGCATGATTAATACAAACCCAAGTGGATGTTTTGCAAATTACGTCGCGTGACAACACTTACACAAAGCACGTCGATGGCGGTAATTTAAAATCCATCGTCAGCTGCAGTATTTTCAATTTCGTCAGTCTGGAAGGCATTTTCATACTTTAAAGCTTCTTAAAATTACCTAAATTACGATGCGTGATTTAAGATCCATTTGGTGTTATGCTGCATAACGTAAGAAACCCTATACTCTTCAATGTAACAAATCGTAACGGTTCGGGTAACGCTCTTCCCGCTACCAGCGTTACGTGATTAATGGAGTATCCCTTGACATGTATGCTTTCAAAATTTAATTTGATTCGTTACACCCCTTTATCAATCCCTTTGGGTTTGTATTAAAAAAAATGTGTTTTAAAGTATTCTACTTTTTTCCAATGGATTTGATTGCATAGGGCATAGGGTGACCATTTTGTTTGTTTGGTATGTTCAAGTGGCATGTTTCCACTGAAAATGATTAAAAATACATAAAGCAGCGCAACATGACGCCGTCATCGTTTTCTTTCTAGGTAGTCGCATTTTTTATTCCATGACTCCAAGTTTAAAATAATTAAAATAATGACAAAACAATTTAAAAAAAAAAAAAACCGTAAACAATCAACTTACAATTTAATAACGTTTCATTGTAATGTGTTACAACCTTTATGCTATCGATGTTTCTTCGTTGATTCTTTTATAAATGCTCTACTTTGGTCATATAGAGAATTAATAAATACAAACGTATTGATTTCAAAACTTTCAATTGAACTTTTGTATGCGGAATGCAACATTGAAAAAATCTTAGTTGAACAAGTGGGATTTTGGTTTATTGAAATTTAAGGAAATAAATGTTGAAAATTTGCCATTTCAGTTCAGTTTCTTTTCGGCGTTGTCTCAGTGCTTCACATAAATGGTTGTATACAAATAAAAGTAAAAACTTTTACGGTTTCTGCACTTGAAACTCCAAACCCTTAACTACCGTCGTAGTCCGCATGCCCCCGCACTGTCAACAGTGCGGATGAAAACTGAAACAACAACCATAAATGAAATGAGTTGTCAACATCACACCACTCAGTGTCGCATCGGTAGCAACGAAACGGAGGTAAGGAGTGAAAGGTACAACAACAACAAAAAAAACTACGCCAGAGAAGAAAATTAAAAATTATTAAAATTTGGTTTGAAGCACTTTTTTTTGTGCACCAGTATCACCCACCCCGGTGCCGGTTTTCCCATTTGGTCGTACAGAAAGCTTAACACGACTGGACAAACAAATGGCGTCGTGCTCTATCGCTTTCATCTACCGGGAAAGTGGTTCTTCCCGATCTGGCGCGGAAGGGCATTGTCATGCTGTCCGGGAACGGAATCGCTTCTGGGACGGAACGTTCCAGTGCTGTCCAGCAGCGCGCACCGGCACTCGCAGATGGTGCTGTGATGGCAGAAGACAATTTTCTGGAAGCTCACCGCTTCGGCACCGGCGGAAGCGTGCCGGTTATTGTGTCTGCCGAAATGGGGAAAACTTTCCACCCGATGATCGCTTTTTTTTCTGTGTGTGTGTGTGCCCCGTTGCTTCAAGCGAAAGGATGTCTCGCTACGGTGTGTGTGTGTGTGTGTGTGTGTGGGGTGGGGGAGGGGGGTACGGCAAGGGATCCCGAGTGCGGTGGGTTTACGAGTTGTTTTAGATTGTTTCATAACTGTTTCGGGTGTTTCGGAAAGACCTTCATCGCAACATGGTCTGACGCTGGAAGTTGGAGGTTTTTGTGTGTCTGTGTGTTTGTGTGTGTGTGTGTGTGTGTGCTGGTCTTTTGCAGGTACAGGACATCCGTGTGCCGTTTTAGGTACGGGAGTCAGTACATCCCGGAAGTAGACACTGGTTCATTCGCCATTCGCTGAACGTTCTTCGAGGTGGGATGGGTGGACCGAAACCTTCCGGCATCCGTGGTTCATCCTGATTGTGCAAACCTACAGTACCGGGGGGTTTTTTTTGGATAGTGTTAGTTATCTTCACCGTACCGTATGCTGCCCCCGACTGTGTCCGGGCTGGAACTAGCGCTTTTTCGCCATTGTTTCAACACATCCTTTTTTCTTCCCTGGTCATTCCTTCTTCAAACATTACCGACGGTACCGTCGGTTGGTGTGTTTTCGCTTACTCTTATCAACATTTCTTCAGCAAACCGAACCACCACAACCATACCCAGGTCTTTGTCTCTCTTTTTCTCACACACACACTCTCTCTCTCTCCCTCTCTCTCTGTTGGACACATCGTGACAGTTCGGGTAGAGTTAGTTTATATAAACTTTTCACAACACATCCGGCTGGTGTTCTTTCTTGCGCATCAGACGCTTCCTTTTTGCCCAGCTCTAATTTGTCACCATTTGAGTGAAAGTCACGTACCACAAGCTCATTATATTCCCTCATATTTCGAGAACCCGGCATCCGTTGGCTCCGTTGCTCGATTGTCGTGTTGTTTATGCTCCGTATAGGGAAGGAGGAAAGAAAACGGCCCACCACGGGGCACTGGGAAGGGTTACGGAGAGATTACGGAGCCGGTGGTCATTACGCTGTATGATTGAGTTATGGACTTGAACGGACGCGGCTGGACAGTGAATCGTTTTCGCTTCGGTTTCTACGTGTGGATGAAAAACTAACAATGACAATGATTGGGAGTTAGAAAAAAGTGGATTATTTTTTTGTTATCGTTTTCTCAACTCATCGATAACCATGAGAACTTGAAGGATATACGTGAACATTGTTGAAGATGCATTAAAATCAATATTTTAGCGCCCGGTTACCAGTTAAGTACTCGATGGAAGTGTCGGATTTAGTCATCCTATCGAACTACGAATCCACTGGTTTAGTGAATCAGAGAAAGATGCTGAATTTGGTTGATTGCTGAACTATTTAAGTGATTATGTACATTATGTATGTAGGAAATGAATCACCCTGTCCTTGTGACAGTTGAGGCGAGAGCTGGCAACACGGTTGTCAGAAGTGGGATAGCGAGGATAACGAGTCAGCCAGTCTGGTGCGGGAACTCTCCGATGTCGGATGCACATGAAATAAAAGGAACTTGCATTTTCGTTAATACCCGTTCCTACATGTATACTTCCGCCAACATAACAGCCAATCCTTTCGAGAAGGCTTTAGAAAGCTTGCAACTTCTCAACACCTCATTAGGCAGCAATGTGTGGGCAAACGATGAGGTACAACTTTATCCGAGAGGCCTTTTTCTAATGAAGACGATAATCTTTTTAGGACAAAGCAAAGGATTCATTGACGTTTGATCGTGCCTTGGCGTTTAAAAGTGGTGGTCTAAATCTACACATACTCGCTTAACGCCATGCAGGTGTGTCGTAGAACAGGGATTTCATTGAATGTTCTGCTCGCATCGTCCAACATCACTGCCCAAATTTATCACCGGATGCTCTTTCCCCGGAGGAGTCTTTCCCCATTAGCTGAAGACTGAACTTATGCTAACATTAAGGTTGATATCGCTTAGATGACAACCAATTCCCTCACGGTAAGCTTTATATGAAACGCGCATCATCGCACCCTGTGAAAGGTGTAGGACGTTAAGTCCCCGTAGAAGTTGTTCGGAGTCGTCATGCCGAATAACACAAAAACGATAGGAACTCACCGAAAAACAGTGGAGGGACGATATAACGTGTGGTGCCAGGTTGAGGATAACGTAAAAAACGGTATGGTCATCATGATGATAAGGTACGAAGGAATGTTCTGAACAAGGAGTCATCTCCACTGATACACGAATAAGGTACAGCTAAATCCTGGTCTAATATGATTAAGAAATACTTTCGAATCACTTTATCCCGGGGACTTCTCGTATTCCCGCGGGGATGTGTTATATTCGACCGTCCTCAGTGTTCTTGGATCGAATAAACTCTAGCATCAATTTGCTTTGTGTTCTAGAGTAGCATCGGCCTAATCGTATGTTAAGCCTTAATCGCCATAATCAATAACACAAATTGAGGTTTTTTAACCGTCTGAACCAACTCTGCAGAAAGCTTTATTTAATCATTTTACTTAATTCATTTTGACCAACGATGAAGAAAACTACCCAAGTTTATTTTTAAATAGCATATGTAGCACAAATTTGCATGCCTGAAAATGAATACCATATAACGTACAATTTTCAACGTGGTGGTATGGATTCTGTTAAAAATAAGCACTTACCTCATTGATTGACATTCGCTGCAAAAGTACCTTTTTTTTCTCGCCAAGTAAAACAAAATATTTCGCCATTTTTTTTTAAATATTCACCAGCCGTTCCTAACGATGCAACATTTACAAAAATATTACCTCTTCATATGACTGCACCGACAGATAATTGCTCCTGCACTGCTGGTCTGTCGCAAGTGCCCGGTCACACCATTTCAATAGGACAGCGCTGTGCATTGTCACGTACCCGGACTGTCAATCATTGTGCATTCGTCAATTATTACAATCGCACTGAGCGAAATGAAGTGGAAAAGCAAAGACAGCCACACAGCAGCACAAAACGGACGGCTTTTTTTTTTGACGGAAATTCAATGAGCCACCACCATTGCGCCTTTTTTAAGTGAGAGAAAAAAAAATCGGGAATGATAAAAACTTAAAAAAACCCAAAATAAAAAATGGAACCAAAAAACAAAAAACATCCAAAACACCGAGAGGGTTTATGATTTTTGTGAAAATTTTATTTAAAAATGCTGTTGTTTTATTATTGATCGCTTTGATCGCTTTAGCGGTTTACAGTATTGTTTTTCATTCCATGTTT
The DNA here is from genome assembly GCF_943734755.1 of Anopheles moucheti. Lineage (NCBI taxonomy): Eukaryota > Metazoa > Arthropoda > Insecta > Diptera > Culicidae > Anopheles > Anopheles moucheti. The sequence continues at coordinate 86,146,462 of NC_069140.1, read as the reverse complement.
ACCACCTGCTGCCCTTTCGTTTCTGTGGCCCAATCAATTCCCAGTTCGCTACATCGTTCGGACGATTTTCTTTTGTGAGTGTTTGTTTCATTTTTGCGCTTTCAAACTTTCCACCATCAAACGCACCGAGGTGACGGGGTTTGACGAAAGCGTTGCTTGCGTTTTTCTCTTTCTCTCTCTCGCTCTCTCTTTTTTCTGTCTTGTTTTCATTTACACATTACTTCTCTCTTTGCGGCAAGTTCGTCCAATTATGGAGTCGATTTACAGCTTATGGTAGTTGTTACTGAGCGCGATGCTTTTTGTGTCTGTTTTTTTTTGTTGTTGTTGTTGTTGTTTTACTTTCGATCTGCCCCCTACCTGGTTGTAATTGATTTGCGTCCTTCGTATTTTTGCATTTGCGAAAAAACGACATCCAAGTAGGACGCGCAAACTCAAACAAGCTCTAGCCTACTTTGGCTCATGTTGTATGTGGTATTGTACATACTTGAAACAAAAAAAAAGAAGTCTCATGGCTGGTCATTATTGCGGTTCGTTGCTCTGACGGCGATGCGGTGACGCGTCGCCGAAATAAATTCGTTACTCTCCAGCGCCTTCGCCCCACTCTCTGCTCTGAGGGGGTTATAACAAAAAAAAAGTGGAACAAAACCCCCCTTTTCAAACGCTGACGAATCTGGTCCGGTATGAGCTGACCATCGTTTCATCGCAGTAAGCAATGCGGCACCTCGTTAAACACGGCATATCTACGGGACGTAAGGGAATGCTATTTACAGTTCGTTTAATTTCGGCACTCACTCGAGTGAATAGAGCCGTTTCATTTCCATCAGGCTGCCGATCTCGGTTTTGCGTTTGCGTGATGGAAATTTGAAAAACGATACTTCACAGCATGGCATCGGTGAAGCCGAACAAAAATCAACCCCGCAAAAGTACATCCCCGAGCAGCGTTTAGCGGCATGGAAACAATAATTTTACTCGAGCGGTTGAATGGAGAGGTGGATTTTTTTTTCCTGCCACTTGACAGATCGAAACCATTTGAGCTTGTTAGAGACGACAGATGAAATAATAATACCGTTTGGTAAGCCGTTCGCGTTCGTGCCTCTTCCCATCACTACAGTCTTATTTCTTAGCTTCTGTTTATACAACTTACTCGGGTACTCGAATCCACCCCATGTGCATCGGAGTTTCGAATTAGAATCGAAATATTGCCTTCCCACTGCTATGCAGCCCGTTACTCTAGGAAGCGCACGAAACACGCTCGTTCGTTCGTGCCGGGTTCGCCTACTGCGCCACTAATCACTAGCATCTCACTCACTTACCACTCGATCTCACCCGGGATTGGGGATGTGCGTATTTACAGATCGCGCATATAGGGATAATCGCGTTCGCTTATCTATCTCGCACCTATCTACCACCACGTTACCGAAAATGTACAGGCTGTGTGCAGCGAGCGTAGTTAAGCACAGGCATATGGATTAAAATAATTACAATTTGCCCTCCTAGAGTTCCCCCTCCCCCCCCGCCCCTTTACCGTAATGGGCACTAGGGCAGGGGGTAAAATATTAGTTGCGCCGGTACCGGAAACGGTCGCATCGGTTTGAGTGATTATTATGTTCACTTTAGCGACACCGTTTTGCACCCTGCCGCACACATGCACAGTTTGTTTTTCGGTCCGTGTACGCCGCATCGCTTACAAGTAATATTAATGCGATTTATCATACTATGCGCGGGACATTGCGTTTTGTCCGTGTGTGTGTGTTTTTTTTTTTAATCTCTGTTGTTGTTGGTTTGTTTGTGCCATTGCTTGTTGAAATCAGTTCATCCCCGGTGCAAATCCCGGCGGGGATTCCATTGGCAAGGGGGAAATAAAATCATCACTATCGATCATCACGAAGCTGCTGCGTGCTGCCTGGGACTAATCCGGTTCGGTTGAACGCCACCCATCCGAGCACGCCGTGCACCGTTTCGCCGTACCTGTCCGTTACAGCTTATCGAGCAGGCTGTTCGACACGAGCAGCGGTGCGAGAGCCCCGTTAGGATCGAGCCCAGCGCCTGCTGGTTGCTGCCGTTTCGGTTTGTGGCGCGCTTTGGACCATTTTTTCGATTTTCCACTACCGTTCCCCGTGTGCGAGGTGGCGGCAGAGTTTTGGGCGGTGGGTTCGGGTGGGGATGCCGCCGAGGATGCCGTCGCTAGTTTGCAGGCTTTCAGCGAGTTTGGAAGATGCTCCGATCGGTTGCAGTGTGGTGTGCGCAGAATTCGTATGCTAATTTCGGCCGGTTCCGTCTGTGGTCGTGGTTCCGTACGTTTGCTGGGATGTGCGTTAGACTGCATTGATGAAACAAGAGCAATGAATTGAAAATTTCGATCAGTAAGCTTTCAAAACCAAATCATCTTCATTAACTGTCCGATGTCACATTAAATTTGGAAACGCCCGGTAGTTCAGGAAACGAAAAGTACCAGGCGTCTCCATCGTATTAAATGAAACCGAAAAATTAAGATATGGATGGAAATGAATAAAACAACCGAAAACATGAAATAAATAAGCATTGAGGAAACCGAAACAATGAATCTAAAATTTCGATTGGTAATATTTTAAACCCAAAGCATTCTTCCTTAACTGTCCGATGTCACACTAACTATGGAGACGCCTGGTAGTACAGGAAACGAAAAGTACCAGGCGTCTCCTTCTTATTAATTGAAACTGAAAAATTAAGATACGTATGGAAGAGGATAAAAAATTCGAAACATGAAATGAATGAAACATGAAATGAAACAATTAATGGAGAACTTCGATCAGTAATCTTTCAAACCCAAAGCATTCTTCATTAACTGTCCGATGTCACACTAAATATGGAGACGCCTGGTAGTTCATGAAAAGTTCCAGGCGTCTCCATCTTATTAAATGAAACTGAAAAATTAAGATATGGATGGAAATGAATAAAAAAATCGAAATCATGAAATAAATTAGCATTGAGGAAACCGAAACAATGAATCTAAAATTTCGATTGGTAATATTTTAAACCCAAAGCATTCTTCCTTAACTGTCCGATGTCACATTAAATTTGGAAACGCCCGGTAGTTCAGGAAACGAAAAGTACCAGGCGTCTCCATCGTATGAATTGAAACTGAAAAATTAAGATTTGGATGGAAGAGAATAAAAAATTCAAAACATGAAATGAATGAAACATGAAATGAAACAATTAATGGAGAACTTCGATCAATTATCTTTCAAACCCAAAACATTTTTCATTAACAGTTCGATGTCACATTAAATATAAAGACGCCTGAAAGCTCATGAAACGAAAAGTACCAGGCGTCTCCATCGAATTAAATGAAACTGAAAAATTAAGATACGTATGGAAGAGAATAAAAAATTCGAAACATGAAATGAATGAAACATGAAATGAAACAATTAATGGAGAACTTCGATCAGTAATCTTTCAAACCCAAAACATTTTTCATTAACAGTTCGATGTCACATTAAATATAAAGACGCCTGAAAGCTCATGAAACGAAAAGTACCAGGCGTCTCCATCGAATTAAATGAAACTGAAAAATTAAGATACGTATGGAAGAGAATAAAAAATTCGAAACATGAAATGAATGAAACATGAAATGAAACAATTAATGGAGAACTTCGATCAGTAATCTTTCAAACCCAAAGCATTCTTCATTAACTGTCCGATGTCACACTAAATATGGAGACGCCTGGTAGTTCATGAAAAGTTCCAGGCGTCTGCGTCGTATTAAATGAAACTGAAAAATAAAGATATGGATGGAAGTGAATAAAAAATTCGAAAACATAAAATAAATCCATCAAACTTGCACCACTGCCAAGCAGTGGTTTGGAGAAAATCACTTACGCAATCTTTTATGCTTTCGGCATCCCGACTAGCGATGGGGGCATTGTTGCCCTTCACAATACTGCTGCTGGTGGTGGTGCCGCCGGCAGTGGTGGTGCCGCTGCTGCTGCTGCTACTACTACTGCTGCTACTTCCACTGTCGTATATCATCGCCCGGTTGCGAAGCTCGTGCTTTATGCTCCAATCACGGAGATAGATATCGTTCTGTATCGGAATGCCGCCGTTCGATAAGCGAACTATAAATTGCCATCTGAAAAAGATTTATAGACGCACGCGGATCGCATCGGTTAGTTTCGGTCGGGGATGGCGCAACGCGAGCGCAAGTGTGGACGGAGTTACGAGTTGATTCCACCCAATCGTTGCCTTTGCTCCCTTATATTTCTATTTGTTTGGCAAGCGCGAACCGTACTCGCAGTGCATGCGGAACGTTGCCGAAAGGGATCCGGATGGGTGGTAAAGCATAAAATCAGCTACCCTTAGCGCAGGCACTCCATTCTGTAGTCTTCTTCGCTTGCTTGCCTTCTTTTCCGCCACACCGTCGCCTGCTTTTCCCATCGGTGTAGTTTTGCGGAAGGCTCACCGTGCAGCATACGAATAGAAATCCGTTGAATGGAACCGGATTTTCTCTGCTTCCAAGCCAGCCCCATCCAAAAAGGGTGCTCGTAAATTCAGCCACCTCTGCATCACGACGCCTGGCAAAGGTTTGCCGGCTGTGCCACAAAAGCAAGACGAAAGCACTGGCTTGGAACGGCGGCTTGAAAGTACAAGCCACTACCACAACCGAACACCCCGGGAAAAAAGCCCCCCCCCCCCCGTTTCGGCTTTTCGGCTCATCCAGCCCCCCCTGCAACGGACTGGTCCTCCGTGGGGACCATTCATGGTTGCTACGCAGCGCTACGATGGAAATGCGACGAAGTGCGAATCCGACAAAAACGCCAAGAGCCAAACCGGCTTTGGACAGTCGTCGTCGCCATCAGCATCGTCGACGGCGCCGTCGGAATATTACGGTGTCACAGGGATCAAGGATGTCATCTCTGCCAGTGAAGAAAATGAATTATAAATTACACTCCCGCAACCTTTACCACCCTGCTTCACCCGCCGGCAACTGCAGGAACATGGCACTTGCTCCTGTAACTAAAATGAAGTTGTGCGCTTGTGGTGCTTGTAAGAGCCACGCCGCAAAGGTGCAATCATAGTCAAGCAGGCGGCACGAGAGAAAGGTTATGATTGCCACGTGCAACGCCTTCATTCTTTCGCCCCAGCTTCGTCTCTTGCTGCAGTCACAGAAAATACTAAACCCATCATGGTTGAGAGCATGGTTTCGCATGTTCGTTTTTTTTTTTCATTTCAATTCCCGACCAAAAAGGAGCTCAAGGGCTATTGCGTGATGATTATTACCGAGCAACTCATCTCGATCGTGCCACGCTTCCATGAATCGTTGGAATTGATTTAATTGGCAAAGAACATTCGGAAAACACTAGCAAAACTGTGTTTTATCTTGTGAAGGTCTTCATGGCGAAGGAATAAGCTGTTTGTCATAACTAGAGATGATTATTTGAGGGTTTATCAGAATGAATTCCATCAATAGTGCTGATTAAACCGTGCTATTTGCATCAAACTTAACGATACTATTTTGACTTGTTATTATGAAAAGTTATATGACGCTTATCATTCATCCATTAGAAAGTCTTGAAGACTTCAATTCAACAAGGCGGAACCAGTACCAAATCTCAACTAAATCGTTCCCCTGCACACTATTCCGAGACATTATTGGGAAAGATATACACTTCATGTCTTTTTTTCATTTAAATAAAGCTGCCAAAACTTATTTATTATTTTTAACTTAAAGCATTTTTGATACGAAATCCAACGAACAAATTCCTTTTTTGCAAATTAGTATCGAATAGCAAAAAGTGCGGTTTTACACTCCTACAGATAAGTTTTTTATTAATAAATAAAAAAATATTGTATTTTAACGCTTTTATAGTGAAATGTTTAAACAATTGCTTATGGCAGCTTTTTCCTCAAATAACGCATGACTAAACAATACAACTGAGTTAATTTTGTGCAAGTTGTTATTCAATTTCAATGTGCGAAAGTGGCATCCATAAAGCAATCAATTACAATCCGTGCCTGGCGTCGTTCTTCACTGGCACTGCTGCACCATTTAGCGCCCAAAGAAAGACGTATTGCCGTGTGGTGAAATTTGTTAAACAATCAAAATTATCATCGTACCATTTAGCGATTTGATCAGGAATGGAATGCATCCTTTCATCGCCCGCTATCAATGATCGCCTTTGCCATCTTCCGGGCCGTTAAGTTCTTCCACTCGGAACGATTGATTAATGTCCCGGCGGTGGGTCGAATCCGTAATGAAATTGTAGCCTTTTTCCCGTACCGGCAATCCATTCCCATCCACCATTGTTGGGGGCATCCCTTTGCTCCCCACCCTTCCCACCACCCCCATCCGGATAGCTTGAATGAGATGGGCGTCGGAACATATCACACTTACCTCAGCACCATTTGATGTAATCGCGACTGTTGTCCCATTTTGCGTAGACAGCGACAGGCTCCAATCACGGATAATTGATGAGTTTCCATTATTTTGATCCCTTCCTGGTATTGTTTGAACGCTTCCAGCAGCATATCTGTTCCACGCACGATGCCGTTTGGTGAAAAGGGAGACGAGAAATTAGAAACATGGAAGTATAAATAAAAAGGATAACGACGGTATGCGATTGGGACCGTGTGCTAATGCTATCGATCATGCCCTATCACACAAGCGCTTCCGGCGCAACAAAGGAAAAAAAGAAACTCCAATAAAAATAAAGCCCCCGTGGGCAAAGCAGCGGGCCAGAACGGAAAGGAAAACCCCGGGAACAAATAACAAATGGCCGCAACGGCGTCAAAGAGAGGGAAAGAGGGCAGGTTGGGCAGGATAAATAATTTACACGTACTTTGCTCCATCAGCCAGTCGCCGTACTGCCGGCGGAGGTCCGCATTGTAGGGATTGAGCCGTACAACCCGCGCAAGCAGCCGACCGGCAGCCGCCGGTTGTCCACCGTACAGCTTCACCAGCTCCAGGTAAGCCGCGGTAAAGAGTGGTTCCAGCTGAATGCAGCGTTCCAGCATCCGGATGGCATCGGTCGTTCGGTTCGATTTTCTGTAGCGTGGCACGTAACGGACGGAAGAAAAGCAAAATCGGATGCAAAGGGAAGAAAATTGATTAGAAATGGCACGGAAAAAAAAGGGGGGAAAAAGGTGCTGCTCTGGTAGCTCGATAAAAATCGGAAAGGAAACGGACCTTTCATCGAATGCGGGCGCAACGGGTACGGGCACGGTTAATGGCAGTCGGCCAAATTACAAGGAAAACATCCTTGTTTTTTTCGCTATCTTTCGCACTCCGAAACGGATAGAAGGTGCTGCAAAACCATTCGTAACAAGTTCCACCTCACGGTACTGGGCGCTGGCCGGGTAGATGAATATTTTATAATCCTTTTCATCTGTTTCTGGTACTGGTCTTTACTTTGGTGTGTGTGATGGGGCGAGTGGTGAGTCCTTGTATCCATTTAACTGCTTCACTTCACCGGCGGCTAACCGTAAGTTCATACAAATTGAGCTAAAATCAAAAGCAAACCAACGAAGTACCACGCTGGCTACACTGTGGCCTTTCTCGACCGCTCACGTTCATTGGGATGTGCTTTTATTTCGCTTTCCCTTCATCGCTGTGCTCACTGGTTTATTTATTTCCCTCACCCGAAAATAAAGCGTGTTTGGAAGATTTTATCCCCATTAAAGCAGTCGAAAGGAGGGCGCACGTTCGTGGCGGGAGGGTGGGTGTTGGAATTCGAAAAGCCAATAATGACGGCGATCATTATCGTGAGGATGATGATGTAAGCTGTTCCTGTTTTTAGTACGGTACGTCCGCGCGCGCTTTGGAGGGGTTTCTTCTGTTTTGTCAGCACTGTCATCCTGTCGTTAATTTTGATGACATACCGACCCAAAACGGAACGGGGTGGCTTTCTTCGACACAGCAAAGTTCCGAAAGTTCGCACGGGCGTTAGCGCGACGTTTCAACGATCCAACGCGCACGCAAAAACGACACGCAACAGAGCGGCGAATAGGAACAAACAAGAAAAAAAAACACACACGTACCACTCATGAAAGTTTTACTGAATAAAAAAGGGAAAATAGACGACCATTGCGGGGCGGCATTCGTTTCGCAAGTGTAAACTATTTACCATCAAACACACGCGCCCCGACACAACGCTACCTTTTCTGCGTACTTCGCGAATAAAACTGGCGTACTAGCGAGCGTCGCATGAATAAACTTTCGGCCAGCACACGAATGGCAGTGCGCGAACGTCGCCACCGGCTTTCTGTAATTCGGTACGCGAAAGACAGCGCTCTCGAAGCGTTTGCACGATGTTTGGCAACGGGAACTTTTATGCTAGCAGCGCTTGCAGTGTTTTTTTTTTTGCTGCTGCTGCTGCTGTTGCTAGACCGCTGTTACAACCGGCAACGACTTGCAAACTGTTGCCAGGGGTTTTGTCAGCTCCGGTTTGGGTTAATTTGGTGTTGACAACACTTGCCAGTGACTGTTCCTGGAGCGACATGAATTTTTAATTTTGTAGTTTATTTGGCGTTTGGTTACAATTTGCATGAAATGCACTGCACAATCTGCACGGGAAAAGATTTTCCTCGGTTGTTTTTTTTACATTAGACGGTGTGGTAAACTGATAAAAATAAAAAAAGTCTTTGCTAAAAATAGACATTGAATGTAGTTTTTTTTTCCTTGGTAAACATTAATATAAAATAAACAAATTAAAGATGAAAGATACCTTCAAAACGGGAGAGATCGCTATACAAATTTTAGTTGGAGGCGACGCATAACGTTTCCATGGTAACATTATTTCCCACATCCATGGATCATTTTTGATTTCACATCTCTTCGTTCAACGCCTTCTATGATTCTCTCGCCAACAATATATTTTTCCATGTATACTATGGATTTACCAAATGGAAGTTTTTTACACATATTGAGGTCCACAGACGCGCTATTTAAAAATGTTTTTAATTGTTTAATTGTCAAAAAGATTTAAATTTTGGTAGGTGATACAGGGTGAATGGTTTCTTAACCAACAAAACTGGTACAAAAACCCTATTCGAGCCGTACCCCCGCACGCAGCACTCACTACTTCTTCTTCTATCGGCACAACAATCTGAAGAGGTCTGGGCCTGCCATTTCTGGCTTTCTGCGTCTTTGTTTACCCGTAGCTGAATATTAAGTTCAAAGTATGGGGGATTGGTCCTGGATGGGGATTTTGGTCCCGGTTCGTTCCTGTGAAGACCGGCGTCGCTACCAACAAGCCACCGGGCCGCCCCAACGCTTCCAAATCACAGAAGACCAGAAATGGTCGTTGAATACACGAAAATAGCAGCATAGAAAATAATACCATGTTTTACAGCAACTTATAAAGTTGTTAAAAAAGCTGTTTCACTGTTTGATTCGATGTTTTTTACTAACAGAAATGCGAGAGTGTTTCAGGAACATTTGCTGTTGTTGTGCTATGTTGTTTACTGTTTAAATAGAGAAAAATTTATCAAACCAGGCAACCAGGAGTCTGAAGACGCAGAATTTTGTGGACTCAAATCCCAATGGCTAAAACGCCATCAAATGCAAATAGAAAAGTTCTTTTGAATGAAAATCTCGGTAAAATCATAGGCAACAATCGTCAGTTCAAACCACATCAGCCAATAGAACAGCCTTCCATCGGGTTTCGGATATTTCGGGTTTGCGATTGCAGAATTGTTGCCGTCCATATTTGGAGTTTTTACGAGACAAGAAGAGTTTTGTAGGATAATATTTGTTTTTGGCAGATCGCCTGTGCTTCAATAATCCATTACACATACTGAGCGGAAGATCAAGAAATCCAGGCCTGCTAATTCTGGGCTTTTTTAACTTGATTTAACCGTAACCTGGATAGTTGTTCCTGGATTGGCCCGTATGTAATTTTGTACCGGTCCTGTCGAATTGCGCCGCTACCAAATACACTACTACTCAAATATACTGTATGTGAGGAAAAAGTCAGAAAAAACTTGGGTAATCAGTGGTACATGAATGCGAATGCCTACTAGACTTAAGGCATATACAGGCAGTGGCTCGAGGTGAGAAATTTGAGTTATTAAACTAAATAAAATAAAATTAACAACTTCCACCAATTGGGAAGGAAACCTCTTTTTAAACATCTTTGAGTTTGCGTACATAACGGAATTCTGTTGCATAGCCCTGTAACCGGGCCGATTAGCTAGTTTAAACAAATTTACTATCAGCCAAAGCAGCTAATATGTCTCTGGGTTGTACAAGTTTCTTCAAGTCTTCAAGTATATCACTTGATCACAACGGTTTCGAAAAAGAATCTAAAGTAATCCTGTACAAAGTATACTATACTATGTACTGGGTTGTAATCATTTATATATTATCAATGTCCCAAATGACCTCCTATAAGAAGTAGTTATTAAGGTTCTTCTGAACATTTACTTATTTTTTGATGATTTTCAAGTCTTTTTTGTTGGAATTCCATATTCACTTTTTAAAAGTCGTAGAAAGTTAATATAGGAAAAATAGGATATAATAGGATTTATCTTAATGAATTGTGATTCCAAGCATCATCACGTATTATGAGAGAATATATTAATTTATTTATGGAGAACTACGTAGGGCGATTTTAGGACTTTGTAATTTTTACAGATCAAGTCCGATGGAATATTCAGTTAACTATTCCAAAATTTCCTAAACGCAACGGTTGATCTCTTTAATGGTCCTTCAAAGTAGGAGCTTTGATATTTGAGCCACAAATTTTAAATGATTGGAAGAAGAGGGTGAAAATATTGATGTGAGAAGCCAAAATTCTTTACTTTAGATTACAAATTTGTCGTGGATTTATTCCTGTCAACAAACTACAATGCAGAGGACTGTGGAGGATATAAAAATAGTCGTCTATAGGTTCCAACCGATGCTACGGGGGTCTTTTAGCATGTTTGCCATTTTATTATGAAAGTGGGTCTAAGCATAATTGAGGTTAGTGTAACAGATGGGCTGATAATTGTTTGGCCTATGACAGTAAAATAATTTTTTTTTGCCAAATTATTTTTTTGTATTCAACATACATCCCTTCAAGGGTGTTACACCGATTATAGCCGATTTTCCATTTTTGGATACCCTTTTTGTAGTAGCATTTGCCCCTTGCCTCAGAAAATGCCTTTGTTTCGGCGATCACCTCTTCATTTGACGAAAATTTCTTCCCAGCGAGCATCCTTTTGCGATCTGAGAAATGGAAATTGTCACTGGGAGCTATATCTGGGGAATACGATGAGTGGTGAGGCAATTCGTCGTCTAATTCATGAATATTTGCCATTGTTTTCACTGATTTGTGGCACGGTGAGTTGTCTTGATGAAACAAATCTTTTTTTTTCTTCAAATGCGACCGTTTTTTGGCGATTTCGTCCTTCAAACGCTCCAATAACTTGATATAATAGTCGCAATTAATGGTTTTTCCTTTTTCAAGATAGTCGATGAAGATTATTCCTTGTGAATCCCATAAAATTGACGCCATAACCTTGCCAGCTGATTGTTGCGTTTTCACCCGCTTTGGAGCAGGTTCATCGCGTCCAGTCCACTCGGATGACTGTCCATTGGACTTTGGAGTGAAATGGAGAAGCCAAGACTTGTCCATGATAACAGATTGATGCAAAAACTCGGATTTATTTCGCTTAAACAGCTCCAAACACTGATCCGAATCATCAACTCGTTTTTTTTCCGAATGTGAGCTCGCGCGGCAGCCATTTTGCACAGAGCTTTCTCATATCCAAATACTCGTGAACGATATGTTCAACACGTTCCTTAGACATTGTTAGAGTGTCAGCTATCTCGATCAACTTCACATTATGGTTGCTTTTAATTATCTTGTGATTTTTTTTTAATGTTTGTGTCTGTAACCACCTCTTTTGGGCCTCCGCTGTGTTCACCGTCCTCAGCGCACATTTCACCACTTTTTTATTTAGCATACCAATATTTGATGATTGATTTTGGTGGAACAGTGTCCAAAGACTCTTTCATCAAACCAACTTCAACTGTATTTTTACCCTTCGAAAAGCAATACTTTATCATTACGCGAAATTTCTTCTTTTCCATGATTACTTAAAGCACAAAAGCTGCGACACACAAATTGCTCTAGCTCACTAGGTTATGGTCCGAGTGCTGTCAAATGTTGACAGAACTCGTCTGAAGGTTGGTACAAACGAAATATGATTTGGATAAAAATCTTCTAGCGCGATAAATGTGTTAGGCCAAACATTTATCAGCCCACCTGTTAAATGTAGCTTTCGCGATACTTGTGACAGTTTTGTATAGACAAGGACAATGAACATACAATCTAGACTGGCAAATATTATTCTGATTGAGCTGGAGTCCTTGAGATGCCTTTTTCTTCTTCTCTATTGGCACAACAACCTCAAGAGGTCTGGCCATGTTGAGCTTTCTGTGACTTTATTTTCCCGCAACTGGATAGTCAGGCCTGTGTCCCCGATGGGATTTTGGACCGGTCCGTTCGTGTGAAGATCGGCGACGTTACCATCATGCTGTCGAGCGGCTTCACTTAAGATGTCTTACAGGCGACATATTTGGCTTATGGTGAAAATAATCCCAGAAAACCCTCAAGTTAAAGCGAACCAGAACCAGTTGGCAAACGGGTTCTGTTAGGTATTCTATACGCGTAGTTTTTCCCCGTGGGTAGAAGTGGCTCTCTTACATCCTTCTTGAAAACCTTCACCCAGAAGCGGGTCGTACCACGTTGCTTTATCACAGTGACGTCCAGAATTCTGGATTAGAAATAGATATCATTTTAACAGTAAATTTTAATGAAGTTTAGATTCAAAGTGGGCAAATAAACATTAGAAAATTTGTTAACCAGTTTTATAATGGTGCCTTATTACTTGAAATATTGCCAACATCCACTACTGAACTTTTAAACTGTAGTTGCACAGTTGATGGAGTATCAATCGCAACTTTGTACTAACAACAGCTTATCATTGTAACAGCCAATGAGCCGCACGGGTTGGTAACTTTTAAATAACTCTTCTCTTGTTCTATGCTCCACGAAGCCACCAGCACTTGTCCTTTAACACAGATTCGACATTTACACGTACATTACCTGCGGTTATCATTCAAAAGACGACACATCTATCTGCCACCCTGTGGAAGGCTGCCCACAAGTGGCTCATCTCGGGCATAACACCAGCCAGATCATATTACACAGATACCCTCTCGTTTCATTTCACTTCGGCATGAAAGTAGCTCCACTCCACTGCACCGATGCATAAAAGTGTCTATTTGTTGAGGTCATGTACGGCAGTTACTGAAAAGCGTGCCGGCAGGATTGACACGCATCCGTGGCTGGGGGGGTGGACTGAAAGAGGCGAAGTTATAACACACACGCCACCAGACAAAACAGGCAAAAGCGCCACGCAGATAATGTTTCGAGATGTTGCAACGATACGGGTGGTGGCAATGCGGGAGGGCGTGCGAACCGTACGCGGAAAAACACTTGGGATGGAAGAATTAATGCAAACACACCGAGGGAGCAATTATAATTTCTAAGCTGGTACTAATCTTTTAAGTAGCAGAACACCTGGTCCCGAACACCACGCCATCGAGGGTTGGCGTCTTTCGATTGTTCGGAGCGCCATGAAAAGGACGTGATCGTGATAAGGCGAAGTGGGACCGCCCGCATCCGGGCGAAGCTTTTCGAGCCAGGGTGTGTAAGTGAGCCACTTTTGCTCGCCGGGAAGAACTACGAGTTGATCCCGTAAGGAAGGATTCGTGGAAATAGGGATGACGATGCTAGCTAAAGTAGCTCGCAGAGGTCCGGGAGAAGATGTTTCTTGGGTGGGGGAAATATTTCTTTTACTTAGAGCTTTCGCTTGCTCTACGAAACAATGCCATGGTTGCTGTCAAGGAGTGCCATTTTCACCAAAAATTATTGCTATTGTGAGTAATTTCTTGAAGTTGGCAATAAATAGCTCATCTATCGAGATTTTATACAAACAAAGCACTATCAGAAAGTAAACATAATTCAAACGCAATAACATTTCAATACACTACACATTAAATTAGTGTTCTGCCATCTGTCCACTGACCGTCCCATAGTGCACGGCAGCGAAAGAACAACATTTTGTAGCCGACTTCCGCAAGATGTGCACGAAACGCGAACACTTTCGGGCGCTCCACTAGCGCCGAGGTGATCGGGGAGATTTAAGCAAACGATAGGATTAAAGTATAATTGAAGAAACAGTAGCGCGGTGGCCGGGTAACGGGGCGAAGCTTTGCAGCAGCAGTTTGCAAACGGCGCACAAACGGGGGCCCAGTCGCCGGATCCTGCACGAAAGGCCTCCAGATGGGGTTTTGAGCCGGTGCGGTCCCGTGATCGTGCTTTTAATTTTCTCCATCACAATTACAGCTGGCCCCCGGCACACAAGGCACCCCAAGGCCCGGATGGTGGTTTCTTAGCGGATGGTGTTTCTTTTTTATTCTTCTTCTCTTGTTCCATTTTCGTCCGCCACTCTGTGTTCGTTGTGTCGCTAGCAAACAGGGTTTTAAGTGCCATCCACACTTTTAGCACTTGGTTGCTAACGAAGCCTGCGTTGCGAAGAGAAAACCCCGTTTCCCACGGCTCACACTCGCAGTGGGGAGGGGGGTTGTATTGAGTGCCGAGCAAGCAATTGGTTGAACAGGAAAATTAATTGAATCTTATAAATTGAGGCGAGAAAAAAGGTTGACCCCACCATGGGGGGGAGCAGTAAAGCGATTTGCTACCCAGCGTAGTGTCGGCAAATCTCAAATGACCAAACCAGCCTTCATGAAACAACGATTCCCTTTTGGTCGATTGTCAATTTGTGACAGGTTTAGATAAATACACTTGCAGAAAGATATTATAAAATAGAATTTGACTTCCCTTGACATTTTTTTCCATATAAAAAATATATTGAAATATAAAAGTTCTTTTGCAGTGTTTCTCAATCGATCTGAAAACTGTCGCTAACAATTTCAACACTGTCACTATCAATGTTGCGTCATCAATGTTGCGTCAGACAGATGACATGAAAATTGCCGGTGACATGGCGACCATTTTGATTTCGATTGAGTAACACTGTAATATGAAATAAGATTAGATTATACTATTAAAAAGAATGCGTAAACAATTCCCAAACGTATTCATTTGTGATACTTTAACTTCTTTTCGATAGAATAATTGATGGTTTATATTTTTTTTTTTGAGTTTGGAATATTGCCAACTTCCGTACGAGCTTTCATCGAGTGTGAAGGGCGGAATGGCGATTGAGATCCAACCCCCACCGCACGGATGTATGTATGCCATAGCCGAACGGGCCGAGCAAATGATGAAGAAGCAGTAGAAATAACATTTAATGTACCGTAATCCCAATTCCCTAATTAAATTTCTGTACCCATGGCACTCACTAGCGTTGGTCGTGCGTGAAACGTGTGGAAAAGATGCATCGCAACAGAGGAGACAACGGAGACAAATTGGATGTCGTTGGCGTTGTCACTGTTCGCACAAAGGCGACAGAGAGCAAAAAAAAAAACACACACATAACGGAAGCAACAGAAACAAAAACCCATTTCATGCTGGTAAAACACATACTTTCACCGAACTTCCCCATTTGCGTAACGTGTCCCGCAAAACGGAGCTAACCACAGACCAAGCTCGGACGAACTCGATCGATCACCGCAGCACCGTGGCAGTCGGATCGTCACCGTGACGCACCGAGACGGCGGACCGCTTTTCCCACTCACCTGTATAATTGGCCTAGATTGTAGTGCGCGTTAATGTGCTCGGATGCATATTTGATAGCCTCCCGGAAGTGATACTCGGCCGTGGCGAACTGCGGCATGAGCGTGCCGATGTTGTTGTGTGCGCTCGCGTACGTTGGCCACAGCCGCAGCGCCTCCCGGTAATGAGCGATCGCCGGTTCGGGTTGCGACGAGTCCCGCAGGAAATTGCCGAAATTGTAGTGCATTTTGGCGTTGTGCGGTAACGTTTTCAGGCCCGAGCTGTGGAACATCGTGACGGGCGATCCAAAAACAAAAAAAAAACGGAAGAGAAACAGAAGCATAAATGGGAGCGCTTTTCGCAGCGGGTGTATGCGTTTAATTGATTTTGTGCCTGTGGCTGTGGGAAGTGTGTGCATGTATGTGAGTGTGTACATACCGCAGCAATGCTTCGCGCGAACTCCAGTCCTGGTTACGGGCGATGGTTTTGAGACAGCCGGCCGCCAGAAGCACGATTGCAAGCAGCAGGATCGGTCTACGCAGACGGTCCGAACGTTCCCAGAGTCGCTGGGCACCGTACACCACCAGAATCAGGCAGCCCATGCTGCGTTGGTTGGGTGATAGATGAAAGAAAGTAACGGAAGGATGAGCTGTAGTTACACGATACAAGCGATGGGCGAGCCATTTATTCTTAATGATCTGTACTCAGTTACAAGTAATGGTGCTTTTGAAGTATGTAAATAGTTACAAATGGTTTCCGGGAAAACATTTCGTCTGTTGTTTGATTTTCTATTTGTTTTAGTTTGATATCTATTTCATTTATCTATAGTTAGTAAATAAATAAATTTAATAAAATAAATAATTAATTAAACAGCCATTTAATACTGAAAATATCTGTTAAATGTAAGGCAAAAAGAAGATTTATTTAATCATTGAATTAAATTAAATGCAGAGAAGAATATCGACTGTGTGATCTTAAAGTATAAACGAAATTACACCAGGATTTCCGAATGTATAGTACCAGGAGAGCATCCACGGAAGAGGTAGCACCTGGTACAGCAATTTTGCTCGAAAACCGCCTAAAGGTATGCAATGTTTATACACTAACTGTCCATACAAACCAGCTGTTTTCCGATTTCCGATACCAGGAGAGCATGTTTTTCAAGAGGTAACACCTGGTACCAATCGAGCAAGCCGGTAGTTGCAATCCCAAGTTGTTGCATGTAAGATGTTGCATGCCAGATGTTGCATGTCAGATGTTGCGCAACATATGTTGCGCGACATATCTTGCATGCCAGATGCTGTGCAACATATGTTGCGCAACATGTGTTGTGCAACATGTGTTGTGCAACATACTGGTACCAGGTGTTACCTCTTAAAAAACATGCTCTTCTGGTATCGGCAATCTGGAAACAGCTGGTTTGTATGGAAAATTGGTGTATAAACATTGCATACCTTTAGGCGGGCAAAATTACCAGGTGCTACCTCTTCCGTGGTATGCTCTCCTGGTACTATACTTTCGAAAACTGGTAGTTTTTGAAGAAATAATTCGCGACCAACGGGAAAGTTAGTGTTTAAACATTGCATACCTTTAGGCGGTTTTTGAGCAAAATTGCTGTACAACGTGCTACCGCTTCCGTTTATGCTCTCCTGGTACTATACATTTAAAGTCACAAAATCGATATTCCTCTGCATTCAATTTATCACATAGAAACAAATGTTTAAAACAACCAAGGAAGCTATTTTTGAACAATTTTTTACTTTTGCAATTAATTTTTTTGCTATAAATTAACGCTGCTGTTAAATTTCCAAAAATCGCACAATCGGCACAAATTTGTTGAGGCCGACCACTTCGCCTACCGTTTGATCCGCCGCTGATCCATATAAAATTTGCTGGACTTCTTGTATCAATTTTGATTAAAAATCTGATAATTTCAATTAGAATGTTCTTTAACTAATCATTTTTTGGAAGGTACACTTATACTTCTTTCCAACGAGGTAATATGTTCAAAGTAAATTAAAGTACACGCAACATAAATACAAAGCTGTTGTAATCGGCTTAAACTGTTTCAGCAAACACAAAGATAATATATATTCATCCCAATGTACGCCTCCGCACCAGGTGTGCAAAGGACCACCACTTCAACGAAGCAGATTTGATATCAGCTCGCTGTAAATCAGTGTCAAACCACGTACTGATTATAAACTATGCCCAAAATAGGGACAAACTTATATTCCTTTTCATGAACTCATTCAAGGTAAAAGCTTTACGTGCGGGAAGAATTTCCCTACAGCCAACCTGTGCCGAGCTCGGCTCAATTAAAGTTTGGACGCTCTTCGCTTCGTCCGCCCGGTTGGGTAATTGGTACGATTTGAAACTTTGAGCCTTTCTTTTTTTATTTCCTACCTCCACTAATACGCTTACTGCACGTGTGATAAAGTGGTGTGTGCTTGGGTTTGAAGCTTGCTTCTTTTTTGCCATGGCCAAAGAAAAAAATCCTACCTAACGGCAAAAGAGATGGTAAAAGAATTACACGAAGTAACCGCACAGGAAATGCGTTTCTCTTTTTCGTTGTTGTTGGTGCTTTTCCCTTTTTCCTTTGAAGCTCAAACAGACCATGCTGGCACGCTGTGCGATAAGGTGTTCCATTCTTTATGGTAGCGTCCGTGTCTGGTGCATCGTTTGCACCGTGGAGTTATTTCCCAATCTACCCGGCAAGAAGTGAGTGAGTGCGGGCGGTAGTGAAGCAACAAAAGCAAAGCAAAAAACTGTAAACACAAACCTCAAACACTTACCTTGGAATGTAGAGAACTCGCTCCGCGACGACGAAGCCCACCGTTACGACTAGGTTGGTGGCGGGCAGAAACGGTAGCACTAATAATAGAAACCCTAATACCGCCGGCACGTGACGTTGATGCTGCGAAATAGAAGGAGAAAATAACAAACTGTAGAGTAAAGCAACAAAAAAAAAAAAGGCACATTTCCCACCGTGAACGAATGTAAACGGAACACGGGCAGCGTGGAACTAGACGGAGTCAGTTTCGCCAGCGCCAGGATGGAACGGGCAGAGAACAAAACAGGGAAAAGGAAAATGGCCATCGAATGGTTGGGTGTGGTTTTGTGGAAAATATCGAAGCCCGGAAGCTGGATATCTTACAGTGGCAGGACTTTTTTTCTTTATTTCCACCATGGCCACGAAAAGCTGCGAAAATCAGTGCTGTTTTCCCCCATAGACGCCAGTCGGTAAAGGCACACGCATACTGCTTAGCGTCTGTCGGGTATGCGGGTCGAGTCAGCTATTTTTACGTCGTTTCTTTTTCGACTTCTCTCTCTCTCTCTTTCTCTCTGTCCTCATTTCTTCCTAAACCTAAAACCGATCGAGCGAAACGTGTTCGGGGGATGTGTTTTTTTTCCTGGCTCACCCATAAAAGAGCTTTGACTGCGATGGGAGGAACAGTTTTATTTTTCAAGTCTGTCTGTAACAGCTTTCGTTTGGCGGTAGAATTACACGAAAGCAGTCAATTTTTGGTTAGACTCCAGAGTGACTTTCACCTTCCGAAAGCGGGGGAAAAAAACCCGCTGGCGTCTTCATGGGGAGGCTTTCCGGAGTTAAACCCACCGCTCAATTCAGTAGCTTTCGATATATATATATATATGTATTACCTAATGAATACGAATGAGATAGGAAAGTTTTTCGCCCATCTGAGCAGTCCCGAACCATGGCCGAATCATGGCCGAAGATGGAAGAGGAGGTCGTCGGATACGTAAAAACGCAAACACGCACGTACATCAACCACATACCCCATCATCCGTCCAGGCACGCAGCGAGTCATTCGACGAAACCATAATAGAGTAATGATGGCTGGTGAATTGGAAAACAGAACCGTCCGCGCTGTTTGCGTGCCCGGCGTTTTTCACCTCCGGTGGGTGGAGCATGTTTGCCACGTTTCACTGCCAGGTCCACACTATTACACCGACTGCTGACGCCATGCTGGGCGCCCAGCGTGCGAAGGAAAAGTTTCACTAAAACTTTGTTTAATTTATTCATAACCTTACCGCGGGCCGGCCAACCATGTCTGAGGGAGCAGCCACGAGGCACAGTGACGGGGTAAGGATATTTTGAGTGCAAGACCGAAACGCACCGTATGGGCCACAAGCGCCCACCAAACTTGCCAAACTCTCAACACTGGTTGTTAGCGCACTGGTCGAACTATTCCACCATGCACCATGATGCGAGATTTCGCCGATGGAGAAACGTGCCAACCTGCCCCCGACTGCGTGACGATTCCCACCGAATGTTTGGTGGGCCGAAGGTGAAAAGCAACCTTGTAATAACACGGTAATAAAAGAAAACCCATAGCCCCCTTCCCTTCTCAATAGAATTTCCCAGCCCAACCCATCGGCCACCGGAACTTGCTGCTGGCGGAAGAATGTCGAACTGCCCTTAACGAAGTGCTCCTTTCGAATCAATTATTTATTGTGCAGTGCACGCATTTTCGCCCCTTTCGGCATCTCGTGCCCGCTGGGTCACGCGCTGGAGAAAGTTTCAATTAAGTGTCGTCCTTTTTGGGGGAGGGAGGGGGGGGGGGGGGCAACACGTGGCGCACCATCGATAAAGGTGGCTGAATGTTTACCCTGTTCGCTAGTTTTGCTCCTAATTAATTGCGGTGCGGTAAAGGTCCTGGCCGGCGTACTGCCGATGCTACTCGACCGCGTCACATTGCACTGTGCGGGAAATGGTAAATCGTTGCCCTAGAGCAACTGTTTATTGAGCTATTTTATAGCGGCCAAACACCCCTTGGTTCGCCATCGGTGGCTGAATTATTCAGTTGCCAGTTAAGAGGTCTTTTTCATTACATTGATTGCACGAAAACATTTAGTCTGATTACTTTACTCCGAAGCGAGCACTCTCGCTATCTTGTTTAGAATATTAAAACGAAGATAACAGCTCGTGGTAAAAAGTTCTTTTAAAGAAAGTTTGAACATTTTTCTTAACACAATGATAACTAATAGCTCGCTAACTGAAAAAATAATATCTAATATAAATGTAGTATGAATCTCTTGAACATGGAGATGGAAAAACACGTGTTCTCGCCTAATTTTTCTCACAGAAAATCATAGAGAAATTACAACGAATGCATGCCATTACACTAAAATACTTCATCGAATATTTTCCAATTTGATGTGCTGCAATTACTTGACTGAGGACACTAATAGTCTTACAATTCTTATTCTTCCTCCAATTCTTGGACATCTATTGTATCATCATCATCATATTCGTCTTTTCTTCTCTTTTCTTCTTCCCATCGTTTCTTTTCTTGTTTTTCGTCTTCCTTTCGCCTTTCTTTTTCTTCTTCCTCTTCTTTTTCTTCTTCTTCTTCTTCTTTTTCTTATTTTTTATATTCCTTTACTTACACCTCTTTAACTTTTCTGTTTTTCTTTTCTTCATGTTCTGTTTACGGATTTTCTTGACTGTTCTTTTATACAGCCTACTTACAATGATGATGTTGTACTCCTATCTGTTTCAGATAGCTTAAACATTAACTCCACGGAATTGGGTACTTGGCTAAATATTTCGTAATAATCTTCATGCTTAAAATCGATTTGTTTCGGAATGAACAACAAAACTGTCCAAACAGCTCAAGAACGATGGAAAGGATTGGTGAAGCATCGTTTTTCTGGAAGTCATAAGGTTAATTTAGGATAAGTGAAGTCTTTGTCATCTCAATACTGGTAACGAGATGATTTGTTGCTATAAATCCTGAAAATGATTTAATTAAGAAGTTTGAAAACACACTTAACAGCGCATAAACAGTCTGACCAGGAATAACCAGGAGTATTACTATTAATGTTCAGTCTACTATTTGTCTTCGAATACCATATTATAGTCACATTGAACCTAATTTGATTGAGTGACCCCTATTAAACAACTTCATTAAAACTTAAAAGCTAAAGGCTGGAAAGCATGGCCAATGTTTCTTATCATGCTTATAATCCTTCGCTGGAAATGATCTGTGCTTAAAATTCCCACACACACACACCACTCACACCATTTAAAGGAACGCTCTTGCTTTAATTGCAAGTTTAATATTTATTTTATCCCTCGCTTTCTTGACCAATTCACGAGCACATCTTTTACAGCTTTCCGGCGCAAACCACAATCGTTAGCTAATAAAACACCGATCTGTGGTACATCCCACATAACATAACCACTCGCACTGGAGCTTTCCGGACGCTTTCAAATGCTTCGGCAGGTCATCCTCATCCAGTCAGACCCCTTTCTGTTCCATCCGCTGTGACCGATTTGTCGACGAACACCTATCGTACCGAACCGACCGCTTCGTTAGCTCCGTTACACCACAACCCCGAAATGCCTATCCTGGTGGATGCCGCCTACCTGCCTGGGACCGGTAGGGAAAATTCCCGGGGAAAAACTTTACACATCAGTCGGCCAAGGGCTTCAATTTTACGATTACCGTAGTTCCTGTGAAAAAGGTGAAACCCTCACCCTTCGGCTCGAGCACAGGAAAAGGTGCAAAGGAGTGTGAAAAATTAATTTCTATCCCTGCGAGACAGAATCGGCCTCCTGTTTGGGGGGTTCGGGGTAGCATCCGTTTGCCGTATCGAACCACACCCTCAGAGGATACCCCGGAGGGTGCAAAAGTTTTCGGTGTAGAGCCAGTGCAGATACACCGTAGATATGTATTATTTTTTTCCTGCAGGGCAGTACCGATAAAAAGGGAATTGATTGCGGGGTTGCGAATCCTTCGAACTGCACGAAGGAAATTACTAAGTATCCTTCTCGATGTTATCCTCGACTAATTTCATTTCGTCTATTTATGGTATTGCTCGGTCGTCCCTTCGTGTGCCGCTTTGTGCCCCGCATGTAAGAGACAAAACCCGCCCCGGTTTCGCGCAGGGCACATTCTTCAACTGGGTGAATGAAGGTTGGGTTGCGGTTTCGGAACGACCATTTTCAGGCAACCGCTCATATGAGTGTGTGTGTGTGTGAGCGTGTATTTCTATGGACGCCCACCCATGTCGACTCCACCCGGTATAACTTCATTGAATAAAATTGCGTACGGGGCCTCCGTTGCTTCGTCGCTCGGGGTCCTCTAAATGGCAAGATGAAGATAACGTATTGAGAGGGTATTTATTATCGTGCAGTGTACGTACGTACATCTACTTTATTAGTCGTAGCTACATGAAGCTTCACCTCGCCCCCGGACCCGAACTACACGAACGCCCATTACGGAGGTTGTAGCAAAATGGCGAAGAAAAGCAATAACCGAGCAATGATTCGAGTGTTTTTATGAGATTGATAGATAAGATGTTCACTTTTGCTTTCAACTTTCATTTCCCTCGTTTTGTTTTTTCTATCCCCCCGACGTATCTTGCAAGACGTCATTGGGGTGGACCCCAGGGCCACGCGCGTTTGCTTTCATTTTCCGTCGGTCAAAGCATGGCCCGGCTTTGTCCGTCCAGCAGCAGCAATAAAGTCATCCTACTTCAAGCAGTCCATTTTGTGGCTGTTCGGTAGATCAAAGACCATTTTTTGGCGCTCTCGGCCACTGTAGCAACCGACGCAGTTGGAGAACTGTATACGCGAACTTAAATGGAACCGTAACAACTTCCCGAAATCTTCCGTACGGGGAGCTGCACACTCGCATCCATATGTTATGCCTTCTTTGTAGTTGCGGTACACATCACCCTCATTCCCACACACACACGTACACACAAAGGGACACTTTCTAAGAACCATGAAATATGCCGCAAGACAATTGGATGCTCTATAGCACTTTTGGAGGCGGCCTCTTGCACGTGTGAGCGGGGGAAAACAAAAAAACCAACCGAACACAAGAAATGTTGCTTTTTTTTCTTTCGTTAGCAAAGTGTTTATTCAGTTATCGCACCGTACTGACCACCCTTCCCACCCCAGAATGTCCCGGGACTCCGGGGTGGCCATTTTGTTGCTTGCTTATTTTTTTTCCTCTCTTACCAGCCAATTGAATTACGTGATGAAGAGTGCTGACAGATATTTTTACGCATCCTCTAACGCACGAACGAATCGGTTTGGTTTGGGGGGCGCATCGGCCGATCCGCTTTCCGGACCAACCGAACTAACCAACAGTGCCAAAGCGAATGGGTGCGTTGGTGCCGCAGGAAGAAGGTAGGTTTTGTAGTGGAATGTGGGCCACCTCGAAAACTTTCCGGCCACTTTCCTAACGAAGTCAGCATCAATGAGGATAATGAACTGAGTGGCACTGTTTGCGTAACAAGAAGCACATCAATGGCTCCGGTCCATCGGCACAGGAGGTTATGCATCAATCGAAGAATGGAGTTTGAGCGAATCGTAGGTTGTAGGTTTGAAGGAAGGGTTTGCTTGATGTGTTGCTTTGTCTCAGTGAAACAATTTCATTGCAATGAAACATCAAACATTGTTTCTTATAAAATATATTTATAAAAAAATAAATATAAATAAAATATAAAATAAAATAACAAATATGAATATTTTACATCCATCAGTGTTGCTAACAAGCCGGATTTAAAAATGGAACTCGCTCGTAGTTTAACGGTTCACCAAACAAGAAGAAACTTAACCCGACAATGACCAAGTTCGAGTTGACAAACTGACCACGAAAACCCTGGAAACCCGGGTCACTAAAATGATAAACATAAATAAACCATAACTAAACATAATAAACATAACATAAATCGTTTGTGCGACCGAGTAATGTATACAGGAAATTGGAGCGCGCTAAAATTAAGCTAAAATGTAAGCTAAACAATCATATAAGCACAAAAGAGTTGAAAATAAAGTTTGTCATTCGAACACTAAATCAAAAGGTGTGCTAGTGTCCTGTTCAGTCGGAGGCTCTTTCTACCGGTCCGAACAGAAATCAAATTTTCGAAATAAAATTTGTCAATTGTAGATTAAAATTGCCTAATAGAAAGTAAAGGTTTAAGGCAATAATTATTTCTTAATTTATTGCTTTAAAGAAAAATGATCGAGGAATACTGTTTGTAAGAGATTGTTTTGGTCAGCGGCGGATCAAACGGTAGGCGGAGTAGGCGGTCGCCTAGGGCCTCGCCGTGTTGGAGGCCCCAAAAAATGTGTGCCGATTGTGCGATTTTTGGAAATTTAACAGCAGAGTTAATTTGAAGCACAAAATTAAATTAAAAAGGTAAAACATTGATCAAAAACATCTTCCTTGGTAATATAAAACATTTGTTTCTATGTGATAAATTAAATGCAGAAGAATATCGACTTTGTGCCTTAAAAGTATAAGCGAAATTGCACCAGGACCAAGAACGCTAATTTTCCCGTTAGTCGAGAAAAATTTCTTCGAAAAGTACCAGTTTTTGAATGTTTAATACCAGGCGAGCATGCACGGAAGAGGTAGCTCCTGGTACTGCGCCGTAAGGTATGCAATGTTTATACACCAACTTTGCAACCAACTTGCAGTGCAAGTTGGGTGCATACAAGAAACTTGCATGTACCAGCCGAGCAAGATGGCGCCCAACTTCGTACTTGCATGCAACAAACTTGCATGCAATATTGCATGCAAGTTCTGGTATGCAATTTCTTGCATGCAAGTTTGCATGCAATATTGCATACAAGTTTGCATGCAAACTTGCATGCAAGTTCCTGCATGCAAGTTCTTGTATGCAATATTGCATGCAAGTTTGCATACAATGTTGCATACAAGAACTTGCATGCAAGTTTGCATGCAAGAAATTGCATGACAGAACTTGCATGCAATATTGCATGCAAGTTTGCATGCAAGAAATTGTATGCAAGTACGAACTTGGGCGCCATCTTGCCCGGCTGGTACATGCAAGTTTCTTGCATGCACCCAACTTGCACTGCAAGTTGGTTGCAAAGTTAGTGTATAAACATTGCATACCTTACGGCGCAGTACCAGGAGCTACCTCTTCCGTGCATGCTCGCCTGGCATTATACATTCAAAAACTGGTACTTTTCGAAGAAAATTTTCTCGACCAATGGGAAAGTTAGTGTTTAAACATTGCATACCTTTCGGCGGTTTTGCTGTACTAGGTGCTACCTCTTCCGTGGATGCTCTCCTGGTACAATACATTCGAAAATTGGTAGTTTTCGAAGAAATTTTTCTCCACCAACGGGAAAGTTAGTGTTTAAACATTGCATACCTTTCGGCGGGTTTCGAGAAAAATTGCTGTACTATGTGCTACCTCTTCCGTGGATGCTCTCCTGGTATCGGAAATCTGAAAACAGCTGGTTTTGTATGGAATTTCATACCAGCTAATGGAAAGTTTGAGCGAGATGAAGGATGCTTTCCGTTTCATCCATCTTCCTTACACTAGCGATCGCTTTCACGGGTTTGATAGTATGCAATGCAATAGTGATGGGCAAATTTATTCCACACTGCAGGTGTCACCTCTTGAAAATCATGCTTTCCATTTTGCAAATCTGAAAACAATTGTGTTATTCATCGCCTAAAACATCAACATGAGCAAAACTGGTTTCTAAGAAATTTCTCTGATTGTTACCGTAAAGTAAACCGATTGAAAACTGTACCTTGGGCGAAAAATCGTAGAAGGCGTTGGACTAATCAGGAATCGTAAATGTACGTTAATCGTAGAAAATGTTATCCAAGTAGTGGCGTTATGATTCTCCTCAGCGCATACAAACGTTTATATATAGAGACTAGCTTACTAGGCCCGTTTACAGGGCTACGCAACAGAACTCTGAGATGTACGCAAAGGAGCTTTCTTTCCGAGACTTTGCTGGTTTTGTTAAATCATGTTTGAAGTACACCTCCCTAACACCGATAATGTCGTAGCAAAATTATAGGCCCCCCTTTAAAAATTCCGCCCTGGGCCTCCAAGGGGATTGATCCTCCACTGGTTTTGGTTATTTTAAGTTGATTTGTCGAAAGACGATAATAATAAATATTATGATTAGATTTAAACTGCACCATATGACTAATTCGTTGAATTAATCGTCTGTTGTTCTAAATAACTTTCAATAAGCATAATGAGCGGACGGTTCACTGAATGCTGTGAATCGAGGTACACTCAGGGGCAACTCAAAGCTTAACAAAAAAAGGTTAAAGCTGATAGGAGGGGTGGTACCTACTCCCTGGCGGCATTAACTTTAACAAATCGGCATTGAGGTCATTTGGAGGGTCATTTGGAGCAGCAAGGTCAAGATTGACGGCTGGTGATTCCCAATGCCGAACCGCAATCTCAACAAGACCTCGACAATTACCCATCCTAGTGGCCGCACGTGAAACACTCAAACTCGAAGTCACGAAGGTCGCCGTTACTTGATAATGGTAAGCGCTTGTTCGCTATCAACAGCGGCACACGCCAGTGCGCCCCGGGATGAGTAATATCCGCGCAAGAGGGCTGGCGCTCACGATCTTGGAGTCATCAACATCGCAATGTTGATTGCTATAATCATTTTAAACAAAACAAAAATAAACACTTCAACCACAACAAGGAAGAACTTTTCCTCTTCGCAGGAAAAGAGAACAGTATGAGGTCAGTGTAAAACGGTGCCGGCTTCTTTTTTTAAAAAAAAACATTATCGGAGAGGACGCAGATTAATTAACCACCACCCATAATGGTAATGGTAAACATTGCCTATCGCACCGATTATACATAATCCACATTTGTAACATTTGTTTTGATTTTCAAACATTGTCTACCAACCGAAACGGAGCAACCGATTATCAGCGTGTTGTGTGTTTTTAGTTCGGTGGAATTTTTTCTTATCACCGTCTCAGCCGGCGTGCGGATTGGGATTCCCCCGAGTGATAATGAGCCGGGAGCATTATTCAACATTCGTTTTGCAAATGCATGCGGTTTTAGTCTCGCGTTGGCAGCTGGCTGAAACGAACGCTGCCTTCTGGTGCTGAAGCTTCGCTTTAAGATGAAGCGACTCAAGACGGCATTGCGCCTGTTGGTAATAGGAGTGTTGATTAATTTTTGTCAAGGGTAAGACCGGATGCGGAAAGCTCTAAAGGAAGTTGATAAAAGGTGAGCGTATTTTTCCACTTTTTGGGCAGAATTCTTATCATCGGTCCAAACTTTGTCCGGTCGGGTCAAAACTATACCCTGATTGTGAGCAATTTTGAAGCAAGTAAGAACGAGCTGAGTGTGATCGTCCAGCTCGATGGCACATCAACCACCACCGGAGAAAAGCTGCTCCGCCTTAGGAAATCCGTTCGTTTGCAACCTCTCGCAAACACAGCAATAAACTTCCCGGTAAGTCAGTGTGATTAGCGTACCCGGACATGCTGTCCAATCAACACACCACATTTCGCTTCAGCTGCCCAATAATCTACCGCACGGCAGTTATAAAATTGCCATCGATGGAGAGAACGGCTTTAAGCTGCACACGGCAGCGGATTTGATGCATCTTAGCAACCCATTTACGGGCTTCATACAGCTGAACAAACCCATCTACAAGCCCGGTGACGCGGTGCAGTTCCGTGCGATAGTGCTGGACGGGGAGCTGAAACCGCCGGCCGGCACCGATACCGCCCGCATCACCGTGCGTGACCCGCAGGGAAACGTCATTCGCCGGTGGGCCACGGCCAAACTGCACGTGGGCGTGTTCGAGGCGGCGCTGCAGGTCGCCACCGTACCGCTGGTGGGGCGCTACACCATCACCGTCCACGTTGGGCCACACGCGGTGGCTTACAAAACGTTCGAGGTGCAGGAGTACGCGCTGGCGTTGTTCGATGTGGAGCTTCGACCGAACGGCATCCCGCTGGAGAAGGATCAGCGGCTCGATCTAACGATTTTCGCGTGGTATTACGTGGGGAAACCGGTAAAGGGTGTCGCTACCGTTTCGCTCTACCTGGAAGACGACAAACTCGATCAACGGAAGACGGTGAACGTGTACGGTAAGGCGCAGGTAGAGCTTCGATTTAACGAATACTTGCACGTGTTCGAGGACTCCCAGGATGTGCGTGTGAACGTCACCTTTACCCAGGACGAAACAGGTAACATCCCGAGCCCGGGAACAGCGCCAGAATAGATCCCCCCGGTTTTTTTTTTTGTGTTTTCCAGGTAAGTCGATTACCAAAGAACAACGAATAGCTGTCTACAAACATCAGTACCGGGTGGAGCTCGAGAAAGCGCTGCCCGAATTCCGTGCCGGAGAGCCGCTTGATTGCGTGCTGCGATTGCTGTACCGGGACGGACAACCCGCCCGAAGAATTGCTGCCAGCGTGACGGCGGAAGGAACGGTTGCTGATTCGGAGACGGTTTACACGAGCGACGACGCGGGTGCGATTAAACTAACGCTGCAGCCTGACGCATCCGCACAGCTGATCGACATCACCGTGAGTGGTTTGCAATCGAGCGTGAAGTGTACGATCGTGTTATCAGTGTTTGAAAGCTTCCATCAATCGCCAACAGGTAAAAATCGATGGTGAGTTGTTGTTTTTCGAGACGATCAGTAGACGCGACGCGGGAAAAGCATTCCTGAAACTGGAACTAGCATCAGAGTAAGTGGTTTTGCCTTTTTTGTTTGCAAAATGTCGACGAAATGTAATTTTTGTATCGTTTTTAGAGTGAAGCTGGGCAAATCCCTTGACTTGACGGTGACGTGCAACGAAGAGATGGCCTTCTTCCTCTACTACGTGGTGACGAAAGGAAAGATCGTAAGTTCTGGCTTCATTCAGCCCAACGCTGTCACCCCGTACACGCTTCGCATAGCATCGACGGACGATATGATGCCGAGGTCTAAAATTTTTGTTGCGACAGTGGTGAAAAATGTCGTCCTGTACGATGTTTTAGAGGCGGACTTTCAGGATCTCCTTAACAACGTTAGTATGGGTTTAGTAAGTGTTTAGCCAATATGGGTCATTTGTTTATGTTTTACCCATTGTTCTGCACAGCACAGTTTGACCTTAAAATTGATAAAACTAAAGTGAGGCCTGGTGAGGAACTGCAACTCAACATGAACGGTCGTGGAGGAGCTTACGTGGCACTAGCGGCGTATGATAAGAGTCTGCTCCAGTACGGCACGACACACGATATTGTGTGGAGCGATGTTCTTGAGATCTTCAGCGAGTTCTACACCAAGCGAACGAATGATTTCGACTTCTTTCACGTCAGTACTGAATTCTGCTCAGGGATTTAAGTAAGTATTTTAGCAATAGATTGATTGAATGATCTCCATTATTTTCAGAGCATGGCCCTGTTTGCTCGCACCATGGAACATATTCGCTTCGAGGGAGGTATGGCTTTACGGGAATCTAGCTTTGCCTCAAACAAAATTAAAACCACTAAAAGGAACCTTTCGTTGCAGCAAGTGAAAATTTGTTACGAGATGGATGGATCATCAGTCGCACAGGAGTTGCGAACAAATTGGACTCTTTTCGAACCAACTTCGTTGAGTCTTGGTTGTGGAAAACCACGCAACTGGGTGCCGAAGGAAGCGCCACGATGCAGGAGATCGTCCCCGACACGACCACCGCTTGGCTGCTAACGGGCTTCTCGGTACATCCCGTGTATGGTTTGGGCATCATCAAACAACCACTGGAACTGGCTACGGTGCAGAAGTTTTACATCGTACCACACCTACCGTACTCCATTAAGCGGGGTGAAATGGTGGAGTTGCAGTTTATCATTTTTAGCAACTTTCCTCAAAAACATGAAGCATCGATTACACTGTACAATGTTGACAATCAGACGGAATTCGTAGGACAACCAGCGGACGGTAAGCTGTTTTTTTCGGTTGAGCTCGGAGCTATTCCAACTATAGGGTAACCCACATTTTCCCACAATTTGACAGTTTTCCAAGGTTTTTTTGATAGCGTCTCAGGTATTTTTGAATCCGTCCCATCAATTTTTGAATCCGTCCCATCAATTTTTGAATGCGTCCTATATATTTTTAAATTCGTCTCGAGGTTTATTGACGGTTTCCCATATATTTTTGGATGCCTTCTGAGGTTTTTTGACGGTTTCACAAATAGTTTTGAATGCTATTTTAAATAAATGTTCTTTCGTTTAACCATCAGCAGCAACCAACAACCAACAGCAGCATTCTGCAATTGTTTTGAACCACAGATAAGGGAGAGAAGGTCACAGGTTCAGATGCATTAATGGGAAACCGTTGCCCTCCGTAGCTCATCTTTGAGGTGATAAAAGTTTAGAGAAAATCGACCGCTGCGGAGGAGCTGCCTGGTTAAATGCTTGATTCACCTTCAACATCTCTCCTTCTTGTGTACCGGGCACAAGAACCTCAAGAGGCCTAGGCCTATAATTTCTGGCTTTCTTCGTCTCTACATATCCGTAGCCGGATAGTCTGTCCAGCGTACAGAAAATTGATCTAAACGGGATTTTGAACTGGTCCTGTCGTGTGAAGACCGGCGCCGATACCTAAACATCACCGGACCGCCCCAATAAAAAAACTGCGGAACAAATTCAAAAATATATGGGAAACTGTCAAAAAATCTCGGGACGAATTCAAAAATTGATGGGAAATTGTCAAAGAATTGCGGGTTACCCTGTATACATTTCTTTCCGTTTTTTTTCTTTTTGTTCGTAGACACAAGCCACACGAAGTCGGTTCTAGTATCGTCAGGCACCGGAGTCGTCGTTTCATTCCCAGTAAAAGCTCGCAAACTGGGTGAGATGACTGTGCGAGTGAAGGCTTCAATCGATCCTGCTACGGATACGATCGAAAGCGTCGTTCGGGTCATTCCGGATAGTTTGGTGAAGCGCGAAATGGTGTCCCGATTCTTCTGCCACAATACCTACCACAATCAATCTTTCACCATAAATCTAGACTTTGACCTGAAGGCAGACCCGGGCCACAAGAAGATTGACTTCATTCTTACACGTGAGTAGACAGCTGCAGCTAACAGCCCACCGGGAATTAAGACTAATTTTTCGCAACCGCAGCCAACATTCTCACCTCGGTCATGGACAACCTGGAGAGTCTGCTGTCCGTACCGACTGGGTGCGGTGAGCAGAACATGATGCGGCTCGTACCGATCGTCCAGGTGCTCGACTACACGACCTCGATCGGGTCTGCCGACAAACGGCTCACCGAAAAGGCGACGGGACTGCTCAAGGCTGGCTATCAGAACCAGATGCGGTTCCGCCAGCCGGACGGATCTTTTGGGCTTTGGGAGAAAAGTGGTGGCGCTGTGTTTTTGACCGCGTTCGTTGGAAAAACGCTCGCCACGGCTGCCAAGCACATTGCCGAGATCGAACCGGACATGGTGATGAAAACGTACGATTGGCTTGCCGCGCGCCAGCACGCCACGGGCCGCTTCGACGAGGTGGGACCCATTTTCCACAAAGACATGCAGGGCGGACTGCGCCAGGGAATAGCGCTAACGTCTTTCGTGCTAATATCCTTCCTGGAGCACCCGAATGCTGCCACCAAGCATGCGGCAGCCATTGCGAAAGGCATCAAGTATGTGACCGGCGCGTTGGACAATATTGAAGATTCGTACGATCTGGCCATCGCCACGTACGCGCTGATGCTGCAGGGTCACACCGCACGGGACCGATTTCTAGAGAAACTCATCGGAATGTCCTCGGTGCAGCAGAACGGTACGGAGCGATACTGGCAGCGGAGCGCCAACGGCATCGAAACGACCGCCTACGCACTGCTGTCCTTCGTGCAGGCGGAAAAGTATGTCGACGGTACGTCCATCATGCGCTGGCTGGTGAAGCAGCGCTACACGCCGGGCAGCTTCCCGCGCACGCAGGACACGTTCGTCGGCCTGAAGGCACTGACCAAGCTGGCGGAAAAGATTTCACCCGCGCGGAACGATTACTCCGTACAGCTCGTACACTCCGGGCGGCAGAAGGAGTTTCGCGTCAACTCGCAGGACATTGGAAAACTTCAGCACGCCGAAGGCGTTGATGATTCGCTGCAGCTGCAAATTAACGTGGCCGGCATCGGGTTCGGGTTGCTGCAGGTGGCTTACGAGTACAGCGTTGATTTGCGGAATTTGGAAAACAGTTTTAAGCTGACGCTGAAACAATCGCTTTCCAATGCCGGAAAGCGGCTAGAGCTTGAAGTGTGCTCCAGCTTCATTCCGAAGCTGTCGGATGGCCGTTCCAACATGGCGCTGGTGGAGGTGAACTTCCCGAGCGGCTACACCACCGAGCGGGAACGTATCATCGACACCACCAGGTATAATCCCATTCAGGTAAGAGCGAACACGAGCGATAGAACCAAGGTCTGGTGTAGGATAGAGGTCAAATAATAGCCAAGACAGGGGTTCGCCATTTTGGATTTCATTTGACGTTTGGTCGCCCGCGTAAGATTTCTTGCGTCTAGCCTACTTGTTCCGTCCGGGAGATGTCCTACGTTGTGTTTTTTGGAGTTTGTCGAAATTTATATCTTTCAAAATATTCTTGGCGCTGAAAAGATCCGTTGGGGTTCACAAATGGGGTTTCTTGTCTTGTCTGCAGACCAAGAGGTGTAAGAACAAAGCGAGCAAGAACTTGAGCCACAAAGTTAGGCTCCTTTTATATCCTCTGGCGAGGATCTCATTTTTATTTCCAAATGCTTTTGGGGATCTCACTGGACACTTCCAATATCACGTTCGCTCATGACCCAATTAGCTTTCTCACGTCAGACGCTTGCCCAAACGTCTGATTAATCGGGATCTCATTTTTATTTCCACATGCTTTTGAGGATCTCACTGGGCACATCCAATGTCACGTTCTCTCATAACCCAATTAACTTTCTCACGTCAGACGCTTGCCCAAACGTCTGATTAATCGGGATCTCATTTTTATTTCCATATGCTTTTGAGGATCTCACTGGGCACTTCCTATGTCACGGTCGCTCATGACCCAATTAACTTTCTCACGTCAGACGCTTGCCCAAACGTCTGATTAATCGGGATCGTAACACTACTTGTTTACTATATCGCAAAGTTTCACAATTAGCTTGGTCGTTAAAGTTTTCCTTCGTTTTGCTTGCCTTTAGTTAAAACAGCAAACTGTTGATAAGTTTTATAAAGTGATGTGTGGTCATCACCTATTAGTGTTCTGAAACCAAGGGTTGATCGCGGACTTTCACGCAGTACTGTGAATCGTGAGATATGATGAGGCTCATCCTCGTCCTCATATGTGAAGAGCCTCACCTACTCGTTGCCAAATGATCGCTTTACAAAATCCAATTCTCTGCCTTCTCACCTGGCCTGAACACCAATCATACCTAACACCAATCGCCAATAAGATCTGCAGATCTTATTCCGAAATAAAACTGAAAAACAGCGACACAAAAATCTTGTTGCTATGACCGGCCCGATTAATCAACACAACCACACACAAAACATTTGAATGGAAAAGGGCGACCAAACGTCAAATCACGTGTAACGAACTTTTGTGCTGCTTGTCAAATCGCTCTATATTACTTAGACCTCTTTCCTACACAGACCTTGGGATAGAACTCACAATATTTCTCACCGCCTTGCTGCTATTTTAGAAAATCGAAATACGCTTCGGTGGAACGTCTGTGGTCGTGTACTACAACAACATGGGTACGGAGCGGAACTGTTTTAAGGTTACTGCGTTCCGACGGACGAAGGTGACACTGAAACGTCCGGCTTACGTGCTAGTGCATGATTATTACGATCCAAGTAAGTGACGTTTGCATAACTTCCCACTGCATTGTACACTGACCTGGTGTGGCTTTTTGTGTTGTTTACTTCTCCAGAGCTGAGTGCCATCACCATGTACCAAGTGGACGATCACGATGTGTGTGATGTTTGTGACGGACAAGACTGCCCAGCACTGTGCCATTGAGTGGCAACCGAAAGAAGCAACGCTAGAAACAATTCTTCGATGTTGAAG
This sequence comes from Anopheles moucheti, assembly GCF_943734755.1. Lineage (NCBI taxonomy): Eukaryota > Metazoa > Arthropoda > Insecta > Diptera > Culicidae > Anopheles > Anopheles moucheti. The sequence goes on along the minus strand of NC_069140.1, from coordinate 86,111,927 downwards.
TTTCATTTCGGAGAACTTCATAATAATAAAAAGAGCTTACCACGTTACGGAATAATAAAGCAATAGACCTATTGCTCATCGACAGTAGATGCATCATCTTCATGGAAATAGCAAATAGGCAACCGTACTACGGAGCATTATTATTGACACCGCTGTGCCCAAGAATTGACTCAATTCCTTCATTCACGCAAGATGGCTCGTTATTCGTTCGGCTTATTTGTGTGCTTGGGCTTATACATTTCGCAACCTCACAAAGCTTATCGTTTGACCGAATGGCGTGAAGCAAGACATATTTTCCTTGTATCTGTATCGTTCCCTTTTCTGCCACCCCTCACAACCATCCCTCTTTCCCTCCCAACGCCCGGGTGCTGCCGGGAGATTCTGGTCACGGCTCGGGAGTACATCATTTATCTTAAGCTGTCATGATTTCGGTTCGCCTGTCGTTAGATTGTACTCGATAACATCAGGCATCGACGAGACCTCCCGTACGACGACGGCTGCTGGTCGGGCCTTTCGCCTTTTGTGACAGGGTTGTACGTTTATTTCGGTGATCATATGTCGGTGTCGTCACCGAAAACAACAATTTATAGCTGACGTAATCCCGATTGCAACTGTCGAGCGGAAGCGGATCCGAAAACCAATACCCAGCCACCGAGGCCTGTCAATCAAGCTAAAACCCTGGGAACCGAGGGCGAAGCTCGCTACAACTTGACTCCCGGTCACAGACAGGGCCGAAACTTGGAACCGGTCGCAAAATTTATGGCACACTTCACACCGAACAACGAAACAAAAAAAAAACACCCGATTCCCCCGTATACCAGTGGGTTCTCCAGGGTGGGTTATGGTAAGCACCGTGGACCAACCAACAAAAATAAAAATACGTAAAAGTTACATAAAACGTCATTTATCTAATTCACTTATCAATTTACTGCTGCTGCCACTACAATCGCGGCCCGAACGCTCGAAAGCCGCGCGGTAAGGAGTCAGATTTCTTTCGCTCACAAACGCTCGCAACACTTTCCCTGGGTTCCCTGCGCAACACACTGACACACACACCGAACGCGGTTTTCCGCACGTTCCGTCATTTGCCGTTGCTTGTTTGGTGTTGATCGTTGCGTCTCATCAATCAACAGCCGCAAATAACAATACTAACAAGCGAGCGGGCAAGCTTGCGAGGGGCCGTCTAACACCCGCAAGGCAAGGCCGGGCTCACCGAAAGAGAGTTGTCCTGATTGATTGATAACACATAACAGCCGCGTTGCCGCGGTGAAGTATTTGTGATACGGTTGCGCACATCATCATCGCGTGTGCGAACGAGCACACAGGGACAGGACATTTGAGTGACTGCAATGGAAGCAGTGACACATACGCTTCAAGGTGGATAGTAATATTAGGTTGATTTATATTTATTACGCATGGCCATTTTTATTTGCATTTAAAGATGGTAGCTTTGGTAGGCAATTTTTAACAAATATGAATAAATAAATATGAATTTTATAAAAATCTGTCTGAATCCAGTTGAAACACAGATTTCAATTGAAATCTTTACTTTTAATATTAATACTTTTAAGTTATCCGATTGCGGTATTGAGGTAATATAATAATGGTTTAAGTAAAGTCCTTTATTTTTACCACAACATCTTCCATTTCGTCCATTGTGCCTGCAGTTAATCGTATTGCCGATAGTTGCCGAAAACGGACCAGGCACTCACAGTCGTCCGAAACGAGGTTAAAGATACGGACGAGGCCTGAAACTGATGTTTTCTGGCGAAGGCATTAAAACAGAATAATTTGATGTGGTTCCGGCGGTACCTTGCACCCAACCCACAGCCTCGGTTTGCCCGCCGGAAAAAGGTGCCGACACAAGACGAATAAGTGCGCTCGGTTTGAGTGTGGTATGGGGCCTTGTGAAGTGGTCTCACTAGGTAATGGCCAACGCGTCACGCCACCAGCTGCTTTTGCCGTGCAGTTGCTCCCCGTGGCAGTACGATGTGTTCATGTGTTTGGATCAAGGAAATTAGATGAAGCAGAACGCTGCTTCGGCACGCTACCAACGCGGGGAGGATAAGAAAAATCTCAACCTAAACGAGAGATAAATCAACGATAGCTCGGAGGCAGAGCAGCTTGGTGGGCATCTGGGGCAAGGATATCGCTACCATTCGGCGTCTCCCGATCACTTACATCATCAAGGTCTTTATTTCATTTTCGAGTGTTCCGTTTTTTTTTGCGTTCGTCATCCCTCCTTTGTTCCGCGTTACCGTTGGGCGTTACATTAGGCCTCGAGCGTACGAGCGGGGCTGGTAGGGCTGGAGAACCCATCGACGAATCTTGCCGGCTGGCCGAAATTAAGAATGAACGATTGGAAAATGAAGCCCATTTGTTCTAATGAGCTGAGTGGATGCCGAGATTGACTGTATCGAGTCACGGCACATTCGCACTTCACGCCCGACTGGGCTTCCGTGGAAAACACGATACGAACCGCGTGCCAATCAGCGTGCCAATCTCTGGCCGTCCTCGCATTGGCACAGAAAACCGGTGTAGGAATTGAATTTTGAAATACCATCATCGGGTGGAAAGAGCCGTGGTCTAGGAATTCAGGGAAAATGTCACTTCGTTTCAGTGAGATGAAGCCAAGCTTGCGCTCCTCTTTTCTTTGCGGAAGTACGACCCGCGGTCTTATCACCCGCCTGGTGACATTATCGGTTATCGAGCTTAAGATTTCCTCGCGTTTAGCAGTATCCTTCAACAGCATTTTGGCCTTGAATTTCGCATGATCTTACTTTCTCTCACTTCGTCTCTCTCCTGTGACTAATGAGCTTTAAGAAAAATGGCACTTTAACTGATCGCGTAAATCAGTCAATAAACGATGAGATAAAAGCCTGAGGAACGATTCCTTATATTTCAGGCTAAAATATATTTATTTCGTTATTTTAACTGAAGAAGCTAAAAAAGGATAATTCTCACATCGACAAGTTAAGCGGGAAACCGATGCTCAACACAGGTGGATCGAATCGAAAGGGTACAGAAGTGATTTACGCATTCTTTTACTAGCCGTTGTCAACTACTGGAACTAGATTCTCTCGACAGTAAGATAAAGTTCCTGTTAATTGCGGGTCTCTTGCCGGATAATACCGAAGCTCTCCACCTTTAATCCCTTACGCTACTTTATACTCTGTCCCGAGACCGTCGTTCCCATGGGGTTTTGTGACATTTTGTTTTACGCCATTGTGGCAAATATAAAAATGTGACAAATCTTTTAACTGAATTAATCGATGCCTCAAGCAGTTAAAAAATAAGTACGACTGAATAGTTATTCTTAATTAACAAATTTAAAGATGATTAAATGAGAAGAAAACATTATGTTGAAAGAGTAACGTTTATAGACAAACGATTTTCTATACAGTGCACATCGAACAGTACTGCCTTTGAAGTATTTCATAACAATCTCGTTGAATTATTTTGGATAACACGATTAAAAAGCTTAATGTGCTTTTTATTGCATACTTTTAGGCGCTGCACAAAAATATTTGAAGCAAAATGAAATTGCTTTGCTCGAGTACTGTCGGGATGAAGGGCCCTTTTAGGGGCTGAAGATTAAAATGTCTGTCAACCTGTGCGAATTGTATATTGACATTAAGTTTCCAATAATTATAAGGTCGGTATGTGTAAGTATTAAACTCGAATCGAGTATTACTCTATGTAGCATGTCTATAAAATCAGACTTCTTTTCATCTACTACAATTTTCCATTGCATCATTATGTTAGTATTCGTAGTATTAGTAATATTAGTAGTATTAGTAGTAGAGTAGGATCAGAACTATTTTAGTATTCAGAAATATTTGTCCCGTTCCTAATCACATGAGCATTACGTGTGCCAATGAAAGCTTCAGCTGACAACATTTTAACGAAAAATGCAATCATGTATAACGTCGATGGAAGCAAAAGTGCAGATAAAAATCTATAGGACCTAAAATGAGGACAACAAAAAAAAACTCTTCCATCAGAGAACCAAATGCATACAATATAAACTTCACAGTCGAGACCTCAATCCCGTTGGCGGTGCATGCTCGCTGAAAAACGTGATGAGCTTGCAAATGGAGTTCTCCGTCCAACCGTGCCGGGCAATTAACGTCAATAAGCAGCTTGCAGTGATCAATAAATAATCGATGCATTACATCAATCAATCGTGTGCCGGCTGATGCTGAAGCGAAGCTTGTTTGTACGGTGGTTTGATTTGAACCGGATTTTCCACCATCCTCACACACAGAAGCGGGCACAATTTTCCCGGGCACGGTTTAACGTGCAGGGAAGCGCGTTATCCATCGCCCCGGCATGCCGATGGGTCCTCTATTGGGTTTGGTGTTTTTTTTTTTGTTGGGTGCTATTCGCTTTACTTTTCGCTTATAGTGCGCGCTGCAATCGTGTGTTGAAATCGAAAACGGGAACAGCGCGTTCCGCACATGATACAATATTTGCACAGTTGATTGCAATCGGTTGCCACTATCGGGCGAGGGTATGTGCAGCCCAACGAATACGTGCACTTGCTCGTTGGGATAATAATAAAGAGTGGATAGGACGCCGGTAAGACACAGACGAAAAAAAAAGCATCACCAACATGCAAAACGCACAAAACCGGTGGGCAAATACAATTTTCCCCTGCATGCAATATGAATCATGTCGAAACAGACGCCGGGACGATCGCATCATCCGTTGCATCCCCGGCGTGCTCGTTAGCTTTGCGCCTACAACTATGCAATGGGCACAGCAATCGAGTAAGCAGCGGTACGGAAGACACGTTTCGATTCTTTTTTTTTTGTTTTTCATTTGCCATTATGACAGACATCGGTCGAAATGGAATGAATCCGAAAAATATGTACCACAAGCAAGGCTGGGTGTTGTCGGACGGAAACCCATCGCATTCTAAACTCAAACATCACAGCATTTGTATTTGATGTACGGGGTTTTTCGGCTGATCCGTGCCAGTATCGATTGCTGCTGTAAAGTTACCCCTTTTGGGATGATGAGTGGATTGCATGGTGGAATGACGAAATCGACCAGCATCGACCCAACGGATGGACCGGCTTCGAGAGAAAGCAATAAATAATTGATATGTTTTAATTACCTCGCAATCCATAAGCCCGCGACAAGCAAACAGCAGCACCGCCCCAAACGCAATGAATGTGAGCAAATTTCGAGGATCGCTGGCCGTGGTAACGAGCGGTATCGAACCCATCTGCCAGTCGTGGCTGAGCGTGGAAGGACACAGCAGCAGCCACCAGTTGAAGGCGGCCAGGTAGCAGAACGTAAGCAAACTGTAACGAAATGAGTTTCGATCTGATTAGAACACTGGAACACAGGGGGGGATGGAAGCGATACTCGCGCTCACTTTACTTACCGCACGTAAAGGTTCGGATGGAAGGCGGTCGGGTTGTCCTGCTGCGAGAACCGTGGTAACGAACCCTGCAGCAGGGCTAACCGTACCGCTAGCAGGACACCCATCGAGAGCAGCACACGCGACACCCGGCGGCCGAACTGATGCGTTTCCTCGCTCCAGCGCATATCCTGGACGGTGCGCTTGAGGGCTGGCCAGTTGCGGTACGTGTCGTACGCGACGTTTAGCAGAAACACGGTAATGCCCGTCTCCTTCGCCAGCATGCTCAACCCACCGAGCACAATGCTGAGCCATATCGAGTTCATGTCGGGTTCATGGCAACGGCTGTAAATAGACCACGCGACAATAGGACATGTTTAAGAAATTACTTTTATAAAAGAATTATATGATTATTTATTTATATTCTGTCATACGTCTGTAAGAAATGGACTTTGTTCAAAACTTGACGAATCCATTTTAGCCGCGATCGAGAGGAAGATGCACAGAAGGGTTTTTTTGGCGCCGAACGTGTGGAAGGACAATGTGGCAGACTGTCATGAGAATGACACCGAACGACCCAAACCGTAGAGAGTTTGGGTCATCCCTATTTGGGTCATCCAAATGAATGGTTGAAGCCCAAATTAAGATGCACCCAAATCAACCACCCAGTGCCGTATAGGTACGAGAGTCACCCGATTAGTGTTGGGAAGATTTGAGATTTGGAAGATTCGAAGATCCGATCCCTTGAAGGATTCGATCGGATCCATTGAAGGATTCTAAAGGAATTGGTACCTTTTGGGATTCTAAAAGGATTCGATCCTATTGGGATTCTAAAGGGATTTGATCCGATTGGGATGGGATCCTAAAAGGATTCGATCAGTTTGAGATTCTAGATTGGGGTTCTATAGGGGTTGGGTCCAAATGGAATTTTATAGGGATTTTGTTGGGATTAGACCTCAACCAATGTGTTTTCGCGCTATGACAGGATCGAATGTTTGTTAGGCAGTGTGAGAAAGCATGTTGTTTTGCTTGTTGGGATCCTATTGGGATCAGATAAGGGATCGATATTGGCTGGTTGGGAATGGCACTGGTATTGTTGTGTTTTTTCGTTGACGCCAAGTAAGAGCATCTATTTTGTCAGACGGAATTTTTGCACGATGAAGTGTTATCATTATACTTCATAATACATCATTTACTTTTCTTTGCGAATAATAGTGTGTGACATTGACAGGAAAAATCTGTAGTGTTTATTTCTCTGTTTGCCAATTAAACCATTCAAATATAAAGTCATATAGTCATATAAACTCTTATTCAGACAACCGGCTGAACCCGTGCAGCCAGGAACTTTGCAGGCCTATAAGTTATGATATCGTTATGGAGGCTTATTAGTATTATAATAATTATGATATCCAATATCGATGCAATGTTCTTATAGAAAGTTATTAAACTCTTAAATAATCACATCACTATACCCGACCATCATCGTATAGGTGCAGTGAGTTGGTACAGCCCACTGCCGTACAATAGCAGGATTTGGTAATCAACTCACAAACATTTTAATTGATCGTGAGTTGTAAAACTCACAAGTGAGATAAGTAACAGTGAGTGAGTTGGGTGAAGATTTAAGTTACCTTTGTGAGCTTACAAATGAGTCAACTTAATGGTTGGAACTCAATATACACCAATCGATTTGAATTGCTCTTATCACTTAGTTAGTAAGAACTCGTGTTCCTTAAATCAAAATATTACAAGTGAAACAACAGTATTCGCTTAAATGAACCATTAAGTATTAGCTGTCATAGGATGTCACTGTCATTCTGCTGTTTCAACTTTAAGGTACAGCGAAATTGAAATAAACCATGCAAATAGTAAAATAAATGTTGCGCGCTGCTGAAACACCAGCTGGCCAGCAGCACATGATGAATGTTTACTTTGGTACCCAATACAATGGTTCGATAATTACTTTAGTCCCCGTTTTATTGCGACTCGCCGGCACTTTTTTAATTGATTCCCAGCAGTAAATTACATTTTAATCGTCAAGTTAATTATGTTGCGTTCCATTTCACTCTGCTGATGGAACTGCTCGTCATAGAAAAAAAAACCAAAACGAAAAAAAACATAAAAAAAACTGGCCAACTCCACAAAACTAGCTCACGGCGCTTAAGCTGCTGGCGGAAAATGTTAAATAATGAAAGTAAGCCCCCGCGAATTTTACCCGTAAAGCCACAACGAAAAATTAAACTAACAAGACAACAGGAAGGAAGATCCCCCTTCCGTGGACGGACGGGACCGGCAACTTGTAATCCGTGAAACAGGGCCGTCCTTCCGTGTGCCAACCGATCCGATTGAGGTTTTGTCTTTTCCATTCGTGATGAATATTCCGCTGCTGCACGGTGGAAAACCAAGCAAAAAGGGAAGCTGGGTGCATTGTCATACTTCTTCGGTAAGTAGCTCTCATCCGCTACGGAGCGTTTGCTTCGCTGGGTTTGAATGCGCTTCAGCCTGCAGTGTGGTGGTGCATCGACAGGGCAGGAAAAAGCTTCAACACATTCCACGCACGCCCTTGGTGGTGGTGGTTGCTTTTAGTTGGTAGACACAAGCGCTGGTGCGAGGTAAAAGTTCACTCTTCGTCATTTGCAACAGTCATGGCACGGTTGCCGCGCGTGGAGTCGAGGCAGACTTGCAAGAGGGATGCAAGTTTTCCGGAGTGTTGTCTCATTTTCTTAAAACACTAACCATACTGGTTCACCAGTCAAGTTTCTTTTAACGTTCTTTTGTGCTGTTGTTGTTTTCACTACTTTGTACACCATTTCTTTCTTCGTCTTCGTCGAGTTGCTGCTGCTGCTTATTGAGCTAACCATTCTTAAACAATGCACAAACAAAAACGCTGTCATGATGTAATAGCGGAAAACTTCTCAAGTTGAACGAGGGGAAGATGTGATAAGAAAAAAAAAAGCTAAAATTAAAAGGAAGAACAAGACTGTTCCTCGACCATCGACCAAAATGAAGGGCTGCGAATGTTGCAACATTAAAGAAGTACCACTCGTGCAGGCGGCAGATGGTGTTTTTACAATTGTTTTTCCTTTGCTGTGGTGACCAGCACCAGCTGTTGTTTTTGCTTTTCTTTTAAACCCCCCCTCCCCCCCCCACCGCACCCGCGTCCGTTCGTACCATTGGGGCCCACAAATTCATCGTTGTTCGTTTTTAATTAGAAACAAAACAAAAACAAACTAACAGACGCAAGCCGTAGCATTCGGTGCCACTTTCGACCAAGACCTTAAACAAACCTTCAACTTAAGGACCTCAAAAATCAAAACACACTTACACACACACACACTCTTCTAGGTTTTCTTGTCCAAAAAAGGTCAACACCTGCTCAAAATGGGGGTGTGCACCTGAACGAATGCAACCATAAAATCTACCAGCTCGGTCTGGCAAAAGCTCTTTTTTCCAGTAGCACGGCTCCGTGCCGTTTCACATGAAGAAATTAAAATGTCGATTTCTCACCCTCGTGAATTATTCATATTCACAGAACGGGGATGGAAAAGGGCAGGAATTGGGAAAAAGGTTTGCTTTTGGCCTAGCCACCTAGAATCACTTTCGCAAATCCTTCGGTGAAGAGTTGTGCGAATGAGCCGCTTTTTTTGCGCTTGCTCCACTCCCTGTGCCTGTGAGCGATGGCGTACGGTCAAACACATACACACACACTAATTGGTTGAATTATGATGACCTATCAGTAAAAGTTTTGGCCCCCTTCAATCCATTTGCTTCCCTCTTTTTGTCACGGAAAGACCGCTGCAACTCACGTACGTACCACGCACCACGCAATTAAAGTTGATGGAAACATTCCGAAACACTTCAAAACCGTACGGCACAACACACGTGGGCCACCTTTCATCGCAAACGATTTAGATCAAAGTGTTGCGTGTACCGAGCCGGGAGGCCTTACTCTGCTGTTTGTGTGTGTATTTTTTTTTGTTGGTTCTACTTTTGCCTTTTTTTATTATTCACCATCGAACCCACTCACCCTCACGGTGGAGATCGTCGGCTTTGGGTTAGAGTTGAACGTGGTAGAAGATTTTTTGTTTGGGGTGGAGGACACACCAAATGCTGCCAATTGAGCAATTATGCTAAATGCGTATGAATTTAAGTTTCATTCGATGGACCTTTCGTCGGAAAAAGCGGCACGCTTGGTGTACGACTTCGCCACAAAAAAAAGGGAAAGCCAAAAAAGTGGCCCATTAAAATTCGAAAACCACCGAGGACCTTAACCACCCCCACCAAGGAGGCTTTTCAGAACGGAGCGTAATAGAACTTTATCCACTGACGTAATGATTCGCAGAGGGAAAAAGCTTTTAGAAGGTGCCAAAGGATTTAACTTGGCCCCCCGGGGGGGTCGCTCTGGCATTGTGCGAATGGTTTTTTTTTCCCAAAATCCTTATCCTAGTGCCCGCCTGCAAACGACATGTCGGAAGGTTTTTGGGTAATTCTCGTGATTTTGAAGCTACAACACACTAAGTGGAAAATTGGATATACGCTGAAGCCGTTCAAGCGTATGTAAACGATGTTCTAAGAACAAAATGGCTTCTTGGAACGAACAAAACGAGCAAATTATTAATTGAAGTCTGTGATGAAACTCTTGCCACAACCATTATCACGACCACGAAAAAAAAAAATGGGGAAAAACCCAGTCAGGGATTAGCAGCTCTAATGCCTTTGTACATGTGCATCTTATTTTGGGATTTGTATCAACACCTTCATCAACTCTTCTTCAACTCGCGGCACGTCAGGTTTCATCTGTCCAGACGTCCGAGCCGTTGCCGCAAAAGTTGCTCAATGCAGCAAACAAGAGGAAGAAAGGAACATATACGGAAAACTTTTAACACCTTGGTCCAAACAGTGCTTGCCTTGCCAGTGCGCTGGTCCAATAACATCTTTATCTCTTCATCGTGTCGGTGGATGGGAGTTCTCCCTTTCCCAAAACTCCGCACGGACATACTGCACCACCGGTGCTGGTGGTGCTGTGTTAATCTAGCATGAAGCCAAACGGAACTGTTGTATCAGAAACCAAATTTCCAAGAAATTCCGCCTAGCGCACGGCTTACTGTAGCAAGCACAACATTTTGCTACCAGAGCGTAAGATGCTTCCCGAGAGTGATCCGTTCGCACCCGAAAAACAGGGTATAAAAGGGGATCCTGCGCTGGGTTAAGTCAGTTATTAGTGAACGCGCAAGGACTAAGGACAGTTCCATCCGCTCTCGCAAACTCACCACGTTAGCTCTCGCAGCTTCAACAAGTCGGCTCTTGCAGCCCCACCACGTCGGCTCTCGCAGCCTCACCACGTCGGCTCTCGCAGCCTCACAACGTTCGGCTCTCGCAGCCTCACCACGTCGGCTCTCGCAGCCTCACCACGTTAGCTCTCGCAGCTTCAACACGTTGGCTCTCGCAGCCTCACCACGTTGGCTCTCGCAGCCTCAGCACGACGGCTCTCACAGCCTCATCATCCGGCTTTAGGCCCATCGAGGAAGACCTGGCCTTCGAGCCCATCGAGGAAGACCGTGTCTTTAGGCCTTTCGAAAAGGCCTGGCTTTAGGCCCATCGAGGAAGACCTGGCCTTCGAGCCCATCGAGGAAGACCTTGGCTTCTAGCCCAACGAGGAAGACCTGGCCTTCGAGCCCTTCGAGGAAGTCCTGGCTTTCGAGCCAACACAAAGACTGTTCATTGTTAAAAGATAATAAAACACAACGTAGGGTAAAAGTGAACAGAACATTTGGTGCGTAGTGACCAGGATACGTATTGGACAAGCAACTGCGTAGTGATCAGAATACGTGTCGGAAAAAAACATTCGCGTAGTGCTCAGAATACGTATCGAAAAGTATTCGCTAAAAAGTGACTCAATTTCGTATCGCCAGTGAAGCAACCAAACTACGGAATAATAGTGAAACACAAACCTTCAGTCGACGTTAAGAGTGAATAAGAACAAGGCATCACAATGAGTGAAGAAACCCGCATTCGCACGAAGACCAACAGATTGGAAAGGTATGTAATTTCACTCCGTAACATAGAGAGCTTCGCTAAAGGCTATAGTGAAGATCAAAAGCATCAAGTAGGCGATCGTCTGATTAGACTAGACAAGGTATTCGAGTTATTTGAGTCTGCTGTTGACGAACTATGTGCGTTGCCTATAACAAGCGAATTACAGACAAAAGTTAATATGACCACCTCAGAGATGGAAGAATTATTCTTCAAAACTAAAGCCATTTTGTCTCAAGTAATTCCCATGCAGCACAAGACAGAAGAAGAAAAATCTAAGGAAGAAGTGCCATGTAATCTGAAAGGAGTAAAATTGCCATCCATTAAGCTGGAGGAGTTTGATGGAGACTATAAAAAGTGGTTAACCTTTCATGATAGTTTCAACTCCCTTATTCATACTTCGGATAAAATTAATGAAATACAGAAGTTTCATTATTTAAAGGCCTCCTTAAAAGGAGAAGCTGCGAGTTTGATACAGGCCATCGCTATCACGACGGATGGCTATGAAATTGCTTGGAAAACGCTCGTTGAACGTTATTCCAACAAGGTTTTGTTGAAGAAGCGACATGTTCGTGCCTTGTTGCAAATTTCAAGAGTTAGTCAGGCGAGTGACGAAGCTCTTCGAAAACTGGTAAATGATTTTCAATTACATTTACAAATCCTTCAACAATTGGGAGAAACAATTGACAAAAAGAGTACCATTTTGGTGGAAATTCTGAGTGATAAGCTTGATAAAGCCACTCTTAAGGCATGGGAAGAATCTATTGCCCCCGAAGAGCAACCAACGCTCACTAAAATGATCGAGTTTATCAAACGACGTTCGACCATGTATGAAAGCTTGGGAATAAACGCACAGCCGTTAACATCAATGATCGGGGAACGTAAAAGATTCCCTCAAGAACGTAAGGCATTCGTTAACACAGCATCCACAAGTGTAACGAAATGCGCGTCCTGTGGCCAAGCTCATAAAATTTATCAGTGTACAAAGTTTAACACTCTTAATGTACAAGATCGTCGCAATATGGTCAACCAGAAACGTCTATGTTTCAATTGCCTTAGCGAAGGCCATCAAAGCAAGAAATGTACCTCGAAATACGTTTGCAAGATATGTGGTCAAAATCATAATACGCTTTTACACACCGGTTTACAAGAGAATGACAAGCCTTTACGATCATCTGATGTCCAGCAGCCCATTGTTACCATTAACGCCTCGTCCACTCAGACCAACCGACCAGGTTTTACACACGTTTTGTTATCTACAGTAATGTTAAATGTTATCGGCCTAAATGGAGAGAAATACCCTGTGCGAGCACTTCTAGACAGTGGTTCGCAAATAAGCGTTATTTCAGAACAAGTGTGCCAGCACTTACGTGCTTCTCGCAGGCCAGTTAAGATATCTATTGGAGGTATCAATGGAACGCTATCGAGTGCACGACATGAAATAACTGCAGCAATAGAATCGAGATGTGAGACGTTCAAAACGGTCTTAGACTTTACCGTGGTCTCAAGAGTAACCTATGACACTCCATCGGTTCCATACTCAGCGGTCGATTGGGATATTCCAACCCAGCTAGCGCTTGCAGATCCTCATTACAATACTCCTGGTCGAATCGACATGATTATTGGCGCAAGTCTGTTTTACAACTTGTTAAAGTCTGGGCGATTCAACATACCACATTCGAACATGGCAATGATAGAAACCGTCTTTGGCTGGATTGTCACTGGTTTGGCAACAAGAAATCAATCCACAGAAGTTCAGCATGCTTCTTGTAATTTGGCAGTAGTTCCAAACATCCAGCAACAGATGGAACGTTTTTGGCAAATAGAAGAATTGCAAGAAAAGAACATGCTCACACGAAACGAGCAAAGGTGTGAAGATTACTATAAAGACACAACTACACGTGATATCCATGGGCGATATATTGTAAAGCTACCAAAGCATCCCGAATATCAGCAGATGATTGGGCACTCGAAGACAGCAGCGCTACGACGATTTGCTTCATTAGAACGTAAACTCCAAGGGAATGAACAGCTAAGAATTCAATACAACAGCTTTATGGAAGAATATATTTCACTTGGCCATATGAGTTTAGTTACAAATGAAAAGCCTGATTCGACAACAACGTATTATCTTCCACATCATCCGGTCATCAAAGAAGCTTCCACTACTACAAAGTTACGAGTTGTATTCGATGGTTCGGCAGTTACTACTACTGGCAAGTCTCTCAACGATGCATTATTAGTTGGTCCGGTAGTACAGGACGATTTGTTGAGTTTGGTAATACGCTTTCGTAAATTTCCGATTGCTTTAATAGCAGACATCGAAAAAATGTACCGTCAGGTATCAGTACATCCTGACGATAAATCATTACAGCAAATTTTATGGCGTTTCAAAACTGACCAACCCATTCAAAGCTATCAGCTTGACACAGTTACGTACGGCCTGGCACCATCTTCTTATCTCGCCACAAGAACGCTCCTAAAGCTCGCAGAAGACGAAGGTGAAGCCTTCCCACTAGCTGCCAATGCCATCAAACGGCAGCTATACGTCGATGATTTGATAGCAGGAGCTGATGATATTGAAGAAGCCATTCAATTACGCGATGAACTAAATGTACTTCTTCGTAAAGGTGGATTCAAATTCCGGAAATGGTGCTCGAACTCGCTTCCTGTTTTGGATGATCTTCCTACAGAGTTGTTGGGAACAAAATCTGCAAAGGTTTTCGACGAAGATGAGAGCATCAACACACTTGGAATTCGTTGGGAACCACAGGCTGATGTTTTCGGTTTCAACGTTTCTGCAACTATTAAGGCTGAACCCTACACGAAACGAAACATATTATCTGCAATAGCTAAACTATACGATCCTTTAGGGTTCATAGCTCCAGTCATCGTTAAAGCAAAGATTTTAATGCAAGCTCTTTGGGTATCAACGTCGGATTGGGATGAGCAAATTCTCGATCACTTACAAAAGTTATGGATTGCATTTTGTGATCAATTGCCAAGTATACTGAAGTTAACCATTCCAAGATTTGCATTTATCGCGCAGTACCAACAAGTAGATTTACATTGCTTCGCTGATGCATCCGAGGCGGCGTATGGAGCATGTCTATACATCAGAACAGAAGACATCAATGGCAAAACAGCGGTAAGTCTACTAGTGTCAAAATCCAGAGTATCACCCCTAAAGCCTCTTACAATTGCTCGGTTGGAATTATGTGCTGCGCTGCTTGCTGCTCGATTGTTTGATAAAGCCAAAAAGGCATTGTTAATGCCGATTAATAGAAGTGTTTTTTGGTCTGATTCTACTGTGACACTTCAGTGGCTACAGTCGCCACCGAGAACATGGAAAACCTTTGTGGCAAATCGAGTCGCTGAAATACAAGAGCTAACACAAGACGGAAGATGGCAACATGTAGCTGGTAAGGACAACCCAGCTGATCTTGTATCTCGTGGTATGTCTGCAAACGAACTCGTTGAAAGCGACCTCTGGAAAAACGGTCCCTTTTGGTTAAAGGAACCAACGTCATGTTGGCCTCAGAATGTTTTTTCTGCTACCAAGCAAGTCGAAGATGAAAGGAAAGCCTGCGTCATAACATTGGCGTCACAAGCCAAAGAACCTAATGAGATATTTCAACGTTTCTCATCGTTTTCAACGTTAGTACGAGTTATTGGGTTCTGTTTAAGGTTCATGAACAATTCTCGCAATCCTCAAAGCAAGCTGACAAGTAAATCTTTATCCGTCAGTGAATTGCGTAAGGCAAAAATGGTGTTAGTTAAGCTCGTTCAAACTGAAATCTTTCCTGACGAACTCAAATGCTTAAAAAAGGGTATTTTAATCCCTCGTTCCTCAAAGTTAAAACTACTCAGTCCATTTATTGACGAAAACGGATTGATTCGAGTTGGCGGACGTTTGCGACAGTCTGGAGCGTCATACGATATTCAACATCAAATCGTCATTCCTGGTTTTCATCCCTTCACACGAATGCTTCTAGCACACACACATCGCAAATCCATGCATCTGGGCGTATCTGGAACATTGGCTGTTGTTCGAGATGAGTATTGGCCACTCAACGGTAAACGAGCTATTCGCAGTGCCATACGGAGCTGTTACCGTTGCTCTAGAGCAAATCCGCAACCCATTCTTCAACCAGAAGGACAGCTTCCGATTGGACGTGTTACACCTTCCAGTGCTTTCACTAGTACAGGACTGGATTACTGTGGTCCATTCTTGCTTAAACCACTTCATCGAAAAGCAGCGGCTCGAAAATGTTATGTCTGTGTGTTCGTATGTTTCAGCACAAAGGCGGTTCACTTCGAATTGGCGCATGACTTAAGCACTCCTACCTTCCTAATGGCGCTTGACATATTTGTGTATCGAAGAGGAAAACCATTACACATCTATTCGGATAATGGAACTAATTTCATCGGGGCTAGAAATGAGTTAAATGTCATATATCAGATGCTGCATCAAGACCAGCCTTCTCAGCAGATTGCATCACACTTGTCCAACGAAGGTATTCAATGGCATCTTATACCACCACGTGCACCTAACATCGGTGGTTTGTGGGAAGCCGCTGTCAAAGCAGTAAAAACTCAGCTTGTTCGTCAACTAGGCACAGCGTTATTAACTTCAGAAGAGTTGAACACCGTGTTGATAAAAATAGAAGGCTGCCTAAACTCGCGACCATTACTACCTTTATCAGAGGATCCAAACGACTTGGCATGTTTGACGCCAGCGCATTTCTTAACGCAGGGTAATTTGCGAGTGTTGCCTGAACATCAGTTAACTGAAATTCCTATTAATCGATTAAGTAGATACCAACTTCTCCAGCGATATTCACAATCTCTTTGGCAACGATGGAAACAAGAATACTTGAAAACGCTCAACATTAACCACCGCGCTAAACGAGATGAACAGCGTTTGAATGTAGGAGATGTAGTTATCATCAAAGATGAGCATTTACCCGCTGTGCAATGGCCATTGGCTCGAATCTTGGAACTACATCCAGGAGCGGATGAAGTCAACCGCGTGGCAACGCTACGCACACCAACTGGTGTCATAAAAAGGGCAGTATCAAAGATTTGCTCATTGGAGTGCGCTAAGGATAATTAGTTGAAAACTGGGTATTTCAAGGCGGCCGGTATGTTGTATCAGAAACCAAATTTCCAAGAAATTCCGCCTAGCGCACGGCTTACTGTAGCAAGCACAACATTTTGCTACCAGAGCGTAAGATGCTTCCCGAGAGTGATCCGTTCGCACCCGAAAAACAGGGTATAAAAGGGGATCCTGCGCTGGGTTAAGTCAGTTATTAGTGAACGCGCAAGGACTAAGGACAGTTCCATCCGCTCTCGCAAACTCACCACGTTAGCTCTCGCAGCTTCAACAAGTCGGCTCTTGCAGCCCCACCACGTCGGCTCTCGCAGCCTCACCACGTCGGCTCTCGCAGCCTCACAACGTTCGGCTCTCGCAGCCTCACCACGTCGGCTCTCGCAGCCTCACCACGTTAGCTCTCGCAGCTTCAACACGTTGGCTCTCGCAGCCTCACCACGTTGGCTCTCGCAGCCTCAGCACGACGGCTCTCACAGCCTCATCATCCGGCTTTAGGCCCATCGAGGAAGACCTGGCCTTCGAGCCCATCGAGGAAGACCGTGTCTTTAGGCCTTTCGAAAAGGCCTGGCTTTAGGCCCATCGAGGAAGACCTGGCCTTCGAGCCCATCGAGGAAGACCTTGGCTTCTAGCCCAACGAGGAAGACCTGGCCTTCGAGCCCTTCGAGGAAGTCCTGGCTTTCGAGCCAACACAAAGACTGTTCATTGTTAAAAGATAATAAAACACAACGTAGGGTAAAAGTGAACAGAACAGGAACGAAGATGGAAGAAGTTTTGGCCCAGGACGACTGTCCAGGGAATGGTCAGACGCTGCGCAGCATACAAATATATGCTTGACCTCTTTTTGACATACGCACCGGGGCGGGGGGGATTCGTTTTGAGGGGGAGGCAGCAGGGAAGCGGTCGGGATTAGTGTTCGGTAGTTCCTGGCACACGCATATAACAACAACAAAAAAAAAAACGAGCTCCAAACTTATGTATAGAACTGTGTTTTTTCTTTCTGTCCAGCCCCATGTCTGATGCGCGCAAGTTGCGGAAAGCTATCCGGTGAGAATCGTTTCGTTGAATTGGACGTTTATGATTTTCGTTGGCTAGAGCACCAGTAAATCGTAAGCGCTTCTGCAGGCTTTTCATGAGTGGATTTGTGTGGACTACGACTTTTTCGGGCATCGACGGTTCCATCTCCATCGGAACGGCGGGTAGGTTAAAGCACTTCTTCATACCGAGAAGCGAGAACACCATTTTTACGCCGCAAAACCAGGACGACCCCGGAACGACGGTCAAAACGAGGCACGTCATAACTGGCGGCAATACTTACCCGTGGTAAACCAGCAGCGAAATTAGGAAGAATATACACGCCAGCACATCGGCACGTCCCACGATGCCCGTCACCTGCAAAAAAAAAAACAGCGAGTGAAAGAAGAGAAAAAAAACCCAACGGTCGGTTAGTTAGTCCATGCTGTGCCACGGGTGGGGGACTGAAAATGTTAAGACATAAAATTTGAGATTTGCCCGAAGCATGATGAGAACATCTCTTCCGTCTGCCCAAAAAGCAGCGGCACTGATAATAAAATGGAATTGGTTTTCAGCCTGCCACCGGACTGGTTGGTGGAGGCGCCCGGCAGGGAAGATCCCAGCGAGAAGCGCGGGAAGTGAAAGTTAAAGCCAAATCGCAGGCCAGCGAAACGGTGACACGGTGGCGTTTAAAAATATCGCCACAGCAATGATTGCGTCATGGAGCCCCCCACACTCAATAGCGTGACTGGAACGGGAAGGATGGCCGAAGGAAAGTTGCTTTTAATAGAAGCGAAAGAAAACAATGAAATTAATTGCAAAAACAGAGCAAAACAAACGCTGCTAGATGAGAAAGAATAGCGGCGCGGTTTGCTGTAACGTCACGAGCACTGCTGGTGGGCTGAACCTGAACCGTCAAATGGAGGCCACGCTCTCGGCATGATATTTTTTGAGGGTGTGTGTGTTTTTTTTAATTGAAGTTGATCGTTTTATTGAGGCTTTGAAAGAGCAGCATACTTTAATGCTTCGTGTGTTTTAATTTTAAAGACTTGAAGTCATAATGCACGAAATGGTTGTCCGGTGCTGCATGAGAGCTTCGTTATCTACTAATCATTTAGAGGCTGTTTGAAGGCCTTATTACTATGATGTCCAACTTTTTCTGGACGTTGAGAGTTACAGTGTGAGCTATACAGTTATGTGCCATATAGGACTACTTCCGAAAGTTGTCCTCTTTACAAACACAACACTCAAACCGGCCAGGGATCATGAGGACCTCATGACACATGACAGTGTCTCAAGAAAGCTCTTTCGATTCTTTTCTCAAATAAAATTCTCAGACATGCTCCAGAATTTTGAAGAAACATTGTATCGAATATACCTATATTACACCGAAATGTAGGACTTGCTTGATCAAGGCTAGAAATAGATCTATTGGAACAAGTTGTTTGTCCAAAGAATCATTTCAGAAATGTCTTACATATAAATTCGCAGTGAACAATAATTTAAATCATCAGCATTGTCTCTCAAAATATTCATGCGTCTTCAGGAATCTTCATTAATTTAAATGATTCTCCAGGATTTTCGACTTCTGTAAGGCCACCCTCACGAATTATAAACAAATCTACGGTATTTACTAATCATGAACAAGAATAGTTACTAGCAAAACAAAGTCAGTTCAAGTAGTACTTAGGTGACTTAATTTAATCAGTGTTGAACTTAGTTTTCAAGAATCAAAAATGCATAAACCTGCATAAGCTAATGCTTTATTTCATAATCTTTAACGCTTCATGTATGTTTGAGCATTCAAATATATTGAATAAACATCTCAGGAATCCAGAATCTGTGGGAAATTATTATTCGTGGAGTCATAAATCTCTCAGATACAGATATTCAGAGTAATTCGTTCAGTACCAAGACTCATTAAGGACCATGAATTTAAATCAGAATAACCCAACAGAGTAGCTTATGTATATGCTTCATAATTTAAAGAAAATCCCGTCAAAACTGTTATATAGTGTAATAATAAACGCCACATCATGTAGCATCGCATAGCAGGACGTGAAATTAATACACAGTCCGTGGTAGTCAGGGTATCAGTTGTACCCTGATTCGTCAATTAAACCATGCTGATGTAAACCAACGTTTAAAATCGACAATTCAAACAACAGTATGGAAAAGCAATCGTTAACACCGACTGCGTAACATAATTGATTAATTAGCACGACAAAAAAAAAATTAATTAAAATAATTGTCCCGCTTTTTTCCCACACCTGTTTGATGATCAATAAATGTTAGACCATGCGTTTCTAAGAAATCAGCGATAAACTTTACAGCCAATTCAATTACCACCAAGAAGGAACGCCAGCAATATCAAAAAGGGAAAATATCCAACACGCCAAACGCTGTCAATCACGATCGAAAACATACGGTTGATTGGCGTTTGGCGAAAGGAAAACAAAAAGAAAAAACGGTTCCTTTGATGTTGCGGCATCAATGTCCGTTCATAATTTTGCATGCTACGATGGAAAGCCAACGGAAAAGCGCCCACAGAACACCATTTTCTACACGCTTCACCAAACCCCGGGGCTTGGTTTCGTGCGAAAGTTTCCTTTAAACGCTGCATTCACTACACCGTGTGCCCCAAATTCAAGCTTTGATCAGTTGGTTCGTTCGCCGTGTTTCGGTGTGGCCGTGTCTTCGCCAGACACGATTCAAACCCGGGGCCGAAAGGTACGAAAACGTCGGAGGAAAAATAAAATCGATCCCCGTACACCTTCGGGGCGCGCGCACCCTCATCAGCGGGCGCCTTTATCACTAATGACAACGATTGACCGATTAATTGCCGATTCAGGCGAGTCGTAAAAATGGAACGACGTTGTAAACGGGCGTGCTGGTGGATCGTCCACTTCCGTGGGAAATATATTGGAACGCGAGGGGGGTGGGAATAAAATATTGATTCTTGGCCCACGGGTGGCCTGGCGATATCCCCAAGCACTCAAATTGCAACCCGGGGTTTCTGTTTGGACACCGATCTAACGATGTATTCATAAATTGTCTCACCTCCGCGCCGGCGGACGTTACCTGTCGGAGCGGAGAACAACTGAATAGGAAGTCATATGATGACTTTCCGCCAGAAGCGGTAAACTTTTTCCGCACCAGAGAAGAACAGTCGTCTAGTATCTGTAACCACATCGCGGTGTCACAAGGGAAACCCCTGCGGACTCCGGATGGAATACCTTCTTTCCGGTTAACGATCATCGTCACCATCGTAATCGTTGCTCATTGACGTCGACCGACAACGGCCCCGGAGAATGGCCCGAATGGATGAAACGCTTGGGGAACCAGATACCCGTACACATCCGCACCGGGACAGTCAAAGCCGTGGACATGAAGGAAAACAAATTCCTTCATGATGGTTCCCGGCGAACGTGCCCTTGCCGCTAAGGGTTCGGACATCGGGCAAACGTGCCGTGGTATTTAACTTGTCAATTTAAGCTATCGATTTTGGTGCTCCCACCGAGAGTAAGCGGCATGGCCGTAGAACCATCTGCCCGTGTGTCTGGCACGGTCACGGTCTGTTTGTAGCTATTAACCAGAACCTCAATTCCCAAGGACCTGCGAGCCGAGTGGCATCGAAGACATCGTGCAAAATGTGGAATCTTGTCCGAAAGCGACATCAGCAGTCTGGATGGTACGACAGTCGGGCCCCTCGCCCTATCCATCCCTTTTTCGCACGTTCCATCTCGTGTTGAAGATAATCGCCAACCATCTTTGACGGTTGATGGAGAACCGGGCGGGCTCGGGCGGGCAAATGGCGCTTGGGAAGGGATGGACAATGTCTGACAGCGTGTGGTAAGTGTCAAAGGATGCTCCGGAATGGGTGATAGTTTTAAGCTATCGATTTTCCCCAACCGTACCGGGGTGGGTGAAAAGTGTGCGCTTGATTTACTTCGACAAGCGCACCATCTCGTAAGAAGCCATCGGCCTCGGTAGGAGCCCGGTAGGAGGAACTCGTTTTGCTGGTAAGCTCGATTTTAAGAGCACATCGTCTGTCAAGGTGCCGTTGCGTGTTCTACCCCTTTTCTGCGGAAATCGATCTAAATCTGGTTCCAATCTGGCCTGCACCGATGCATCCCAGGCGGGATCGATGTCGGGGCTCGGTTCAATCAGGAAAGCGGATCAAAGAGATGGAAAAAGTTTCTATTATTTATTGGCTTAAGAGACGGGGTGTGTGTGTGTTGGAGAGGGCGATCAGCTCAAGTGCACGAGCAAGGGCAATTGGAAAAGAGCTTGTTAGTTTTTTGGTTTGGTGTAGTGGCATGCAAAGTAGTTTGTCTCGTTGAAAGTTCTATTAGGGCTTCCGTTGGCAGACTACTAGAATATGCATTTCTATCGATAGCAATGGGGCTATGGAAACTTTCGATCCTCAGCTTAGCATTACTCGGAACACTTCTTCCGCACCAAGTTCAAGGATATTGCTATCCCAGTTTGCCATGATAGTTGTTTATCTTCTAGACAGGAATAGTCACATCCATGCGATTAAAATATCCATCGAAGACTTAGAGCGATTGTTATTGATCTACTTTCTGGCCTTAGTCAACGCGCTTGTATTGATGTAGATAATCATAGATAGTTAAATAAAAGAACGTTCTATGAGTGGGCGAAATGTAATGTATAGCTCAGAATAATTACTTTATTTCTCAAAACAACCTTTGGTCTAATAGTATCAAAAATGGTATTAAATTTGTGTTGTCCATCAAAGTTGGTCGATCTTTTCTACTCAAAAAAGATTCGTCATCTCTGCTCGAATACCCCAACTAGTGTTGTGACCAACTACCTCATTTTGATGAGCAGAGCTGATCAAAATCCTCAATTGAATGAGCTGAGAAAAGAGGTCCCTCATTTGCTCACTGTGTGAGGTGATGTCGTCAACTGCCTCAGCTTTTGTGAGCCTCAGCCTTGAAAGCTGAGAAAAAAGGGTCCCCTTTTTCTCATTGTGTGAGGTGATGTCAAGAATCACCTCAGCTTTAGTGAGGCTCATTTGAAAGCTGACAAAAAAGGGTCCCTTTTTTCTCATTGGGTGAGGTGGGTATCATGAGCCGCCTCATTTGCTCTGACGCTCATTTGTGAGACGCTTTCGTGAGGTCCCTATTTTTGATGAGGATCAGTTTGTGAATATTCTTTTTTAATTCTTACGCAGAGCACTAATACCAAGACAGATTTGACTGCTCGTTCACGCCACACCGAATCGTGTATTGGCTGTCGATCAAGTGCGAGATATTTTGTCGATCTTGACTATTCTAGTCATAAAGATTATAATTTCAAATAAGTACCTCATCCAACAGAGCGGAAAAGGTTCACTAACTCACACAAATGAGCTAAGTGAGTGAGACCCTCACATGCACCGCAACAATAACCCCAACACATGCAAAGAAAGATTTGCAGAGGGTGAAAAATCGAACAGCAATACCTTTTTATGTATCCAGGCAGTCATTTTTATTCATTAGGTGCAGGGCCACGCGAGTTGACAAAATGCTGACAAATTTGTCAAGTGACAAAATAAGCCGGTCTTCTTCGAAAACCCACTATACCGTTGCCGCGCACACAATTGTGCTCTTTGACAAAGTAAATTGACAACAATATCCACATGAACGAGGCAGCTTTCGACAGTTGCTAACACAGAAATAACTGATTTCATATTTTCATATTTTGCGTAAATATTAAAAGATTTGAGGAATAATGATAAAATATAAATTACAATTCATCAATTACAATTGCAATTCAAAAATCAAGCTTATGTACTTTAAATGCAAAATAAAATATTATTTATTTAATCTTATTTAATAATGCTAACATAATGCCTTACTTAGCAAGCGCTGCAAAATTTTGTCAGCATTTTGTCAAGTTTTTGTCAAGTTTTTGTCAGCTCTCGTGGCCCACACCTACTGACTAGGATACGTTATTTTCATTACATTACAATTATTTAATTTGATCCACCTTTGTACAAGAGCAAATATTAAATATTAAATACATGACAGAAAGAAACAAATTTCACATTTGGAATTCATCCACCGTAGTAATCCTTTCCGCTTCCGCCATTTAAAAACCGACAACTTTAAATTAGAATTCGGCAAGTTTTGCCAACCACAGCGGGAAACTATTCTGCACTCATCAAAATTGCTGGTCCAAACAAATACAGCAAACAAACAAAAAAACCCCAAACCGAAAAACAAACAAACGCTTCCTAACGAAGCAAACGCAAATTGGTGGCATTGCTTCTGCAGCTGTTGGATGGAACCCTTTTCGTTGATTAGCACCACCGTCCAGCAGGAAAGCTTCATTCGTCCAAGCGACCCAGAGGAACGCAGCAACATGGCCGGCCTGTATCGAACCTGTTCGTTTGCAAAATGTCACCTCATTCTTGTTTTTTTTTGTTCCGCCGCTCGTTCTATCTGTGTTTGACGGTGTCAAACCATTGCTTGGTCAGTTGCGTTTCTTTGGTGTGCCTTCCCAAGCGCAGACCCCTCGGGAAAGGAGTCCGGGAACAGCGAGGGTAAAACATTCTGAGAACAAGCACAAACCCTGTTCGGACAGCATCGGACAGCTGCGAGCGACAATTTTTCATTTGTTCACCATATGGAACGGGGAAATGAGCGGGCCGTGTGTAAAACGGGAAAAACCAAAGCGAAACAAAATACACCGAACCAAATCCACAATTCCAGCGCCCGTCTGCACCGTCCGGTCGAAAGGATTTTCCCGGCGGGTGCAGCGAAATATTTCATTCACTTTCGCGATGCGACGCTGGTGCAAAATATTTTCCACTTTCCAGCGTTGCCACGGTACGGTGAAACTTTATTTTTATACCCTGCTGCCGGGCGACCATCTCGTGGGCTCGGTGGCCAAGCAGCCAACGGCTCGCTCTATTATCCATTTGTACTGATGGGTTTTTATACGTACACATATTTTTGCTGTGGCTTGTACTTCCACCCATCGACGCTACGGCTTCGCTGCAACAACATCGACTCAGTCCGTGATGTTAGTTCGGTTCCCAGTCTTGTTTCTTCTCCGGGATGTCGAAGGTGGTCACACTTTTTCCACCATTTTCTTTCGCAGTTTTGCATCGCCCGTCGGTGTGCCGTCTTTGTCCGGGGTTCCGAATTTGCATTCGCTGCTGTTGATTCAATTTCCCATTGCGGATCGTTTCGGGGTCCGTGTGTCATGGCCCTCTGTTTGCCTTGCGGCATCCCGAGATCCCCCCTGTTCTCATTGGGGTGCAAAATCGCATCCGCTTCTGCTTCCGACACCCGAGGCCCAACTTGTCTGGAAGCCATCACGGTGGCCACAGTGGCCATCCCCTTCCAATTTGACCAGCACACCAGACACTGATCAGAGGCCCGGTGGTTTTTGACGGCAAACGGACGGTGTTGCGGTGAGAAACAAGAATATCAGTTGCCCCGGAAGTTTCGGTTCGTTTTTGCACTTCCGGGTCGGATTGTACACTTTGCGGTTGGGACACACGCAAAACATGCAAGCGAACCGAACGAAAGGGAATTTCATTCCCTGCTGGCAGTGCTGTGTCTCGCCAGTCACAGGGCAACAAAAAAAAAACAAAAAGGTGGGAAGAAGAGACGAAACGATGGGGAAAAAAATGGTGCCCAGTGCCAATGAGGTTCCGTACTTACCGCCTCGGTGTGGATTGGGTGGACGGCAAACAGGACGCCGGCCAGTATGGCAAAGTTTCGCCGCAGTCCCGCTATCGTTAGGCAGACGCGGGTGAAGAGCATCGTGGCGGCAGCATGCAGGGCCACGTTTGTCGCATGAAACCATACCGATCGCAGGCCGAAGGTCAGATAGTTGAGGCTGTGTTGGAAAAGGGAGGAGAGAAAAAGTGGAATCACAAGACAAGCAACATTAGCACGTGCTGTGGGTGAATGTTAAACAATGAAAATGTGATGGGAAGGAAATGATGCAAATCGTCCAATGGGTGAAACATTTGCAATTTGCAAGTTTTTATGATATTGAACTTTATAATAATGTTTTCTTTACTTGAAGAAGTTTTTTTCTTGCTTTCAACTTACTTTAGACAATTAGATTCAAACAAATGTGCTGCGAAATGATAATAAACTTCACTTTACACTATAACGCCTACAAGTATGCAATGGCTCAACATTTTATCTGGTTTAGTGGCTTTAAGCAGCATTGGGGACAAGCAGAATTTACCTAAAAAGGGTTTTCTCCTCTTTTTTCAAAACCACACTCGGTGTACTTGTATCATGTTTTGGTTGCGATTTCGATATTCATTATATGACAAATAAAATCAATTTTATACATCTTTTACCATTACTAATATAACTTGGTTAGAAGGATGTTAGACGCTGATTCATATAACATGGTTAGAAGGGTTGAAATCTTTATGGTAGCAATTTAACAAATATTTCTTTAAAAAAGCATGATAAGGATTACTCCATTTTGTTTTTCGAGAGTTTAAAAATATGTACGCCTTAATTTATGTATCTTAATCTATGTCTGCATGTCTATTACCTAAATGCCAACATTCCCATTGTTGATTTTTTTGCTGACAAAATTAGGTCTTAAGTAGAAAATATTGTTTTTGATTTTATCAAAACATTGGTTATTATACCTTTAAAAAATATTATTCAATTCCTGAACCTTGTGTTCATATGAATTCAGACGGTTATTATGTTTTTTTTGCTGATTTTACATCGGTTTGAAAAAAAGGAAAGAATGCCTCTTCACTTCAAGTGGTTACTCTTTCATACCCAATCAATCACATACTGTTGTCTCATTTTGATTAGTTATTTATTCTTTACTAGTTATTCGTTATTAGTTTATTAGTTCATTCGATTGGTATGTTTATGATTGCTTTCATATTTAACACCCAAAATAATTGGACATTAGCAAATAAATCCTCACTCCCTTTATACCCCTGCAGTTAAATTCGTCACATGTCCGCATCCTTTAAGGATTACTTATACAACCACTATGGCACATTGCGAAAAGCTCCGTGAGCTACCAACGAATTAAACATAGCGCTTTCAGCGGTATTGCATACATTCAGGCGTTTATCGTCACCATACGGAAGTAGGTAATAGTATTATAGAGCCATTTTCTTAAAACCCATCATCGATCTACACAAACAACTCATCCATTAGCGTGCACAAACTTTGCAACACAATCACAAACAGCTTCTATTTGCGTAGAGTGAAACCGTCGACTTCTTGGCTGGAGTCAGCAGCTCAAAACTGCAGCCCAGAAAGGAAATCAATCAAGGGTAATTAATAGCGCAGCAACAACGCCAACCAACAGTGCTTCCCGGTGTACGTTGGCCGGTGGTCCACTTTAATCAATCTGCACCGCACCGCAATATTGCTACTGGCGAAGCGTTGCAAAGCGTTAGAATTCAATAAATAAGCCAAACAAGCGTTCGCCTGTTTCGAGAATTATGACACAAGTCAAATACCGCTACCTCGGGGGGGTAGTGCAAACAAAACCCAGCGCGAGAGAAATGTTATACTGGCCGGCCACGGCCGAGCGCCACCTGGCGAGGACGATGCCAAAGCAATAACAATTGCAACTGCAACCGTCTGGTTTCTTGGAATACGCGACCGATTCGTACCGCCATTCGTACACACATACACACATTCACAAACGGGCACATAAATCGAATTGCGGGAAACGGATGTTGTTCTCACCAACGCCAACGAGCCTTTCCCATCCATCCCACCCCAGCCGCAGCCGCCCCGGGTGTGGTGTGGAAAAGTTACTGTGCGAAGGAAATGCTGCCACTAAATGGTTTTCTACCTTATCGCCATCACGTGCGCTCGATCGGTATCGGTAACGCTCGCCAAACCCCACCGAACAATCGACCATTGTTTGGTTCGCAGGCCGCAGCCGTAAAGCTGAAACATTAACCGATTTAGTCTACATGACCGCAAATGGCTTACCGATTCCGGGCAAAAGGCACAATTTATGGCACATGAAGGGGTTCGGTTTCCGGGCATCACACCGGCTTCAGCTGCACATAATCGGTCCCGGTCGGTATTTAGCACAGCACAGCACACAGCGTGTGCGTCCGGTTCCGGACTTCCGGACCGGCACCTTCCCCTTGTAATGCTTCCCCTTCCCACCGTCCTTCCATCGTGTGCAACTATTCTTTACACTATTTCCCCTCCCCAGGGGGCACTGCCGGAACGTCGGTGAAGCTGAAAAGTCTTTATTTATTCACCCGTACGCACAGATCGATTCAACCAAAACCCTACCCCACTGTTGCCCACTTTTGTCACACAATCACAAACATCCAAACACACACATCGTCATCTCTCTGACTCGTTCTCCGGAGCGTTCGGTGCACACGACGCTTCGAACGTTGCCCGTTATCGTTTTGATTTTATTGCCAACTTAATTGCTATCTAGATTTATGTTTACACGTTATGAATTTCCTTCCGGAAAAGGCCTGACATGGTGAGAGGGAGGGGATGAAGAAACTGCCCTCCCTCCACCGGGAGATTGTCCTGCTTCCGGCGCACCAAGGTGGATGACAATCTAAATCACTGCATTCCCGAGGACCGGCACTGATTGATGGCATTCGTGTGCCAACCGTCCAGACCCCGGGCCAGTCTCGTAGATCAAGATTTGTGGCCGCTGTATATGCGCCGGTGCCAGCTACCAGGCTGCCGATTTTCCTTCCGGCGGGATGGCAAAACTATTCGCTTTCCCCCCTCCGCTAGACACACCTAATTGTGAGTCGAGCGAATTGGTTACTGGTGTAAAATATGGCCGACCGATGGATTGAGTGTGGATGGACGAATGGTTACCGAGGCCCGTGATTGAATCCATTGCAATAATGAACCATAAATTGTTGGTGGCCAGTTGCTGGAGCCTTACCCAAAATGAGCATTTAATGAAGTGTTGAGGGGAAATGCTACACACACAATAGCGTGGAAAACGGATTGTTTTTATGCTTAATGAAAAGAACATATGCCGCAATTAATGTAATGGCATTGATTTCTCAGTTTTAGTAGTAATTACATATTAAAGATTTAAAAAAATTCTAAAATCTTCCATCTTTTTCCGGAAGGAAAATGTGGAACGTTTTTCCGGAAGGAAAATATGGAAAGAAAAAATTAGCTTTAAACTAATTCCAAGAAAATGAAAAATAGTTTATGCATTCATGGTTAGGGTAAATTCAGGGTAAGTTTTTCTATACTTTGCTATTTATATTTAAAGCATTGTGCCAAGGTCTGTGTAGGAAAGAGGTTTAGTAATATAGAGCGATTTGACAAGTAGCCAAAAGTTCGTTACACGTTATCTGACGTTTGGACGCCCTTTTCCATTCAAATATTTTGTGTGTAGTTGTGTTGATTAAACGGGCCGGTCATAGTAAGAAGAAATTGGTTGGAAATTTGTGAAGCATGATCTTGATTCTTTCTTTAATCGTAGAGTGGCTATTTTTACAGCTTGACACTGAACACGTTGCAGGCATTTTGGAAAACACAATGAACGTAAATATATATTTATATATGATGGTGGCTACACACTCTTACATAACACCGTCACCAGTTTTCTTTTTGGACTTGAAACGCAATTAAAACGAAGGAAAATTCGTCGTTAAGACGAAGCACAACGTGATAGTTCGCGATATTGAAAACAAGCCTACTAGTCGCAAAGAAAAGGTGTCACTAATACATTGAAACACTAAGTGTGGGGTAGCATATTATACATCTTACACGGGCGTCCAAACGTCAAATGAAATCCAAAATGGCGAACCTCTATCTTGGCTATTACTCGACCTCTATCCTACACAGACCTTGGCATTGTGCATTGTGTAGGATTCATTTGGAAAATTTTCAAGTCTATTTATTACAATAAATGATTGCTTTGATCGAAATCTTTCTTTTCCTGACTTTCTCATACCCGCGTTTATATACAGGAGTTGAACTCTACGTCTCATGAGACATGACACTGGGTTCAAATAGCTATTCAAATACCAACACGGTGTAACGTTTTAAAGCGGCAGTTCCCATGATAATACTCAATAATTCTCAACATAATCTTAACAGTCACAAATCTGCACTCTAGTTTGGATGATTTCTCTTACTGACATTTGTTAATATTATTTATTTATATTTCCATAATGACGGCTTTCGCCGTATTATTATTAATATATCAATATTAAGCGTTAAAATTAAGTGATGCAAAAACTTATTTACGACTTATAAGTTTGTTATTATCAAGCTCTTCTCTCTATATCTTCCTATTAAACTCTACATGTTTAAGCTTACGCATAAAAGCTTATTAATCTGCGGAGGAATTCATAACATTTTGCCAATGGGGAATTCACAACTTACCTTTACCCCCGGAATGGTTATAACAATGTTTTTCATCAACTATTTCTGCTTTTCCCTTCATGCAGTGAGACCCGCATGGCATACACGCGTTTGGCAAATGGGTACGTTGATACATGCCGCCGTGGATCGGTTGTTTTGGGCAAGTCAAAGTTTCCCTGTACGGGCAAACCGGGTTACAGTGCATTCTCCATTGCGAAGTTGTTTCGACTTTGACTTTTCACAGGAACCGTTGCGCTGGCAAGACGGAACGGCCGCTCTCTCATAAGCTTCAATATTAATTAAATTCCGCGCTGTAACACACTTACAAACACACACACACACACGCCGGCACGTAAATGAAGGAGAAAGTTGGTGGTCGGGTTTGTGAAACTTGCTCTTAATAATTCCATTTGGACAATCCTTGCCCGTGCGGAGGTTCCACCGGTCGACGGGTACGTAACGCAAGGTCGGTCGAATAATCAAAGTCAATCAGAACCTTCGAGTGTGCTCTTCCACAATAGTATGACCGAATTTTCGAAATGCTTTCAGCGTGTGCGTGTGTTGGAGTGTGCGCATGGTTGCTGCCCGTCTTGCGTTTAGCCGTCGGGCGTCTGAGTGGATTATTTCGATCCAGCATGCATCTCGGCTTACCGTGCCGACTGGCAGCATTAGCAGTAGCTTGTTGAGGAAACCACAACCCCATTATGCTTACTGTTCGCTAAATTACTGGTTGATTATATTTCATGCAACGTGGAACGATAAGCTGCGGCCCGGGCCGAGCGGAACAGTGAAGTGTTTCAGCATTGTGAAGTGTTTGAAAATTGATGAATTAATTATAATGCACGTAGGCAATGGCTTTCATTTGAAATTGCAAACGGTGGAAATTGGGAAATACAGGACGGAATCGTTTGAATGTTTCAATAACAAACGGCAGAATTCCACGCTAAACAGCAGCGAAATTTAATTGGACTAACAAAAATAATCAGATTGCTATCCGCTTCCTCACTGATTCATCTGCTGAAGCACTTGAATCGAACACACAGTCCCTGCCCCAGTGCCACCAATTATTATGACTTCATTTTACAACCGTCAAACACTCGACTTCATGACACCGCGCCATGGCCGTTTGTGCTCGTAATCATAACATTTTGATTGAAATGTCTCAATAGAGTGTAAAATTAGATGGATGCTAGCGCTCCCACACAACTACAGCAGATGCGTATCAGCGTACGCGCTTCCGCACATTCGCCGCGTTTGGTCGTGAGACTTCTGCGCCCGGCAGCTGACATGCGTTTGATGTTCGTGTCCATCCTAATGAGCCGCTCGGTCGCTTTGTTGGGAGATTTTTTTTTGCCTACAGCTCTTCTTTACTTGGGCTCATAATCACTTATCGTACAGCAGGGGCAGTGTTGGTTCCCCCGGAGGTGAGAAGCCATGCTCTTCTATACAGCTTCTTCCTTTCTCGAAGCCTCATTAGATATATCTAACGTTGTTGTTTTTTTTTCGATTTTCCTTAGCGTTGCACATTGGGAAATTGTTAAACCAATACTGACAAAAACAATATATTTATTTATAAATTTTAATTATAATTCTTGATTAAAAAGCCATTTGAGTACAAAGATGATACAAAGGCCTTTTTACAAAGTTTAAACAAATTGGTGTTCGTATAAACCTTCTTGAGCACAAAATGTGCTGTTAAAATCATTCAAAATAACATTTTCTCAGTCTATTTATATTATATAAATATTATATATTCAATTAATTAATTAATTAATTGATTAATTAATTACTTAGTTAATTAAAAATTTCAATATAATGCAAATCAATATAAGGATTAATTCAATATAAGGATAACTGGTTTTTGTTCAGTTAACCACAAAAACAAATTCTCCAAGCCTACTCTTGTACTCTCTTGGTAAGCATCAATATGTATAAAGCGAATAAAATGGAGGCGCCCAGTACTTGGTACAACATTGGGTAGAAAATATCTTATTATAATTTACATTCGCAAACTATTCCAATATAAATTTCAATCAATTAAAGCAAATCTCATTCATCTCCTCGCTTCATTAAACAAGTATTCAACATCAAGCAGAAAATTTTCCATTAGCATCAGAAGTTTTAGCCAAAAATGGTCCCCGATTCAGAAAGTTTCGTACATTGAAGAGCCACAAGTAATAATTAATATAATTTTGGACTGGTTTGTGCACTGGTGAAAATAGTTCCTAGTATAATTAAACATAATAAACAAGCACAATTTGTTTGCCCGCTAAAGTTTTTGAAGTTTTTATTCCACCACATGCCCAACGTGCATTGGTGGCCTGCTCTTGGTCCATTAGGGAAGTGAGAGAACCCAAAGAACTTCCGAGAACCAACAACCAACGATTACACCGATGGTCTTTGCTCTACCGAACCAACCCGCCGGCGCTACGTGCATCTAATTTTCCACGAAACCATCCTGTGTCACCGATAAACACATTTCCCAACTCGCATGCCCCAAACACCCGAGCCGTTCTGGCCGGTCTGTGTTTGCTTGGCGCTGATTTGAATAGTAACTATAATTAAGGTCATTTCTTTGCACTTGCCCCTCCCCCCCATACCCAAATGCCCCCAGGCAGGGGGGAGGAAGTGAAGGTAATTCAGAGGGCGGGAAAGGCACACTGGCGCTGGTAGCGCATTTCCCACGCCATCGTGTGCCCGAGTCTCGGCGCTAATGATAATGATTTTTACTTTTGGGCTGTAATTAACACCGACTCCCGGCACCCCGGGAATCTGAATTTGTTTTTCGTCTTTACCAGCCAAACCGTTTGCTGCTTACCAGCACCAGACTCTCGAACCTTCCGAACCTTCCGCCAACACCCGCGTAATGCGTTCCGGAACCGGGTACGGTGCGTTCGGTGGCAAATAAGGAAGCGGCAACGAAACGAGCCGTGGTTGAGCGTTTCGATCGATGATGTTATCGTTAATGAATCTATTAACGATCAACGACGCATTCGAAGGTTTTCCGAGCGAACGTTGGCTTTTTCTCGCGCCATGACGCCACCATCGCGAACTGCATATCGAGCGACTTTTGCGCTGGAAAACATTGAGAAACTTTTACCACCCCCTGGCCCCATGGCCACCCCACAACTAGGTGAGGGTGAGAAAAACGCTTTGCTCACCGCACACCGATAACGTGACAACAACGTCATCGAGGCAAATGTGCACCGTCATCCCGGCATTTTCCCGGGGAAAACTTTCGGGCCAACTCGATGCTTTTTCGGTGGCGCCGGGAGGTGGGGGTGGGTGCGAAATTAAGAAGCACCCATTGGTGGCATGTTTTTTTTTCTTGTTTCGTTTGCTCCCACCGTTGGTGTGCTGCGACTGACGCTTCCCGGATGCACCATCATGACCTGATCGTTCATTTACTTTCGCTCGCATTCGGTGCCGGCACCAACGGTTTTTCGCCCCTAAATGCGGCCACTTGCACTGACAGCTTTATGGCGTTTATGGTGACCGCTGATTTATACGCTCATGGTCTTTCATTAAAACACCTCCCACCTGGTCCCACCCCGGTTGCTTCGCTCTCCCGCACCCAGGGCGTCACCTCAGGGCAAAAAAGGTCAGGCAGTGGGTTTTGCACCCTCCCACCCCACGAAAAAAAAGGGTACCGCCGTCCGTTGCATTGGGGTGGCGTTTTTGTGCGCCATTTTCCGAAATGCTACGATTAAACATTTTACCCCCCCCCCCCCACCCCCTCCCTCCCACCACCCCAAAACACGGCCCTACGGCTATGGTCATTTTCGGGGATTTTCCGCCGACCCACGGGACGGAAAAGCTCGCCGAAGCGCGCGCGTTTTCCAGCCAAATATTTCCCACAGCTCAACACGCCAGCACGTCATCCCATTAAGCGTATGCCCGGGTATGGTTATGGTGTGGTGCAGCAAACACGAGTTGACAACGACAACAGCAAAAAAACACGAAAAGCAAAAGGAAGTGAGCGCAGCAAAAAAAAATGTCGACACGAAAAATCGGGCGCGCGCGCGCGCAGGGGGAAACGCACACGCCGAAAATGGGTTATTGATAAACTGGGCGGAAAATAAACGAAAATTTATGTTTTGAACATTAACATCATTATTATTCGATAATGCTGAAACCGGAATAATAAATAATAAAAACCTGCCAGCGCAAAAGGCGGTGGCATGAATGGGGGGAAACCGGGGTACGCCACACGCCCGCGACATAGTGACGCGCTGACACATTGTATGATTTTGCTTGTGAGCCCATGTTCGTTTTTTTTTGCTTTGCTTTTTGTTTTGGGCCCAACTGGAGCCAGTTTTTTTGTTTTATGTTTAACAATTTTTTTTCCGCGTGACCACGCCTCGGCTAGCGCGCGCGTATAAACTCGTCCGAAAACATAAAAATAAAACCATACACATTTTTTGTGATGGGCGGTGAATATGGGCATGCATGGTGGGTGGCTATGAACGGGGATGCCATCCGTATTGTGTCCGCTCGGGATTCGTCTTGTGTGCCATCTGGTTTCAATGTGTCTCACGTTGGCTTTATTATTTTTGTTTCTTTTTCCATTCCAATTCTGTCGCCGTTTTGGGGTTTAATTTTTGCGCATATCCGTTGCTACCGTTTGTTGCATTATTTTATTTTTTAAACTATAGTTTCGTTCACGGGCGGCTTGGGTTTTTTTTGTTTTTTTCTGTTTTTGGTACAAGTAATCAACTGAATAGATACGTTATTTTTTTGTTTCGTTGCTTGCATAAAATTGTGGATGAAATTTTTGGTGCATTCCGATGACCGTTCGTGGGTTTGTGTGTGTGCGTGAGCGTTTGTGGTTTAAATTGCAACTCGTTCCACTTGATGAGGGTTTCCAGTCAACAGCCGGCCATTCGCACCCTTTTTGTTACAACCTTCCTGCTCGTGTGTATGTGTGCGTGTGATGCACAGACAATTTATCGGTTGAATGAGGCATTTTCAGTGTGACCAGGTCCGTTTGCTTTCAATTTGTGAAATATGTTTTATTTGTCATGGTTGCTTTATGGTCACATGGACAAACCCGAAACAAATGTTCATTTGCTGGAACATTCACATGCAATTCATTCAATTTGGCATGAGTGTTCTATGAAGATTTTTTTATAGCTTTTACATCACAGAGTATTATTTTTCATAAAGCTGTATTTATCAAACTAAAGTAAATTTATCATACTAAAACTAATCGAATTGAATGCAAGTAACATAGACCCAATCAAGCCATCGCTGCAATGGACTATGGTTTAAAAGTGCTTTTAATTCCAGTAGTACTTCAATGGGTAATTTTAGTAATAATTTGATTGCGTGCAAAGCACGTTTGAAATGGATTCGAAAAACCCACCGCAATTTAAAAAAAATAAACAGCGCACTGTTCGATCCAATTTTTTTTTATTTATTCAGGAACGGCCAGGCCGTATTGCTTCAAGAAATTTTATATTCAATTAAATTTATTATAAGTAACACGGGCTAATGAGCTGCAGGAATTATAAACCTTTGGTTTGGCATATCTAATTACCTTGATAACTCATCTAGAGCAGTGTAAGGAACTCACAAGATACAGCAAAATGAACTCATGTAAATGTAAATTTCATTGAACCTGAAAAATATAAAGAAAACAGTTGCAAACCGAACGGTGGGAAGACTAGACATTTCTTTAAAAGATTCCGCTTACCCCATCCGGTATAAGCATGGTCTTCACACTTATTTAACTCTTTATTAACCACTTTGTTTGCTTTTTCATGTATAAATTACTAAAGGTGTGTATGCGTATGTCAAATACATGTGATTTTATTAAATAAAAGAATCATTAATTTTTCACAAGCACTTTCTTGGATTCTCAAATGGTATGACTAGTAATATAATGAAAAATGAGAATCGATTACCCTGTAAACACAAGATTTTAATAAAGTAATTAAGGGTTCTTTGTTATGGCAAAATAATATTTTATCTTGAAGGGACCTGGCTATCGGAAAATGAAGAAATGAAAAAGGTACACTGGCTCCCCATTTTGAGGCATTCCTAAATGGACTACAAATGTTCATGCCATGTGCAGTAACATTTTGCAATTCCCTCGTATATAATGGATGAAGCAGAATTTTAGTTCCACTTAAACCTTTTACAGCACAACACAGGTATACATAAACCGCTCCAGAAAACAACACCCCTAAAATAAAGTGTCTTGCGAAGCGAACCAATCAAACTTGTGCGCACGAAAACGAAAAATTGATAAAACAACCCGTAACTGCAGCAATTAATAATCCGTACCACCCCGAATACACCGTTTTCCTTTCCACACTTCCGAGCATGTCTTCATGGTCACGTACATTTCGGCCAAAGGGAAAGAACGACGAAAAAAACGTGAAATCAATAAACCTCTCCAGTAAGCCCGTGGGAAGCCCGGGCTGCTGTTTCCTGTCAATAAATTTGTACAGCGTCTAATTTGTTTTATGACAAATTAATTCCCAGCCTTTGACTCATAAATCAGTGACAGGGCAAACGGACACGGCAACAATGCCGGAATTCCACCGAAACTGTTTCATACGCTGTTTTGTCACGTTTTTTTTTTTGTGTGTTGATTCTCAATCCGAGGAGTTTGGGGCATGCCAGGACTCTTTGCTTGGCTTTTTTGATGTTGTAGTAGGCTGTGCAGGGCTGGGAGTTTCTTTATCATGAAAACCTCCTTCCCTACTGCCTCAATCCGGTTGCGTAAGAAAATGGGGTAATATTTTGCATCTGTTTGGACATTTACTTTCCACCAGCGTCCCTTACTTGCCATGTTAGCTCATTGAAATCGGTAAAACGGTTTTGACAAAAGTCCTGTCAAATTTCCTGCTTGAAAACCATCATTCATTCGATTCGACTCACGCCATCTCCACCAAACACCAGGCGTCTCCATCATGCTTTAATATCGATAACTACGAACCGAACCGGCACAACAAAAATCCAGGAATTGTTGTCCCTAGTTTCCTGCTTCGCTGCTGCTGTGGCAAACGCGCAAAACTGCGCCACGACATGCAACGACTAATTTTACTGCCAACCGTAATGCGATAAATAAATTATTCGCCTCGAAAAATATTCCACTCACCGGTGCAGCAACATGGAGACGCCTGGTGCTTTTCGAGTCCGGGCAATGGTTTAGTGCTTTCGTGCTTCCTTCTTGGCGTGCTTCTTTCTTCGCCATCGGCGTGTGTGCTTCCCCAGCACCGAAGCTGAACTGCGAACCGTTTTCACTCACTGAAAGACAATTGCTACGGATTGCGTACGGATGCGCCCCGTGGACGCGTACGTACCGGTGCTCTCACATGCAGAAAACCGTGCCACGGTATTTTACAGTCCAAACAAAAGGACATGTCCCGTCCACCTCCACCGTCGGTGGGGATCAGTTTTTGTTTATTGCTAGCCTGGTGCGAACGGTAAACAAACCGGATGGATGGCCGCCGGTACGCTTTTCATCATGCAATCGACAAGTGGCACCCGGGTAGTACCGGGGGCGACGCATTTTCGGTTTGCTTTCGTTTTTGCCTGCCCGTGCCGGCGCACTGTATTCGGGTGTGCTGAAGCATAGCTCCCCCCGCTACCCAAAAACCCCTTTCCGTCCTCGTAGTTTGGCCCCGGCTCGGGACCGCCAAACCAACGGGCGCGCTAGAGCGCTTCGTCAACAAACAAACTGCTGGTCGGGTGGGTTGTCGGTTTTCGGGTACCGCGAAACGCGCCCCGTACCGTGTGCCGGTGGCAGTGAGAATAAAATGGCAAACAACGGATGACAGAATAAATAATCGCAACGAACTAAATTCAGGGTAAACACGCAGTTGAAACCTCCGAAGACGACGGTTCCGTTCGACATGAACCCACCGAGAAGGGGTGGACTCGTTTGAGGTTTTGCTCGTGGCGCGCTGTATGGGGATGTTGAATGTATTCGGAGGGGTCTAGATGTCATGCGGCGCGGCGGAAGCGATGAACCGGAGACGGTACTCGCTGCACAGCGGAAAGCAACGCCGCAAATACACGGAATGGTTGCTGAATGTCGTTGAAGGGATGTTTTCTGTGTGCTCTCACTAAATCATGCTCGTTGGCAGTAACAAAAGATGTACAGGCTGAATGAAGGGCGAAGAAAAAAAAAAGGAACCATCACAGCCAACCAGGCACAGAAGGGCTTCCGCTAAACAGGCGGATGGGTCAAAAGGAGCAAAGCTCAAACAACAAATTGTAGTGATAGCGAATCAACCCCGGCACTGCCGTGATGAAATGTAATGGAAAATAAATTTCAACTCCACACCGATCGGAACGGAAGAAAGCGATAACCATCCCGTCCGGTGGGAAGCACGAATGAAACGCCGAAGCGAAACGGAACAGAAAACACAGCTAGAATCTATCAAACCGATCTAATGAATTGCTGCCATGATGCGGATGCCAACCGTATCATCCCCCGGGAACGTTGGGGATGCGCCCGATAAGGGACGGGCGAGGACGTGGTTTGTTTGGGAATGGGAGAGATGAAATAAAATAAACTTACTTTAAATTCAAAGTTCAACCATAGCTGCAGTACGGAACGGTGCAAAAAAAAAAAAACAAAATGGTTGCAACTTTTTCCACCCCCCTTTTGCCGAACTGCAATCCTTGTTGTTGCCTTGTTGATTTTTGTTGACAATGTTTGCGTCGAAGTGGTTTTCCTTACCCGGAATGAGACCGCGACGACTAACAGACGGTCCGTCGGAATGGAATGGTGTAACTCTCGCATCTGACGAATGATGATGGAGCTAAAACAATTCTCCCCACTCACTACTCGATTGCTTGTGAAGAAGCAAAAACGAAAAAAAACAAACAACCGTAGAATGGAGTAGAAAAATTGTTCAAAAAATAGCAAAAATGAAATCCTTCAACAAAAAACAACAAAATAAAAAAAACCAACACAAAACTAACGCCACTTGTACGCTACAAGCGGATGAGGAGGGATGAGAAAAAAAAACCGCCCCTACAAAAGCGAACCGTTCATCCGTTCGACTAGTTCGGTGGAAGGATTCATCAGCGCCGGAAGTGCGCTTATTATTGTTTGTTTACTACCTTACACAAAGTTATTGCAAAAGTTTTTCGCTACTGTTTTACGATCGAAATTTTATGGTGAAGCGAGACAGTTTGGGTTGCCGGTGGTGTGTGCTTGGGAAATATTTCCCTTTGCCTTGCCACCACGAAGCCACGGGCTGAAGTGTGGACGGGCTGGGTTTTTTCTTCTTTCCTGCTCGGCTTTGTTTATTTAAAGAGAAGTTTACGATAGCGAGGAAAAGAAAATGAAATAAACTAGAAGTGGTTCACTGTTTGCTGTTTAAAACGTTCATTGAAACATGAATCGTAAACTGAAATTGAATCACACCGGAAACTTTTCAATAAGCGAAATTTTGCTATTTTAAACTACTTAAAACAGTACCGAAAAATTATAATACTCGCGCATCGAATTCGAAAGAGTAAAGGTATTGCGCAACGTTCTCAATCGGCTAATCAAATGCTCTCGATGAAGAGTACATCAGAACGTCGATTATTTGGATATTAGAATGGATCATCCTCAACTACAGCTGGCACATGACAGTTGCAGAAGGAGGAAGAAGAAACTTTATTATTAGTGTTTGACACCGAAACGTCAAATGTCAAATGTCCAACCTGGCGTTTAGAAGATGTCAGATTAGAGAGAAAGGAGGAGAGTAAAAAGAAGAAGAAGAGTTTTTGAGTTGGATATGAGCACGTGTCTTATTCGATTCGCTCCAACTCGCTATCTAAGCATTTTGTAAATTGAAAAACGGATAAATATACACAACGTAGGGTCAAAGACATTTTAAGTCTACCATTTATTTTACGTGCACGATCACGGTACAAAACAATTAGAATAAATGTTAACCTGACCAAAAAATTATAACCGGACTTTTAAATTTAATCATAATTTCCTAGCTAAAGAGAACCAAAGCTGGACTTGTTGTCAACGGTCCAGAGCTGAAATAAACTCAAAAAAGACGTCCGTTTGTAGATGGATAGTCCTGATTCACCTTTTTTAGTCAGCATCTTAAATAATAGCAGCTTGAAAAGTTCAATTTCAAATTGGAATATAAATGTTATAAGAAGAATACAACGAATATGTCAATATTTCGCACTTGATTTTGCGTGCACTCTGTAGAGCTATGATATAAAGTAATAATTGAACATAATATTCCGCATGTTCCTTCACTGTAAAATGCTTTCGTGAAAATTGTTCTAAAAAATCGTATCTTGATCGAGATCGAGTTCTGGACTTCGCTTCCTGATCAGATCAATCTGGGTTTATTCAACTACCTAGCATTTTTTTTGGATCCTGAGTTCAGGGATATTCAGATTCATTTCGTATCTTCATCTGGATCATATTCAGAATCTGGGAATAGGAAACAGAACAAGTGTTCAGATTCAAATCTTTCATGAGAATGATTTTTCATGATCGTATTGAGATTCAAATTCAGTTCTTTCCAGATCCGGTTGAGTTCAAGACGGCATCTGTAATAGGATAATTTCGGATCCATTTTCGGGGTTTTCGGGAAGCAAGTTTTGTCAGTACTGTTCATTAACATTTTGATCAAATTTCAACGTTCAACATTCATCAACGCAAGACTGATAGGGTGAAGTTGCCTCAAAAGTTCAACGCAACTGGGCGTTTTTCCTAAAAAGGTATTTGCTCTGATACGCCAATAATAAATACGAAAAATATTTATCTGAGACATCAGCTCTCAAGTGCGATAACGCAGGGAAGACTGACTATCTATGATCGGCACTATTTAAGTTTATTTCCGACCAAAGGACGCTTGAGATGGCCCACCTGAAAAAAAGAGGATAGGATCATGCAGGACTCATGAAGGAAGCAGTTACTTCTACCGAGTTCATCCGGGATAAGGTGCATCCTAATTTTGAGGCAAGGAAATGTCCCACCCTTTACTGTTTAACTAGTAGATATTAAGTTTAGTCTATAACATATATGTCCTGGCTGATCTTCCAATAATAACCAAAAGGATTTGCATGGGAAAACCGCATCCTTTTGGATTGAATCTTAAATTTGAGTGGATTTTCGCATCACTAGCTGTTGGAATTGTTGGAACCTCTAAGCTAGATCACGTTTACTCCTGCTAATAGTAATTAGTTTAGCTTTATTTTAAGTCAGAAAAAAAGGTTAGTGATTGTATTTTCATGCCCCGAATTCCCGGCCATCCTGACCTGGCATATTTTCCATCAGCTCAGTAATACCGAAATGCATCTCTCGACAATGACTCTCGAACTATTCTCCAAACTTTCCATATCACATAAAACAAAACTTCCCTCCCTTAAGCCACTGATAAGAATCTGCTTACTGGGTAGTTTCACGCGCAAAAACTTCCCTCAATTTCCCGAAATCGGAAAGCCCATCCAGCGTAATAAGAGTTACCCATTGCCATGCCGCTTACCATTCCAATCCCATCAGCAATAAATGTATAAAGTAACCCACCCCGAAACTATTTCCAAGTGTATTGTTTTCGTATGCAAAACGATCCCCAACGAGGGGTGGGTGTGAAAATGCTTTTTTTTATTTTCTTTTTTATGCACTACCGAACCGAAGGATGGTTTTTGGTTTCAGCGTTTCGATTCGCACAGCACAGCGTACAGTTTTGGGTGCTGTTTTGCAAAACTATAATAATCAATGGCACTGCCTCGGTGTTCCCCGCATCGAAGCCAAAAGACTTATCGATGCACACCAAGATAGTCGAACTTTCTTCTTCCTTCGCTCCCACGGAACACTAACGCAGGGCGCAATCATAGCGAGACTCGTTGCCGGAACTGTGGATGCAGACTGGTCGCACCCCGGGTCGGGTCGATAGCCGGGTTTCGCTTGTTATCCGAACGAATATTGGTACGAAAGCACGCAAAAAAAAAAACGGAATCATCAAGTAATCGAATCGTATTCATTCTCCATTTCCCACCGGAATGGACAACTTCCGGGCAAGTTTTTCGTCGGTTGATTTTCGATTCTTGTGTGACAGAAGATCGTCCGGTATGGGAGGATATTGTGTATGTGTGTGTAAAGGGGGCTCTTTTTTGTGTTTCCCATCGTTGCTCCCATCGAGACCCGGTTCGATATTTGATGCACCCGTCCGAATGTGTCCCTGTGTGTGATACCGTGTGCTTTCGGGAAATTCGGTTTGTGATGTTACTATTCGTTGCTTTTCTTTGTTTTGCACGGTGTGTGAGAGAATACCCGGCCGAATTGGGTAACATCCAATATCACCAAGCGCCAAAGTTGGCTTAAGTCGAAGGCGGGGAGGGGGAAAAGTTTGCCCTGCTCACGAACACGACGTTGCCACCGACGGGCTGACCGAAATGGTAACAGCATTAAGCTGCTCGTAATAGTATCATCTTGAGAGCATTATTAAGCTCATGGAAAATTGCATTCTGCTGCACACGGAGAGTTCTGTCTCCCGCACGGATGTGAACTTCGCACCGGATAGAAGCTTGCCAAATGAACAAACACACCACGTCCACACACACACACACACACACACTGTGCACCGGAGAGGGAGATAAAAATGACGGTGACACTAGAACAAAGATATGGGAGCTTCGGTGAAAACATGGGCGGATAAAGTGCAGTGCAGGGACAAGCCCATCACATCGGAGCCCGCTGCAGGGTGGCAGCAATGATTGCAATATCATCAGGCTTTCGCTCAATCGTCTCATCGTGTCATCGTGTGCCCGGTGAAAAACGGTGCAGACATTCCGATCTGCTGCTGGCATGGCATCGAGGAGAACGCCCTCCGGTAGGAAGGGGCAGATTTTCAATTTACATTAGAATTTCAAATGCCTTCAATAAATCATCACACATTGAAAAGGCAGGGTGACGTGCATGGAAACCCGGACACACACACATACACAGAGGGACACAGGGACATGGTAGAGAAGCGAAAACCCGGATAGGATTGCTCGTGGGAAGGCAGGACCAAGCAGTCGATCTAGCAAACCGATACATCAAGCCCCCGGACAACCACCCGGATGTGCACCGGATGCCGAAAAGGCACTCCGTTCCGAACGGCCAGGCGCACTCACACGAAACTGCCAGCAAACCTATTTCCGGGTTCAGCTTACCAGCGGGAAACGGAGTAGATCGATTTTCGATCGATCATCTGGGGGTTGGGCAAACGAAAGAGCGTAATGGTGGGACACGTAAGATCCTTAAAAATGAAATTGCATCAAGAAGCCATCTCCGTTTCGCAAAGTGACCTCCGTTTGCCGAATGTGTGTGTGTGTGTGTGGGTGTATGTATGTGTTTATACGAGACGTACTTCCCGATAACATCTCGAACGCTCTTAAACGGAGAGCTATCAATAA
Organism: Anopheles moucheti; assembly: GCF_943734755.1. Classification (NCBI taxonomy): domain Eukaryota; kingdom Metazoa; phylum Arthropoda; class Insecta; order Diptera; family Culicidae; genus Anopheles; species Anopheles moucheti. The sequence goes on along the minus strand of NC_069140.1, from coordinate 86,068,666 downwards.
GAGAGCGCTGACACAAATATGGACACTTTCGGTGCGGGGTGGTTTTTTTTTTTTTGCCGACTTTCAACACGTTCCACGCCCGGTTCCACTGCAGACCCGACCCGCATTGATGCATTTGCCCTCCGGCCGGGCTGGCTCATCTAGAAGAAGCGAGACCAAACCAAAAAAAAAACCCATCATTCCATCATCCCTAATCGAATCGGTCGGTACGCCACACGAGGGACAAAAGTTGGCTGCACTCCGGTAAGTTACTGTCAGCAGGTCGATACTGGCGCTGGGGTACCTTTCGAGTGGGTGCTCCTCGCAACAACAACCAAAAAAAAAAAGGATCACAAACGGTCGTAAAAGAAAAACCACCCCAAGACGTCCGGAGGGGTAGACGGTTCCCGTAACCGGAACCGGTTTGAGCCGGGTTATAGAGATCAAAACTGAGGCCCACTTTTTATGGACACTTTCCTGTCCCACCGGGCTTTGATGGGTGTAATTAAGAGATGCCATCGGTTAAGCCTTGCCAGCTGTGTGCGGACGGTAAAAGAGAACTTAACGCAGATGGGTCACTTTATATGGTGCCAAAGTTAAAACTAAAGACACTGAAAGAGAGTTTATAAAAACGGGATGGGAGAATTATTTCCGATTTATTGTGGCTGCTTTAGCAGAGAATTTCGAGAAGATTTATCAAGATTCAAAGTATATTATACGATGTTTATATACAAAAAGTTCACATTTCCGAGCTGGTATTAAACGCTCAACATGGAGTAATGAACAGAGCTTACTAAGACGAGCTTTGTTTTATTTCTACAGACGTTTTAAATAGTTTTACTAAAAAACACTCTCCACTATCTAGGACTCACGTAGGACTTCCACATAATTCCAAAATTTGCCCACGAATTCCATCGCTCCCTAAAAGCTCTATAAATACATTAATCCTCGCTAATATGTACTCTTATATAATAAAAATTCTAGCCACATTTGTTCGCTTGACAATATGAAACTACTAACAATAACTTGATAAATCCTATATCTATGACAGCAGCAATCGAAGGTGATTGATCGATCATGTGTGTAAATGTCAATTCTTGTCTTGTGTCTTATTCGTCGCTACAACCGCTTCGCGGTTTTGGCCTGCACCTTCATCTGCCAATTCATTATCCTGGTCTTTTTGGCGAACACATCAACGCCATCACTCCATCTCAATTTGGACCTAAAACGTTTCCTCTGGCCATATGGACGACCTAGACGGACTTTTCCGGCTGGGTCGGCCGGTGTCATTCTCATGACGTGACCAGCCCACCGGAACCTGGCGAGTCTAATCTGCTGTACGACAGTGAGTTCGCCGTACAGCGCATAGATTTCATCAGTGTAGCGGCTCCTCTTTATAGACGGAGCCAAAAATTCTTATGAGCATCTTCCTTTCGAACGCCAACAGTTTTAGACAAAGTCCATGTCTCAGAGGCATATATGAGAGGCGTAGTTCCTCCTTCGTTCGTCGAAGTGGTCAATTAGTTACTATAAAATGAAGGCAAATTCCCACAGCTTTAGAATGTTGTTAGGAACATAGCTGGGTGACTTCTGTTACGCAACATGTTCTAATGCCCTATTCGATCGCATGTTATGTAAAAATATTTGAAGACGTTGCATTAATAACGGGAGACGCTGCAGGAAGTCGTCTATAAAAAGGCCAAATTCCTTCTACACATAGCTTCATTGCTAATTGTAGCCCACTGCGTCCTTTTACATTAAGGATCTAGAAATATTTTTTTAAAAATAGATTCTATAATTCTTAAAAAAATATTCGAAAATGTTGCAATCGTGTTATTTCTATTAACCATTGATCAAGAGACGATACTTCAAAGTTCGAAAGTTAACTGCAAATAAGGTTTTAAAATCTTTATAAGCTCCACAAAACACGCCTCCGTTTGGTTCGAGGTAAAACTTTCGTCAACAATTGTTAAACTTCGTACAAATCCTTACTTAATGAAATTGCTTTACATCACACACTTCAAAACATAAATAATTTAGAAAAAGTAATGAAAAGAAACAATCTTGAAAAGAGAGTATTTAAGTTAACAAATATCCATCCAGCATTTAATTTTTAAATTTACAAGTATCTATATAGAGTCTTTCAGCCATCTTCAAGAGCTTCTTAGCGCCAATCAACATCTTTGTAAAAGATTTATACCAGAATTGCTACATTGACGTTACTCAAGAGTTGCAAATTCTCTGTCTTGATTGCTCCACAATTTCGCCGAAGTTTATTAAACATCCAACACCTCCACCTGCGACGCGGCACAACATAGTGTGCTCATTTGCATTAAAACAAGTGCACTTGTATTGATTTATGCAGCTGGCTTCATCGCACACAGACCCGCCGTTCTGTGCCAGCCGGTTCTGTCAGTCATTCATTATAATAATTTTTGACCACGCTATTCACTTTTCGACCGATCGGAATAAATGGGGCCTGCTCATGCATGTGCCACTCATCCACCCAGTGCGCCCACCCTTGCTGGTGGCTTTCGGCACGGTAACACGTTTCACGGGCATTTTCTGGTTGTACACGCCAGGCAAAAGGGCAGCCTTGTCTAACAGTGACCCAGCGTCTATATCAACGAACCGCCGAACTTTTCTCACTCCCCTGTCAGCAGTGCAAAAGTTCAGCATTAAACGCACCACCGTGCGAATGATGCCACCGTGCGAAAGTATTCCCAAAACCCCGTGAAAGCTTTCATGCATATTTATAAATTATGCGAAAATGTTTGACCCCACGAGCACACGAGCGGAACGTGCATACTGAGGGCTGTTGCGTACGCTTCCCGGTGGCATTCTGGATAGACCAGGGTGAGAAAACTGGAAGGGAAGTTGCTTGTTGTTATTTGCCAGCACCAGCACCCTTCCGGATCCTCTCCAACCCGTCAAACTGGCCAACCGAAAACGGTTGCGTTATCAAAACCTAATGAAACGGCTAAAATGACACATACGACGACGCCGGATCGCCCGGCAGTGAGGAAATCCCCTTTTCATCCATTTTCGACGCCGGTTGCGCTTTTTCCCAACAAACCTCCTTTATGCCTTCAGCACGCCAAAATCACCTTTTCACTAGTGTGAGCCAACATTCGTACGAGGCCGATGAAATCCAGTTACGCTCACTGTTCCTTCTGTTTCCTCTGTTGCTTTTTTTTTTTGCTCCACTTTTCCCAACAACCCGAAAGGGTTTGCCGTCGTTTTCGATGAGACGTGGCCATTTTCGGGGTGCAGAAAGTTTCATTATTGCGAACCGAGCCCCATGTTTGGATTTGGTAATTAAACCAGCCAGCCCTTTTTCGGGCGGCTTCACCCAAAAAAGGCCCTTCAGAAATAGTGTGGCCCCCCTTTCGGGGTGGTTCTGGCGAATAATGCTCGTCTAGGCATTATTTGCCGCCTTTATGCCGCGCACTCCCGGTGCTCCCGGGTCCAAAATAATTATCGTAAAGAAATCGAGCGGAATGTTTAAAACCGGTAAATAAACGGTACTGATATGCGGGTTTTATTTTCAAGAGTTCAAGAGCGAAGAAGCGTTGAAGGTGAACGTCTCTCGACGCCTCAATTCCACGTCGTGATGGTGATGTGAACAAGTTCGAGCGTACGGGTAGTTTGCACGGATGTTTCTATTAATGATCTGTCTTGTTCTTTGAGGCTTACACGAGTGAGGTCTTATTGTTTTTTACCCTGCGGCACTGCAAATGGGGTGGGAGTCTTTTATTGACCAGAGTAAAACTCATAATCCAATTAGTCTCTCGAACTAATCTCTTGCTCTCGGTACCTCAACCGGCGAAGTGGCACGTGAGCAAAGATAAGCAATATACTTCTGTCCGGAATTCGTTATGAAACTTTCCCGGTAAGCTGATCCTTTTTGCTGTAAATTTTATAACTGAACTTGAAGTACAATTGCACCAGTTTGAATAGCGCTTTGTCCGAATAATTATTTCCATTTCAATAATGTGCTGCTCTAACAATGCGTTTAATTTTGTTGAAACTGTTACTATACGAGCGTGAAATCTACCTCATGCAGTAGCTCAACATTAATTCAAAATTGCTCTATTATTAAACCCATCCTACGCGCCCTCAAACGCCGAGCATATTCGATTTCGTGTGGTTGAATGTGGACTGCACCCACATTGCAATGCTGTGATCCGACCGGGCTACAAAGCTCACGTGTTGCCCAATGGCATGGATGTGCAGGATGTGAGATTTATGGTAAATATTGCGTTACCATTGCTCAAATTTCTCATCTTCCTTCCATGCCGAGGCAAGAATGTACGTGAACTATGGTGGTACGATAGAAGAAAAAAAAGAAGCACCCCCCGGTCCATGATGCGGCAAGAAATTCCATACCCGGGCGTCCACTGAGATGGATGGAACACCGGATCCCTGCAGGCGCCCCCTGCTTGGTGAAAGCTGAGCGCTGAGGTGAAACGATCCACCTTTTCCCAAACAGAACGTCCGGGAAGCTACGTGCAGAATCTTCACGCAAACAATGCCCCGTCCACTCCGTCGGACGATCTGCTGCTCGGTTTTTTTTTTCTTTTCTGCAAAACTGCATATGACGGCATACCAGACCACATATAGCATAACTTTCCCAGGTCGAGATGTGATGCGCTACCCAACCATCATCCCCGGGTGAAAATGGTACTGAAAGTGTGAAAAAAATGCTTACCCTTACAAACGCCCAGTCGGTTTCGGACTGGGAAGTTCCGGAACCGAACACCACTCGTTGCCTTTTGCCGGTGTGATTGTCCGACCGGTGGTACCCACTTACCAAGATCGCAATCAGATCAAATCAAATCGAATCGTGACGATGTCGACTCGTTGCCTTATCCACTAACCAAAGCAAGCGCACACACACACATACACAGAAAAGAACACCCAAAGTTGAATGAATGCTGGCAGGAAATTGTGCAACCTCATCATATCCCATTGACAGGGATGGAGGGCGAGGATGTGTAGTCGGCAATCCTTCGGGGCAAAACGGAACGAACTCCTACACCGGCACGCAGCATGAGTCTAAGCGGCTGGGCGGTCAAATGGCTCATAAAAATGTTTACTTATTTGTCAAGGATATTTGCAACGACCAGCAAGCATGTTTTATGATTGGTTCAAGTGCAATCAAAGCCACATACTCGAACCCCCGTCCGTGTGACGTGTGGCTTGCACGGGTGTGAGAGTGTGAGGGCCACACACACAGTGTGCCACACGTTTGGCATGGAAATGGAAGAGCTTTTCCTTGTTCACAGCACCAACCGTCTTGCATTTTGATTTCAAACCCAACCCAAAGATTGATTCGTGTGCTGAAAGGCGGCATGTAGTTGAAGTGTTGCAAATGGCATCGATGTTTAAATTGATTCCACCTTTTAAATGCCGCCTCGTTTCGACATTTTGTATTCCAATCACTGGTTGAAAGTGCTTTATTTGTTAAAATTCAACAGAAACGTATCGATTTTAGCTGTAACGTTTATGGTGCCGTGACCAGGATGCAATAGGTTGAATGAGCTTTTAGACTTGCTGTTAAATGTCAGCTTTGTAGGATATTTAGGGAGAAAGAAAATATGATCATAACCATATAATCATGGAATTTGTTTATAAAATTAATAATTGGTATTAATTGGATTAACATAGAGTGTTACTTTATTACAAAGATTAAATTGATTAAAACGGTATGCTTTTTCTGTTCATTTAAAGGCAATAGGATTATTTATACCATCGACCAGAACATGCAGTCGCTTCTGGGAATAAGTTTTCCAATTAGTTGCATAATATTACATTTTACTAAAATACTCAAAGATAGATGAAAGGCCGGATCGGGATAAATCAACGACTTCGTCTAGATCCTCTGCAAAGGCTTTATACCACACGTAGGCTCGAGTTTTGTGAAACAAACATGTTTGCCATAAGCTTTTTATTTTGTTCAAAACACAAAATTTCAGATGAATTCTGCGTTCGAAATTACTCTCTATCTTATAAATCGCCATTTTCAACAAATAATGACAGATACACAATACATGTGACATGTCATACTAATTGACAGATAACGTCAAAACATTGCATAACATTGGATGACAGTTGTATCAACTTTTTTTCTGTCAGTTGTGTCAGTTTCGACTTTTACAGATTGTTGCCATACATGTCCGATTTGAAAACTCATTCCTTTGATTTGATATCAAATCGAATGGAGCTTGTACTGTGTTGTCACGCTTCCCATATACCTCGCTCAAAATTAACTTTAAAGAAAGTAAAAGGAACCAAACCGAGCTCGCTTTAAAAGATGAATTTCTTATCTTTTTCAATAAAAACAACCAACCAACTCCAAAAGCAAGCTTACAGCTTCAGTGTCGCCCAAAGTTTTGATAAATGGAACCACCGAGCAAAGGTCAAACAATTGCCAAAACCCTTCCACGCCCGAAAGGCGGGTGGTGGGGAAACTACGCAACCTTCAAGTTGAAATTATTTTAAACCACTCCAGACAACCTGCCAGCGCCAGGTCAGAAAAATTATTTGATCTTTCTTTCGAATTCTCCTTCTGTTCCCACAGCGACTCCTCTCCCGGGTTCGTCTCTTAACGGGGAAAGGCATAAAGAGTCGGGTTTAACATTATAACCCAAAAATACATTTTTTTTTCTTGCCGTTCCATTTTCACTCACATGCTTATGTCTACATGAAGTATCAAGGGATCGGTGCTCCTTTTTTTTCCTTCTCTGCTTTGCAAACTTTTTCCATTCATCGTACCAATTTTTTCCGCCCCAGCACGGGGCGGAATCGGAAAACTTCAAAACTACCCATTTCTTCCAACCCGGCCGTCCAAGGGGCCCCGGTCGGGGAAGATTAGGGTTCGCGTCGCGCCTAGCGCGGTGGGAGTATGGAGTGCGAAAATAATTAATCAAACTTACCGAAACGTCAGCGTGGTCAGCGGACGGTATGATTTATGGCTGCTTAGGTCGGCCATCGGCGTGCCCCAGAAGTCGTTGCGGAACACCTGCGCGACCGGCCCGATCCCGAGCACGTCCTTGTTGAGCGTGATGGCGGGTATGTCGTCGTGCACGAAGTCACCCTGAATGCCGTTCAGATAGCACAGGGCCGCAATTAGCCCGACGGCCAGGTACATGCACCAGCCCTCGGGCGAGGCCGCCGGTTTCGCCGGATGTCGCTGGGCGGTGCATTCGGTCGTGCCCGCACAACATCCGTCCGTCGATGGTTTGTGATGCTGGTGGGTTTGGTGCTGCTGCTGATGATGGTGGTGGTTGTGATGTTGATGGTGGTGGTTATTATTAAGAGCATCTTCTATCTGTGCTGCTTTTTCTGAGGCACTCAACGGCGTCGCTGATGACGCCGGCGACGATTTCAAAATGGATGATATCGAGCAGCACCGTTGGCACGGAAAGGACGCTGTTGCGGATGGTGCAGGGATGGAGGAGGGCGTGTAGCGGTAGGCGGACGCGGGATTGGGCGCGGTTGCCATGCAGGACAGACACAGGGTGCTGATCGTGTGCTGGGATGCGGAACCTGACGTTGATGAGGAGGATGCTAATGCTGTCGAGTGGATGCCACCGGATGGGAACGTTCCCGCCGATGGTGAATGCAGGGTTGCGGGATGATGATGATGATGATGCTGATGATGCGGCTGGTGACGAGTGCCCGGCTGCACCGGATTGTACACGATCGTCACGCGACGCTTCATGCTGCTTTATACACAGGGGACACACAGGACAATTTACACGTTTTCCTTTTTTCTGCGCGAGCAAACAAAACAAAAAAACCCTCCCCCCTTTCCTGTTTGGGGGTTCACTCGAGCGATTTCTTGCACCGCGTTGGACAATTTTTTCTCATCTTGCCACACAAACACATACACACACAAAACGCGTTTTCACTCAAACATACACACAGCACCACACTCGATACTGCCCTAGCCGCGCGTATCGAGCAATTGGAATTTTCACAATTTTCTGCTAACTTCCCTTCAACGAGCACTCTCGGCAAGCTGCGAAACAGCTCGGTGGACACTAATTTCACTTCAGATGCACTTCAAAGCACTGGCAAATAGAAAGCGAGAGGAAAAACGTTAGAAAAAAAATGCTACTTCAGAGTGTACGCTGCAGAAGTTTGGTAATGTACGTTCGTTTCGCCCGCTTCCGGATGCAATCTTTCGACACACACATATAAACCCACCCTTCCGAGCAAACCCGAATGGAAACTCGAAAGCAAAAGACGGCAATGGACACTAGTCCAGCGCCTGCTGCGCTATCGTTCACCACTCTTATCGCAGACCGTGCTATTTCCGGTCCAGTGTTCCAACACGCACCGTCTTCAGCGATTCTCGCCCGGTCCGGTAAATCTTCGAGAAATCACGGCACCGGAGATCCTAACCGGAAAAAAAGCCGGATGGCCGGTTTCCGTTTGGTTCGGGGTTTTCGATCGCCACACCGGTATCACATTCATCATTAATGCCACCCGGGACAGTCCCGCCGGAGGGGGGGGTTTTCAGTTCCGGGGGACTTTGACGGGGAAAACGGATCGTTACGGTTCCGGGTGCTTTTGCTCGGATGAAAGCCAGATGGAAAACAAATCTTTCCACCAGCCTCCAGTCCGTTCCTGCTGTTAAGGTTCTCTATTTACTTGTGATGAAAAAAAAACAGATCGCTGTGCGCAGTCCTCTTCACTCGTTGCTTTTCATCTTAAACACACTTGTAGGAAGCGAAAAAAAAAAACAGAGAGGCAAAATGAAGATACACGGGAAGCGCGGGAAGTGGAAAACGTGGACGACGACGATCCCATCAGGTCCTTTGGATTCATCTCCGAATCCCCGACGGAATTCATCGGTGGTTGGTTTTCTCATTTTATGGCTACGTTAGTTTCATCCCAACCTCAAGCCACAATTTTCCACGATTTCCTTTATTTCCATTCGCTCGGTCTCGGTGTTCGCTCTGTAAGAATAGAAAGAAAACAACAAACAATTCTATTAGTACACACACACACAAACATACAGAAAAACAATCTCAAACAGAGTGGACGTTAATTCGAATGATAAAGCTCAGAAGCGGAAGAACTCACACGGCCAACGAAAAAAAAAAAAAAACAATCCCCAAAACAAAGAAACGGCGTGGGGAAAAAACTTAAATCTCTGGCCGGGCAAAAGCGTGAGCCGGTTTTGTGCACTTCGGAGTTAGCCGGAAGAGTGTTTTGATTTATTCACGGCCTGCTTGGTGCTGGCGATTCGGCGCCATAACCAGAGATAACTTTAAACCCACCAAACCTCGACACATGCACGGGGCGTGCCCGCTTACGCGCATCCGGATTTGGAATATTTATTCCAAACGGTGGTGGAACAAGCCTCCCCAAATGTGCGGCACAAACACCTTATTTTTTTCCCCCGATTTCCGACCTCCATCCAATTCCGCGGGAGTGTGGAAGTAAATGAAAAAATAAATACTTTATTTCATTAGCAGCCGGAAAACTCACGGCGCATCGCAACAGATTGGGTTCAGCTGTTTATGGGTGGCCAAAGACGAGCCCCATTGAGTCAGTCATCCCCTAGCAGGTTATGCCATACGTACTCACCCGAGAGGCAGAACGCGGAGGGCGGCCCAGATTGTTGGTAATAAAACATGGTATTAGTTTTCCTTCCGCTTTGCACCAGGTGTGCTTTGTGTATGTGTGTGCCACTTGAAGGCTGCGGGCCGCACGCCCGCTATCTGTTACAAACACCGGGCACGTGGCGGATTTTCTTGCGCACAACTTCAAGCTTATTTTAACCGTTGATAAATAAATGATAAAATAACACAGTAGGTATAGGCCGCACGAAACCGTTTTGCGTGGCCTCGAACGGTGGGAATGGTTCGTGGAAATGGTAATTTGGTGCGTGGGGCATGCTTGGTTCTCCTTTTTTCCCACAATTCTGGTAGATACTTGGCGAGGTAATCATAACAACGCCGTACGGAACAATAGAGCAAAACTTGGACGGTTTTGTTTGCCTGTGTGTGTGTGTGTGTGTGTTTTTTTTTTTTTGTTTCTTCTTCTTGTACTTTTTGTGCTCGCGGCAGCAGATAGAAGATGACTATCAAGTTGTGATCGTGCCATCATCTGCATGGCGAGTGGCAACTACACGATTAGGGGGTGGCAAAAATTGGCAAAACACTGTGTGCGTTAGCAATCAAATTATAACGTTGCGTTATGAATTGGGCGATTCATTCGAAGTGTTATGCAAAGCTGTTATTAAGGTTGAATTATTTATGTTTCAATTGCAGCGAAACGAAACACAAACGGGCCATGACTATTTGCGCCAATTGAACCCGGTCTTGAAGAATATTGGAGCAATTAAGGGATTTATGTGGTGTGGTTGGTTGAAACGATAATATATTGCAAAGTTTTCGATGGTGCGCAGTTTATTGCTTGGCTGGTTGTTTAATGCACATTTTTCTCTCTTTCTGATGTAGCTTCCCGAGTCATATATAGTTTTATTTTAGTAATAACTAGAGTCAAAATATTACAGCTTGCTGACATTGCCATGGAAATGAAACGAAAACCTTGATGGAGTTGGTTGGATAGAATTCATGAAGACATGATGATAAATATCGCTGCTTGCACAATGAAATGGTCAAAAAGGTTATATTGGTTATGGTATAATGTAAGCAAACCAAAAATTAGTTTTTAATTTGCCTTCAGCTTTTTGCCCTTCAGTTTAGAACACTACTGTCTCTATTAATACAGCTTACACCACTACAGTGTCGTGTAATATTCATAACAAACGCATGTCAAGTTTCGTTAAATAAAGGGAAAGCTCACTTTGGGAAGAAGAAAGCTAAATTTATTCTTGGATAATTTTTCTTTTGCTATTTAATCCATAACGTCTCCAATAAGGTTTAAAAATAAGCATATAAATGTGGGAATGAACAAAGAAGCGACCCATGGAAGAGTAGAAGTGTAATGAAGTCATGGAAGTATGAAAGAGTAGGGAAGGAGAAAAACAGAAATAGGTAGAAAGAGTAAGAGAAAAGGAGAAGAAAGGTTAATAAGTGACTCGCGGCGTCACGAGTGAGGATTCGCAAACTGACGGTCAAAGCGGAAAGAACTGTACACCATTTATCATTTTTTTTGCAATAAAGCTCTATTATCTTATATTTCCTTCATAAAAGTTAACCATATTATTTTAATTTCTCATAAAATTATTATTGTGGCATGCCTCGCAGGAAAATGTAACAATACTTCCCGTGAATCAGGCTCCCACTCGTGTTAACATTATTTTATTTTTATTTTATTTAACACTAATATGGTCTTCTTCCAGGAGCTAAATAATAGGAATACTTAGAAAACTCTAATCTGAAACAAGATGGCCGAGGAAGCGTAACATGGAATATGTGCTCGTCTCATTGTGAAAGCGTATCCATTGACCTCGCCAGCGGGAAATCGGTCTGACACTATAAGCCTGTATTTACTTTGCACTCTGTTGCGTAATTCGGGTTCTACCGAAGCAGGCAATACTTTTCGGAAAACACTTTGCCTAATGAGATCTCGCAACTTAGGCCTAAAACTCTTCGGAAAGGTGTCTATTAGGACAGTATCGTCACTATATTTAGTCTTAGATACCTTTATGCATCATCATTATTGAAATCGAAATCTATAAATAAAATAAGCATTTTCGAAAGCTGTATTCCTAGAAACTCCTCTTAAATCGTTTATCAGATTGCGTTGCTCTGAACGAAGCTTAAAGAAAAACGAAAACTCAAAGTTAAGCTATTTCTAGACATTGATTGATGTTTCTCATTTCCCTTTAACAGCAGCTATCGAAATACTCTAATAAACAATGTACGAAAAACCTGTTTTAGTAAGGTTTAATAAAGTATTATCTACATCGAAATGTAATGTCAAGTTTAAATGAATTGCAACAGTGTCTCGTTTGACAGAGACTGACGACGAAAACTTAAGCTAATTTATATTCTGCTCACACTGTTTAATCAAATTGTTTAATACACTATATTCAGCTGATCAATGTAACGGCGTGTTTCGCTCCGTTACAAGCGTCTGCTCGCGAATGGAAAATGGAAAATTCATAAGTAAGCCGTATCAATCATACGAACGATTGCTTATCCGGCCGAAAATGCAACGATAACATAAATAATGTATCCACCCCGCCACCCAACAGACCCATTTAGCCATACCGAATAAAACACTGTTGCGCACCGGTGTTAGACCGATGGGATGCTGCGTATTTATATTACTCTGCTGCACTTTCGCACCCAACCAGTACAATAATAATCAGGCAAGTCGATGAATCATAATTTAAATGTCATTCGTGCTCCCCCCCCCCCCCTTCCATCCCTTTCAACCTCTCCTCTCCTCGCCAGCGTGGTTCGCAGCGTGATATGAATAAATAAATAATGGCCACAATTTACAGCGAAAGTCAATTATTCATTCTAATGAAGTGAAGTCGTCGCCGTGGCCGAGGCATCCGAAAATGTTAATACGCGATCGCGACAAACATTTGCTTCCAACCTGTCCCGCATTCGTTTACGCGGCAAGGGTTGGGCCCCAAAATTGTGCCACCACCATCCGCAAAACCTATTCCGACCTGTATGATGCATCTGCCCTAGCCCCAGCTTATCAAAACCGTACCGTACCGCCTCTATTCGGTGCTCCGGTATGTTTCATTTTCGCCACACAATTACTTATCTTGCGGCGTTGCGGTATTATTTCTGCTAGGGTTTTTGCCCCGGCCGGGGGTTTGTTGGGGTTGGCAGAGGGACTGCGCCAAAGTTCCTACCAACTACCACCGTCATCGTCATCGTCACCATCATTATAAGCGCACCGCGTGATGCGATTCAAACTCACCATCCCGGCAGGGACGGCCACGGTGCCAGGGTGGTATTCGTTTGTTTGTGTGTATATGTCTGTGTGTGTGTGTATTTGACATCGCCGGTACCACGAGAGGCGAGAAATAAGTTCTTCAATTTATTTTCAAATAACGTGATTAAGCGTAGTATAATAATAAAAGTGTGCCAAGCGCGAATGCGGAAGTCTTTCGCCCCTCGCCGGCGGACGGCACCCGCAACCGGGGAGATTGTTTGTGCAGGGCACCAAACCAATGCGAATCGTCCGACGGTACCGAGCGAAGCGGGTTAGAACGGATTCGAACTTCAGGGCACCCTGGAACACCGCAGGAGTCTAATTATTTAATTAGAATTACTGCAAACGGTGAGATTCGTAGCACGGCGAGTTCCAGTTGGCGACTCGCGCCCCATGTACGGAGCCGGATCGTCGTGTATAATTATAATCTCGTATTAAAACCAACTCAACAGAATAATTTGGCTTCGCTGGCGTCGTGCCGGGCCGAACGGAACCGTTTCGCGTTTGCAAGCGCGCGCCCCCGGTACGAAGACGAATGCGCCATCATAAAACCGGCGGTACGATTATGGAAATCGTCATCGTCAGACTGTGCAGAATGACATACCATAAACTTCCGCGCGCGGAACAACGCTGGATGCGCAAGACGTCTCACGTATGGCGATACCCGCACGCCGTATCGTTGCACGTTCGTTTGTTCGATCGGGCCAAAGTTCCAACGGTGGTTGGACGATTTTTCAAACCTCCCGGGCCCGGGCGCACACTTTATCTGTGGGCGATTTATCATTTCGCTGCCATATCCGTGGGCGCTAGTCGGGAAATCGGAGCACACACAGCGCGAGATCCCGGCGGGATGACAACAAAGCCACCCACGCCACGCTGGGTGAAAATCGCATCAGTCAGCCGTTTGCAAGTTAGTAGTGCCATCTCGTTAATAAACACTCACCATGACAATCGCCCGCGCTTTGAAATGGCAACTGCACGAGCACGGACAAATATAAGTCAACTCGAGGTTTGCGGCACATGTAGCGTCGGCCGCGTGGCTAATCGCCTTTAGAGTGCTGTGTCATTATTGATGCAATTTTCCGAAAATTGGGTACCTCACCGCGCGCGAAGGGTGTACTAATTTGCGCTGTGCATTCGGTGTTGCGTCTTCGTTCGATGAATTGTACTCGGGGATGTACAACAGCACCGCTCGACAGTGCGAATGTGTTGAATGGGGTTTTGATGTGGCTAATGATCAGCGAAAACAAGAATGTGGCGCTTTGTCTGTATAATGAGGAGAAATCATTTACGCGACGTGATGAATAAATCGAAACTATTATTACCATAAAGGGAAACATTCGATGTTAAAAAAAAGGGTTTTAGCCTACAAATTTAGCTACATTTCGTATGAAATTAAATGGAAAACATAACCGTGCAAATAGACATGTAGCGATTTTTCTCAGTGAGACATTTCGCGATGCTATTCGATGAAATGCGATGCTAATTTCATATATAAAAAAACGGCTTGTCGTTTTCATCACGCGTATAAATTAGCTCAATTTGCGAAATTTCGCTCTTAGAAAAATCGCTGCAAGTCTATTTGCACAGTCAGATAAATTAAATGCAAAAAGCATATCGACTCTGTGACTTAAAAGTATAAATGAAATTGCACCAGGATTTCCGAATGTATAGTACCAGAAGAGCATCCACGGAAGAGGTAGCATCTGGTAATTTTTCCCGCCTAAAGGTATGCAAAGTTTAAACACTAACTTTCCCGTTGGTTGTGGAAAATTTCTTCGAAAACTACCAGTTTACGAACGTATAGTACCAGGAGAGCATGCACGAAAGAGGTAGCTCCTGGTACTGCGCCGGAAGGTATGCAATGTTTATACACTAACTTTGCAACCAACTTGCAATGCAATGCGCCGTAAGGTATGCAATGTTTATACACTAACTTTGCAACCAACTTGCAATGCAAGTTTGGTGCATGCAAGAAACTTGCATGTACCAGCCGAGCAAGATGGCGCCCAACTTCGTACTTGCATGCAACAAACTTGCATACAAACTTGCATGCAAACTTGCATGCAAGTTTGCATGCAAGAAATTGCATACAAGAACTTGCATGCAACCTTGCATGCAAGTTTGCATACAAGTTTGTTGCATGCAAGTACGAAGTTGGGCGCCATCTTGCGCGTCATCTTGCTCGGCTGGTACTAGGTGTTACCTCTTGAAAAACATGCTCTCCTGGTGTCGGAAATTTGAAAACAGCTGGTTTGTATGGAAAGTTAGTGTTTAAACATTGCATACCTTACGGCGCAGTACCAGGAGCTACCTCTTCCGTGGATGCTCTCCTGGTACTATAAATTCGGAAACTGGTAGTTTTCGAAAAAAAATTCTCCACCAACGGGAAAGTTAGTGTTTAAATATTGCATACCTTTCGGCGGTTTTCAATCAAAATTGCTGTACAAGGTGCTACCGCTTCCGTTTATGCTTTCCTGGTACTATACATTTGGAGATCCTGGTGCAATTTCGTTTATACTTCAAAGTCACAAAGTCGATATTCTTCTGTGTATTTAATTTATCAAATGGAAAGAAATGTTTTTTATAACCATGGTTATTTTTGATCAATGTTTTACCTTTTTATTTAGAATTTTCTACCCATCACGGGGAGGCCCTAAGCGACCGCCTCCTCCACCTACCGTTTGTTCCGCCACTGCTATTGAACTCAGTTTATTTCCAATGACCTTTACAATTTACACAATTTATTTTACTTGTGTTTTTATTGTTACTTCAATTAATTAAATTGAATGGAATGAAAATGTATATCTTTGCTACAACATCACAACTGCTACATAAGCTACATTATATGCTTTCAGATGGCATTTGAAGCTCCCATTGATAAGGTAAAGGATGATAGCGTACGTGTAAACCATTTCCCCCAGTTAATGCCACCTCCGTAGATCATCAACGGTTGAGCAATCAACTCGGGTAATCTTCATTCACTGCCAATCATCGCTAGTCCCATTTCCTCCCACGGATACGATCGGTGATGGTGAAGATACTTAAACAAACAAAAAAGAAGCACAGAATTACGACACCACAGCAAATCAATTCATTGCTTCCGGCGCACCGGAAAACCCAGGCAGCGCGAATGTGAAATTACTTCTTTTGCATATCAAATGAAAAAGCGTCCCCACGCAACACCGCCGCATCAGTGGCGGTACCGTGCCACCCGGATAGCAGCATGAAAAATCAGCAATAAATTTGAATGGCGAGGCGAGGCGAGCGAGTCCCGGGGCATATCAGTCCGGTGTCACACATGCTACATCACGCGGGCGAGGAACAATGCGCAATATCTTGATCATGCACTCACACACACACGCCTGAACTCCCACATTATGGCTCAAGTGCTTTTTCATCGATAAAAAAGGTATAATTTCCCGCTTCTTCCACACCATTGCGCTCCCTGCCCGAGACCGGGGGGGGGGGGGGGGGGGGGGGGGGGGGGGGGGGGCCATATCGCATTCGGGCATCATCGAGTGTGTGCATTAATGTTTATTACTTTCATTTTCACTGTTTCGCTCCGGCATATTTTTATCAGTACGATCATGGTGCGCTTCCATCACGCTTTTCCCGGGCAGTTCCCAGTGAGGAAGGTGGAAAATGGGAATACTTTAACGGTGAGACAAATGTCGTAAACGGTATCCCCACAACCGGGTCCCAACCGGCGAAACAAATGGACGAAAACATGGCGAAGCAAAACTCGTTTAGTGGTGTTTTTAAGTGACCTCGGCTTGCACACATACATTCACATTACAAAAAAAAACGACCCATCTTTTTCCGGCTGTGACCAAAAAGCTGTGAGGAAACGGAGCGGAAAATGAAAACCTTCCGGATGGGCTTTAAAATATGCTTGCCTATCTTAAGGCGCAGATGATCATTAAAAAAGGGAAAATAGAGAAAAAAAATAAACGATCCACCGCATCATACTGCTTTCACCGCCAGTCACTTTTGGCCACTGTGGCACACAAATGAATTCAATAATAAACCACCACGAAACGGGCGAGTAAAAAACACGCACACACACACTAAAAACGACGCCTGGGCAGTAATGGAGAGTGTTCGCTTTAATTTCTTTATCGTGACCAGTAAATCTTAGCCAACCGGAATACCGCCCCCTTGGTCTTTTGTTTTAATTTTATGCACCACACCAGACGGGCGGGATGTATTCCACAAAAAAAAGGGGTTAAGTTGGGTTGGCGGGGCAGCACGATGACAAAAGCTGACAATGTGCGAACTGTCGCACGGATGATTCCCATTTTGCATAATGATCTCGTTTATGGTGGAACGTGAAACGATGCCCGAAACACGATGCCCGGGCGGATGTAATGTTTGATGGACGAAGAACAAAAAGTGTGAAGGAATATGCTACGCTCAAAGACACTGCGGGACCTTCTCCTTCGCTTTCCCCCACATTGTGGAAAGTGAACAGTCGTCTTCATCTATCGGAACGATCGGACACGGTGTAATGGCGTGTAGCAGCACTTTCCACCACTCCATCGCTACGTAACGATGAGCCAACAACAATGTTACGGCACAACAATAAGACACAACACAACGGGACCGAGTCCTCCGGGTGCCGTGGAAAACGAGATGGTGAAGATATACCCCTCCGCCCGGTCTCGTTGTCTATCGTCTCACCGGCTCATGGCGAAATCATAAATCAAATAAATTAACGACATTCACGTGCGCCATTACTTCGGCCCCCATTTTCGGAACGCCTTTACCGTTGGTTCCCGGTACGGGTTTTCGTCCCATCCGACGGTACGGCGAGCACCAGTAAGGCGGTGTTGGTTTTCTGGTACGCGCTACTTTAGAACGAACGCTTTCCGACAAAATGGCGCACATACTCGATACTACACCACAGCAGCACACACGCTTTATGGAACGGGCACTGTGTCCCGGAAGCGTATCGATAGCCTCCTGCCGGGAGCGGCTTTTTACGGCACGGACAGCACATCACTCGGTCGCCATCTTCCAATCGGAGGCACGAGGCTCCGTTCCTGGTTTCGGGACCGGCTGACCACAACGCCCGGAGGGTGGTTATCTGCTAAATGTGTGGCGTTTTGGATAATTCTCTACCGAAAATCCACGAACCTGATCCGTGCGATACGATGCGAAGATCGTACCGAAGCTTCATTAGAACATTCTCACATACTTAGTGGCCGGCAGTGGTTTGGCAGCAAGCTTTGCACGACTAGACACGATTTATTGTCCGCGCAGCGTTTTGTGTAGTTATGTTTCTAATATTTCAAATTATTATTTCTTCAGTTTGGATACATTAAAACTTATGTTAATATTTATAGAAGATCGTCAAATATCCAGGGTCCGAATATAGAACTGGTGCATTATAGGCAAAGAGAAGAACGCTAATATTTAATATTAATACTCATTCAAAAAGTTTCCAAAGTACCAATTTCGTATAATTTTGTGTCCTTTAATCGTAACGTTTAATAAACGAGTAGTGTCCACATTCCGTATATTATATCCGAATATTCGGGAAATTCTATTCACCATCCCGCGATCGATGGACAATAGACGGCTCTCTTCTGTATATTTTACTCAATTCAATTCTTGATTCAATTGATTCATTTTTTTTGTTCAATATGTTGTTCGATTTTCTAGCCTCGATTCAATTAAAGTATTTAAATAGAGACAAAACCGCATTAGGACCAGTCCTCCGTACGAAGAACTGACTATCCAGCTAGGATACAGTAAATACAGTCAAAAATGTCAGGCATTGATCTTTTGTTTATCGCATATGCAAATGAATACAAAAAAAAGAATAAAATCGTGCTCATCTGAACTGAAAACTGGGTTAATGAAAATAACAGTCTGATGATGATGAAAGAATAGACTGGTTGACGTTACCCAAGCTCGTTCTATGTTGCTGAAATCCATTCATAGATACACATCTTGATAACTTGCATAAACTTGCATAAGTTATGTAACATAACTCAACTTTGCCTTACGTAGCTACAAGTTCAAACTATTCTAAATTAGGGAAAATCACTTATCATATGAACCAATAACGACCATCTCTTTCATTTTATCGACTTTTCAAACATGTAAGTTCAAACCGACGGTTGGATGGTTTAAATCACTCGGAACTGTTAAATTGTCATAACACTCGAACACACAGGAGCCATTGCGATGAAAAAGGTTCGTTGTCACTAATGTTAAATATCGACACCTTCGAGAACACTTCACTAGAAGACTAGAATAAGGTACATCTATCGTCTATCACTCTTAATTCTATGACAAATATCATGTTTAATTAAGTGACAAATAAAGGGAAAGTCGGCATGACTCAAAGACCCAATGAAAATATGGAAAAATTGATGAAAAGGGTGAATTAAGTACTGCTAAATTTCAGTTCACTTGCACTCAAATTATCCGTGAAATTAAGGGTTATTTAAGGGTAATTTAACGATTTTATTCTGGTTTGATATATTCTTAATGGATAAAGAATTATAAATTCTTTCCTATTTCTATACAAATATAGATTGTGACTAATTGTGTTTTTCTTCTTCATAATAGCCAACACCTTTTTAAAAGACTTCCGTAAGCACGGCTCCGGAATTTCGGTGGATCCGGAATAAAAAAGAAGGCAATTCAGTCTATTCATTGCCATATCGCATTGATTGTACGATTACTTCGCATGATCGCTTCATGCCTTCGGCGCCCCTGGAGATCTTAAATCAATCCACAATTTGCCAGCCCCTGCAAATGCACCCATCAAAAACGGATGGAATAAAGATGTGTGTAAGATCGTGGAAAACCCATCACCATGGTACGGAAACCCACCCGGCCGAGAGCTGATAACGAGATTCGGGGGGGGAGGTGGAACGCGGGTGGGCATCATGAAATGAGCTCGACGTCATCTTCCATCTTCAGCACATTTATTATCGCATAAATTTTCATATTATTATACACAGCGTACATCGCCGTTTTTGTTCGTGCCATGCATGTGTGCGTGCGTGTGGTCTTTTTTATCCTCACCATCACATAAAGGCTCTCCATCATCAGCCCACAAAAGGTCGGAGAGATTCACTTTTAAGGACATGCCGTGCTCGTTCACCGTACGGCCTTTGTTGCCGTGTGTGTGTATTGTGGTGTAAATAATAATAGCACACATTCGCCTTCACGAGCATTCCCTTCCTCAAAAAATCATCCCCTCCATCTCGCTACGTTCTGGGCCCCACCACCGTAACAACGTATGTCACACTTTCCCGGGGTTTGAGGAATCGTCTTCGTCACTCCGGCGACAACGACGGCGTAAACACGGTGGCCATATGCTTACCGCGCTTAAACCGCGCCGCTGAATGGCAATGGGAAGGCAAAGAAAATCCCAACACCTCGCCCACCGCTGGCTGCGTTGGCGTTGGTGTAGGCCGTAATGAAATTTTCACACCGAAACCACACCGCCCACACCCACCCTGATGCCGCCCCTCCACCCATAATGTGATTACAAATGGGACCCTCGGTTATGTAGCGCTTTCACCGGGCTACAAGGCGAAAAAGACTGGGCGCCTCCATTGTACGATCGTTCTAGTGAGTGGTGGGTTGGTTGGTTTTTTCTCCCTCTCTCTCTCTTTATGTTGCGCTCGCTGTGTTCGTCGCAAGTCGTTTGCTTAACAAAGCAACTGCATAATTTTAACAGCATCAGCATCAGAAAGGCACAGATGAAACTGTCACTGTAGATTAAAATGATAATGCCAATGCCAATCGAGTGGATGATTTTCGGTTTCCATTTCCTTCCCAATGGGGGGGTGGACACAAAGGGCCGGATGATCTCGGTGCGCGTATAGGGAGCATCCGAAAACGATGTGGCTCCCTTATCATGGCTCTGCATCGGTTATCTGTTTTTATTGCTATTATTATCATTATTGTTCGCCTGGATAACGTCGAGCGAGGTTTATAGTGACGCGTATGATTTTCCCTTTATTCCTTTGCCTTTATTTCATTTTTTCTTCCAACAGAAGCAAAAAAAAAAGCAGAATCCAACCGAGGGACGGAAAATGCCGACAAGACCTAGGAAAGACCCGGTGGAATTTTCGGTTAATCATCATAATCCTTTTCGAATCAATTTTTTTTTCTCTCCCGGCATTCCACAACATCACCGGATCGCCGGTTTCATTCTAAGCCCGTGCTTCGGCACTTCGTAAAGAGAGGTGGGGGATGGCAAGGGCAGAAAATCAAATCCATTTTTATCTGCCGTTTTTCAGACGCTGATATTTATTCAAATGTTTGTACAACGGCAATAAAGAGATAATTCCTGGCTGGGCATATTCGCTGCCAAAATAAAATCCCATCGAGCAGGTTTTCTGGGGTATGGGCGCGTGCTGCGATCCTTTTTTTTTTTGTTCTGCTTTTGAGTTCTTGGGTAGAGGAATGCTAAAATATACGTACGGCTGACTGATTTTCCGGATGCTCCGAGACCCGGGTGTGTGTGTGTGTGTGTGAGTGTATGTGGTACGTATGTGTAGACAGGAACGCCAACCGATCCTCTAACACCGGGGCCGAACATTTCCGTTTTTGGCCCCACCCCCCGCCCCCGGTCACGACGGTGCTCGGTAATGGTGAGATTTATGAGTCTACAGATAACCTCTCACCCGGATTGCATGTGTCTCTGATTATTTTCCGTTCTTCGACTCGCATCCCCGGGGGGCGCACACGCTGGGGCAGGGCTGGCGGTTTCCCCATCCTTGGGGGTCTTTAGAAGTTTGGGATTTCAAGCTCACTTGTCGCTTGCGGACTGCTTCCACCACTGCTCCACCCGTGCATCATCATTTCGGGCGGATTTCCTTGCAATTGAAATGCGCAAATTTTGGATATTTTTTCCTCCTTTTGTGCATCTCAGCACTTTTTGGGCTGTGGGTGTGTTTTTTCTTTCTTTCTTTCCCTGTGCTCAGCGCAATCGGAAGCTTTTCGCCCACTAAACTAGTGATGAAGGGATGTGTTGTGGAGCTCATGATGCGAGAAAAGCCCATCGAAGAGGGCTGATGTTCCTTTTTTTCGGTTTCTGTATTCTTTTCGTTTCGTTGCCCCGAGTTCCGGTCGTAATTGGGATGAAGGTTTTTGGGAATGGGCCCCACCGAACGACGAACGATGGCTGCCCGAGAATAAAAACGACTCCTAAAGAAAGTCAAATATAAGGCAGGAGAACGAAAAAAAAAATCCCCTAGCGAAGGAAAGCTTTGCGCCAACAATCTGGTAAATGATGGTGAAACGGTACGCGCCGCCTAGTGCCCGATTGTCGAGATGGTAAAATAAAGCAGCATAAATATGATTGGAGTGTTGGCTTAGCTGAAGGGAAATGGTTTTCGACGATGCGCTTTTCTATTCCGGGTGCTGGAGAGGGGGGGCCAAAAATCCGATACCCTGGCCAGTGAGGAGGAATGAATCGGGTTTGATGAGAAAATTGTTTACTTGTTAGCGAAACGATGATTGAACACTTTGCAGCCCGTTTTGCAGCCGACACAAGCCGTGCGAGTGGTGTTAGCGAACGATAGTAGCGATCATTTTACTTCTAATCCTTTATTTTCGGCGCAAAAAACAGTTGTTATTGGGCTTTTTTTGGGTAAGAGATTTAAGCATCGCAAAAAACAGACTTTCTGACTTTACTAAACAAATGGTTTAAATGTTTAAAAACATCAAATAAGTATTATTGTCATTAATTGCATAAATGCAGACGTAAAAGCTATTAATGTCATTGTGGGGTCAAATTAATGTCAGTGCGCTGTGAAATGCTACAGTGAATAGACGACGGCTTCAGAATAATAAAATAAATAATTATGTTTTTAAACTAATTAAGTAGTTAAAGTTACTTAATGGTGTAGTGCATTAATTATAATAACAGAACAGAAGTTTATCATATTATTTATTCAACCAATATTTTTATGCTTATTTTAAGCGTTTAATGATTAATTCGTTGCATTCAGATGATTCGTTGCACATTTTACGTTCTTAAAATTAAATAAAATCTTGATTTTTAATTAAAATAATCCGTTAACAACAATTAACAGAAATCGATTTTTTTTATCTCGCTATCAATATCGAATAAATTTTGAAGTTAACACATTGTAATGCTTCTTGTATTCAATAAAAATTATAATTAACTTGATTAACTGTTTATTATCAATCTAAATATTTGCTAAACTCACAACTATTAGCACAGGTTGCGAGATAAACGACAATAAGACACTTTCTGCGCCAAAAAGTATGCAATCAGATGCATAAAACTCTATTAAAGTACTTAATAATGATTTATTGTGTAACGATGCATTGTAAATTAATGAATAAATTAACAAAAGTCAAGAACAAGTTTTTAGGCAACAAAATATATATCCCATCACAAAAACAGTAACATAAAATCTCATCTTCGAACTGCAGCAGCTGTAACGAATTAATCCTCGAATGTGCATTGATGCGACCGGGAATAATAAAAACCCATCCACAACCAGCACAATGAAATTAGGTGTAAAAAAAGGGGCACCACTTAAAGCACAAGAAGCCACCTCGCCATTTTGCCCCCGGTTCCATTTAACCTTCGTGAATGGGTGAAGAAATTTGCCAGGGTAACGGTATCAGTAACAACGCTCCACAAAATGAAGCCACCGGAAAGCTCTTTCCCAACCTGACGCAATTTCGCAGCAAACGAGATCATCCATACCGTACTCCATCATGCGCTTGATGAAGAGAACCTGGCGCTCGCTTTCGGTCCAACGTTTATGCTTCACCCTCACCAGTGGGAGTTTGGAATTTTATCCCGAAAACAACTGGCTAATGTTTTACGTAATACTCCCGGAGTATTTTTCCTGCCTTCGTTCTACTTTCGTTTCCCGTCAGCCGTACGACCGGAGCGCAAACCGTCCCTAGCGTGATGCGTGTCAATTTATGCTCCAACAAAGCGACAGCACGAAACAATGCTTGAGCATTTCATTTTGACGAATGACGACGGCTACTTGTCCACGCTCTTGGGTTTCGGGGGGAGGGCGGGCCGAATGGAATCTGGAAGAATTGCTAGACACTTCAGCGGGAGGACTCACTGCAGCAGTGCGGGTAAAGACAAGTTGTCCTCACCGTGGTCGACATGAGGCATCAGCCCACAACATCTCAACTCGCTCAGACGTTAAAGGCGCACGAATTCCGTGCCAAAAGTGATTGCTTCGGTACGGTTTTGTTTCCACCCCACTAAATGGATGCATTTGTGTACATCCTTCGTGGCGAACGTTGTGCTCCACATGGCACGGTTTTTGCCTCATTGCCATTTACTTACGTCACTAGCAGTGACACATACGGTCCGGAACTCTCACGCCAACTGGCAGCTATGGTCGTATTAAAAATGTGTCAACGTTTTTGATGAATAAGACATTAACCGTGCGCTGTATCTTCACTCTCACTGCTTCCGTGTATACCGTGTACTTGGCCAGAAACTTCATCGACCCCAACCACAACACACGTCCTCATCGTCACCACTTAAAGTCCTTCCGTCGAACCTCGGTCCTCTGCGCGTGGCAAAGTTTGCGTGCCGTTAGAAGAGTGTTGAATTATGTGAGATCTTACTTCGGAAATCACTCGAACGAAATCGACGAGTGCGGAAAACACTTCAACCTTCGCAAAAAAAAAAACACCGACCCACTTGTTTGGGATTCCGGTTACAATGTCTTCGGGCCCAGTTCATGCCACTATACGTGCGGTGTAGGAAACGCACGAAGAACCTGCGATCGTTTTGCTAACCTCAAAAACCGCCACCATGTGATGGGTTCAAGTGATCGGGCAGACCCGTACAGACCCTGGTGCTATAGAGTGGATTACTGCCGGAGCTCAATTTACGCCACTTCCGGACTGTAGCCGCTCGGTATCGGATGGAGGGCGACCTACTCGACAAAAGTTGCCAAAGTTTCGGGTAAATCCTTTCGGTGGAAGAACTTCCGGTGGAGATACAGTTATGTGAGGAAGCGGCGGTAATTGAACCTTATTACCACCGCACAATCGATACGCCCGGAACGTCCCGTGCGGAGTTGGTGGTCGAAGGCACAAAGGATGGCTGTACAAGACGCGATGGAGTTCGCGGGGGAATCTTTCCAATTTTGGAGCACTTCTTGAATGCGATACCTGCATGCTAATGAAGGAGAACAAGACAAAATTTACGACCCATCGTCCCATCATCGACAGGGCTAATCTATTCGATCTGGGCCATCCATCCATCCGCGAAGATATATCCGCATTCTGCTAGTGGTCCAGCAGCTCGTACGTTGGCTACGGACATTGCCTCCTCTTGGTTTTACGAAACTCACGCTCGCTGGCAAGTCCGAAAGCGAATCCCCGTTGCTAATGATGACGATTTAATTTGTCGCTTGGGAACGATGGAAAACTTTCGACCCCCGGCCAGCGTGGAGAAGTCGTCCTGCATGGAGGGGGGGGAGGGCAACAAAAAAAAGTTACCCTACCAGTTGACCACGCGCCTTGGACATCACGCTGTTCCACACTGGCAGGAATAACTTCCTTCCGGGGGAACGGATGGAACGTTCGGAAATTTGTCTTCACCGTGGTGGTACGAAGTGTGTGAGGTTGCACCGCGGCGCCGTCTGCTTATTGCCGTCTGCGGTCTGCGGTGTACACATGCGGCCCCTGGGATTCACCCATAGGGCGGGTAGACCAACCTCATCGGTGTCTGAGTTTTCACGTTCCCGGGCACTGGAAACGCTTGGAGGCGTTTCAAAAGTTATTCGACTGCAACTGAAAGCAGACCCCGGACCAGTGGTTGTTTCCTTGGCATCGTTGGGTAATTTTTCTCGTTTCTTTATACACCCTTTCCCCTTCCCATCTTCCCACCACTTCCCATCCTTCTTTTTTTTCCTTTTTTCCAACACCATCCGAAGCACGAACAGCGCCGGCCTTGGCGGATGCACGAAGCAAAACTAATGTATATTCTCACCGCTTGTCCCATGAATAAAATATTTTTATTATATTCCTCCCCCCTTGCCTCTCACCGGCCGGCCATTCGCCTCGCCAAGACGTCCAGTTTGGACGCAGGACCAAACTATTTATTTTAAAAAGAAATGAAACTTCTGCAACACACACCCTTTTGCCGTCCCGTGTGAAGGGGGTTTTTCGAAAATTTTCCTCTTTCGAAGCTGTACTCTTTTTTTTTCTTTCTGTCCCGCTTTCACACACACCTTCGACAGCGTGTACAGCTTGTAGCGGTGTTGGACGTTCGTGGAAAATCCGGTCCATTCCGGACAATCTGGCTCGACAGAGGGCAATTTCTTCTGGTGGGCACGATGTTTCGTTCGCTGTGAGTTAAGATATTAAAATTCATATTATTTTGTCGTAGAGCTGCTTCACTCGAGTCGATTTTCTTTGAGTCTTCCTGCTTCCCCTCCCCCCACTCGAAGGATGCGCTTTGTGTCCAATCTTCTTCACTTTTCAGAACCGTTCGAATCTACGGGGTATAAAGGGTCTAAGGGGTTTTGAAGTGAGTGTTCGACTTGCTTCCAAAACATTTGCCTGGCAAAAACGGAATGGTTGCAGTAAGCGAGAAACGGAAACTGGTCTTTCTCATTACTGTACTGCGATGACTGAAAGGGAGTTGCATGGTATGGTAAAGCATTGTCTTCCTTCTGCGAACGTTCGCTTTGATAAGCAAAAGAGCTTAAGAGTATTAAAAATACAATCAAAGAACTGAAGACTTTCTGCTCCATTAGATCTCGAACTATAGGCATTATGAAAATTGCTTAATAATTTAGTTGTTTTTTTTTTGTTTTTTTGGTCAATATACAGATACAACAGGAAGAAAACGCTTATTTAAGCAGGAAACCGGTAATTAAAATGTTCGTTATCGACTCTTGACGTTAGATCTATGGTTGGAACAAATTGCTTATGTGTGGAAAATGCCAATCATCGAACTTGTCGGAGGAGCATATACGATCAATCTGGATCGTAAGGTGATCGCAGGGTTCTTAAGCATTAAATTGATAAGGATATAGCATACTTCTTGTCCTCGCTTCTCATTCATTCCGAACCAAGCGTTCTCGATGCGAATAACAACTGTTTCGGTCAATATTAACACGTAAATCGGTAGAAAAGTGATCCGAAATATGAAAATTCATTCGTGGTGCCGTGACCAGGATACCAACGAACTTCGAACTGATTTCTCAGACCACTATCTCAGCTAAACGGTGCGCTCAAAGTGCTAATAGAAGCAAGCATAAAATAAACACACCTATTCACGTGAAAGAAGGTCGTGTGAAAGATGAAAGGGTCGACCTATGGCACCCGTTCGGAACGTTGATGCCCTTCGGAAAAAAGCAAGAGCCCCCCAGGAACACATTAAGCACTGAAGCGATCCAGAAAGGGGGCGAAAGAACAAAAAAAAACGGATGTAAAATCCAACCAGGGTGCCATTTTCTCACGCACGCCACCAACAGGTCGCGTCGCGGGTGAGTTGCATGGAGGCAATATTGACGAAATAATTGTTCTGCAAAGGGAAGTTCAATCGGCAAAGCGGGAGAAAATATCAAACGCGTGCAATGATGGGGTGTAAAAAAGCACACATACACCCAAGCACGGAGGACAAAGGGGATGGCCTTATCTGAAGGCTCGTTGAGTGGTTGGTTATGAGCGTTATGACAAACAACCACCATCCTTTGCACATAAATCAATCATCTGAAGAGCGTACTATTAAAAACACATTTCCCCCGCACCAGCAACGCATGCGTTCGTTTCGTTCTCGATGTGATGCGGGTTTTTTTTTTTTCGTTTCGATGTTGCTCAACCCTGGCCTTACTCGTGTGCAGTTTTTCATCAACTCGCAGTGCGGACCCTTAGTGACGAGCTTGTGTGCGAGCCTTGTGAAGCACTCGCTGTACACAACGGGTGCTGCAGGCTCATCATCAGGTAACGGTTCAGTGTGTTTGAATATATTCACTTTCCAACCCCGGGGCCATTGGGAAGCGACAAGCATGATTGCTGGGGACCGTTCCTCTGTTGCATAGATTTCCCCCTAGGTGGGTAACTTTCAACCATTCACCGGGAGTCCCGAGTGGAATGCAAAAGTAAAGAAAAAAACAAATTAGTTTCACGAAAAAATCAAGCTTCAATAGTTCGTCGAATTCCCGTATATCACCCCCCCCCCCCCCCCCCCCCCCCCCCCCCATGCGTTCGTTTCGTTCTCGATGTGATGCGGGTTTTTTTTTTTTCGTTTCGATGTTGCTCAACCCTGGCCTTACTCGTGTGCAGTTTTTCATCAACTCGCAGTGCGGACCCTTAGTGACGAGCTTGTGTGCGAGCCTTGTGAAGCACTCGCTGTACACAACGGGTGCGACAAGCATGATTGCTGGGGACCGTTCCTCTGTTGCATAGATTTCCCCCTAGGTGGGTAACTTTCAACCATTCACCGGGAGTCCCGAGTGGAATGCAAAAGTAAAGAAAAAAACAAATTAGTTTCACGAAAAAATCAAGCTTCAATAGTTCGTCGAATTCCCGTATATCACCCCCCCCCCCCCCCCCCCCCCCCCCCATAACCGTACGTTGTCGCCTTAACGAACCAAATAAATACAGCACTGAACGACAACGGTGCTGATCCTATCTGCCCTTCCCGCCAGTGTCTATCGCATCGTGTCTATCGAAAATATCATTTCTATCGATCGAAGCAACACTCGCACCACTGCCAAGTGCTCCATGCGGTTGAAGTAAAACGACACATTTATGTTCTTGCCGACAATTTTCTTTTTTTTTTCTCCCTCCCGTGTTTGAATGCTGCATGTCCCCTCCTGCACGGGGGACACTGTGAACCTTTTGCACACGTACCCGAGCGTGTGCTAACGTTATGCTGTCGAATGATTTCTTGTGGCCTTCTCCCACCGCCCGATCGTCGTTGCCCTGGTGCTTAGGGGAGTCTGCCGCTCCCAGGAGTAGATTAGGGCGAGTTGAACTTTCTCACATCCGGGTACCCGGGTACCCAGAATCGTTCATGCTCGATAGATTACGACAACACCAAATAAAAGCAATAGCGAGAGAAACAAGAAGAAAAAAAATAAAAACACCGAGCGCAGAACATTCTTACACCATTTCGGTTCTGTACTGTTGTCATTCATGTGCTGCCGGATAAAGATCGATACTGCACCGTGGTGCTTCAACCAAACTCTCTGTGGAGCACTCGCGCAATCGCGCCCACACCAGCAAAGCATTGCTACCGATTTTATAAATGTGTCCTACGAACGGGCACCCATGGGCATTGGGCAGCGCATGTGGAGCAGGGACAAACTCACCAATATCTCTATTGTTACCCATAAGGTTCAGTGCCAGCCTTGCTATAAAGAAGCGATTTGCATTGCGTTCAAGTTCCCACAATATGTCGTGTCCACGATGGCTGAATGCCGTTGTTAAATGTAGCCTTCGTTTTGCTTTTTAGTGAGAAAACGTACTGCTTTTAGAGCTCCAGAGTTTTTATGGATCTTTTATTAACATTAGAACAAATTTGAATAGTCCAAATCAGACGCAAAACAGTAAATTTTAAACTACATTTTATAAGGAAACAATATTTGATATTAGTTACAGACGAAATGTATTGTTAACTTTTAAATCAAACATGTTTCTTGAATTAATTCCAACTTTGCTTAATATTTCCACTGGCCGCACGCTGCACGGTCAGAATGATCCCTTGCTTGGTTGTTTCAGAAGCTTCTACGATGTCTGCGGCTCTTTTGATTTTATTGTTTCTCTTACTTCCTTTTGCTCTGCTCTCCTCCTTTCTTTCTCCTCTTAACTAACCATTTTTCCCTTTCGTGTCTGTTCTGTCTTTCCTTTTGTTGTTTCTTGTGTTGTTAATTTAATTTACGTTCTTTTCATTTACTTTCACTTCTTCTTCATTTTTTCCGTTGCTTCCTACCCTGTTTTTTCCTATTTTTGTATTTTTTTCCTTTCACGGGATTTCTTACTTCATTATTGTCAGTTTACCTTAAGTTCGTTTGATTATAAGTTATTTAAACAAATATTAAACCCTTGAGGCACACAATAAATTTCATATGAAATGAAAATGAAATGAAAAACTTGAAGTTTTAAAGCTATTTTCATACTTGGAGGTGCTCTGCTCCAAGTCTGGTACTCTGAAGCTCTTGTATGGAGTCCTACAGCATATTTGTCCACGCAATTGACACACTACATCCTTCCTACAAAGATTATTGCAATCGTATACTTCAAGGAGTTTTCATATTCCAGTGACGCTACAATTTCGAGCTCCTACGGGCTGTGCTATGAAATGGCCCGCTCACGTCATTGAAATGACACCTGTCCTCCAGAAAGCACGGAATAATGATTGGCCAACCGTCGACACTCGACCGGTGTAGATGGCCCCAGCATCAGGCAAATACCGCGCATCAGTTGGATGCATTGCGCACCTTATAAGTACGTAAGTGCTGGGCACAAATTAGCAGCAGCACCAGCATCAACTATCCTGCTACGAGTACATCATGGAGGGCCTCTTCGGAAAAGAAGTTATTCACATAGTCATATGCTACCTAGAGCCCACAAGTATTCTTGAATGCTTTATTCATCTCTCTTCATTTTGAACAAGCTTGAATCTCGTGGAATATCTTCATGCACTGCTCTTTCACTCGATTTCTATTTATAAAATGTACAATGGCTTCGGGAAACCCATTTGGAGTGTGATATGACTGGACATAATGACTGCTGCTCATAACCAGATGCCGCATCGTTGTCAGCCACTTGCCACAAGCAGATTTTGTTTCTCTTCGTTTTTGTTCGGAAACATTATGCAATGCGCGTTAATTAGTAATTGCAGTCGCATTTTCCTTTGTATGATATTTTTATACAAAATCTTAACTCATTCTAACTAAAGCTTCTTCAAAACGTGAATTGTTTGTTTCAGCATGTTTTATATGCAGATGACAAATCCTGGCATTTCGTCTCTTTATTCAACTTCAATTTCTCAATAAAAAGAAAAATGGTGTGCATAAAAAACATACTTTAAGTAAGGATAACGGATGTAACTTCCAGAAATTATTGCTATCGATCGGAACGAAAACTTTATTCTATCTAAAGTTTTCCATCACATCTTCCGGGGTACACCGTTCACGAAACCACCAGGCCACGACATCTTGTTGGTTCGATTTCGCAAACTCCGCTAGCAGGAAATTTCCACCAGTTTGATTAATAATTGTCATCATTTGCCAACGTCAGCAGCAGTGGACAAGGCAAACGCTGGTGGCAAAGTACACAATACATAAATACACCCACCCGCAAGCACGCGAAGCAACGAGAGCGCAGAAAAAAAAGCATGTTTCCAATTAATGTCCCCCATGATTTTCCTCCCGAGCATGTCCGATCCGTTCGGCGATTACTTTCGTTAACAAACTTCTCCGCTTTGCCGACATGCTGTTCCGTTTTCATAATTTCCACTACCACTCCCAATTCCCATACCCGGCCGCGTCAAACGACCAAAAAAGGCAAGTTTTCCTCTCTCATTCGCACACTTGCTTGACGCGGCACAGTTCTCAGCGTTCGGAAACATTCCGTGGACTCTCATCGCTCGGAGCGAGATAAAAATCAATGGACAAATAATACAAAACATGGTCCTAAGTTTGCTTTGGCGGCTTTATACAGCGCATTGAACGGCGAGGAAGAGACTCTTCCCCCCATGCTAGCGCAAGGGCTGTTATTGCAGGGATGTCACGATGTCGAAAAATTTCAATTAGCCAAACAGTTTTCTTGTCACCGCCCCAGCATCGCCCCCGTAGCTTGATGAGTGCTTTACGATTCCCAAAAATTCGACCGAAATTCAGCCGCTCCGCGGAAAGTCAAGCCCGATGGGTAGGAAAAACCAACGCCGAATGGAGAAAAGAGCCTCAATAAAGCTCAATCAATAATACGGTATTACGCGATGGAAAAAGTTTGATAGGAAAACATCTATCGCAGCAACCGTGGACAGAAGTCTGTGGAACAGTGACGCCCGCGTCGTTTCCATGGGTTTGCGCTGATGAAAATTAGCATAAACGCTGACCAGCTTGACCTTTTTGACGCGTTATGTGATAATAAAGCAGGATGACAAGTAGGCTAATGTGAAAAACAAATTTCAGCACAAAAATAAATAAATCAAGCTGTAACTCTACGGCCCTCCGCGTCGGCACGCTACAGCTCTGAAGTAAAGCACGATGAAAATCCTCCGACGGTTGCATACAAGACTTTACTTTATTTTATTTTTCTCCCGGCGGCGGGTGCAAAGTGTACTAGATGCGATAAATTACTGAAATCCTTTTCCTTCCGTCCCATTCGCCCATTCCCGGGAAAATGCGAGGAAAGAGGCACACTCGCTGATACGCGAAAATGCATGCACAAAACGACTGCCAAAAGCATTCCCTTTCTCTCGGGGTTCTCCAGGATAAAAAAAAGAATTCCACTTTCGTTCGCTTCGTTTCGAAGATCAAACGCCATTTTCTCGAGCATCGAGCTCTGATCGTTCGTGTCGGAAGCATTTGTTTTCCTTACGCTTCTCGCCTTCCGTTGCGCACGGTTCCCGTACCGCGGGTCAACGGACAGAAACATATGTTTCGCTTTTATTTCGCTCGCCTGTGCGTTCCACGGGCGGGAAGAAGAAGCGGTCAGTGCCGTTCCCTTCCACCTGCACCATTTTCGCGAACCATTAAGCAATGGCAACGGTGCTACTACATTGGGCACGAACATTTCACTGCAAGTCCCGTTGCTTGCATCTTGTTTCGAGACCGCCACGGGCCGCGAGCTGATGCCGGGAGTCTGGGGGCAACGGTGTGGCAATGTGTGTGGTGCTTTGTTGCTTGTGGGAAGGTTATTTCGTCGCTGGTTTCGAAATTCAATTGTGCGCGCACTCGAAACTGACACGCGCGGGAAGCCCCGGGAAATGCGTCAAATACCGTGAAAATAACGACCGCACATTACTGTGGTCGGTAGGGGCACGGTGGGTAGCATTCCCTCCAGTTGTGCACCAAATGTGTGCAAGATGTCTATGTTTCTTATGATAAGCCTTCAATTCATGATAATGGCCGCTGCCATGAAGGTTGCTGCCCGTTTAAAGAGAGTTTTGTTTTCACTTTAATGTTGTTTAAGACGCCATTTGCTGAGAGAGTTTAAGCCACATTACTCAATACATATTAATAAACATTTTTATAAAAACAAAAAAAATATTATAACTCACCTTTTTGACATTTTTAAAAATGAAGGATCTCGTTATTCAAAATCAAAAATAGAAGAAATGATAAAAGGCAAATCAAAAATCAAACGATTGAAATTTAAAAAATGGGATACGCAATTTTGGGGATATAAATTATATATCCCATGCTTTATTCTTCAAAACCTTTTCCAAAAATTGCTAATACGTGTCCATATGTTTAACTTATTTTATAGATAAATTCCAACAAGAATTAACAATGGTACAAAGCATTGATATTGCATAATTTTAGTCTTGATTTAACAAGCGCACAAATCAGGACATGGAATAGCAGAGTAGCAGAGTTTTTTTTATTATATTATATATTATGTATTATATGATATATCACATATATATTTTTGTTTAGAGTTTTTTTAATCAAACTTAAAAATTTATTTTTAAGCGAGTTTTTTACTAATCAAACAAGTTTATTTTATAATTCAACGTCATAATGAAATAATAGACTGAAAGTTGTAACTTGAATAACATTCTGGCTTCCGACAAAGGCTATTTATCGTAATATGAAAATGAAAATTGCAAGAATAATGATACACCAATTTTTGGCTTTCAAAAAAAAGGTACACGAAAGGAAAGGAAGGAAATTTTATTGAATTTATATTTATTTTTTGAAATAAATATTTACCTACGGGAAGCTTGAACTGAATATTGCTTAACAAATACAAATTGCCTAACTTTAGGCGCATTACAGCATATTGCATACTTTCACTAGAGTACGAGCATAAACAAGGAACAGCGTTGTGTTTTATATTTTTGTTGCTGTTTGAGTTTAAATAATTGCAATTTTGAAAAGTTCATAAATTATACAAAAGAACACGTTAAGGCTATAAGTTAAATCGTATAAACCATTAACAATAAAAAGGTTATAACAACTAATGCTTACACTTGCTGCTTAATAACACGCAATGTGATTAGTATGTTGCACTAATGCATCGTTACTTTATTGTCCATAAACGTATTGAATTATTTAACCTGCTGCTTGCAAAATGCGCTATAACATTTTAAATTATATTTCGCTCTTTGACCATCCCACGCCCGTCACCATTGCGCCCACAACCGCAACAAAAAACATGTGGTTACGTCCAACGGCATTCAATGGCCGACTGCGGTGTATTTAATCCCGCTGGCCATGCTGTCGTTTACGGCAGTAAAAATGGTGCCCAAAATTTGTCCCATCCTGCCGTTACCGTCCTGCCCACCGAGCACCCGACGCAGGCCACAACAATCCCACGGATGAAACCAAGTAGAAACCAAGTTGGGCAACAACCGTTCCCTCGTGTCGTGTGTTTGGTCGTTTCTTTCGTTTTTTTTTTTTTTATTCTGGTCGCTTCTCCGTAAGCACCCGGAGCGCAATTTTCGCTGCACGGTGCAACCCACCTCGTTTATTCCGAACCATTTGAGACGCTCATAAAATACGTATTTATTATTGCTTCGTCCATCGATTGCTTTCGTGTAACGCTGCATTAATCGTACTGGCTGGTGGTGGGAATGGGGGGGGAGGATCCCACAAGGTTCTGGGATCGGTTCCCACAAACCGGAAGCCAGGCATGTTATACGCTCGTTTTCCTTGGGCTTCCCCAATCCGATACGACACCACGATAAGACGCTTCGTGTGCGTTTCGCATTTCGGAAGCAAATATCTTCATCCCCCTTTCTTCCGAAACCCGTGCCATGGCCTGTAGGTCTTTGTCAAAGTGGAAATCGTCAATTGCATGCGAGAATTTAAATGTTTACTCCATTTGCGTTTTAGATCGCATTTGGCACTGGGGGAAAAAAAAAACAAACACACACCCCAACTGAAGCAGAAACGAAGATAAAGATTCGAAGAACGCTTTAGGTTTATGTTGCACATTAACAGTCAAACACTAAACTTGGGAACCATCGTTTCCACCGAGGGGTCCCGTTTAAAGGAACTGCACGACCGGGAGGGGGCGGGCGTGGTGGGAGAAGGAATGGAAAAATTGTGCATCTAAACACTCGTAAACATAAGAACATATTACCCAGCAAACTAAGCACTCGCTGGAGACGATTCGCAGGCGGAATGTTCGAAACACGGAACGGTTATCGCTTCGGCAGTGTCGTTAAAACTTACTGCCCCTACCGAAACAACAAAACAAAACGAGAAAAAAAAAACCAAGAGACAATCGACCACTTCAGCGGAAATGGCGTGTCATGTTTGAGAATTATTTTTTTCGGTAGGTGGTGGGGTATTAGTATTTACTGGACTGGGCTGGGCTGACTGACTGTTAGTGGCGCACTTCATCCCATGCGGGATTGTTTCGTTCCGAGTGACATGTTCATCCATCAGCTTGGGGGGGAGGGGGGGGGGGTGATTCCGGTTTTGAAGGTGTCAGAAGTTTCCCGCTCGATCGTTAGTGTTTAATTGCGATTTTGTTTGTTTGGAATGTGTTTAAACCTTTTACTGAGCAATCAGCAGAAACGATTTCGATTAATGGAATTGTGTTAGTATTTTGTTACTGGAACCACCGACAGATGATGCTGAGTTTAATGCTGTGTTAGAAGAAAAGCCCTTTTTATTATATTATTGTAGGAAGCAAATTTGGACATGGTGTTGTGAAGGTTCCCCCTATGTTCTCCCAAAGGATATTCAACTTCAAAACATTCCTTCTGTTAGCAATATATTTATTCACTGTGTTAATGAACTTCAATTGATGCGTAACTTTTATTTTTTTTTTCAAATATTATGCATCATAAACAACACGTAACTATAATCCAGCTTGATAAAACTTTTATAATATAAACATAAGCAACAACTGCTCTAAACGCTTGATAGCTCTAACTTTAGCTAACTTTTAAAATGTTTTTTTTTGTTTAAGATTTTTTTTTTCCTATTTT
This sequence comes from Anopheles moucheti, assembly GCF_943734755.1. Classification (NCBI taxonomy): domain Eukaryota; kingdom Metazoa; phylum Arthropoda; class Insecta; order Diptera; family Culicidae; genus Anopheles; species Anopheles moucheti. Next base: position 86,032,680 of record NC_069140.1, on the reverse strand, counting down.
CATGTAAAATATAATGGTATTTTCTTATATTACTTACAAGGCTATTGAATCCATTTAATGTTTATAAAAATCCTTAAACCTATTAAAAGTCCTCTATAAACCCAGCAACTATATTCATATAGAAAGGCAACTGTCATGTTTGCTAAAATTAGTTTTATATTGTTTTGAAACTGAAAGCAAAATTAATATCAAGAAAAAAATGATGATCAATACAGTGACACACAAAAAATAATATCCCTTAGTAAGTTCTTCGTTTTCCAAAGCCATTCTGTCAAAACAAAATCTTACAATTTAACTTATAGACCATTGTTACTGGGAACTGGGAAGTGGAAGTCTTGTGTGCTATTTCAACTTCATTACAAAACATTGTACGTCAAGTTTTAGAAAAAAATTAATTAGTAATTTTAATTTAAAACTTCAATTCTGGGCTCTGTTGATTTCAAACTATGCTCTAATTAATACCTTAAATTCCCATAAGAAGCAAACGAAAATGTCACTTTATGTGTCAATTATTTCATTTCTTAATGTTCAAAAATTCAAACGAACATGCTGGGAATATAATTTTTTGTATTTGTATTTACAAAAAAAAACTCCAAAACGTATTTGAGCATCTCAATGCATATCTCCAATAGAGCCAATACCTCATCATCATCAGTACAATCGCAGTGACTTCCCTGCTGTAATTCCCCAACAAAAACCGCACAGATTAAGCGAGCGGAATACAACACACCAGCTCTGCTCCCGATGCTATCAAACGTTATTGAATCAAATTTCACTTCGAACCAGTAGCAGCGAAGAGGAGGGAAAAAAATACATTTAAGCCCACGAGTTGGCCCGCTGTCCTTCCGGTCTGGTTCCGGATTGCCTCGCAATCGTGTGATTATATCCGACGGGCTCATTAATGCTTCCGCAGTTGAAGCCGGATCTAGGTTTCGGGGGTGGGGTTGGGCATCAAAACGCGTGCCCCTTTTGCACCCGAGGCACTCTAAGCACCGCGCACTTACACTTACACCACTCTAATTGAATAGAGATTAGGACCATAAACATGGCATCCTAGTGTGCGAACCGTGTGTACCGGCAGGCTTTGGCCTGTTTCGGGCCTGCCTCTGTACCGAGTTCCGGTTTAGCATTTTTTTTTTTTGTTGTTGGTCTGCCTCTTTCGCGGTGTGTTGTGGTGGTTGTTTGTTATCCTTCGTCCTTTGTGCTGTGGGGCTCTTGGCGAAAATCAAATTAAAATAAAGGCTACGCCAGCATGACCCGAACGACCGCGCGGCATAAAGCGCGCCGACTGTTGGGAAGTGGCACAAACGCTTTCTGACGCTTAGGCTCCGCGCCATCCGCAAGGGCGGGATCGGTACTGGTACGACGATATGGTGACGAGAGCCAGGCGCATTATTAAAATTCTTCCCTCTGTCGGCGCGTGGCAGAATTAGCATATTTCCCGCTATGTATGCGGTTAAATATTAGCAATCCCATTAAAGTACGCCGCCAGTACGAGCCTGAATGGCATCGCCCGGGGAAGGGGTTTGAGAGCATGGAATTGGGACATGGTGTCGTGTCAGTGTCGCAAGATGTTTCCTTCGCACCGAGCTCAAGTGCTTTGCTTTGGGGGGGGTCCCGTCTGATGAACGAGCGGCACGGCATTAGCTCTCCGGAGGCTTTAGCGTAAACACCGCACCGCTGTACGTTGAGACCAATTTATTCGAGACACTTTAAAGTATCGCATTACCGGGCGCCCGAAAGCGCCCGCCAGTGCCAAACCGTGGGTTTTGGTTTCGACCGCGGGATCGATTCGATGGATGGAATCCCGCCTTTAAATCTCGCAGCACCTTAAGCGCTTTTCTACCACCCCATTAGCGACGCAGTGATGCGTCTTCCGGACGGAAGCGGTGCAGGATCCCTTACGAGGTTTTCGGGAGAATCGGCTACACACCGAACGGTTCCGATGGCTGGCCTATTGAAGGATCGGGAAAAATTAAACCACACCGACGGCAAAACGGCTGGTTAAAGCTGTGCACGAACCTGAAGCTACACGGAAATGATGGCTTCGCCGGGAAACACTTCATCGAAAGCAATCGAATTAATTATCTCTGGTCGGAGCACATCATTTATTTAAACCGCAGCAAAATGATCCAACACAGCCAACATATTTTTCAGCATCGAGAGCATCGAGAGAGTGTGCGTGTGCGTGAATTCGAATGATGAGTGCAAAGACAACCTTTTGACGGCTTCGTGCTACTTTACGATGAGCATGGTTTGCCGTAAGATAACTTAAAGGTGATAAAATTAAAGGCGTGGTTCTATTATATGACGAAGACTTGAAGAAACAGAAGCAATAAAATTAGCTTCGGGAGACACGAAACATATGTCGAAAATGCCTTGAATCTACTCTTCAATGTCTATAAATGTTGAACGAAGTTGTATAATAATTTTAATAACAAAATACTTTAAATACCCTAAGACTTTGCATACGAAAATGAACTTTATCCGTCAACCAGCAAGACCAACAATATTAACATGATTTATACGGGAGTTCATTCAACTGGAGTTAGTTTGGGAATTTTAATAAAATGTTAACATGCTATCTATTTTAATAAGGAGCTTTTTTCGTTTTTTTTCTAGCATAAACCCGTGATATGTGGATGATCCCGATGGGAACAGAGGATATTTAGCGTATGTATGAATAGATTCAGAATAATTTCGCAATGAGATTTATTTTCACTATTTGTATAACTCATCTGGGCTATTTTGTATGGCTCAATTTACTATCAGAAGACTGTATTCCAATTCCAATTCAAGATTCTTCTTCTTTATCTGTTTTGTAATTCCATCCGTAATTGGATATTTTACCAACATATATAACATAACATAACATAATATAAGGCTGTCTAATCACAGAGGTTATTTTAAAGAATTTTAGTTTTACTAGACCGAACCCAGATTGGTAAGCTTGTCCTTCAATTGTTTTGGATTTAAAATGTGTAATTAACAACAAAGATTAAAAGTAGCTTTATTAGAATAAATATGTATTTTTTGAAATAGGTAGAGAATATTTTAATAACCATAATTTCATTTAAATTAAAGAAAAAGTTTGATTCAACAATTTCAAGAATTTTTCGTTAACAAGTATGTACATTAAATTTCTAACACATTTAAAATTTCCTAGGCAATATTACAATGCAACATTGAAGTCAGCTTCAACCAGCAACATACAACTTTCGGGCAGACATTTGATGGACATTTCTACTCGCTAACACCGCCTGACAAGTACACACATCATCGTTTATTGACATATTTTTGTGCACAAGCAAAGCAAAAAACGGAAACTAATCAATCGTCCGTACTTATTCCGGTTCCAATTTTCAATTTCAATAATGACACACTTGCAGCGCTTTTATTCTGCTCGATCCAGACAGATCCAAACCGACAGGTCACATTCGTTACCAGCGCAGTGAAAGGCCCTGCAACTGCAGTGGATCCGGGGGGGGAGAAAAAAAAAGTTGTATTCCATCCACATTAGCGCGCTCCGAACACCGATTGCCGAGAGGAACCACACCGGGATGAGGTTTTAATTGCTTTTCGTTGCATTGATGAAACCGACAAACCATCAATTACCAGACATCCGTTTTGTGTGGGAAATGGTAACGAACGAACCGAGTGCTGGACCGGACAGTTTTGCAAAAGCCTACCATTTTCGGACGCAGTGCAGTGCAACCCGCTGGCGGCCAGTGCAAATACATTCCCAAATCTGTGTCCGGTCGATGAATGCGTTTGTCGACTCGGTACTCATCAGGGCCATCAGGGCCATCTAATGTGCTTATGCGTTCCATTCCGTTCCGTTGCCGGACCGGGCGTCAATCTATGGACCTCGGAGTCGGTATTTTCGGTTAAAACTGACTCGAGTGTACTGCCTCACCCTGCCTCACAGAGCTGATTACGCTTTCGCCGACAAAAGAAATATTGATCGCTGCACTTCGAACGGTACGAGAGAAAACCTTTCACGAACATTAAATACCCATCCGGGGGTTTTGAGTACAAAAGTAACGTAACGAATGTGAGTAAAATCATCCTTTTTTCCGTTGAAAAATGGAATTTCCTCCATCATCCATGTACATGGCAAGTGGATCAGCTAGGTAGCTTACACAGAAATGAGCTAGCCCAGCACGGTCCCGTTCTAAGCCAAACTCCTTCGTCATAAAGGGAAAACCGACTCATCCCTCCGGCGAGTAACGCTACCGTGAGCTTACTAGGAAATTGGATTTATTTTTACGATCGCCATGGTTGCCACGTATTGCTCCCGATGGAACACCTCGGCCGGCCGCCTAATTTATGTAGCACCTTTGCTTTGTTGTGCTCCGTGTTCGGGTGGGATCATAATGGGAAGGAAAACTTTTTGGTCTGCACCGAAAATTAAACAACCGTTGTTTTCAAAATAAAGGTGAGCTAGCCCGTGGTACAGCAATTTCACAATGCTTCCGAAGAGATTTTTGCGGGAGAGCATACTACATAACTCAGCCGGCGCTTTTGTTGGAGTATACATTTGATTTTTTTTTGTTTTTATTTAACACGGAAGGGTTTGAGAACTTCAATTTAAAAATCAGTATCGAGAACAATCCACCTGTTTTGGTAAGCCAAATATCAGTTCAGGTAAACAAAAACTTTCAGAAACCAATTACAATAAATTCGTAACTGTACATACATTCGTTTGTTGTTTAAATTTAGTGGTTTAGTCCATTAATGTTGATTCTTACAAAATTGTATCGAAATTGCATAACTTTAGGGGTCTTTCATCAAAGTACCCAATTATCCCAGGATTAATAACTACTCCTTTATCATCAATGTTGGTTTTTCGATTTAAAAAATTAGCTGCTGTATTCCAAGAAAATTTCCAAATGACGAATAAAAACTGAAAAAAAAACAACCTAAATGGTTGTAACAAACATTAAGCATAAAAACAACGATATTGCATACCTTTAGGGGCTTTCCATCTTTCACGCATCTAAGATACAAGAATCAACAGCTACTTTGATTCATTTTTCATTTGTTGCTCTTGAGAAAATTCGCTAAAGATCGCATTTTGAACAATATATTGCACATCGTATAACCAAACTTTCTCACCATTTTCAACAACCTTGCAAAATCAAAATGACTGTTTGACGCTGAAACGTCAAATGTAAAATGTCCAACCTGGCGAGGAGCAGATGTCAGATTGGGATGAAAGGAGGAGAGTAAAAAGTAAAAGAAGAAGTTTTTAAGTTTGAAATGAGCACGTGTCGTATTCGCTTCGCTCCAAATATCTAATCATTTTGTAATTTGAAAACTGAAAAAATATACACAACGTAGGGTCAAAGACATTTTAAGTCTATCATTTATTTTACGTGTACGATCACGGTACAAAACAATGACAGTAAAATTGTTAGAATTAAAGGAAGACACCAGCATTTGCTTCTATGGCTTGCCTTTTACGACTGCACAATTTCAGCGTGCCAGCCTTGCTTTTATTTGACATAAGCTTATTGATCGATGATTGAGGTTTACATATACAAGGTGGTGAATTGTCAAATTTCAAACAAAAATAAGTTTATGAGGAAAAAAAAACCTCACCCACAAACAAACCATTATACCTATCTTCATCAAAACTATCACTCTTCAAACCGGGACCAGTTATGACACTATGCTTCATCAACGCTTGGGACGCTGCTGCTGGATTTGCCGATTGCATCGCACCAGAACACCAGTCCAATCCCCGTTGGCCGCCGGGTACGCCGGCACCGGCGGGTGAGATGTAGTGCTGCTCGAGACTGTCCTAAGTGTTTGTGCTAAACCGTGTGGGAAAACGTTGCAATAGCACCAGCTGTCAAACACACACCGGGAGCCCGCATTTCCTACCAAACGGACGTGCCTAAGTGTTTTGGTAACGCTACTGCTGTATGATGCATTTTACCAATTGAAACATCTGCCCGTAAAGGTGCAAGGGGAGAGCTGAGTACAACCGGAGTTGTACCGAAAGAAGCCATGTTTAAAGTAACGTTGGTGAAACTGTTTTGATAGCCACCAAAAATCAATAAGCTTTAATGTGAAGCTGGATGTGTTTACCAGGAAAAAGGCATAACTTACTGCACAAAGCGTAGCTCAGCTGAGTTATGGGCAAAATGTTTCCTAACTAGCTGCTTTATTTGTAGCAAATCAAATCATTACCTTCCCTGCTGTGAGAGGCTGAGGGAGCCAACAAAAAGAAAACGATAATAATACAAACTCTTCACGGAGGGGGGGTTGATAGAACGAAGCTTCCAAGAACGTCTTTGAATTTCCGGCTCCAACCAGGAGACGCACGCAATACCTGGGCGAGGCATGGCGAATGAAAAAGTAGCAAATTCCAGCAAACCAGCCCCATTCACTCGTCTTGTCGTGCGAGTAAATCGGATTGTTCTGCTTTATTAGGCATTGATTTTGCTTCCTCACTCTCTCTTGAATGCTTACTTCGCCGGTAGTTGATACGTTTGATTTTCCATGGCCACGAAAAACGTGGCCGTGGATGTGGAGAAACATAAAAGAAAGTATGCTCGAAAAGCGATTTTGCACAGTAAGAACAGCTCAGCCTTCACAAATACCTCCCACTTGTGTACTCTGTTGCATGGTGCGCTTCTACGGAATATTATGAAATCGTTTCATCGTGACACTCGAACGACATGGTTTAATTGTACAAAAAGCATCCCAGTGCAGCAAATGTGCGGACGGTCGCAGGAAGGTTGTAGTACATCGAAAACATGGGCGATACAGCTCACCTTCGCAAACAGCATCTCCCAAGGCGCGATGCTACGTGACTGCTCTACTGCGCCTTACGCCAAGGCAGACGGATGTTAAGGCGCATCCATTCTGCTGCACTATCGGCACTCGGTTGCGATACGAAAGTTCAGCAGAGAGTCGTGCATGTGTTCGGGAAAAGTTCGCCCCTTCCCGAAAGCTTTGCCCGGCCTGGGCCTTGGGAATATCCACATCCATCCGTCCACCCGCGTTCCCACCCAGGTTGGTGAAATCGTGATTGGAAATTTTGCATACACCAAACATCAGAACCACAAAAACATGGTGCAAAAACATGCTCAACATACTCTAAAACAATCTCTTCCCGCTGCGCACCGCAAACCGTCGGGTTTGTGTGCTCGCGTTTCCGTTGGCTGACTTATTCAAATACCATTCCCCCAAACCGTCGCGCCCTTCACGGATTCGGTTCGGCACAAGTTTTCCGCAACCCGCTCCCAGCTCGCCCAGCTCGGGAAGTGTGGCTGGTTTCGCCTTTGATGTTCAGTCGGTTCAGATGTTGGCGCCATATTTTCCGTTCGCTTGCTCGCCAGATTTGCTCGCCGGACCGGTTTCGTCTGCGGTCGACAGAGTCGATGGGCCAACCCGACGGTCCAAAAACCCCTGGCTGCTACCAGGTAAAATTCCATCGCAAAATATTGACCGTTCCCGGAAGCGGGGGATGCACGAACATGATGCCATGTCTAAGAACAGGCGAACAGAATATTATCTCTCTACGAAACCGAGCCGGAACGATCCGAGAAATTTGCATCAAAGACGAAACAACCGGTGTGCTGCAGCATGCTGCAGATCGGGAAGCATTTCGATGTATCTAGTTGAACAGCTTCTCCGAAACATCGATTCCGTGCTATTACGCTTGTTCTACTAAATGGATTGAACGGTGCAGGCATTTTCGATACTTACAGACTCCCTCAGCAAAATTTGTCCTATGGAAACCTCTTCATCTAAATTACCTGCAAAAAGAAAGAGATAAACTATATAAGAGATCGAAAAAAAGGACATTAAAAAAATAATTCGCTACGACTAAAATAAGCTTTCATCGCTATTTCAGCAACTTTCCTACTTACGGCTTCAACTCGCCTTAAACTCCTCGCAAACTTTATGTTCTGTTTCGCCTGTTTTAAAAACAGAAAACCTCTCAATCATTTATCCCAAACCAACGCCCGCTCGCTATCCCCACGCACACGCTCGATAAGTTGTCGCTTTTAGCCACTTTATTCTGCCACTCTCACCGAACGAATTAATTATGGATTGACCTGGAAACAAACAAGCGCAAAGCTCCGATCGAATAGTGCAATCGCCGACCGGTTCACTCAGCACGATTGCCTCCACTGGGGGGGGGGACTTTTCGCCAAACCCGACAATATCTGCAGGTATCTCGGCAAATCAGTTTCACGTCTAATTGGCGATAACTTTTGCAATAATGGATTCTTAAAGCTTTTTGCGCCCAAACCATTCCGTGGGGCGGTGTGAGCTTTTCACTCACTTTTCTTTTCATCCCTCCCCTTGCGAATTGGATTTTCTAACTTCCAGCACTGCTCCGCTAGTTCGGTTCACGCTTGGCTTAAAGGCTGCTTCATCCATTAAATCATAATTATCCTTTGGACTTAATTGTAGAATAACTGCGGCACCAGCCACATCCCGGCCTTTCCTTTGACTTTCCTCCCGCCTCTACAGATTCACATTTGAGCTGGTTCCAGCGCCTAATGGGACACGAGGGTGAGCCTCGGAATCCTGCAATGCTGACGAGCCATGTGCCAATAGATGGATCGTCTATGTGCCGGCCCAGAACACCTCGCACACGTGTGTGTGTGAGTGTGTATGGGTGTGGTTGTCTATGGCGCACAGTCGGGTGGATGTGGCCATATTTGCTCATGCACACTCGCATATGAACACCATTTCGAAACGAGCGCACGAATCGAGCCTGGCAGGTCGAGTGCCGCATAAGCACTCTTTTGGGACAGATCCATCCCGATCGCCTACGACAGACAATCCTCACAGCACACAAACGGACTGAGTGCGGCATGTTGAAGGATGCATGCTACAAATCCTTCCCCAGTCCGTTCCCTTGCGCATCACCTCCTCCGTCACCGTCCCGATCGAACGGCAAGCGAACTTCACGATGGTCAGTCGTAGTGCTCCGGAACCGAGCTGCAGCCGGTCGACCGGATGAAGCGTACCGGATGTGGGAAAGTTTAAAATAATATTTAATTCAAATATAATTTATTTCTTTACCCGCACGTTCGGCATACGTACCGACCCCTTAAGCGATTGTGCGCCAACATTTGGCAAACTCTCATGCGATAACCGCCCTCAGTCAACACTTGGCTGTGCTTTCGTGTGTGTGTTCAACCGGACACCAAGGACAACTTGGTGCGACACAATTTATCGTGTTCGGGAAAATTGTAAGCAAAAGGTGAATGATGGCGCGGGCCCAGACCCGGGGAGGTTCGGTTGGCGTGTCGGTCAGCTCTCTTCCACTGACCGGTTGATTGCTGACTCCTTCGTGCTGGAAAACGCTTTCCATTAGGGAAAATTAATATCTTCTGCTATCTTTCGAGAGCTGCACAGACAATAACGCTTTGCCCGTCGTTAATCTTTCGCTCAATGGAAGGGTTTATTGGATTCGATGGTAAGGAAGTTTCTTAATGGAGGAAGAATTACAAAAGAACAATTTGTATTCAATCGTTTGGAGCTTGTTTTCCGATTGTACGATACGAGAAAGATTCGCAATCCACAGAAACATTTTATTAAATTGTTTCATTAAAAATTTTAAATGTCTCGAAAAGTTGGCTGAATTTGGCATCTTAACGCTACAGTTAAACTATATCCATACACCCATTGACCTTTTTGTCGCGCAAGTTGTATTAAACTAGAAAGTGATTTAGTGACTGTCAATTGTACTTGTACTTTTTAAAATTTAAAAATAATTAAAATGCATTTAAGAAAAGTTTAAACTGTAAGGAAATGACAATAAGTATTTATTGTTATTTAAGTATTAATTCTTGTAATGTCGTAGTGTCATAACTAGAAAATTAACATTTAGCCACCATAATACGACAGGGAAGTCAACACAAATTTGTATAACTATTGTCACAAAACCACGTCGAGCGATCATGATTCCAGAACAGCAAAACCTCCGCAAACAAATCAAGCTACAATAGTTTCTTGTTTGTTAACTCGAATCGTAGTATAATCACTCGATATTTTATAAAAAAAATACTCAGATAAAGACCGGACAAAGGATAATGAATAAGGCTACAGACAATGAAAAACAATTATATTAGCTGACATTTAACGAAACATTTAAATCCTTTGAATTATTTGATACTACGACTACGGTATTACTGCCTAACACGACTCCTTGCTTTCTTACAATACCTAGTCATTGATGTTAACGTTAAGAGTAAATATTTATTGTGTTGCTCTATTTATTTAAACGCTTTCTTAAACTAAGAAAAGCTCTCCTAATATTGTAAATTTAATTATTATACGTTTAGACCATTTTACCGAAGGGTAAATTAAATTACTTTATAAAATTTATAGACCTTATACTAATTAATATTTTTTTATTATGTAGTAATATTTATTGTAAGTATTTTAATAGTATGCAAAGTGCTCCTTCATTGTAGAGGAAATAAAAAAATAAATCAAAACTTATAACGTGAAATCTTCAAATCAAAATTAGACCAACACTCAATGATTAAATAAACTAAGGATCTGGCAAACAAAACAAATCGGCTGTAACAAAGTGCAAATAATTTTTAACCGCTACGTAGCGTACAATATCATTAACACTTAAGAACACATCCTCATCTCATGATGGGCATCCAAGGGGTGAAAAAAATCAAACAAAATCAACATATCTCTTCAAACTTAAGATTTAAGAGGATTTCCAGATTTAAGACGTTAATGTTACATCCTTTACGAACCTCAAGACACACATGTGCCTTGGAAACGCCTTTTGCAATTTCAATGATTTTAAACCTTCTTTCTGTGCATGTAAGTTCCTGCTATATGAGCTAAAATAAATAAACCTACCCGTGGGCAAAGTGTTATCGATTCAACAGTCCGCATCACGTACGATGTGTATAAAGAATTTATTAATCCTTTAATTGCACTCACTCACCCTCATTTGAATTCTGCAGCCCACAGCTAGCGCTGAAGTGTTTTGAAAGCAATCTCCTCGAAACGAGCTTGTGGGATTAAGTTTTTTCCCCCACACACACACACGCATACGTACGTTCAGTCGGAGGAGAGCAGCTCTTCAAGCGCGATTCAATTGCGGTGGTTGCGGGTTAACGCACATTAACCAACTCATTAATTTTTCGTGCCGCGCGTTACCACGAAGAACTCGCCGCACAGTGTTTGATTTAATTGCGATCAATTAAAGTTAAAAGCGGGTCAACACTTGGCATGTGTACGTGCACCGAGCTACGAACCACTTACGGAGGGACTGCGCTCTCAAGATGCTTCGTTCCGGGTCGGATCGTTTGCAGGATTTTATTTCAATTTCTTTCGTGTCTACTGGCAGAACCACCAAGGCAGAACCTTCTTCCCGCGCGTGTAATCTCCAGACCAACGGGAGGATTACATTAAAAAATAATTAGACACGATTTGTCCTGTCAGAAGGGGGCAAATTTTTACGCCTCGCGAAATTGTGATTCCAGGGTTCGCGCCTCTCGCTCGTCCATCGTTACTTTGGTGTACTGGGGTGGGGGGGCTTTAAAAAAATCCCCCTCCGGGAGATTATTACTTTTTCTTTCGCCCATCACCAAGAAAAACAGTCCAAATGTCACTGAATGGCCGTGAAGACAATCTCATGGCGTGTGCTTTTCTTGGAAAGATTAATTTTGATTTTGTTTTCGCCGTTCTTGCCTTCATCTTGCCTTCATCTTGCCTGCATCTCTCGTTTGACACCTTTTTGGCTTGTCTGCGGTACGCGGGACCGGGACGCGAAATCCCGCGAGCGATAAATAGAACAAGTGAACTTTCCGTGCTACACCGACGCCACATTTGTGGCCGATGTTAATTTGTTGGCTCGTTTCCAAACGAGGGCCAGGTCCCGCGGCCCGGAAACGAACACTGTTCGGAACGATTTCCCAGGCTGGCCGAATGATGATTTTCTTTCTAAAGCAACTGAAGAAAAAACAACAACAAAATCGTCCCAAGTTAATGGGTCGGAATGTAAGCGGGATTGTTTTACTGTCCGCTAGGAGTCGACAGAAAGTTTATGTGCAGTTTTGTGTAGGGCTGTTTCGCTGCTTTATGGCTGCGTTTTTAGAACTCATCCTATTCAAAGAAAAAAAGTTTTCCGACGCTTAATTTTATTAAAAGAAAAAATTGTCAATTCTGAAAGTGGAAATAATTATTTAGACGTTGTAAAGTTTTCTTACGCTCTTCGTTATAGGTTGTTAATTAATTCTTAAGTGTGTTAAGATCTTAGCAGGCCATGAACTATGTTCAAGTGCATCTTATACAGATCCTCTTATCGTCCCGCTGCTTAGCACATTCGATTGCCCTCTTGCTGCCCCAAAAGTCACTGCTTGCCGAGGTACAAATCAAACTGATTGCCATTTTCTCCGCCACAGAAAGAAAACAAACCTCCCAGCATAATACCGTCATTAATCACCGGTGGTCGTTGTTTTGTTCCAAAAGCGAAGGCGAAGCAATCACACTCTTGGCCCAAAATGGGCCTACGTGGGTACTGATGAGCTAGTGTCGCCCGAACACAAAACCTCATCGAGTCCACTGTGTCTGCCCACTGTCCATAATTGACTCGGACAAGCGTAAGCGCTGCTGCTGCTACTTAAGACGATTAAGAAACCCTCCGGTAGCGCGACTGCGAGCGACGAGCATGGCTGGCCGGTGGCCGGTTACGTTAGGCGACAGGATCATATCCTTTGTCTTCATTTTTCAAGATCAACCGAGTAATTTATCTTAATTAATAGCGCATTACAATTCAAGATTTGTCGCCCCATCAGTACCCCCCCAGACAAGTGGAGGGAATCCTCCAAGGGCTCCAGTTGGATGGCAATGGGTGGACGTGGTCTCCGGTGATAACGTCGCACCGCAACAATCGCTTCAATTTTTCTTTCCCCATCTCGCTGCTATTTTCATCGAGTATTAAAGATACATTAATAGCCCGGTTCGAAGGGCACCGACGAGGTTGTCCGTTAGAGATGTGTTGTGTTTTTTTTGTTGCTTTCTTCCCATCGGAGTAGCCGGGGGGTTGTGTTCGGGGATCGTTGAGCCCGGGAGTCCCATTAAGCACGGCCCACACCGTGCTAATGGCTCGATAAAAGAGCTCCCATTTCCCGGGTTTTGAAGCTCGAAACCCTTACACCGGTCCCTTAATGATGGCGTTATTGATGGCATGAAGAAAAAAGGGGGTATAGGGGTGTAGAGTAAGTGGGTCTGATTGGACATGCTTTGGGAATGCCTCCAGAATGCCGACCGGAGCTCATTAGCTGCCGTGTACCGTGTATCTTAGCCTTTGTACTTGATTTCTGTCGCGTGCTTAGAATGTATAAATTATCAATTTCGATCCACCCTCCGGCGAATGTGAAAAAGCGGGGGAGGGAATGGCTACGGAACGGTTTTGCCGTCCAGCGGTGGTTTACTAACTACCGCCACCCGGCACCCAGGTTAATTCACTCAATTAGCGGATTCGGTACGTTCCAACAGTTCCCCGTGCTTCCCGACGAGAATAAAAAAAAACCACCCCAATCGCACAAATAGCAAATCAACCAAACGGAGAACACGAGATCTTGTCCATCCATCAACGGAATGCTATCGTAACAGCATTAAAACCCATCTCCGAATAGATCCACGATTAGCCGTGGGATACCGTGGGATCGTAATGCAACACTCAATTAGTCGGTGGACGGTGATGAAGCAGTTTCGCCGAATTCTTCGATTTTTAGCGTATGCTGCTTTTTTTTGTTTTTCTTTCCTTTAGCCCCCTTTGAACCCCCGGGGGGGCGCGAGTACTTAAGGGGGGAGGGAGGGAGAGAAAAAAACAACATCGACACGCTGACACGCTCAGACAGAATAGCAATTTCCGGGCCGCAATTTTTTCGCTACTCACGATATTAAGTAGAATCTCGTTCTAGTCTTGAAGCTTGACCGTCTAAAGCCTCCCCTCGAAAAAGGAAAAATCCTTGAAATACATACTCCCCCACCGGTGGATCGGTGTTTAGGACCTTCGGTCCCTGCCTTTGTTTGAATAAACATTACCCCGGGGGGGGGTTTTTTTGTTGCTCCCTCCATGGTGGACCACCCCGGAGAGGGATTTCCACCCCCCACCCCCCGGGTGGCAGCCGTTCGGATTTATTCAAATGCGCCTTGATTGATTTCGCATTAACATTTTTCTCATGTTTCCCCACACACTGTTTGCCCGATGATGGGGCACAATTTTTCGACGCTTTTCCGGTCCCTCCGGTTAGGGATTATTTCGCATTCAGCAGCACAAAGCGTATACTGGCCCATAAATGATGCATCAATTCCACCGCCCCCCCGCCGGCGGTGGTGCCTGAGAGGGCCTTCTCGCCGGCCCAACCTACGCAATTGTCAAATCATGCTACGATCGATGTCCTACGGGTGGAAACTGTGGTCACCTTGGGAGGTGTTTGCCTACATTTTACGGTACCTCCGCTCTCAAAACGATGCATAACCGCGCATCAGCTCCCATGAGCTAGCCACTTTGCTGCGGAGCCACAAGGAACCTTGGCCAAAAAACGGGCAGCGCTTGAGACAACATTTCACTCGTTTTCACCTTTGTCTTACGGTCCCCGAAGGTGAAAACTGATTGTCACGCACCGTTGCTTTGGGGTGGCCCAACCCGGTCACCCGGTCCCGGTAGCTGACAGAACATCGAAACAACAAACAGCGCCAAGAAGTTGTCCAGTCAGTCGTTCGTTGCGGGTGGGGTAAGCAATAGGTCTCAAGGAAATGGGAAAAATCACGTCGTGTTTTCTTTTTCGGGGTCTACCATGAGGAATAATAACAAAAAAAAAAACTCAAAGAGACCACCAACAAGATGCTAATGAACTTCTTTCCACCCTCCCCTCCTCCCTCCCCACCACTCACCACACACATACACACCCACACAATGGGGCCACGATGTTTGACCACGTGCGGACGTGTCACGGGGCCATTTGCGTTTTTGGCGCAATTTATATTTGACATGCGAATAAACAAAAAAACCGTCGCTCAAACTTTTCCAATAGACACACACACACACACACACACACTGTTTTCCAGCGCCTACTGATTGCAGCGCAAAGTTCCACCGGCTGCCTTCTCGCGGAAAGCGTAAGAAACACGTGGTGGCAAGGCGAAAAGGAACTTGGCCTCAAATTGCTAATAGCGTTGAGTCGGGTTGGTGGAATCAAAATAAAAGCTCCACCTTGGTTGTGCGAAACAAAAACACCCCCTGCCGAATGGTTGTGCTCGTTCGGTGATAAGTGGCGTGGCACCGGCATTGCCACGCACGGTGACAACCGCTGGAGTGGAGGACAATTCTGCCCCCCCCTCGTGCCTAGGCAAATGGATTTGGATGGGTTTTTACGAGAGCTGAGCAGCCAAGCGCAAGGCGACAATTTCCACCGAATCGTTGGTGTAGTGTAATCAATGTAATTTGTTTCATTTTCCATTCTGCTTCCCCTGCAACCTTTTTGTGCAGTTACGGTGTTACGTTATTGGGAAGCACAATATTTTCTTCAACTTTATATAAACGTTTACATCGGAGCGCCACTTGCCGTAAATGCCAGCGCAAAGTGGAATGATATGCAAAATACACTGTTGGATTAATTAATGATGCTTTTTCCGTTTCATAATGTTAAATGTCATTATTGTGCCGGTGGAATTAAGATAAAGTCGGACCGTGCTGCTGTCAGGCAAGATTGTTCAGACACAGATTGGCGCCATCAGGGCTACTTAGTTTACAGGAAAACATTCTTAGTCATACGTTCATTGGCTGTGAAAATTATGATATCGAAATACGAGTTTGTTATGAAAGTGTTATAAGGACAAATCCGCTTTATGGAAAATTCAACCAGTAAGAATTTAATCCGGTGTGTGTTAAAGTTGCAGAATACCATCACAGACATGGGAAATAGAACGCAACGCATCCTTTTGACGTTTAGACCAAAAATTTGAGGACTAACCGAGACTCAGACGAGAATTCTTCCACAAGTCAATCCAGTTCATCCAGGTCTAGTTTGCTCCAATGGTCTACCGTAACTATGATGTTCATGGCGAACTGTCATCCAACCGCTAATAACTCAAACACTGAAAATTACACTATTTCAAATGTCAGTTGAATCATATTGGACACAGATCTCTATGGGATGGACAAAGTTATAAGCACTATGAAACTCAATGGACCCTTTATAAAATGGATCATCATCTAAAGAGTTGGTGTTGTACATCTTCATAATAATTATTATCTTTTTTGCCTTTAACTACTTCTTCAATAAGTTATTATGTTTTTTCATAGAGTGGGTTACTACACACCACAACTGAGCAACTCTCACCTCCTCTACCACATTCAAGGGTATATCAGCTTTAAACTACTAGAGTCAAACGTTATAAATAAATCCAAAATGACAACGGGGTTGTAAACGCCTGCACCGGGGCGAGATGCTCGGAACTGCCCCAAACTGTGGTTTGACAACAACCGAAATGTAAGTGATGGCGCTGTCAATCGCAAATATCACCCCACCTGCAGAAACGCTAAGTACTGTTTTAGATTAATGTCAAATAATCAAATATCAAACGTAGGAGATCGATTGCCGTTGCCTATTCCTTCACCGCTTGATACACTGTTGACATTCCGTTTCAATTTTACACATGCTCAAGTGTCCCCGAAGGAGCCTGTAAAAAGTCAATCCATGTCACACATCTCCGAGAGCACTCGAGGTAACATTGTACCATTTCCCTACATGTCGATGTCACGTCACAAGACGGTACGTCCTTCCATCTCGGAAGGAGCGTGGTAAGTGCTGTGTATGTGTGTTTGTGTGCCTTTGCCCACCCCACATTTAATCGTTTGTTTTCCTGTATACCGACCCAATTTAACGATAACGATCCGACACGGTCAATTAAGCAAGCACAATAAAATGCTCCGACCGAAAACCTCATCCATCTTTCATGTTTTTCTCTCCCGCAACGCTACAATCCCGACTGCCGGCGGGCAACTCCTGGGTTCTGCTTCCCGGTGAGCAAATAACGCTCGTATCGAACTTGCCCTTCGCTTTTTATTTTTGCCTGGTCCACCAGCAAACCACCACCATCCCGGTGCTCCACCGGATCGCCTGTTCGTTCGATATCAGCTCAACTCCATCGCCCACCGTGTCATGCTCCATCCCCCCCATTGAAGCGCTTCCCAAGTTCGATTACTTGGTGTTTTAGAATGGCTTTGACTTTGGGTCTTTCGATCGCTCCGCATAATGCAAATCTCGATCGAATTACAACCGCTTCTCGACACTTTTAAAAAGTTTATTCCGGGTCAGGGTCTGTTCTTTCGGCTTCCCCCCCCCCCTCCCCCCGAAAAGTCACCCGAAAGCCGCAGGTGACTGGAGGAAATCAGAACCCCCAAAGGTCGATTCTCAGCGATGTCGAAGAGCGAGCATAAAAGGACTTGGCGACCTGACGCTGACCTTTACTGTGTCTTTCCATTTCCCGTCGGTTACCTTTCACCAATGGGCAACCCAATTCCGGGACACTGAGCATAAGGGGAACCACTCGTGCCCACGATAGTTGCAAAGAAACCAACGCAGGACAAACAAAAAAAACCTCCCAACCCCAAGAAAACCTCCAGAAAAAGATAGGAATGAAAGCGCTCGACAAAACCAACAGCAAGCAGCAACGAAAAAAAAGGAAAAAGGTTCGACCAGGTTGAGTTGGTTTAGATTTTGTGTTGAATTTAACGTTTTTTTTTTTGTTCGTTGCCTTTATTTTCCACCACACTTTCCAATTTTACTATGGGGCGCTTTTCGAAAAAAAACGGGGTGGGAACTATCTCTTCCTATTTTTGCTCAGCGTCCAGTGAAGTTTACGGATCACTTGAATGGGTATATTTGCGCTGCATTCCTACTTTTACGTACCTCCCCCCCTCAAGCAAACGTTTCTATTTTTCCACACCCCGGGGTAACAGGGGTAAAAGAGAAAAACGAATAGACGTTTGGCGTTAAGGTTGGCCGATTGGTACTATTCAAATGTTTGAGCCCGGTCAACATCAGGCACTAGCCAGTGGTTCGGTGTGGAGTGATAAACAAATATGCTGCTTCAAAGCAAGAGGAGAGAGAGAAAGAGAGTTCATAGAGTTGGCTCGCATCAAGCAGCTTCCAGGAAAACAGTTCAAAGTGGTTAATGTGGTTGAGTTTAAATTTAAAGAAAAACTTATTAAAATAACAGGACCCAGGCTGGGGGCGAAAACAGGAGCATTATTTGTAACGCAGCAAAAATTATAATTTTTCCAATAATGGATCTTTAAATTTAAAATGCTTAAAATTTAATTTAAAGTATTTTTGAATTGTTCAAAATTAATTACACTTCATGCAATGTTAAATAAAAAAAACAATTAATAGTTAAAGGTAATTGAATTATATCGACTAATTATACATCCTTGAAATTTGTTTTTATATAATATTAGACTTTGAATTTGGCGAACTAACTTCAAAGCTCAACCTGCAATTTTAAACCATTTTTGCCCGATTTTGACGGAATATGACAATGATAAATGGCTACATTGTACCTAAACTCATTTCATCATGATTCCTATTTTCCATTGGTTTTCCATTCCAGTGTTTCTTAGGTGGCTTTCAAGTTGTATCTGACATCCTTGTAATTTAAAACATTTAATTTAATTAAATTCTACGTAAATTTTGATCTTACATGTAAAGTGCTGGCTGTAAAATCCGAAACAAAACATTCCACTACGAAGATAAACAATGATCATGTGCAAATTTAGCCACACAAAAACACAACATTCATGCTGCTCGACTAGTTAAGCATGCCCATACCAGCACCATTAATGCGAGGTGATAAAAAAGCGGGAGAAAAATGCCTTACAAAAAGAACACTCGCCTACCATAAATAATAATTCAACGCAAAGCTTGTGGCAAAAAGTGTAATGCCTCCCCGCAGCACAACCACTTCACAGCCGGCTCAACGGAAAACGAGCCAGATAAATTACGCAGACCCAAGACACGGTGCCAAAGCCCATCATTGACGAGGGAGCTTTTGTTTAACCGGGCAGCGTCTCCCAAATGTTTCTGTGAGTATCGAAATCAACATAAAACTGCAGCACACAATGAGCTACATGGGGACGTGGCGGGGACCGGGATTGAAGGGCGCACGTTCATGGACATACTGAAATCCCGGCAGGCGCACACAATCTAAGACACACACACACACACACGGAGACCCTTATCGGGGTGCTTTCCCGAGAAAGTTGAAAAGGAGAATCAATTTGCTGTTATCATAATTTTCAATATTTTCTACCGTACCAGTTTGCCTGCGAGCACCGTTTGGGTCACCTCCCCCCCTCTGTTGGATTTGGTCGACCGTAAAACGAGGGCCGCGGCACAGGGCACAAGACAGACCGAGGCGAGATGTTACGCATCCACTTTCGGCTCGAAGGCAAAGGGGCCCGGACCGTTGCCAAGTTTTGTGATAATGTTTATTTACCTTTCACTCCACCGGGTACGGTTCGTGGCTCCGGGCGTGAGCGAGACACGGCCACTGATCTCCGGGGGGGGGGGGGGGTCTGCCGAATGCATGGGGGAGGGGGGGGGGGGCGTCCCAACCGAACGCAGCGCCCAAGACGATGGTTGAAGCATAAATTATTGGATTTCAAACTTTAAGTGCGCTCGGATTTCCAGTACCGCCCAAAACCCGAGCACGGCACTCGGTGTCTCCCGTCCATGTGAGTTTTTTTCTCCACCACCCTGCCTGCGTCCTTCGACGCACTTTACAGCTGCGATTGGGACGTGCCTCGCAAGACCCCCGGACGCGGTCTGCACTGTCACGGTTCTTGCCGGTGCTGGAAGGCTTTAAAAGGACTTTGTGCCAAACGGGCGCGTGATAATGGGAAGGATTGTTTATAGCACACAGCAACTACTCTTACAGGGGACAGGATCGAGTGTTCGAAACGCGACCAAGAGTGGGAAAGAAGCTTAATATTCTAATGCGTTTTTTTTTGTCATATTTTCTTATTACCAGCACTTCATCACGATGAGCTCAATGGTACTTCACAAAACGAATTGTGTTATTCGAAACAAATCCTTGCCCTTATATCATAAAGGGAAATTTTAGTTTAAAGCTCTTTTCTTCATGTTAGTCTCTATTTGTTCTTCCTCTTCATTTGCCTCTTCTTTGAGACACAAAATCCACACAAGAATTATGTAATTGCCAGAAAAAAAAATAAAAACGGATGGTTGGGTACGAAAAAAAAACAGCTCATGACGGGATTTGAAACAGGATCCTACCGTGTGAATACCTATTCCGCTACCATTATACTATACGGGCATTACATGTAACGGAGCAAATAAATGTTTGATCTCTGTTTTTATTCGATATGAAAGGACATTCATAATCAACTGCAAAAGATTCTCTTGCAGGAATTATTTAATTAACATTACTTTAGTTTATATGTACGCAATAACTTTCCCAATAACCTTCTGTCAAACTATTCCGCCCCCGGAATGTGCACAATGTTTCGCTGCTTCGTTTGCGCGCAGCATAAAATATTCAGCGTCCTTGAAAAATGCCATCCCCTTTTTTGGGCCGAGCAAAAAAAAATATTATTTGTCAGAAATCATTTTCCACAGCAACGCACAACAACGCAGCCAAAAAACAATGGGCACCAGAAGAAGAAAAAAAAAAGCCCGAACCCGGTGAAAACACCGCCCGCAAAACCAGCAGTGGGCAGCAAGGAAGGAGGGTGACCGGACCGGGACGGACGACCCGGAATTTCGGTGTTGATTGGCACTGCTCGGCGGCGTGATGAAGTTAGACTTTAAATTGAATTCACATTTAAATGAAAGTGTAGCCCGAAACCTTCGATTGATCGGTTCCATTCCGGACGGGCGTCATTTTACTTTCCCCACCCTCCCGAATGGGCGCGCTGCGCTGAAGAGGAAACAAATCATCGGAAGAAAAGGAGCACAAAAAAATGAACAAATACAACTTATGTTCACTTTATACTCTCACACCCCCACAGCGGGGTGTCCCTGGGTGCCGGGTACCGGGAACGGGCACCGAACTCGATCGGGTGATTTGATTTTATTTATTTCAATCGTTTTGTTTACTTTTCCAATATAATCACTTCCCATTAATAATTATTTTGGATTGCTTTCTTTGCTTCGCTTTCAACTTCATTTCGGGGAGACCGGATGGCTGGATGGCCGAACCGGTTTCGGTGCTATTTTCTTCTGTTCATTTTCCGGAATTTGAAAAATCGATTTCGACCAGATTTCCTTCCATTTTGGGAAATTCGCCTTCGCGAATGCGTGCAACGTGGCTCCGTTGCGTGGGCAGAGAAGCTTTTTGAAGATATCTAAAATTTCTCAAGGCTCAAAAAGACCGTGGATACGTTAAAAAAAGAGAAATAAAATTCACGCGAACCGGTGCAGAAACACAAGAGCCCAGAGTTGGGTAAGCGTGGCGCAGTTGTGTGACTGACGCGCAAAAGCCGGTTGCAACCATCCTTTCATCCCAACGCTATCTCTCTCGTCGGAATTCTTTTCTTTACAAGTTCAACACGGCACCATATCCCGAACCATGGGGTTCCATTATTTTTCTTTTTACTTCCCCTTTTTTTGTTATGTTTATGCCCATAAGCGGTTAGCACTTTTCGGGTCTACCTTTGCCGAAAAAGATGACAACGATCGGCGTCTGTTTTTGGGCGGAAGGCGAGCGTCCCATTTGACGACATCGAATTTTCACGATGCCTCTAAAAGCAAGGATTTCGTTTTTTTTTTGCTTCAAAGTGGAGGCGCCCAATTTTAAGAGTATTTGCGAAACTGCGTGCCTGACTCACCTTCAACCCGCGGGAAAATGAATCTTTTCCACCTTATTTATCGCACGATCGTGATTACCGTCCGCGTCAAGTGCTGGGGCGCTCATTTGCATGCGTTCTAATTTTCTCCACACATCATCACCACGCACCGCGGGCAGATTGTAAAGTATTAAAAATTCGTTTTTACCTCGCTGAACTTTTTCGCCTGATAGTGAAATCGGAAAAAAGACACACTCGCACACACACACTCACGGGCACACAAAATGGTTGCATATTTCCATAAAAATTGCGCCACAAAATGATAATACTTTCGCCTGAAATAAAATTAAAGGAAAAAAAAAACACACGCACACAACCAACCACGTTGATGGGAAAATTGTTGGAACGTGGAGAAAAATGTGCACGATATGCAAAAGTTTTCCACTGCCAGGCAAATGGTGAAAACCCGGAAGCATTGCCAACGGTGCGGGAGAAGAGTTTCCCAGCGCCACGAGCATTGTAAAGCGGGACCCCAAAAACGTGAAGGATCAAAATCCGATTAGCAGCCGAGTTGCAGTTGCGATGTTGGTGGGTGAGAAAGTAAAAAATCGGGACTGCTGTTTAAAAAGGGAGCACAGCGAGACAAAAAGTCCCCAGCGGGGTTTGTTTTTTTTTTTTGGTTGTATAATTGAACGACCTAAACAAACAGTCAACCTGCTTTGCGGAGGTACAACTTTTGCCGTGGCCTGTTGTTTAGCCTAGAAGCTAACCGAATCGGATCCATCCCGTAAGCTCCGCCACGGATCCACCTGTCACGGTTACGGATGAACCACGGGGATGTGTTTTCCATTCGGTGACGGATTGAATCTAAATGTACTTTTCGTACGGTTAAATATCCCGGCTTTCCCGTTCCGCGTACCTTCGCGTTGCGCAGAGAAAAAAAAAACATTGAAAAAAGCTTTCCCGAAACACCAGCACGCAGCACGTGCCACACACGAATTCGGAAAATTCATCAAATGACCCGAAACTTGTTGATTAAACTTCGACACGAAAACAGCATCAGCAAAAACCCCCGGACCAAAAATCGCACTTTGTTAGTATTAGCTAAATCGAAACGGTGCGAAAAACCGCACCGGACGGAGGAAAACACAACATTGTGCCACCGCCGCCGCACCGCAAAACGGGTGGCCAAGTGAGCGCAAGAATATTACATCGGATTAGCGCGATTGATGTTGCGTTACCTGGTGCGTTTTTCATCCCCCCCGCGTGGAAAATAGCAAAAACAAACCAGGAGCAAAGCTCCACCAAGGGAAGGACAGCAACCCCGCCGGGTACTGAAAGCACGTGAAAGGTGAAAAAGTTTTCCCCAAAGCCACCGGCATCGAGGCCGCTTCCCCCCCACCTCTGCCCACCCTGTGGTGGGTGGGTGGGAAAGTTTTGATGGAAAAGTTGATTTCGGCCAGGCCGGAGATTAGGCGGTTCGGTTATGGGGGTTATGGGGGAGGGGTTGGAAAATTTGCCATTGTTTTGTGACAGTTGATTAATTTTCCACAATCGAACGCAATGGCACGGAATGGTATTTGCTGTCAATTCGACTGGTTTTCTGGGCTGGAACGGTGTAAGAAAAGGTGGGTGGGTCACCACGCGAAGTGACAAACTTTTACCAGCGCCAGTTACCAGCGAGCAGTGCAGTGATACGGGTGAATGGTTTTCTATTTTGAAAGGTACGGTGTGAATGCGGTGGACGGAAGTTGATTATTGCGTGTGGAGGTGATTTTCCACATTTTTAACACGTTACGCACAATTGCTGTACTCAGAAGCAGAGCCATTTTCCTGGGTAGGTTAGCAATCAAGCAATGTTCAAGGTGGGTTAATGGTAAACCCTAAAATAGATTCGTGATAATATAGATTGAATTTTCAATCCATCATTTCGAGCTACATTTTAAAGTTTTACTTCCTTTGGTTTACCTTCAGCGCATCATTCAGTGCATCAATGTGCCCTTTTTTTGTATTTATATTATTTTATATTCTTATATTTATATCTCTTATATTTTTTGCGGTATATACATCTAATTCAAGATATTAGATAAGATGGCCGAGTGGAAACTCTACCCGAAATACCACAATGAATGAATGAATGAGTCACACCTCTGGTGAAAACACAAAACAAAAATAATATCGGAGTATTTTTATGACTTCATTATTCAAAATGTTTAGCCACAAAACACCCGAACAACCTATCGACTATTTTGTAGGCGGCAGAGTTGAAATGGAAATTAATTAAACTCCAAGCAACACACTTTTTCTTCGTCGGCAAAACAACCTCAAGTGGTCTAGGATAGCCATTACTGGCTTTCTTTGACATAATTCTGCTGTAGCGGGATAGTCAGTGCAGCGTACGGGTCCAAATGGGATTTTCCGATCGGAGTCTGATCGTGTCCGAAAACCGGTTACCAATACACCACCATCCGACCCAGCAACACCCTGGTTTAGTTAATTCAAATAATTAAATCAGTTTTTGCGGCTCTTTTAAGGAAACTGAGGCCTGAGCTTAGCCTTTGGTTTCAAGGCAGGAAGGATGCGGATATCTTTGGTAATTGTTGCTATTTTCAATCAAATTTGTTTATATCACTGTTTAAAGCACCCTAATATGATTTACCCCGTACATTCTGTGGCATTCATGATACACATTTTGAAGGCCAAAACTATTACTTCCCAACAAAGCAAGGAACATAGAAGATGTTTTGATGAGGTCATGAGGTCTATGCAAGCAAGAGAAGATATCTGAGCCAAGCTTTTCTTGCTTTCTTAGGCGTACGTAACTTTATAGCCAGTTCCATGTACCTGTGATCGAACGAAAATGGCAATCATCTGAAAAATAGTACGTTAGTGTGGTATCTGATAGCTGAAACTTGTGTGGTATCAAATACCGTCCAACAACAGGTTGACGTCAGACTAAAAATAATTTAGCGACACACATTAGCAAAACCTTAGCGGTGGCTACTATTGGAAGGAATTCCATCTTTAATAAAAGCTTATTTCCAGCCAGAATTAACACAATGACTTGGCCACCCTTATCGTCAAACTTTGAAATCATTTTGAATGTTGGAAATTCTCAAAAACAGTGATACTTTACGGAGCGTGAAAAGCCGACCATCTTCAAAACTCTTAAGAAATAGACAAATATTCTATCGAAAATGGTCACCAGGAAATGGAACCTACCATAAAAAAAATGTTTTCGTAGTTCAGAATGTTTTATTGAACACTGAATCATCTCTTTTCCGTTGCTGTAAGCTCTTTTTAGCCGGAGTTCTCTCAACAGTCTTAAACAGGGTTTCAATCTAAAACACCAATGTTGATAATTTTTTTTTCAGAGAAATATTTCAAGGGGAATAAAGCATTCAAAGGGAACTCATAACTGTCCATTAAATCATCTGATATATGTCGACACTATTTTACAGCCGAATGCAGAAAAAAGCAGTAACGGCAGTATTTTATTTCAAAATATCTTCCTACACCAAAGCCTGTACAAAGCCCTACTAAAGCCCGCCAACAATGATAAGACACTCGTGGGAAATAGTAATCAAACGGGCCAACAAACATGACATTCACATCATGCCCCGTACATAGTACTGCACAAGTCACGACAACCAGTACCGGTCTCAATATCCGGCCTTTCACATCACTAAAAACCATTGCCAGTGCCAGTCATTCCACTATCGACGAGTGCAGCATGAGCATACCAAACGAGCTCACTTAAATGTAACAGCCGACACAGCCGAAACACGAGCAACGAAACCGAGCAACCGGGGGCAAGATATCCGAAAAATAATCTTCATCATGTTTTGTGCTTCGTCTTTCTTGCTTTTTGTCACATCCAAAAACAAACAAGCTTTCATTTCCCAGGTCCGCTTGCAAGTAGATGCAATCTTTTTATCGTACAGCCGGTTTGGTTTGGTTTTTTGTCTGCTGTTCAGCTGCACTAGCGCTGCACTTTCATTTCAGACGTGTTGTATGCAAATTTGGTGTACTTTGCCCGGGCACGGGCAGACGAAAATATTGTGAAACGTTGAGTACATCAGGATGAACTAGGCTTTTCCCAATCCTGTATCGTCAGGTGTGTTTGCCCCACACTCTCACCCTCAAGATGCACACACACACACGCGCGCTAAATTCCCCAACGACAGTGAGGGACTTACAGCACAATAACACGACTTCATTTCCGGTTCCGGTGATGTTCATTTGTTTGTACATGGCTCTGTTTTTTTTTTTTTGGGTGCCGGTAACCACTTTCATCAGTTTTCGAATACAGATGCTTTTTCCGGCAGCCAAAATGACATCTTGTTTTATCTTGATGACTTGATGTGTGCACGCTCGAGCACATGAAAAGGAAACGTCCCAGCGGTGATGCAGCCGAAAGAAAAAAAAACTTGGGGAGATTAAAAGCGCACTCACCTTTTGATGGTTTCCAGACGTTGGATGACGTACGTTGCCACAGAATCTGTTTATCAGCAGTCGTAATTTACAGCCCCCACCGAGACACACACACATACCCACACACACACACACAAAAGTGGGTGAATTAATTATTACACTTTCATCCATTGTACTTGCAAAACGAGCAACTCACAACACTTAAGTACCATTTTGCTCGAAGTTTGTTCCGGCTGCTTTCCGGTCAAATTATTGTTTTTTAGCTCATTTTACGCCACTACTTTCCACTTTGCATTATTTATTTATTTTTTTTTGTTACTTTCATCTCACATACACAGCGCGTTGCAGCATTGCATGATGTCACTACCCAAAAGCAAAAAAAACCGAAGGTAAAACCCAAACCCCCACTCGTCTCAACCAAACCGCCCTCCCGTTTGCCACGCGAGCACAACCCAAAAACCCGATGAAAGAAATAAAAATACGCAAAAAAAAACCCGAACCGTGAACCAGCGCTCGGGAGCTTCCGAGAGCTTCCTGAAGCTTTTTGCATTAATTATGTTTCCGGGCCCGTGCACCGAAAACATTAAAATTAAAGCAACCGATGCACCCAACCCCTGTGTGTGTGTGGGTGGGGGGTGAATGCAGGGTTGGGCTCTTGTTGGGAAACCAAAACAGAATCTTCCCGCAAAACAAAACAAAAAATAAACATAAGAAACTGAAATGGAATTAAGGGTGAGAATGAGAGGAAGAGGAAACGAACGAGCGACTAAACTGCGAAAACGCATCAACTTTTCAACCCCTCGCTGTACACATGCAGCCAATTTTTCCCAGCAACCCGGACCATTTTTACCACCTTTTCCCATTCGGTTGCAACCTTTCGCATGGACGGTGCTTTGGGGTTGTTTTTGTTTTGCTTTTCTTCTGTGCCGTGCCGTGGATGAGAAGTTGTGATTTTGCTCCATCCGCTTCTACACACTTCATTTTCCCAAATGGTCAAAAGCCGGGTGATCTTCGTGTTTCGTTTCTTTTTTTTTGGATCATGTTTGCGTTGGGTGGGTGGTTCCCCATTTTCTTCCCCGGTACGGACTACTTTGTTTTCCCTTATTCTCGGAAGAGTTTTAACTCCTTTTTCTTCCACCTTCCGGCGCTCGGGAGTATAAAAATAAATTCGGAAAATGTGCACAGAACAGGGGGAAAACAAGCACGGATTTTCTTCTACCGACTGACTGATGCATTTTCACCTGGAGTGTTTTTGTGTTTGGCACAAAAACCATTCCTTTTTCCATCTAACCCCGCTAATCTGTAACGACCCTTTCGTGTGCGGCCTTCCAAAGGCTTACGATGGAATGGAGGTCTCCGTTTTGGGGCTTTTTTTTTGTTTGCTCCCTTCCGAAAATTGCTTCATTTTTTTATAAACCACGGAACCATTTCCTCACGCATTAGTCGCCCGGTTTGTTATGGATTTGAGAACATTTTTGTTTCGCTTCCATGCTATGTATCAACTTCACAGTTGCTACAGTGAGCATCCGAAAAAACGGTTCCATTTTAATGCTCTACATTAAATTATTAGACGGCATGGTAGGCATTCGTTGGGTAGCATAGGTCAGCCTTTTGTTAGCTATGTTTTTGTTTTTTTTTAAGGAAAGACTGATTTTTGATGCCTCTGCTCCGGCAAAAATCTCTCACAGACTCGGTCAACTCTCCCTTTCCGTAGGCGAATTTATGCTACCGTGCCGCACCGTTTTCGGTACTGTGCACGCTGCTCTCTTTGCTTTGCTCTTTTGTTTCAACGCCTGTAGCGTGTGGCGAAAGATGCAGCACATCACCTGCGACTTTACAGTCAACATTAAAGGAATTTTCATACATTTTGTTTTTTTTTTCTAATCTTGCCTACAAATAATACCCACAATTCACACTGCCAATTTGGCACACCTTCCCCCAGGCTGAGAGCCGATTTTGCACCACTACACTATCACTTTTTCACGGATTGTATGGGAATGCCCAGCCGTATATTTCCGGGTGCCTACACTCGGTAACTTTCCCGGAAACTACCCGCCGGTGACGATACACCGACGCGACACACGATACCCGGAACAGGAAAAGTACGTCTGACCTGGTTCTCGGTTGCACGGTGACTGAACCACTGCCAGCTGCCCCATCACGCACGAAAGCGTTTCGTTTGGCGTTTGGGGGGTTTTTTTTTTCTTCCGAGAGGGTTGAGGGTGGCAATATCTTCAAAACATCAAACACGGCCTACTTGGCGAGAGAAAATGGAGAGTAAATGAGAGGAAGAGAGCAATACGGAAGATACAGGAAGCAGGCTTTTCCGGAATAGAGACAACGGTTCGAGAGATAGGGAAGCATCGTTCGAGAGAGCAGAGAATCGAAACGGTTAGCCGTGAATATGTGAGAACTTCCCTAAAACCACTCAAGGGAAGTGTGTACAATAAAACACACCCTTCGCCCCCCGTTTTCAGAACCCCAGTAACTACACACCCTTAAGGACATGTGGCTTCCGATGGGTTCAGGGGCTGTAAGTTTGCCCTTCTCCGCATTGCATCGCCGGCAAACGGCGACCCATAACGGAAGCTGCCACTCTCGATTATTGCGCTCTTGCTCTAACGGCTCGCTCGGAGCGTAACGGCGGGCGCTTCCTGTTTTCCGAGAGCGCAGACGCGCCTGGGACCCAGTTGCACAGTTTTTTCCCCGTTTCTTGCATTTTCTCGGCCACTACTCTCGTGGCCTCGAAATCCGGCAAAACACGACTATGTGTGTGTGTGTGTGTTGGTGTGCGGCGAACTGCATCCTTCCGGGTAACGCACACTGCTGCGCTGACCTCCTTTGCCGGGAGCACTCACGGCGTAGCCGGCACCGATAAACGTCGAATGCACCTGACGTTTCGGGGTTGTTTTGAAGTGTTTTTTTTTGTTTTGTTTTGTGCACACACTTGCTTGACAGTTCGAGCGTTTTCTTTCAGGTGGATGGCACTCACTGGGAAAGTTGCTACTCTCATGAGTGCCGGTGGATCGGTACTCAGTGGATGTTTATGGCACAAAAAAAAAACCGTGAGGGAAAAACATCCTGCTGTTGCGCGTTATGTAGCCAAACTTGGTCAGAGTTGCCAGATTGGATGAATTTCGGAGGAAAATTAATAATCATAAGAATTTAAATAGTGCAACCATTCTTAGTATGTAGCAATTATTTGAAATTTAAACAAACCATAATTAAAAAAAGCAAGCTAATTGGCATGTTAGTTTAAACGATTTTTCAACAAATGTTATTTTCAGATTCTATGAAAATTTAAAAAAACATTATAGATACTGACTGTTTTATTTAATGCCACTGAAATGGTGATGCCGTGACCAGGATCTGTCCTTCGAAGTGAATTTATGGAAAAACCAACTGGATCCAGAAGTCTTCCTATCAATTTGATAATGGTAAATATAATGATATTTGAGCGTCTGTTCTTAACTGTTTTTAGTTTATTTTATTGATAAGTTTACTTAATTAGTTACTCATTTGTCGAATAATTTATGTATTTCAAACACATTTTTCTTAAACAGTACAATGGCCATTACTTTTTCAAATGATGGAATAATTAACACGTTGGTTTTATTTAACGACTCCCCTGAAATGTCTAAATGTTTCAGACCTTTTACTTTAATAAATTGAAAATGTAATAATTATTTTTCTCTGAACTATCTAGTTCTTAACTCCTCATCTAGCTAATTTTTTTTTTTATTTTAATATTTGCCTGATTGAGAGGCTTTTCCAGCATCTTTCAACAGTGACGAAAACCCAAATAAAACCGAAATACTTCCGAAGCCCGAAAACGTGCCTTGTACAACACGCAGCGATAGCTACCATGAAACCATCCGCCGATGCATCTTAATGCAATGTCGCGTGCTGCCGAATGGACACGTGTTTTAGAATCATCAACATCATCATCGTCATTCGCCATCGACTGCGATGTGTTATCTGGTGTGCCGGCCGTGCATATGCAGTGCAACGCCGCGCATGCATGCAACGCCATTATTTATAGCCATCACCAACGGCTTGACAGGAAATTGATTAGCTTGAAGAAATTTTTGGCACATGTATACTATTTCCCAACGCCATCCTCCCGGTCTGTTTGTGTTGTGTGCCGATTGCACGCCGCGAAACTAGCCAAATCATCTGTTTTCGCGCGGGCACAGCGTGCTCCCGGGGACAGTTTAATTAGTTTTCTCGGTGGATTCGATTGGCCGTACGGGATGCGAATAAGGCCTGCATCAGATTGAGTGAGGGGGAGGCGAGTTTTTAGTTTTATCAAGATTGATCAGTGACTGAACGATTTAATGCTCACTTTTTTTTATCTTGAATTGTGTATTTACGTATCAAAAAAAGTTTTTGCATTTTACAGTTACGATACAAAGTTCATCCAAACAAGCAATTCCTAGCGAAGCAAACATTTCTGCTCTCTGCAACGAACACCACCACTGTGGCTCGATCGAAGTAAGCAGCACCAATCAATTCTTGAAGCTGCAGCAAATACAACCATAAAACCACCCGAACATCAATGCCCGCTCAGCATTTCTTCGTTCGGTTGTTTCCATTTTAATTTTACATTTCTTTTCACAAAATACGTGAAAAGTGCAAAATTCAGGTTAAAGGGTAGGTAGAAAGTTTTTGCCCCCCGTGCTTCAGTCGTGCTTCCTTTTATTCCAAACCACTCACCATCACGCCGAACGCTAGCGAAGCAGCACCGGAATTCAGCTGACCCGCGGGCAGGCGAGTGAAATGTTGTGCAGCGTAAAGAAAGCAGGTTGGTTCGGCAAATTTGTTGCGAATGGGTGAAGGAATGCTTTTGTTCCAGGTTCCACCATTGATGGTGAACATCTTGGTATTTTGTTTCCGCTTGTTTTTTTTCTGGTTTTATTTACCTTTGCCGCTGTACCATTTCCCGATAAAGAAAGCAACTCAATTCTATTACTTACTTTACACATCACCTTTAGCCTTTTATTGTCACTTTCAGTAATGGATGGCACCGGTGAAACACATACAACACAATGCAACTGACGCGAATATAAAGGACAACAGGAAGCATGGACTTTATTGGAGAGGAACAGGTTGTTTTTTAATGTAACGTTTTGTTACAAAACAAACTTTTAAATTAATCATTTAGTTATTTAATCGTTTTAGATAACATACAAAGCAGATATACGGCTTTGCCATTCTTCCGTTAAATAAAAAAAAAGATAACATACAAAGACCAATCGATTTGATGTTCACATAATAAGCTTAATATATTCAACTTTGTAATATAAATTACCTAGTTTAATATATTCGACTCCGTTCAATCTTTGATTACGATTGATTTGCTCACTATATTAAAATTGATGCAAAGATCTCACGCTATGTGAAGTTTTAGTAGCATTTATTTCGAAAAAAATTATTTGTGAAAACAAATTTGATGAATCTGTATTTATGGTTAACTTAAATATTTAGAAAAGAGTATTTCCAATCATTTTTAAAATTGTTCAAAGTGGTAAAACTTTTGTGCGAAGCTTTCTCAACTCACGTATTTTAAAAAGCTTTCAAACATGAAGCGTGTGTCATGAACAATCTATGAAAGTTTACATGCCTATCAATACTCATTTCACTTTTACTGCTGAAAAGGAGTTCATAAATGGCCCAAAAATGGAATTAAAGTTAAAAAATACTGTGATTTTTTTATCAAAGTCTGTCTGCTCACCATCTTCGGTGTAAATAAATTTACATTAATTACAATGAAGTTACTGCTTACTAATCATAATTGAGTTCTTGTCGTCGCGGTCAAGCTGTTCGAAAGAAAAAAGGAAGTAATTGCTGGTTAAGTTAAGTGAACAATTTTATTTATTTTTTTTTTTGTAAATTTGTTTATAAATAAATATTAGATTTATTGATGCAAAAGTTGCATTTATGAATAGCTTCTATACCCTTAACTATTTTGTATTTTCTCTTAATATTTCTCACCATTGCTAAGCCGTGCAAATACTTTTGACTCATTTTACTGACTCACCTGTCCTGGAAACACTTTACCTTAATCATATCCTTCATTCAACAGCCAACCGCATTTGGATAAACTGAATGTCAAACCGTTGGCACTTGGTCATCCTTTCAGTGCTAGTTGACTTTATCCGGCGTGCCCGGTGTGTTCGCAGCGCGAAATCCGGGAAAGATAAACGGTACCGCTTTTAATTATCACCATCTGTATGCCACCGCACAGCGCACACCGAAACCAGGCACGGTGTGCAAGCCATCAAGCCCGGTACTTCGGCACGCAAAACTATAGCCCGCTCGCCTGTCTGCGAGAAAATTATAACCAAACTTAACGCACACACACATAGAAAAAAGGAAAAAAAAATGGCCGCATACTCGTTTCCTGTCACTTTGCGAGGAAGAAACAAAAAACAGCAACGACGACAGTCAGTAAATAACCGCAGGTAATTTAAAATGAATTAAAAAGAACTCTCACCGGTTGTACAAATGGGCTGCAGCAGCGTTAAGCACCCTTGGAGCGTTTGGATGAGGGCTGGATGGTCCCGAACAGGTGGGGCAGGCAAGATAGAAATCATCACCGCTTCGCTTCGTGACGGTATGAGCCGCATAGTGGTTGCCATGGTGACAAATGCACAATGCTGTGCATTTATCACGCGCTCAATGGCGCTCGCCGGAAAAGGCGTCTGGCGTTTGTGGCCGGAAAACCGTTGCGTTGGAACTATTTTATCTATTTGTGGCGTTTGATGGGTGGAGCGGTTGCTGGTGCTGCCGGTCACTTTTTCACCGTGCGCGGAGGCAAAGGTGTGTCCGTTTCTTTCTATCAAACACCGACGACGCACTGATGGCTGGATTTTTTCCTAATTATTTCCATATAACCCCTTCCAGCGCACTGGTTATGATGAAGCACGGTCACTCGTCTTTCTTTGTGCTCGGGAAATGGGAAAATTGTGACCCGTTTTTTTCCTCTCTCTCTGTCTAAACTTCCTGTTTTGCTGTTCGGATGAGAGCTTCCTCCAAGACAAGTGACGCATTCTTCGTTACGCATCCGGCAACCCTATACAAACCCAACTCCCCGATGGAAAATGGACGACCCACTTTTTTGCCGCCTGGTTCACCCACTTCCGGAAGGAAGCATTTTCCGGGCGGTTTTTCCATGCGTACGGTAGCGGCACAAGGGGCACAGAAAAGCAAGATAAAAAAAATACACAAAAGCACACGGAATACTACACATGAAATTAATTACCGTCATATTCAGCTCAACCCGTCAACATTAACCGTAATCCGAAAGGGGAGTTCCAAACCCATCCAACCGACCGAACCGAACCGAACCGACCGACGTCACAGCGTTGACGGGTGACGATGGGGGGGGATGAAAAATGGCTTCTCGACAGAAGTGTTTAGTATTTTTGCCACACGAGACCCCCGTGCCAGGTGGGTACGGATCATAACGCGATGCGAGAAGATGCGTCGGACGAAGGATGGGCCCCGGTTTTCGATGCCGAGCTGCAAGTGGCAGCGGGAAAAATTAGAACCGCTCGCAACCAAATGGCGCACGCTGTTTTGCAAAACAAAACGCAACACACTTGCGTTGGACGGTTTCGGTTTTACCCCCGGCCACCAAAAAAGTCCGATGTCCTGCCGTCCGGGTTGCTTCGGTGCGGTGAGCAACTTGAACGGTGGGAAATCCGTTCCATTTCGAGCTTGACAGGCTGTGTATAATGAAGAATTTGTTTAGCGAAAATCATTTCGAATAATAATAGCGCAACGTAAAGAGGTTATAAATTATGAACGAAAAAATGTTTTTCTCAACCATCGAAGCATCACCGATTGGAGTGCAATACTTTTCCATCCCGTAAGGAAGAATCCATTAACGAAATGGCACTACAACATCAGTCCTTTATTCCATCCGTACCACTTTCATAACTTGCCAAACCGTGTGCCTTGGTGTTGCTGTCAGCGCTCGCAAACGCATCGGAACGGGCATTCATTTGCACTGTGGCACAAATTAATTGATGTTTCAATTTACAATTCGCTGTTTGCCATTTTGTGCGCAAAAGCGTCATAAATCATTCCTGCAATTTTGTTGGCGATAGAGAAAACACAGCGACGGCCCCGGGGTAACGGGCAAGGTTTAGAATTGTTGAGTGTTGCTCTATCTCTCAGGATGTTTTTTTTTTTTTGGAATCGTTCTGACTAACGTCAGATGAACAGAAAGCTGCTAACAACATTTTAAGTTCTCAGATGTAAGCGAAATCAACAACCATAACAGTCTTTTTTAATCGATTTCTTTGATGGAAACTTTTATTATCTTTTATAGTACTAGATTTATTGTTTTTTTAGAAATAACTTTATTTAGGAGTAGTGTAGTCAAAATAAATTACACAGCAATCACATAGTCAAACATTTTGGAAATAATTAATTCTAATCTGAAATTTGAACTCCCCAAAGCATTTAAACATAATCCATAGAAATCGATCTAATTTGATTTATTTTGTAATGTGAGCTGCTTCCAAATTCCCTAATATACGACACAATTTGGCTTCGTGGAAAAATAGCGTTGACTAATGTTAGCATTTTGTACTAGACATTTCGCCTTGAAAAATTGCCCAATCGTGGAAAGATTCGATTGCGATTGTGTGTTTTTTTTGTTCACTTTATTGCACACTTATTTGCATTCTTCCTAGACGCTGAAGCAAGTCAAAATTAACTTCATTATTCCTTTCAAAACACAATAAACAGTCAACATGTTTCCTTGTGTCTAGATGATAACAGTTGAAGGAAATTTTTTTAGGAGATTGAACAATTTCCACATGCGTATGAAAATTCTAAATCGCAACGTAATATGTAACATTTAATTGCATTAGTCCCTAAACAACGGTTTTCCAAATCTCATTTTATTGAAAATCCTGATAATCATTAGTACATGGTTATACGTACGTGCCTATTTTTTACAATAGTTGTAGCATTATGTGGAAACTGAAGATTGATTGATTGATTGGTAAAGATGAGGAAGATCATGATATAAAATGTAATTGAATAGTTTCGTTAGTTTTAAATTAATATAAATAAGAGTAACAAACAACTGAAAAACGTGTTTCGAGGTTTCTTGCAGCACACCAGGATCGTTAATGTAGTGCTGAAAATGTAGACCTTAAATTACACCGAAAAAACTTTTTATTTGTTGTTTAAATTATTTGTCTGTTGTCTTAAAATTTAATAATTTTCAAAAAAAAATAATAACAAAAAGGCACTAAAACTTCCCACACGATACGCAGTAAAACATTGTATAGTTAAATGGACTTCAAAACTACGATCTAACCCTTAAAGCTACAAGCGACACGACAGGTAGAATTCGAATAAGTGAAAAGAGCAATTTGAGCGAGAGCTACACAACATTGGATCAGTGCAACCTGCAGCGATGCATCATCGGGGGCAACATTTTTAACTCTTTTTAGATGAGCAAATCATTTTTTCCTATTCGTTCAGAATTCATTGGAACCAGGAAGAGAATGTAATATGCGATTGACCTATTCATGCGAATTATAATTACATTCCAATTTTCAAAAGCAAACCCAGAAGCGTTTTTCTAAAACCTTTCCAAGCTAACTTATGGCACGATAATAACAGACGGAAAATCGACAGTTAGCCAGTGCGCTGTTAATTTAACCCATTCTAGCAGTTTGCTTCATCAGGCTGTAGCATTCGCTTGTGTGCTGTGGAGGCAGTGTGATGGTGTCCCAGAATTCATCACATAAAACAGTGTTTTTCATGCTTTTATGCTATTAAAATGGTTTCAAAACGTTTTACAACATTTTTGCTTTATCCGTGATGGCATGCTGAGGAAAATATTTTCCTCTAATGTACCGTTTAAATACCCGTGAAATTGAGGGAAAATCAGTATGCCTCAAAGACCCAATTTCAACATGTCAAAACGGCTCGAAAGGGTAAATTAAGGACTTTTAAATTTATTAAAATATTGAATTAAATAACCATTAAATTACCCGATAAATTAGGGGTGAATTGAGTGTAATTTAACGAAATTTGGCTTACTGGATCGCATATTCTAATATCTACCTTATGGGCAAACAAATAATAACCGGACACAAAAGACAGCATCAGCCATGAGCGTGGCACTGTTGGCAATATGAGATCGACCAAATAACAAAGCAAAGATCATCGAAAGTGTTAATATTTTACGAAACAAAACAATTACCAAAATTCCGGACTCTTCGGACCCGGACTATCGCTTATTAAGGCTCACTTAGCAACGCATCCCAGCCGATACATAAAACATCGCCCGATGGTGATGGTGCCGTCCGAGGAAAATTTACATGCCATAATATCCTGTCTTGTTGCTGTCGTGTTTCGCGAACGGTCAGCTATGGCCGTTATATTATTCAACTTCTTTGAGCCCATGTGCTGTTATTATTGCAGCATTTACCTGTGTCTCTTCGGGCGACGGTAATGTTTTTTTATTTGTTTGCATGAGAGTTTTTTTTTGTTTTGTTTTGGGGATACCAATCTGCACTCCACTTGGAAAAAAAAGGATGACACAAATTTTCGGTACATAAAAACGGAAACATTCCACGGGGCAGATCACCTGCCGCAGCGGATAAAAAGCGAAAATGGTATGAATTTTGCATCCGGTGTCATGTGAGTCGCCCCGTACCTTGTCCGGCTTGCAACCGAATTGTCGACGGGGGGGTAGGGCCTTCACCGAACACGGGACACGTGTCCAGCTGCATGGCACCATGGTCAATCGTGTAGGCTGTTGGACCAAAGATAAGCTTCATCAATTGAGACTGTTCGCCCCGTTCCCATGACAGATGCTTGGACCGGTTCGGTAAGGGTCCCCGTAGCGACACTGCAGGGAAAACGGAAAAACGAAAAAGAAAGCTTTTCCCTCGACACACACACCCACACACACACACGCACACAAGCGGACAAGCTGCAGTGAAAATAAATAATGTTATCATATTGCTGTCCACGTGTCCACGTCTGCCAGCTTTCGTCCACGGGCGGACGACAGGGCCGTCCGCGCTGATGGATCGTTGCTAAATACCGTCCGACCGGTGGGACAGAGCGAACCGAAGGAAACAACAACGATTCTACATGCACGCCACACCTTAACCCACCGCCGACTCCCACAAACATTACGCGCGTCCATTCGCGCCCGTGTAAGTGCCCCGTGGTTGTTTGCCCGGTACCGGCAACGGCATAAATAATCAAATTCGATAAATGTACAATATTGCTCATTATTTATTGAAAACCGCGCTGCATAATTTATGGCAGTCTGCGTTTTGTCGCGTGCGTCTACGTCTGCCCACCGTGTGGCGTAGCCACACGGTCCGGTGGCTCGGGAGAGTTGATCACGGTTATCTTGTCCGGTGTTCGGTGTGCTCGCTTCACCAGCAGACGGTCCACCGGCGGTCGCGTATGATGAATTCTTTTGCCGAGTTTTCTCGCTAACTGCGAGCGGTGACATGTTCATGTCATGGCCTGGTGAAGTACTCATTATTGGGTTCACATGCAGCTACGCATGCAACGAGATTCACTAGAAATAATTTAAATTAACTTTGGATTTTTCGGCATTACACTGTTGTTGCGATGCTACGGAACCTGATTCGGTGGGATTCCTATTGCACCGAAACTAATTATCTACGTTATGAGGAATGGACAGCATCGGTTTTTCGAGGAAAACAGCCTTCGAGGCAATCTCTACCGACCGTCATGGCCAAATTACCTAGGAAATCGAAAAGCAATTTGCACTTTTAACAAACTTTTCGGACTGATTTAATATTTCTGCAAATCAAAACGGGATGATGTAAGTATAGCTGATGCGTACGCTTCACGCTTACGCTGAATCAGAGAGCATGTTGTACGTTTGCCCCTAGGCCGATTCATGTTGTTGATGGGGTATATAGTAGATGTTTTAATTAAGAAGTATTGTGCGATTTAGTACGCTTTGACGGTATTGATGAGGATTTAAACTCTGCATAGCATTTACTTGGAGCAGCCTGGAGTGGCATGATGGTATCGACGCCGATCTTTACACGAACGGATTCCCCCGTAGCAAGGACTCACTATTCGGGGAGGTGGTTAAATTAAGTCTTGTACGTCAGAAATGGCAGGCAAGTGACCTAGTAGGTCGTTACGCCAAGAAGAAATAGTAAATACTGCGTTGAAATCATACCTAGACGGTATTTTGGTTTTCACAGACTCAACAGATCGGTTCTCTCAAATAAAAAAAATAATCTTCAAAGGCCTCAACAACCCTATACGCGACAAACTCATGTCTGGCAGCTTTAAAACGCCACGCCAAACCATGATGCAGAAGAAGGCCCACTTCGCGAACAACATACGGAGAGATCAAGAAAAGGAACCGAATTTATTCACTTCGTTCACTTGGAAAAGATGGACATAAAGGAATTCACAGGGAGGACTTGGATCAACGATCTTTCACCGCCTTCAGTAAGGCCTGTTTTAGCCAATCAGGCTGCCTTCTCTTCGCAGGGAAATTCACAATAACAAGGGGTAGATATGATAGATAGGGGAACCACCTAGTTGAATATTCAATCTAGCAAATCATTAATTTTTATTATAAAAATATGGCTCTTATAGCGCTTAAGTATTTTAATACTCTTGGATAAATAGTTGCATGACTGTCTGTAAGTACTAAATATTGAAGACTATTTTCATTAAAATCATAGTTCAACTAAATTCTCTCAACTGCCTTTAGAAACTAGTATTAATTCATTAGAAATTCACAATAACAAGGGGTAGATATGAAAGATAGGGAAACCATCTTGTTGAATATTCAACCTAGCAAATCATTAATTTTTATAATAAATTTATGGCTCTTATATCGCTTGACAATTTTAGTAATCTTAGCTAAGTGACTTAGCTAAAGACTGTCTATAAATACTAAATATTGGAGATTATTTTAATTAGAAATGCAGTTCAACTAAATTTTCTTAGCTGCCCATAGAAAGTAGTTTATTGTTTAACATCTATTTATTGTATTTATATTATTACATAATATTAGGTATTTTTGATGTTTTCTTTTCTTTATCAAAAATAGGTGTAATATTTTTAAAATTTTCTAACATTCTCCTTTGTTTATGTAAATCACTCATAATTATTACTGTCATTTAACTTTCATCAGATAGGCCCAATGTAACCTATTCAAACACGAGCACCCCAGCGACCTACACAAAGAAGAGTTGAGACTTTCGTTCCTAATACACTCCCTCTTCCTGGAGGAGTTTCCCACATGTGGTATCAATTATTGTCATTAGTGCATAAAGAGTCGGAAAACCTTTTGTATCGTTTCCTGCCATTTGTTCGGTTTGCTTTCAATGGCGCATCCATGCGAAACAAAGCGTCTTCGTGGAAGTTGCTTTAAGAACAATTTCTGTACGGGGAAAAATTTCAATTAGCAAAGTTGCTGACGGTCGGGAACACTTATGGCAGGATTTTAAATTGTGTTCCGAAACCCGTACTGACTCGTGAGTTCATTCGAACACCACTCGAAAAGTGTTCCGTACCCGCGCGTAGTGCAGGCACAGCGCTGAAAGTTTAGACAAAAGAAGTTCCGTTTTTCGAGTAGATAATAAAATAACGAAAAATATTCATTAAAGGGGTACTTAGTTGTCTGTTTCATCGCACAAACGGTTGAGGCCCTTTGCTTCTAACGCATTGGACCACACAACAATTATTAATCAGCTTGAGTGACGCATGAAAATTGCAACGCAAGCCGAAAACTACTTGCTCGACCGCACTAATTAAATACAACTCTAGTGGGCATCCGACATTCCCGTCGCTCGAGAGCGCAATGCACTCGTAGTGGCGGGTATTTAAGACGAACCCTTCACTGGCCGAACTGGCTCAGTAAATGAAATATCCCGTAAACAACTGAATCGCGCCCCGGTACGACGTTGATTGAAATCAAAAACCTCAACCCACGAAAGCGCGCGACTGCAGCGGTTGAATTTTCATCAAACTCGAAACTTCAAACTTCATTCCATGGGTCATTCCTGGCTGCAGGTTGACCGCGTGCCGCGGCAGGATCGTTTCTTGTTTGGCTTTCATTTGAAAGTGCAATGAGAAAACAATAACACGCTGCAATCGGCTTTTCCTACGGGCAGGTGGTAAGGAAGCACCGTGAATTGCGATACATCCTGCCACGCCGTACTTCCGGACGCTACTCGATTGCGCGGTGCACCCCCCACTGACCGGTACGGTGAGACACGAATGTGCGCTCAAGCAAAATGGCAAAGACATCGTTCCCGGCCCGGCGATGCAGTGAAGCCAACCGATTTCACCCTTCACATACGGCCAGCGGACAGCCACACGCCTACGAACAGGCAATCCTTACGCGAAGGAGGGACCCGGTCAACCTTCTGTTTGCCTTCGCGTTGAACTTCAAAGCACTTCAAACCGGCGAGAAAAGGTTGAGTACAGCTACCTATTGCACAGGAAGTGGGGGACGCTTGTCCGGTACGCTGTCATCCACACTCGCAAGCCACAAGACACACACACACACTCGCATACACAAACGGACGCATTGCATACATACCGGCGCATCGCGAATCCGCAGTGCATCCACAAAACGGCAAAAAGGTAAACCAACAGATTGCAACCACTCTTGTGTTTTACGCTTATTTGCACCAGACCGTACGAGACCGCACGATCGTCGTAAGACATTAGAATGCTAGTGGAACTCTCTGCGTTGCTTCGTTGCACGATATTACGTCGAGGGGAACAAAAAATGGAGCCGTAAAGTATGCAATCCGCATGTCAAAAACTGCTCAAACTGTAGAATTGCATTTTGAATGTTGTTTTGTGAAAGAAAAAATCCACAAAGCATTTACAATCGATCGATTGCAGAGTGCTAAAAACACAAAAAGCGAAATAGATGTGATGAACAACTTAATTATTTAACCAAAGACACTTTGGTGCGATCGTGTACTTAAACTTCTTGAACCAAGTTGCACAACTTTGACAGTCATATCAAGCACCTACCCAAACACGGTACTCTCTTATAATAACGTCTCATCTCATCGAAACAAAAAAAAACTCATCTGTGCTTATCCTTCCTGAAACGGATGATAGCAACTTCTGCTGGATGTCGGATCCATCTACTCCACTGGACAACGAATTTCCCCCTACACAAAAAAAATAAAATCCTCACGACCACACCGCGAATGGAATGTATAACGAACGGGTTACAACCATCATTTCGCAGTACCGCCACTTGTCCACATCCTGAGAAGACATTCCCGTTTTCACGCTCCCAAATTCCCCCTTTACGCAGCGCGGTAGAACTAAGGCCCGTACCGGCCCATCGCATAATTTATTTACCAGAGTACCCCGGCTTACGAAACATCCGGCAGCTTTCGCCGGCGCACTCGCATTCGCAAAAGGGTCCTGCACTTTTGCCCAACTGCACAGCGTTAACGTCACCGTCCGCCGTTCGCCCGGCACGGCGTGGCCGTGGAGTGCAAGCAAGCGCAAAAGGATACACGCGCTTATTTCAAACGACATCATCACTTCAAATTAGGCGTCCGAAACAAGAAAAACAAAACAAACAACCAGCGTAACACACACGAATGGGAGGACAATCTCGTGGCAGCCCACGCGTTCTGCACCAGTGTGCCACTTGCTCATCATCCACTGCACCGGAAAATAAAGTTTCTGGGTTTGCGGGTGAATGCGAGATGAAAGGGCTGATACCCCCCCGGTTAAGCCTAGACGAGCTGGTACGAAAGACGACCCTAACACGGCCAAATGGACCCCTTTTTTTCTGTGCTGGTCCCAGCGAAACATGAAAATATGACTGGCAAACTTTCTGTCCCGGAAACGTCGCATTAGGTGGGTTCCGTTTTTATGCTTTATGCTTTTCTAGCATTAACATTCTCATTAAGTGTCGAGCAAACAAACAAGACAGTTGCCTTTGGGCAACGGCACAAACCATCCTGTGGTGGGGCGAACGGGTGGAAATTAAGTGTAAGCCTTGAGAAGTTTGCTTGATATGCGACACATACCAGCCCAAAAGGAATCACAAAGTGGACATTTCACTACGCCGGAAGGAGAATTTAGCAAATGCTTCAATTATACAAATAGCCTACTAAGAAAAACGTTTCGCTGTTATGCTTTTTCATTTGAAGTTAACATCAAAATAGTTCCATAAAAACAAATAATCAAATTACTGTAGCTTAGAGAATTGTTTTAATTGAATATGGAACTACGCAATGAGTACTGATAATTTTAATTATCTGTTAGCCAAACACTTTCCTTCCCTTGTCCACAGCCCATCACCTAATCGAGGTACCAATTAAACAAAAAGCTTTTTACATCAGTGCCCGTATCACGCTGGGAAGATCTGATCGAACCATCACAACCATCACACCATTACTCGAATTTGTTCATTAAACATTTATTTACACCATTTTGTGGCATGAAGGTTCTGCTTCTCACACCGGCGTGCGTGCGTGCAATAATCGGAAGTGGAATGTTGCTGGTTTAATGATAGGCATGCCAGTCGATTGACATTCCAGCGACTCAATTAAACGATGTAATGAACGGTGCACGTATGTATGAATGTTTCTATGGTTAGTCAATTCGCTGTGCCTGAATGTGCCTGAATGTGTCTGTGTGTTTGGTTAAGGCAATCAATTTGATTTAATTATAGAGTAATATAATGGAAATTGGATTAGTTGCAGCTTATCGAAATGAGAAGTTAAATATAGGGGCCAGTACCGCACACGTACACGCATTAGGATGTTAGTTTATGTTGAAAGACTTCCGAGAACTAAATGTTACGATGCACGATGTTCATTTTGCATCAAAGAGAAATCATTTAACAATCCTTATACTCTAAAATCTTACGGAATTTGCATATCTCATCTCATTTGAAATAATGCAAGAAACTCAGGTTTGGCCGTTGCTGACATTCGTAGCTACATATCATTCTATTCGATAGCCTAGTTCGCTTCCAACACTAACAAAGTGTTATCATAATGAACGATTGGCATAAATATATTTTAACAAACAAATAGATTGATTGAACCGATTAAAACAGTCATTAAACGTTGACGAGAGTCCCTAACCCAATGCAAACGTGAACGGTTGACTCACTTACTGGCTGATCCGGACAACTGCCAGAGGAATTTAATTTTCTATTCATCAAGGTAAAACGCCATCACTTTCCAATCCGTTATGTTGGACTTTCCGATCCAGGTTACTCCAAAGAGCGGTAATTGGTGGTCAGGAGTCGTCAGGGTTCAAATTCATATTCAACCAGGACAATATATCACGATCATCAATTTGTTCTCAAGGTAACGATCGTAGAAAAACGCGACTGTATTTCCTGTACAGATTGTAAATATTCAATGCTAGTTGTTGAATATTTTTCAACGGTCGATTCGAATGCGACAGCTGGTTTCGACCGTTTGACTGTAGAGGGCGCCACAGCGAGCGGTGCAGGCGATCGAGCCGAGCACGTGATTTTTTAGCTCCTCTTAAACAGCCAAATCGGAGGCAATCGATTTGGCAAATAAAGCATGCTAAAATAAGTCTTGTTTGTGTGTTTTATTATGTTTGTGCATTAGTGTTTTAAGTAGTTGAAAGATCGCTATTTGCTGTCGCAACACTATGCAACTATACTTAGATTTCGCGATACTTAGCAATTACAAAGCAAAATAGTGTCTTTGAAAATGATTGAAGGTTCCTAAGACAAGGACAGATAGTTTATTAGTTAGCTTAGATTATATTAGATTGATTGTATTAGGTTTTTTTCCAAACATGTACAAGCGCGATATACACTTATTTCACTGGGTTTTTTTTCCCACGTTGTGTTTAAATATAACTCTTCCACGGTGAGCTCGAAGGGCTCGAAGGCCAAGAGGTCTTCCTCGAAGAGCACGTCAGCCAAGAGGTCTTCCTCGATGGGCTCGAAGGCCAAAGGATCTTCCCTGAAAGGTGAACGAATGCTGGTGAAAGTCGAGGAGAGCCGAGCAATGGTTACTAGATGGCTAACTAAACACAGAGGTTTACAGAGGATCCTATTGTAGCCCTTTTTGCTGAGCAATCGGATCATGCGCTGGAAGTTGTTGAGTCTTCGCTCTAGCAGCAACATCTGATACCACAGAATCCTGCGCTAGGGACACATTAAGCACATTAAGTACGGCAGTTGATTTTTCGTCGGGTTTGTTTCTAACACAACAATGGCCATTATGATGAATGAGGATTGTGTTATTGTCACCCGTTTTTTATTCGTTTGGACCACGCTTCCAACACTATGAGACCTTGCCCTGCCGCAAAATTCCTCTAAACCGCTCACGGTCCAGCGCTGACGTCTTTGTGGGATGGATTGTTCGGTGTCATTGTCATGACATGACGTGACATAAAATGAGATTGGTTGGCAAAAAATGGGCAGTTTTCAGGAGTAAAAGTTATGAATCGCTTGGTGCTATCTACAAACTAAATGTTAAATTTCCCAATAACGCATCTTTAGTTTCGGACGAGGCTCTGTAATAAGGGATAGATAACCAGGGAAGGAAACACTCTTCATCAAGAGCCTCTTTTGTTCACGATGAGATTTATTGCTCTACAAAAAAAAACCCCGAACATCAATGCAAAACTTTTCATTGCAAATAAAGCGTAAGCCCTCATTTTTGTCG
Source organism: Anopheles moucheti (assembly GCF_943734755.1). Lineage (NCBI taxonomy): Eukaryota > Metazoa > Arthropoda > Insecta > Diptera > Culicidae > Anopheles > Anopheles moucheti. Next base: position 85,987,716 of record NC_069140.1, on the reverse strand, counting down.
CACTTCAATTAAAAATGTAAGCCGATTCCCGATCGCGCCCAGCGCAGAGTCTCATGATTGATGATGATGATGATGATGAGTGGTTGCGTAGGGGGCCATTTTACATTGCAATCGGATCACCTCCGTTCATACGTAACTCTACCCATTTTCGGTTTTAAAATAAAAACAACTTTTGAAATGATTCTTTTTTCTCACCTCACTGGTCAACCAGTGCCAGAGTGAACCTCACAACCTCACCGGACCTCATTAAAAACGCTCATTAAGCAATCAGACACAATCAACCATATAATTGATTCCCGGGTTTGAATGTTGCCGAGCGCGCGCTCGCTCGCGCTTGCTCAAAATCATTATTCCACTTCGAATGTAATCCGGCCCGATGACCGGCGAGCACGGGTGCAAAGCTCGGGAGGGGGGTTGGAATGGGGACAGCTAACAAACGATATTAAATTGTTTGCTAGAAATTTCAAAGCAACCAAACAGTGACGGTACCGTACCCGGGGCAGCCGTAGATTGCATACGAAAACGCGAAAACGTGCGGGATGCTCGTTCCGTTCTTTTTTTTCCGTTGCTGCTGCACCTTTTTGCGAAAGCATAACTATAATTCAATCAACCCCACTTTGTTTCGGTGTGCCCCACCAGCACTGTCCCGTTTGAAGGGTGGAATAGTTTTGCGGTGCTTTTTTTTTCGTATGCCGGAGTTTGTGTTTTGTTGCTGTTTGCCATTCCACAGCGTCCTGACCCAGGCAGTGGAACGTTCGTACGTTCCTTCACTGCAGCGCTTCGAGGGCGTTAGAAAAGCGCGCGTTCCCGGTGCAGTTCGATGCAGTGATTTAGCAATAAATATATGACTTCAATTACATTAATAAGTGCTTGCGAATCGTTCGTACCTTATTTGCCGTACCCTCGGGTCGGGTGCGGACGATTCGGGCCGATTTCGCCCGCTGTGGTGACTTTCGTAGCGAACCGTTCCGCTGCAGGTCCGCAGCTTTTGTGGCATTATTTCACTTGCACGTTGCGGGTCCGGCTGTTTCGCTGCTTTTCGGGACAGCAGAAAAACCCCAACCCACAGGGCCCGGTGAACAGGTTGCCCTCGCCGTAAGGGTTCGCGACTTTCCCATCGGATGCGGATGCGGATGGATGGATGGTACGGTTCCGGTCGGTGGGAACGGGAGTTTTCGCTCGCCACACCCACACATAATCTATTGCAAACCGCAACGCAATCTCCGCAACGTTCGTGTCATCGACGGTTTTAAAATGTATTTGCTGTGAAACCGACGCACCACGCTTCGGTCCTTCCCTTCCCTTCGAGTGGCCCCATTCATTCACCACCACGCAATATGGTGAACGTAAACGTGCACGTAAAACGGCAGACCAAAAATGCAGCGTTAATGCGTACGGGTTAAAACGCGGGGTCGCGGTTTTTCCGCGATCGGTACGTGAGAACCGGCGGTAGCCTGCTGTGCTGGGCTAAACCCGAAAGACGATGCATAACTTTAGGCGTTATCGGCCTCGCGGCTGGACGTAAACTGTGTAAAACGCACGTTGTGCTGGCTGTGGGTTAGAGAATGGAAAGCCACGGTTTGGGATGACACTGTAGGTCACTTTACACGTAAGCCATCCATGGAACCAATCGCAAAATGATGCAAAACAAAGGAACCATTCAAATCGGTGCCAAAGGTGTATTATCACCGGGAGATAGTATTGTGTAGAGTGTGTTCGATTATTCGTGTTTATATTTGTTTTTTATTGAATATTTGAAAGTAATATGATACGGTGAAAAAAAATTGGAAAAATAAGAAAATATATGACTGGACATCATAAAATCGTTAAAATCCCTTTAAGTGTGCCCTAAAAAAAAAAACATTCCTATACTCTTGTTTTAAAACAAATGACAATTTATCTGATGTCAAGTAGATAAAATTTCAACGAAAATAAGAAAACAAAAGAGCCATAACATAAACCTTGATCAAAAAATTTGTGTCTTTTGCTCAAAATTTTAATAATACTATATTTATCGATTTTTAATATATTTATAAATATTTGATATAATCAACGAGAAAATAACACGAAAATGACAACATGATAATCTAAAAAAACTGTAATGATATCTCAATTATAGTTAGAAGAATAGCAAAATGAAAAACAGATAATAAATAAAACAAACAAAAAAAAATAAATAAATAAAACAAATTAATCACATTCATGATATTAATGACGAAATAAGAAAATTCTACTAAGGCCTTCCCAGGAGTCACTTACCCATTACTTGAAGCTTATGAAAATACATAAGCGAATGTACTTATTTATAACCTTTACTTATGTAATTAAACTACTCTTCATGTTTTCAATGTCTTTGAATGATTATTAGTGTCAACAATTAACAATTATCAATTAAAGAAAGTACTAGCTGTCATTAGAGGGCGCTCCTGATCGCTTTTCTATCGAGGTATGGTTGGTTTTGGAGATGAAGGTGCGTAGATCAACCAATTGCCGACGATCGACCCTGTACGAATCTTGATCATATTAAAGCATGAAGGAAGATAAGCAGAAGAAGGGAACTTATAAAATGGTTGAACGATCATTCGCATTCAAGATACGAAAAGCATGATTTTTAGCACGCCTGATAACGGATGCTTCAGATAGTATTTACATTTCTTTCTGAGTGCGTCATCCGAAAAGTGGGTAGTCTAACTCGCGCTGCGAATAATAATAAGAGTGGATTAATTAAGTCGTTTATGCTATGTTTTGGAACATGCATAGCTCGGGAAAAATCATGCCAAACAGATAAGCATTCTTATTTTTAAAAAATGACAATTTATCTGATGTCAAGTAGATAAAATTTCAACGAAAATAAGAAAACAAAAGTGCCATAACATAACCCTTGATCAAAACCTGATCAAAGCGTTGACGAAAATTCTAGTTTATTACAAATAATCAATAATTAATTTAATTATGTAAACAATTGGAATTATTGCACAACCATTTTTATAATTTGTTTAAAATAGGCCATAAATACAAGTATTGTTGATTCATCAAAATTTTCATTAAACTTTACATTGCTTCCGGTAGTACGAGTCACAGTAATCACGATTGTTTTGTTTTGATATCGTCTTTCCGATAGTATTCCTGCATTACTTTTCTTTTGTCATAACTCACAAATTTATTGTTTCATTTCCTCTTGTTTGCTATACTAACTTACACTGCTTCCATATTTGTCTGCTGCAGATCGCTATGATGTGAAATATTGAGGACAAATTTTCACGCAACGAGCCCAACGCGACTGGTATGGACCCGTTAAATGCAAGAAGAAAACTTCGTCTGTTCGACTCTTTTCGATCGGTTGGAGCCGTCGCCCAACCACCGTTCAGCTAAGAGCACAATAAAATACCTTGTATAGCAACCGCCATAAAATGTTGTACCAACCGTTCGCAACCGTGTAACGCCCTGTCCCTTCGCTAGGCATGAAAATATTCGCTAAAGAAAAACATTGTTGCCGTGCCGTGTGAATCGAAAAAATCTAGAACGGATTCTATTTCCCTATTTTTGTTATTTCTCCCTCGCACTGTAATCTAACCCACTAGGGCAGGGAAAAATAGTAAACTCATTCAATAAAACCCTACCCGAACGTCCACTCTTTATTCATTCACCAGCAATAGATACACACATACACGAAAATGCGGTGCAGCGAGCGGGAATATGCATGGTAACGCACCACCATCACTCGTTTCGGTGGAATCGCAAACAAGGATCGCTTTTTCCAATATATCTTGGCAATGAATCGAGAAATAAACGTTTGCGTAGCTAAAGTACACTAATTCATTTTTATGTTTGCTCATGTCCTGTTCGCCACGACCCGCACCCCGCCGCGGGTAGGCGGGCGTAGGGCGGAGCGGGGAACGAATCAATAAAAAGCGTCTCGGTATCAATTGTAGTGCCACACACGCTACCCAAGCTACGGTAGCTAGTGCTATCGCGTAGCAATCGTGCTGGAAGGTTGGAAGGCATTAGGAACGTTTTGGAAGCGCATCGGAAATCTATTATGCCACTTTCCAAGTGAACGATTGCACCGGTTCTGGTGCGATGCAGGTGCGACGGCTACCGAGGGAACGGTGGGGATGCGAGCCCCCGGTATGCAAATGTGGGGCCATCCCCTATCACGGATTCGGTGGGCAAACAATTAAGAAAAATTCTCTTTCACCGATCGGGAAATGAATGAACGCTGTGCCAATGTTGTGCTGGCAAAAAAGGTAGGACTGGAGAAAAAAAAAAGGACGCCAGTATGAACTAAAAGCAATCCTTTGCAAAAGGACACAAGTGCAACGGGGGGGAAAAAATGTGCAAATTCTATTCTATTTTTGCTGAATTGTAAGCACACCGTTGAGGTTTATCTGCTTTATTTTTAGTTAAATTTATAGGCCATTTTGAACAACCTTTAATTGAGTGGAAAATATGCGAGTAAAATAACTGATCGCAACAATTAACGATTGCGAAGTTAATTTAATCTAACTTCTTTTCTTCAGAGAACAAATCACAAAGGAATTCCAGAGTACCTAGGGCAAAAGGGAGCCTTTTGGAGGTGTTGTTTGATCTACAAATCTTTAGATCTACGCTGGGGGGGAATATCTTTCACTGAAGGTTACATCTGAGTTATTAGAAGTTGTGCATTTTGAACAGGGCATGCATTCTGCTACCTTGATTCCTCATGATTTTCAGCTCACTTATCTCGTCGCCTTTCTGGTCGGGCAATATCACACGGGCGGATTAAGTGGTACGCTATCCAAAATTAGTTGATGCCGCCAGGCCTCAAAGAAACTGTTTAGTATAACGGCAAGCGAAGTAAAGCCACTTGGGGCTCCGTCGTTAGGGCTCATTCAATTATTGCGTAACGCTGATAGGGGGGGGGGGGTCAGTACCAGCGTTACAATTTGTTACATAGGGGGGAGGGGGCTTTAACTTTTCGTTACGTAACATACAATAAGATTATACTTAGATTCCCGCTTCATAGTCTATGTATGAAAAATTATTTTATTAAAACGATTTTTATGCAAATTCCATATTACCTATCTACTTTTCGACTATTTAAAGGTCAAGTTTCTTGGTATCTTTTGATACCCACTCATTGATGGCTTCTGATGTCCACTCAGATGGTGATTTTGGAATCCTGTGTGTTGTAGTGGATCCAGTTTGCATCCATTGTCACATAGCAAGCATCGTCGACTCTTAAAACTTACATTGAGCTTGAAGAGCTCTAAACAGACTCAGAATGATGCATCCAAGTTATCCACTATCGTAAAGAGCTTATACATCAGTTAATTATTCGATATCATTTAGTGCTCGGAGGCTCATTTACGGTACAATGAATAACTTTTGCCAACCAGAACGTGCAACATCGTGATCGGTGCTTGTATGGCCGTGTGCGAAGTCAGGATACCGGCTAAAATTGTTGGGTCCTCTATTTTGCTGTACGACTGTAGGTTCGCCATACAACTCATAGAGCTCATCATTGTAGCGGCTCCATTGTCATTCCACACATACTGGGCCAAAAAACCTTCTGAGCATATTTATACTTTCGTTATGTTTTAGATCCTTTAAATCTGTATTTTATCAAAAAATAAGATAGTTAAAAAAGAGAATGAATAATGAGAATTAATAGAAGACTACTACGCTAAAGAAAGGTTGCTGGATAAATAAGAAAGGAATAGTACTGATAAATAATTTACGTGCGAATTCTTTCTCTTAATAGATTACGTCGATTCGTCATGTAATGTAAACTTTAAAACGAGCTTCTCCCATTCTCAGTGGACGATTAGCGCTTTTCTCAGTGGACGATTAGCGAATGAATCCTTCGTTTGGGATCTGTGGTGTTGAAGACTTTTTAACGAAGCGTCTTCCAGAAATTACTATCTTTATCCAGAACCTATCCAACCTAGGTTTAGTTCACTTTGTACATGCCAATGATGAATTATATTGATGAAAGATACGGACAGCCTGAAAACAAACATTAATGAAGTTAATGAAGTATCGTACGCAGAATCGTAGCTGTATAGATAAAAGTAGGTTCTAAAACCGCTTCAAATTATTAGCAATGAGCAATGAATTATGAGCAAGTTATTCTGGCGTGAGTAGTAAATTTATTAGGCAGCATGTTTGTTTATTTTTGCATTAGTCAAAATACGATGGGATTACATAGATTACTTAAGAAAATTTCATTTTTTTTTTCAAACAAAGGGGGGGGGGGTCAACGAAATGTTACGTAATGAATGGAGGGGGGGGGGGGTCGAAAATTGTCAATTTTTGCGTTACGTAATAATTGAATGAGCCCTTAATGCGGCCCCGCGGGAAGTTAACATCAGTACTGTGTCGAACAGAGATTTCCCCACCCAACCTACCAAACCGTGAGTTTATATCGATCAAAAACCCGCCTGTCGGTTGAGGTCCAATATTACTATCACTAGTGAGACCATCAACTACCTTCCTGCCTATGGTCTCCAATGAGGTTAATCCGCCTCTGCTCGGAAGCCGTACTAAGCTCCCACAAATAATTAACTTCCAATGCTGTTCTTCATCCAAGTAGCTCGGTTAAGCCAAATGTTGCTCATTTTAAGGCTATGCTTCTTCGAACTAAATTCTTTTTTACGTTAAACACCTCATGGCGATTGCAGATTTAATTGATTGATTCAGATTCTACATTTCCAATTATAAATAATATATAAATAATATTAAAAATGACAGTAATGATAGACCTAGAGGTTTTGAGGTTATTATGCCACTAAAATCTGTATTCCAATACAACACCGTGAGCTATGTATTCTACGCCGAAGTTGCCGATGCAAGTCCTGAGGATTATTTGAATTGGGGATTTTTTTTTGAAGAAGCCAGAAAACTGCATTGGAAAATCAAATCAAACGTGTGTCATTGTTACTTTTTATTGGTGTGTAGGAGCCCGAATTTTCGAGAGCTTTTTATGGTAACTCCGAACAACTAGAAAATGTAATATAAAATTATTGTTACTGGATATATCAAAGAACAAAAAAAGTCGAAGTTTAGAGTGTTAATGTAGAAAAATAATTGTACTTGATCGACAGTGTTTTTCTCGTAATAAATGATACGAAATGATTTACAATTTGCAACAAGAGCTGTATTTGAACAAAATTCAAAACATTTTAAAAATATTATACGATAGCATCTTCCACATGCGTCAAATACTCGATCAACCTCATCAGTGCATCCAAAACCCACCATCAAAAAGCTTACGGTAAACCAGATTATTTACTCCCGAAGGACTCATAAGCTTTACAGCGGGCACCTAGGCAGTGATGCGAAAAGTGAGATGCTAGATCATTTCCGTGCCTCGTTCGATTCCGGCACGCGGTAAAACACACGGTCCACCGACGGTGCAAGCTGCCTCAACTGTACAAACTAGCAAATTGGGAATTGAAATTGGCCGTCATTCCGATTATTGCAGGCCTCGATGGTTCGTTGTGATGTCGATGTTGCGCTAGCCGTCGATTAATGGTACTAGAAAATAGTTGGAAGTCTTTTTGCTAGGTTGCATATCGACAAAAACGCATGCAGCAATGATTTACCAAAGCAAAACAAAAAACACAACAGCATCCCTATGCTCGTGGCCGGGCCCAATCCGCTCTTCCGTGTGGTCCGAGCTGCAACTTCCGGTGCATCGGATTGCTTTCATGAAATCGGCTTTCGATGCAGCGTTGTTCGATTTGTGCTCGGTGGTCCGAGTGCATCCGAGTGTCGATGCATTTTTTGGGTGATGAAAAGTGGCACTTCACTAGGAAGCACAAAAATATCGCCCGTGGACGAACCCTCGGTTTGGGCAGGGAAACGTGGAAAAAATACCACTCCGAACCAGGGCTCTCCGGTTGATTCACTGATGCAATTCGGGCCGAGAGCCAAACAACGGGTTTGAGTTTTAGTCTGTTTGTGAGCTGTTGTTTTTTTTTTCCTGTCCCGTTTCATGTTGTATGTGCTGCTCGAAAATGGGATTTCGATTGGATGAAGTTCATCGATGAAGCTGGTATTAGTTGCGGTGAATTGGTTCCGCTTTGGTTTTATTATTTTCTTTTTTACTATCGATGCGTTTTGCAATAGCTTTCAAGTGGTACGGTCGGGCTCGGTGGATTCCAGCATGCGTTCGCTTCTAAGCACGCGTGGTCGGGCGTGAAAATTCCAACATACCCAACCCAAAGCCTCACGGGCAAGTCCTCGTGCGTGCTGGACTGGAAAGACGTCGATAGCTGGCGGAAACTAGCATGCCGAGTGTTTTGTACGGAAGCGGCCTCGGGTTCTGACCACAACCAAACCCCCGGCAGCTCCGATACGGCAAGGAACGGAACGCAGAACCATCGCATGGCACCGTTCATCGGCAGCTGGGGCTGGGCCACAATGCTAAATCACCCATCGACCAAAGACGTACCGGTACGGTCATTGAAAACCACATTTTAAATCAATGCACCGCCCAACACCCGCCCTACCCGCCCTACCCCGGCCCCCGGGACAGGCTAACCGTCAATTGATATTCACAAATTTCAATTAATTACACGCTTGACCCAATTTACACGCATCTTCACACAGATTAATTCGGTGTCGATGTGTCGGCCTCGGTCACACGGGATGCAGCAGCGAAGAAGTCACCCGGCTTGGTGATGATGATATGGCTTGGTGTTTTGCACCCGAGAGACCCGATGGTACGACCCTGGTGCACTCTGCCGCTCCTGATTAGACGGTCGGTCGATTGACGAAGGTGCTACCGTTTGTGACGATTCGATTCCATCCCGCACCAATCGGGAAAATTATCCACAAAGGTCGGGCCACACCTGCAGCCTTTGATGGAAATCTAATTTAAATCACCTAACCTCCCACCACGGATTGGTTTCGTCCTACAGGTCACAGAAGGACCCGAGAGCCTCACACGGTGATGTAGCTTCTATGAAGACATCACCCACCCGGTCCGGTAGCTCTTGAATTGTGTAGAACCGATGCAACATAAAGAATACGGCTTAGAGGCGTAATTTAGGCTCAATCAGTGACATAATTGTTCGACGATGACCCCTTCAACAGGGCAGTGATGCTTTTTTTTCATCCGATTAAGATCCTATTTGGATAGGCAAACGAGGTTCAAAATACGATCATAAAAAATATAGTAAATTTATAATGCAAACATGAAACTTTTGTGCGTGAATTCCTTGACAATTTAGCAAGTTCTCCAAATAAAGCTTAACTTAATGTTGTCAAGATGTCGATATTGTAAAGAGACTGAGTGACTCTGGAGCATTTGATAGTGAAATCAAAATGCACAAGAGTAGAAGTAATTTTAGACCAAGGTCCAACTAAACAGTCTTCTACTCACTGATAGCTCTCTTGGTTTGTGGAAAAAGTCTCCTGAATTATTAAGAAATGTTGTCGTTAGTCTAATATTAATCGCATTTAACATAATTACTTTGTGACATTCTGGGAGATTAAATATTCAGCAGCTCCGATCATCAACCTGACAAAACCAGTGCCATTTCTCTGTACGTAAGATTTATTATCCAGGTTTAGGTAAATAAGGCCATAAAAAGATCAATAATAGTAGACAAAGACCATTTGTGGTTAAAGTGTCACATAGTAAGAGGAACAACATAACCGTGCAATTAGACGGTGACAATTGTCTCGGCGACTTTTTCTCTGAGACTTTTAAAAGTAGCTCAACCCTGCAAAAAAAGCTTTTTATTTATATAGGGCTTAAATATAGTAGCTTTATATTTGTTTGTTTACAAGCCGGTTTGTGGGTGTTTTGTTATTATTTAAAACAGTGTGCGTAATAAAATTAATAAATGTAAGTTTGTTATACTATTATTAATCAGCCAGCCGCCATTGCTATCATCATCATCATTATTATCCTCACGGCGATGGTGTCATTATTATCATTCCGAAGGATGGTATCCTGCCATCGAAAAAAATATATAATAAATAAAATATTAAAATAATTAATAATTTCACGACACATCTTGAAATTAATTGTGTTTATGGATGTAACTTGTGTTTATGAACAAATGACGGCAGAACGACAGCCAAAATTGAGCTACTGCATACACGCGATGAAAATGATGTCTCCATAGATTGCTGTTCCACAATTTCCCTGCTTTGATGCTTTCCAGTAGAATGGAAAGCTCAATGAAATAATAAAGAAATGTTCTTAATAAACACAAATAAACTGTTGCGACAAGCAACAGCGTTATTGAAAGAACAATAACATTTTCAAACGGTCGATACTAGTTGTCACATTTGAATCGACCGTTGAATAATATTCAACATAAACACTATAGTTTTCTAAGAAATTACGATACTTACCAGCTTTCATTTCATTTCATTCCATTTCATGAAGAAAACCCCAGGATGAAAATTCAAAAATCGTCACATTTATTTATGGCATTTACTTTCGTCACATCCTACGCCTTACAAAATACCTATATACAACGGACGAACATCAACAAATAAGTCTAGGCGCTAGGGATTAGTTTCATTTTAGCACAAAGCATAAGACTTCGATTTTCTCCAACGCGTGAGATCAAGTTTGGGTTTACAATTTATCTAAACATGGCGCCGGTGGCTGCCATTTTGCGGCCCGTAGCCTGTACGGTTAAACGCCTTTTGGTGGTAGCATTCTTTGTACGGGGATTATAGTTTCTAGAATGTTTTTTCTTTTTTTTTTGTAAACGAGGTGACTCATAACCTAAACACCTAAAACTGCAACATTTGCACGTGAAATACAGCTCTACCCTTGGAAAACACTTACCCTTTGCCGTGCTTAAGCTTCTTAAACGGTTGGTTTTTTTTTGGGTTTTACCTTCCAATAGTTTGCTATTATCTGCCGGAACGAATGAACATAAACGAAAAATTACATAGTATTATTATGTTTTGGATAGTAATTATTGCGTGCCAGTTTGTCTGTACTTCTGGCTCGAACAAACGAACTCGGCTCGGCCTGCTTTGCTTTGCTTGGGTGGCACTACAAACAACATGGACGTGAAGAGCGAAGAGAACAATAGGGATAGTAGCCTTAAACCTGCACTGCTGCACGTGCGGAACAGCGTTTGCTCGCACACGCTCCGTGCAACACATCCTGGCGAACAGAGTACTCTAGTAGTGTGTGGAACGGTGAAAAGCTATCAACATGCCTTACTGCCAACGGGTGGACTGCCTATCATTTGTACCGGGCGCCGGGTGATGTCTTCATTTGTGATCGGTTTTTTTTTTCTTTTGTATTAATTTACATGTTTCACTGCCGTACTCGCCGACGCGACCCGATCGAATCGTGTTTATCTATAACGCAACATTCCCCGTTCTTCTGCTTCTTGTTACTAATGCTTCTCCCCAGCACCGACCGCAACACCGGCCACACCGGGCCCGACCGCACCCGGCCCGTGCTGCTGCTTCGGGGACTTCTTCGGCAGCAGCATTCGCAGCGGATCCTTGTGGTAGCGTGCAAACACTTCGCGCTTAAACACCTCGAAGTACTTGCGATTGACGTTGTTCTGACGTTCGCGCCACGCCGGTCGGCTCTTCTTGTTCTGCAGGCCCCAGTGCACGGTAAACAGGGGCGTCAGTACCTGGAACTGATAGCCTGCCACAAACATTTCGTACACCTGCAATTGAAATTGTGCGGAATAAGGGGATCGATAGCGAACGGAAATCGTATTGCATTAAGCTTGTGTTGCGTTGAGTGTGATTTAAGTATCGGACAAGATGGGCAACAAAAATAGAGAGGAATGAAACTAACACGCGCGGCGTAGCGCATCGGTAGTGAGTCAGTAATGTTGATCGCACTGATTTATTGATTTATGCAAACATTAACAGTTTGGTCGGCAGCAGCTGTTGTTGGGCAGTGAGGCATTTTATTGAGAGGCACTTGAAAGTATACAAGTATCATCTCACTTTAAGGCATGAGTGATTATTGGATTGTTATTTGATATAGATGAAGAAAAGCGCCTAAAGTTATGCAATATATTTTCAAGACATGCTCATCAACGGGACGGTTGCAGTTTGTTATTTTTATAGAGGCTTTAAGCTAGGCAGCGTCATTCGCCGCTGTCATCGTATGACTCAAGTTCAAAAGTATCAATACAGTCGTTAAGTCCTTCAATTTTTAGGCTACAAATTAATTAGTTCCTAATACTTTGAGGTATCAGAAATCCTAAATTCAACCCTTTTTTATTAAGCGCAGGATTAATGCTGGTAAATGCAAAAGAAAAGCTTTCTAGATCTATTTTATTTTTCAATTAATTGAAATTATAAATCTAACGATAGAATAAATTAATATTAACAGTAATAAAACTATTTCTAAGAGTCCATATTGCTAACCCTTATAATACGGCGAAAGCCGTAATAATGGAATTATTAAAAAATATATTGCTAACCCTTTTAAGTATAGTGATAAATAAAAAACCTAATTTTTGGAAAATAAAACAAATAACGAAAAGAAATTCTTTTTACAAATGTAAGTTCTATAAAACCTATAAATGTAACATAACTCTTCACAAACACAAGCAAAAAGTTACGATGTGTCGGTGACACGAAAATGTTCTTCCAATCCGCTACTTACACGATAAATTACAACACTCATAGTCATATTTCAGTGAAATGTTTGCTTCTCCGTTTATGTCCGCAGTAAAGCACATAAAACAACAGTCAAACCTAGTCATCGCCCGAAAAAAAAAATTGCTTTGCTTCCCTGCCACAACACTTCCCACAGTGCCGGTCCATTCAGCATTCATTGTCAGCTCGTGTGTCCTTTTCAGCCCGAAAGGGTCACGTTTCCATCATGATCGAAACAAAAAAAAAACCCCTCCAAGGGAACTGTTTATTCTGCCTTTTCGCAGCATCTTAGAACAAAAGGTGTCGATTTTTTTTTCTCCTTTCGCTTTCGGTCCAAACACTGCCGCTCGTAAAACAAGCCCCAAATCTAAACAAACCAAAGGCCCGGGCCCCACGACATATATGCCCGATAAACGGGCTTCCGATTGGTCGAATGTGTCGAACGTTGCGGGAGAAATCAATAAGATCACAGGATGCATGATGCAAAACCGGCACGTCTACGCGCTTCACGGTACATCAAACCGAATGCGGGTTTGGGGTTGGGGTTTTCGTGCTCGGGAAGGAAGAAAGAGCTAAAGTATGTCCAAGCACACAATGGAAAATTGCTCCATCAGTCGAAAGGTTCTATTAGGGGTGGCTTGTTTTACAGGTTTGAAGCGGCTATAAAGTGAGAAAACGGACAGACATGTTACGTTTGGCCTCGTAATCGGAGATGGCCGAAGCTGTCTGACGCACTTTTGCACGCACTTCTCGACTTTTGCTTACTATTCTCGTCGCCGATGGCTCTGCTGTGCTTGCTTTTTAAACAATGCATCACAAGCTTTGGTCTAGTAACCTTTGCTACCATTGGATGTGAAAAATATTAAGCTTACTGCGCTGCTAGATTCTCCACTATGCCACAAATACTTCGAGCAACGCCATGAATGCCAAAGCGTTAGCACACGCTTTACCCATAAAACAAACAACACCACTATCATAATGTGACAGAAATTGAATCATATAATATTTATTGGTGCAAACGAAAACGACCGCCAACCGCCGATCCACCGATCCGGTGTTGGTGGTAAAGGTTTTATTTTGGGGACGGGATTTTTACGTTGCGTTCCCTCGAAGATGGCGGTCGGAAAAATGCTGGCACAACCCCAGAAGTAACGAAACCCAACAACCAGTCCGAGGCCATACAAAACAAACACAAGACGATGGAGAATTATGGAGCTTGGCAGAGCGCTCCGGATGGCTCGAACACTTTCCATCTCATCACTTAACTGCTGCGGCCGCTTTCTGCCGGTTGTATTCAAACGCACGGCCATAAAGTGTTATTTTGTGAAATTTAAGAACGGAACGCACTAACGGAAGCCGATGTCGCCTTGGCCGAAGGGGCCAAAGGCTTTTGCCATTTGAGCCGGTTTCGGTTCGGTCGGGTCGGCCTATGGCCCCGGCAATGGTTTTAATATAGTTTTTATCAATTCCAAACACGCGCTAGTTAAATGTCTCCAGTGTAAGAAGCACAGGCTCTTCCTTACACTCTGTGCCATCCCGTACGCGATGACTACTGGAAAAACTACACCTCGGGAGGCAAAGTCATCGACTATTTTCCCATTCCCTCCTGCTTGCCAGTTTAATCTAAGCTGCAAAAAATGGACCGACAGCGTAAGAACGCTTCTGATTTCGGTACCGATGGTCGGGGGTTGAAAATGGAATTCTCTGCCATGTTTGCCCGGCTTGCAGAGGGGCAACCGGGCAAAAAAAAGGGGTAAGAATCTTACCTCCACTAAAGAGATCATCAGTATTCACCGATACGGGCATGTACGGGTTTACGGGAGCTCTTGTTTTGCTGGTCCCGGACCCTGGTTTTTATGCTGTCCTTTCCACTTATTGCTTCAACGGCACAAAATGAGACGAGATGCTTCGTTCGCAGGGGACATTTTTAAGGCAGTCGCCATTTATGACAGAAACCCCAGCAGCGACCGGGAAAACCGCCCACGCCCCACACGGTCGGTGGTATTATCGAAAAATTATCGAATGCAACAACCAAACCAAACCAAAAAAAAAAGGTCAAGCCGTCAAGGCGTGTTGGTGGGTCTGGGTTTTCCCGGAATATTTGAGGATATGGGACCCCGATCGCTGGTTAGGCGGTGAAATAATAATTGGATTTTTAAATTATTCATGTAAGCTGATTGGAAGTTGGGTAAAATCAAATAAACTTTGCTTGATCGAATTTGTGCGACCGGGCGATAATGGTAATGGTAAAATCTGCAAAACAACAATTCAATTGCACCGACGGTTGCCTGTCTGTGGGTATGTTCAAAAATAGTCTGTTTGACGATCATGTTCTATGCACTATACAATTTGTTCTTTGAGCTCGAACAACTGCCAATCAGCAATGAGTTATCTTGTATTCTACTGCTCTTAAACAATCTGGGTACTTTGTTGATACAAATTTAAAAAAAAATATTTTAAGTTCAACTTTTACCCCTCATTACTATTGCTTTCCTTGGCCGGACATCAAAAAGGATGATAGGCCTCCAAACTAGTGTTGGACGGATCGGATGGGATTCTAGGATGTGATTCTTTATCGGATAATAATAATCCATAACCTCGGATCCTCTGGAATGCTATCCAAAACAATCCTTCAGTCTGTCATCTGTCACAGCGAAAATCCGGGATCGAAATCCAACATAAAATCCAGATTTAGATCCCACAGGAGTATACCTTCTAAAATAGTATACCTAGTATAGTATAATAGTAATACCTTCTTTTAGTATACCGTCTAAAATTCTACTAGCTACGGCATTCTCTAAATGTACAAATTGAATACAGTGTATACTTAAACTGTACTAAATTGGTAAACCAAAGAAAATACTAATTTGCTGTATTAGCAAAATACTTATTTGGTAAAGTAGACAAATGTTTTACTGTCCTTTAAAAGTTTCCTTTTTGTACTGCTACTAAAAGCCAAATTTCAGCTAAATATACATACATGCAATGAGTATCAAAGAGCCAAAATTTAAATATTATCTTTACCTTGACATAAAATATGCAACTCGTGACACTTTATAGTACGACTGCCTGTTTACCATTTTTTAAAGAAGTAAATCGTAAAAAACAACCTATCGACATCTTACTCCAAATCGTCTTTCATAGAATTCTATGAAATTCCTGGCACTCCTGGAAGGACTATTTTTTTATGAAAAGCCGCAATGAAATTGTTGCTGCTTGCGAGCTGTAATGTACCGACCACTGCCCGAAACTATTTACCCATTTACGAGGTACAGAGGAGTTCCGATTATCCGTGCTCATCCGGACTCGACGGTTGCCGGATAATCGGATAACACGGATAATATGCACAGATCCTATTTATGATAAAATAAGCGTATAATGTGTCATAGGTGGGGTGTTTTTTTATAATTTATTTTCCCAGTGTGGTTTACTACAATGGCACACCCATCAGTTGCTCTTTTGCGCTTTTCATCACGACTGCATTTTTATTATTTTATTAAGTACAAAAATTTTTTAGTTGTTTTCTTTAAGAATTGAAGCTCATTCGATCAAACACAAATGGAGCTTTCGATTCTTCTGTCAACGGTGTTGCCGAAATATGTCAAATTTCTTTTGGATCTGTCATATCCAAGCTGCACGGATAATCCGACACCCGATTGAATGGCACCCGGATAATCGGTGCTCCACCGTGCTTTCAAACTACTAAGGCGTTTATTTTAAATTTGTTCAGAGTCATATGTCATATCTAATTGCGTGATCTTACAGGAGCCCTTATAGTCCGACTTTAATGTAGATGCTCCATTGGGGTAGATGCACACATAGGATACCCATCTTCCTCTGGATAACAATCCTTTTGAAAGAACATCGATTATTTATATTTTAAAAAGAATCCCATCAAGAACGATATGTCATTAGAATACTAATCGCGTCTAATGAATATGAGTTCATACATTGTAGCCTATTCATGGTGTATTTAGTGGCGGCGCCGGTCATTACACGCCAAAACCGAAACAAAATCCCATCCGGACCAATCCATCGTACGCAGCACTGACTAAACAGCTACAGGTAAATAAAGACAATCGCCTGCCAGTAATGACAGCCCTAGCCCTCTATCGGTTGTTGAAGCCAATAAAGAAAAAGTAGAATGATATTCGATTCGTCACTGGATATCAGACGAACCTAAACAACTTAAAAATAGCACGCAACTGCCTGTTCAGTTATAGACGAATATTTTCTTACACTGTGCCATCGCGGGAAAAGTTAAAGTCCAGTTGATACGCATCCCAGTTTTTATCAAACGTCAAGTGACATAAAATTCAGCCACAGAACACTAACAATAGAATTGTGCTGGAAAATTGTAAATTTAACATTTTCAGCTAAATTCGTTTCATAAACTTTCAGCATAAAACGTATGTTGTGAAACCTCGTTCCATGGCATGACATCCATCGTCAACGTTGCAACAAGAGCAGTGCAATGCACTCTTGTCACCAGTCACATTGTGACAACTTCTTTCATCAAGACACACACACACACATACACAAAAAAAAATACATTTGCATGGTAATGAAAATTATAAACTCATACCGAGGTAACGATGTGCATTGCGGTCGGCCAGATTAAGACGGAAAAAGCGAGGGGCTTTTCCGCGAATCTTGTATCAAACGTGTAACACAAAACTCGAAAATGGCGTGATGCACATCCACTCGGGAACGGTCGTAATTAACCGAAAATAAAAACCAAACCCGGATCCGGCATAAATGGAATAACAACAGAACGACTTTCGGCGGCTTCGGGCGCCCATAAACTACACCGTCGTTGAGCTGTTTCGCTGGTGCAAATTTCACGATTGTCTGCGGCTGGCACTGGAGTACTTCCGGCACACAGATTTAGCAGCAGCACTTCTCCCGAAGAGGTGCTTACCCGCAGGATTTGGTCCGAGGGTTCGGGCGTTTAGCCACCCATTTCGGATTCGAAATACGTACCAAAGGCAAGCCAGCCCATCAGCCGCAGCCACTCCGATTCCCGGTGCACTTCGGACGGCGCCGATGCAGGCTCTGGGAGCACAAGAGAGTGAGCGAGCAAGGGAGAGAAAGAGAAAGAGACAAAAACAGGCCACATCGAGCGTATGCAGCTTCATCCAGGCGTGAAACTAATTTCCATAGCCAATTTGCAATCGCCGAAAGTGTGCAACCGAAGCGCGGCAAGTGGCCTTCACGCGGTAAAAAACGCACGCAAGTATGGCGATTTGTCTTGCTCAAGCAGCTGGCCAACCATTATCGCAGCGGAACGCGAAATCGCCGGCTCAAACAAGGGGACACAAAAAAAACCCGGAACATGCTGCCTCCCTCCCTTCGGGGGCAATGCGTGCCACACTCACTGGAACTCGGAACTGGAAAATCGGATGACCAAAAAAAACACCCGGCCTGCAGCAAAGGCGCGGCATCAAAAGGAACTTTTAATTTTCAAGCAGTGCGTACCAGGGCGGATTATCTTTCCCGTTTTACGCGGTGGAGAAGTTTGGAACACCCCGGGGTAGGTTCGGTCTGCATTAAGTTGCCAAGTCGTTGCTGGTGCTGCTGCTGCTGCGAGCAAGATGATTTATGCGATGGATGGAAATTTCTCCAGAATCAATGAACCGGTTGATGTTTGAAACGCGCATCGAGTTGGGAAGAGCATAGGACCAGCAAAAAAAAAAGAGAAAAAAGTTTCTACACGCGCCGAAATGCGCCCGGAGCTTCTGCCGCGGACAACAATTAATTTCTGCAGCTTTCCGTATGGATGCGGATGCCGCGCATTGTTGGTCCGGAGCGCTCGCCGGTAAGCCGTAAAGCAGAATCCGATTATTGGATCCGAAGGCGCAGGTTTTTGATGTTATTGCAAGGTTGCTATTTTTCGGCCAAGTTTGCGCTAGTCGCGGTGGCATTAAGAGAAAGATTTTTTATTTTATTTAATGTTTCTAGCCACAGAAGCCTTCATTTCGATAAAGTTTGTTTTTATCTTGTATATAATACAAGTAGAATAAAAAATAAGAATTTATAATAAAAATCGTGAATTTATACTAATGCCCTGCTAACATAAATATCGAGCAACATAAAAACCAACATAAGTGCCAAAAGGAAGATAATATTTAATATGACGGGTCTTAACGGTATGCTCTCCTCCGGTTTTATGCTCGAATGGTCCCATCCAGCACGAGTAGTCTCCAAATATTTTAATATTCCCTTTCCCCATGGCCCAAAACACTTACCTGCGTATTGCGCGTGTAACCATAACCAAGGAAACGCTCATCATGCGGCGGTACCGTGTCGGGTGCAACATAAAACGGTTCATAAAGAAACTCAAAGTTCGTCACGTTGTGCGACACCTTCGTTTCGTCGCTTTCGGAAACGTCCGCCTGCCACCTGTGAAAACAGAGAAGAAGCAACAACAAAAAAAAACACAGCAGATATGAACATTGCGTTAACTGTATAGCGCATAAAATGGGACGTCATCGCTTCATAAGACCGGGCTTCATCGATCATTAACCGATTAAAACTTCCTAACCGGTCGTAAAAACGCCGTGCAATTACGGTGGATCCCTTCCGCCGTTAGGCGACGGAACGGTAGCTGCTGCTCCCTGTGCTAGTTCAGCATAAAGTGTCTAACGTACCATTTTTCAGACCCTCAAAAGTCACCAGCTCCAAGACCCCCAACATCAGGCACCAGGGAGGGGAAAAATTATGCGATCGATGTTGTAAAAATCCATTGTTCGAACAGCTCGTTTTCGGGCGAGGTATTAAAATCTGGGTTAAGATCATTTTCCCCTTCCAAACCCTGGGTCTGGGGTACACTTTTCTCGCACCATTACCCGACGACTTATTGCTTTCGTAGCTTGGCCGTACGGATGGAGGCTCCAAACATCTTCAAATATCGGACCGCACAAAAAAGAAAAACGAAAAGCCGTCCCACTTGGTCCCTTGTTTGTTGTGCGGTCCCATGTGTCAAGTCTCGCAGCATTACGGCCACGGCTCGCATGAAAATCAGAGCATCTCATCTTTTACGAGCCCTTAAATTAGAGAACTTATTTGAAGGGGCAAGCGTAACGGTTTTCGGTTTTTTTCGCAGCATCCCACCAACAACCGCCACTGCGGAACCGTACGCGGAATAAACCGCAAACGAACCGATGAGCATCGCATAAAGCATTAACCCGGCGCCGTAAGGAACCGTCGTGTTGTAGAGAAGGTGTCCAAAACCGTGGCAACACATCGAAGGGCGTAAATTATCGTAACAAACCAAAACAAAAAAATCCGAAAATAGCTGAAGAAAACCCCGAAGTCTTGTGACTTCACCGGCCAATTTCGATCGCAAATGGTCACGCTGCTGGCGTCAATGAGATATGAAAATATTATCGTCGCGCAGTTTGTCTTCCACTGCTCCTGAGGCGCGGGCTACGTTGACGACCCAGCGGCAGGTTCATTTAATGGCTTAATTGTTTAATGGTGGCAGTGGTTTATAAACCTGCCAAATGGTCGCTGCTAAGAAACTTTCCGTTCGGAAACACTTCACGCAAGTGCCTAATTTTCCCCTGCTGCAGGTTGACTGCATCATTGATTAGGGATTGCTGTGAGTTTGATAAGATATTTAATATGGCTCTTCCAATAACTTTTACCACGTTCTGTACCGCATCACCCAAACATGAAAGACGCGCAAAGTTTCCAGGGCGTCTGCGTCCACCCAAGTAAGGGTGACAAGTTTGTGCACTAAGAATACCGATTTAGTATGGGTTCTTTCAATTATTACGTAACGCTGATAGGGAGGGGAGGGGATGGGGGTGGTTAATACCAGCGTTACGATTTGTTACAATAGGGGGTAAGGGGATCGAAAATTGACCATTTTTGCGATACGTAAGAATTGAATGAGCCCTTACACGCTTTGACTTACATACATTTATAAAACACCAGGCGTCTCCATTGAGTCACATTAAATTGAATAATAAGTTATTAATTAATTATTAAAATATTTTTCTTCTGTTTACAAGTGTTTCTGTTTGTTACGAAAACACTTTTTTCAGTAAGTATAATTGAAATGAATTCCACTAGAGTGACCCAACTGCCAATGAAGCGCTTCAGGTTCAAAAGTATTTTTAGCCGTTCAAAATGCCAAGTAAACGAATTACCACGCTTTGACTTACATACATTTATAAAACACCAGGCGTCTCCATCGAGTCACATTAAATTGAATAATAAATTATTAATTAAATTTCGAAATGTATTTCTTCTGTTTACGTTTGTTCTTGTTTGTTATGAAAACACTTTTTTCAGTAAGAATATTTGAAATTAATACCATTAGAGTGACCCAGTTGACATTGAAGCGCTTCAGGTTGAAAAGTAGATTTTTTCCGTCCAAAAGACCAAAAGGTAAACGGATTAAGGGCTCATTCAATTATTACGTAACGCTTAGAAGGGTGGGAGGGGGTCAGTACCAGCGTTACGATTTGTTACATAGGGGGAGGGGGGCTTTTACTTTTTGTTGCGTAACATACAATAAAATTATACTTAGATTCCCGCTTCATAGTATATGAATGAAAAATTATCTTATTTTAGGGATTTTTATACGAATTATCTATCTACCTATTCATTGTTTAAAGGTCAAGTTTCATGACGTTATGTCCGTGCTTGAAATCAGCATACCTACTGAAATAGTTGATTTTAATGGTACTGAAATTTACGGCGCTTATCCATTCAATTTACCAGTTTTTTCCTAACGAAATGCAACTTTTTATTGATATTCTTAATCAATGATGTTCAATTGGGTGTTAAATGACAACAATGGGTTTGAGTTTTGAGTTTTCCAGCAGTTTTCCGGCCCTCTATCTTAATTTGGACCTACCAAGCCTCCTATGTCCATGAGGACGACCTAAAACGGCTTTATGGACAGGGTCGTCCGGTGTCATTCACATGATGTGACCAGCCCACCGGCACTGGTCTAAACCGCTGTACGACGGTAGGTTAGCCGTACAACTCATAGCTAATTATTGTAGCGGCTCCATTGTCCTTCCACACATACGGAGCTGTTCGCACAATGCGAAAGAAACCAACGCGCGTTACTAAACCTAGACCCACCTAGTTAACACGATCCGCTTATCCGTGTAACCCTGAAACCACACACACATTGATACACAAGAACAAGGAGTCTCTCAATAAAAGGTTTGGTGAAAACACGTGTAATTTACTGAGTTATATCGTCAGGAGCCAAATAATGAAGAATCGTATGCAGAATCGTAGCTGTATAGATTGAAGTAGGTTCTAAAACCGCTTCAACTTATTAGCAACGACCAAGCAAGTCAGCCTGGCGTGAGTAGTAAATTTATTAGGCAGTATGTTTGTTTCCTATTGCATTAGTCGAAATACGATGAAATTACGTAGATTACTTAAGAAAATGTCATTTTTTTAAACAAAGAGGGTGGGGTCAACGAAATGTTACGTAATGAATGGAGGGGGATTGCGGCCAGTGTTACGTTTTGTTACAATAGCAACTAAATTTTTACCCAACGGAATCTTCAACCATTTGCGAATAGTCGCTAAGGGTACAATAATCGTATTTGATGAAAAGATATTTTCTCCTAAAAAAAACGAGTTAATTCCCCTGTTTATTTGTTAACAAACACCGTACCCGGGTTGGTTCAATCAACATTTGCGTAGATGCTATTCCAATTCACACCATTACCACCTCGCAATACATTCCTCTAATGCTACACACAAGACAATCAATTACATCCCGGTACCGATGAGCGGTCGCACATAGATGGAGATCGTCTGCACAGACACGTAATAAGCGAAATTAAATCCTTTTTCATCCAGATCCAAACCGTTCGCGGTACCGTTTGCATCGGAGCCGGGCTCGACTGATGAATGCCCACACTCACACACAGCCACACGGTTCTCACTTTTAGCCCGATTGCAACCATCAGTTTGTTTTATTGCCCTACACTTACCTCGGCTCGGATAGCTGCCATTTTATTGGCGCACTCGTAACGTCCAACGACCATTGTACCGACTGGCCACATTTGTGGACAGATCCGACGCCGTCAGATTCATCTTCCCTTTAACCGATCACCGTTCCATGGCAATTGGATGTAGCAACTGTACGTACCCGCCAGTGCCGTGGTGTGTGCCCGGTTTTTCGGTCGGACTTCCTCACGTACGCTTAGAGGACGCATAGGGACGGAAAGTACATACGTCACGCGAGCAAGTCGCACCACTTCACGCACACACACACACAGTATTAATGATTGCATCAGAAGCGATGATAAATAACGCTGTAGTGCAAATGGCCCTTGCAATAATAAATCTTGTGCCTTGCTTTATGCGCCGTCGGTCGTGAAAATCGAAGCGAAGTGATTGTTACATGAAATAAATGAATAAACAGTCATTTGCACCATTGCGGGCACTACCGCGGGCGTACCAAACCCAATCAGCGCGGCACTGGCGTGGGCAACGGTACGCACCCATAAAAACCCCGAGCACTTGTCATGAGATACTAAAATCAATTTACTTCTTGCGGGCTTTATGAGCGGCAGCTTGCCTAAACGGCGCTCTATAAATCCTGGCTAGTTATGGTAGATGGTGGTGTGGTTTGGCTGATTGATATCGAGAGCAACACTAGCTTGAATCGGTTGAATAAAATCGTGAGTTCTTAGTCTGGTCATTCTACATGCTTATTACGATAATAAGCACGATCCGCCTTTATCGCTCAAACGCTTCTCAGGAATAGAAAACTTACAGCAAATACTAGAAAATATAATATTTTAAATTTGCTAATAATGTTGCTTTTATCACGGCCAAACACCGGAACGTTATGATAAATTGTGGCTAAACGAAAAATTTCACTACCAATGCTCTTTTTGCAATCGAAATTTTCTGCTAGTAGTTCAAGTTCAGTCGGCGAAGAATTTCCTTCATTACACTAGGTTAATTGATCGCGATCCTCAAACCAATGCAGCAACAGCTATAGGAAACAAATAAAACATTTCGGGTGAATTCGTGCTCTGCTCTGACAATTTCAACCACAATTCCTGGTTATTGTTTTATAACTCGAAAGTTTTATAACTCTATAATTTTCCCCTTCCCTTTATTAGATTGTAGGACGATACTTGTTTAGCTTGAGCTTGCATTGTAATGATCCAGGTATTATTTATTTGGTATTGCAGCGCATCCAGTGAAATTTGAAACTTCTATAACTGGTCGCCTGATAATTGTTGGGCCTAACACATAGATCGCGCTAGTAGATTTAAACTCATATCATTTTTAGTTTGTACCAATCTTCAGACAAGTTCTGTCAACTTTTGACAGCACTCGGACGATAACCTAGTGAAATAGAGTATTTTGTGTGACGCAACTTTTGTGTTTTGAGTAATCATGGAAAAGAAGGAATTTCGCGTGATGATAAAATATTGGTTTTTGAAGGGGAAAAATACAGTTGAAGCCAAAAATTGGCTTGATGAAGAGTCTTAGGACACTGTTCCACTAAAATCAATCAACAAATATTGGTATGGTGAATTTAAACGTAGTGAAATGAGCACTGAGGACAGTGAACACAGTGAACGACCGAAGAAGGTGGTTACAGGCGAAATCATAAAAAAAAATCCACAAAATTATTAAAAGCAACCGTAATGTGAAGTTGATCAAGAAAGCTGACACCCTAACGATGTCTAAGGAATGTGTTGGACATATCGTTCACAAGTATTTGGATATGAGAAAGCTCTGTGCAAAATGGCTGCCGCGCGAGCTCACATTTGACTGAAAACAACAACGAGTTGATGATTCGGTGCAGTGTTTGAAGCTGTTTAAGCGAAATAAATCCAAGTTTTTGCATCGTTATTAAACCATAGATGAGTCTTGGCTTCTCCACTTCACTCCAAAGTCCAATGGACAGTCATCCGAGTGGACTGGACGCGATGAACTTGCTCCAAAGCGGGTGAAAACGCAACAATCAGCTGGCAAGGTTATGGCCTCAGTTATTTGGGATTCACAAGGAATAATCTTCATCGACTATCTCGAGAAAGGAAAAACCATTAATTGCGACTATTATATCAAGTTATTGGAGCGTTTGAAGGACGAAATCGCCAAAAAACGGTCGCATTTGAAGAAAAAAAAAAAGATTTGTTTCATCAAGACAACTCACCGTGCCACAAATCAGTGAAAACAATGGCAAATATTCATGAATTAGACGACGAATTGCTTCACCACTCATCGTATTCCCCAGATATAGCTCCCAGTGACAATTTCCATTTATCAGATCGCAAAAGGATGCTCGCTGGGAAGAAATTTTCGTCAAATGAAGAGGTGATCGCCGAAGCAAAAGCCTTTTCTGAGGCAAGGAGGGAATGAGTATCTTATGCTCCTCTGCCATTGAGAACGATAACTTATAAGATTCCTTTCCATGCCAGTGTCAAATAATGATGCGGGCAAGTGTCCGACACACATAGCAAACGAATGAAATCATTTTCTAAACCCCATTTGATGACCTTCAATCAACCGCAAGCATAATTTCACTGAAGTAAAACCCCCGTAATTAAACTTACCGCGAAAAGTTTGTCGCAAACTGGTTGTAGATAAACACCTTGTGATGGAATGGGCGCGCCAGGCCCTTGTTTGCCAGCCGTATGAGGTCAGTCTTGTTGCGCGGGAACCGTACCCGCTCGTCCAGCTCGTACGTCGGCACGACGAACGCCGTCAGATGGTGCGGTTTCTGCTTCCGCAGGAACTTGTCCAGCTGCTCGGCAAAGTTAACGCTCGGCACGATATCAACGTCCGTCAGAAACACGTGGCTGCACTGGCAACCCTTCCGGGCGACGTTGCGCAGATGGTTCTGCGGGTACGGATTCTTGATGCGCCACTTGCTCGTGTCCGGTTTGCGCAGCTTGAGCAAATCGTTCAGGGTCGCTTCCGGTTTGGCACAGTCGAACTTGGTGAAATCGCTTACGTGTACGCTCTTCAGATGCGTTGGTGTGCGCTCCTTTGGCAGCACCAGATGAAAGCTAACCCGCTCCCGGATCGGGCGAAAGCAGGCCCGCAGGTAGGAGAGATAGATCTGCAGCAGGTACAGCTCATCGTTGCCGGCGGCAAATATTGCGGTCGAGATGGGTCCGGACCAGTGGTGGGACACCTGGACGAGCGAGTATATCTTCTCCAGCGAGCTCTGTGTCGCTAGACACACGCTGTAGCTATCGGAGAGCTCCGGGTAGCGTTCGCCCACCACAGCGAAGTCGAACACCTTGTACAGACGGCGTGTATCCCAGCGTCCCAACCGGAGATCCAGCCCGGAGAAGACGGCCTTATCCGTACTGTTGGCGAGACTTTCGGCCAGCACGTACTCCAGGCAGGTGGCCGGTGTCAGTATTGGGGCGCGCGGAACCATCGAGACGCCCTCGTCCACACCGCTGCTGTACTGGTTGCAGTCTCCGCTGTGCAGCAACCGCACCGTAAGGAACACATTGGACAGTGTTAACGCTAGCACGCTTGCAATACTGAGATTCCAGAGGCGGCATGTCTGTAAATATTGGACAAATAGACGTAGAAAATTATTCCACCCAAGATCGCTATGTTTTGTGAGATATTTCTAAGCAACTCATCGTTAAGCTAAGCTAATATTTTCGCAGTTAACTAATCGACACAAAATTCTCAACACGGTTCCCTTCTTTCTTTTCCTGTTTGCCTTATTTCATTACCGTGCTTTCTTTTTCTTTACCCTACTCCTATCTCCGCCGCCCCTACCGAACGTCCACTTCCGTAATCTTATTTTCGATTATTTCCACCTTCAAATAATCATCCATCGAATGATTGCTTTTCCGTGCCGGGCGAACAAATTGAGCAGCGTAACCGGGACAACTGTTGCATAATTTATGTGAACCCATCGTAAGATTTTTATCCCTTCGACCTGCCGCGACACGTTGGATTTGTACGCCCGTAAAGCGACGACTAATCAAAATGCAAAGCAGCGTCCCCGAGCCTTCCTTACATACCCGCGGAATGCGGAAAATTCCTCGCCTAGCGCCCAGCACGCACCCGAATTACAGACAGCTTCCTGGCCTTTCTGGCCAGCAAAGCAACAACGGGCAAGGTGAAAAAAAAACAACGGAAAAATAAACCAGCCAGGAACAAAACAAAAATAAAAATGCCATGAAATGCCGGCTAAAAGTTTCCAACCAGGTGAACAAGTCATGCCACGACTGATCATCGCGGGATTATTCAAACACCCGACTGTCGCATTCGCTGAATAATTCAGCGCCGACTTTTTCGCTTGGGGTCTGAGTTTCGTGCACTGTTTTCTTTTTTTATTTTCTGTTTTTTGTCAATCGCTTTGTTGTTGGGTGGCCCGAAAATATCCTTCACCCAAACCACGGCGTAGAGAATTATGAAACGCGATTAGTCATTCTTGCATTATTTAATTTCGCGACAGAATGAAGACAAAGATGTGCCCGGAATGGGTGGGACTTGCGTACCGGATGTAGGTGTTGCTGGGTGTCACATTTATCAATCAGGATTATCGGGCAGGTAATTTTCACGCGCAAACTGCACACGGCAGCACTCGACGGTTGGCTTTGGTTGAAACGTGTGCTACCCATCAATTGACACGCGGTTACTCATAAATCAGCGCCCGATGTTAAAGAAAGCAATGGCCCTGCCGATAGGGCTTCAGTGGTGCGCTGGTGGACGGGGAAAATGTGGCGACACATCTTGGATTATTAAAAAAAAAGAATCATTACGTTAGATATGGGTATCGTTCTTCAGGTGGAATGAAGTTTCACTTTTGCCGGCTTTGCAATTTCCATATCATAATATTGACGAAAGGCGCGACAGTGAAAATGTAGTCTATAACATGTGAACTCGGTTGTGAGTGTTATTGACAGATAGAAGTAAAGTAGTGCTGTACTTAAAGATTTGTTTTTAGAAGAGTCATTCGTAGCGAGGAGTTGGTTACATTAGGAAATGACTCTCCAATGATTCATTTACCCTCTCGCATTAATGAGTCCTCACAAATACATTCACCTTTCCGGGCACAAGCGGCTTATTTTGATAATTCAAACATGATTCGTTTTTGATTCTGGTTTAGCAATTTTTATTGCAATTGCAATTGCTATTAATTTATTTCAGTAATTGTAACAGTGTGATTTTTTTCAACTATTATAAGCAAAAATACGATGGAGAAAAGATATTGCTAACATTTTTCTTTCATAAGCAAAACTAATAAAAATAAACCAAAAATCCTCGTTCCGGAAGGATTCATGAACCTCTGAAGGTTCATAAATTTTTGGGATAGAGATTTAGATTCATTAATTCAGTTCGATGATCCATTAAGATTTATAAATCTGAAAAACATTCACTCAACACTATTTTAAAATGTATGATAAACTGCAGTTTAAAATAGTGTTGAGTGAATTTTTATTTGTTTTATAAGTTTAAGTAAGTTTTGATACATTTTTCGAAATTATGTTGGGTTCTTCTTTTAATCACAAAACGTTAGAAGATGCTCGTCCTTTCAAATTCAAGGATTTAACAGTCTTTTATATCTTTTCCCTAACATGTGTTAATATAATCATCTTGTGTAGCAATACATAAACTCAAGAAAAAGTTTACTCATACTAGTATAAGGAATTAAAACTGAAAACAAAAGCTTCGTAAACAAGTGATACTCATTTGTTTTGACTCAACAAAACTGAAATGAAAACTGATCCAATTTATTCATCTTTGAAGAAACCATTAAAAAATGTCCTTTGGGCTTCAGGACTTGACGAAGACTACGGACAGCAAATGGGTTTTTGAATCATTCACCAGTTAACAAATTAAAATAAATAAGTTATAAAATAAAACCTTACCTGAAACATTGATTATGATTGCTGATCTACTGCAAGATGAACACCACGGAGCAAATACAATCATCACTTGGTATCACCGGTCGGTAAATTCACTCTCTTACTCGCTTTCGAGTGACACAAACGTTCCCTGATCTGCACGTGCGTTCGAACTAGCAACAACTTCACTGCATTAACTCTCGCTGATTGCACGAGCGCTTGACAGTACCATCGCTAGACGGTAAACACTCCCAACCAAACTCACGCTGTGTACCGGACCGTACGACAGCAACTGTAACACGCCATACCGTAGCACGCGAGCCTAAGGCTTCGGAATTATCTGCGGTCGCATTAATGTTGCAGGACGATATTGCTTTTCCTTGATGGAATCATTTATTTTTGAAGCAACCTTTGGTTGCCGCTGCATGTAATCACGGCAACCGCAATACGTCAACGATAAGGGAAAATCAATTTATCGATCGAATTATGATGCACTTGCTCCGCAGCAGACTCAACTTGTTTTTCTTCGTCTTTGGCACGGCTACGGCTACGTGGAGAAGCGGATAAAATGTGCCGGGAAAGAATTCCTCCAGTTTCTGATCACTTTTCTTAGATTTCAAGGTCTTATCCAAGGACTTTCCGCTTGCCGATTGTTTGATCAGGTGAGTTGCACTGTTTTGTTTACTTTTTTAACGCATCAACGCTATTTATGTCGCCCTTAGTTATGAGATCCCTACGCTTGATATGACAAAGAACACCATTTGCTGGAAAACTATGTTGCAAATTATCAACCACGCGCTCTTTGAGTCGCAAATAAACTGATTTTATAGCCAAAATGCACCGTTTTCCTTTCACACGTGAACGTGCACGCCTTTATTTTCGTTTTCACGTTTTGACAAATCTCTGACAACACATTTGTGGGTCGGGGAGGTCACAAAAGGGAAACAACCATCATGATGTGGATATTTTCCGCTGTCAAAACGGAGATCCGTTCATTTCCCGGAAAAATATCCCTGCATGGGATGCGCCTGCGCACAGGCACGGGTATTTTTCCCAACAGATGATTTCCCGAGGTAAACAAACCTCATTTCACCACTTCCCGTGGTGAAATTGGGTGGTGAATAGAACAGGTTTATTTACAGAAGGCCACGTGCTTCCAAGGGGTTTGATGTGTATGAACATTTTCGAAACAACACATGGTTTAAAGAGTCATATAGTTTAATAATAACTTATGACTTCATATTTGTCATCTTCCATATAACTAAAGACACATATTTTATATAAAAAAACAACTATTAAAACTAGAAAAATATACGCTTTGTTCAAAGCATCTTTCTTTAAGATTATGTTATTTAGTAGAGAAGCAAAAGCAGATTTCACAAACTTGTAGTTAATTTGCTACGTAAAAGTAAAATGGCATTCATGTCCAAGAAAAGAAGAAAAATAAAAAAGAAAATTCGTGAAAAATGTGATAAACATACGTATCAAACACTTCGATCGACGGAATGTGCTGTAGAACCGCCTCGTCTCATCTGTAAGCCTTTTTGAACAGGGAGGTAATTTTCAAAAGACGAACACGTAAGAGGAGTTTGGATACGTTTGCCTTCAGCTTTTGTAACGTGCGGTGAACAGTTCCCGAATTCACCAGGTCCGCTCATTCCGGGGGAGGAATTAGCGAGATGCTGCTGCCGTCGCTGCTCCAATGTCCCTTTGAATCTTCTGCTGCTTCTTCGATTTCTTCATGTGTTTTTGTTGGCTTTGTTGCTTCATCTAAAAGAAAGAATAATGGAAAAAAAATAGACGCCAAACAGCATCTACAATGCTTTGTAAGGCTATACCGTCGTTGTCGTCGTCTTCGCTGTGCCGTCAGAGATCTCACTTCTTTCCAAAACTGTTGCAGTGTCATGGTGAGAAGTCCTGGAACCGTCGGTTGCGGTCTTAGCGTATCCTCGAGTTGCCGTTTCTAGATGTCCATTCGTCGTGGCAGCGAATGCCCTCGTCTATTAGAAGCACGTGCGGGATGGTACCGACGACAACACATCCTCTCTAAATACCTCACTGTAACCTGTGTACTGATCTGTTTCGTTGTCCTTCCCAGCAGGGTAAACGGCAAGTTATCCGCGAAACCGATGATGTCTGCTCGTAGTCCGTCGAGCGGTATTCAGAGTAGGTCGTCGGGTATAAAACCTGGGAACGCCTGCTCGTCATTATTCATTCATCGGTCTCGTAGTGCAGCGTCCGTCCTATGAAGCAATGCGGCAGCATGGTCAGTAGATACTTCGGGATGTCCTTCTAATGCAACGCCGCGCCGATCACCGTGTTGAATAATAATGGATACCAACTTCAACTTACTTTAACTACAGATTGTGACAACCCGTTTTTATATTAGCTGAATCTCAACAGATCATGGGCACAAATCCAGGTGAATGAGTAGCTGACGACCACCTTCTTGGCTAAAGAACGGCATCTTCCAAAATGCTCAGCTAGCTCATAGGCTCGACTCAAGAGAGCAAATATCTGCAGTCCTAACTGAATATCTTCAGGTTTTTGACGGCAAGCATAATGTTAGGTGGATAATGAACCTAAATAAATTACGCGTCCAGGGAGCCAATCGTCTAACCTACCTGAAGATGAGAGTCATCTACTGACGATGAACTAAAGGGTGTCCCACAACAAATTATATTTCAGAAATATTGTAAACAATACTCAGTAAAGTTTTTTTACTTTATAAATTTGAGTCGAAATTGTGTAGTGTTGTGTACAATATAATGAGATCGTTGCCAGTTTCATCCTCAAAGCAACGTCGCGCATAGACACCTCGCGTAAGCAACAGATGCTTATGACGCCACATTGTACCATTATAGAGAATCACCCAAAAAAAACGTATTTGTTCGGTAATTCGGTACGGTTTTTTATGGAAATTAAATGAATAGATGCGTACAATGATTAAATGAATAGAAATGAATCATAAAATATTTCGTTTCCTTCTGTTATTTTCAGTATGGACAGCGACTTTGTTAGTTGAGTTCACATGTACTAGCGCTCTGTACTTGCTCTGAACACTTGCGCGTAGCAGACGACTCCGGTTTGAAAATGTGAGTTCTGACGGGGTTCTTCTCCATGTTTAATCCTTGATTGGTTTCCACTCCCTTTCACTAAACATCCTTTCAGCATGCTCTGATGGGCACTTCCAGCAACACGTGTAAGATACGAACGATCAAAATTGCACGGTTTATGCCATCTATTACAGCATTTTCAATCCCAAGAGCTTAATTATGCGCTCACGTTGAACAGTTGAACGGTATAAAAATCTAACAAAATACAAAAAGTAAATGTATTTTTGCACTGCCTTAACATTACGAACCTAGGCACTTACTTGGGTTGTAATAGTCAGAAACGATCACATACGCTGTACGCTTCTTAGATTTATAGCCTTGTCTGTAAGCCGTCGCGGTGAAACAGGTCCATTCGTCACCCATACTGTGGTAATACACAACAACGGCTGTGCCATTATGTCTAATGTCAACATCCTGCAAATGGAAGTTTTCCTTAGTATTCCCATTTATTTGCTGATTCCTAAAACCAACTAACCTGCATCGGATTCCGCTGTGAAGTAGGCTCGAAGTAGGCTCGGTAGATCGAATTCCGATCGACAATGTACCCGCCAGGAAAGTTGACCTCAATCAGTGTCATGTTCGAATGACTGATTGATGCTTTGGGGATGAAACTAGCACACACCTTCAGGCGCAGTTCGTAGTCGAAGCGCGTGTTCTGTTTCTCAAGAACCAACTTGAATCCGTTCTCGGAGTTTACGAGATTTAAACTGTACTGATATTCCATCTTTAGCAATCCTGCTCCAATACCTTCAACGTTGATCTCCATAGACCTTGTGTCTTCCGGTAGGTTCTTGATATGTATGATGTTGTTGTTTTGTGAGTTTATGTGGAAATGTCTCGAAGCGTTCCTGAATTTCAACTGTAAAGTGTAGTTGTTTCGTGAGGAAGAGATTTTTTCCGCCAACTTTGTCAGTGCCTTCAGTCCCACGAAGGTGTCTTGAGTGCGCGGGAAGCTTCCGGTAACGTAGCGTTGGTTCACCAACCAGCGCATCACCGGTATACCGTCCAAATACTTTTCTGCTAAAACAATGGACAGCAAAGCATAAGCGGTAGTCTCGATGCTATTTGTCGTCCAGTACCGTTCCGTGCCGTTATTCGTGGCAGTAGACTTGTCTAAGAGCTTTTGCAATGCTGCATCTTTCATGCTGTGCCCATTCAACATCAACGCATAGGTCACTAGGGACAAATCGTAGGAATATTCTATGTATTTCACCTGCCTGCTTAAATAGTTCATTGCCTTTTGAATCACAACCGCGTGCTTCACTTTGGCGTTTTCATTTTCTAGCAGTGCAGTCACCACGTACGATGTCAGTGAAATTCCGTTGCGCAAACCACCTTGCATATCTTTGTACAATACGAAACCGACCTCATCGAACCCACCCGTATAATACTGCTTTGAGGCAAGCCAATCGTACGCCATCTCGACCTTAGCTGTGTCAATTTCACTTATGTACTTGGACGCTGCTTGCATCGACTTTGCAACGAAGGCGGTTAGGAACACGCTGCCACCATATTGCCACACACCAAACGAACCGTCAGTCTGACGATAGCGCATCTGATTTCGATAGCCTTCTTGAGACAGATACGTTGCATCATTAATCAGATCCTGATCCTTCGAACCAATAGCATGCAAGTAGTCGAGTACCATTATGTTTGGAACAAACTTCACCATATTATCCTCCGCATTACCGGTCGGATCGGCAAGCAGATAATTCAAGTTATTTAATACAGTTGTAGCCAAATTAGCTGTAATCACAAACAAACAATATAAAGGTACGATATTGATTACCTCTTTTCAATTTATACTTACGATTCAGACGGAACTTGATCTTTGTAGAACCACTATTGGCCTGCGAGTTGATGTATAAATTCATCAAGAACGTTCGTTTTGTGTATGTATCAAAGCAGAAGAACCGGGTTTCCATCTTTGACTGTACCAAACTTTCTGGCATAACTCGGATCACCTTTTCCAGGGCGTCCGATTCTTGGTTCATGTTAATCTTTGCCTCAATCCGTACCGTCATCTCGCCGAGCTTTCGTGCCGTTACCAGAAATGAGACCGGTACACCAATTTTCGGAGGAACCAGTACGGATTTGGTATAGCTTTTATCTGAAAACAATAATATTTAAGCTCAAACACAATTAAAGGAATTCCTAGTACCCACCTTCCACCGGTCGTCCTACGAACTCCGTCTGATTGGCCACATTGAATAGTGTCACGTCCGCAATGTACTCTCCTCCAAGATTGTTAAATAATGTAAACACCAACTCAACCGCTTCGCCTCGTTTGATGGAGTACGGTAGACTCTCCACGATGTAGAATGGCTGGATCGTTGTGAACTGGATCGGTTTTTTAATAATACCAAAGCCGTGCACCGGATCAATGGAGAATGCCGTCAAGTACCAGGAGGTGATCGTATCTGGTACTGACTCGATTAACGTGCGCGTTCCGGACCTGCCAATGGTCACATTCTGCCATAGCCACGATTCCGGAAAGTGCGTCCGATATGAGAATAGCTTGAAGGTCGGATTGCTTATCGACCTGCCATTTCGTGCTGACTTATTGTGGGTTACAGGAATCATTATGTCATCTGGTATCATACCGAACAGTCCTGTGCTCTATAAAATGAACAAATCATTAAATTGTAACCACATTGTTAGCTATACATTTTTCCCTTACATGAAACATTTCCAATTTATCCTCAATGACCTCATGAAACCCTTCAAAAACTTGCATAGCGTCCTCCCAGAACGGATCATGGTTCGTTTTGTAGTGCTGTAAAGTTTTTGCGTAGGCAGCCAATCCCACGTACGCTCCAGCTTGTCCAGATATGCGAAGTTCAATTTGATGTCCAGGCTTTACCTCCATTTCATCTATACTCAGCGAAATCTTTTTATACAAGAACACACCTATTACATTCTGCGTACTGTAACTCTATTTTTGATTACTTACATCGTTACGAAAACTTTTAAAATCAATGTCCACTAAGTCGTACACTACCGTACTGTAAATTATTGTCGCAACTATTATTTTTGATTTGGGTATCATCATTTCCGTGGCGTTCAACTGCAAAAAATATTTTTTCTGATTGTTTGGTCCTATGAAACCGGAATCAATGATATTGCCCTTCGACACTACGTAGAACACGAAGAATGACATGCGTTCGTTGCACGTCACC
Organism: Anopheles moucheti; assembly: GCF_943734755.1. Taxonomy (NCBI): domain Eukaryota; kingdom Metazoa; phylum Arthropoda; class Insecta; order Diptera; family Culicidae; genus Anopheles; species Anopheles moucheti. The sequence goes on along the minus strand of NC_069140.1, from coordinate 85,952,991 downwards.
AACAGTCTAACTATTTGGTTCAATTTAACACTAGAAGTGAAATAAAATGTTTAGAAAACTGTACTACATTTTGCTTAAACATCCCGTAAATTAGGTGCTACTCACGGAGACTTGAGTTCCAATTTGAGGTACGCATTCGTCACGACGTCCACTTTTTCCACTCTTTCTTCGAAGAAAAATCCGATGTCATCGTCCGAAAACTGTAAAATGGACAACATCCAACAGAATTCTCATCGGCTAAATACCACAACATTGCTGTTAGAATAATCTTTCTGGGAAATACTTACGTTAATGTTCATGTCGTCTACATTGTCACTTGGATTGAGCTCTAGTTTGATCAAACCCTCGTCGTCACTAGTGGCAGTTGTTTCGTAACCAATTTCCTTTACTTCCACCTTCCCGGTGATACCTTTAGCAGGTGTTCCGTCGTGGTATCGGAACTGAAGTGCACACTTAAAGGGAAGCCCTGGGCGAAATTGTGGACTATCCTTAATCAATTCCACACCGTACTTGTATTTGTACACCGTGATGTCGGATTGCTTCACGACAGTGCGATCTAAAACAAAAACGAGCTAAAATTTACTCCTTTAAGTAAAATAAACGCATCCACCACATCTTTACTTGTAGCATGCTCGATGAATGTCGTCTTTACGAGCACATCTTGCCGATCTTCATGCACTTCGAAGTAATCCTTGAATTGTAGCTGCACCTGCATCTTCCCATACACTTCAAACACACTCTCCCGGTCCAGGATACCGTTTATCAAGTACACCTTAAACTTAGCAATTCCCTTTACCGGTTTGCCAAAGTGGTAGTTAGCATCTATCGTCAGAGTCAATCCTTGATCCTTCTCCAGAGGAACGACGGACGGTATCACCTCTACGTCAAACGAGGACAACACGTACTCCTTCACCTTGAACGTTTTTGATGCAACTACTTCCTCGTCCACCAGGGCCGAGATGAGCCAGGTTCCCAACGTTGGAGTTGACGCGATCTGAAGATCACCCTCGAACACTCCGGCGTACGGCGTCGACCACTTTCGGATTTCATTTGTTTGAGGATCACGGATTGTCACCTGAATTGATTTTACCCGTGCAGGAGGCTTCAGCTCAGAGTCCAGCACAATCACACGAAATTTTACCGTATCGCCCGGTTTGTACACGGGCTTATCGATCTGTATTAAACCGGTTATGGTTTTGCTAAGGTGTACCAATTCGGCTTCCTTATGAAAGCTAAAGCCACGTTGCCCGTCGACGATGATTTTGTAATTCCCAGCTACTAAGTCCGCAGGCATCTGCAAGAGAGTAAACGATCAACTTCCACACACTTATCTGTAGAATTACGCTCGTCCTACATTGAAAGTGATCATCCTGTTCATGTTTCGTCGCACATCAACCGTCTTCGTTAAATTCAGCACACTTCTGTCATCGTTGGATCGGCCTTCCATCTGTAGCATCAGGTCCACTTTGCTCACATTCGAGTTGAAGTTACTGATCACAACCGTGTAATCCTGGTTGGCCCGAATGAATTTGGGGCCCACAACCAGTATTCTGAAACGGAAGCACCACAGGGCATTTATTCACAAACCAATGTTAACTAGCGAACACTGCAATCACTAGAGCCTTGATTCCTACCCATGAGCAGCCCCTATGAAGATTATCACCGTAAGTATTCGTGACCTTATGAACTGCCACATGTTGTTCGAGCGTTGTGCGAAGTTGCGTCTGCTTCAGATCGTGCCTGGGATTGAACTGAATCGTGAGCTGTTTGCATCCCTATCATTGAAGCTGTGCCGTTAATGGGGAATTCCTTTTGATCAATAATCTTAGCTAGCATTCGACCTGCTACAATACTGGGTAAAGATAAGAATGATTACCCTTGTCAAGTTGATGGACGTAAAATTGCAACTCCCGCATTTGCTATCAAAATGCTTTAAATGTGTTGTTTATTAGCATACATTCAAGACCTATTTAATACGCTCAATGTTTAGCTTTCCTCAAGTACACGAAAAGAGAGTTCAGTTACCTCAAACAATTGGCATACTTTTCATGTACCCAAGCCAATGAAGTTCACCCTTGTTAGCAAATGAAGATCGTACGTAGTAATATAGAGAGTATTTGTAGCCTGAAGGGAAATATGGAAGAGGGAAGGGCGTAGTCCTGATCCACATCGTTTTTAGACCTTTTAAAAGTATCCTGAAACATAATAAGTACATGTGATTTATTCACGAACATGTTCCAAATTCCGACGGAGAAAAACTATAGCATTAATTCCTACCCATGAGCAGCACTTACAAAGTTTAGATTTCATGACCTTTTGAACAGCGTTGAGCAATTTTGGGTCTGTTTAAAATTGCGTCCAAGATTGACCAATATCAACTAACTTCCGTTTGGTCTGTTGACCTTAAGGGTCAACATCTTAACCCAACTAAGAGCAGAGTCTAGATGGCACGACTAAGAAACCTAAGCTTCTCCTATCTTGGTTAAACTCCTTCCTTAAAGATCGGTTTTGTTCAGTCAACCTCAATGTCCTTGGCTTGACCCCTTACTGTTTACCCTTTTTGTCAATGACATCTATACAAATACAAAAATACAGTGTGGATACAGTGGTCGCTTTCCTCTTTCACTCCCATCCTCAGAATCGAAAGAGTGCGGAAAGCATTCACACGCTTTGCACTTCGTAAAACTGTTGGCTCTAGTTATCATCTTCCTTAATATCCTGTCCGCCTACAGCTCATTTTACTTGACTCGCTGGAATCTCGTCGAGTCCATGATCATGCAGCTTTCATTACCTCTGTGCTGTTGAACGAAGTTGACGTCTATCGTCTTCTTTCTTCTATTAACTTCTATGTCCCGTGTCGCGTTCTCTACGTCACCGTCCCCCTAAATCTGATGCTAGACGTCGTACACAGTTTAGCAACAATGATCCTCTCCACATATGCTTTCGTCTGTTTCATGTTGTGGGCATTTTGTTTGATTTTTATTCCTCTTTTGCTGCATTTCGGGCTCGATCTTTTCTTTCGATTTTTACATGTATTACCATTAAAATATAAGAAGTTCTCTCTCATTTGCTCAAGCTTACAGATACTTCACACAATTAACAACGCATTATTGTTCAAGTTGCCAAAGTGATGGATTCTTCCGCGGAGCATTTTATTGGTTCGTTTCAAGTAAAAACAGACAAATTACTGTTTTTGGCATTCGTTTGGGCAATCACCTTTGTCACAGATGTCACAAATCTCCTGCTTGTCTACTTCGTACAATTGGATCGCATTCAAATCTAAAAAAAAATAAAAAAATTAAATTATTGTGTGCTACTTTGCGATACCCATTTAATGCACTCACTTGAACCGTAATATTCGTACACAACAACGTATGCTGCCCGCTTCAGCGCCACCTTGAACCGTCTGTAAGCCGTCACGGTGAAGCAGTTCCGTTCGATGCCCATGTTGTTGTAATACACGACAACGGATGTACCGCCGTATCTAATCTCGATGTTCTGTAAACAATTTAATCTGCTTAGTAATCTTGAACATCTCCACCTTCAATGAAATCATCTCACCTCAATCGGATTCACGGTAGTCTGTTCACTGATCGGATTCCGATCGACAACGTACCCGCTGGGAAAGTTAACCTCCACCAGTGCCATGTTCGAACGACTATCGCTCACTTTCGGTTTAAAGTTGGCGCACACCTTCAGGCGAAGTTCGTAGTCGGAGCCCGTGTTCTGTTTCTCAAGATCTAGCTGGAAGCCCTTCTCGAAATTCACAAGATTCAAACTGTACTGATAGATCACTTGCAGCATGCCGAACCCGATTCCGCCAACGTTGATCTCCATCGACTTTGTGTCCGCCGGTATATCCACGAAATTAGTCGCATTGATGTCTTGCGAGGAAACTGGGAAATATCGCGTAGTCTTCTTAAATTTCAGCTGTATGGTGTAGTCGTTTCGTGAGGGGGAGATTTTTTCCGCCAACTTGGTCAGTGCCTTCAGTCCCACGAAGGTGTCTTGAGTGCGCGGGAAGCTTCCGGTAACGTAGCGTTGGTTCACCAACCAGCGCATCACCGGTATACCGTCCAAATACTTTTCCGCCATGACAAAAGACAGCAAAGCATAAGCGGTAGCCTCGATGCTATTTGCCGTGTTCCAGTACCGTTCCGTGCCGTTATTCGTGGCAGTAGACTTGTCTAAGAGCTTTTTAAATGCTTCATCTTTCATGCTGTGCCCATTCAACATCAACGCATAGGTCGCTATGGACAGATCGTAGGGATGTTCTATGTATTTCACCTGCCCGCTTAAATAGCTCATTGCCCTTTGAATCACAACCGCGTGCTTCACTTTAGGGTTCTCATGTTCTAGAAGCGCTGTCAGTACGTAAGATGTCAATGCAATGCCGTTACGCAAACCGCCTTGCATATCTTTGTGAATGACGGACCCGACCTCATCGAACCTTCCCGAGCTGTGTTGCTTCGAAGCAAGCCAATCGTATGCCTTCTCGACCATAGCCGTATCCACATCGATGTACTTCGACGCCGTTTGCATTGACTTTGCAACGAAGGCGGTAAGAAACACGCTGCCACCATTTTGCCACACACCAAACGAACCGTCAGTCTGACGATAGCGCATCTGATTTTGATAGCCTAGGCGCAGCAGATTTGTAGCTTTATCGAGCAGACTCTGTTCCTTCGAGCCAATAGCATGCAAGTAGTCGAGCACAACGATGTTCGGTACGAACTTTACCATATTTTGCTCTCCACAACCAGAGGGCACGGCAAGCAGATTGTCTAAGTTGTCGATTACAGTGGTAAGCAGATTGGCTGAAAACACAAACAAGCAGATGAATGGAATGAAAAGAATACACTTTTTACCGATAATTTGTACTCACGAGTCAGACGGAACTCGATCTTTTTAGAACCATTGTCTGCCTTCTTATTGAAGTCCAAATTCATGGAGAACGTTTGATTGGTGTATGAATCAAAGCAGAAGAACCGGGAATCCATTTTTGGCTGTACCAAACTTTCTGGCATAACTCGGATCACCTTCTCCAGTGCGTCCGCTTCATATCCAAGCATAATGGAGGCCTTCACGCGAACCGCCATCTCTCCGAGCTTTCGTGCCTTTACCAGAAATGAGACCGGTACACCAACCTTCGGAGGAACGTTTACGGATTTGGTGTAGTTTAGATCTGCAAGCAAGACAGCGTAGTGTAATCATTCAACGCATTACAAAATCAACGATACTCACCTTCAACAGGTCGTCCTACGAACTCCGTCTGATTGGCCACATTGAATAGTGTCACGTCCGCGATGTACTCTCCTCCAAGATTGTTAAATAATGTAAACTGCAACACGACCGCTTCTTCTCGTTTGATGGAGTACGGTAGACTCTCCACGATGTAGAACGGTTGAACCGTTGTGAACTCGATAGGCTTTTTAATAATACCAAAGCCGTGCACCGGATCAATAGAGAATCCCGTCAAGTACCAAGTGGTGGTCGTATCTGGCACGGTTTCGATCATATTGCGATTCCCAGAACTTCCAATCGTCACATTCTGCCATAACCACGATTCTAGAAAGTTTGTCCTGTACGGGACCAGTCTGGTGATGGGATTTTTTGCCTGTAGACCATCACGTGCCGACTTGTCATTGGCCCCTTCAAACTGGATACCAGCTAACGTCATACCAAACAGTCCCATACTCTGCAAAGGGAACATACTATTGAAAAGTACTCATGTTCCACTCACAGTGTTTGCATCTTACATGAAACTTGTCAAACTCGTTTTCATCGATCTTATGAAATCCATCAAACTCGCGCATAACATCCTCCCAGAACAGATCGTGTTTCTTGTTGTAGTAGAGTAAAGCTTTATCGTAGGCCGCCAATCCTACGTACGCTCTTGGTCGTCCAGACATTTGGAGCTCGATTTGTCCACCCGGTTTAATTTCTACCTCATCTATGCGCAAATCAAACTGTATATAAAGAGATTAATGGTATTATAGGTACAAATATGCAATAAGTTGTTGAAAGTATTTTAAAATTTACACGAAAATTGGTAAGTGAATAATGAACGCGGTAGAAGCATAAATTAAAAACAAAAAATTGATAAATTTGCAATGCAGAAGTGACATAAGGTTGATAACAGTAGTTCATTTGTGAAAACATTTACAACAACTGATCTAGAAAAGAACGGTAGGATGAAAACTATTATCCAATTGATGAACTAGTAAATCTTACAACTTAAATGAGCAACCATCATTACTCCTTTCTTTGCTTCACCATCAGTAAAAACAATAAACTTTCACAGATAAACAACATACGACCGTCGTTCTTCTACGTACCAACAACATACGAAACATACAACGATGATTGATCTACTTACATTGTTACGAAAATCTTCGAAACTTATATCCACAACGTCATACACCACTATATGGCTTGCTACAGTCGCTACGATAAGTTTCGCCTTTGGTATCATATTCTCGGTGGCGTTCAAATTTAAGGAATATCTGTTCTGCTTGTTCGGTCTCATGTAACCGGAATCAATGATATTGCCTTTCGACACTACGTAGAACACGAAGAATGACATGCGTTCGTTGCATGTTACCGTGAATCGCAACATTCGATTCAATTTAACACTAGAAGTGAAATAAAATGTTTAGAAAACTGGACTACATTTTGCTTAAACATCCCGTAAATTAGGTGCTACTCACGGAGACTTGAGTTCCAATTTGAGGTACGCATTCGTCACGACGTCCACTTTTTCCACTCTTTCTTCGAAGAAAAATCCGATATCATCGTCCGAAAACTGTAAAATGGACAACATCCAACAGAATTCTCATCGGCTAAATACCACAACATTGCTGTTAGAATAATCTTTCTGGGAAATACTTACATAAATGTTCATGTCGTCTACATTGTCACTTGGATTGAGCTCTAGTTTGATCAAACCCTCGTCGTCACTAGTGGCAGTTGTTTCGTAACCGATTTCCATTACTTCCACCTTCCCGGTGATGCCTTTAGCAGGTGTTCCGTCGTGGTATCGGAACTGAAGCGCACACTTAAATGGAAGTCCTGAGCGAAATTGTGGACTTTCTTTAATCAATTCCACACCGTACTTGTATTTGTACACTGTGATGCCAGATTGTTTCACGACAGTTCGATCTGACGAAGAAAACACGATAAGAATCATTAAGACATTCCTAATTCTTCAACAATATTACACGATCCTTACTTGTATGCTGCTCGATGAAGGTCGTCTTTACGAGCACATCTTGGTGAAACTCGTGCACCACCAATTCGCCGACGAATCTCAACTCCACCTGTCCCATTCCGAACATTTCGAACTCTTTCTTCTGGTCCAGCCTATCATCCTCCAAATACAACTCCACCTTGACTAATCCCTTTACCGGTTTGCCAAAGTGGTAGTTAGCTGTTATCGTGAGAATCAAGCCGCGATCGTCTTCAAGCGGAACAGCAGACGGTACTACGTCTACGTCAAAAGAGGACAACACGTACTCCTTCACCTCGAACGTTTTTGATACGAGTTCTTCTCCGTCCAACTTTACCGAGATGTTCCATATTCCGAGCATTGGAGTAGGCGCGATCTGAAGATCACCCTCGAACACTCCGGCGTACAGTTTGGCCGTCGACCACTTTCGGATCTCATTTGTTTGAGGATCACGGATTGTCACCTGAATTGATTTTACCCGTGCAGGAGGCTTCAGCTCAGAGTCCAGCACAATCACACGAAATTTTACCGTATCGCCCGGTTTGTACACGGGCTTATCGATCTGTATTAAACCGGTTATGGTTTTGCTAAGGTGTACCAACTCGGCATCCTTATGAAAGCTAAAGCCACGTTGCCCGTCGACGATGATTTTGTAATTCCCAGCTACTAAGTCCGCAGGCATCTGCAAGAGAGTAAACGATCAACTTCCACACACTTATCTATAGAATTACGCTCGCCCTACATTGAAGGAGATCATCCTGTTCATGTTTCGTCGCACATCAACCGTCTTCGTTAAATTCAGCACACTTCTGTCATCGTTGGATCGGCCTTCCATCCGTAGCATCAGGTCCACTTTGCTCACATTCGAGTTGAAGTTACTGATCACAACCGTGTAATCCTGGTTGGCCCGAATGAATTTGGGGCCCACAACCAGTATTCTGAAACGGAAGCACCACAGGGCATTTATTCACAAACCAATGTTAACTAGCGAACACTGCAATCACTAGAGCCTTGATTCCTACCCGTGAGCAGCTCCTATGAAGATTATCACCGTAAGTATTCGTGACCTTATGAACTGCCACATGTTGTTCGAGCGTTGTGCAAAGTTGCGTCTGCTTCAGATGGTGTCTAAGGTTGAACTGAATCGTGAGCTGCTTGCATCCCTATCATGGAAGCTGTGCCGTTAATGGGGAATCCCTCCAAATGTTACGGTAAACATTCGACCTGCTACAATACCGCTTGTTGATAAGAATAAATCCCCTTGCCTGGATGATCGACATGAAACACCAATTCTACCGTCTTCTATCATACTGCACTGATAATGTTGAGGCTGATTACTACAGAATTTGCTCATCTAGTTTTGTTTAATGCGAATAATTTTTGAAATTCTATTTGCCCTGTAATTGAAGACGAAGCCGAGGGTTTAGTTTCGCAGAATACGCAAAATTCTTAAACTCATCATTTCAACTATTATTGTTCCATCGCGGCGAAGAGTATTTTCGTTCGTATTAAGCATTGCGTAATTCTTTACGAAGCGCCTAGAAAGAGTTCGTGAATTCCATTGCATACATTTAGGCGCACAGCTTGTGCCAGGGTTTAGTCGATGTTAACGCTAGCACTATGAAATGTTTCAATTAAAGTTATTCAGTGGATAATGTATAACACGTGTTTACCGCTTTGCTGTAAACTTCGGAATGATTTATTTCTGTGTTGCCAAGCGTTTATGTATACAGGCAGTCCCCGAGATACGCTATTATAGTGGACCGCTATAACCCAGGAAAAATCCGCGTAACTCGAATTTCCGCGTAAGTCGAATCCTGGTGCAATTTCGTTTATACCTCAAAGTCACAGAGTCGACTTCCTTCTCTGCATTTGATTTATGCAACGGAACAGGCGATTTTTAAAAAAGGTTACATTAAAATAAGCTAAAAACAAATGTTTTATGTGACATAAAAGATATTTTCGACCAATTTTTCACCATTTTGCTTAAATTTTGTGCTATAAACTAGCTCGACTGTCAAATTTCCAAAAACCGCGTATAAGAGTGTTGCTGCGGGAACAAAGTCGGACTGCTGGGTCCGCCGCCGTAGGTTGACCACGCGAAGGTTGGCCTACCCTGAGACTCTCGCGCAAGTCTCGTTCACCTTTCAGATCAGCTCGGATCAGACGTTAGGCTTCGTAGCTGGATTCCCAGGGCGAGTTTCTAACGTGGATCTTTACTTTCACTGAAAGGGCCGTAGAAGTGAAGGCGCTCGGAATTGTTCGGGTCGGACACTAGCCTGTTGTTCTGAATAATCAGAGTAAGTATCTAGTGTGGACCTCCGTTCAATTCGATTGCCAACCCAGCGACTTGAAGATACCGTGTTAGGATTTAAAGTACAAGTGAAGTTTATTGGCAATGTCTCCTGCTTATATACTAACAATGTGTCTCGAGATTTGAAAGTGAAAACGAGATGAACGATATAATCATTCTCCTTACGTTAGCAATCTTATGTTGAAAGATCGAATCATTGTTCTTACTTTAGCATATCTTGCATTGTGAGGATCGAATTATTCTTCTTATGTTGGCAAATCTATTGGTGTCGGGTGTACACGCCCGTTGACTGTCGCATTGCGTCTGCTTATTTGCGATAATTGTCGTATAGTCGATTGTATTTGTTTACAGTATCAACGGTGAGGGCTCTTATTGTTTATGCGCTTTTCGAACGGGTCTCCGGACGTTGTTTACTTACGAGCTCGCGTTTATGTCAACTGTTATGATTTGCGCCCTCACTTTGGGTGCTAGCATGCTCATTCATGAGTTCTGTTCGCGTTCTTAACATTTCGACTGATTTCGCGGTTTTCTCAATTGTTATGATTAACCCCCTTCGGATTCTAGCATGCTCATTCATGAGTTTTGTTCGCGTTCGCAACAAAGAGGATCCGCGTATCTCGGGGACTGCCTGTACATGCAAAAATAGTTACAGTAGGGTGCTTTGTTGAACTGTCAAATAGTGCAGGGTTAGCTTTCCTAACATCAACAATGCGTAGTTGCGCAATAAAGGAACCCAGGCTGGTCGTGAGACCAGCGACACGACATCGAAACTTGATAACATCCGTCCTTTCCACCACTAATATCCTGTTTTTTCATGATAATCGTGAGCTGCATTAGTCAGTCCCTGGTCTGTCGAGGCTGAATCATTGTAAAAGGAGATGAAACGTTTCAATCTTATTTATTCTCGCAACTGTACTCTATCGTTGCGTTTATCAATCTTATGCGTTGCGTTTATGTATTGTAAAACCCCAAATTATAGAGAACTTGAGTTACGCGCAGCAAGAATGATGTGAATTAGAAAATTTGACAGCACGTAAAAGGAACTGTTGTCTTTTGAACGATCTACTTATTTGTTGGCAAATATCCCAAACAGCAAGTTGTTGTTATTTAATCATAACGGACGTCCTGCCCATGTGGTATTTTACAACTTGCTTGCAGCCGGGTCAGATACTGTGTAAAATCTTAAAACACCGTGGTTTCCCCTTCTATCTTCACATGATTTATTTAACATCCGATCTCCTCGGCGGTTGACTCTAAAAAGCACTTTTTTTTCTAACTGCATCTGACAGCTCTCTCTGCCGCCAGTTTGGACCAGTGCACAACTGTCACTTTTGCGTCGCTGTCCAGACGCCTGCACAAGTTTTGTAGAATATGTAAGTGTAGTGTTTTGAATAAAAAGATCTTACTCGTCCAATTGTCTATGTGTAACTGCCTATACTTTATTGTTCTCCCAGTCATCAGTTCCCAGCTAACATACCGAGGTTTATACATTGCCAGGTTGCTACACTACAGTAAGTAGATGTAGTTTTGTGCTTGATTTTAATTTATATGATTCGAATTGTTCAAACTATACGGTGATCCCAGCACCCATGGGGCACTCTAGGCCTGGATTATTGAATTCCGTCCGAAAGATGAGAAAAAATTCAATTTTATCGCAAGAAAACTATCCGGTATAACGTGCCTGCCATTGAGTATGTCTCATTTAAACTATACATGATGACAAACACCACAATCTATTTCTAACCCAACAGATAACAAAAGATGATATTAACCAAAACGATGTTTGCGTTGCATATCAATATAACACTCACACTTGAGAAAAGTACAAAAAATTGCAAAAAAAGATCTTAGCGCCAAAGTGTTTGTTATTCCAGTTATTACGCTTTTGTGTCTCACAGAAAAAATCCATTAGTAGCGACTCGCGAACTAATAAATTAAAGGATTAAAGTGGACACGACTTCCGAGATCTGACTTCACGATGTTTATTGGTCGAAGGATCAAGAACGACTGTCAAAAGATGGCTTCGTATGCCACCAAAAACAGAGTTGCCAAACTGACAACGTCAACATACAATAAGGTTACAGATATTGTATCCCAACACGAACACAGTCATTTCAGTGTTTTAATGGATTAATACATTTGTAGTAGGTCATGTAAAACAACTTTACTCGATATTTTTATCAACCATTATATTTATTTATATGCCCATATTTATCAACCAAATGCACCGGTCTATACCGGAATCAATTAGACGACTCCTCCAATATCTACTGCCCCTTGCGCAATATAGCGGACCTCAGGGTATTCGTATTGGACTAAGTCATTGTGTATGCTGATTTCCATACACCCTAAACTTCCAACTACTTAACTACTCCATTGGGTTAAGGTTCCACCTGCGATGGAATGTGTTATTATATCTGTTAAACTATGTTATGGCATAGCCGAATTCATTTGTTAGTTTTGTTACGAAACAGACAATTTACGGATTATTGCAGTCCATTGGGCAATCACCTTTGTCGCAGATTTCACAAATATTCTGGTTGTCCACTTCGTACTGTTCAATGGCATTGTGATCTACACCAAACGAATAGAAACAAAAAGCGAAATGACTTATAGACGCTGAAATGCGAACAACGCGAACAACAACGCGCATTCAATACACTCACTTGAGTTGACAGAATCGTACACGATCACGTATGCTGGACGTCTCAGTACCACCGTGAACCGTCTGTAAGCAGTCACGGTGAAGCAGTTCGGTTCGTTGCCCATGTTGTTGTAATACACGACAACGGATGTACCGCCGTATCTAATCTCGATGTTCTGTAAACAATTTAATCTGCTTAGTAATCTTGAACATCTCCACCTTCAATGAAATCATCTCACCTGAATCGGATCCACGGTAGTCTGTTCACTGATCGGATTCCGATCGACAACGTACCCGCTGGGTAAGTTCACCTCGACCGTTGCCAAGTTTGATCGAGTATAGGCCAAAACCGGTATGAAGTTGACGCACACCTCCAGGGATAACTTATAGTTGGAGCCCGTGTTTTGTGGCTTAAGCTTCAAATTAAATTGCTTTTTGAAATTTTTAAGATTTAAACTGTATTCATAAATCACGTCAAACATTCCGAACCCGATACCAGCAACATTGACATCTAAAGTCTGTGTGTCCCCCGGTATGGTTTTATTGTTATGCAGGTAGATCTTTCCGGAGTTTATGCGCAAATGTTCCGTTATTGTTGTTATTCGTTTTGATTGGGTTGGCTTTGTACCCTTCAGCTGTACGGTGTATTCGTTTCGTGAGGGGGAGATTTTTTCCGCCAACTTGGTCAGTGCCTTCAGTCCCACGAAGGTGTCTTGAGTGCGCGGGAAGCTTCCGGTAACGTAGCGTTGGTTCACCAACCAGCGCATCAGCGGAATACCTTCCGCATATTTTTCCGCCATGACAAAAGACAGCAAAGCATAAGCGGTAGTCTCGATGCTATTTGCCGTGTTCCAGTACCGCTCTCCATCTTTATTCAAGGGAACTGCCATTCCCACAAGCTTTTCAAGTGCCGTTTTCTTCTTGCTGTGCCCATTCAACATCAACGCATAGGTCGCTATGGACAGATCGTAGGGATGTTCTATGTTCTCCACGCGGTCGCTTAAGTAGCTCATTGCCCTTTGAATCACTACCGCGTGCTTCACTTTGGCGTTCTCATGTTCTAGGAGCGCTATCAGTACGTAAGATGTCAGTGCAATGCCGTTACGCAAACCGCCTTGCATATCTTGATGGATTACGGACCCGACCTCATCGAACTTTCCCGAGCTGTGTTGCTTGGAAGCAAGCCAATCGTATGCCTTCTCGACCATAGCCGTATCCACATCGATGTACTTCGACGCCGTTTGCATTGACTTTGCAACGAAGGCGGTAAGAAACACGCTACCAATAGTATTTTGCCACACACCAAACGAACCGTCAATCTGACGATAGCGCATCTGATTTTGATAGCCTAGGCGCAGCAGATTTGTAGCTTTATCGAGCAGACTCTGTTCCTTCGAGCCAATAGCATGCAAGTAGTCGAGCACAACGATGTTCGGTACAAACTTTACCATATTATGCTCTCCACTACCCAATGGCACGGCAAGCAGATTGTCTAAGTTGTCGATTACAGTGGTAAGCAGATTGGCTGAAAACATAAACAAGCAGTTGAATGGAAAGGAAAGAATACACTTTTTACCGATAATTTGTACTCACGAGTCAGTCGGAACTCGATCTTTCTAGAACCATTGTCTGCCATTTTGTTAATGTTCAAATTCATGGAGAACGTTTGATTGGTGTATGAATCAAAGCAGAAGAACCGGGATTGTATATTTGGCTGTACCAAACTTTCTGGCATAACTCGAACCACCTTCTCGAGTGCGTCCGCTTCATATCCAAGCATTGTGGAGGCCGTCACGTGTACCACCATCTCTCCGAGCTTTCGTGCCTTTACCAGAAATGAGACCGGTACACCAACCTTCGAAGGAACCAGTACGGATTTGGTATAGCTTTTATCTGAAAACAATCATATTTAAGCTCAAACACAATTCAAGGAATTCCTAGTACCCACCTTCCAGAGGTCGTCCTATGAATTCTATCTGATTGGCCACATTGAATAGTGTCACGTCCACGATGTACTCTGCTCCAAGATCGTTAAACAATGTAAACTGCAACACGACCGCTTCGCCTCGTTTGATGGAGTACGGTAGACTCTCCACGATGTAGAACGGTTGAACCGTTGTGAACTGGATCGGTTTTTTAATAATACCAAAGCCGTGCACCGGATCAATAGAGAATCCCGTCAAGTACCAGGAGGTGGTCGTACCTGGCACATACTCGATTAATTCTTCCATTCCGGACCATCCAATAGTCACATTCTGCCATAACCACGATTCTAGAAAGTTTGTCCTGTACGGGACCAGTCTGGTGATGGGATTTTTTGCCTGTAGACCATCACGTGCCGACTTGTCATTGGCCCCTTCAAACTGGATACCAGCTAACGTCATACCAAACAGTCCCATACTCTGCAAAGGGAACATACTATTGAAAAGTACTCATGCTCCACTCACAGTGTTTGCATCTTACATGAAACTTGTCAAACTCGTTTTCATCGTTCTTATGAAATCCATCAAACTCGCGCATAACATCCTCCCAAAAAACGTCGTGGTTCGAATTGTAGTAGAGTAGAGCTTTATCGTAAGCCGCCAATCCTACGTACGCTCCTGGTCGCCCAGACATGCGAAGTACAATTTGTCCGCCCGGTTTAATTTCTGCCTCATCGATGTTCAATTCGAACTTTATTTAGTTATACATAAAAAGAGATATAGGACACAGTGTTTTCGAAAGTTGCAGTTCTACTTACATTGTTACGAAGTGTTTTGAAATCGATGGTCATTTCATCGTATACTACAGTACGGCTCGCTACAGTCGCTACAATAAGTTTCGTCTTTGGAAGCATCTCCTGTGTGGCCTGCAATTTTAATAAAAATTTTTTCTGACTGTTCAGCCTCATGTAACCGGAATCAATTATATTGCCCTTCGACACTATGTAGTACACGAAGAATGACATGCGTTCGTTGCACGTAACCATAAACTGCAAAATACTATTTGATTGTATTCTGCGAAGAAAAAGGGAACAGAACGAAACAAATCAGAGAATCGGCCAAATACGTCGTAACCACTTTACACTTTATCGTCTATTGTTAAGACGTGCTACTTACGCAGATCTTAATTCCAGTTTGAGGTACACATTCGTCACCACATCCACTCTGTGTACTATTTCGCTTAATAAATTTATATTGTCCCCAGTAGAGCACTGTAAAAGTAATTAAAATTCAGGAATTGTTCAATCTGAAGTATGCTACAAATATACGGTTGGAATCACAGAAAGCGAAACTACTTACGACTACTTCCATCTGTGTTGTATTGTCGCTTGGATTTAGTTCGAGTTTGATCAAACCTTCGTCGTCACTAGTGAGACGTTTTTCGTAATCAATTTCCAATACTTCCACCTTCCCGGTGATACCTTTAGCAGGTGTTCCATCGTGGTATCGGAACTGAAGCGCACACTTAAATGGATGTCCTGAGCGAAATTGTGGACTTTCCTTAATCAATTCCACACTGTACATATATTTGTACACCGTGATGTCGGATTGCTTCACGACAGTGCGATCTAAAACCAAAACGAGTTAAAATTAACTCCTTTAAGTAAAATAAACGCATCCACCACATCTTTACTTGTAGCATGCTCGATGAATGTCGTATTTACGATCACATCTTGCCGATATTCCTGCATTTGGAAGTAATCCTTGAATTGTAGCTGCACCTGCCTCTTCCCATACACTTCGAACACATTCTCCCGGTCCAGGATACCGTTTATCAAGTACACCTTAAACTTAGCAATTCCCTTTACCGGTTTGCCAAAGTGGTAGTTAGCATCTATCGTCAGAGTCAATCCTTGATGCTTCTCCAGAGGAACGACGGACGGTATCACCTCTACGTCAAAAGAGGACAACACGTACTCCTTCACCTCGAACGTTTTTGATACGAGTTCTTCTCCGTCCAACTTTACCGAGATGCTCCATATTCCGAGCATTGGAGTAGGCGCGATCTGAAGATCACCCTCGAACACTCCAGCGTACAGTTTGGCCGTCGACCACTTTCGGATCTCATTTGTCCGAGGATCACGGATTGTCACCTGAATTGATTTTACCCGTGCAGGAGGCTTCAGCTCAGAGTCCAGCACAATCACACGAAATTTTACCGTATCGCCCGGTTTGTACACGGGCTTATCGATCTGTATTAAACCGGTTATGGTTTTGCTAAGGTGTACCAACTCGGCTTCCTTATGAAAGCTAAAGCCACGTTGCCCGTCAACGATGATTTTGTAAATTCCAGCTGATAAGTTCGCAGGCATCTGCAAGAGAGTAAACGATCAACTTCCGCACACTTATCTGTAGAATTACGCTCGTCTTACATTGAAAGTGATCCTCCCGTTCGTGTTTCGTTGCACATCAACCGTAGTCGTTAAGTTCAGCACACTTCTGCCATCATTGGATCGGCCTTCCATCCGTAGCATCAGGTCCACTTTGCTCACATTCGAGTTGAAGTTACTGATCACAACCGTGTAATCCTGGTTGGCCCGAATGAATTTGGGGCCCACAACCAGTATTCTGAAACGGAAGCACCACAGGGCATTTATTCACAAACCAATGTTAACTAGCGAACACTGCAATCACTAGAGCCTTGATTCCTACCCGTGAGCAGCTCCTATGAAGATTATCACCGTAAGTATTCGTGACCTTATGAACTGCCACATGTTGTTCGAGCGTTGTGCAAAGTTGCGTCTGCTTCAGATGGTGTCTAAGGTTGAACTGAATCGTGAGCTGCTTGCATCCCTATCATGGAAGCTGTCGAATGATGCGGGAATTTCCGTAGACCAAATTTTACGGTAAATATACGACCAGCAGCAATTTCGAATGCTGATAAGCATGAATCTTTTTTCCAAAATATTTGACGCAAGACACCAATTCCAACGGTTTCCATCAAGCTGTGCTGATAGTATTTTAATTTTTCTCGTCTTCAAGCACTGTTTCTTGCGATTGATTTATAGCATTCCTCAAGCAAAAACCACACCGGACGGAGGTAACTTCACACTATCTGTATACTTTTCATACATTCGGCTAGTCATACTTATGCAAATTACAATGCTGTCTTCTCCTATGCGCAAACAATTCTCAGAATCAGAAAGAATTTGGAAGTTTCACAATGTTCTTGACTTGTAGATACACTAGCTTTAATGAAATACATAAACGAAGACTGAAATAAACTAAACCAGATTAAGAATAATAAAAACTTGAATATCAATTCTTACGTAATAGAAACATATATTTAGCTGTCTGGGATTGGTCCCCTGCTTTTCAACGTTAACAAAGGCAGGTTATTATGCAGATATATAACATTTATTGTTGCTCTTTTTAAAATATGGCTGCCATTGAAATATGTGAGTGGCTTAAATAAACCCAACTTTGGAACCTCATCACATCCTCGCTAGATTGTGAGCTTCTCTCACAGCTAACGATGATGGATGCAGCGTAAGTTATCAGTAACATAAGTTTATAGGTTATCAAGTGTATGTAAAGTGTAGGGTATGTAGCGTTGAAATAAAGTATAACATTAATACATCCGATGGTAAGACTCACTTTCGGTGAGGTTTGTAGACGTCAGCTACGAATTTTCTTCCAGTGCGATAATGAAGATGATTCGGCCCTGAAATCGCGAGCTTTCATCAATGGAAAGCGTGATTTTGCGAATGGATTTTGCGAACTCGCATGCACATCAACGTTGAGATGTTGACCCGCCATTATTTAAACTGACCGACGCCTATTCAACTGTCACTATGCAGTGCACGCGATACCATAATCAGTCGCCATAATCTGGTTTAGTAAAGTTTTATGTTTCTCACTATCAAACTTCTCGTTTATTTTTCGCGCGAACCAGTAAACTTTAATCATCGTATCCTGTACTTTACGGGGCCCTCCGCGCGATTAATATAAAATGACCCGACGCTTAACCCTGGACCCTGTTGGTCAAAACAAACACTTGTTCCTTAAGACATATCCTCCTTTTTAAAGACTCCCATTTCCAGTGCTTTTGCAAGACTCTCTGCAAGACCTATGTTAGGTTTTAGGTAGGATTAGAAATGAGCGCTCCGGGCCGGAATCATGATTCCGATCCGTTCCGATGCAGTACTGAGTCCGATCCGATCCATAACAGTGATTCCGATTGAGTCCGAGTGATCCGGTTTCAATAATAGCCCAGGAAATGTTTTTATAGTGAAAATGGTTCCGATCAGAATTATAATATGATTCAAAAAGGGAATAAAATGTATTGAAAACATGTGGCAACGATAAGAAAACCAATGGAAAACTTTTAAAAATCACTGAAACTACTGGACTATTATTAAAACAACAAGTAAAACTGAAGAACATCCAATATAGAACGACTAGTCCTAGAAAGTTGTTTTAAAGATTGATTTATAACATAAACCACGAAGAACACTGCTGGATGTCACATACTGCCAAAGCTATCAATGCAAACATACTTAACAATACAAAAATAGTTAATGAACCTAAGAAAAAATTGTTTAAAATAGTATCGCGAACTCAAATTCGTTCAATTTTGCTAATAATTCCATAACAAATACATCAGAACCCTACCAGTTTTGGAATTACATGGAAACTTTTGCGCTTAAAAATAATTATTAAATATTCTACTAAACCCCCCGCAAAATTCGCTAAATTTGCATATAAAACATTAATAAAATCGGTAATTAACAACAAGTAAATAAAATACAATAACAACAGTCAAAGTAAAATTATTCAAGATATTAATAATAAAATAAAAAAAAAGATAAAATTATTCATTATACAAGTCAAAGTAAAATATTATAAATTAAAGAAATATTATTATTATTTCGCAAAACGAAACAAAGAAACACACACCTGATAGATTCGACATTCCGGATCAGCCGGAGTTTTCATAGTGAGAATAATTCCACTAGGTCCGGCTGTTTTAAGTTCGGCTTTTGTATGAAGATCCGGAGCAGCCGAAGTTACTCTAGTGAGAATGATTCCGGTAGGTCCGGATTGTTTGAGTGCGGATCAGCCCATAGTAATATAAAACTTTAATGTGCATGGAATAGCATATTGGCCCCGGAGCATACCGGATTGATCCGATCCGGCAAATGGTCGGATCAACTCATCTCTAGGATTGTCTACTTCCACAACAGATGCTCTAACATATACCTTGGCCGATCAGTTCGATATTAACTCGATAACATTCAGTGAGTCTATTATCCTATCTTCTAATTCACGTCTGAAATCGTCCTATTGTCCTGGTAATGATGAAATACCCATGTCTGTCTTGAAACGTTGTAACTAGCGTTGTGACCAACTACCTCATTTTTCATTGAGTGAAATCCACAGTTGAATAGGTAAGTGAGAAATGAGCTTCTTTTTTGCTCACTAGGTGAGATTGTGTCATAAACCACCTGTTTGTAAATTATATCTGTTCCATTCGATCAGCAGGTTGTTTCCCCATGTTTCCGGAAGATTTCAAATTATTTTTGTCATTCTCTTCCTTCCCTGACGACTTACTCCTCCAACGCCATCGGGATAATTTTTTCATTTGGGAACATCTAATTCTGAAGGTTTAACGGTTTAGTACCAGCATTACAATTTGTTACATGTTGCTGGGATTTTTAAACAAATTCCTTGTCACCTATATACTTTATTAATAATCCAAAGATCAAATATCCGTTTTTCACATCTTCTGATTTCCACTCAGAAGTCGGTTTACAGTCATTGTCACATATCGACACATACAAGAAGTATCACCCATGATGAACTCCTGAGCCGTCCAAGAATCATCGTGCGTTTGAGTAAATTCGGATCCCAGTTTAGCTCACCAAGTTGTTCAAAACTATAAAAACATTATAGAACTTCAATTTTATTCATTCACGCTTATTCTCGGAACAATGATCGATCATCGACAACTAGAACGTGTATAACCTTGTTTAAAGTCAGCATACCAGCTAAAATAGTTGATTTTAATGATACTTTGAAGATCTGTCGGATGTTTCGGACGTTGCAATTTTAATTAGCTTGAACACATCCAATTTGATTTGCTTGTAAGGAGCACTTGCGGATGTAGTCCCATTGGTTAAATTTAATAACTTAACCGACGAAACTGCTAGTACAACAAGGACATAGCCATAAACCAAATTAGAACGTTAGAAAATCACCCAAAAGGATGGATTATAGTGTCTTCTGAAAACAGACTCGGAAATTAACTTCAGATGATATTTTAGGCACAATTTGAACTACTCATGGATTTTTCCTCAAACCAGTTACAATTTTAAACCCGCTTACTTTTGTGAATTCGATAGAAAAAGAAACCCTTCGCCTCGGAACCCCTTGTCGATGTCGATCGTGAGCTCAATCGCTAGCGCCCTCTACAGGAACTAACCGCTACTTCCCTGACGTTCAGGGTTGTTAAATTGTTTTATCAGAGGGGAACGGGTCCACAGTTGTCAAATTTTGCAGTAGATTTTGCGAAGCGCCGATTATTCGGGTGCAATTTAACCCGGTTCACTCATTATCCGTGCATCATAGATGCTTACCAGATGGCTCTTAATGGCAATCAACACATCTGTCTTGCGGGGCCTCGTAAGCTTTTATTGCTCTGAACACTGTTAACGATAGGAAAAGCATTAATAATAGGGTTACTTTCCAGCTTTACGCATACTACTTACGATTATGGTAGCTATCATGCACGAGAACATAAGCGGGCCGTTGAAATGCTACCCTGAACAATCTTTCTGCAGTCACCATAAAGCAGTTATCTTCCGGTCCTAAACTATAGTAGTATACCACCATCGACGTATAACCGTAGTGAAATTCGACATTCTGTGGAGAAAGAAACCAATTTGTTTCTGATTCTGATTTTTTTGTTTAGCAAAATAATCTTCATCCAGAATACCTTGACAGGGTTCCGTCGGGTGATGTCCACCATGGAATCTCTATCGACGATGTATCCGCTGGGAAAGTTCACCTCCACCTGTGCCAAATTGGAGCGCGAATGTGTCAATACCGGTGTGAAGTTGGTACACACTTTCAACTGTAGCACGTGATTAGCGTTGCTAAAATGCGGCTCTAAACGCAGGCTGAACTGTTTGTTGACGTATCTCACATCAATGCCGTACCGGTACTTGATCTCGAACAATCCAAAACCCCGACCATGCACACCCACTGTCACCGTTTTGTCCTCGCCTGTTAGCTCGTCCCGAAACTGGCGGTTTACCTCCATCGAAGCCATTTTATACACCTTTCGTGTCCTCCCGTGCTGAACGGAGACGGTGTAGTCGTTCTTGCTGGGTGAGACCGCAGCCGCCAGCATGGAAATTGCTTTCAGCCCGACAAAGGTGTCCTGTGTGTGAGGGAAGCTACCGGTTGCTTCGCGTTGGTTTACCAACCATTGCATCACACTGATTCCGTCCAGGTACCGTTTATCGTGCACTAAGCTCAGCAATCCGTACGCGGCCGTCTCAATCGCAGCCGTGTCTCGCGGCCAGTATCGCTGCTTACCGTCAGAACCTTGAACAGGTTGTGACTTTTCTATTAACAAATCGATTGCCGTCCGCTTTTGGCTGTGACCATTCAACATCAGCGCGTACGTGGCTAGTGAAAGATCGTATACATCGGTAATGTTCGGCAAATGGTTCACGATGTGCTGTATACCCCTTCGTACGACGTCCTGGTGTTTTTGCGTGGCAGCAGCATTTTCCAATAATGCAATCATCACGAACGCCGTCAGCGCTATTCCGTTGCGCGATCCATCCTGCAAACTGTGGTACGTAATCGGAGCTATCTCTTCGAACCGTCCGGAACTGTGCTGTTTCGATGCAAGCCAATCGAACAGCTGATCGACCATGGTCAAATCCACCTCCAATATATACTTCGAGGCAGTTTGCATGGATTGTCCCACCAAAGCGGTAACGAAGATACTTCCCGTCGACTTGCGCCAGTTACCGAATGAACCATCTGGCTGACGGTACTGCATCTCGAACTGGTAGCCATTTCTCAACAACGCCGTAGCTTTGTTAATCAGAACCGTTTCGGCGGACCCGACTGCATGCAGGTATTCGAGTACTACCAGGTTTGGAATGAAGTTGATCATACTGGTTGCACCCGACGCGGTAGGAACGGTGAGCAGGTTGTCCAGATTGTGTACGACTGGAGTTAGCAGGTTCGCTACAACGGTGGAAGCATAATGACCAAAGGTACAGCTACAGATTGTTTACCATACTTACGCGATAAAACGAATTCCAGTTTGATTGTTCTGAAGTTTGCTTGTTTCAGTATATCCAACGAGATTTTGTACTCTGCACTGCCATATTTGGCAAGGTTGAATACGCGCGGTACAGAACTGCTTACGATAATATTTTCCGGCATTACTCGGATCACCTTCTCTACTGCGTCCGCTTCCCGTCCGGCCATGATCGTTGCTTTTACCCGCACAGTCATCTCTCCGAGCTTTCGTGCCTTTACCAGAAATGACACCGGTGCACCAGCTTTCGAAGGAACGCTCACGGTTTTGGAGTAGCTTAGATCTGCAACCATGAAACTCAAATGCACTGAATGGAAACACTGAGAGCGATCTACGATACTCACCTTCCACCGGACGCCCTATGAATTCCGTCTGATTGGCCACATTGTACAGTGTCACCTCCGCGACGTACTCTGCTTCAAGATTGTTGAACAAAGTAAACTGCAACACGGCCGTTTCGTCTCGCTTGATGGAGTACGGTAGATTCTCCACGATGTAGAACGGTTGAGCCGTTGTAAACTGGATAGGCTTTTTAATAATACCAAAGCCGTGCACCGGATCAATGGAGAATGCCGTCAAGTACCAGGAGGTGGTCGTATCTGGCACAACCTCACTGAACTTGAGCATCCCGTCTCTTCTGATGGTCATATTCTGCCATAGCCACGATTCTAGAAAGTTTGTCCGGTAATGGACAAGATTCGAGAATGGTACGAAAGGACTTCCAAAGCGTTCTGTTTTAGCACCCATTGGTTCTAGTTTAGTTTCACCAGACAGTTTTACAAACAGGCCCATACTCTGGAAGTAACGACCATTACTTGTGACGTAACGCCTTGGTCATAGTAGACGAGCGTGTAACTTACATGAAACACATTAAACTCGTTCTTATTCACGGCATGGAAATTGTCAAACAACTGCATTACATCCTCCCAGAACAGATCGTGCTTGCTGGAGAACTGCAGCAGACCCTTGTCGTATGCAGCAAGCGCAACGTACGCTCCGGGCCGTCCTTTCAGCTGAAGGTTGATCTCGCTGCCAGGTTTTACCTCGGTTTCGTCTGTAAATAGTTGCAGCTGAAAGGAAATTTCAATGCAAAAACGTAACATAATTTCGAGTGTACCTTTACCACCGTTTACGCACATTGTTGCCCAACTGCTTCAAATCTAAATCCAACGAATCCCAAATAACAGTGTTATTCGACACGGTGGCAACCAAAATTTTCGCCTTCGGTATCATTTTCTCCGTTGCAACAATTTTCAAGTGCTCCTTTTTCTTCCTGTGCGGGTGAATGATGCCCGCATCCTGGATGGTACCTTTGGACACTACGTAAAACACGAAAAATGTCATAAGCTCGTTGCACGTCACCAACAGTCTAATTATTCGGTTTAATTTAATTCTGCAATAGGAACGTACAAAATGTGTTAATAAACTACTGTAGGCGATTGGTGGAAGAATTTCTAATACTTGCTCTGATTTTAGTTCTAGTTTTATGAACGTATTGCTACTTGTTTCTGTTCTGTATATTTGATCTTGGAAAATGATCCCACTGTTTGTTTCACTCAGCTGTAGAAATAAAATAATAAATAATATAGCGAATAAAGTAATATTTATGACAAGAATAGTGAAGCTTCTACCCAAAGCTAATAGCCTTCTTACCGTTATTTCCATTTCTTCGGTGGACTCGGATGGTTGTTATAGTAGAGTAAAGCTTTATCGTAGGCCGCCAATCCTACGTACGCTCCTGGTCGCCCAGACATGCGAAGTACAATTTGTCCGCCCGGTTTAATTTCTGCCTCATCGATGTTCAATTCGAACTTTATTTAGTTATACATTAAAAGAGATATAGGACACAGTGTTTTCGAAAGTTGCAGTTCTACTTACATTGTTACGAAGTGTTTTGAAATCGATGGTCATTTCATCGTATACTACAGTACGGCTCGCTACAGTCGCTACAATAAGTTTCGTCTTTGGAAGCATCTCCTGTGTGGCCTGCAATTTTAATAAAAATTTTTTCTGACTGTTCAGCCTCATGTAACCGGAATCAATTATATTGCCCTTCGACACTATGTAGTACACGAAGAATGACATGCGTTCGTTGCACGTAACCATAAACTGCAAAATACTATTTGATTGTATTCTGCGAAGAAAAAGGGAACAGAACGAAACAAATCAGAGAATCGGCCAAATACGTCGTAACCACTTTACACTTTATCGTCTATTGTTAAGACGTGCTACTTACGCAGATCTTAATTCCAGTTTGAGGTACACATTCGTCACCACATCCACTCTGTGTACTATTTCGCTTAATAAATTTATATTGTCCCCAGTAGAGCACTGTAAAAGTAATTAAAATTCAGGAATTGTTCAATCTGAAGTATGCTACAAATATACGGTTGGAATCACAGAAAGCGAAACTACTTACGACTACTTCCATCTGTGTTGTATTGTCGCTTGGATTTAGTTCGAGTTTGATCAAACCTTCGTCGTCACTAGTGAGACGTTTTTCGTAATCAATTTCCAATACTTCCACCTTCCCGGTGATACCTTTAGCAGGTGTTCCATCGTGGTATCGGAACTGAAGCGCACACTTAAATGGATGTCCTGAGCGAAATTGTGGACTTTCCTTAATCAATTCCACACTGTACATATATTTGTACACCGTGATGTCGGATTGCTTCACGACAGTGCGATCTAAAACCAAAACGAGTTAAAATTAACTCCTTTAAGTAAAATAAACGCATCCACTACATCTTTACTTGTAGCATGCTCGATGAATGTCGTATTTACGATCACATCTTGCCGATATTCCTGCATTTGGAAGTAATCCTTGAATTGTAGCTGCACCTGCCTCTTCCCATACACTTCGAACACATTCTCCCGGTCCAGGATACCGTTTATCAAGTACACCTTAAACTTAGCAATTCCCTTTACCGGTTTGCCAAAGTGGTAGTTAGCATCTATCGTCAGAGTCAATCCTTGATGCTTCTCCAGAGGAACGACGGACGGTATCACCTCTACGTCAAAAGAGGACAACACGTACTCCTTCACCTCGAACGTTTTTGATACGAGTTCTTCTCCGTCCAACTTTACCGAGATGCTCCATATTCCGAGCATTGGAGTAGGCGCGATCTGAAGATCACCCTCGAACACTCCAGCGTACAGTTTGGCCGTCGACCACTTTCGGATCTCATTTGTCCGAGGATCACGGATTGTCACCTGAATTGATTTTACCCGTGCAGGAGGCTTCAGCTCAGAGTCCAGCACAATCACACGAAATTTTACCGTATCGCCCGGTTTGTACACGGGCTTATCGATCTGTATTAAACCGGTTATGGTTTTGCTAAGGTGTACCAACTCGGCTTCCTTATGAAAGCTAAAGCCACGTTGCCCGTCAACGATGATTTTGTAAATTCCAGCTGATAAGTTCGCAGGCATCTGCAAGAGAGTAAACGATCAACTTCCGCACACTTATCTGTAGAATTACGCTCGTCTTACATTGAAAGTGATCCTCCCGTTCGTGTTTCGTTGCACATCAACCGTAGTCGTTAAGTTCAGCACACTTCTGCCATCATTGGATCGGCCTTCCATCCGTAGCATCAGGTCCACTTTGCTCCGGTGCGAGTTGAAGTTACTGATCACAACCGTGTAATCCTGGTTGGCCCGAATGAATTTGGGGCCCACAACCAGTATTCTGAAACGGAAGCACCACAGGGCATTTATTCACAAACCAATGTTAACTAGCGAACACTGCAATCACTAGAGCCTTGATTCCTACCCGTGAGCAGCTCCTATGAAGATTATCACCGTAAGTATTCGTGACCTTATGAACTGCCACATGTTGTTCGAGCGTTGTGCAAAGTTGCGTCTGCTTCAGATGGTGTCTAAGGTTGAACTGAATCGTGAGCTGCTTGCATCCCTATCATGGAAGCTGTCGAATGATGCGGGAATTTCCGTAGACCAAATGTTACGGTTAATATACGACCTGCAGCAATTTCGAGTGCTGATAAGCATGAATCTTTTTTCCAAAATATTTGACGCAAGACACCAATTCCAACGGTTTCCATCAAGCTGTGCTGATAGTATTTTAATTTTTCTCGTCTTCAAGCACTGTTTCTTGCGATTGATTTATAGCATTCCTCAAGCAATAACCACACCGGACGGAGGTAACTTCACACTATCTGTATACTTTTCATACATTCGGCTAGTCATACTTATGCAAATTACAATGCTGTCTTCTCCTATGCGCAAACAATTCTCAGAATCAGAAAGAATTTGGAAGTTTCACAATGTTCTTGACTTGTAGATACACTAGCTTTAATGAAATACATAAACGAAGACTGAAATAAACTAAACCAGATTAAGAATAATAAAAACTTGAATATCAATTCTTACGTAATAGAAACATATATTTAGCTGTCTGGGATTGGTCCCCTGCTTTTCAACGTTAACAAAGGCAGGTTATTATGCAGATATATAACATTTATTGTTGCTCTTTTTAAAATATGGCTGCCATTGAAATATGTGAGTGGCTTAAATAAACCCAACTTTGGAACCTCATCACATCCTCGCTAGATTGTGAGCTTCTCTCACAGCTAACGATGATGGATGCAGCGTAAGTTATCAGTATCATAAGTTTATAGGTTATCAAGTGTATGTAAAGTGTAGGGTATGTAGCGTTGAAACAAAGTATAACATTAATACATCCGATGGTAAGACTCACTTTTGGTGAGGTTTGTAGACGTCAGCTACGAATTTTCTTCCAGTGCGATAATGGAGATGATTCGGCCCTGAAATCGCGAGCTTTCATCAATGGAAAGCGTGATTTTGCGAATGGATTTTGCGAACTCGCATGCACATCAACGTTGAGATGTTGACCCGCCATTATTTAAACTGACCGATGCCTATTCAACTGTCACTGTGCATTGCACGCGATACCATAATCAGTCGCCATAATCTGATTTAGTAAAGTTTTATGTTTCTCACTATCAAACTTCTCGTTTATTTTTCGCGCGAACCAGTAAACTTTAATCATCGTATCCTGTACTTTACGGGGCCCTCCGCGCGATTAATATAAAATGACCCGACGCTTAACCCTGGACCCTGTTGGTCAAAACAAACACTTGTTCCTTAAGACATATCCTCCTTTTTAAAGACTCCCATTTCCAGTGCTTTTGCAAGACTCTCTGCAAGACCTATGTTAGGTTTTAGGTAGGATTAGAAATGAGCGCTCCGGGCCGGAATCATGATTCCGATCCGTTCCGATGCAGTACTGAGTCCGATCCGATCCATAACAGTGATTCCGATTGAGTCCGAGTGATCCGGTTTCAATAATAGCCCAGGAAATGTTTTTATAGTGAAAATGGTTCCGATCAGAGTTATAATATGATTCAAAAAGGGAATAAAATGTATTGAAAACATGTGGCAACGATAAGAAAACCAATGGAAAACTTTTAAAAATCACTGAAACTACTGGACTATTATTAAAACAACAAGTAAAACTGAAGAACATTCAATATAGGACGACTAGTCTTAGAAAGTTGATTTAAAGATTGATTTATAACATAAACCACGAAGAAAACTGCTGGATGTCACATACTGCCAAAGTTATCTATGCAAACATACTTAACAATACAAAAATAGTTAATGAACCTAAGAAAAAATTGTTTAAAATAGTATCGCGAACTCAAATTCGTTCAATTTTGCTAATAATTCCATAACAAATACATCAGAACCCTACCAGTTTTGGAATTACATGGAAACTTTTGCGCTTAAAAATAATTATTAAATATTCTACTAAACCCCCCGCAAAATTCGCTAAATTTGCATATAAAACATTAATAAAATCGGTAATTAACAACAAGTAAATAAAATACAATAACAACAGTCAAAGTAAAATTATTCAAGATATTAATAATAAAATAAAAAAAAAGATAAAATTATTCATTATACAAGTCAAAGTAAAATATTATAAATTAAAGAAATATTATTATTATTTCGCAAAACGAAACAAAGAAACACACACCTGATAGATTCGACATTCCGGATCAGCCGGAGTTTTCATAGTGAGAATAATTCCACTAGGTCCGGCTGTTTTAAGTTCGGCTTTTGTATGAAGATCCGGAGCAGCCGAAGTTACTCTAGTGAGAATGATTCCGGTAGGTCCGGATTGTTTGAGTGCGGATCAGCCCATAGTAATATAAAACTTTAATGTGCATGGAATAGCATATTGGCCCCGGAGCATACCGGATTGATCCGATCCGGCAAATGGTCGGATCAACTCATCTCTAGTATTATCTACTTCCACAACAGATGCTCTAACATATACCTTGGCCGATCAGTTCGATATTAACTCGATAACATTCAGTGAGTCTATTATCCTATCTTCTAATTCACGTCTGAAATCGTCCTATTGTCCTGGTAATGATGAAATACCCATGTCTGTCTTGAAACGTTGTAACTAGCGTTGTGACCAACTACCTCATTTTTCATTGAGTGAAATCCACAGTTGAATAGGTAAGTGAGTAATGAGCTTCTTTTTTGCTCACTAGGTGAGATTGTGTCATAAACCACCTGTTTGTAAATTATATCTGTTCCATTCGATCAGCAGGTTGTTTCCTCATGTTTCCGGAAGATTTCAAATTATTTTTGTCATTCTCTTCCTTCCCTGACGACTTACTCCTCCAACGCCATCGGGATAATTTTTTCATTTGGGAACATCTAATTCTGAAGGTTTAACGGTTTAGTACCAGCATTACAATTTGTTACATGTTGCTGGGATTTTTAAACAAATTCCTTGCCACCTATATACTTTATTAATAATCCAAAGATCAAATATCCGTTTTTCACATCTTCTGATTTCCACTCAGAAGTCGGTTTACAGTCATTGTCACATATCGACACATACAAGAAGTATCACCCATGATGAACTCCGAGCCGTCCAAGAATCATCGTGCGTTTGAGTAAATTCGGATCCCAGTTTAGCTCACCAAGTTGTTCAAAACTATAAAAACATTATAGAACTTCAATTTTATTCATTCACGCTTATTCTCGGAACAATGATCGATCATCGACAACTAGAACGTGTATAACCTTGTTTAAAGTCAGCATACCAGCTAAAATAGTTGATTTTAATGATACTTTGAAGATCTGTCGGATGTTTCGGACGTTGCAATTTTAATTAGCTTGAACACATCCAATTTGATTTGCTTGTAAGGAGCACTTGCGGATGTAGTCCCATTGGTTAAATTTAATAACTTAACCGACGAAACTGCTAGTACAACAAGGACATAGCCATAAACCAAATTAGAACGTTAGAAAATCACCCAAAAGGATGGATTATAGTGTCTTCTGAAAACAGACTCGGAAATTAACTTCAGATGATATTTTAGGCACAATTTTAACTACTCATGGATTTTTCCTCAAACCAGTTACAATTTTAAACCCGCTTACTTTTGTGAATTCGAAAGAAAAAGAAACCCTTCGCCTCGGAACCCCTTGTCGATGTCGATCGTGAGCTCAATCGCTAGCGCCCTCTACAGGAACTAACCGCTACTTCCCTGACGTTCAGGGTTGTTAAATTGTTTTATCAGAGGGGAACGGGTCCACAGTTGTCAAATTTTGCAGTAGATTTTGCGAAGCGCCGATTATTCGGGTGCAATTTAACCCGGTTCACTCATTATCCGTGCATCATAGATGCTTACCAGATGGCTCTTAATGGCAATCAACACATCTGTCTTGCGGGGCCTCGTAAGCTTTTATTGCTCTGAACGCTGTTAACGATAGGAAAAGCATTAATAATAGGGTTACTTTCCAGCTTTACGCATACTACTTACGATTATGGTAGCTATCATGCACGAGAACATAAGCGGGCCGTTGAAATGCTACCCTGAACAATCTTTCTGCAGTCACCATAAAGCAGTTATCTTCCGGTCCTAAACTATAGTAGTATACCACCATCGACGTATAACCGTAGTGAAATTCGACATTCTGTGGAGAAAGAAACCAATTTGTTTCTGATTCTGATTTTTTTGTTTAGCAAAATAATCTTCATCCAGAATACCTTGACAGGGTTCCGTCGGGTGATGTCCACCATGGAATCTCTATCGACGATGTATCCGCTGGGAAAGTTCACCTCCACCTGTGCCAAATTGGAGCGCGAATGTGTCAATTCCGGTGTGAAGTTGGTACACACTTTCAACTGTAGCACGTGATTAGCGTTGCTAAAATGCGGCTCTAAACGCAGGCTGAACTGTTTGTTGACGTATCTCACATCAATGCCGTACCGGTACTTGATCTCGAACAATCCAAAACCCCGACCATGCACACCCACTGTCACCGTTTTGCTCTCGCCTGTTAGCTCGTCCCGAAACTGGCGGTTTACCTCCATCGAAGCCATTTTGTACACCTTTCGTGTCCTCCCGTGCTGAACGGAGACGGTGTAGTCGTTCTTGCTGGGTGAGACCGCAGCCGCCAGCATGGAAATTGCTTTCAGCCCGACAAAGGTGTCCTGTGTGTGAGGGAAGCTACCGGTTGCTTCGCGTTGGTTTACCAACCATTGCATCACACTGATTCCGTCCAGGTACCGTTTATCGTGCACTAAGCTCAGCAATCCGTACGCGGCCGTCTCAATCGCAGCCGTGTCTCGCGGCCAGTATCGCTGCTTACCGTCAGAACCTTGAACAGGTTGTGACTTTTCTATTAACAAATCGATTGCCGTCCGCTTTTGGCTGTGACCATTCAACATCAGCGCGTACGTGGCTAGTGAAAGATCGTATACATCGGTAATGTTCGGCAAATGGTTCACGATGTGCTGTATACCCCTTCGTACGACGTCCTGGTGTTTTTGCGTGGCAGCAGCATTTTCCAATAATGCAATCATCACGAACGCCGTCAGCGCTATTCCGTTGCGCGATCCATCCTGCAAACTGTGGTACGTAATCGGAGCTATCTCTTCGAACCGTCCGGAACTGTGCTGTTTCGATGCAAGCCAATCGAACAGCTGATCGACCATGGTCAAATCCACCTCCAATATATACTTCGAGGCAGTTTGCA
The DNA here is from genome assembly GCF_943734755.1 of Anopheles moucheti. Taxonomy (NCBI): domain Eukaryota; kingdom Metazoa; phylum Arthropoda; class Insecta; order Diptera; family Culicidae; genus Anopheles; species Anopheles moucheti. The sequence goes on along the minus strand of NC_069140.1, from coordinate 85,921,491 downwards.
TGGATTGTCCCACCAAAGCGGTAACGAAGATACTTCCCGTCGACTTGCGCCAGTTACCGAATGAACCATCTGGCTGACGGTACTGCATCTCGAACTGGTAGCCATTTCTCAACAACGCCGTAGCTTTGTTAATCAGAACCGTTTCGGCGGACCCGACTGCATGCAGGTATTCGAGTACTACCAGGTTTGGAATGAAGTTGATCATACTGGTTGCACCCGACGCGGTAGGAACGGTGAGCAGGTTGTCCAGATTGTGTACGACTGGAGTTAGCAGGTTCGCTACAACGGTGGAAGCATAATGACCAAAGGTACAGCTACAGATTGTTTACCATACTTACGCGATAAAACGAATTCCAGTTTGATTGTTCTGAAGTTTACTTGTTTCAGTATATCCAACGAGATTTTGTACTCTTCACTGCCATATTTGGCCAGGTTGAATACGCGCGGTACAGAACTGCTTACGATAATATTTTCCGGCATTACTCGGATCACCTTCTCTACTGCGTCCGCTTCCCGTCCGGCCATGATCGTTGCTTTTACCCGCACAGTCATCTCTCCGAGCTTTCGTGCCTTTACCAGAAATGACACCGGTGCACCAGCTTTCGAAGGAACGCTCACGGTTTTGGAGTAGCTTAGATCTGCAACCATGAAACTCAAATGCACTGAATGGAAACACTGAGAGCGATCTACGATACTCACCTTCCACCGGTCGCCCTATGAATTCCGTCTGATTGGCCACATTGTACAGTGTCACCTCCGCGACGTACTCTGCTCCAAGATTGTTGAACAAAGTAAACTGCAACACGGCCGTTTCGTCTCGCTTGATGGAGTACGGTAGATTCTCCACGATGTAGAACGGTTGAGCCGTTGTAAACTGGATAGGCTTTTTAATAATACCAAAGCCGTGCACCGGATCAATGGAGAATGCCGTCAAGTACCAGGAGGTGGTCGTATCTGGCACAACCTCACTGAACTTGAGCATCCCGTCTCTTCTGATGGTCATATTCTGCCATAGCCACGATTCTAGAAAGTTTGTCCGGTAATGGACAAGATTCGAGAATGGTACGAAAGGACTTCCAAAGCGTTCTGTTTTAGCACCCATTGGTTCTAGTTTAGTTTCACCAGACAGTTTTACAAACAGGCCCATACTCTGGAAGTAACGACCATTACTTGTGACGTAACGCCTTGGTCATAGTAGACGATCGTGTAACTTACATGAAACACATTAAACTCGTTCTTATTCACGGCATGGAAATTGTCAAACAACTGCATTACATCCTCCCAGAACAGATCGTGCTTGCTGGAGAACTGCAGCAGACCCTTGTCGTATGCAGCAAGCGCAACGTACGCTCCGGGCCGTCCTTTCAGCTGAAGGTTGATCTCGCTGCCAGGTTTTACCTCGGTTTCGTCTGTAAATAGTTGCAGCTGAAAGGAAATTTCAATGCAAAAACGTAACATAATTTCGAGTGTACCTTTACCACCGTTTACGCACATTGTTGCCCAACTGCTTCAAATCTAAATCCAACGAATCCCAAATAACAGTGTTATTCGACACGGTGGCAACCAAAATTTTCGCCTTCGGTATCATTTTCTCCGTTGCAACAATTTTCAAGTGCTCCTTTTTCTTCCTGTGCGGGTGAATGATGCCCGCATCCTGGATGGTACCTTTGGACACTACGTAAAACACGAAAAATGTCATAAGCTCGTTGCACGTCACCAACAGTCTAATTATTCGGTTTAATTTAATTCTGCAATAGGAACGTACAAAATGTGTTAATAAACTACTGTAGGCGATTGGTGGAAGAATTTCTAATACTTGCTCTGATTTTAGTTCTAGTTTTATGAACGTATTGCTACTTGTTTCTGTTCTGTATATTTGATCTTGGAAAATGATCCTACTGTTTGTTTCACTCAGCTGTAGAAATAAAATAATAAATAATATAGCGAATAAAGTAATATTTGTGACAAGAATAGTGAAGCTTCTACCCAAAGCTAATAGCCTTCTTACCGTTATTTCCATTTCTTCGGTGGACTCGGATGGTTGCAGTTCCAGTTTGATTGCGCCTTCTCGATCGGTAGTATACATTCGCTCCTGATCTACTGCCTCACCATCTACCTGCACCAACATACGAACATTCCTTGCTGGTGTACGATCGTGGTAGCTCACCTTCAGAACGCACTCGAAACGAAATCCTGGACTAAACTGTTCACTATCCTTTAACAACGTTACTCGATACGGATGCTTATAAATAGTGATAGTTTTCTCTTTCGTTACAGTGTGACCTAAAATGGATTTGGATTTAATTTGTACATAAAACTCGAAAGCGCCCAGCGGTTAGTTTTACCAGTATACTTCTCGACGAAGGTCGTTTTCACAAATACGTTCTGATGATGCTCCTGGTTCGGGTCCAGCTCTTCATTGAAACGGAGCTCCACCTGTCCCATCCCGAACATTTCGAGCTCTTTCTTTTGATCCAACCTGTCATCCTCCAAATACAACTCCACCTTTGCCAGCCCTTTCACTGGTTTGCCGAAGTGATAATTAGCCGTTATCGTAAGATGCAGGCTCCCATGCTCCATCAGTGGAATGGTGGACGGTATCACGTCCACGTCAAACGAGGACAACACGTACTCCTTCACCTCGAACATTTTTGATGCGAGTTCTTCTCCGTCCACCTCTGCCAAGATGCTCCACATTCCAAACATTGCTGATGGCGCGAGTTGTAGATCATTCTCGAACACACCGGCGAACAGTACCACTGAGGACCATTTGCGCATCACAATATCGTTCGGATCACGGATTGTAACGCTGATTGCTTTTACCCGTGCAGGAGGCTTCAGCTCAGTGTCCAACACAATCACACGAAATTTTACCGTATCGCCCGGTTTGTACACGGGCTTATCGATCTGTATCAGACCAGATAGGGACTTATTGAGAAACACAAGGCTCTCTTCCAGGTGAAGGCTCAACCCATGAATACCATCGATCGTCAGCTTAATGTTTGTACCAGATGAGATGGCTGGAATCTGAAGGAGACACAGTTTCGTTAGACACAACAATTGCCAGAGGTTCAACAAGAACACATCAATCTCACATTGAAGGTAACGAATCGATTCATCTTGCGGCGCACATCAACTATCTTCGGGATGGTAAAACCGCCAATTCCGTTTCCGGTCTGGCCTTCGAGCCGCAGCATTAGATCTACCTTGCTAGTTGCCTGTTCGAAGTTGCTGATTACCACGGTGAACTCTTGGTTGGAGCGTACAAATTTCGGACCCACCACCAGCACGCTGGAAATTCGACATACACAGCAACATCAACACTATGCACAAAACCATTCCGCAACCGTGACACACCTACCCGCAACTGGCACCGAAGAAGGTTATCATCACCACCACCATTCGCACGTACCACGCCATACTGTCCCACGGATCGGCACGTCCTGTGCGCTGCTGATACAAAATAGAACTGAGACCGCATTCTGCCCGACGATCGACTTGAACCTCTGCGGCTCGCATGTGCTCATTCGCTTATCTCGGGGAATTCCCAAACAAAATGGACATTCATCTCAGCAGGGATGTTATTTTTGTTCATACTTAAGCGCGTAAATACAGCCGATTTACGATGCTTTCCGCCGTGATTTGCGGCCGCTTTGTATTAAATAACATTGAGCACTAATGAAGCACTGTGCGCGGCTGATAACTCTTGTGCGCTGTGAAGAAGCGCTATTATCACTTGACTTTCGCCCTGCCATAACGATTAAGTAAAATTACTTTTACTTCCTAATCGCAGGGTATCGCAATTGACACCGGGAGAATGATTGGTAATTAATAAATAAACCGACGCGATGAAGACTCACTGTATTCTTCCGCTAACGTCAAACGAACAAGATTCGATCACCGTACAGGACAAGCACCAAGGTAACAGGGCTCATTTTTATTATTACGTAACGCTGATAGGGGAGAGAGGGTCAGTATCATTCTCAATCTACAGGCATATATGCAAAGTAATGTTTAAAATTGTAAACAAAATGGCCGCATTAAAGTTCTACGCTTTCGCAAAGAATTTCAATTCTTATCATACATCAGTTCATTGTTCAATGTCATTTAGTGCTCGGACGCTTATTCTCGGAATAATGATCTATTCTCGACAACTAGAGCAAGCGCCGCCATGAAAGTTGCTTGTATGGCCTCGTTTGAAGACAGAAGTTCCAGTTAAAATGATTGATTGTAATGGGGCTGAATTCCACGATGTTTATCAATTCAATTTAGCTGTTTTTTCCTAATCAAATGCAAGCTAGAACAGTTGATTTTAACGGGGCTGAGTTCCACGATGTTTATCAATTCACTATATCCAATTTTTCCCAACAAAATGCATTTTTATAGTAACACTTTAAATTTCTGATGTATGGGGTTAAATGACGTGGCACGGAGTCATTAAAACTGCTTTAACAACAAATGCAGTTCTATATTCTTCAAATTTTTTTAAATCTTTACAAACACAACAAGGCGAATGCATAATGAGAATGAACAGAAGGCAAAAATATAGTCGAAAATTGACAATTTTTGCGTTAAGCAGCCCACAGCTTCATTAGAGTAATTCTGTTAGTTTGCGATCTACAGTGCGAAGGTACTTCGGTCGCGTACGTTTATCGCGATGTCGGATCCCTTTCACGAGACTCAAAAGATAGTAACTTTCGAGGGTTACTTCAGAGAAGACCAAAACGCAGTGCGTCTCGGGCAAACATCCGTTCTCGAGCCCTTGTTGGTTACAACCAATTTTCAGCCAAGACTAAACGCTTTAAACGGGCGGAGGTTTCTTTCAACGGATTACTCCGGAGAAGACCAAGTGCAACTTACAACCGTTCTGGGATCCTATCAAGATCTCTACCAAATCAATCGACGAAGTCGATCGTTCTGTGTCTGGTGGAAAAAGGATGGTTAATTCTAAAATTTCGTTTCTTCTATACTAGTTTTTCAATAACAATTTTCGAACGTGTTGTTGAAATAGATCGCTACTTTTCTTTCCTATTATATTCTCATTTTGATCCAAAACAAAAAATTAGCCTAAAGTCAAGTGCTATCTCGTTGATAAATGATCAAGGATTCAATGTTTTACTTACCCAACACATTGCTTTGAAATTAATAATCAAAATGAGTTTCGTAACCGAAATATCGTTCTCTACAAATTCCGTTTCCACTAACCACAATTCACAGTGAGGGAGCGTCTGCTCTTTGATTAGCTCGGAATTTCGTCTATATGTTCATCCATTAAATTATTCTCGTTTTTCTTACTCATTAGTTGCGTAAGGTACAAATCCATGTTAGTTAATGGGTGAATAAGAAATTTTGAACCAAAGTTATGTCGAAAGTATTGGTTGATCTAATTTCGAACAGTTCATGACATATGGTAGAATAATTGGAGTTTCGTTCAGCTGTCAAGCATCAAACTGGGAATCTTACGTTGTGAAAAACCCCTTAGTGATAACCTCACGTTAACGTCGGTAGCTATAATTGGCCTTATCAAAAATTCAACTTAATCATTTGCGTTGACCCGAAAAAAAAACACAACAAATCTGTCCCAAGTTTGGCTTGTTTTCAAATTTAAATTAGCAGTAATAAAGTGTCCCAGCATCGCATACCTCTGCATATTGTGTGCCACAAACCAAGTGACGAGTGTGTGTTCCATGCTGTAACTATCAGGCCATAACCTTTCCGTTGCGCACCTGGTCGCACAATTAGCTCAAGCTTTCGGTGCTCGCAATTAAAACCATAACTTGGTGGTTTATTTTTCCCCATGTAACTTGTGCGGTGTGGCCTAGAATTTGGGGTGTTTAATTAAAATAATTTTCAGCCATCTCGACGCAATCATGTCTTCTGCTCGATGCAGTATCTTTCCACAAGAACTTTCGTTTTTATGGAGTAGTTTATAACGGTGCCTCACAGCTGTCAAGGTGCGTTTGTGAAAGATTGTTAAGCTCCGTAGAACATCCGTACTGTTTAGTGTTTTCTTTAGCAACCAGAAATGTATGGTGGCCTTAACAATTAGTGTGTTGTATCATTTAAATTAAAACGTGCCATACCGAAGAGTGCCGCATCGCATGGTTTGCCTATCCCCGGCACAGCGTATTTCCTTAAATATTCAATTTAAGTTTTCCCATTTCTTATAACTGGCGTCTCCCATGCCATTTATTCCACCACACATTCGCTGTGGATGTTCGCTTTTCCAACACAACCGAACGCGAGAGCGCACCGAAACGGACGTTGCTGCGCTGCGACACCGCAAACGGGCTGACGCTACTGTCAGCACTAGTTCGACATGTTCGTTATGTTAAAATTAAAAGCAAACATGAAATCGAACGGGGGAAAAATTATAATCAAACAAATCACACTTTTTGCTCGCCCGCTGACAACGTACCCACCGGGCGGCATACGGTCTGGGTTTTGGTTCTGCCATGTATGCGTACCGCTATGTCCACCATCATACGTGCAACCGTGCAGCTGCTATGCTAAGCTGACATTTCCATCAGAGCAATTGTCGCTCATCCGCTATGATAGCGCTGCCATTTATGGGGACAGTGAGCACACACGATGCCCGATCCGTGGGTGGTAGTGATCAAAATGGATTGCAATTTGCATACTTGCATGCTTTCTCAAAATGAATACAATTGTGAAGGAAAATCCGTAAGGAGATACCTAACACGAGATGAAGAATACAGGACATTTATGCGGATTATGTGCAGAAATATGTTTTTGACCAGTGCCCTGGATTCGTACATCTCAGCATCCGATTCATGGAGATTTCAAAGTGATCCAGGCGCGATAACGACCGCCAAAGCACACAACAGCTGCTTGATAGGGTTGAGGGACCATCAGTTTACCGTTCCCCAAGGAATACCAGCCTGTCGGAAAAGCTTCTGTCATCCAGTACCAGTGATGTCAAACCGCCATATAATGTCAACTTAGCAAGCCTGGAGAATTCAAATGCGTTCTGAAATCTTTTTCAACTATTCAACGTCTGGAGTTTCAAGGGAGTTTGAGTTGATCTATACATCTGCAGAGCTTTCGATCGGATCGCCAGTTTAAACACTCCCTGAGATCCTTTTCCGCATGCACATCGAACTCCTTCAAACTTCTCGTCTTTTCAGCCTTTGTTTTGGTTCATTCTAAGATTTTTCTCATGTACAGAAAATGTATTGCTCGTTGATGACAATATCAAGTTCTGTGGATTTTGTGCTTTTGAGATTAATTTCATCTTTTTGTTAACATGGCAATAGTTGTCAATGGTGCTTTTTTGTTGCATAAGGTGACTCAAGTCTGCCATAACTCACCATTAGCATCACTTTGAAATGATAATAGATAGTAGAAGACAGCTCAGAAATACAAAATATCTAAGCATTGAACTCCAGAAAGGTGTCAACTCGAGGATTAGCGGACGACACCGCTCGACCGTGTAGGGTTTAGAGGATTCCTGCGGACTATGCGCTTTATGTGTAAGCTAGTATCAGCTCGGGGAAACTCGTACGAGCCAGTGGATCTCTGTAATGAATCAAACATTTGACTATTATATCTGAAAAGGATCTAATGTCTAAGGGACTTTCAAACCGCCAAGAGACTATACTAGCCAGAGCAGCTGAGTTGAAGAGATCAAGTCTGATCTATTGAGCATCCCCATGGAGATCTGCCGCTGGGGGAAATTATTATGCATACACAAAAACAACTATCTGCATTTCAAAGAACAATTCATGACATTATATTGAACTGCTCCCTATTTTGTTTTACTATCAATTATTAAAATCTGCTTTGTACTTCTCTATTTTAGATTTAATGGTCCTGTCTAATAAGGCCTGTCTTAGCTACGCATCTTCAGCTGAATGGAGGGATTTCATACCGATTCTAACACATGAAAAATGCTACACTGCTACCATCTGAGTGAAGTGCTCTTTAAGCCGTTCTTCCGGGTGTTAGATTGGTTTGACATCCCTGCAGCCGTGATGCTGCCCCAGATCTATTACAACAACTGCTTCCTTACTGATTTCAACGTGTTTAAATGCGTAGATTCAATTTAGTTCTATATTATATTTAGTGTAACAGGTTTTGTTGCTTAATGTTGTACAATTTGTTGAAAATTACTACATGTCTGTTTTCTATTTCTGGATTTCAACAAAAAGCTCGCTAATGTTCTTAGAAGCTCCAAATTCTCTTACCCAACACACAAACGCACCCTCAAAGCCCAATCGAACTGCAGCAAACTAATGTTTGTATAGCGGCCTTCCATTAGCGCCATCGGACCGGGCTCCAAATACATGCCGAACGAACAGTCGGACAATTCCATTGCGCGGCAATTTGAATCTTTATTGCGACATCTGACAAGCGACAAGGCTACATCCTTCCACTGCGCGCCGATAGCGCCGAGGCTGGATAAATTTCGTTGTTTATTTACACGTCAATTGCAGATCGTGCGCTACGGCAAATCGTCCTTACACCGTACGGCGAACTGGAATTGTACTTCCAAAATGGTAAACAGCGAAAGAGAGAGAGAGAGAGAGAGAGAGAGAGAGAGAGCAAGGGAAAACGGGAACCGTTGTATGTTGGGGTTTTTAATTTTAGATGCTACCGGGACGGCATCTAAAATGCAGTGTTCAACTGTTCAAACTGCCACAATGACATCATTTATGCATTTCTATGCACCGTCTGCATACGGTGTCCATCCGGCACCGGTTACATGCTCCGTGCATCACTGTATGCCGGCAAAAATGCCAAATTTTATCGGTGGCCAATGGCACATTCCCCACCAAACCGACCCCGGGAAAAGGGACTGTGCGGGTTAGCCCTGTTGAATAATACAACTGCGCCCGGTACGATGCGATTCATGAATTTGTGATTTGTCTTATTGTGTTTATGTTCGTTCCCGCGTACGTATCACCGTACAGTGGATCGTTTCATCGCGTAAACAGTTAGCAAACGACACGCTCAACAGATGGTTCTGCGTGCTTGGCTTGATTGGGTTGAAATTGTGTACCGAAACGCCGAACATGAGCACAAGTTTGTCCGAAATTACTTCTTTAGTCGAACTGTTGTCGTTGCTGTTCCTTTGTTTATCTCAACGTGATTTAAAATATCCTTCGCTTGAGAGTCATCTAAAACTATCTGGAACCGGATCGGGGCAATATTGAAAGTATTGCAAAGCTTCGATAAACCAGTTACCTTAAGGCAGCGCAGCATAACCTCACAATTTCTTAGCATGGTTGGAAAACCAGACCAAAATCCCTTCTTTGGGGTTACATTTGATAACTTCCGGGAAGAATATAACACATCCTTTTGTAGAAGGATTTGAGCTGTCCATAACGACCAAAGAGTCGCGTTTCGTCTGAACTTCATGTCTACTGATATTTTAGACACGTTCACTGAAGCGTCATGTAATCTTCTCAGATGACATCGACTTCGTCGAGCGGAGATCGGAGGAGGTGTGAAGACTGAATCGCGAGGCCTCTAGTGAAACAGGTAGTAGAGTTCTGCTTCTAAGATCGCTTAGCAACCTAATTCCGGAGGGACATTGTGATGGGAGATCGTGCCACATACGCCAACAATAGACTGAATTCACTCTGCTACGTCCTCTAGGGCCATGGGTCTTGGACGTTGAGAGCGGAGATCGTCAAGGCTCATTTAATTTACGAACGAAGCAGGAACCGTATTATAGCGTGTATAACGACCCCCTAGATGAGTTATCCAAGATTTTTGGAACAAAAGGTTTTTAGTATTGTTTTTTACCAATTGGAACAATTTTATTGTTACAATTAATTTTGAACAATACAATTGATAATACTCTTTCATATCGTCCTCACTGGTGTTTTCAAACACATTTTCATTGTCATTATCCCCGTCATCACTACCTTCATAAATTGCATAATCCTCAGTGCCATCAAGGTTGATACTGATTACGCATTTTTTAAAGGATTTGGCGACAATCGCTTCGCTGACTGCTGACTATGCAGTAATGACCCATTGTCAACTCGCTGGAATGGTGGGTTTTTCTTATTCTTCCTGAAGGAGTCAGATTCGAATCAGCCCCTTTTATCCACTTACTCCATTCTTCTCTTATCAAACCCTTAAAACGGTAGTGGTTGCAGCTGACTGGTTAGACCTCCAGTAATGACTTCCAGAAACGTCTTGCTTGAGCAACAAGTTGTTTAACTTCTGCTGGTAGATGACCTCTAAATGCATCCAGTACTAGCATTGCTGATTTTTCATAAGAGCTCCAGGTCTCTTGTTTCAATCATTTTAAACCACAGATTCATCCTTGTCTTATCCATCCATCCTTTTTCTTCAACAAAACGACCTTTTAATCCATAAAGCTAGAACGGAAAAGTTACTACCCTTGTATAACGACCCCCTTAATTAGGCTTTGGTCATTTTTGACCTAACGGGGATCGTTATACACGCTAAAATACCGTACTTCGGACCCAATTAGGCGGTGTTTGTGAGCAGGCCGTGTGGAGAATCACGAGCTAGCTGAGCTGTTTGACAAAAAAAACGTCCTGATTGTGGTCAAGCAGGATGTCAAGAAATTGGATGCAGCCAAGGATGGAGATTAAAATATACATCTATGGTGATGGACATAAAGTGCCTTACAGTGTCCTGGCGTACATTTTCGTTGTCAATATCTCAATATCTAAAAGTTAATTTATTAATTAATTACGATTCATGAATTTTCGAATGCCGGAAGTAACGCTTACCGCTCCCTCCACCACAATCAATCCCACGAGCGTTACGTACGGAATGGATGACGCTCTTCATGAAGGAGTTTCGCCAACAAAAAAGGGATTCCGCAATACTGGCCCTTAAAATGCATTCGACTGGAAAGCGCATAAATTTTCCCAGTACTTCATCAGCTTCAACTGGCCAAGTTCGCCCCGTAAGCGCGTTACAAACTGACGAAAACATTGCACCAGCCTAATGGAGAGCCTTCCGAATGAACCATAAATCCTGCTCCGGTTCGTTCTGTACGCACCCGGTGATTATCCCAGGGGTACGGGCTCCCGTTGCTTCAGGGGAAAGGATGTTTTTGAATGGACTGTTAGCGTCGGTAAGTGTTGCATTGGTTTGAGGTTAATAATTCCTATACAATCAATCTAGTTCGAGGACAAACAGCGATCTTCATCAAATCGTACGAGGTTAAGGTAACCAGATAGGTAAAAAAACAATACCATCATCATGGCCAAACACGAATACGAAGCGATTTTGGCATCGATATTGAACATTTGACTGAGCAGCGCACTCCAATATTGTTGCTTGTAGCATATATTGCCCAACCATCTGGTTCGATACAATCTTGTGCTACTGGATATATTCGTCTCACGGCAATCTGCACACAGCAAACCCGATTCTAGCCCGGTGGATGAGGGTGGCCGTATATGCACATACCATCTAGAAACGTTTTCCAGATGTTACCTGTATTACCATGCCTGGAACCATGCTACAGGGTCGAAATTTACTCGTTTCCCCGTTTGTTTCAACACGCTTCAGGCGCAATTCCTTTTGGACCGCCTGCTTCGACACACGATGTAGATGTGTGCCATTGTGATTTTATTTCCCAATTGCACGCATACTTTGATCAATTTTTGGGGGTGGTGCGACATAAGCGACGAAGCAGGTGAGCAGACAGGGCAATTGTGGTATTATAATAAAGCTTATTATAATAACACTGCTGGCAGACAATTCGTTGTTACAAAGTGGAAATTTTAATATAAGGCTCAAAGCAATAAAATTTTCCTCACGGCCACACCAGCAAACAAACAAACACAACAATCTCTTACAACACGTGGGACCTCGACAATTGAGGCTAATTTACACGTTTCTTCCGGATTCACTAATTTCCGCTCGCAATTGTGCCCACCGAAAGTGTGATTGAAAAACTTTTCTTCGGCTCCAGTTTTTCAACTTCATTTATTGAACAATTTCTGCAATAGTTTTCCGGTTCGATTATGGTGGGGCGTAAAATGGTGCAGGAGGAACGATTCCACCATTTTTCGAATGGTGCTTCAAAAAGTTGTACTTTGCTGGTGGATGTAGCGCGTTATGGAGCTTTCAAACGAAGTGCAACGGAGCAGTCAATTAAATAAATATGTGGAAGAATGCCTTTACTTGCGCGGGAAAAGCGTCCTTCTTCCGGTAGCTTTTGTTTGCATATGCTCCACAGACGGTACCGCATATTGCTGTGCTGGCTTTTTAATGCAATAAATATTCGGGCAAGAAATGCACAATCAAAATCGACTCAGGATGGGATTAGATATTTTGGGGAAGGTTTGGGCTAAACACTACCTTTACTTTCAGCTTTTGATGTTGCTTTACGTTGGAATGCTGGGAAAATTGATTTAATATGTATTTACATCAGACAAAAAAGGCCCATTTTTGTTAAAAAGGCCATTTGTTAGTCCAATATGAAACGCTAGGCACTGGTGTGCGGTTTTGAAGTTTAAACTCAATTAAAGAATAAGTCTATAACAATAGTAAATTTTACCGCAGTGGTAAAGATCTAGATAATAGTTAATACGGAAACTGTCTGGATATGACATGTATTGTACACAGACCACCAAGGCATCATCAGGTCTATAGAATCACGCATAAAAAACCATCAATTTGAAGAGTCCTTTTATAAGGAAAAATCAATTCTAATAATATACTACACATACCAAAAAGGACAGGACTAAAAAAAGGAAAGGACAAAAAGGACATCTTTTTCCATCTAAAACGATCTAATCGGCCTTGCCGAGACACGAACACCAAATTTTAGAACAAATGAAATATTTCAGTTAAAACAGGGATAGCCAAACTCGAATAAATGTGAAAAAAATAAGCAACCTTTTTTATCATCATAATTGTATCAAACAATAGATCAAAAGGATATGTAAAATAACAAATAATTAATTCTATTTTAGTTTACAGATGTAGCTTAATTTATCAAGCCATGGATTCTTGTACATCCTGAGAGGAAAGGCTGCATGAAATATTTCACACTGTTATCACAAATGAAGTCCTTCGTCCAAGCACTGGAGTGGTATGATTTTAAGGATTGTTTTGCCAGTTGTTTATAATAAAGCATACAAAATTTTCAGCACAAACTATAATTAAACAATGCCCCAACGGTCAGTAGAACCAATTTGTGTTGCATTTGGTAATATATTAACGCTGCTGGTTCGTGTCTTTGCTAGCTCTAACGCTTCAAAGCATATAAGCGTTACATCGTTACTGTTTGCATTACAGCAAGGGTTATTGAACATAGAAAACTATACCGATTGCATAGCTTCAGGATCACGAAATTTAAAGTTGAATACAGAACAAAACCAAAACGAATGTGATTAAATGCTTTCATTCTGAATAATAAAACACATTCACAACAGTTCCATAGTTCAGTTCCAGCGGACGTACGCCGTTAGGAAAATCCGTTACTTTATTAGATCACTAGACCGATTTCGTCGCCGATGAAGCAGCAGCCTCATCGAGCAGTTTACTTACACATGTACTTCCTTCGCTTCCTTTTGCGTCTTTCGACATCTGCATCCTGCATCCGAAACGTATCTGGCCCCCTTTAGGTAGGGGGGTAACGATTCCTTTTACATAAGTGCTAATTATTTACATCATATTTTTTTTTTTAGTTTTCTTTCATTCTGCACCCGTCGCATCATGCTACAGAACTAGCACGGGTTGAAGGAAACGGGTTTTTGTTTGCCCTACACTTCACAACGGGTACCGGAGCTTACCAGCTAACGAATCGTCACCGGGGGGGGATTTGTTTTAAAAGCAGGGAACGGTAGTGGGTTGAACATCATGTAACAACATCATCGTTTGCAGGGATTGTTGCAGTGTGTGAAACAGTGTGGAAAATGTTATCGCTTCATTGTCCTTATTGCGGACAACACCACGCATGTCTTATTATCTGCACTTCTTCTAGAAATTGTCTGTGTATGGATTTTGTTGTTGTTGGTTTCAATTATTTTGTGTCAACCATTGCAGTAGTATTACATCGCCTTCTCAATCACTTCCTACCGTTTGATCATCATTCACCACTTACTGCCCTCCATTGGACAGGGCTGATTATTAACAATTACCGTAGTTTATTCTGTGTCCCTATGCAACACATACGCATCATTAGGTGGCTTAAATTAATTTCGTTTATCTGCTACCAGTAAAGGGTTACTCGTATCCACACCGTGCCATTAAGACGCTCGACGTCGGAAGAGAGATCCGTTTCACAGCCGGAGGAAGATTACGCGAGCTGGAAGCTGGACGCGGAGTATCTTCCGCCACTGGAACCGCGCGTCAGGTTCACAACCTCTCGAGGGGTTTTTTTGTTGCGTGTTTTGCTCGTTTTCTCCTGTACGTAACGTTGCATTCGATCGGTATAGTCGATCGCACGGTGTTACCATGCACCTTTACATGTTCAGGTTTAGAATTAACGACTATTTCCCACACGCCATCAAACTCTGTACAATGTTTACGGCCCAGTTGGAAGGTTCTTCTTTTCTTTTTTTTTATTGGGGAAGGAGGAAAAAGTGGATTGATTTGTTAAAAGAGGATTAGCATCCACTTTGCTATTGATCGGGTGTGTGTAAATGTTTCATCCATCCTCTCACTGCGCCCTGCACAATCGAATCAATCGCTTACGCTTGCAGCTGAGCTGCGAAACAGGGTTGGGGTGTTGCTTTACAATCATAACGGGGAAAATCCATTCCGTAAAACACCCTCTGATCGTTGCAGTGGTGTGCAATTTTGCGTTAGTTTGCTCGGTTTTTTTTTTACATTCTTCTTTGCTTATCTACTGAGAATCACATTATCATTTGACGATTTTGAGAAAAGGTTTTGCATTTTGAATTTGTATGTGTGTGTGTGTGTGTGTGTGTGTGTGTGTGTGTGTGTGTGTGTGTGTGTGTGTGTGTGTGTGTGTGTGTGTGTGTGTGTGTGTGTGTGTGTGTGTGTGTGTGTGTGTGTGTGTGTGTGTGTGTGTGTGTGTGTGTGTGTGTGTGTGTGTGTGTGTGTGTGTGTGTGTGTATTTGTGTTTGACTCTGCGTGTATGTGTGTGTATCATTAGTTTTCTAGCCACGAATGTGGCCATACTTCTGTGTTACATTTATTCGATTTGTTTTCCATGCCATCGGAAACGTTACGTACGCTTGCCCATGTACGGTACGGTAAAGAGCTAAAACATAATGAGAAATGCATACGTTTGCCTCTTTGTACAAGGTGTCATCTCATGGGGAAGGTTTTGATAGGGAACTGTACTGGTACATTGAACAGATATCAAAGCTCAGAATATCCTCCGCCAACCATTTGTTAGCAAAGCGATCGTGTACATTTTGTCGATTGTACTGAAGGGGGTGATGTTTTTTTTTCATTCTTTGCTTGTGTCGCACATCAACTCAGTTGACTACTGCACTGTACCGTTGCTGCTATTTACAGTGGAATGGAGTTCTGCTAATTGTTGATGCGCTTCTGCGCCTTCCGGATTCGCTATTTTGTTTTGCCATTTTAATCAATCTCCACCAAAAAAAAAGTGTGACCATTCCTTTCAAATCTTCTAAACGGCGCGATCTGCTCCTTATATTGAGTTTAAAAACTATAAAATTAATGTCAAAAAAGGAGTTAACGATATTAATTTCCTTGAAACAAAAATGAACCCTTTTAATAGGCCTTCCGAGTGCATGAGAACAAAAAAACCAAATCATTCTTCAAAACTAAACCCCTTGAAATACCTTTTCAAACAACGTAGTACACACCTTTTACCCCACATTTTCTTACACTGGCCATCACAACCATTTTAGTTAGTAATAATTTGCAAAATTTACAATACCACTCAAATCCTTGCCGCTTTCTGCGTGAGCATTGCGCGAACCCCTGCAATGTGGGTTAGAATTGTCTCTGCCTCAACTGATTGTCACAATTAAAAACCAACCTGTCTGTCTGTCTGTCTGTCTGTGGCCACCGAATCGACGCGACCGGCCAATACGGGGAACACTACGGGGATTACGCTACGTGTCTAAAAACAATTCCATTCCTATTGGTAACGCGCTTAAATATTCGCCCTCGGTACCGTTACGACGCTATATGCTACGTGTCAAATATCACCATGCTTGTTACGTTCGCTAGTGGGGTTACGCCACCGGGCTTGTCTACCAACAACCACGCTCGTTCGGCCACTCAGCAGCTGCTCGTGCTGGTGGCCTGCTGGTTGAACGCGAAGTAGTAAAAGTCCTGCGACGACTTCGGCATTGGCTACACCGAAGTCTCCAGCTCCTGTCAACAGAAGCTATCCTTCGACGGGTCCAGATACAGCGGCGTCAGCGCGTGGCTGGACGTCAGATGATGGTTAGCGTGCGGATAGCCGGCGCCGTGGTGTGGATGCGGCTGCCCATAACCACCACCCCGTCCGGCTGCATCGAGATGGACGCTCTGCAGGTGCTTCTTTTCGCCCCGCTTGCGGCGTGCACAGGCCGTCAAACCGGCCGCTAGTGACAGCACAAGCGTCAGGGTGGCCGCCGCCAGACCGACGTGCAGCGGCGACAGCGGCAACCGAAGGTCGCACTCCGTTGGGCTTTCGTCCTGGCCCGAGGGGCAGTGCACCTTGCCGTCGCACCACAGCTCGGACGGGATGCAGGCCTGCAGCTCCTGGCAGCGGTGCGGACAGTCGTGGGCCGGGAAGATCTCCATCCAGGAGAACTTGTACTCGATCAGCTCGACCGGTGGCCGCCGGGGGCTCTTGAACTCGATGATCAAACTCTTCGAAATCTCCATCGCGCTAAACTCGTACGCCCGGTCCCAGCCGTCCGAGAACGCGACCACATCCGGCCCGGACGGGCACAGATCGCGCGAGTTCTTCGGATTGTTCGTCGAGTACACGGTGATGCGCGCGTCTGTCGGGCAGGGTGGTGCCGACTGTAGCAGGGGCGGCATCCAGAACCCTTTCAGCTTCAGCACCAAGTAGCTACTGTCCGTCTCGGGCTCGAGCAACCAGGGCTGTATCAGGGCGGGACAAGGCGTCGGCTTCAGATAGGCATCGCCACTACGTCCCCGCAGCCGTCGCTCGGACCAATCCGTCTCGCAACCGTCGCGCGCAAACTCGTACCGTCCCTCGAAGTAAAAGTCACGGAAATCTTGATCAACCTCCATCTGCAGTGTGGTAAACTTCACCTCCACGATGCTGGCCGCCAACGGTGCGAGCGTTATCGACCCGGACACGTCCGAGCAAAGGCAATCGCGCGGCAGCGGCGATACATCCGTCCACGGTACTTCGCTGATGCGCAAATCGGACACTGGGCCGCCATGATGGTTGCAGTGCCAACGTCCAGAGCGGTTTTGCAAATTCTGACACGATCTTCCACCGAACCGGGCTCTGGTGATCGTTAACCTGGAAGAAGACGCACGCGTTAGTTTGCCGCCAATCACAAGCGCCGGAAATGCATCTCACCTAACACTCTCCCCGCCGCTCGCCTCAAACCGTATGATGCAGGAAATGTTTGGAGAACCTCCACGTCCGTACATGAACACGTTGGACGGCGAGCGGAAGATGCCACGCGATGCAGACGAAGAGCGAAAGACGCGATCGCAGGACTTGGGATGGAACTGCACTAGTGCGGCCGGTTCGGGCATGGCCGAGGGTGCGACTAGCGGTTCCAAGGGTGCTCCACCGAGCGAGTTGTCCACAAACTCGTACCTCAGCTTAAAGGCAGACGCTGGCCCGTACAGCCGGGCCGTACCGATCGGGCTGGGACGATACTCGATCGTTAGGTCGGAACCGGTGGAAAGATAGCTTTCTGCAATAGTGGGCAAGCAGTTAGTGTGACAGTCATCCTCAACATGCCCAACGCGTGGAGCCTACCTTGTGTGGAGCAGGGTCGACTACCCTTAGCTACCAACGAACGGGAACAAAGTCTCGGCACCTCCTCGCGACAGATCTGCTCGATCAGGCTCGCATTCCGCTGGTAGTCCGGTGGTGCGCCTAAAAAAACTAACATAAATATCCACCCCTCAATACCACCGGGCCAGCCAGCGCGGACGCTACTTACCGTACGGGCGCGACGTCACCGACGACCATCGTCCGTCCCAGATCCGCAGCTGCGTCACACATTCGGCCGGTGACTCGAACCCGGTCGGATCGATGGCGGAATGGTACTTGATGAATGACACCCACACCGTTTCGTGCCGTCGACCCTGGAAGTGATACAGACAGGAGCTTTCCGGTGGCAGCGTGTGCTGCGGACTCTCCAGCTCGCCCGTCTGGCTTTCGAACGCGCTGATAATGAACTCGCACCGTCCCGGTTGCCGGATGTACGACTGTGAGTTGGAGTTGACGTACAGTACCTGGGGAACAGCCGAATGGGAAAGGAAGTGTTGCACACAATTTAATCAAGATCGCTCCACCAAACAACCCAATTCCGGACGCTGCTTACGTGCACTTCCAGCTCGAAACCGGGCAGAAAGGTGACGGGATTCGGATGGAACGGCACATCGAACGGGGACGTGTGGAACTCGACACGCATCTCCGGACCACTGGACACGATATCCGGCAGGACGTCTCCACCGCAAATTCTCCCGATGGTCGGTGCTTCCGGTGTTCCACCGTCGTAAATGCTGAGATAGTCCTGCGCCTCGTCACATTGCTCCCAACTCCTGGCGGGGGTTAGCGCCCGATGAAAGAAAACACAAAATACCGTATTGTGAGTTATCAAGATTACCCTTGGATCGGTGCCGCTGATGGATTATCGCACTTTGTTTCCCAAATTCCGAACATATAAGCTTCACCCCGATGTGAAGGAAAAGATTATAAAACAAAACTACATAACCCCCCATTCCAACGCTAAAGTGTGCCATTTGACACGGTTCCAGTGGTCGTAAAAATTTACGATCAGGAAGTATTACCCTTCGGCCATCAACACGCACTTCACTAATTTGTTTATTGACCGGTGGCTAAATCAAACGGGCACGATTCGTCACGCGAACCGTTTCGTGCCCTTTTTTAATGACCAATGCGCCAGTATTTATAATGACCTACCCTCGGTTTTTTTTTTTTGGGCTCGATTTGTTCTTATTCAAACCATTTATTAGGTTAACTGGACATAGCCCGCACCTGCCCGAAGTCAATCAAATGCACGCACGATCGTTATAAAATAGTTCATCTTTTCAACACCTCGACGTTAGGTTTAAATCGACTAATTCATGTGGCTGATTTGTGGATAATTGAGGCAAAAATCGGAAGAGTTTTTTTTGTATTATAAAAAGAGCTTTTATAACTAAAATACAGTAAAAGTAATGTTCTAACTTATTTCAATCCCATTACTACACAAATAAATTAGGAGAGTTATATAAAAAGTTATAAAAAGAAACATAAATCGTGAAGGTCCATCTTGTACGATGTGTAATACAACTTTTAAACAGATTAACACGCAAAGTGTTCTACAAATGTATTACGAAAATCCCGCAATTAATTACAAAGTTAATAGTCTTTAAAGTTAAAGTTAAAGGTTTTTCAATATCTTAACAAATACTGACACCGTGCAATAAAATTGTCTCGGGGACTTTTTCTCCGAGACTTTTAAAAGTAGCTCAATCTTGCAAAAAAAACAGCGTTTTTCCGAGACATTTCTGCGCTCATTTTAGCTCTCAAATCATTTGTTTGTTTGCAAGCCGGTTTGTGGGGGTTTTTATATTATTCAATACTATAATATTATTATCATATTATTATTTGATAATATTTATACTAATATTTATATTTTATTTATATATTATTTATATTATTAAACTTATTTGGGGATTTCATTTAAAAGAGTGAGTGATAAAATTAATCAAAGTAAGTTTTTTACATTATTTATAACTAGCCAGACGCCATTTCCATCTAGGTAGGCACCCCCTCCGAATGTGCTCTCGAGAAAGGTCATTACCAACCCTCAAACGCCAATAATATTAATACCAAATCGGACATTCCAAGATCACTCGATCTTCAAAGTCGGCTAGTGGGTCGACTATCAAAGGAAATCTCAACTTAAAAGCTTAAGATTATTTCTACATTACATTTGCATTTTTCTAAAAGACTTTGCCACATAGGGCAGAGGAGGGAAAAGCTTACAGTGCATGAAAAGCTAATAACCATCACAAATGAAATTCAATCAACTCAAACGGGGCACACTGCAGCTTGCGTCATTAAAATGTCAACAAATCAACATAACCCTGTCATGATTTCGATTCCAACCAAAACCAATTTCGGAAACAATGTAGCTAACCGAATCACTCAACGCGCCTTACATTCGCTGCCCCAGATGTGTTAAATAACTTCAACCCCATCAGGGGTGTAGCATCAACCAGCCGTTTCACCCATCGAGGTAACTTTCCCTACACGTACTTTAACACCTTCCAGCGTGTAGCGAGGCCAGTACTGTTGCAAGACGCACCCAAGCGTATCCTGCTTCGTGCAACGAGTGGAAACACCTCGCGCCTCCATTCCCGAAAAACTCCAAGCGCAATATCGCCCAATTGATTTTCCAATCAAATTATCGTACCTCCTCCCAAAGCTCCCCTTTTCGGGCCATCCACTCGAACCGCCCCAACCGCTCCGTTCGCAAAGTCGCAATCAGTCGCAAAAGGAGTCGTTTCTAATGCCATGGCTAGCTGGACCGGGCCGACTAACTGGTTTTGGGGTAAAGTTTTGAGTTCTTGCCTAGCACCTATTTTCCCTTCATCCCCTAAAAGCCTCATCGCGGCCTCATACGAACCAAACTCGATAGTTGCGCCAGCTAGCCAGCTTGTGGAAAGGAACTGGAAAGGAACAACTTTCTTTCCCGCACGGAATCTGTTTCGAAATTTACCTCAAATCCTTAACCCAACAGGTTTTCCATAAATCCTTAACTTTTTCTATGTTTCCTCACTTCCATTTCCTACGCGCATGCCATCGTCCCCTAGGCCGTACCTCCCATCACAATCTTTATCCACATTTTGGCCGCCTCGAACCACAACCATCATTGCACCGAGCGGGGAGCAGGGAATGATGGATGAAAGGGCAGGGGAACTGAAAATCGCTCGATCAGAGTGAAACCTCCCCTCCGACTCCGCCACAAACCTACGAGGGTGAGAGCAAGTTTTGCCATGCCTTGCCAGCTTTCCGTGGCCAATTCGTATTCGAACAGTTCAAGGTACGTCTTGTGTAGTAAACTAGCCCCCGAACGGAAATCGGCTCACGAGAACCGAAGGTATAGCCATTTCCCTTACAATCTTGCTTAAGTAGATACACGCACACACATACAAAGTGCCATGTACACGAAGTCACGATACAATGCGAAGGGATGGGGAGGGCTTTAGATCCCCGAGCGGTTAAAATGCATCATTGCACCTATTTGCCTTTAAAATGTTTCCTAACCCAAGCAACGTGCGCTTCGCCGAAGAATGGACCATCTTTAAGTTACGTCCGCCTCCATTTTATTCTTCCCTGATGGTTAAACAGGAAGGACACACAGCCAGGATGTGCAGCAAGGTGTGTGTGTGTGGTTGGCTATAATAATTTGAAATAATAATTTACAAGTTTTGCATTGGAAATTGCTTTCGGGGCAGGATCCACCCCGGTTCGTAGTTTCGCCCGGGATCGCTTCGAGCAAACGAGTCTATTTTGGCTGCAGTCGGATAAATTTTAACGTTCTGACCGCATTCCCGACCAGCCCCCCCCCATTGCCCTGCCATTGTTGTACGTAACCCCGGGCCCTGGAACA
This sequence comes from Anopheles moucheti, assembly GCF_943734755.1. NCBI lineage: Eukaryota > Metazoa > Arthropoda > Insecta > Diptera > Culicidae > Anopheles > Anopheles moucheti. Next base: position 85,899,745 of record NC_069140.1, on the reverse strand, counting down.
CAACCCACGGGGACGAAATGGCAAAACCCGGAGCCGAACTTTTCCCAGGTGCGCTTGGTTCGCTGGCTGCGCTGGGTCGAAGCCGAAATGGAAAGCCGTAAATTCTCGATTCGACCGAGTGGATGAGATAGTTAGCCGTTAGTTTTGCAACCATATGGAACTCGGTGTGTGTGTGTGTTCTGCCCGTGTGAAGTAGTTTGGTGCGAGATGAAAATAAGGAAATCTCGTTTTTGGTAGCTTTATCAAGAAATATCTAGCATAAGCGTTGCGCTACAGGTAAAGCAGCTACTGGCAGGGGCAATTTATAGCGTTATTATAGTAAAATATTACCACTCAACGTAGAGTGTGTTAGTAGGAGAGTGAGGTACTTTATATTATTTTTTTAAAAAAAAGATTTACTTGTCATGTTTTGCTTTTGTTCATTGTTTAATTTATGAACGACATAAACGCAGTTAATCGACACAAAACGGCAATAGAAATGATCAAAAATGCTAATGAAATGCAGTTTTTAAATTATTTTTTAACAAATACTTGTCATACATCTTATGACTTGCGAATGAAAATTGCGAAAAGTTTTATTTGCAAGAAGAAACAATAATTAGCATACCTTTAGGCGTTTTATCACTTTTATAGGCAATATGCTCCTACGTTTATGCAACCCGCTTCATCCGTTTTTCATTTAAAAAATGCTGTAAATGTAACAAGCTTTATTTATCTTTTTCTGACCTGTTTTTATAACTTTTTTGTAACTTCAACAAACCAGGAAATGTATAATAGAAAAATTCAGCAAAAAAGAACAAATCCCACTTCAATTGCAAATCGTTAGGGAATTTTGTCATTGGCTGCTAGATCTAGCTTTTTAAATTAAGCTCCTAAAAGTATGCAATCCGCACTGGTTTTAGCTGTGAATTACTATTTTTATCTATATGAAATATGAAAAGCTCATTACTTTTTCACTGCAATGAAACACGATACGGTTTTTATCTACTCTCAAGTGATCGTCAATAGCCAGAGCTGTCGGTTCTGGTCATGAGTCATGCGAAACCTGCCTTCCACAAAACAAAACCCGTGACGCAAAAGTTAACTTGCAAAAGTGCAATATGTATGCACGGCTACATTTTACATATTCCAGCAACCGGACACCCGGGTGGTGCTCATCAAAGAGCTAGGGCGCGGTTTTTCCACGAAAATGGTCATATTTAATTACATTGCTGGTTTTGTGGTTTGAAGCATGTTGCGACGCTCGCTGCCCAGGCTCGCAACACGACTCGACCGCAGGGTCATCGAGGTTGAAGCACACACTAACGGCTTTACAAGCGCTTGCCAAGAGGAAAATTGTACCTGACACGGGCTGGCAACAAAACTACCAGCCGGTGGATAAAAAAAGAAAAATACCACCACAGTTGCAATAATATACCGGTTGCAAAGTAGAAAATTAAACATTTCCATTGCTGCCGTGTTTCGATTCTGGTTTGACGATCTGATGGAGAGGATGGAAGCAGGACCAGCGTTTGGTCCGACCGCACCTTCGGATGCGTGGGTTTCATTCCGAGTGCGAGCGAGTCATTCCCATCGAGGCAAGCAATCAATTTTCATTAACAACCCTACAACCCGGTGACGCGCTGTGACGCAGATTGGCACAGTGACTGCCAGCTGTGATCGGATTTATTTTGCTCATATTTCAGGTAAGGATTACGTGGCTACCACTACCTCGTTTAAGCACTACTCTCTCTGTCTTCTCTCTGTCATTTGGGAATAGTTGGTTTAAAGTACGGTTTCAATATTACACAGTCGTTTTGTAACAATATGAGTTAAATTCACTATGGACTGTCCGACAAAAAAAAAGTTAATAAAGCAAAGAACATCAACCAGACATTGTTTTTTTTGCAATCCAACTTTTTTGTTCTTTAATCCAACCCAAATAAAACGCTCAGTTTATCAACCAATCTGACCATGAGTTCCACATTCCGACGGAACATGGTTGCGTGATTAACCAAGAAGGACGACGATGATCCGCGGTGACGGATAAACCCCTGTTCTCCGGTCAGTGTTGTGATGTATTATATGTTTTTTTCCAAACACACCTCTTTCACACCCGTTCGAACCCACTTCGGGCAGCGAACAAACGAAACAATGCAACAACAGCAAAAAAAGAGTGTAAAGGCGAAACGTTACATCGTTTAATTGTGGTTTATTACAAACACGGAATTAAATAGCTGGAAACATTATGCAGCAAGATTAAGCGACGAGGTGAAAATGGGTGTGTGTGTATGTACATGCAAATGTTGTATCCATTTTTTTTTCTGGTTCCACTTTATCAGTTACTTTGATGTTGCATGTAAATAATGCAACCTCATTTGCAGGCGCTCCTTTTACAGCAACAAAACATAATAAAACCGTCTGAGCTTGTACAAGTTTCTGTACCACGCGGGAACACGATGTGATTACAGTTTTTAATCGGACTAGAACTATTTTAAAGCAATTCTTCGTTAAATTTCTCTGGTCGTTTTGTTTATACTAAATTATTTTTATATTCTAAACCAATGAAAAAAAAATATGGGCTTGTGCAAACGTAGTAGCTTGGTTGGGTCTATAGAAGCAACACCAGTCTTCACACGGCAAGACCGGTCCAAAATCCCATTCGGACCAATCCTCCGCACACAAGATTGATTATCCAAAGGTGGGTAAATAAAGTCAAAGAAAGCAAGAATTGACAGGCCTTAACCTCTTGACACCAATGAAGAAAGAGAAGGAGTAAAAGTAAAGTTATAAATAATATACAATAAAATTGACTAGATCCCATTGATATAAGAGGTTTACAACAAATTTTTCACAGATTAATCAACAAAGAGAAAAGTTAAAGTACTTACGAAAATGTTTAAAAATTTGCAAAAAAAGATCGTAAGTTCGAAGACAATTTAGTAACCGTATTATTTCAAAAAAACATAAACTGCTGGAACACAGGAAAGTAGTTCATTGTTAACAGCATTAGTAAGAACTAACAACTCCTCGAAATATTAACTAAAAAATTAATAACAATAATTTGATAATTTAAATTTGAATAATTACTTTAAATATAATAAAAAATGTTCAATTCAAGTAGTTGAACATATCGAACACATATAATTTTTTTCCATATAGTTTTCATCATATTTTCATAAGAGCGCTATGTCTCTGTTATTTTCTAAAATTTTCAAACTTTCATTTTGATATTTCGAAAAATGAAAGCCAGACTAAAAATCCTGGTCATTTCATGACATGATAAACCATACCACTAAAAAGGTTGTAGTACTAATACAAAAATAGTTAAACTTCAATCAGGGTGTTGTATTAAGAACGTAAGAATTTTACGTCTCACTAAAAAAATAATTATCGTAAATCGTTTCAATGGCAGTTTACGATTCAATGAAATAATTTTAATAATAAAGATTAAAATGTAAAAATCATATCATAAAACGCATTATCTATTCTCTGCAACTTCGTAGATGGTAATGTTTTTTAATTAATTTTTGTTTTATATGAAAAACAATTTAAAATATTGCAAATGCCGTCATTCTGGAACAATGAATCAAACGACAAGCTTCCAATCATTAAATACTCCTTTTTGTGCGACTAAGTACGGGTTTGCAATCCTCTTTTCCAGCCCGTACAGCATGTTTATCACTAAAAGCTGTCATTCATCACCAAAAGCATCGATGACCACTGGAGACGGTAGGGGGAATCTCCATTCCACGGTACTCGCCAGAAGATAGCTCGCTCAGGCGCTCACGCAATATTTCACCAAAATCACCCACTCGGAATGCACAAACGAACGCATCAGTATTCGCCTAAGCTTTGGCGAACGGACAAACCCAAACACCCGTTCAATGTGCGTCCTTTAAATAAAACAAAAACACATGCTACCAAAAAAAAAGAATCCTTCCCTGCTGTTTAGAAATCTCCGATACATGCCACCGGAAGTATCTGGCCCAAAATTTTCACGCACCAAAATCCGCGCCGCGCGCCCTCGCGCGGTGGACACGTGGTCATCAATAATGAATTACCTTAAAATCCGGTTGTTCGCCTCGTGGTGTGTCGCCTGCTCCTTCATGTTTAATTTATGCCCGTCCGGTTGCCGTAGGACGATCATCGCGTGCAGGCCGCTGGGGGGCGCCCGATGATTAATATAATATTTACATGTTAAATTGCGCGGATAAATGCCGGGATAGTTGGGCGATCGTATTCGGCAGGTCCTGTAAATAAAACCGTACGGATGGTGTGTCGCTTTAGTACCGGCATTTCGAGACTGGGAACAGGGATGGCATCGAACAGCGCGTAGCGTTAGATTGGCTAATTTATAATCCACCCGGTACCCGGTGGCCCAGCACGGTCGGTTCTCACATACGGCGTTGCGTTTGCGAAAGGTTTTGTGCTCCAATCTCGACCCTCTAAATACGGGATTAGATGAGTCGTGGTGGGTCGTCGCTTCATCACACCTTCGGCTAGTGGACCGGTACGGACTATCGAGTTGCCGTATCCCGTGGGAATGCACATAACCCGTTCCATACACGTACCAATCCCGCGGTCCGGAACTTACCTTTTGTCACAGTCATAAAAGTTGCGATTGCAGTAGCTGCCGGGTACGAGATCTCCGTTCCATATCCGGTTGTCGTTCCTGGAAGAGACCAACAGATAGAGAAATTCTGGTGAGCACACAGAAAAAACAGGCCACACTGTATCGTGGAACCCTGCCCGGTCGCAGTAGTCCGGGATAGGAAAAAAAATGTAGGATTAACTCAACATATTATTCTCTGCCAATAAATACAAGCATTCCGTTTATATTTACTTCCACCTGTCCCAAGACGCAAAAGGGTGCGGGAGTGTCCTGAACCGAACCGATCGCAATGGATACGGTCCCATTCGTTGGGCGCATTGTATTCCAGTAAACGATTTACCGATTTCCCACCAACCCACGCCCGTCCCCCGTGCGTTATGCAATGGTGGAAAGTCAGCAAAGTGGCAGGGAAAGCGAATGAAAAAGGACAAACACACAACGTGTGTATAAAATGCAATAACCTAGATTTAATGCCAACAACATTGGGTGCCGATGTATAACTCCCAGCCTAGCGATTACTTTTTCTCCACCGCTTCGCTGTGCGAATGCGTTAACATCTTTTTATTTTCTGCCCTGCTGCTGCGACGCGGGACAACGGGGAGCGGCTTTCTTTCTTCCTTTTATTTATATTTTTGAGCTTTTATCGTTCTAGCCGAACCAGCTCGCAACAACTCATGCGAGGGCAAGATCGTAAAACCAACTTTTATAGTTTATTACTTAATGGAATTTTCAATTTTCTCTTCCGCACGCCACATGATACGGTTGTTTGCTGTTTGTTTTGTGTTTTGGTTTTGGTCTGTATTGGACGAATCTAGCTGCAAAACGCAAGGAATCCACAAACACATTCACCAATATGGACGATAGAAATTTACAATTAGATTGAACGAATCCCAAAAAAAACGATTTTAAGCTAAAGAATGTGTAATTGTAGCAAATTGTGTTCGGAATGTTGATTTATAATTATCGCTTCAGCTGTATTTTATTTAAAAAAATTAAAATGATAACCTATTTCCTGTTTAACACACTCAAAAATGGCCCAAACCTCAATTCGATGTGCATTGCATACATTTAGGCGTAAAACTTTAATGCATGCATAGATTTAGGCGCTAGAATTAAATTTACGTTTGTATAACAAACTAACAGTTACAGTTTGATTTTTTAATAATTTTCTTAACAGTTAAATTATAATTAAATTCACAATATCAACTTGAACGGGTTTGTACAGATATTACGAGACATTAATTAAACTAATCAATCACTTGACCCTAACGTGATTTGAGCACCTACATGTATGCAATCAATTGTAAAACCACATTTTGTGAGTTAATATGCGAAATAAAATATAAATTTCATTGCTCATACCTTAACTTTGCATCGCTGTGACGCAAAAACTTGTAGATTAGACGAAACTCGAACCCGTTCGACATACCACTGCTGGCCTGGGGAAGTTTGTCCAGACGCAGCGTAACGTTGACCGATCTCGTCTCGCTGTAGTATATCGTATAGCCGGATGCCGTCCCACACCACCTTCCGTCGAGATTTGGCAGACCCTGTTCGCTGATGGTCATGAACCCTTCCATACACTCACCGTGCTGTTTGAGGTCGTGGAAATTTTCCACATACTTTCCGATGCTAAACTTGGCAAGATTTAGCTGCAATGGTAGAACAAATTGGAGACGCGATTAGATAAATTTACAATATGTCATCCTCAAGGAAAATATGCGGGAAAATTAATTTTCACATTCAAAATAAATTCTGTCCAAATGGCGACGGTGTGAAAAACCTGTAGGAAACCTTTTAAGTCGCTTGTGATATAGTAACCCCAGAAACACATTGTCTACGATGTTTTAAATACACTCTTCCCAAACTTTACCTTCAAGAAAAGGAACATCTTTGGGACAAATTCTTCTACTATCCCATGTCTGGAAGGCAATAAATCTGTATCAATAAGATTAAAGACCCTTTCTTCTAGGCGGTGAAGCTTTAAATGGAAAGGTTCGGCTAATACTCTTTGACGGCCAACCGATGTTTTTTTTTATTTGTTTTTATTTTCTTCATTCTATTTAAAGGAATGTTCTTTATTCTACGCTTCTTTCATGGACAATACCTTCCAACATTTTGCTTCACATTTGATTTAAAAATTACATCACTTTGGCTACTTTTTATCTTTAAATAGGATAAACTTTAACGCAGCCTTGTTGCGCTTCTTGTTTTATGCGTTACATTAGACCATGCTGTTCACTCTGTTCGAAACCGTTTCCGAACAACCATCCACACACTGCGTGGGTGTAGCAGTGCTGGGGTGCTTTTAATGCTTCCGACTAATCCCTTCGATGGGACATTCAGGCACCAAGTACGGCCAGACAGCCGTGATTAAAAAACTTTCATTTTACTGCACTTAAGCTTTCCATTTTATCGAAGCCTTCGCTAAATCTTAGGCTGGAGGGGTTTTTTTTTGTTGTCTTCTATTTTAAGCCACGATAGTGTAGCTCATTTCTTTTCTTTTTCTTCTAAGGATTTTCCGCTCCAGTTTTGTATTCTTTTATTAAAACATGTTCCGGTAAGTGTTCGGTCGGGAAGAAAACTCTTTCTTTTGTTGAAAACTACTTATTTATTTAAGAAATAAATTATTACTAAAGCAATACTAAAATGAGCGAATTGAAAGTTAATGTAAACCTGCAATATGGAGGTAAGAAACCACAAGTTAAAACCAGGTAAGTTAAATTTCTGTTAGCGTTAGTTAATAGCGTTATTACAGCATAACAACCATTACCACCATCGTTACTATTTTGCTCCCAAAAGTATGCAAGCTGCATTTCATTTTCAGCATTTCAATTATTTAAAGCAAAGCCACTGTGCCGGGAAAGGAAACTCCACTTTCCATTTAGTAAATCAAACGTATCTGACCGTGTAACGTCTTTGAGATATCATCGTTTACTCATGATGTGAAGTTATCTACGCGTTTTCAATTAGATGATTGGCTGTTTCTTGATCGGAGCCAAAAGTTTCAATGGAAATAAACAAGCTCTGCCCCTACGCTGCGAGTCCAGTCCAGCTTTTCCAATGGCTCAACAATATCGCCCGATTGCCAGACAGCCCGATTTGTGCCACAGCCAGGAATAGCAAATCGAACGATGATTACATGAAACATTGGGCAACGGACTTTGATGCAACACAAACAAATCGCCACCAGACGTACGGTCGCTATCCATTAGATCACGAGCGCTACCGGCGATTCCATTAACAGACCCGATTTGTTCTCCAGCGAGCCCGGCATCGGCTTCATCAAAGTGTGAAACAAACTTTTCTGTTTGGCTAGCGGAATAAATTAAATAATTTGAGCGCTTTGAAGCTAACAGCAGTTCAAGGGATAAGGAGAGCCTCACGAAACTGAGGACCTGATTCGTCGATCAGGGCGGAGGATATCATTCGATGCAGGTGGAACATTCGAGTCGTGAAAGTCTATTTCACCGTTGGCCCTGTACGGGAAAACTTGCTCCTGCCCTATTAGCATAAGTCAGCGCAAATGAAAAAGTCAACAAAAATTGGAAACAAATTGAATTAAATGTAAATAAACGGGGCTCGTGCGAAAAATGGATTTGTTGATCTAATTTAGTGGCATTAGGTTTCGGTCCTGTGGAAGAATAAGCAAATTTTACTTGCTTTCAAAATAGTGCAATGTTTGTTTGTTTTTTTTTTCTTGTTGCCACAGAAAAAGCTCGGTACACGCACCTGAAAATCTGTGACCAGTAACAATGATTGACAAGTACAAGGAAAGTACATCTGCCAGACGTTTGATGGTGGGGGTGTTTTGGTTTTTCCTCTTTTCCTCGTAGCGTTCTCGGTAATTAAATTGATGGTTACCACAACGGCAGCTATGGCTTCGATAAAACTTTTCGCAAATAATCCATTGACTGGTGATCGAGCAACACAGCGAGAAGTTTTGCTTAGGCCATCGAAAGTCCTTTGCCTGCGTTGTACAAGGAAACGGTTTTGAAGACGATATTTCTTTCACCCGCAAACCACACACGCACTCGGCATGCCATCTCAGCGGCAGACAGGCCGATGTGCATAGATTCCGTTTCCCTATTTATCAATTAGCGATGAACATGAAAATTCACTCTCTCTCTTGCCGGCAACCCTCGGGCCAACGCAACAACAGTGGAAGAGAACACATTTTTCACTTTCAATTTGGTTATTGATTTCGGCGCTTCGTCCCTACCGGCGTGTGAATGAACCGAGCGGCGGGAGGCCGAACAATGTGGCAAGTTTATCTCCCTTTTCGAGAACACTGCTCGAGAACATGGGCAGCCAAAAAGAAAAATGCAGGGAACGCAAAAGCAAAATGCCCGTCGAACATGCGATTTGACGTTTGCCATAGTTTTCTCCCCCGTACAACGAAATGGAAAAGCATGATGTAGAAAAATGAGAAAGTACCATCCAGTCCCATTCCCAACCATTCGGGGGGATGGGACTGCCAATCGCCACCGTACGGTACGAGGCTAGTTTACGGAGCTGGCGGATATTTCTTCCCCAGCGAGAAGCGGCAGAAAAGAAGAAAAAAAAGAATTTATGACCGTCCATTAGTGCGGTAAAAGCAACAAGAAGCGGGCCACTTTTTGATTATCATTATGGTTGTTGAAAATTTAATTTATGAAGACGATGCGCCGTTGGCAATCTTCGACGATTCACTGTGACCATTTGTTCGTGTTCCGCGTGTGCGACGAGGGGTACAGGGTTTGATGAATGGTAGGGCAAAGCGCGAATGCATGAGCGCTCACTGCTCGCAGCATGTCGGTTCGACAGTATGGCCGGGCTCGGTGCTTACCTGAACAATGTCACCGTAGAGGCCGCCGGTGGCCGTAAAGTTTAGGTGGCACACGAACGGATACACACCGTGGGGGTTCTGTATTTGTAGCTCGTACGTTCTTCCGGCCTCACCGTGCAGGGTACGGTTGCATGCTGAAACGGAATGAAAAGAATACAAAGTATGGTAAATAATCGATATCAAACGCTAGATAAGAAAATGTCAGGAAAGAATCAGGGATTATAATCGTAAACACAAGGAGCAATCTATATTTAACCAGCAAAGGTATACAATTGTTAACAAGTTTTAAATGCATGATCTGTGGCCTTTATAGGCTTAAGCACTGCAAATTGTTCGCATATTTTACCCTCCATCTGCAGCCAAATAATCACTTTACTATATCACTACCAAAAAATATTGTTTCATAATAAAATTAACACAAGTTTTTCATATTTAAAAAAGTCATAAAAGTCTTCCTCTGAAATCGACACTATTCTGTCGTTTTTATCATGTTGCAGGTGGATTAAAAGGATCTCTCTAGCAAAATTGTGTGGATATCATTCCGGTGTTCCGATCTGCCATAGCACCCGAAAATCTTACTGGCTCCATAAAAGATTCAACTAAACTTTAATATTAGATCCCATGACAGTTGTTTGACATATGCTTTCGTATGTATTTTGGATTTCAAGCTAGATTCATCCCTGGCTTCAACGATGTATATTTATTCCTTTTTCAGTACATTATTTTTTACGATTCGCCGCTTTGCATTTTAGTGTGTGTAGTGTTCCAAATGGATAGTTTCAGTATAATGCCACTCGCGACTGATATCGTAAAATGCTTAAGGTAATGCCTTAGCAGACGACGGCACTTGAGTTTGAGTGGCATAAAAAAATCTAACAGCATGTCAAAACCCACCAAAACGGTCTTAAAAACGTCTAATAATTTTACAGTATGTTAAAATATTGAGCAACGTATAGACATTTGAGTGTTGAAAGTACACCATCATACATCAATTTGCCTAACTTTAGGCGTGCACAGGATGGGCTACCCTACTTTTGCTAAATGCAAATTAAAGAAGATAGAAATACACCTGAAGTGAAAGTAGAATCCTATTTGAATATATTATTTTGAATATTATTAATTACTTAACAATTGAAATTGTGAAGTTTCAATAGATAAGATTATTAAAAGTCTTTTTAGACTGTCGGTGTAGAGAAAGTAAGATGAAGTTAGCTCTGTTCATATTTCTTACCCAATATTACAACATTGTCCTTAAAAAAATAAATTGTGATAAATAATTGCCTACCTTTAGGCGTTTAGGATTTTTTATTATTTGGAAGCTAGTAAATATGGTTATCACGTCAATCGTTCAAATAATTCATAAATGTTACAAATCATCATTGAATTTGTCAACCAAACCGTCAACTGGTAGAAAATGAATTCCATATTTCATGTTTTAAAGAAGCGGATCTACAATTGAAACCAACTCAACATTCTTCAATTCAGCAGTAACTCTAGCGCAAGGAAAACTCGCATTCGCACACATACATTGGCAGTTTCCGTTTATGGTCAGCTCTGGTCCACGTGCAGTTGCGGTTGTTGTGGCAGGAAAGATGTTGGTCACCGGATGGAACACCCAGAATGGCTGATTTGCATTCCGCACGCGCAAACGACCGGTAACTACATCCAATTTACCCGTATGTCACACTTCACTGTATCAAATCCTTCCACCGCAATGCTACAAGAAGCCATTCCACAACTATCACCCGCAAAAACACCGGCGCCCGCGTACACGTTCGCATGCCGGCTATTCACGTCACACAAACTTCAAAGTGTCTACTACGCTTTCCAAACGCAACGTTCGTTTCGCTTCCCAAAAGCACACCTGCACAACTTTCGGTTAATTTTTCACCATCGCACCCGCAGGCCAACCGGAACCTGGGGGGGGGGGAGGTTTTGCTCCTCCCGAAAAACTTTTTCTCCGGGTGCAAATTTTCAATCGCTTAAAAGCCGAAGCACAATCATCCGTAACCGACCGGGAAAGTGGCTGTGACGACGTGAGCAAAATCCGAGAGAAGGATCACGCGCTGCCCTTCGGTGCACGTTGGCCCCTTACAATGAGGCACCTGTGCAGGGACCGGCCACGGGAACACAGCGGACCAAGGCTTTGAAACAAAAGGATGCGAATGGAATGATCCGGGAAAAATCGGAAGACGTCCCAGCAAAACTCCACCGTTTGCTGCGAAGTAAGTGCTGCGCACACACAAAGAAAGAAAGAGAACGGTGGAAAAGCGCACGAAAGTAACGCTGCCGTTAATTTAATAAATTCAATATTCTACGCCCGAAAGTTTATGCTAAATTCTCTGCACACTGCACCCGATGTACCCACCGTACCGAATCAAAACGTCACGTACCCCGGTGACCGGTTGGGGTTTTTGCAAAATCGAGGATCAAACAACTTCAGCACATTTTCCAAGGTTGGAGAAAAAAAACGCTTTCCTTGCATACTTTCGTAGCTAAAGCAGCCGGTTTCGTGATCTTCGTGTCTGCGCGCGAAACGGAAGTCAACTGTAGCAAGTTTTATGAAAATCCACCCAATACGGTAGCAAGCTTTCTCCATCGAGCACTCCCCTGCACCGGGGGAAAGTTCATTTCTTTGCAGTTATTATTTTTCGCGCAGGGGATTCTTTTTTTTTGTGTAATGCTTTGGCCTTGTTTCTGCACCGAAGAAATCCCACTTTCGCCCACCTACAGGTAAAACGCCGATTGTTTCGTGCATCGTGCTGTATTTTTTTATTCTTTTGCACGGCTCCGGAATGCACTGGTTTCGGGCTGGAGAATTCTAAGCCACGGTGGATTTTGTGGAAAAGAATGAAAAATCTACTGCAGGCAAGGGGAAAAATAATTCTTTCGCCTTCATGACTCGTCAAAACGATGGAGCAAAGTTTAATTTGTTAGCCTTCTTGTGCGTGTTAGGTTCGGATATAGTTTCATACAATTTTGCTTTGGTGGTTTTGCAAAGAATATAAAAGTCTAACTTTGTTTTATTCTTCTGTGGACAACCTTTTCTGCAATGCGTTCTAAAGGATAACAAGCCTGGCGAAGGAAATAAAAATTGCTTCTTAGTTTGCGCGTGACATTAAGTAAAAGAAGGCATGCAACCAAAAGGCATTCAAGCGGTCTACGAGATACACGATTTCTGGTACAATAACATAGCATCGTTTTGTTGTGGTTCCCTAAATTGCATCTTTCATTAATCATTTTCATAAACTTGATTGTTTCGTTATTAGCATGTGTCATTGGAATTGAAAGATTTGATCCCAAACGCTTGTTGAACTAAATTCCTCTAACTAACGGTCTAGTATACTATGAATGTACTATGTATATAGGAATGTATACTACAAAAAATATTGCTTATTGCTACACAAGGTAGGACCGATCCAGTAGCTCTTTTGGACGAATCTCCTGAACCAAGAGCTTACTATCCGAACTCCCTGTTAAAGCAAAGTCTTTTAATCCAGCAATGGTAGGCATGACCTAGTAGGTCGTAACCCCAAGAAGAAAAGAAGAAGAAGAAGCAATATAAATGGCTCCCAGATTCCAAGGATGCAGAATTTTTAAACACCATAAAACAAGATTAATGTATCTCGAGATATACCTTTAATAACTTCGTCTAGGTTTAATGCTCCTGAAAGTATGCAAAAACTCTTTCATCGGTACTGTCTTGTGAGGACGTGACATTTTATTTAAGTGTTAATTTTATTTTTGGAGAACTAGCATTAATTTATCTTCACAAATATTGCTGTTGATGTGCCAACAGTCATGATTCTAACATGATTTATGGTTTTTATTGGAAAAATAACAATCTTGCACAACAATTCACGTAAATATCAATATCGATAATGCTCGCAATCATGGTTGTGATTTAACTATCGAAGAATTAGCATTCACTTCAACGGAAAATATTCTTAAACTGAGAATGTTCATCGTTGAAACGGGAAGTTGAAGGAAAGAATCATTAGTAAGGAAGATTGCATACCTGCAGGCGTAAGTGACACACTGCGCATATGTAAAACAGAAACTCCAAGATGACACCTACTTCCTTCGTTCTTAACTACTTAATTGCCATCATTGCTGTCTTTCAGCATATTAAAGAAGGAAACACTAATTAACCGTTGCATCTATCGTGATCATAAAAATCTTTTCTTCATCGAATTACGCACAACGTCCACCGTCATCCATGGGTGTACGGAGAGTAGACACCGGCTTCTTTCCGCTCAGCAGCAATTGAGCGAACTTCCGAAGAATGGCCAGCCACCGGGCAGCATCGGTATGTTTCGCTCCTGATACCACCGTTTTGTTCCGCAGAAATTAAATGATCATTAATTAGCACGACATACGCTCGTAAGATCTGCCCACGGTGGATTAAGCGCCGGGTCCGGGATCCGTGCAGTCAAAGGTCAAGCCGGGGAAAAACCCCTCGGAACGGTGCGCAATAGCCAAGCGTTACCAGCGTCGTTGCCGTCGTGATGGCATTATTACCATTTAGCAGCAGTTAGAGCTTCCGCTGCTCATTTATAACTAAAGATTATGTCACGTATAAGTGACTAACGACGGGGAGGGTTTTTTTTGTGCTCGAAATTTTGCTTCTTTCGTAGAGTGTTGTACCGGGATAAAGGGACGGGAATGGGACATGAAAGCATTCCATACCGCTGTTCTTACTATCTTCCTTTACTGCCACACGACCAGCTGCAATTTAATTTGTTCCTTCCTAATCCGCATCCGCTCCGGTGTAATTTTAAAGGATTAAAGTTTATGCTGCCTGCATGGTTTGATAGTAAGTAAATTACTGCGGTACTTTCGCGTAACTTCCGCTGTCGCGTTTTTCTCCGCTCCTTTCCGAATGGTAAGAAAGCACGCAAAGTATCGTATCGCGCACTGCTGTCCCCCGTGATAACCGATACCACGCTCACATCCTGCTCGCTATCGCTTTCATAATGTTGATCCTCGCTTGAATTATGCGCTTCATTACGGGGGCTGGATAAACAAAACCATGAACAAAGGCACTGCCGAGTGTCTTCCTTTCTTCATGCTGTTGTCACCGGTTTGCCTGGTTGTTGCGGAACATTTTCACTAATCTCTGGCACAAACATAACCCAGCGAGAGTACACTTGTTCCGGTCAGAAGGGGGAAATTTAGTCACCATTTCCAATGACCTCTCACGGAAATGTAATGCAGGAACAGAAAAAAAAGACGATTGCCAGCAATACGACCGTCCCCGTGGGGAATTCGCCTTTCGTCCACTCTTCCTCCTCTCCTTAACTCATGTAACCGAGCCATTCATCATATTAGGGGATAAATTAATAAACCCTTCAGTGGTGATGCGGCGATGCTACAATCAAAATCAATCCGAAAGGTTTATTGACATTATCCTCGGGACCCGTTGTGGGACGGAGAGGACTCATTACGAGGACTCGGTCCACCCATACCGATACGCCCGCGAGACATTCGACGAACAGATTCTAGCCTACTTTACGTCCATCATCGTTATCGCATGAACGCCATCGACAAGCCGAACCTTTCCCGAGGGAGAAATTTGGTTATGAAAGCGTAGCCATTTGTTTACGGGATGAGTGTTGAGTCCCGTGGCAAGATACGGAAGGAAAGCGGGTGTTAATCGTGTTTGGGATGTGCTGGAATTGGTGGTTATTTAGTTGCGAAAGTAAATATGCTACAAGCCATGGGACAATTATTCAGTGTAGCTAAGTTTATGTCCAATGATGGA
The DNA here is from genome assembly GCF_943734755.1 of Anopheles moucheti. Classification (NCBI taxonomy): domain Eukaryota; kingdom Metazoa; phylum Arthropoda; class Insecta; order Diptera; family Culicidae; genus Anopheles; species Anopheles moucheti. The sequence continues at coordinate 85,884,559 of NC_069140.1, read as the reverse complement.
CAATTATGGACAATCAACTCAGAAGTATTAAAGATTTTGGATTTCAACAGAAGACTTTCTAAAAAATATATCTAAAATATGATATAAATCACGTCATTAACCTTTAAGCTCTTTCATTGTTTCGTTATTATTCATCAGTTTTCAGTTACTGGTTCCTTTATTGTGTGCCCGGAAAACCGTTGGTTGGATGGCAAGGAAAATAAACTGAACAGTCATTCTCGCGCCCGGCACGTAGCAATTTGCTGCAACAAAGAAACCTCGCCGTCCGAAAAGGCTCCCGTGACCTTGGTATAAAGGTGGTCCAGTTTTTGGGTCGTGTGAACAAATGGGAAGAACATCGGTGTGCCGCATGGCTACAAGAGCACCACCCCCAGTAGCGTTCGACAACTGTTGGTGGATTCCTCCCTTTCCTCGGGATAGGCAAATAACCTTCGATGTGGAAAATCCTCACGTGCCACCGTTGGAAGATGTCGACTATTAGGAGCCACCTTGCCAGCACCGTGTCAGTGGCCGCGTGTGAGCCGCACGCTAGTGGGATGTAACGCACCGAGCGCGATAGTAACTCAGCTCCCCGGACGAACATTCCACCGGCACAGCAGTTAATGTCTCCCGGAATGGCACGCTTTCGGTAGTCCTCCGGTGCTTAAGATGCTCACTTAGCCCTGCCAAACATTGATCCGATTTGGGTTGTTAAAGTGAGCGGTTAGGTGGGTAGGTGGCCGTCCGTGCGGTGAAAAACCATGGTAAATGATCCACCCCGCAGCCGGGATGCTTGCCGCACGACGGTACCACCGTGAGCCAATGACAAATCGAGCCATAATCTGATGGTCTCGGAAATAAAGAAAAGCTCATAAGGAAAATTTGTCCCCCTCGTTTCATCCCTCACACACACACACTCACACACACATTCGCTCTCAGTGTCTGCTGAGGCGCATTATTGCATTATCTACACCGCAAGCCGAGCTGTGTTCCACCATGGGCAATCAACATCCCACTTTCGGCAGCGGCAGATAATAACATTAAGCTGCTCACTCAACCGACGATATGCAACTCGCAGCGCCTTTAGCGGAGCGGACTTTGATAGGAACAGGCAGAAGGCTCATCGTTGCTGCTGCTGCTGCTGCTGCTGCTAGAGGGATTAGCAACACTCCACTGGGCCTAGTGTCACCGCAACGCTAGGACATTTCCGGAAACGGCGACTGTCTTATCGCACGAAGCGCTTTGTGATCGTGACCATTTTCCTTTTTTTCACATGAGCAACGCTCGGAATAGTTCACTCTAGCCCTGCTGGGTACCGTGGCGTCGGAAGGTCCTCAAGCCCTCATATCCTTCACGATTTTCGCATACAGTCACGATTCGCTGGTAGCACGTGCTACCGTGCCCGTTGGCGCACTACTGCAAATCACGAACCTGCCAATTGACGTTGATTCGATTGATGAATTGATGGGTGACAATTTCTGACAGATTTATTTTATGGACGAAATATTTTATTATTTCGCCCGCTTGCCTGGTGCAGTGCATGTGAGCCACTGTCTGTGGTGTTTTAAGATGACACGTGAAGATATATTGAGTCGGGCGTGCAGATAACTTGCGACTTTTGCCGTACCGTGGGAAGAATTATGCGACATGCATTATGGAGTGGTGTAGATAAGCCAATTCAGGCCAATTTGTCTTATTCTTCGATTGATCACTGTTAAAACAATAATTTTATAGTTAAAAGGTGCTCACCACCTGTATGTACAAGTGATTGCAAACATTCAGGCGTACTAATTATACTGAGTTCGTGTATGTATTGCAAAGATTTATTAGAGCTATAACATTAGGCTTAATGATAAATGATAATAACATATGCAAATATCCGTTTGTTAACTCATTTCTACCATTGCTATACAGCTAATACAGTACGTAGTATAAATATAAACCACCCAGATACAATAATTATGTTATGATTAGTTTTAGAGCATAGAGACGCTTGAAATGCGCCTAAAGTAGTTAAACATTTTACATAAAATTAAAAGTATAAACAACATACAGAAATTAGCTAATTTTGGGCTATCTTGCAGTATTTTTTAGATTTTTCCCAGTGTCCACGGCTCGTTTTTAGAATTACTTAATTGTTTTCTGTTGTTCTCACGAACTAGCAGGATTAAGTGATGTAACGCATTGTAGCTCATTTGGTTTATTGAAGAAAGTAACCTTTTAACGCCTGAAAGTATGCAACCTCATTTAAAAAAAACATACAAAAAGTATTCACATTGCATACTTTTAGGCTGCTATCATCGAACCCAATTCCTACGTAGGCCTTTCGAAGGAAATCCTAAAATGCTTTATTGTACAATCGAACTGATGCTTTCTGGCTGATTTAAAAGCAACTTATGAACCGTGGAAAAAGACTTTACGTACAACAGGCAACAAACTACTGATCCTACTTCTTCATCACTCGTTCGCACAACGAATCATTTTAAGCTGCGTGCTGCTACCGAATGTGTTACGTGGTTTGCACCATCATCATCCATTTGACAAATGCTGGCACATGTTACCCACCGCGCCACCAGTCCAATCGACTCCAATCATTCACATCTGCTGCCTTCCATCGGTGGACAGCGCAAAAACCATCACCATAATTCATATGCGCCGTACGTTGTTGCCGCACGTCACAAGCCAACGTGTCACCTCATCGGGCGGCATGCGGTGCCAAGAAAGATTTGAAAGGAAAGCGAACGAACACACCAATCCCATCGACGCATGCAGCCCCAGGACAGACCTTTATGCAAAAACCGACCGGCCAAGAAATAATTCCAGTCATCTTCCGCGAAATTTCATCCGGATCTCGTCAGTGCCAAGTGCTGAAACGCAGCTGAACGTCAGCGTGCGGTTTGTTTCCAAAGCACCATCGAAAGGAACTGTTATTTCGCCTTTTCTGTTTCGTGGTTCTTCTTCGCCTTTAACAGCAATAATCCAATCGATCCAATCCGTGTCTTTCCGCGTCCCATGCAGTCGAAGTGAAATGCGTGGAAAAATATTGTTCCTTCCACCTTCTGCGCGCGGCTTGACAGCACCGACGCTCGAAACGTCACGTATTGTTGGAAAAGCAGTCGGCGGCAGTATGGTTGTGCCGTGCCGCGATGACGAATCTCGACAAGGCATCGACCCACCAGCTCATGCCGAATTCGAACCAACAAATATCGCTTCACAAATATTGTCCCGAGCCCGAAAGACTCCTGGAACTGGGCAGAATCTGAGGGAAAATCACCACGTCCGGCAATCGATTGGATGTGAGCGTTTCGCATAAAATCCGCTCCGCGCCGGCTTGCCGAAAGGACACGTGGCCAACACCCATGCCGTCCTCGTGCGGCTTAAGGTTTTGGGATTTTATGATTTCCCCCAGTCCCAGTTGTTTGGAGCTGTTTTTTCGGCTCAAAGCCCACCCCTGTCGGCCAGCACCAAATCCTTGATCGAAGTGTTTGTGTTTCTTTGAGCAGGCCGACTTGGTTGGTTGCTGTTTGATGGATTGAAATGTACCACTTCACCATTCCAGGTCCGTGGCGGGAAATTGTTTCCAATTTGTTGTTGTGTTTTTCGCTTCATCAACAACTACTCACTTGATTTGTTGTGCTTTTGCTTTCTGTGTGAGTGATTTGTTTTTTTTTCTTCTTGTTGTTGCCTCGTTTCCCTTAACAAATCTTTCCTTCATCAGCAGCGTGACAGTTTATCTCTTTGTTCGTGCGGTTTTGCTCCTTCTTTTTTATCTTCTCCGTACCAAAAAGCGATACAAAAAAAAAACCTCTGCTCTCGGACTCTAAATCACCGGTCCAACCAAACGCGGGTGGTGCGGAAGGTTAAAAAGATCAATTCATGTTGCCCCTTTTTTTGACGCAAGAACAAACTGACAACAATCCGCATGATCGCATACGCTTTCGGCGAATCCATTTGCAGAGATTGGATGGTTTTCTTTTCGCGCAGCTCCGGAAATCGCTTTCCGGACCGTGGAAAACAAATTGCATTTTCAAGAGAAGGAACCACCGATGATAAAGCCATTGTGGGAGAAGAGAAATCGTCTCGATTTATGTGCTTTATTCCGGTGCTAGCTCTTCGCTGCGCTTACATGATATTTTTGATTGAGACGTTTTTTTTTTATGTGCATCCGGATATATTATTCACACTTCAAGGTAGTGTGATAGATCATTTCGCAAATAAAACTAACATTTCAACATCAAAATTATAAATACTTTTCTTATAACGGGTTATAACGCCTATTGGTATGCAAACAATGGGATTGGGTACAAAGATGATATTCTTTTAGGCTATCATATAGCATAAATAGTTGTCTGTAGTTAAATAACTTTAAACAAAAGTTCACTTTTCATCAAAACTTAAAAATGCTATGACGTTCAACTGGAAACGAGAAAGTATTATAAGTGTATTCCTCACATACGAGTTACAATATCTAACAGCAGTCAGACCACGATAAAAAATAATATACGCCTGCATGTATGCAACTACTTGTCCCATCAGGCCATATAATGTTCTATCATTGTATGTAAGCCTGAAGGTAGGCAATATTCCATACTATTTGTCTCAACATGATTTATCTCCTGAAGCTAACATATGCACATTAATAAATAAACCAAGTTATTCATAATTTTGTAAATTGTAACCTAAAACTTAAATTCTAAAAAAACAAGTTAACAAAATCCGAGAAATTAAATGGAAAAATGTTTTATTTTCCCATTACAACACAGGAGTACGAAATCATGATCCAAATGGCTTGAAGGTTTGTAATCCTTCTAAAAATTATGCAAAACGGGACCTAGGACATCATTTTCATTTGACCTTCTTCGGAATTTGTGATATATCAGCATCAAAGGATACTTTTTGGATCAATTCAATTTTTTTTCTACGAATTTTATTCAAAAAGATATTCTTGTAGTTCTCTATAACCATTTTATGGTAAATTCAACCCATATTGAATCCGTCGAAACAAAAATTTCTGATTTTCAATGAAAATGTTTTCAACTCGGTTGTCCCAAAATTCGAGTAGAATATAAAGCACAATACAAACGATCATAATTCACCTACGAAGATTTACTGACACAAACGACACTCATATCGTATCATGTGATACTAATAAATACAAGCAAGGCACAATGGTTTAATAAATACAGCATTTATATGAAGAATATTTCTGCGTATGTAATTTCATACCTTGGGATGTAATTGGTTAAACTCATGGAAAATAAATAAAATTCATAATGTTACCACAGGGTTGCAATCGTCATAACCCCCTACTTCCTGTCATAAATCTTACTGGCACTGCAATCAAAACAATGCGTTTACCACACGCACGGCAACAACGTTTTTTTACTTAGAAGTTTTTACAAACACCACACCAAAATTTTCAGTTACACAATTCCAATACCTTTTCCACACAAAGCTCCCAGGTGAATGATAATATTGTTTTGTTTTTGTTGTTATTTATTGTTTCAGGCACACTCCAAACCAAACTTTCGCCCGGACAAACCCATCCATTTTCACACAATCACCAGGGCATCATGATGCGGCGGACACAGATTTATGATCCAATAACGATTAAGCCACTACACGCCCATTCAGATTGGTGGAGTGGTTTGCTGTTTTTACATTGCCAACGGGAAGCGTTTTTTTTTTCCTGGCCCCAAAAACGATACAGCGGAAGTCATACAAATATTATCCCTTCGGTACGGTACAAATCAACATCCAAAACCACAACCCTTGCCGACGGTGAAACGCCCGTTAATGGTTATCTTCTATCGAGGCATGGCAGAAGCGAGGGAGTTATTTTATGTGAGCCTCCTTTCACTCCGTCATACCCCCATTAGAACACACGACGGCCACCGAACCCGGCCACCCACAGCCGGCACAGATCACAAGGCGCCCGTAATGTTCTAAAACAGTCCAAATCCAATTTGCCCTCGCGCACATAAATAAATATCGAATGTTAACAATTTACATAAAACCGAAGCCACCAGCGGGAACGGAACGTTATCTTTGCGAGCTTTGGGGGGGTAGGCGTACAATTCCCAGCGCTTGAAAGCGCCATGAATTTGGCATAATGTTTCATGCTGGTGGGTTGTTTTTTCTTACTGCCGTTGATTTCCGTTTTCCCGTTTCGACTACTTTCGGTTGTAGTTTTCCCAGTCGGAGTCTTCTTTTTTTCCCCTGCTGTGGTACATGATTTCGCATCATATCTCGCTACCGGGGCGCATTTATGTTTGGTTAGCATGCTGAAGCTGATGGCCCGACCCCTGAGAAGACTACCAAGAAATAATTGTTCCACGGCACGAAAAATAAACCATCGCCGCTCGTCGTCGTCGTGGTGGCTTCACGGTGAAAAGCGAACGAAACGGTTACACAACCCGAAGGACACTCTCGGGGTCGGTTGGCGAAGGCGAACCGAAGCCCCGGCACCACCGGGGTACCACCGGAAACGATTGAATTTGTATTCCAGCGCAGAGTGTGCCATCAATATTTCAACCTTTTTTGGATTTCAAACTTGCTTCCGTTCGGCCCATCCGCCATCCCGCAACCCGAATGATGATTGGTCCACGGCTCAGTGCGAGAGCCACCGAGCGTTTTCGCGATGGATGCGGCCGATAAAATGTTTAAAATTCAAACCATACACATCGGGGGAAATAAAATATCCATTACATCTTTTTCGCTTGCAGCCGGACTGAGCTTTTTAGTAGCGACCGCTGGACGTGGCCAGCCGAAGCGGGAGTTTTCCTTCCCTTTTTCCGGGTGGGTTTTATTTTGCAAAACACAGCACCACATTCGCACGCTCCGGTGTATCTCAATTCCGTTTCGGAAAGTCTTGAGGTGTGCACGTTTTGCCCAGCCCAACCGAAATAGATTTGTTTGCTCGCCTCGCTCGCACACATCCCCCTCTCGCCCGCATCCAGACGCATCCCACGGTTTTTGCTCCGAGACCGGCACTTACCCGATCCAGCCAGCCATGAAAATAGTTTTAGTTTTGGAAATATTAAAAAATTCCACCATAAATCGACCCCTGCCAGACCATTAGACCCGGACGGATTCAAAGGACGGGCAGAGGGTACGGGAGTGCGGCTGGAGCTTGTCTTTCCGGTCCGACGACGGAATTCATCGATAACATCGGTTGCGCTTTTTTTGCTCGCTCCATCTCCACCGGAGGCTACAGTGGGTGCACCATTGGAAGTGGTCCATAAAATATCCTTCCTAATGGGCGATGTGCTACACGTGTGTGTTTGCTGCACTTCATACGCCCACACGACGGTCGGTCGACGGCGCAGTTGCACCGGCAGCGAGGCGTAAGTTGTGTGCTCACTGCAGCATGAAAGCTGCTGGGCGGTAATTCCCGTGCATTGCCGTCGTGCCGGAATTGTTAAAGTGGCAACGATTTCCGTTTCGTTCCGTTCGATTTGCCCGCGTGTACGTGGGGTGGAACGCACCGAACGCCCGGTAGGGAAAAATAACGTCTCGTTCGAAAGCGTATGCTCTTTTCTTGAAAGGATTAAGCGCGATTGTTGAGGCCACTCGAACGAATGCTGGATGCGAAAAAGATAGCTAAAGATAGTTAAGCACGATTGATTTTTGTTTTTGCACCGTGTGTTTCGTTCTACTGTATGTTCTATTCTGGATAAAAAAAAATGCATGTTTCGTCTGCTACTTTTATAGTTTAATACGCATAAAGAAAGTCTAGGGTCTTTAGCTAGTGTGGATTGCTGTTGGGGTTATGAATTTCCTTTCATAACAAATCCCATCCTAGCTATTCTGGAGCTTTCATTTAAATGATCCGATAGATGCTTTAAGCTGAGAATCAATAAAGCACGGAAACAATTTAAATTAATTGCGAAACAAGCTCTTCTCCTAACCTCCAAACAGATTCCTCATTGAATCAAAGAAGAATTTCAAGAATTCGTCCTTTATTTTGTATTAAGAAACGTAATACAAGTAAGGCTAAGTTGACATCTTTTATTTCTAATTGATTGTTATTGCTTCTACTTCCGGCTATTAATGATTCCCAATAAGAAAAGAGCTTTTAGAGCAGCACTAATATCATGGTTTATGACAACCGATATTTCAGAAATTGGCTCAACCATAGGCATTAACAGCATGACCCTTCTTCTGCTTTGGAATATAGAATATCTATTTGCATGACCCTGTCTGTGAGACGCTGCACCTATCTCACAGCAAAACCTATTAATACTTTATATACCGAGCTTTGCTCAATTGTAACATTCGGATGGTATTGCTAATTTAGACAAGTTTTTCAAAAACTTTATTCAAAATCTTTGAGTTTCCGTTCCTTTTTTCTTATAATATATGTTGCCCCAATACCGGCAATAGGACTAGGAATCTGTTTGTTGTGTGTATGAAGATTATGGGTACTCAATGTCATCGTGGATATTTGGGTAATAAATCCTAGAACCACAGCAAATCTTTCTAAGAACGCATTCCTCAGAGAGATTGAAATCAACAGCATTTGATGACAGAGATTTTAAATGGAAATGAAGTACTTCAGGAACACCATCTTGCATACATTTAGGCGTTCAGCTACTAGAGCAACACCACCGCAAGACCCACCGCCTACTCGTGTCGGATATAAATATCTTTTCCACGGAAAGGTATCCTGAAGCTCTCCAGAAAAAAAGTATTGTGGATATATTATTCCACTTTAAAAGTACCACAATTCGAAGGAAAAATTTAAATTCCTTCCCGTAAAAGAAGACACACATAAGCCCTATCGTTCACGTTTGTTTTTCGTTACACACATACACTGAAAAACAAATCGGCTCCTTGGAAAATGGGTAGCATAAACCGCTTTTCACTCTACGCACCCACAGTAACGTACGCACAGTTATTAGAAGCCCTTTTCGGAGATTTTTTTTGCTGCTGTTTGCATCGCCTCCATAACAAACCACGAGAAAAGCCCACAGCCTAACCACCGTCTCAGGGTGTACAACGATTGCCCCCATCCAAGGAGCCCGGTGTACAAACCTACCGGTGAAGCCGGTATCGCGTACCGTAAGCGATTTTCCCTCATCCATTATGTTTATACACTCCAGCATTGTATATTTACGTGTTAAGTCGATTGGAAAAGTGTTATTCTTTCAGCGCAAGACGTACGAGGGCAACCTTTTATGTACGGGGGAGGGGGGGGGGGGGGGGGCGCGTTGCGTGTAAACTAAAGGCAACCACCCCCCTCCCCTTTCTTTCACCCACAAGTGTTTGCAGAGCATTTCTTCGCCCCGGCTGTGGCACTGTTGTTGTATGTTTGTTGTGCGAATAATTCATCCATGCATGTTCACCGCCCGATTCGCCCCGATCCGTTGCATGGTTCCGGATGTGCGGTGGTTATTTGCATACCCGCTCGACTCGGAAACCAAAAGCCACACACACACACACGGTTTGTAAGCTATCGAAGGTAATGATTGAATTTCCCTTTAGAAAAAAAATCCAACAAAATACGACCTGTTGAGAAGGAGTCACCTATTTCAAAAAGAAGGGGCAAGGACAAGTGAAATAATACTTAGTCAGTGACATTAGAAATCCTCTATCTCGGGCAATATACATTAAGCTAATAGTTTAACGGGTTTAAAGCTGTGTCAGGGTCTAATTTCTGTTTGAGATTATGACACGTAATGAATCCGATCGAAATGAAACAGATCGATTAAAATTAAATTTAATTAATTACTAATCAAAAACACATAGTAAAATTTAATTACTTTCGAAGTGGATCAAAAATAATTCCACAAGCTCCCATTCGCCCATTAAACAACAGTTATTTTTACAAATAAAATGAAAACAATCACTTCACGCGGAAAACGTGTATTACTTCTTCCGCAAATAGCAAACTTTATTTGATTAAATATTTTGATGGAAACGCAATTATGTTTTAGCTGGAATTTTGTTCGATTTCTATTAGTTTCGAATGTGCTAATTTATAGCAAAAATCTATTCATTCATGTTCGTTTTATGTGTTTATGTTTAAGTTTTTTTTTCCCTGAATATTTACCCCCAACAGCTTATTCCATGATTCTACGATACGTACAACGAACTATCTACAAATACTCAGCCAGTCGGATTACTTTCTTTACTCGTTCATTACTTTATTAAAATGATCCTTTTCTGCGAGCTATGAGATCTTTTAACTGCGTTTTTTTTTATCATTTCGATTATAACATCTCGGTATCTACTTTTCGAACCCCGACTAATTAATGACTCCATGTAATCCTGTATGTTTAGTTTCTTTCCTCCTCCTCCTCCTCTGACGTGTTATTAGATTTAAGATTAGACTATAAGATTACTTTTGTTAAGCCTTATGGGCGGACAAATTATTTTTCCGTAAATAAATAAATAAATGAACGGTCATGATATTTAAAAACAATATGCTCAACTCTCAACTCGGTCTAGAAAATATGATTTACTTTAATTTGTTCGTCAAAAACTGCATAGTGTTTGACGTTTCAATAAATTAAACTATAATTAATTCAACCCTTCAAATATCAACCCCTAGATTCTTTCGTACTTTTAGTTCCTTCCGGCACTATTTACTCACACACACAATCCTCGCCCTTTTGCAAATGAGCATTTCAAAAACTTATTCACACCAACAACAACAACAACAACCGAAAAAGGCACACTTTAATTTGATTTGCCAAATGCTATATTTGTTTTCGTTCTTCGTCAAACTTTGCTTTACTGTGTGCAGCCGGTGCAGCACCGCTTTGCCGGGTGACCCGTACGCGGCAGGGTTCGAAATTCTTTTCACCTTGCTGTTTGCTGCACATATGCACAAATATTGCATGCATTCGTTGCTGTGATTTCGTTTACTCAACATTATTGTGTGTGTGTGGGGTGGGTGTGGGTTGGGTCTGCGCTGGATGGAGCTTTTCGGGTACTGTGCTGCAATAAATAAACGTACACACTTTTCATCCGACCGACAACACGTGAGCGGCCACAAAAAAAAAAACAAACAAAACTGCAGCAGGGAAAGAAAAAGGGTACGAACACGCTTCGCTTTCCTGCTGTGCAAATGTTCTATCTTCATTATAGTAATTAGAAAACTCCTACGATAGTTCTGACAACGCAAACAATCTACCTTTTCGTGCCAAACCAGAACCCACATTCCGGTCCCGGCCGGTTCACAGCTCGTCGTAGCGGGACGGTCTTTTACCCACCGGTGCGAGGTTGCTCCACCGGGTGGAGCCGGGTACGGTTGGTTTGTTTTATTTCTAACAAACTCGAGCGCCCGGTGACGATATATTTTCCGCACGGTGCACATTTTCCACCATGCCGGCCAACCGTCTGCCCATCTGCCGCTCTTATTTATTTCGATTGTCAAACAAACAAACTGCCAGCACAAGAAAGTATCCGGGTTGACTTTTCGTTCCTGCTTGCAAATGTTACCATTGCCAACATTGGTAGCTTTGCTGCCAGCGCCGGTCGAGGCACTCGTCGTCGTTTCGACGGGTAAAATAAACCACTTGCCCGACCACTTGTGCATGTGCGAAACAATCGAAACCCGTAGCGGATATTAGCGTGGAATGGTTTCTGTCCGGTTCCGTTTTGTTGTGCGTTGACACAGCAGTTGATTGTGGAACCTGTCGATGCGATATGTGACGGGGAATATTGCTACGAGCTGCAACTGACCTCAACCGAGCGCACGTAAAGATGACATTTCCGGCTTACAAGATGACAGCCGCAAGAGTCTTAACCTCCCGCGTGGTTCGACCCCGGCAACCGGCACAAATGGCGATAGACAAATAATTGAATTGATATTGCTCGTTAGCTTAACTGACTCGAGCCGAATGGTACGGAGTCTAATCAGTGCTTTCGACTTTCGCCCCAAAACGAAATCCTTCAACATAAATCCTCCCTCAAAAACAACGAGCAGGGGCTTAGCATCCATTCGAGCGCACCGAGTGGCTGCTTTATCTTGCCCCAGAGCAGACAATGCTGCCGAGCCGCTTCAGAGTTTACTTTAAACAAGTTTACTACGGCCAAAAGGCGAAGAAACCTTTGGGCCACGCAATGAAGCTCTTTCTACCCTCAAAATGTACGAACATTTCATCGTACTTCATGCCAAAGCCTGAAGATCTCAAAATCGCAACAGCAAACGAAAAAAAACTTTATATTTTCCCAAACCACGGAGGGTTTTTCCGGATTTTCCGATAAATGCGATTATCGGGGCATAATTCAGGGCGCCCTCAAACTTCTCCGGTGGTCCGGGTCCCGCAACGTCGGCATTGTTAGCATCGGAAATACATCGCCACCGTGCTTCACACGCGCATACATCAGCACGCTGGGACGATGGGCGTATTGATCCATATTTATGAAGCCTATACAATTTAATTATTCTTCCCCTCCAAAAAATGTCCGCCGAGCCTGGGTGGGGTTTTCCCTAATCCGGACTTTAGAGATTTTTTATTTGCGGGATGCCATCCGCCAGCGTCTAAGTCAAGCCTTCAGCTTCATAATTTGGAATTATCTGCCCCAAATAATAACCTCAGCATTATTAAATCTAAGCTTGCCTCGACGACTTGCCCCTTCGGCAGTGCTGAGCGGGAAGAAGGGCAGAAGTGAAGAACAAAGCCCAAACCCAAACCACCCCCCCTAGCACGGCTTTTACGAGCTCCTTCAGGCAGGGTGGGTGTCTTTTTGCATATCTTTCCATTCTTGCTTTTTTACTCCTTGAGTCAATTTAAATTCATAAAAAATGCAAAACGAATTCTTCAGCCGATACTCCGTAGCAGCCTTATCACTCCATCCTGTATCTAAATACATACATACAGCACCCACACACACATGTTTATTCGGCAGGCGGAATCTCGAACTGGAACGTACCAAGGACACCGCTCTAGGCGCACCGGTATGGCGCACTGTGAGTGGCACCGACTTATGATAAGAGAGAGGACAAGTGAGGCTTCTGCTCCCTTAAGCTTTTTGCCCGCCGGTACCGTCGGCATGAAGCGAACTGGAAATCAACGCAACACAACAAAAAAATATATCGACAAACAAAAAAGCCCACCACCAAAATGAGAGGAAAATTTGTGCAAACTGGCACGGCTGTGGCACAAGTTCGAAAGCTCAGTAAACACCACGGACCGCGAAACGTTGATGGGAAGCGAAACTCAAAGGGCATCCCCAACAGCAACGGAAAAAAATGCTCCCCCAAAAACCTGGGGGGGGGGGCCCGAGGGGACAAGATCGAGATTAGAGCCTTGAGTTTTCTGCCGACTGTGGCACAACGCCTCCAACAGTGGCAACGCGCGGGCAAGGCGCGGGTAAAGAATTACGGTTGCTGAATATTAATTTTCCGAATATGTCACCACAGTTTTAAGAAGTCGACGAATCGCTTTCCCACCCTGCCTCCAAAAACAGGGTCAAACCAAACAGAGGGAATGCGGCCGATAGCAGAAGCCACGGTTAAGCGGGCATAAGATTTCAGTTGCGAAATACAGCACACAATCAAACAAAGAGGAACAATCTGGAAGCGTGAGCAAAATATGTTCCTTCGAAGGAGAACAACAGAGGCGAAAATTGGGATAGGATCCCATTTTCATGCCCCTGTATTTGCTGAGCACTCCATCAAAACCATCAAACCGACCGTATTTTGATGATTCCGGTGGAAAATATGCAACGCTGGGAAAATTGTTACGGACAATGGTGACGAAACAAAGCGCACGGCTGATGAATTACTTCGTTTTTGTTTTACATTTAACGTCATTTATGAGCACACAAGGATGGATTAGAGCGGGACGAGTGCCTACTGTGTCCACAACACACCACACCAACATGCCGACATACAATGGGCCAAATGTAAGCACGGACACATAAAAAATATTCTTCATGAACATTATCTACAGGACAGGACACCCATGACTCTCGTTTTCCCTTTCCGTTTTCTACTTTTTCCTACAGCTTTCGCTTTAAATTGTATTGTTTATAATTTAATTATGTTTTTACTTTATTTTGTATTCAATATTAGCTAATTTCAACATGATTTAAATGTTTTTTCCAGTTTCGTTTGCCATTTATAGATGTTTAAGTACACTTTATTACATCTTTTTTAACCATGCTAGGCACAATTTCATGTTATGTACCTTAAACTATCCTTAGCAATTATCTACCAGTTGATTTAAGCACTTTTGTTTAGTTTTCACACTTTTATTAAAATCGTTTTATGTTTCTAGGTAAACATTTGAACAAATCCAAGCTTTGTAGCTTAAGCAATAGCGTAAGGAAATTAAAAATTACAGCAAATTAAAAAAAAAAACTTTTATATTGTCTTTTATGGAGTCGAACTCTCTGACGTTTTTTACATTATATTTGTATATATGTAAAACATTTACATTATTTATTTCTTTACATCATAAAGCCAGTTTTTTTATACTAAAATGCACAATTTTCAATGGTTTGTACAACTTTAGTGTGCGTCGGCCCGTTTGAAGATAAAGTTGTACTAAAAGTTAAGTTTTCTAGTCAATTATTTTGAAAATAATTTGTTGTAGGATGTAGTAATTGATTTCTTGTAAATCCTAGAACATAAAAACAGGTTCATATGGTAAAACAAACGTAAAATTTACTCGTGTCCAAGATTGTGTGTGGGCTACTATAAAAAGCGATTTAACTAGAAACAGCACAATGAACCTTGCATGAACAATCCCACGGTGTGTGGTTGTAGAAAAGGACGAAAATGAAGTTGAGAAAAGGATTATTAAAGTCTATTCTAAAAAGACATCAGTACGTTTGGCATTGCTGGCATTTAATTTAGAAAGAAAAAGGACACTTGGAGAAAACTTTTCATTGTTTTTCGGACCATATGGGAATAATTACTACCAAGAAGTTACTAAAAGAGTAATAAAAATAGAGAAAAATGTGGTGAATGTTTTAAGTGTATTTTGGAATGGAAAATAATTGAAAAAATAAACGGTAATCTAAAGTTTATCATTCGTTTTTATGAAAGGGTACCAATCATATAGAAATTACCTTTTCGTAACTCCATTTCGGCAAAACCATCAACCACACTCCGGCGTTAGATCATGACACTGCACTTCGGCTAGTGTTTTTCCGACCCACCAAAGGTACCGTGAAACGGATTGGTCATTCCGCACATCCGAGAGTGGCTATAAAAGCTTGCTCTGTTCCAAAGTGTTAAAAAGTTATGAGGGAAGTCAAACCGAAAATGGAAAAATCAGTATCAGTTGCGCTTTTTTCCACACATGAAAGGTATGATGAATGAGCATTGAAAGGTTCAAACAAGGGAAAAAGAAACATCCCAACTCTTCGCCGTACTAAAATTCACACAGAGGAAAACATTCCGGTCGGGAATGTGCGTGTTGGGAGCATTTCTTCCAAAACTGGATCACTTCCCTGGGAGAGGGAAAAAACCTTTTGCTTTCGAAGCGACCTCATGTTTCCGGCAGCGCTGAGACACACACACACCGGTACGTACGAATTACGATTAATGGACCGGGAAGCGCGGGCAAAACTCTGTTCCCGCCCAAGAAGCGTAATGATTTGCGGTCAAAAAGATAGTCATACAACACGGTGTGTTTCTTCCTGCGCATCGTGCACACATACAAGTTTATTATATTTCACCATAAAATTTTGATCACCGTGTCATGAGCGCATGGAGAGTGCTGTCTCCATCGTTTATTTATTTTTCTTTTTGGTTCAATACCCACTCCCTCTGTGGTCATAAAAATAATGCACTTCTCGGATATCGTGCCACCCCCGTGAACGATACAATAGTGGAAAGTTGCGCTTTCACCGCCACCCGGCGGCCATAGTGCACAGGGAGCAAACTTTTCCACTTCCGGGAGCGTAAATGTGGAGCAGGAGGAGTCGGCACCCGGGGGGGAATGATGACTGCAGCCGCGGAAAAGGGAACGTCCAACCAAGAAAAGTGGTCGCTGGCTGGTGCTAGCCGTGCAAGAGGGAAATAGCTGCTCTCGCACTACCTCCATTTTCATAATGTTGGATTGTAAGCTTTTCCAGCCGACAGCTCATTTTCCGACGGCTGAATAGTCTGCATCCTGCCCGGTCTGGTCGGCCTCCGTAAGGGCCTCACTTGAGCGATGAAATGTCCGCATCAGGAGTTTTTTTTTTTTTTTGCAACTCCAACGACGCGTTCGAATTGATGGGATGAGGTTTGAACTTTGAGCACAATTTGAGACGGCCTTGGACTGGTAGACCGGCTGATCATTTTGTGCACCATTTTTCAGACGCATGGAAACGGCGTTACGCTGGCGGAGGAGTAGGTGCTGGGAAAGATAAACTTTCCTTTCGAACCCGAGACTTAACGGAGCGCCGACTGGGGCAGCCTAGTAAAGGGATGTTGTTGTAACAAACTGCAAAAATCATGCGCCCTAAACCCTTAAGGGGCCATAAAAATATCACTTTTTGGTATTATCTGGAAGCTCTGAGTCTTGTGAAAAAAGCAAGTCCGACGAATAACGAAGTAGTTGTCGAAAGTATAAACTCATCAGCGTGTAAAAACCCATGACCTTCGTAGGTGGATTTTTTCTTCAGCAATATTCCACAAATCGATACCCAGCAATTCTCGAAACCGCCATTTTAACTCAACGTGCTAGTAATGATTTTGTAATTGTATGAAAATACTGCACATTTTATGCCCATTTCATGAATTCACTCCGATCACGAAAACGAAAACCGAATTCATCTTCAAAAAGCACGGATTCGAATCTGTATTATTGAGGAATCACGCCAGATTACTCTGGAGATTTCCCTAAAGTTTTTCGGATTTTTAACAATTTTCTACCATTTGACACATAATTTTCAGCAGCTGGCATTGAATCTAGCCCAGTTTTTCACGCATAAGCGTTTCTTCACGCATCCCGTTCTTTGGACTATCCCTCTTTTTTAACTATTCTTCTATCCTTTCTTTTCTATTCTTTTCTTTCCTTTTACTATTCTTAAAGATCTCCCACAATTTATACTGTTTTATTTCCTTCTGCTTTTTAATCGAAAACTCTAGACGTTTTCTATGCCAATTAACCACGTTTTATTTTCATTCAACAGCTGCGTGCTACTTTAACACCTTAGAAACACTTGTTCTATAATCTATAATCTATAATAATTAAATTATCTAGTATATATGGTCTTCATAATTTTAAAACACATAAATCATACAGATGGTCAGAAAACTTGTCATAAACAATTTCTAACTTGATTAACCGTCATATTCCAATCATTTAAATTACTTAAGTTATTTTATGTCGCTGTCATTTGAATTATATGGGCTTTACTGTTATGTGTTGTGGTCATACAGAACGAAGTGTCAGACATTAGAATCAACTTTAAACAAACATCACCGCTTTAAGGGTTACCCTCGTAAAGGAGAGCATCATTCTCTACATCATGGTTTAACTTCTTTCTTCATCAACTTTCCACTCATAATACACTTAACGCAAAAGTTACTTTGTCTCTCATATTCAATCATAAGTATTTTTTCGTTTCGTTGCTGCCTGTGCTGTTTTATTCTTTACAATTTCCCACACTTCGGTTTCAGGCCCTTTCGGTGCCCCTTCTTGGTGACAGCATTCGGTTTCGGAGAGTACATGTTTCAACCGGAAGGCAAAGTTTATCGGGCCTTTCCAAACTCGTCGGTCCAGACCCAGTGCGGGAAACGGTTGAACGGCTTGCCTGGAACGTGATCTTCCTTACCGGAAATCCGTCCCCGGGGCTGACCACCGCACACCAACCAGCGCAGCCACACGGTACGTCAGCACGACTCGTTGGACAACAAATTTTGGGGTGGTCATTTCCCAACCGGACGTCCGAAAGCGAAACACTGTTTTCAGCTCGCAAATGTGTGTGTTTGTGCGAGAAGGACTTAAGTTGCAATTCCTGTTCTACTTTCGCTCATGCCCACTTATTTCTCCACTAGTTTCTGGAGGCTGTTTTTTTATTTCAAGGCCCTTCGAGGCGTTTCGCATGGTCGTTAAAACTTTCGTTCCGAAAAAAAAACTTTAACACTGCTGATGGTTTTCTTGCAAAGAAGCGAGAATAAAAATTTCCCATTCGCCGGAACGGGTAAAAGCTTTGTGCATTTGAGCTTGAATGGGGGATAAAAACCAACACACACACACACACACACACAGGCTGTGGGAGAAGTTTTGTTTCCCACAAAAATCAGCGCCCTTAAGCGATCCTTCCCATTTCGATGCTGCCCGACGAAAGCGGGATCAATGATAACGACTCTACCGATGACGTTCGGTCTCTCGCTCGCGCCGTAACAGCTGCTTTGGCAAAGTGATATCAAACAGCAGTTCACTTTTAATGCACACCAAACTGCAGTGAAGTCACTCCCGGTGGGCTCTAAAATACCGACCGAGCGGCGAATGATTATTGTGGGCGATAATGATACGAGGCGGGAGGCAGCAAACAAAAAAATAAGGTACCAACTCCTGCCGTCAATGCTGATTACCGCACAGCAACGGAAGTGCGGCGTTCTTTTTTTTTTTGTCTTGTTTTCACTCCCCAAACCGAGCACAGCTGAATGGGATTTGATTGGAAAAATTGAGAACAATGTTTTTTTTCTATTCCTTCGCTTTTGCTTTTTTGTGTTGTTCAGTTGCGCGATAAAGGTGGTTTAAAGGAGACGCTGAAGGGAGAAACTTTGGCTCTGTTCGACTTTGGCTCGTCAAACCATTGCTGAAGCTTTATGTAAAGTTTTGCAAAACTCAAAACTGGAACAAACTTGTCTAGCTTGCCGGTGTGCGTCGGTTAAAATTCCATTTCTAGCTGGGAGGTTCGCTGCTACGCCCAACAGCTTGCAGTTGATAATTTAACGCTTGGTTTGCGAACTTTCCTGAAAATCAACAGCACAAGTTATGGCCACAGTTGGCCATATTGGCAACCTATTTCCACCCAATTGCACTATTAAAGTAGTTTCTTTGTTTTAAATCGATAGCAAACAACTTAACTTCAACTATAAAATATTACTTGTTGAAAATTGTTCTAATACATATAAAATATAATGGAACGCTGTTAATTGTGCTGACCCGTCACTCTTCCGTAGTCCAAGAAGTGAACCATATGAATTAAAGATTTATTTGATTTTAATGGCAGTGGATCACCGTTCATCCGTGTCTTGATCGGAATCGACCTTGATAAGCAGACAAAAAGTTATGTGATAAATAAAATAGTAAAATGCATAGGGTTTATTTAATGCTGATTGTTGCCTTTTAAGCAAGATTATTCATCAATTATTGTTCTTTTAATGATTGATTTACTATTGCTTATGACGCCATCGGTTATAGAACTGTCCTTCTTGAGAAGTGTTGATGAAACGACTCTCGGTTACATGACGATTCGATTCAAGTTTATTCGGGAATTATTATGTTTTTTTTTAGGAAAAATGGACGTTTTGTTTTACTTTGTGGTTCATTGTTGCATTAAAAAAATATAATAAACTTGCTTCGATTAAATGCTTAAACTTGAGCAAGTTTTTCTATCGCTTATAACTTGAAAGTTCCTATAGAGTTTTGACATATCCACTACAATGGATATGTCCGCAGACGGGAGAAATGAAATGATTAATAGTAAAACATATTTTTAATAATAAGAATATAAAATGTATACAAAATATATATATAAAAATATTTTAAAAAATTATAAAATAATATATTTTACAATACACTGAAATTCTGGCAAAAAGTAAAGATTTACTACAATCAAACGCAAAGTAAATATAAAGTAAACACCCGTCTATCATACTCATCAACTAATATTTAAAAGAAAATTAATATAAAAGAGAAAGATAAATATGGAAATATCCGGATTATTCGGTCAAGTCACGAATAATCGACATTTCACGATAAATTAAGTACCATCGGTGAAGCTGTAAAATCACTTTCAAAACTATCATTTACCGGGGAAAAAAGAATAAAACGGCGTCCGGAAAAACCGATGAAGAAAAGTGTACGGTTGTGCTTTTTAAATTATGAGTGCCTTCAATACCCATTTTACCTCGGCCGAATGCACACAAAGTATAACTCGCAAGCATAAAACAGCTACACAATTGCTTTATGTTTGCAGGCCAGCAAGAATAGGTATGCATTCTTTATGGCACCATGAAGTTCGTATTATAGCACGGTTTTCGAAAGACAAAACAAAACCTTTCGGTGTTTGGCTTTCGGGAAGAAAAACCTAACCACCACCACAACAAAGCACCGTGCACGACACATTGAGCCGAAAATTTAATTCAAAAGCTCAATTGCACCATTTTCCAAAGGTTCGCGTGTTGCGCCCGTGTGCCGAGCGTATCGCTCCGTTGG
The DNA here is from genome assembly GCF_943734755.1 of Anopheles moucheti. Lineage (NCBI taxonomy): Eukaryota > Metazoa > Arthropoda > Insecta > Diptera > Culicidae > Anopheles > Anopheles moucheti. Next base: position 85,864,235 of record NC_069140.1, on the reverse strand, counting down.
GGGATTGGGCAAACAATTCCCGTCCGGCAAGGAGACGAAAACAAAAAAGAATACGGAAAATACAACGAGTGAAAAACAACAATCAAACGTCCATTTGCTTCCGGCGGGTGATTCATTTTACACCGGGCGCTAGCAAGCGTCCCGCAAACAGCGCGTACGCCTGTACAACCGAACAAAGGTAATCGCGATGGAATGAAACAAAACATAAAGCTACATCAGCTTCTTTTGCTCTAATTTTGAGGGAGTTAAGAACCCACCCCAGCCCCCCGAAACGAAACAAAAAAGCTCCAAAATACGGCAGATATGGCTTACGGTTTCGCTGCACAGTTCGTTACTTTCGGTTGCGCTAAATGGAAACGAAACGACACGTGAAGCAATTCAACAATTTACGACACCGACAGCCGAGTTTGCGTTTCAGGTTTTTATGCTGCTCGCACGTAAAGGAAGCGCAACGAATTCCTTAACGGAAGGCTCAATCGCAAACACATTGCCCCGGGAACAAAGGAGTATTAACCTCTAAAGACCGCCTTTACCTACGGCTACGGCGTTCTTTATCCCTGCTTTGACAAAATGCCATCCGGCGCAGCAAAAAGCTGTCTGCCGTGCAGTGCCCAGCGAGGGAAGATAATAATAAAACCGAACGAAAAAATAAAAAGACGAAACCTCCCCCAAAACTCATAACTTGCATCTCGAAACCTTGGGCTTCCGGGGGGGGTCTGAAAAGGCAGGCAAAACAACGGCAGCAACGAACGCAATTGAAAGACGAAGTAATCAAAGCACACTTACCTGTACAAGATTTCGGCTCGTCGCTCTTATCAAGGCAATCGAAATTGCCGTCGCAGAATTTCGACGACGGTATGCAGGTCCCGTTGGCGCAGCGCAACTGAGCGATATTACATTTCCCACCGTTGCCACCGCCATTCGGGCTACCGCTTCCGCTTCCACTGCTGCTTCCGTTTCCGGTGCTGCTACCATTGCTGCTGCCGCCCGCCGCACTGCGTGAGGCAATGGCGGCCGCTATCGATGCGGACGAAAGAGACGCGATGGCCGTCGCACCGGGGGAACGTTCCCGACCACCGGACTTGGGGCGCGTTTCGGTTGCGTTCGAACCGACCGGGGCCAGCTGGGTGCTTACCAGTGCCAGCACCAACACCGCCACCAGACACTTCTTCCACCCATCCATCCGGGAGTCTCTGTAAAATGCCAACAAAAAAAAAAACAGGGTAAGTTAGCGATCGGCCGGAAGCAGAGCAGTTGGAAAAATGTCGTTAGATTGGAAAATTAAAATCACTCCAAAATGGTGGAAGCGTTGCCCTTCACACGGTGGAATGCACATTAGTGACACGTTCGAGCTTGTGTCGCCATTTCTTCGGTTTGCCAGGGCACGCAAACGCAATTTGCCCACTAACGCGAGACGTACTAATGATAGGCTTTATTGCTTTTGATGTAAGGAAATTACCACCACTGGGTATGACGCAGACGAGACCGTTTAAACTTCAATCAGTGGCGTTACAGCGACCGTGCGAGATGTTGGCTTATTCATGGTAGAAAGCATGGAACATAGTTTCTGATTGGGGTTTTCATTATTATACTTGGGGAAATTAAGAAAAAAAGACTAATTTTTAGAAATTAGGTATTTTTAAAAATAACCGGGCGTCTCCATCATTTGCACAACTAACGCTTTATATGATTTTTGGATCCGACGGAGTTCCCCGTGCCATATCAAATATTTATCGAACTTCTTATTGCATGAGATGATGTATTCGCAATAAAACTAAAGCTAAAGTGGTCGAAATTCAATGAAACCTCCAATAGAAATATTATTTGTTTTTTAATAATATATTTTAATAAACTTTACCTTTGCATTACCTTAAATTCATTTCTCACTTCACTCTAACAATCAGACAATAAAATGTTATCGCAAAATGCGACACCAACTTGTCAACTATTATTTAATATAATAAACACTTGAAAATAAATGATCCGATCGGCCTCTCCATCGGATTTTTTCTAATTCTTAAAAAATAATATAATAATAATAGTATAATAATTATAATATAATAAAATTTTCTAATTAACTAATATTTTTATAAATATTTACAGTTTTATAAATATGTGTGTGTAAATATGTATCAACAAACACATAGTTTTTTATTGAGTTTTTTAACTTCTCTTAACATCTCAGTTTAGAAGACCAAAAGTCAAATTTTACTACACAGCCGGAATAGTCGGTACGGAGGATTGGGTACTATTTTTTGCTTATCTTCATTTTCATCTTTTTATTTCATTTCGCATTTTATTTTTATTTCTTAACCTTTTTAAGTTCTATTATTTACCTCTCTTCGATTGTTACTTTTCTTTATTTTATCCTAACATTTTCTTTTTTTACAACTTCTTTATGTTTGAGCTGTTGTGAAATTATTTTTATAAATTTCAACAAAAATCTGTAATCCTTATTAATCAAAAGTCCAAGAAGTAACATTTTAGGAAAGTGCTTATTGATGTGTTTCCTTTATTGACGCTCCCCTATTTGTCACTTAAATTAACTGGACAGAGTAGAATCGACTTTTATCCCATGTTTTTAACACGATTCTTACTACTTCGTGAGTAAAAGTATACGTTGTCAGTTTTGCTAAACAAGCCTTCACTAATTAGTACCGAAGAAACATCGACCCAACTTCTAAGAAGACGCCTTACACACTCGAGATCATATGAGTGATAATTGCACACAACAAATCAGGGTTCAAATGTGCCGGCTTTATCACCCTGCCAGCATCTACCTAGAAAATGTCCTGTTTCCGTACCTTGCCAGCCATCGATCGTTTTTATATTTGACATCACCACCCCCGCTAGTAAGAGGACACTTCGACACCAAGAAAAGCAATTTTACAACAATTCCCCAAGAGCTTGGGTGTTGTGTTGCTCGAAAGATGAAGTTGCCACCCGACCGTGCAGTCGAGTGCCCTGCTGAAGGATCAATATTTCTCATCGACATTTCGCTTCGTCGATATCCATCGCACCGGGCTTTGGCACACGCACGTGCCAAAGTTGACGTGTATTGATTACGGCCACCGTCACCCTAATGCGAGGCTATCATGAAGGACCCACCCCACATCGCAAGATATTTTGGCCTCGGTCAAGAGGATATTGTTGGAATTAGCAGCAAAAATTGATTCCCACGAGCACGTACGGGTTTTGTCCACAGCTTCGCTTCTTTTTCTCTTCCTCTTCCTCTCGCTCTCGCAATTGCTGAATCCTTCTTGACAGATTTAATTTGGGTCAAACTACCACTTTAAATGACGTCAAAAGCATCCTCAAATTTTAAGCACGCTGTTGTTTTGTGTTCCTTTTCGTTCAATAGCAAATTAAAAGCACCTCCCGTCCGACCATGTACGTACGCTCTGTGCCTCTCTCTTACCCCGTTCTACGACGCTTGCTGCAGTTTGTGCAGCTTTTGTTGCCATCGAAGCGTTCCGTGGGTGTCAATTTTTCTTTCCATCACTAGCAGATCATCGCAATACAACGCGTTGTTGCACCGTAATAGAAAATTGTGCTCCGCGCTGCAACTGACACCGGACTGACACATTGTAATAGAAGCATTTAGAGGCAAATTGAGTGGACCGACGTACTGCACAATGGCTGACCGCACAATTTTTATCGAAGCAAATGGATGAAGGTTCACTTTTGCGCTATCAAACCGCTTGAATACTGGGAAAATGTTTTGCCTGCTGCAATGGACGAAAGTAATACAAACGGATGGAAATCTATTTAACAAACGCAGCAAAATATGTTTGGTCTGTGTGCTACAATTTTATAGTTTTAAACTTTTAATTTCTATACGAAACTTTTATTAATAAACTAAAGTACAAAAGAAAAATATTTAAATAATCATTTTGGAAATATTATTGAAATTGCTAACTGCCATAAGCAGCAGCAATTATGTATGATGGATTATAAATTATTACTACTAATCACAAGTAAACCTACATTCTTTTGTAGCAAATGAGCTAAACATCAATATGTTTCTCATGCATTTAATTTCATAGTCCTTTAATTCACAGTTTTTGAATTATTAGTATTATAACGAAAGACCTGATGACTAAGCATGCTCTATGAGTTAAAGATGCCGGTCTTTATGCCGGACATATAGGTCTTTAGAGCCCATCTTTCCATCATTTTTTTTACTGGTGTAAAACACAAATAAACACGACGGAAAAATGTTCGGGAGGTTGTTTCCATTGACCATTTTCTATATTATTATCTATCCTTGACGAGTCAAGATATAAAATATTAAGAAAAAAATAAACAAACATAATGGTGTTTTGCTATGGTGTAAATCAGTTTTCCATTACAAAACTCTTGTTTCGCATACTAACAAGGATTGTTTATGACTCCAAATCGAATACTTAATCTACAGACCTATCGCGTGGCAGAATAGAATAGAAAGGATCAAGTAGTGATCGCGGCACGCAAAGATTAGTAAAACACCGGGCGTCTCCATCATGCGATATTCAAAATTTGTTGAGCAATTTCATCTTTTTTATAACAAAGGGATAGGTCAACTTTGAAAGAAAATAATTTTAATTCGATTCTCATGAAATTTAAATTTTAAATATTTGAACATAAAATTAGCAATGAGTTCCCTTAACTGTAATAACTATTATTCTTCTAAATCCCTGAAATTACCATTTCCATTTATGCTCTTTGCAGCTAATATTTCGAATGTAACTCCAATCAAATGATCAAATCGTCAGTACAACCATCATCAAATAAGAGCGTTCCGGCTCTGCACTGGACTGTGCTAAAACTCCGGAGAATTCTAACAAACCATACTTCATCTAGAAAAGGGCACACTGAATGCCTTTCTAATCCCACCGAATCCGTACGAAAGCCTTCCACAATCTCACGGACAACCCTCGCCGTTGTGATCAATCACGTCAGCGCTGGTTATGAGATATTTATCATTCAATTAGCGATCGATCCCTAATCGTGGGAACCGATTGGAAAACGTTTACCCGGAAAAATCAATCAAACTAATTAAATTTTGTACCGAAACAGAAACCCCCGTCATTGTTCACCTTTCCCCCCGGATGCTTTACCGAAAACTAGCCACAAAACCTCCAAGCATCCCTTCCACCTCCTTCAGCGTGGTTTCGCGTCCTTCGCCTTATTCAATGCATTCCACGGCACGGTTAACGGCGATCAACGTACCAACCCACACCGACCACATCCACCGCTGGTGTAACGGTGTTGGTTTATGCGGATGAGAAATTATCTCTCCGTGTGCGCGAACCCACGCGCGCGCGCGTGTGTGTGTGTGTGTATGAAGAAACGAAAGTCCGCACGTTTGCGAAAACTTTATCACCACTCATCTGCGGCATATCGAACGCAAAACCGCATCAAACACTGTTTATCATCGTTCGCTCACTTACACCACACCCACCAACACCGCACAGATGCGTCCCGCAATCCACCGGGAGGGAAGCATAAATCATTAAGCACACTCCATCGCACACCCTCGTCGCACCTGCCACCGCATCGAGAAAGAAACAACAAAAGCCCTCCACCGTGAAAGCCGTCCCGGCGAAAGACGATATTGTGTCTATTAGCTTATTTTCGAGTGATAATATTAAACATAGCGCTTCGATTTCTTCGGGGTCTTGCGTAGGGATGACATTCCCAACCCACATTCACCCGCGATTCCCCATCCTTCCTGCCCATTCCCACCGATGCCGTAATGGCGACCCGGCGAGAATCGATTTAGAACCCCTCGACGTTCGGGATGGTTCATAATTAATTTCGCCCTACTTAATGTTCGCCGCGATGCGAAAGCGGAAAAGGATTACGCCAATCAGTTCGGAAACGTGCTCATTTTTTGGAAATTCGCGCTTTGCTACATCCAAGCACGGGATGGTGTTAGTGTTTTGCCAAGAATTAAAGTGCTCCGGTGATAAATGGGACTTGAACCGGAATCAGGGATTTCTCTAATAAAGAGAGTCCCGGTGAAGAAATGGTATGGTTTATCGCTACATTAAGTGCAGCAGAGTGGAACGTGCTGCTTGACGCATGGTTAGTGTCAACGAGCTATGTTTTACTATTCTTGTTAAATTTTTCTACAGCAGTGCATTGAAAAATATCATTAAAAAATTGTAATTCACAGTTTTAATATAAATAGGAAACATATTTTATCTTTAAACACACTAATACATCCATCCAAATTTATATGAAGATTTTCAGTATTCTATACTTAATAATCTAAAGACAGGAAAATGGCACTGCACTAACTACGGTAACATCTAAACGCATAAAATTACTAAGGAACTCTGCTTAATAAACCAAAGTACAAAAGTCAAATATTTAAATAATCATTTTGAAATTATCATTTATCTTCCTAATTGCTCTAAGCAGCAGCAATTATGTGTTATAGATTATGTATTATTACTACTAATTACAAGTAACCGTACATTCTTTCCTAGCAAGTGAGCTAAACTACTTTAATTCATAAAGTCCTTACATTCACAGTTTTTAAAATATTAGTATTATAACGAACCTGATGATTAAGCATGCATAAAACATTAACAAAACAAAAAAAAACAATTTATTGCATCGAATTATAAGACCATTGTTTTACTATTCTTCATGAATTTTAAGAAATAAATCATTGGTTAAACCATGAAAAATGAAAGCATAGAACACGTGAAGGTATTCAAGGGAGTAGTTCTCGAGATACATGGTTTCTACGCGGTTTTTCGAAATGTAACAGCTGAAATAATTTATAATAAGCACAAAATTTAGCCACAAAGTTAAAACTTTAGTTGGAAATATCTTCCTTTGTGATGTAAAGCCTTTTTTCAATTTTTGATACCGTTGTCTTTCTAAACGTCGTCTGAAATGCTCAATAAATAAAGAACTGAGAACAAAGTCGACTCTGTAACTATTTAGTATAAACGATATTACACCCCGGTTTATGTAAAATCAGTTTTATATAAACTATATGTAAATTTTTTATGAACAATTTAAATATCTAAACATTTACATTCAAACACTCCTTATTCAATAGCGAAAAATACTTAATGGTTACTACAATTCCCGACAAATTTCCCACCATTTTTTCCATTGTCTAGAGCTTTATATTTTAAAACAATGTTTAAAATATGAACAAAAACATTTATGTTTCTATTCCAACGTGTTTCATTCTACACTTCCACCAGATCTACCTTCCTACCAAGTTACACCAAATAATTCACCGTTGTCGAAGCCCATTACCTTTATGACTGCCAGCTGTACATCGAAGATGCACCGGGTGGTAGATTGATGTCGAAGATTTGTCAAAACGTTCGAATACTAACGTCACAAAAACAGATCTAAACACATCCAACTTCACACGAATTGTACACGAATTCCGAGGGGGACGGGGTCGTTTTTTTTAAATCTCCCAACCACGAGCGCTCTCGCTTCCTGCCGGTGAGGATTTATGGTTCCTTCAAACCACTCATCACCACTTCCTCGTCAGCGCTCATCAACAGCACGGCATCATAACAATTGCACCAACACTATCACTACGCGCGAATCGCCGAAAACCTCGGGCATACCCGAAAAGTGCATCCGGAGCATCGGTGGGTGCCCAGCATGGCGCAAAACCATCTCCCAGCCGGGTTTACGGAATGCCAGCATAAATTATGCCATTCGGCAGCTGGACGATAAATCACTGGTGCCGGAATTCCATCTGTTCGAATGCAGCCGACCCTTTCAGCGTGCTGGTTGTTCGCGCCCAGCGCCCAGTCCGGAACACTTCACCTTTCCCGGGGAGGGTGTGGGATGCAAAAGGGCCGAACTTCCGAAAATGGGAATGTGTGTATGATGTTTCTTTTTTGCTCTTTTATTTAAAATTTAAACGTTAAGCTTGTTTCCGACAGAAAATTACAAATTCTCAAAACAGGAACACACACACACTGTAGTATGAATGCCATCACATCCGCATGAAGCGCCCAATGTGTATGTGGCTCAGCCAGCACAACCGTTCACAAAACTGAACTTTCCCTTCTTTATGCTGTCCATCATTAACACAAAAACACACCGACACGTGCTAAGTGTCTCAAATACCCCATGCTCTAGGCAAGTGATACACCACTAGCGTGCAGCGTCAACGGCAAAAGAAAAAAAACACGCACACACTCTGACACACACGGAAAGATTTCGATTTTTGCAAGCCAAACACAAACCCACACACACACACACACATGAAATACACAATTTCGTGGCGAATTTCACAACGCAAGTTGGAAGCTTTTTGCCATCCCAATCACTAGCCTCGAAAGTCCTTTTTGTTTACGTGCCGTACGGACAGTACGGCGACACCGTGTGTAGTCGAATCGCAGCACACGGCCAGGGCGCCACGAAGCTGACCCAGAACAAAACCGAACCGCACTCGAGCAGGGTCAAGCAAGGACTAAAGTCGCGAATGTCGACTTTACCGTCGCCCTGGTCATATGGGAGAAGAAAAGCTACCGCAGCTACCGAGTGAGAGAGAGAGAGCGAGCGAAAGAGCGAAACACGTGAGAGCGAACCAAGCGTATCCTGGCGGAGCGTAAATGGTTCGGGAAAACGGCCCGAAGATATTCACCCCACCGCGTTCGTGGACGTTTTTCACTTTGTTTCGTTTTTTCCACCCGGAAATTGGGGAATGCGTTGCGAAAAAACACAAACGTACCGAGCTAGCGAGTGTTTCGTTTAGGAAACGTTTGCAGCATCCGTGACGGGAATAGAACAGGATTAGAGAAAGAAGTGACCTAACACTAAGCTGTTTTCTTATCAGAATTTTTTGGAAGAAACAACAATGGCAAATATATTGACAATGAGTTCTCAAATTGCACACAAACAAATGTTACGATATGAAAATTTCAATCAACGCGCCCACGTGTTCGATGACGAAAACAATCCTTAATTCCTGCTCGATTGATTCTGTTCCGTGTAAACAAGTGCTTCACGAACGGGTAAACTACACAAACAACACACTGAACTCGAATAAAAGAAACTCACAAACAGCTTCGAAGGTTATGGGTGTGATAACAACAAAAAAACCCTCTGCCCAAACGAGTTCTACATATTACTTCCGGTGCGGAAAAGCGAACGCATCAAAATGAGTGACACCGAAAGGAGATAAGAAAAAAAAACAACCAGCAGCTCGCCTTGGGAAATTTTGCTGACTTGGCCATACCAATGCGCTGTTTGACACATCTTCGATGAGTGTTTGGTTTTTTGAAGCGAAGGATGAGCTAAGGAAACCCCGTGAAAAAAAAGATCAATATTGAAACTCCAACGATCCGTTTGTGGTACCTCACTAAAGCGAAACGGGCAAGCGTTCCTACATAAACTCGAGCTCGCGCCCAAACCACACTCCATAAGCAACAAGTACACCGTGAAGGTAATGCCGTGGGGCTATTACCATTATCCAAAATAAAAAAAGACCCTCCGGGCTAACAGAAGGACTGCGCTTTACAACAACGTGAAGGTGTGAATTGGGTGGAGCGCCCATTGGAAAAGCGACCCGAGCTTCCCGCCTCAGCTTCTTCATTTTCGTTTGCCCCGCCAGCGTAAGTTATTGGTCCTTTTCACGCGCGATAAAATCTCAAGATTGGACCGCGTTCGGCCCCGCGGTGTTTGCCCAAAGATGGTCCGTCCTTGATAAGGCCGGGTGAGGCCGTTTAATTTTATTGTGAAATTTGCTATAATTTTTTAACAAATTTATCATCTGCCGGGCGGTGAAGCAGGCGTTACTACACCAAAGATGACTTCATTTTGTTGGAAGTTGGACCAATCAAAGAGAGGATTTCGCGAGAAAAAGCAGCATTACAACTAAAAACTAAAACAATAGGGAAAATTTCGAACAGTTCAGAAGAGGTTTCATTAATTTTTTTTTATAATTTATTGTAATTTTACAAAACAACGAGAAGAAAACTTCTTTATTAAAGATAGTAATATTAACGATAACAAACGAAGCCAAATCGTCAGCTTTTATTTCTTTTATATAGTCATTTAGGTCATTATGATTTTATTTCGTGTGTTTTATGGTCTTGTTGAATGTTTTACAATTAATATAAAATTCATGCAAATCCTAATTAATACAAAATTCATGGGATAAAGCAAATTTCAAGTTTGCTTCTATTTTTATTACACTCAACAAATGCGGTGTTGAAAATACGGCGAAGCCGTCATACTAGAAACTAAACAAATAAAATCCATGCTAAAAGGCGCAACCATTCTATTTTTTTTAATTTTGTTTTTGTTTATTAATAGTAAGTTATTATTTAATTATTTATGTATTATTTTTATCATCCAAATATCGCGAAATATTTCCATACATCGATTGACGCTCTTACGAGAATAACTTTTTTTCGTTGCAATTTTGAAATCCAATACCAATAGACAATGGACCATGTTAGTTGGAAAGAAACCGCGGAAAAAAATAATTGAAAATTTTTACGAATAAATATTTTATTCCGTAATAAAAAACAATATTTTTTGTACGTTTTTGTGACACGCGGTACAAGCATTCTCTCCACATTTGTGATGATTTTGGTCAGCTCAGAATGGTTTTAGTTTAGTTAAAATCAGTTTTTATTCTGCATTTGTTTAATTCTTTTTCCAGATTTTTATTACAAATTTGTTGCTATTTTTTCCATCCCGAATTAGAGAAATGGAGTACGCTATTTTTCACTGACATTTGTTACAATTGCTAGTACCGGAGATATGGTTCAGCGATAAACATTCTTTGACATTCATTTTATGTGAAATGACCAATGTTGGTAGTTGAAGAATTTTTTTACAACAATTATTAGAAGCATTAAATGCAAAAAATAGTGTTCATGTATAATTTATTTTATTTTTTCGCTGCTTTTTTGTTGCAAATGACGTTTGAGACCCGCTGACAACTATACGGAATCGCGCTGAGCACCAAACGTATTAACGTTAAACTTATCCAATGATGTTAATGTGTAAACGAAACCCATTTTTTAATTGGGAGCAATTAGATTAAAGGTTTACATATTAATTAATTATTTCCAGCAATGTATTTAACTTCTACAAACCCAAAGCTTACCTTCGAAATTCAGGACAAATCCGTCACTCAAACTTACAACCCCAAAAAAAAGAGCCCCAGTTTATTGGTGGCAAATGTTAAAGCAGTCATACGAAACTCCTTAAAAGCAGCAAGATTTTCTTACACTTCCCTCGAACCGCAATTCTGCTCACTAAACTATTCATTCTCCCCCAAACAAATAAACCATCGACATCCTTTTTCCGACCGTGTACGCGCTCAGGACGAACGTTGGCATCTCGTCACGTGATGGAATTGAGGAAATCTTTTCCACCGCACAAACAAAGTAACCGATACTTACAGCAGCAGCACTGTTCCTTTCCAGGTATTGCCAGTTTCCACACTCTTCTTCCCTCGCCACACACACACTCACACACACGCCAGCAACAAGCATTGTTCAGATTTATCCTTACCCTGCCTACCAAGTGACTTCCATCACCCAAAATGTCACCGTACGGAAGCGAACCATTTCCGGCGAAAATTTCCGTCCACGCTCTCTGTCTCAGGCAACCAGCGCACGTCCGGGTAATCCAAGCCGGGCTTTGCCTCACTCACTGCTCTCCGCACACGGTGTTAATGGGATCCATACAGCACGGGAAGTCCTTCACCTTTGCCGTGGGCTACTGAAAGAATGTGTGTGTGTCCCACCGTTTCGAAGAAACTGGAACACGGTGGTCTCACCCTGCCCACGGCTCGCTTTATAATGCTTCCCCTAAGCATCTAAGATAAAACGTGAAATGTTCACCTGCCGGTGCGAATGAACTAACCGTACACCACACAAGGACACCGACCGTGATGGTACATCCTTTCGCACGACCACTTCACAACACACTCCAACTACCCACATCCGGTCGATCGTCCGTCCCCGCTTCGGGTCCCTGTAACGAACGGGTGCGTGCCCGAAAAGTGTCCCCCTTCAATCGTCTTTTCGTCCTCTCGCTGTGTGGTACGGATACGGCACCAACAAGCAAAAAATTACTCACAGACCACCGGGGGATCCTTCGAACCTTCCGGGTCCGGGCAAGTGTCACCCCACAAGGTGGGCGGAACGGAGCACAACATCCGCACATCCGAGGTAACAACCCGTAGTGATGGTTGGCGACGTTTGACAGGGCACGATTTTCATTAGCCGGAGGCGGATTTTCCGGGCTTTTGCTGTTTGCTTGGCGTGCGTAGGAGAACAGCGCGAAATGATGAGCACCGAAGGCTGCGGTATCACCTACGTCCTCATATCAAAAGGGGACGTCGAGACAATGCAAGACGCTTTGAAAGCTCAGTCGGTACGCGAAAACAAGAACGGAAAGTTGTTTCTTTTAATTATGCTGTCGTTGTTTTTAGAAAGACGATTTTTCGCTAAAATTCCTTTGTTTTAACGAGCAAACATATGCTTTTATAATTGTTTTTTCCCTGCTGTGGCACTATAACTTCAAGAAATCATGAGGAGTTGTTTTTTTATATTCCTCACCTTTGTTTATTCATGTCCATTATTAAAGAAACTTAAAGCAAAAACCCTTGTGACATCATACTCCACTTTCCACTCCATGACATCTCTTCTATTTTATCGCATTTAATTTAAAAACACTAGTACCCATATAATTATTCTTCTCACTGTTGAACTTACAACTTTTACTTGAAATTTTATGCTTTATGCAGCAATTCCCAAGTGTGAAAATAGTTTCCTAAATGTTTAGCCAAGACTAAGCCAACAAATAGTGCGAAATATATTAAACTAATTTAAACTAAATGATAATGTTAAGTTATACAGCACGCAGTGTAACTATAAGGGTGCAAATTTTTAGAATAAACCAGCAAATCGAAGGAAATGATAGAAATGAATATAAATGTAGTTTAAATAAGCAAAAATGTATGATTTTTGTTAATTTAAATGTATTTTACTCACACAACTATTTCTTCCAGACATCTAAAATTATTTCAAACAAGCTAGTGATTAAAAAATGTGAAAATGTTCCTTTAAATAATAATAATATACAAATAATATACAATTAGTTTTCCTTTATTGTTTCTAAACTAGGATGGCCTAGAGTTAATTAATATTTTCAACAAAACTTAAAATAAATGCTAACATTATGTAAAGTAATGTGGTTCAGATGCAACAAAGAATATATTATATAACAACTACAGTGTACAGAGCGTTTGTCTAAATGCATTCGCACGAGAAAATAATGACCGCTTGTTTTGCGTGCTGCAAAAACTCCTTCCTAAAACTTTCCCAACTAGTTATTCTATTAAATTGAAACTATGCTGTGTCGCAAAACCCTGACAGCCGTGTCGCACGCCGTCCCATCCCTTTGCTCGCCTAACAAACACTGCACAAATTTCAAATAAAAAAAAAACAAACTTATTTTACTTCTGGTCCCTGTAGTTAGCAGTCTTCCGCGACATTTCTGTCCCGGTCCTGTGTAGCACATCTTTATTTTCCGGGCTCCCCTACCGGTGGTGGTAGTAGTTTTTCTAATTTTCTTTAATTTCTTTCGCCTCCCCGGCGGTCGCTTTTCTTTTCCAAGCCAAAAAGCAAAAAACTTTGCGCGTTTTTTTTTTGTTTCGTAAAACAGTCACAAAGTCTTTAATTACCTTCGCAAGTGACTGTTCCCGCCGGTTCGGTTCCCGGGACCACGATGCGGTCACATTTCCGGGTTGACATGCAAATCGAACAAGTCACGAGAGTTCACCATCGCGCTCTGGACGGCAAAGGGTGGACTTGCGGGTGGTCGTCCTTTTTTCGTTTTCCCCCCCCCCCCCCCAGTTTTGCAAGGAACGCAAGGAGAAAGGTATAAAAAAAAATATATCAAGCACTCCATACAAAACCAGGTCATCTCCGGGAGCGAACTTCCAAACCGTGAATCGCGTGTGTTTAAAGTCCCTCCTCCCCGGTTAGCTTCTTGGCCGTGCGTGAGTCGACGCCATCGCACGAAGCATCCCCGGCGTTCAACGTTTCGTGACAGTTGACGGTTGACAGCGTTTTTTGGAACGTGTGCAGTGAACGCCCGCTGCTTTCTGCGCTACTTTCCCTGCCGCGGCCAGGGCAAGATTATTTCGCGTGGTTCATTACAGTTTGACTTATTTAATTAGTCGCAAATTACAGCGGACTGCGGCTGGTGGGCTCTCGTTCCCCGTGTGTCATATGAGCCACGTTTGGGTAGGCTTTTGGGAGACACCTTCGCTTACACCGGGCTGTCCTTCAGCTGACACCATTAACCAACCGAAACCGGGGGGACACGAACCCATATGAGCTTGTTTCCGCCGAGCGAGCGTAATCACTGTTACACGTAACGCACTCAATCAGCCTGGCCGAGCAGGATTAGCCGTCCTGTTATTTGCTAGTCTTAAGTTGCTTTAGCCTTGGTTGTTTGTAATTTTCAAGGCTCCAAAGCACACTACGGCCCCAGCGGTGCTTTGCTCGCATCCGGATTATGCAAATGCGTATCGACTTCGTGCTCCGCTCGGCAAGAATGTTTTACGGCAGAAAATATTGGGAAGGTAGGTACGACCATCGTCTTACAACCTTCATCACATAGGAAGACGAATGAACGATCAACGAGTGTTTCAAAATTTTCCTCAGAAAAAAAAGCACTCACACACTCACACATCCCTCCACTTGTCCAGCATTGCCACGCCACCCAACAGCAACTAGAAGTGAATTGAGTTTGTGGGAGTTTAAGCGATTTTCTAATGCTTGTTTGGCCAAACATCTGCCCCCAAAAACGCTTGGAATGGGTTGGTTGGGCGAAAAACTTTTTCCGAGCAAATTACCCCATCCTCCCAAACAACACACACACACATACACGTTGGCATTCATTCCTTTCGTGCATTCTCTCCTGTAAGGTCCTTGTATGCGGACCACCTCATATCGGCCATCAGGAAAACCCCACGCAAAGTAGCGCCCACCTTTGCGTGTGTGTGTGTGTGTGTGCTCTTCGGAACTCTGACGACTCACAGGGTCCCACACTCACCAGCCGATACTGAAAGTTTTGTTTTATAATCTCTGCCACCACCCTGTGTGGCCCTCTTTTAGTTCTACCTCCTCTTCCCATTCCCATACCCCCCAAAACAACGTTGGCCCGGGTCCAGCAGGTGAGATAAACTGCTGAAAATTTTACGACCTGCCCAAGTTTTCCCAACCCCTCCCCTCAACCCAACTTTCACCTCCTTAATGGGAATGTTTATTTGTACTACTACTGCAGAGGATTAAACGCAACTCTTTTGGCCATGTTGAACCAGCTGGGTGGTCTCGAGGTTTTGGGGGGGAGTGTAGAATATGGCGATTAGCTCGTAGCCCAGCATGATAAGACCGGGATGCAGAATGAGACGAGCAGTAGTCGAGACGAGAGAAGAAAAAAAAAACACTCCACTTCAACATCCCTCCCGCTGCAGTCAATGGACTAACAGCAGCATCAAACATTTTGGTACGGAAATAACTGAAGCTGAATGGGATTTCGTCCATGTTTTTTTCTTTCTTACTTCTCTTGCTTTCTATCATTACTTGATCCACCCTTTTAGCCGCAGCTACTCTTGACCTTTTTCGGAGACCCTACTTTCGTGGGTCCCCACCCACCCCAATTGAACGTAAGTCGAACCGAAAGATAAAATTATCGTTCTGTTTGACCGCTGCTGTTGGCGTTTTGTTCTCGCTTTTAGGAACAAAAGAAACATTTTGCTTTTGAAATGGAAAGTTCAAACAGGTTCCGTCGAAAAGATATTTGATCATTTACGCTTGACGCGTTTCAGTTTCACACGGCATCGGTATTGAATTATTAATGGAATTGCTTCTTTTTGGTACGGAAGAGTTCGTTCGATTGAGCAGTTGCTGTTGTTAATCTGTAAGCAGATTAGAGCCAGGCAAGTGGGCTCATCCCAATAGAGCTGTGTGTAAGGCAGCGGTATCTTGCACGAAAGGATAAGTGTTCGATTCTCAGCAAAGTCCTCCTCGAGGTATCATCATATTTCAACTTTTGGACTAATGAAATATCTAATTAGGCTTTAAATGGATTAATGATGTTGTGCCGATGACTGACTAAATCATGTACTGATGTCGGATTTTTTTAAATAATGGAAAATGGTTAACCAAACTTATCCCTACGACACTTACTTCAAAATAAAGATACGGATTTATTAAACCTAAGTTTTGCCCCGATTCCGAAAAAAGGGAAAATGCATCTTTAATCCTTCCGTATACATCCCAGAGATCATGAAATAATTCATACCAAATAAATAAGATAAACTTTTGTATAAACCTTCGATAAACTTAAGTAAGATCTGCACGTGAAGCTTTTAAGCTGAGACTGAGACAAGTTGTTCACATAACACTTCTATCTGCAACGTGTAGTGACTAAGAATGATTTAAAAATAGAGTTGCACTCAAATGCTGATTAAAATAAGGAAAAAGTGCCCATAGAGTATTATATGTATGAGCAACATTGGTACACTATTTGCTGTCTGTATTTGCGAGGTTTACCTTCCAAATTATAAGATTACTCACATCGCCTTGTTTTGCAACTTCGGAACCTTTGTCATAGGCCTCTAGAACTCTTCACCACCCTTCTGTGAAATATTTTTAATGTTACGGTTTAAGAGGCATTTAATTCTTAATTTTATTTGGACTTATATAAACATTATTTGATTCCTTGTCCTCATAATAAGTCATTATTTGAGTGATTAGTATTGTCCAAAACTTCAAGGCCTTTTCAAGGTATTAAACTAAATATTCTTGTTTTTCAACAGTTGAGAGTCAGATGCGATCGATTGATGAACAGATTCCCTGGATGGACGTATAAAACAAAGTAAATATCCATTTCCGCAACTCACAATAAAATTGTTACTTCCTGCAGCACAGAGAGCTTACAAATATCCCCATCAGTATCAGCCATCTATCATTAAAGCTATTCCAATTTTAATCTAACCTGGCATGCGATCGAGCAAACGATTCATGCTGATACAACTGTCAATTACGGATTAAATTCCTACCGCAACCCATTTTCCCGGGCAGAATGTCATCCGAAAATTCGTCCCACTGGTCCTCACTCTCCTCGCCCTTGCCTGCCTGAATTGTTTACCGAAGCACACCATCCATCCCTTCCCCGTATCGTATCGGTTGCTGATGAATCACTATTCATTAAAATGAGCTGACTCTTCGAGCAACTTGTCATACACGAAGGCGAAGGTATCGGATTCCCCCAAACCCCGTCCCGTGTGTGTGGTGTGCACAATCAACGGGGCCCAGCTTGGGAACATTCCTTTCCGGCTTCGGGAAAAGCAAATCACGAACCAAAACCAGACAATCCTGCCTGATGTTGATCAATCCGAACATTCCTACCATCGATACTGGTGCCGTTTACGGGGGCCCCCAGAATTCCCGTTGTAGCGTGTCGCACGGAACTGGGACACAAGGGGGCAGGGGGGGGGGGGGGAGGAGGGGGTGCAATTCCAGACCAGACAAAGCTTTAGAGTCAAACAATTAATTACTTTAATTAAGTTACTCATCCGACATTCGACCACAAACGCAACTGGCTCACTTCCATCATGGAGGGGGGGGGGGGGTTTGGGATGGGAAAATGGGACGACGGATTTTCCTTACCTGCAATTAGAAGAACAAATGTGACAAAAAAAAACACAATCGTTAGCTTCTTCGGTCGTCTCGTTCGGTCGGCATTGCTTGAAACGCATGTTTATTCATTCGTCGAATTGATTAGATGAATGTATAGGCTGCATTAAAACCGTCCCATAATACGCACCCCCCCCCCCCCCCCCCCCTCGGGCTGCACGTCCCTTTCCATTTGGGACTAACCCAAATGTCCTAAATTATTCATTTATTCTTACGTACGTCTTGTTGCCGGACGCCCGAAGGCTAAAAGTGAGCAGAACCGGAACTGGTCAAAAATGTACCATAATGCTTCGAAACAAAATGGCAAAGAAAAAGGATAAGATTAGAGAGCATCGAAATCAACACGGACAATGTAGCGGACACAGAATAATAACACACACACACACATACACTCTCCACTCACCATTTTCTTTTAAGCAAAACAGGAAGACAAAGGCAAGAAGTATGCAATCACAATAACGCTTATTCTCGAACCACCGTTGACAAATCTTGATAGCATGGAAATGAAGATGCGCATAAATGAAATTTGACTCTTAATTAAAAATGGACCAGTCCAAGTTGAATTCAACTTCGGGCACAGACTTGTTCTACATTGCCCGCGGGCGATGGGAGGGGGCATGATAGCGTATCAGCAGCACGACCCACTGCACAAAGATGAAGAAAGTCAATTTATTCATTCATTCTAGCAGGACCGGCCGGGGAAATCGGTGAATGGCAATTTGTTTGTAAAACAGCGAAGAAAAGAAAAGAAACAAAAAAAAAACAAACTATAAAATGATCTATTTCCCAGCAAAATGGCAAGCCCAATTCGGGGGCCTGGTCTCTTTACCCTTTATGGCAGAAGAATATCCTTTAGTTTAATGGGGGGGGTTTTTTTTCGCCCAAAACAGGAAGGATTTACATGTTTATTGGTAAATGTTTTATAGTCAGTTGCTTTATGCTTATTTCGATGTGCTACCACTATCTTTAGGCAAATTGCTCAATTAAACCTTTGTTTTGAGGTTTAATTCCAAACTGTTTGGACAGTTTGATCGCTTCTTTCGTCGATAAAACGTCAGATGTATTTATAGTACATCTTACCAATACTTCACAAATGTTTAAACATTTTTGAACAGCATCAAGACACTCAACCACGTCAAATAAACATCTCATTTTAAACTCCGATCAGTGTGTTATGTCTTACGTTTAACTCAAGCGATAAAAACCCATCGTCAGCTTGATCGTATCACAAACCACCAGGAAAAGAAGCTTGCTCATCCGGTGCGCTCCAGTGTGTCATAAACTTCCCATCAGCGTACAGACCACCGTGACAAACCGTGATCATCAGATAGCATGAAACAAACCACGAAAACCATGCACTACACGATCATCGATTGCCGCTCGACACACGACCCTAATAAACATCTCATAGCAGGCACCATCATCCGTCAGGCGCCCTCAACAAAAGCCTTCGACGACTTCGACAATGTACGGTTGTTACCGAGACATTGATTTGGCGAACGGACGGAAGTTGCTTTTAATTACGCCACCCGGACCTATTCCGGCATGGAGTTGATTGTGCGATGCGGCGCTCGTGGCACGATTGTAAAACAAGCACCGACAGGGGCTGGGTGGTTTCAGTTTTGGTTTTTTGTTTTGCCTGGTGCTCGTAGGGTTGTAGGGTTCCGGGGGAGTGCCAGCCAGCTTTGGAATGCAACTGCAGCAGTGCCATTCTTTCGCCGCTGATGAGTATGCTGACGGGGAATGATGATCTCATCATTTCGGTGCTGACGGTTAAAAGTCACTCCATCGCACCTCATACGGCGCGCAATCAGCATTCACCGCCGTTGCATTGTTCGGGGGCAAGGAGTTTCATTACAACGTGCGATAAATGTGACGGGGTAATGGGTGTGTGGTAGAAGCCCATCCTAGACAATCAGAAGAACAATGCGAGAATGGATAGTCATTTATAGAAAAAGAGTAGCAATTAAAAACAACCTCAAGGTGAAGGATTCAAGGGAAGAATTTATTGTACTGAAAACTTCAACAATGGTCTAATTACTGCACGATGTAATCATTACCAGATGCAATTTAAATAATCTACTGTCGATATAGTAAATCAATCAACTCCAATGCAAACTACTTTGTTGGCTTATAAACTCGAGAATTCGCAGTCATAATCGTGATAAGAAAAATAGTCCTAAATAATACAAATTTTTGACACGACTCACATTGATAAAACATATCTCAGGATGTTCTTCAAAAAACGATTGAACAAAAACAAACTTATTGTTAAAAAAAGTAACTATTAAAAAACTTTTAAAAAACGATGTTATTGCTGGACATTTGTTAGTCCAACTCCGTAAAGGAAAACTGCTGAAAAAGGCACTATTTCACGGGATGCTATCTTTTTTTTATATAAAATTGATTTAATAAGAAAAAAGAAACGAATATTTAAATACTAACTTACAATTTAAACAAGGAGAACAAACAAAAAAAAACGGAGAAAACAAGAAACTAGGTTACAATGAACATTTAAGGACTTCTATATCAATCACAGCATTGTTGTTTCCAATAATGTGGATGATATAGTTAGCAAACAAACGTAGGATTAGGAACCGCTTACTTTTACTAATATTCATTAGTACAGGTAAGCGGAGGGATTGGAAAGAAGGGTTCAGGGAGGGGTCGATGTTGTGGATGGCTTGCAGCAGAATACTCCAGGCTGACGACACTCTGGAAAACAAGACACCAGAGCATTCTGTGCACGCTGATGATCCTCTATTCATCTTTAAAAATAACTCTCCATGCGCTATTTTCCTGTTTGTCAGTAGATAGAGAACTGATCTCTGTGAGGATGTAAGCTTTTTTGAGCTGATGTTGGCCCAAATCAGTTTTCAAATAATTTTATTTTGTAAGAATAGATAGTACAATCAACAGAACTTTCGGTTATATTACATTCAAGAAACAGACTATATAAGATATACCTTTTTTAGCATCACAAGGATTCAAAGCTCATCCCGATGTCAACAACCCAACTCACAGAGGGGCCTGAAGATGGGTCATCGGGACATAAAAAGTTTGTAAAAAAAATCTCTTTTGTAATTTATTCTTCCAAATATTTGTGACGACGCTTATACAGTCAATACCCGAGTTAAGCGATTCTCGACTTACGCGGATTTAAAACTTAACATTTCACTGAGTTTTATATACAGAATTACATTTTTAAAATGTTAATTTCAATAATACGTTACAATTCATTATTATAAAATTTAATTTTCATATAATTTATTGCAATTCTTGGAACAAATATTACATTCTTGAAAATAAATATTTGATTCCTGTATATCACATATAAACGATGTTTTAAAGGAAACTCGAGATACGCGCATTATTAGCGTATCTCGAATATCGACTGAATATCCTTATCTATAAAAACAATAAGTGGATGCTGCAACGACTACGGTTTCGACTCGTTGCAGTAATTCTTCGAAGCAATCCCTTTCTAACTGCGTCGTTGAATCGTTTTGTTGGAAATAGCTACGGCCTCATTCGATCTAAAACAGATGCCAGGTCTAAAACAGAGATAGGTTAGGACGTCCAGTGTTATTCCAATGATATGACAATATTGAGATCTTTCTACATTTTGTGAGTAATTCTAAAAACCTGCACCTTGGAACAGTTTTGGTCGCATGTAGCTCGTGAAGACCTTTTTATTTATTTCGAGGAGAATTCTCGCGAGAATACAAAACAAACTCGTTTTGAATTTTAAAACACATTGCTTTGCCTTTTGTTGAGCATTTGTTCGCTCTTCAAATGTCATACAGAACGCAAACAAAACCAACCCGTCGGTGTCTGTTGCATTCCACGGTTACGGTTCACAACCGATCATCAGCGAACGGCAATCGATTTAGGCCATAAAAACACGATCGTTCCGTTCCGCACAGGCACAGGGGTAAAGAATCGCAGCCACGAAACGGTCCCCAAGAAAACCGGTCACCCACATTTGCCTTGCCGCAAAAGGTAATTGGCCGTAAAAATGGTCGCCCGATCGCAACTTCCCTTCCACCTGTACGAGCGCAAGCTGACGATTTTCGCGTCAGCCAAGTGACGGGCCGGTCCTCGGTTCGGTGGATGAAAACACGCATTTATTAAGGTCAGCCGAGCGGGGTGTTGAAGTAGCCCATCAGCTCATGATCACTTTCTCCGCTGTTGTCATTGAGGCATGTAAAACTGATCGAAACAAATTAACGCAAATCGGGTTCTAGGGCACAACAGGGCGACGACGGAACGTTCAAAAACACGCCACTAAAATACACCTTTTTTAAGCGCAACATCGGTTTTCGATATGCTTCATTTGCATACCGGCCAGAGTGTAGCATGAGCATCTGATAACGTGCCATGCTTTAGCTGCTTCACACCTGAATTCTTCCGCTTATGTTGCGTGCCGCTTGGGATGATTTTCTCTCTTCATTTTCTGCTTCATCTGGCGCGATGCAAAGCATCCACGTATTATGCTTCACATCTCATTCTCCTTCCCAAACACACACACATACGAACACACAGCGAGGCGAACGAACGCGCTGAAGAAGTACCATCATCATTTCGCGCTTTCGCGGATCGGCTCAGTAACATTTTGGCTGCCGCATCGACGCCACGGCAGTCTGCGCAATCCGTATTTTTGTACTGCGGAAACAAAACACAACAGAAAAAGAGAGAGATACATACACGCACGTCGCAATTCCACAACACAAAAGTTATTAGATTTTGCATTGTTACATCTTCCAGCAGCTGGCAACACTGCCACCGTTAGGTAGCGCCAAACTCTTCGTGCGCCGACTCGTGTGAACGAGTTTCGTTGCGTAGTGCGTTTACGCGCGTGACTCAGCCGTCGGGCTGATAATGGGCACGGAAAACACTCAACAATTCCAGCCACGAACCAACATTGTAAACCGGACCCGGGTGGTGTAATTGCGTACGGGGAAGCTAGTGATGTGATTGTCCCGTCGACCCGTGGTTACCAGTGTGATCGTATTCGGAAGAATTTGTTGAATTATTGAACGGTGATTACCGGCGATTTGTGAGCGCACAGCTACCCCGCGCGCACAGGTGTTAACCTTCGCGCGAGATCAGACCGTGAACTTGATAGTTGCGTACGATGGCTCTCGTAATTCGTGCATGCGGTATGGTGATGGTGATGGGCTCGGGAGTGTGTGATGGAGAAACCTTCGCTCAAACGTAGAGGATGTTGCATCGGCGAGGTCCTTCATTTGTGAATACATCTGAAGATAAATTAGCGATCCGAGATTCAAGCTAGCAGGGTCTATACAATCAATCAAACTAACGATTTATAGCCCGGAACTACTTTGTTGTAGTTTTGTTTGTTTCGTTTTGCTTAAATGTGTATATTTATCGTAGAAGATCTTATTTAGATTGTAGTCTGTGGGGTTTTAACATTGCTGAACATCATTCTTCAACAAGTGTCAACAAGTGATTATAAACAATAGGTGCAGGGCCACGAGAGCTGACAAAATAATCAAGTGACAAAATCAGGTTGTCAACTGTAAAAAAAACCACGTTAACATAATGTCTTGATTAGTAAGCGGTGCTACAATTTTGTCACCATTTTGTCTGCATTTTGTCGTGGATTTTCTACAAAACGAAATTTGACAAAAGCTCCGGTTTGACAAATTTTGTCATCATTTTGTCAGCTCTCGGCAGCCCTGCACCTAATAAAAACTACACAAAGTTTGTCAAATCTTTCGATTTAAATTACTATTAGTTATATATATTAATGTTTCCGTAGCTAAAATTAAAGTTAGACACTAACACTATTCGTAGATATTCCTCTGCTTATGTACTAATGATTGTCTTGGTAGAGAAACGTTTAAAACCTGATGGAATATTTAGGTCCTTGCTAACGGGAGCTGGTCCAGATGACTTTCAATCCACGTCATTCGCTATATAAAACTAAATTTAAATCCAAAATATCATGAAAAATAGCCAAAAAATCAAATTTTGTGTAATATTAGTATATATTAGCAAGACTCTACTCAAACACCTTATTTACCTTTGCTCGATTGATTCGTTAAATATACTCAAGCAAATGTCTCGCATTCAAACAATCAAATAGCTCAGTGATGCTTCATCCTAAACGTGATGTTTATCGTTTCAAACCTCGTAAGTGTTGTTTTTCTTTTTAACTTTCACCTCTGGTGTCCATTTAAGAGTAAAAGCAAACAACATTTTCAGCCATTTTTAATGCAAGCTCACTGACATCCATCCACTTTCGATTGGAATGCACCGCAACTCGTGACCAGATCTTAACAAACAAATTCATAATTATGTCATCTGTTTGCGCGCGTACCACTTATCACATCGAGAGCTGTGAGCATCAACCGGGTACCGTAAGAGCACTCGTCGGTAATTAATGAGCTTCCTTATCGTGCGACACGGCTCATACACAGCCTGCTAATTTGCATCAATTAACACTCGTCAGCCCTTTTTTCAACCGTGTCCACGACCCGTTTGGCAAACGGAAGCCACTTGAGATGATACCCTTGCCCTTGTGGGTATTCCGAAGGAGAAAAAAAAACGAGAACCTCTTACACCTAACATACTCCTTAATTGAACTCCAATAGTATCTAACTGGATGCACATGACCTTGGCGATCTCGAACCCTCCCGGGTGACACACATTTGCAACATCTGGCAACGTCAACGTCAGACGACACCCTCTGTCAGAAAGCACCACCATAATGATGCCCCATTACTCACCGAAACTAAATCAAATCTACAGCTACCACCAGCTGTGATGTAGGGGCTAGGGTAGAAGATGCCGCGGGAATGGGCCCGTTTTTCCCAGCTGCGGGAAATGGCTGACATTGACATATCGTTAAGCAGTACGCTGCTCGCACAAATCAAGGTCAACCAGCCCGGTGTTGGCCCGTTCCGCAGTCGCCTCAACGTCACTACCGGTGCGTGTTTGTTGTCATCAGCTCATTCGGTGGGCTGGAGAAAATCTTACCCGAAGATATGTCAAAGCCGAAGGTAATGTAAGGAAAAGCCCCACCGCAGTAAGCCGCAGTTCCCGCAAGATCGATAAAAATAATACAAAAATGCCGTGTGTTCCGTTCCGTTCCTCTTCTTCCAGCGTCGCGACTGACTTGATCTTGGGCGGTACTGACACCGGGATCATTGCGACCACCTCCCTGCAGCCACTTGCTATTTGCCCTTAGTAACATGTACCATCATTGCTTCATGCCTATTTTCGGTGCCGAATGTTCGCTGCTCATTTGCATCTTCTGGAGAACGGTGGCCTGCTTTCGGTGGAAGTAGAACACAAGCGCGCACAGCGCATAATGGTGGCCTTTGAGTGCCGCCGCTGTATGTCGGAGGGTAATTGTCGGTGGAACCAGCAATTAGACTCACCTCGGAACGAAGGGAAGGGTTGTCTTTTTTGGTAAACGATTGCGTATGTTCCGAGGAGAGTGTGAACAGAATGTGAAATGGGCAATTTGACAGGCACCGACATAATTTTTAAGCTTCATTATGTGAACTATATTATCATCAGGAACAGTGAACTTATTCACATATTTTCTAGAAAAAAAAGACCTTATTGACAAACTATTTCAAACGCCTCAATTTGCTTCACTGTTTGAAAAAAGAATTAGAAAACACATTACACGCTGTATGAAATGTTCATTGGACAAAAAAATTAACAACCTGACACTAATTTCGCCTGTTCCAAGCGATGTCAATCTTCCCACTCGAAGTCAGCGGACTAGCTTGTGCTCTAATTTTACCACAAGCACACAGCAAAAATCCATCATATGAAATCATTGTTCTCACGCGCATTGACGCACGTCACGAAGCCGCAGCGGACAGCGTGCACAAAAGCGGCGTGAAGCTGAATGAAAGTATCGTACACACCATCGCCGACACACTGCTCCAGCAGAGGTTTGGCGCGAAGAAAAAAAAAGCGCAACAAACCGTACAACAAGTCAACTGGCAGTACGGTTCAGCTAATGTTAACTTGATGAGTTTACGATTTCGAAAGCCAAAGGTGCCGAAACCTTTGCATTGTCTGACGAAACGATGCACATCTTGGCGTACCGCTGTGCGGAATGAACTAATCGAGCACCGGTCCATGGTACGACCGATGGATTTATGTGCGCAATCAAGCATCCAGCAGAACGTTTGACATTTGCAGGGGTTTTTTTTTTATTTTGTGGAACGGAAAATCAATAAAGCCTTGCATCCATCAAATCGTGATGATCGTATTTCCCTGCCGTTAATGCGAGTCAGTCTACTGGAGTCCACTTGTTCATAAATCAGATATTGCCGGACTTTGCAATTACTTTGTAGTGCTTCTCCGGTCAAAGTGCTTCTGGGACATATAAGAACGTTCTCCAGAACTGGAAACAATCAGTCTGATGCGAATGGGGAATAATATCTTGCAAAGTGCATTACACGCCAATCAAACACATAAATTTATCGGTTTTAAAGTCCCTTGTTCTCAATATCCTGTTATGTCTCTGAAGTGAAAAAGTCAAGGTCTCAACGAGAATTCGATTCTGAACGTGCGAGATGCTAAGAGCTACTCTTATCTTCTTCACTATGGAAGCATCGAAGGGATATCTCAATTACAGGGTTCACACACCAATTTGGTCATCGCAAACCCACTATGGATGCCGTCATCCACAGTCACTTTGCCACCGTAAATACCTTTTTTGGTCAGCCTGATTAAATACCTTTTTAAAAATTTTATTTAATTTTATACAATTTATATTAATTTTACAACTTATTAATCAAGTTTTAAATTATTTTTCAACAAACTTGCGCTAAATAAAATAAAGAAAAGTATTTTATAAGTTTTAACTTCAAAAATATAAATTTGAAAAAATAAAATAAAAGAACATTTTTCCGTGCAGCCAATTTGATGACCGATTGGTTGTGAAACCCTGTAACAACAATTAATAACAGTACTTTGATACTAATCTCATAAAATAAAACACATTCATGGTGGAAAGGAGTAATTAAAGTACTCACGAGGAATAATAAATTCTTAATTTAAATAATATAGCATCTCTTGGAAAAAAAAATGTGCTCATCCATTGCATTGCCAAGAAGTATGTTTATGCCATTACACTTCGAAGAGCGAAGAAGCCTTACCTTACCTGCAAGATTAACAAATTATTCATCATTAATATTAATCGTCAATTAAACCTTTGCGAGGTATACAAAAAAAAACCCACCGAACTAATTTGAATACCCACACGACCGGCAAATCGATCTAGCCACCCTTTAAAAGAGAACCCCGTCATCTCAGAGAGTCAGCACAAACCCCTCCGCACAACGGAAGCGAAAGCGCTCGCACAACCATTGACCGTCCGCAGCACAGCTGCAAACTCTGGAACGACGCGTCCGCTGCGCGTCCAATGTGTTTGCCTTTCGTACTAAATGTACCCCAGTTTGTGCGGGTGGCCAAAAGTGCGTAACCGTGTTATGGGGATGGACAGACCAATGGTGTGATGCGTGGGGCAGAGTGAAAAGGCAAACCAGAGTATGAGTATAAACAAAAAAAAAACAACCCCCCGCCATCTATGTCAACCTCAAGTGAAACCGACCTAGGGGAAGCCAAAAAACCGAAATTTGACTTTGAAACTGTTGTGGGATGCGGGATCGATTGTTTCTTTTTTCCTTTCCTTCTTTACACAATGGAGCAAACAGACTTTTAAACGTCAAAATACTTTTTGTTTTCTTTGACCCCGTATTGACTGACCATTTTTTCGGTTAATGTTTTTGTTTGAGTTAGGCGCAGACTCTTTTTGCCGTCTATCCAGAACTTTGTTCCTGATAGCAACTCAATCGATTTATTTAAAGATTTTTTTTGTAAATAAAGATTACTAAGGTAATGTAAAGAACAATTAAATAACAGCGCTTTAAGTTTTATCCAGAACCATCCCCTGTAGTAAAACCACTCTAAATATCCAAGTTACCAATGCCAACAACGTCATGTACTAACAACCATTACCCCATTTTTTGCAACATATCAATGCTATACAGACAGTTCCCGGGATTCTTTTAAACGCGGTTTTTCGAAACTTGACAACTGAGATAGTTTATAACACAAAATCTAAGCAAAATGGTAAAAAATTGGTCAAAAATGCCTTTCTATGTCATATAAATCATATGTTTTTAAATTTATTTTAATGTACTGGCAGTCCCCGAGATACGCTATTATAGTGGACCGCTAAAACCCGGAAAAAATCCGCGTATCTCGAATTTCCGAGTAAGTCGAATCCTGGTACAATTTCGTTTATGCTTCAAAGTCACAGAGTCGACTTCCTTCAGTGCACTTAATCTATTCCGCGAATCAGGTGATTTTTAGAAAGAATATATTAAAATAAGTTAAAAACAAATGTTTTATATGACACAGAATAGTATTATCAAATAATTTTTCACCTTTTTGCTTAGATTTTGTGCTATAAACTAGCTCAGCTGTCAAATTTCCAAAAATCGCGTATCTTCGAATCCGCGTATAAGAGGAACCGCGTATCTCGGGGACTGCCTGTATTTACTAATATACCTGTATTCAAAATAAGCCTCATTGACTGAATAAATTAAGTAAAAAGAAGGAAGTCGACGCTATGACTTTGAATAATTATCGAAAATCCACGATTCGACATACGCGAATTTTCCCGGGTCATAGCGCTCCACTATAAACAGCGTATCTCGGGAACTACCTGTACTTTAGTAATTCAACAATTAAGTATAACTAAAAAATACTAACACGATGTTCATAAAATTTTACCAAATAATTCCGTGCAGCGGACACATAGTGCATCGGGGTGCCATAGTTCTGTTTCCATTACCTCCAACGCACCAAAGTCGAGCGCTTACGTAGCTGCTTGCTTCGGGTGTAAGTGTAGTAACGAATTAGTCACTCCGCAGACCGGTCACTGTAAAGCGGCACCGTACAGCTGGCAGCTCTTCCCAGTAGCAGACGTCACCAGTGCGTCTTATCAGTGCGTCCAAGGTTGTTCGCGAGACATTAATAACGCGTAGCGGAAGATAGTTCGCGAGTGGCTGACTGTGGCTTTTGTTTATTTTCCACGCCAACTGCATGTACGGTGACGCGTACCGTGACCAAGGCAGTACCAGCTGAAGAGTGAAACGTTCCTTTGGTGAGATGCGTTTGGTTCGCGGAGAGTTGGCAATGCGTAAGAGAGCGACAGTGAGTCGCCCATAGTGAGCTTGAACTGGCCGAAGGGAGGGGGGGATTGCAACTCACTCTGCTCACGCTCATCGCGCGTCGCCTAGCTTCACCGGTTATAGCTCGCGTCGGATCGATGCCACCGTTCAGTTCGCTCGACAACCATCGTCTGGCAGGCAGGCGACAACCAAACCGGCACCACCGCTTGTGATCAACTCAACGCGACCGTTCCGTTTTGTGTTGTGGTGGGCTCGTGCACGTGTATACTCTCCTTCTGTTGTGTGGCAAAAGCGTGAAAATTGTAAAAACAAATAACGACACTCACCACGCGACGCCGTGAACCGCGAAACGAAACAATATCCGTCACTGTGCGCTATTATCTTCGCACTATCTGAAGAGAGTGTGTGTGTGTGTGGTGTGTCCAGTAGCAGCATCCAGCCTGAACCGTGCCCATCGTCCAACCCACCGACCTGAACCCATCAAGCATCAAGGATGAGGAATAATCAACACCGAAATCTTGCCCTTCTGGTGGCATTTTGTTCGTGTTACAGTAAGTGCAGTAAAACGTGTACAGAGGACGCACCCAACCCAATCCGTTGGCGGTATCAGCCGTTAACGCTCGATACCGGTATCTTCACACACCAACCGTTGAACATCCAAACCAGTTCAACCCGGCCCCTCTTTTGTCAGCATTCGCCATTGTTGTTGCCGGTTGTTGTTGTCTTACGGTGGTGTGCAACTTGAGAAGTTGACGCAACATAAAAAAACAGACACACACGAAACAGATTCCGCTACTAACCTTGAGAACCTGCCCCTAACCAAAGGGGAAACGGCATCTGTTGCTACCTTTAAGCGAAAAGTCGTCAATAACGTATCGAGTATGTGTTTTTTCTCGCTCCGCATGATATGCTGAGGAATACTGCTCACCAACCCAAAGCAACCACTTTCACGTTCACCTACTGCGTCGCCTAGAGTCGTGCTAGCCGACGAAGAGGATTTACTTTCTTTCGGAATGTGTTCTAAATTTAGCCACACGGCATCATGCCGCGTTGACACTTCTACGAACGATGCTGATTAACGTGCATTCCGCAGGCGTCATCATTTTCCCAGCAGCGTTCGTTACTGATTTCCTCACATACTTACACCAACGCCTTGCGAGAAACCTTGCGCAAGAAGGGCGATAAGAAACCAAACGCCTTGCGCGCACCGTTTCTTATCAGCAGGTGTGTGTTAATTAAAATTGAAAAAAAACACACTTATTTCCGCTCCTGAACGTCGATTCATATCTCACCGGAGACGACTTTTTGAGTTTTTATATTGATTTTCAAACGTCAGATCTACCTGTGGGCTAAATATTATACGGTAGTGTTCAAAATCAAGTGTAATTGTTTAACGCAATACATTAAATCATGGTGATCATGGTAACGTTTTCCTTATGACCAAGAAGCAATGTTATGTCCCATTTGCTAATTTATATTGAGATAGCGACATGCAGCAGCCATTCCTATCAACGACTTCAACCCATCAATTATCAATTTTTCACTTTGTTCAAGCGAAACGTCTTGTTGTTGGTAGAAAATGAAAACAACCATCTTATATTCGTAATACTCTTCTTCCTAGAAAGATGTAGTACTATCAGTTACTATCAGCTATCAGTGCCATAAGTATATTACAGCACAGCACATTACGCCCTTTGATGATAAAGAGTATTATTTCTATTGTAGTAATAAGTTTACACTTCAGTACAGTCAGTGCCACAGAAATTCACGTAATTCGAGTTTCCTTTATTATTTCTTTAATATTTAGTATTCAGCGATCGAATTCTTCTTTCCGCGTTGCGAAGTACATAAATAATTGATATTATTACGTCGATTTCAATATTTTTTCTATTCCATTTTTATATGCATTTTGACGTTTCCGCTTTCATCTTCCCATACAAATTGGCAAAAATGGATTAGATTGCTTCCCTAATGAAAGCTTCGATCAGATTCTCCATAAATGTCAAAAGAAACTATTTTTTTTTACTAGCAGGTCGTTTACTAAACTTGTTAGGCCATGATTCACGTAAGCCAAAACTGTAAAAAAATATTTTATTTTATAAAAACAACAAAAAAGGATTATTCAACCAAATTTATAATTAATTTAAATAGCCTAGCTTATAATTTAATTTGAAGTTGACTTTCTAGACTTTAATCAACTTTTCTCTATCTGTGGTTACTTAACAATGATCCCTTATGTCAAAATGACCTGGATTAAGTGACAGATACAAGCTGACAGCTTAAGCTTTTTAACTTATAATATGAGCTGTCCCAAAATTTTCTGTGAAGAACTAAGTTGAATTGTCCTTATTTAGATGAGAGATATAGTAGTTAGAATACAAACTTGGTCTGGATCTTAGTACTATGGAGCAGTATGTTCCGTATTCTGACAGCTAAGCTGTCAAAAGGTGAAGTTTTAACATCAAAATATATTTCTTCTTATTTAATTGAAGAAATAATGATTGATTAGTATATACAAGAACCCTAGATGGTATCGCAGATGCACTGTAGGTATACGAGGTGTGTTATTATTATTATAAACAACCATTTTCATCTCATTTTGTTTTGACTCACGTCTCGTCGAAAACAAACAGACACTTAAATTAATTTAACCTTTCTATAAACGGTGTGCGACAATAAATTATTCCAGTTCATCAAGGCATCTTCATTGACACGAACATCAAACCACCACCATACAATTATCATATTAAGCCAGTGGAAGATGCATTTTTCGATTAAACTTCTATCAGCTGAAGGTAATCAAATATACCAGCGCTATACAAAATGTCAATCCCGTGCGCATGCCAGCACACCCACTATAACAATGCGCGATTCGTTTAAATGGGTGAGGCTCGCGTCGTCTGAAGCACGTTTCATTCTTGTCGTCGTGTAAGCAAACCAATCGCTTCTTCGACTGAAACAGTTGTGCTAGCACACATTTCTCCCCCGCCGGTCTTCGAACGTTTGCGTCGAAAGCACACACTCAACGTTGGTATTGAGTTGGGACGCAAGGGACGTAGTTCAACTTTATGATTCATCACCATTCGCGCCATACAGTGGTATCTTTGCTTTCTTATCACTGTGCAAACCACGATCGGAATACATAAATACGTGTCTAAGCTGGAGCTGGTTTACGGTTTCAAATGGCTCGCATCGAGTTTTCGGTTCCGCATAACCTTTTTGGCGCGGTTGGACAAAGAACGGGACTGGTCAAAGCCGAAGCATAAAAAGTCCTTCCCAACGTTGGACACGAGTCACGATGCATGTGTCAATTTTTTTGTTTGCTTACTTTCAAATCGATTTGCCAAATTTAGCTTCCTAAGCGTCCATTTTAACGCAAGACGCCAAGTGGCAGTTACGTACCAACCACCGGCTGCTGCTGGCGCATTTCTCAGCGCGTTCACTTTCAATCTCTTCGCTTCGCGTTTTGCACGCCGTTACAATGTGGGCAGTATAATAAATCATTTAATTTGGTGTATTCTGTGCGTTCATTAGAAACATATGGTTGTGGTTTTGCAAATGATACGTCAAGTCCCTCTCTCGCTCTCTCTCTTTAACCTTCGCAACTCATAAAACTCGTCTAAGTAGAAGCATCTGGCCCGACAAACATCCACAGATTGGCGGAGATAAATTCAAATGGGTTATCATAAAACCAACGGCACAAAAAATGAACGTATGGCTGCATCATTTTTATGCCACAAAAGCAACCAAAACTGATTGATACATATTTTTGTGATGCACTTGCGAAGTTTAACTGCCATCTCTTAACACCCAACTGCAGTTGGATAATACAATTTTGTATTCAAGCATCATACAGCAAGCTTCTTCAGCGTGCTTCATGCTAACGAACACATGGTTATGTTTATGACTCAAGCTGTAACGAAATTGCCAAATTTGTCTGAGAATGGCAGTGGAAAATCAGACTGGCAAGCTGCAACAGAGACTACACCATCTAGCAAAGCATTTTGTTTATTTCCTCTAGCAGGTAATTTCCATTCCATCCGGCGCACGAACTCTGCGGTGAATAAATAAACAAATCCATTCGCAAGATGCTCCATTTCTGTGGTGTTTTCGCCAGAAGAATCTATTATCGGAACCCTGGAATATTTGGGTAAAATCGATGGATATAATGGTGTTTGGTGAGTTTGAGCTGTAAACGATCAATATCTTAAAGGTGAAATAATTGGAGGTAGTCTCCAAACTATAACACAATGTTCAAGAAATAGCCCTACGAAGTCTTTACAAACCATAATAAATTCTAATAAAGTTAAACTTTATGCAAGATTCCTTGGAACATCAGTAAAATATATCTTCATAAACATTGAAGATAACTTAGAAAATGTAAAGCACCGCATGTCCAAGCACCTTCTTATGTGTCATTTTTAATTTTCCAAGACAAAAACAAATATTGATTCATTTTTGATACCAGAACCTCAGGAGTTCTAGCTCCTTGAAGCTCATCCTATATTGGAAAATGCATAACATTGCCGAGCGTGACGCGTCAAGTACCCTTTGGTCTTAATCCATAATTCCCTATTTGCATTTCCCACTCACTTCCCGTCTGTACATTGATCTTTCCGCTACCCTTTGCCGGCTGGTTTAATTCCAGAATTGGTAAACTTGGGTGCGGTGCTACGCGATCTAGTTAAGATACAAGTGTAACCGAGTGTCGAGTCATATACCATACCAGTCAGTTGAGATCATCCAATCTCGCGGTGGCGTACACTCCGACAGCGCCACTTGAAGAAACGGGAACACCACCATCCGACGGTTTCCATCTGGCGTCTGGCGACCTTCGCTGTGGTCCCGATATAATTATTACAACAATAGACACCCCGTCAGAAGTGTGGGCATTAAGCAGACCCGCAAACACCCAAAGCCCTTGACGCGAATGAACCGCCAAGGGTTGAGAAAATCAATATTGACTCAATTACGGCAACACCGTCCCCGTTTCGTGTGGATCACTCACGCCCATCTTTACCTTCCTTTTGCTTTCCAGGTCTGCTAGCACCAGTACAGTCGCAGCACATAGAAACCGTGCCGTCGTCACCCTCGTTCCACGCACTGTACGAACGCAACGTGGATCTTCTCTGCCGGGCGAATAAACCCCTGGACAATTGCCAAGTTCAGCTTCCCGGGCCTTCCTCCACAACGTACGACGTCGACAGTTTGCCCAGTGGCGTCAAGCGCATCGGGGACGGTTCCCGCGGTGAGTGTGGTGTGCGGTTGTCTACGGTCACTTCCGAACGGTTCGGCAAGTTCGTCTGCAAACTCACGATCGGTGGCGAACAGCATGAGGCAACGATCGAGCTGCGGCAGTTCGTGGCACCGCGCATTACCGACCTGAAGATCTCCAAGTACACGACGCTCGTGGACAATGGCATCCGGGCGAACCAGATGCTGAAGGCGCGCTGCACCTCCCGGATGGGCCTGCCGGTCTCGAACCTCACCTGGTTCCTGGACGGCAAACCGATCGACGAGAGCCTGCTCAAACCGGCCCAGATTACCACCGAAATGCAGGACCAGAAAAGCTTGAGCACCATCCAGCAGGAGGTGAACATGTACGTCACACCGGAGCAGAACGGTATGGTGCTGGAGTGTGTGGTGAATCATCCCGCGTTTAGAACCGAGCAACGGTCCTCCCTTCCATTAAACATCAAGTGTAAGTAGTCCGGGTGGTTGTATATTTCAATAGTTACTGGTTTGGGGTGGGTGAGTTGGACCTCTGTCAAAATGGGTGAGTCATAGCTATTTGGTTGATCATGCAAGAGATACGAACAAAGCTCCATGGGAATCTCCGATTTCTTTGGCTATTGAATTGGTCATCGATGATTTCTTCAAACTTTGGACTTTCAATCAGATTATTAATTCAGTATTGAAGTTGAAGTGCTTCATCCATTTAAAGGACGGTTGGCCTATTATAGTTTCAAAACAATGTCAGAATTCCTTGAGAGAATTCCTCAAGGAAATTACATCACTAACGAAGATTTCAAAGCATCTTTCTTATCTGATTGGCAAAGAAAACGTTTAGTTTGTTAATGAAGTCATTCGAGTGTAGAAAAAATAACTTCCCAATTTCCCAAATCCTATAAAATGTAAAGATATCTCCGTGTTACGGCCCAATGGTAAAAAAGTATTTCCGTTTTTCGGGTTGGATATTACCATTTGCGTGCGTGTGTGTCCCAGGTTGTGAGTTTGAGGTCAATAAAGAGAGTTACTGTTGCAAAACAAACTCCAAACAAGCGAAGCACTTGGAAGAAAACGTGGTTTTACGATGGTCTCCAAAATAAAAAAAACGGCCACTATAAACATCACGGTATGAATTCCAATGGAACTCCTTGGAGCAACAAGAGAACAATAACGAAAGGAGCCTGGAGGAGTAGTAAAACCAGAAATGAATGCTTTCTTCCACCGTCATCGATGGAAGATATGGAAATTTTGGGGCAACATTATTATTGCGTGGCCGTTGCAAGTTGGCCTTGTCAGTTGGCCGCTTACAAATGTATCTGATGCTTTTCCAATAAACGTGACACAGCAATCGAAACGTTACGTTGATATTGTGGCATTTTAAATTACAAAAGTTTGTTAAGAATTGTCGACCTCGCTGCGACTAATTACTGGGGAGAGGAATTATTTACCCAGCTGCACATGCACTTTACGCAAGGAACCCCCTTCTTGATGCAGCATGAAATATTCATTCACCTTCCCGATTTCGCACAGCAAAGCGTTCTCCGAGCGGGCACCGAGTTTACTGCGGGGGCAGCAGCAGCCTTATCGAACCCTGTCAAAGTTTACATGAGCTTCTAATGAACGGACAAAGGGCCGTTTTGTGCATGTGTGGCTGATTATTCGTACACATGTCGTTTGATCTTACCGCTAGCAGAACGGTACTACGGTACCGAGGAACCTTGGGCGACACGCAATCCCCATCCGGCTGTGGCTACAGTTCGGAGAATTTACAAACAGCATATCTGTCCGACTCCAACTCCGGGCCGTCCGTTGAATTATGTTTCATTTTCTGCCCATCCCATCTCTGTTTTCCATTTCCGGGTAACACAGTCGCACCGGAAGCGATACCACACATCCATATCGATGAGCTGCCGGCAAGCGGAAGTGCATCGGTCAACATTACCATCCATGCCAACCCGCAACCCATCACCCGCTGGACGGTCAATGGGCGGCTGATAAAGGAGGGCGAATCGATCGACATCTACCAGGCGTACATACCGCGTCCAGCATCCGTAAGACGCACCGCCAAACAGCTAGCAAATGGTTTCTTCCCCCCGTACTGATCAATGTATCGCAACGGCTTGCATTCCTTTTCCAGAGTAAGGGCGAGTATACGGTGCTGCTGAAAAACAACGACTGTGCGAAGGAGCGTGCGACGCTGTACACGCTCGAGGCCACGAACGTACTCGGCACGCAGACGTACATCATCAAGGCGGTGCGGGTGGACGATGCCGGCACGGAGGTGATCCGGAACGATGACTACAACTACCACGATGACAGCAACGGATCTACCTTCTGGCTGATAAGCGTCTGGACGTTCTTCTGCTCCGTGATGGCTACACGTCTGTTGTGAATCCACATTGCGCCCTTCCCAACCCCCTCGAAACAGTCGTAACAGGGTGGCTTGAACGCCCGGCCAGATGTTGGTGGATGGCCGTGGCCTGTCTGAGAATATTACCAAACGAGGATCCGTAACCATGGGCTTTTGGCCGGTGATGGGGCTTTGTACAGAACGGCTACACAGGGTGTTTAGTGGGTGTGGGGTGAAATGAGATCCTCTGTTCGGTAATATTCTCATTCGGCCAGGTGGTCATCCCCAGTAGTGCAGGGTGCACTTGTCGATTTGTAAATTATGCAAAACAAAACCCGATCCGTATAGTTCCTGCAGTTAAAAAAAAGTATTTCGGTGAAGCATAAGGCTCGTCACGCTAAACAAACAAGAAAAAGCTGAACTACCTGATTCTATCCACTCGTGGAGTGGATTTACCCAAAATTCTTTAGCGCTTCTCTTACCCATCGTGTTTTTTTTTGTTTAATACTAGAATAAGGGAACGAGCCGAGCAGAGTGGAAAACCGACAAGCCAAAAGTGAACTGTGTGAGTGTGTGCGATAGTGATCGTAGAAAGTGATGGGGAAACCGCATCCCGAACAATGAACGTGATTATGGAATGGAGACGCCATGGAGTTGCCCGATTTGGGAAGCATTTCAATACCGCTGCACGTGTGCGAAGCGAGATGTGTTTAAAAACGGAAGCATTATTTATTTGTATTACTCTCTCGCTCGCTAGGAGCAAATGCTTTAATGAAGCTAATAAATAGTGCGCGATGTCTAAAGGTATCGCAATCGAATCCGACGAACGGAAATTTGTTAAGCGGTATTCGTTTTAAAATAAAGTATTATATGTCGTTTTTTTTTTGGTCAAACGTATTAAATAAGAATGCGATACAATAAACAGCTAATACTGATCAGTATTGTAATGGTAAAGTACTTAAAAGGAATTTTGTTTCGTTGAGT
This sequence comes from Anopheles moucheti, assembly GCF_943734755.1. NCBI lineage: Eukaryota > Metazoa > Arthropoda > Insecta > Diptera > Culicidae > Anopheles > Anopheles moucheti. The sequence goes on along the minus strand of NC_069140.1, from coordinate 85,826,763 downwards.
AAAGGCCCAGTGATGACTGTAACTGCTGTATCAAATAGAATTTCAAACGAAGGGTTGTTTGTAATGCTGATTGCATACCCATCAGGCGTATAGCGGAGAGATGGATAGAGCAGCGTTCAGGGGTGTCAAAACCGTTCCCAATTTAAGCATAATAATTTTACCATTTATCATAGAGACGTCGAAGAGTTCTGTAAATTTTAAAGTCGTTTCCTCAATTAGTATTTCCTTTTTATTTATTTTTTATTTCAATTGAACTGCAAGCTTGTTTACATACATTAGGTTTTTAAAGTTTACCATTGTTGGTGTGAGAATTTCTTGCTAAACACGTTAAGCACCCTGTCAAAAATAGCAATAATTATCGTGGAGCTGCTGTCAAAGCTTACATGGCTTTTTGTATAGCACATCACCCATTTTGAGATGATACGGCCAGGCGGTAACTGTTGGCATCGCCCAAATCTAGGTGATGCGGCGCTGAACGTGTTAAATGCTGGATGTGTACAAATTTATGTATATTTTGAGCGGTTCTGTTTGCTGCTGTATTTTAGATTGTCAGAGGAACCATTTTACGTGGTTTATTTAAAATTGCTCTATATCGATTGTATCTAGAGCTAGGCAACATGGTCTAAACCTTTATAGTTTCATAATTTCCTTTAAGTAAATGATTCGTTCATCAAACAACGAAATGAACGAAATAAATGATGTAAGAATTTTGAGCGACAAAAGAACGAAAGAACTGTACCAGTTCGCTCAGTTCTTTACAACGAACGAACCAGTTCGTCCAAGCTCTATCAACACTAATGATTTTCTCATCTCTACTTGTCGCAAAGTGCTCTTGTCTTGAAATATTTCGTGCATCTTTTCCTAACTGATCCTTGAAACATTAACTCCGCACTGCTTTATCCTTCCAGTTTCTCATAACACTACTTCAATTTCAAACTTCAAACAGTCCAAAAATAACGTTCTGAACTTTCATGAATTGACCTTCAAATAACGCACATAAACTCGATCACAGCGCTTAAAGACAAATTTCGAACCAAATGCAGTTCTCCAGTGCTATACGCACGGCACTTTATAAAGCACATGATGTCATAATCATTGACAATCGATTCTAACTACCATTCGCCATCAAACGTTCTCTTTTGCCTTTTTATTCGTCCACGAAAAAAGATCGTCTGTTGGTCGATCCATTACTGGAGGGGTCAGCGATAGAAATGGACATCCGCGCACACCCGGGGATAAACATTACACCACCGCAAACGATCATTGGTTCCGATTGAATTTAATCGGTCCTGCTTGGGGGTGAAAATAAAAAAAAAAGGCAAACACACACACCCCTCAAAATGGTCACTTGGTGCGTGGCTTCAAAACTACCGCCCAGCGTACCATTTGCTTCAGCAGCAATCATTGGAGCTGTGACCGAGAGAGGGGGCAAAATTTCGCCCATCTAACGATCAGCATCGATCGATGCAATCGACCCAACCACCGGTACCATAAAACGATAAAAAAAATACTTCCTTCCGTTCCACCGCCACCGTTTGTAGGATGCGCTGGAAAGCAGGTTTAGCACGCTTGCGTATTCCCCTGGCTCGAATCTTCGCGAATCCTTCCATACAAAAAAAACACAATACACCTAAAAAGTCCACCACATCAAAACCCCGGTTTTGGCAAGTCGAAAACCCAGCAAAACCGTTTCACGGCCCTTCCGGCACGAGATTCGTGGGGCTATGGCACCATAAAACCCCTGCCTTTATGGGACTCGTTAGAACTTTAGATTGCCGAAATTTAAATTCCGTAACCCCCTGCCCATCTTTTTGGAGCTATGCGGCGGGAAGATGGGAAGGACGATACCGCGGCAACCGGTTCCAAACAAGCAAACCAAAACAAATAATTAACGAGAAAACGACCCGATCGCGACCGTACCGGATTTACACGGCCAAACTCGGTGACTAAACCGTAAGGAAGTCTGTAAGGTCTGGTGCTTTACTTAAAGATTTTATTTCTTTTCGAAATCAGATGGCGCTTTGTTTACACACGGGGGGGTTGAGGGGTGTTTTTTTTTTTTGTTAATCGTGTGGTGTCGATTGTCAACAAGATTGACATTAGGCTACGAAAAGGGGGGGGAATCGGGCCACCGTCTTCGATTCCGGGGTCGGGTAGAGAAAAATTGATCAAATTAATATGCACCAGCGGGATGGAATTTGCCAACATTCATCAATGTTACCCCCTCCCTTTGGGGGGGAAGGATCTGCCAATGGGGCGTAATTAACACCATCTAATCTGCTCGCTGCCGCTGTGGAAAGAAGGAACCCATTAAAAGATTCGTTTGTAAGTTCCTTCTGGTAAACCGTAAGGCGAGAACCGGTCATCGTCACCGGACGGCGCACGATGAAGATCTGATCCGGAACTGCGCGATCTAAATGACGTGTGGCAAAATTTTCGTGGTGCTTTCGTGGTGGGCAGAATTTAAAAGCACGCGCTCCGACCATTCCGATGCTCAGTTCAGTTCAACGGTCCGTGCGTTGCAGGTGGTTCTCGTGAACTTTTCGGCAATACGAGATTTCGAGTTTGACTTTTCCCGGCAAAAAGGGGCAAAGCGAATTCTCGTGCTTTATTTAGACAAGGCAAGCAAAATGAAGCGGATCGCAGTGTTTGCTGTGGTATTTAGTGCATTTCTGGGATGCAGCCAGGCAGTACAGGTGATAACGGAACCGTCCGGACAGGTGACCGTGGCGGAAGGACAGCAAAATGTGAACTTGTTGTGTCTTGTCGAAGAACCCATGGATTTTTGCATGTACGTCTGAGACTCCTACCAGTTACTTGTACATCGCTGTTAATTCTGTTCTGCCACATTGTATCTTGCAGAGTGAAAGTTCCCGGAGCTCCAGCACCGTTTGCCGCCAGTGAGAAATTGCCCGCACCGGTCGAGGGCATTAAATTCTACGGGCTTGGCTGGAGCAAGGGCTCCTGCGGTATCACGATCGAAACGATTAAACCGACGCACGATGGACCGTTTGAGTGTACCGTGTCCGTTAAGGGGCAGACGTACAAGGGCCAGATCGACATAACGGTCTCAGGTGAAGGTTGCTACCGATTGCACCAAAAGCCCATCGACACCGATGGTCGTGACATTTCGGCGGACGTTACTATACCTTCTTGGTCTATCCCTTTCTTCACTCCCTTCCCAAAGCAGTTGCACCCGAGCCACCGAAGATCGAGCTAGCGAGCAACGTTGACAGTCGTAACGGTGAGTTTGAGTTCGGCAAGAAGGTCACCATGAAGTGCGTGTCCCGCAACGGATGGCCAGGCGCTAAGCTGTCGTGGTATCTTGATGGTGTGAAGCTGACGGACGAAGTCGGGGCGGAGTTCTCGGAAACGGCCAACCGACGCACCACCGTTCAGCAGATCTATCGACGTGCGATCGCTGTCGAAGATAACCGGAAGCAGGTCACGTGCCGTGCGGAACATCCCGCCTATCCTGGTGGATTCATGGAAACTAGCTTGCCGATCAAGCTGAAGAAAGGTACTTGAGTGGATGAGTGAGTCTTCTGGGAGATGTTTCAATGTTTTTTAATTTTCCTTTAGTGTACACCAATGACAAGCAAGAACCACTGAAGGAAGACCTCACAGAGTTGATCAAGCCCAGAGCACCCCAGCTGACCGTTTCTAGCGACGTTGCGCAACGTGATGGAGCGTTCAAGGCGGGCAGCAACCTAGTGGTACAGTGCGTCTCGAAGGATGGCAATCCTCCGGCAGGATTCTTGTGGTTCCTCAGTAAGTAACGGTTTCATTCGTTAACTTCAAAAAGCATGAAAATGAATGCAATCACACCTCTCCAAATTTTCCTCTCCACTCCACCCAGACGATCAACTGATTTACGAAGGCCTTTCGGCACCGTTTATCAGTCGGAATTTCCGAGGCAACACCGTCCAGCAGACGCTCACCTACCGGCTCAAGCCGGCCGACGATGGCAAGGTGCTCATCTGCAAAGCGCGCCATCCGGAGGGAAGCGAAGAGACGCGACTAAAAATCAGTACCTACAACTAGAACACCTGCGAACAGCGCTCTCTACTACGCAGCGTAAATCGATGCAAAATGGAATTCATTCAGGCCCGCCACGTTGTTTTAAGTGTTTAACGATCTTGTTTACATATGTCTCAATAAACTGTTATTGATTAAAATTATTTGATAGATTTACGAGTGGAGTTTCTTACTTCCTGATGGGGAAACAGTTTAAATGTTCATTTCCTGGTTCGGAGCTGACGTTGGGTTGTAATAATCTAAATTGAATTGAAAATTCATTTACAGCTTACAAACCTACATTAGCATATTTAATTGGGATATTTTTGTATGCCTCATCTATCCTTTATCATAAATTTCAGATAGGGATAAACTCCCTAAATAAATACAACAATTTCAACGATTACTTTTAAACTTGTAGAAAAGACCACTTTCTAATGCAATTTAATTCCAAAACTACAACAATTATAAATTCAATTTTTTGCTATGTTTGCAGGTCCAAACATGGAAATACGATTGCCCCAAAAAAAAGTTATAACACACTTTTAGTAAGTTTTTTTTAATATTAAACACTATCCTTTATTGAAATTTGGTTCGCTAATACCCATAGTGCAATAACGCCTGCGCAAGCATATCCACAAAAGGGCTTTTCAATGCGTAACGCTTCGTAACGGCTTGAAGCAGGGGTCGGCAACTATTGAAATTTATCCAGATAAATTTATGGTGCAATTTATATTGTGATGCAAGTGAACTTATTCAAAGCTGTTTCTTCTTAAAATACACAATACACAGGAAAAATAATTAATTTTTTTTATATAAATCAAAAGAGCGCTTACAGCATGTTTTATTGTTCGTAAAAATACGATACTGCGATACGACCCCTGCAGTAATGATATTTTTCATACCGGTGGGTCAAACCTTTCTAATACCGTTTGTGGGTTAGCTACGCAAATCAAAAACGGTGTAAAGAACATTCTCCCTTACCCTCTTCGGCACTAAAACAACAGCAAAAAGCCACAAAAAATATCACCACTTGCGGGACTAAATATTGTTTCGTTAGATTTGTTTAGCTCCATTCTACCGGTCTGCAACGGCATATATCGTAGAATAGGAATTTAATTGCTATGGCTTGCAAAGAGAATCAGTGAAAATGAACTAAATCTCGTACAAATCCGGACACCGTACCAGCTTTTTTCCCCCGATTCGCCATCCGCAAACGGTGGTCACTCACGAACGATTCAGCTTTGGACCCTTGTTTGAATGTGCCTTTTTTCCTTTAGCTTGGTTGGCCTTTTTTATGTGTTGTTTTATTTTGTTGGTCGTTTAATAAGATGCAGCACAGCAAAAAAAACCGAAATGGTGACTTCATTCGTGTTGCTTTATGCTTTCCGTTTCGTGCTGCTCCACGGACCAAAACATGGAGCATGGAGGATTTTTTCTTCTGGTAAGGCTTGGACTTATTTTGACAGAGAAGTCAAAGAACAAAGCAGGCTTTGCTTTTCCCGTCCACTTCTTATGCTCCGGCGCAAAGCAACCCGCTGACTCCTCACACCTTTCTAGCATTCTCCCAGTCTGACCACTCGTTGGATCATGTTTTTCTCGTCTCCTTTTGCTTCTTGCAAGCGCTCCAGAGGACTCCGGTCGGACCCACGAGCCGTACCGAGCATCTTGAGGTCTGTTGTTGCCCTTCCTGTCCCTCTATCGCTGCCCACCGATCTTCGGGACGGGAGCAGCTCAAGCATAAAGAAAACATAAAGTTTTATGTGGTCGCACAGGGACCGGGAACCTGAAGCGACCCGAAACCGGCTGAAGCCCCCCAAAAAACGAACCCAAATTTGGTAACGGTTCGAAAATGAATTGTTTGGTCACTGTTCGGGACGTTTGTCATGTAACGAATGCACACATCCATAGGGTCGTGGCGGTAAACTCCCGTAAATTTATGAAAAAGAAAACCACGACGTTATGGAAGCGGCTATCTCGAGATGTATTGGGTTGTTTCTTAACACGCGAAGCTTCTTGCTAAAACCTGTTTTTGGGCTCCAGTCGATGCTTCACGGGGTATGAGCCACCATGCGAAAGGTTAGCCTCAAAGGCGAACCCCAGCGAAAGAGACGAGTAAAAGTACACAGTGAAGACGAAGGATTGGCCCCACCGTCCCATCAAAAGCCCGTGGTGAGCCGCTGAAGGGGTGTACAGTTGAAGAGGGGTGGCTCTGATCATAAATCGAGCCTGCTGATCGAAGATCGCAAGAGGCTGTACTATAGAGCGACTGCAAGATCGTGCTATAGAAGGCCGATGGCGTCTCTCTCTCTCTCTTTCCCTCTATCCCGTGTTTTTCCACCCCTTGTTCGATGGATTCCTTTACTGCTGACTTGACTTTTGCTGGCTCGAAACATGAACCTCGTGTAGCGCGAAATGTTGCATTTAAACCCGGCTCGGTTTGCATATTATTTCGCATCTGGTTTCATGTGTGCGTTTTGCGTACGCTTATGTGCCGCGCAGTGTGATGATTTGCCTTTCTCTTTGTGTCCGTCTTTCGCATGAAAATTTGTGTTGCACCCCCGGTGATTCGATGCTGGCCTCAGGGGGCTAATACGTCTAGCTTTGTGGTGGTGATGCTGCGTAATTGTACACCAACGTATACAAAACGGACACAAATATGTTACAAAGAACAAACAAAATACAAAACGATACATGGTGTATGATGAAGTATGTTTCAAGAACTCCGTAACCCTTGCAATAAGAAGGAGTAAAACTCGTAACAAATGCTTAAATAGTAATTTAGAAATGAACAAATGTAATACCATTATAAGACAAACCAAGATATTTAATAACAAGAAGAAAAAATAACAAAAGCAAACGAAAAACATAAAATTAATTACAGAAGAAAAGAAAAATACTTTAACAAACATGATCAAACAACTTAGAAGAAAGAAAAATAAACAAAACAGATTAAACTAACTGTAAGCATTGAAAGAATTAACATGATATTAAAACACAACTCGCTAGCAAAGCTGTTAACCAAACCGACCCATTCCATTCGAACACTGTTCTCCACTGGGGAACGTAACGCTTGGGGTCCATCTCAAACCGTCACGCTAGCGCTGTACCAACACCAACCAACCAAACAGTGTTCGTTGTTGGTAGGCTACCTGTTGGTCAAGCAGCGCCGTACACCGCGAAAGGTAGCGATGGAGAACAAAGCCACGATGGTAATGACGAAAGCAGGTGCGTTTGCCTGTGTAGTGGTGATGGCCCGCATCGCGTCCCAAAAGCCCTCTAGCTTTGCCACCACCAAAACTCACCCTCGCTGAAGGGAGTGTTTTTTTTCCTTCTTGTACCTTGCTTGCATGTGGTGAGTGAGTGGTTTGCTTTTGGCGCGACGACGTCATCTATCCCGGCAATACTTAAAACACGATCTAATAGACCGTTTTTTTTTTTGTTTCAATGGTTAGCCCATTAGCAATGGAAGGACATTAGGGTGGACATTAGGATTTTGCTTTTGCTTTTCTCCCTCTCACTTCAATCACCCCGAGGGGTGGAAACGGTACAAGTATTGATTTTTTCGTCGCGATTAGATCCACAACATTCGGCGAATGGGAGTCTTTCCGTACGGTCTAGGGTACGAGGTTTGGCGTCGTTGTTAGGTGAGTCCGCATGCTTTTGTGCCCTTTTTCCACCCCCCTCACACACACACACACACACACACACACACACACAAAAGCATCGTTGCTCGGTGGAAACCAAAAATCATAACCGTTGAATTCAAACTTGCGGGCAGCTCGCCCCGCATGAGTCAGCAGGCGGGCAAAAGAAGCCGCGAAGAAACCGCACTGTGAAGCAGTGGTGGAGCCCGATGGAGGCCGACACCTCATGCACCTCAGCAACGTGCGCTGGTGTGCGAGAGACCCAAAAGGGTTCGGGGCTGTCAAACACCGCATGGGGATGTCGAGTCTCGGTTCCATTTTTCAATAAATGGTTAAGAATAGAAAGTGCGCAACTGTTGATAATGTGTAAAAATAACACATCTAGCTGTAATATGTCAAAATAATTACTAACACAAATAATAATATTACCGTAAAACGTCGAATAGTTTAACAATTTCCGAGGATAACGGTCCCTTCAGCTTTGTACGTGCAATATTTGAAGATGAAGATAACAATTCAAGGCTAAAAAAGTTCATTTATTATTTCTTAATTAAAAGTTAATGTTTGTAGTCATTAAAAACCCCAAAACAATTCTATAAACTGTCATTATTAAGCTCACGGATTATCCACCTGGCCGGACAATCGGGCTCCTGATATTCGACGTTCTATTGTAGTGATAACTTTCTTCGGCAATAGCTAATATAATGTTTTGTTAATTACTTAGTTATCTGTAACAGGTTTACAGGTTCATTTTGAGTACCATATTGTTCAGTTGTTATGTTTAATGAATTGAATTATATCAAATAATTGACAAATCTCATTTGTTTATACGACACAACCTCAAGAGGTCCAGGTCAGCCATTCATTAAATTATTTCATGAATTTGAAAAAAATTACCGCTTTTACTATTATGCCTCTATACTATTAAAACAAAATAGTTGTTGTTAAGGTAAATTAACTAATAATCAGACAAATTGAGCCATTTGAAAATGACTTCAAATAGTTTGTTTAGTTTGTGAACGATCGGTCTTATAGGAATTTCTGATGAATTACAATAATTGTTTTTTAAAACCGAGATAGGAAAAACAATAAAATAAAATAGCAAATGCAATAATATAAATAATACGATAATAATTAAATTGAACGAAATAAAATGATAAACATAAGAGGGATGATAGAGGGATAAACCGCGTGGTTCGACATACCTAAACGACCGATTTGCGTGCCCCGCTACACAACTACACACGCAGCAAATGAGCTGCGCCCGATCGCGGCTGCCGGCTCTATGCGACGCTGAAGCACCCGCGTGCAGTCATTCGATTGCGCGACGTACTCACGGTCGGTTCGGTCCAGACGGTTTCCTTTCTTTACCGCGCGAGCGAGCTAGCGTCCTTCTCGCCAGGTGTCGGCCTTCCCTCCCATTGTTGTGTTGCCCGTTTCCTCATCCTGTGTGTTGCACCGCGGTTACAACGGTGCGTTGCGTACGATTCCCACCCGGCAGTGTGTGATTGTGTGTATTGTGCCGCGTTTGTGGTGTGTGTGTGTGTATTTTGTAAGGTGTTTTCCACACCCTCGCCCCCAGGGTTGTTGTGGGTGAGTCCCGCGAAGAAAAAGCCTTTCCGAAAGGGGTAGCGTGCGTAGAAAGTGACCGGCGTCGTTTGGTTGTTTGTGGCCGTACACTATTCTTGGTGAGCGAAAGAGTGAGCGTGGGTTGGTTTCTTTTTTTTCTCGCCGAGCGATCTTCTTCATCCGTCATCTCACTATTGTTGTTCATAGAACATCGACCCGCGCGATCGTTCAACAAGTGGAAGACTTGATTGGTCGAGAAAAAGGGCTTCGGCTCGTGCGAGAGAGTGTGTGTGTGTGTGTGGAAGCGGTGTGTGTATTTGCCGTGTTTGCCGAACATCAGGGACACAACAAAAGCGGCCGCGGTTCTTGCTCCTTTCACCTGTTCTCATTTCCAGCGAAAAGAAACAAGCGCCACAAAACAAGGCTTGTTGAAGGCTCCTCAACTCTTTCAAATCAAACAAACCAGAAAATCCTTAAAAAGGCCCACGGAAAAAGTGTTGTGAAGCTTCTTTATTTTAACCCAAAAGAATTATTAAAAAAAATAACATGGAATCATAATTCCACACCTCTAAACGGCGGCATCGAGAATAATCTCGCCCGGGGTTAATATTGCGCGTGCTGTGCTTTTCTTGTGCTCCATCCTTTTTCAGGAGTGCTTTCAGGAGGGCGGTTAGTGTTTGTTTAGGACGAAATTCATTTCCATAACAAAAAAAAGCAGGACACACAACTAAAAGGCTAAAAGGTGTCGATGGATGGAAAATAGTAGTAATCTGAATAATTTAAATGCTCCAGCTCTTTTGGGGTGAAATGCTTCCGTCCTTTCTTCTTCCCACTGGAAAAAAGGCCCTATTGCTCGATTAGACTCCACTTGCACGTTACGAGGTGTGTCGCATTTTGAAGTTAGGGTTTTGTTTTTGAAAATGCAAAGTTAAATCCTTCCGGGGGGCGCCTTCTGAGCAAGGAGTTCCCAAGAAGAAACCGAGTGTCCGAGGAGAGAGGAATGGTGAAGAATATTATCTACAAAAATAAATGACCAACAACAACACCCGCGAACGAAAGTGAACTGCATCTGAGAAGGATAAAAAAGTGTTCTTTGGAGATCGTGCTGAGTACAATCAACGTGTTTTTAAAAACAAGCAGAAATGCGAGAGTTCCTCAAATTCGAACTCCAATCGATCGAAAACTAGACGTAATACATCCCTCCTTCAGTGTATTTCTTCAAGAAAATAAAAGCACCAAATTAACGGCTAGTGTCTCTTCATTCCATTCATTCCCTTCCCCCAAAACAGCATCTAGCTTTGGAGCTTTTGCCCCCGGGAGTGTGTTCTCCTTCCAGTGTTCAGTGTTTTAGATAATTAATGCAGCTGAAAATGCAAGCCGTCCGTTTCCTGCCCAGTCTGTTGCTGTTGGTGGTGTGCACTGCGCTCACAGGTAATTATTGGACATTTGTTTTCTTTACTGACCGACCGGCCTTTCCGGGTTTTTCTTTTACGACGCACCTCCCCAGAGTGACTACTCTGGACAAGGGAATAAGTTTTCCTTTTCATTGGTTGGGGAAGTGAGAGAGCGAGAGGGGGATCGTTTGACTATTAATGAAACACTTCCGGGCGCGCGGCTAGATAAATTAGAGTCGTCTGTGTGTGTTTTTTATTTGTTAAGGTCTTTGCGGTGATCACAGAGAGAGATGATCAGCAGAGGCAGGATTGGGGAGACGTTTAGTTCGCGGGACCCCATTTTGTTGGGTTACGTTATCTGGTGAGATGAAAAATTAGATGAAGATCGAACCGCCAGCCTCTTTCATGGGGGAAAGATGTAAATGAACGGTAGATAAGAAACCTTCTGAGGAGAGATCTGCCTATCAGGGGAAGTTATTTCTTACTCCACCGACTTTAAACTGATAAACAAGTTTTCTACCGCGTGTGAATCATCTCTTCTTCGCTTCGTTCAGACATGCATCACTTCTATTCCAAGAATCCACTTCACCACCGGTGGTGGACTCTCAGCCTATCCTCGCATCAGTCATCCCCAGAATATCACGTGATCACCCCATCACGCTACAATGTCTCGATGCCATTTTAGAAGACTAATCTTCTCCCTGGTGGGTTTGATGTGCTAATGTGAAGAGCTGATGACTGGAAGCTGCTAATGGGGACTGTGTGTGTGATTGTCCAGCGAACGATCATGACACACATAAGGCTACCCTACCTTCACAAATGCCTGTCACAGACGACACTGTGCTTGCATAGACGAGAAAAAGTTTTGATGCTTTCGGGCAGGGTAGAATAAGTGCGTTAATGGTGTCGCCGCCCGTACTTACTTCTTGACTTTCATGCTTGGCAGTTTTATGGTGTTTAGTTGCTGCATTACCTGCAAAGAATATCGAGAGGAAAAATGTAAGATTTGTGTAGCTCCCTCACGATGAGATAATGAGATTTAAGATGGCTGTTAACTCTCAAAGTTTTTCTTTGTGAGGTTATGTTTTTTTTGAAAGACACTGTAATAAGCACCGGTAATGTTAATTGTAATGAGAACTATTCGGATTGAATGTACCATCCATAAGCCAAGTTATTATTATCTTCAGCCCTGTACACATACACTGCGGGTAATTGCCGGTAGTTTAACTTCGTCATTTCGACTTCAGACAGCGGGGGTGTGATGAGCATCAGAGAACCAGTCGATCACCACGTACCGGCGATAAAACTTAATCCTGTTTATGGTTGGGCTTTTTTGATGGCCGCACATAAAATCTCGTCTAAAGTCGGGCGTGTCCAAGGTGGAGTTAGTACTACCGGAGAGCTACTAAAGAGCTTGAACCCAAGAGCTCAAGAGCGGAGACATCTCATGACGCGGGTCCCGGGTGTAAGGGAGGAGTTCGCTAATGTGTGACGAACAGCAGCGAGAAGCTACTGATTGAAATTGCAATGTAAGAAAAAGGTGTTCCGAATTGGGTTTCGGTCCAACATCTTCACACATTGGCAAAAAGAGCATTTAACGAGGCGGGAGGGGAAAGCAAGATGTGTTTTTTCGAGTTAATTTCACGGTCACCACCACCCGTTCACCTGTTGTGTTGTGTTTTTTTTTTCGTCAGCATTTTCAGTGTTTTATTTTCCACCAACGGGTTGTTTTTTCTCTCCTTTTAGACGAAAACCTTGAAAACCGTCACCCCGTAACTTACTGACGGTCCAAAGATTTTGATTCTCTTTCACATGCGCACGCTGCTATTTTCTACCAAATTTTGTTTTTGGTTTACCGTTTTACCCACCCTTCATCAAATATTTATTGTTTTGCATACACAAAACGTCTCCTCCGTTCCCAGCGCCGGAACGGCCCCAGGAGCCTTATTTTCGGCACTCACTTCCAAGGGTGTGCTGCTTCAAAGGATAGGAAAGGAACACACGCGAATGTGCGCGAATGTATCAATACAATGTTGGGTTTTTTTTGTGGGTTTTGTTTGTATGTTATGACAGACGCAGGTCACATTCGTTCGAACAACAGAATAAATACAAATAGATGTGCAATGTTACGATGAATCACACATACGCAATTTCAGGGCCCCGCCAGTAATCCGCGTTGTCGTTTATTGCCTTTCCCGATAAGGAAGGAAATCACTAAGAGGCGGTAGAAGTTGGTTTGCTGCTTCTGTGTGCAAAATGGGCACGTATTACACGGTGCCGTTGTTTGGATTTTATTTAACCACGTTCCACGAATTGCGAATTGCAGTGTGTAGTTTTGCTCTGGGAAGCTTCAAAATTTCGCTATCTACAATTTGCAAACCAAAAAACAAAATCATCAAGAAAAAAAAACCATATTTCTATTAAATTTCGCGACTAGATCGGTGACAACTGCTGTGAAACAAATGAGAAAAAATAATCAAATTCAAAAAGGAAAACGAACGGTTTACTCCTCGAGCAAAAAAGCGTCACCCATATTTTGGGTGACGCGATCTCCGGAGAAGCAAAAGAGCGTCACCCATATTTTGGGTGACGCGTTAAAGAACTAAAAAAATGCATGTTTTTCAGTTAAAAAAACTTAAAGTTTATCTTCACCCGTAAAGTTTAAAATGTAAGCAAACATTTTAGAGATTTTATTCGGGGAAAGGTGCAAATATTTTTCGAAACAACTTCTGCTGATGGTAGCTGTGTTTCGTGCCCAAATTTCTGAATGTTTTGTTTGACCCATTTTATTTAAAGACCTTCTAGAATGCGTCAAACTTCACGCCCTGCTTGTACGAAGTTTTCATGGTCATTTAAATCACACGCGAAAAATTCAGCTCTACCATCAGGCTAGCTTGATGATGAAATGGGTTTTGAATAAAACGCCCTCCGAATGCGTGTGTGAATGGCAACCAGATGTTGCCTGGAAAACGTTTTTGCTTTCTTTGGGATAATATAAATGGAAAGAACGCATGAAAACACATTATTTCATTTTAAACGAAAAGAATTCCATCATCAGCGGCTGGGAAATGGGTGGTAGCGACGGTTTTTTTCTTTTCCTCCCCAATGAAAAACCAGCTGCATCTTTCCGAGGGTGGGGTTGAATTTTCCGACCCTATTTTTCTTGATCGACACGCGACCCCGCGACGACCGATGAGTCAACGGAGAACACGCTCCCCCCGCCACGGGTGCCGTTTTTCGTGTGCCGTGTAGCTGCACTTGTGCATTTTTATGTGTCAGGGTCTTTTCCCGCTGCAGCACACGTAAGAATGCGTTTTTGGAATAGTAGCACGCAGCACTCCAAGAATGAGGCGCGCGCGATATTTATATACATATAAATCCATCTAGTTTGCCATGCCTCTCTTGTTGTGTGGTGTGCCCGTTGTTAGGGCTGAACTTTTAAACGCATACAACGAACCATCCCCCAACACAAACACACCTTCGTAGGGCTGATTCAACACGAAAAAGATAGAGAGAAGAGACGGCAAAGGCGCGCGGTTTTAAAAATATCGAAGCTGTTAAAGACGTTAATGTTCGGTGGAAGAAGAATGGGAAATTAAGGTTGAGCCCTGTGGGAGGAGGAGGAGGTTAGCAGACGGGGGAGGGAGGAAAGTACCTCGCGGGTAACGTGCGCGCGCGTACGCCGTAGAAAAACCGGCTTTCATGTGGACACACACACACACACACGGGCACGACCGAAGGAAGAGAAAGTTTGCAGTGTGTGCGATTGGAAGAAACAAACCGGGGGCGCAGACACAAAAACAGGACCGTGTGAAGGGTAGCGAACGAGAGCGAGAGAAGAAAACGGGTTTCGAGCTGTCCGGCCCGTTGAAGTCGTTTGATCCGAATCGCTGTGTGTCGCTTGACCACGCTGCGGCGTTTCCTTCTTCGTTTTATTCTCGTCTTTTCTTTCCACCCTTGCTTCGCGTTTTGCTGCGATCAACCCGCGGAAAGAGAGGGAACAAAGCAGCCACGGGCAAAGAACGCGAGATTCGATCAAGAGATGAACCCCGGGCCTTTGTGTGATGAAGAAAAATATTAACGCGGCTCCGGGAGGAGAACCTCGTTCCTTCTTAGCTGCGGTTCGTCTCATAACGTGAAGAAGGACGGGGTGAGGGGTGAGATACTGCAAGGAGAGAGGAAACCCGAAAAGAAGATTTATAAAAGATAAATAAAATTGGCGCGAGCGAGCCTCTTTTACTGCTTTTTTCCCCAAACGATCTTTGTTGGCCTTCTTACGGCTTGGCTCTTTTTTTTCGCCCTCCTACGAGAGCATCTTAAGAAAAATGCCTTCAAGAAGTTTTGTGAAAATTTAAATCTCCACGCGTGGCCCTCCTCACTCGCGTTGTGTTCTTGCCCTGCGCTACGATTTGATGAAGACGTGGCCCCGAAAATGTCTGTGTGTGTGTGGGTGGGTTACTCTTTGTGTTCTTTCGAGGTTCTTATCCCACCCTTTCTGAGGTTCTGAGTTTCATTTGAGACGATTCTTCTTGGGGAAGGTTTTTTTATTTGTAACAGAGGTTATGTGTCAGATAGCTGTCAGAGCTAGATCAAAAAACCGGAACCGGTGAGAGGAACACGAGAGAAGAGTACCGAGCGACAACAAATCTAGTTTCTGGTCTGTTTGTGTGCGTTCCCTCTTGTCACACGGGGGGGTTTTTCCGCTTTCCGTCGCATTGCGTCTTCTGTTTGTGATGGCCAAACACCCACACCTGAAATTAAGAGGGGAGATAAACCCGTCAAAGTCTGAACGCCCCTTGGCGTGTGTTTAAAGGGGAAGAATCGTGAAGATCTTCTGAACGTATCCGAAGATATCCCGGTGGGTCATTAAAAATAAATTCAAACGTGCTCGAGAGCCGATAGTTGGATCGCGTTATTATCGCCAAGAAGTTGTCCGGAGGAATTCTTGTCTCTGCAGGGGAACCTGGGTTTCTAAGATGTAATACTGTTGGAGATGAATTCTTGCTTTAGACTAACTCGTACACTTTGGGAGATTCTTTAATAGTTGGTAAAACTTCGCCAAGATCTCCATAACCTCCTAATCCTTCTGCATTGGATTATCCCTCAAAAGGATGTAGAATCGTTGGTGGACCTTTGGTAACTCCAATTAGCTTCACATTGACTTCACTCGGTGGTGGTAGTTGTGCCGTCTGTCTGTGGACGTCTGTTAAAGCTCTCTACCTCCACGAGACACGCGTACAACATACTACGGAGAGTGAAAGTCAGCCAAAAGTAGGTCGGCGCACTGTCATTCCTGCAATCAATTCCTCTGCATCCCCTGCAAACCGACAGGGAGGAAAAAAAAGGATAAACTTTCTCTCTTACCCTCGCTTCCATTTTGCTTCGGCCAAAGACGAAAGGAGGCTTCTATTTTCAGCAACTAATTAGCCTGCATCCGTCTGGCAGTGTCTCTGGGTGGCGTCGGGTCAGGAGACAGGGAGGTAAAAATAATATTAATAATGGACGCAAAAGGGAGGATACCCCGGCAGATGGTGGGACTCGGGAGGGGGTAGAAAAAGGGCGAAAAATTCTCCACCGGTCATTAACCCCGGGCCCGGTAATGAGACGCGACGGATTTGGTAATTAGCTTCATTTTAACCGGAGGTACAACCCCTGGCACCCTGAGCATTTGGCCACAGCTTATGGTGTCCCTTCGGTCTATATAAGGATCCAGTCGTTCCCGGTCTCATAATAATAATTCCAACCGCGCGTGTGGCGTGAGCGGTGGCGGTCTGTTCGATTACTGTTCGAATGGCGAATGGTCCGAAATTTATGGCAGAAGATGAGATTACGCCTCGCCGCTACCCATCATCCAGGCACGACGACACAATGCCGTCGCCGCCGCCGCCATTATTCGGGTTTGTGTGAAAGAAGCCAAAAAAGGACCTTTTAAACCCAGTCAGTCCCCGTACAGCAGGGGAGAGAGAGTTAATTATCGACATTATGTAAATTAAGAAGTCGCAATGAAGGAGCAAATTTGTTGGTTAGAGAGAGAGAGAGAGAGAGAGAGAGAGAGAGAGAGAGAGAGAGAGAGAGAGAGAGAGAGAGAGAGAGAGAGAGAGAGAGAGAGTATGAGAGAAAGAGAGGGAGAAAAAAGGAAAACATATCCTCAGGGCATCCCGAGTTGGCAGTGGTTTTTTGGAAGTGACAATGTGAAGTAAATTAATTTTTGTAACACATTTCAGTTCCAGGGATGAATACACACACATAAACAAAAAATCCTTAAGCAAAAAAATAAAATTTATTCGAACGAAAAAAGGAAAATGTTGCGTACCCAATCACCCCCTTTCAACATAGTGCGATAGTACCGCACCATCATTATCAACCGCGCTATCTTATCGGGTTTCTTATCGATAATTTTTAAATGCAACTATGCGTCCAAGAGTGTCGTTCGTGACCTTCCCTTTGTAGAATAGCGTGGACCAGGAGTTTATGTTTAATATTAGCAAGAGCCGCGTTTTAACGAGACACAATGAATAAAACCTTTGCGCGTGACTGTAAGCCAAATTCGTATTGTTTTGGATTAATTAAACTCTACGTGCACAGTGTTTTTGTTTCATGCCCGGGGCGTGTTTATTATTTTTGGGGTAATTTTTTAACGCTTTTAATTATTCTGACTGTTATTATCATACGAAAATTTAATAACCATATTTCGTGACTGTGTTTCAAAACAGGGGGGGATATGGAAAATAAATAGATTCCATGTAGGGAAAATATTATTTATTGAAGAAGGCCTCCTAGATGAATAATTTTATTTGTTTTATTATTACACCCTGAAACTAAACAATCGATTCCGATCGATATGAGGTCGTTTCCCTTTTCGCTTCTCGCTATCAAATGCGTAAAATAACATTCCGAGTGAACACGCAAATTACTCAACAAATTCATTAACATGAGGACCGCCGCCGCTCCCGGTTTCGATTCTCGGTGGCTAACTCCTTTCATTCTTCGCGTTTTTTCCCCCGTGATTGATGTGTATGTGAGTGGCCACCCACAGACCGAGGTGTAAAGTTTTCCTTCGTCGGTAAATAATTTTCACTTGATGTGTGGTGTTGTTGTGGCCCTCCCACTGTGCGCGCCCGGCTTTTTGACTGACAGGTCGGAGTGGCCGAAGTTGGGGCGGGCGGGCCTTGTCTGGGATTTTGGCGTATATTATAATCGATTTCACCCCCCCACACTAGACTGGACCGGGAAACATGAAAATTGTGAGGTGAGTGTGATTGGTCATTGAGAACCTCCAGTAGGAGCACCATTCTCTTCTGCTATAGCGAGGCTTTAGTTTGGGACTCGCAATTGGCAAACTTTTATTTTGAGGGAACTATTCGCCTATAGTTTTTTTTATTGCATTCTTTCCTTCTACAGTTTAGTTATTTATTATTCCATGCACGATGCGTGCGTTTGTGCAATGGATATGGGCCACTGAATTCATCTGCCCTTTTCCGGGTTGATGACCACCCCCGGCGGCGGAGTGTGCTCTATTGTTTCATTGGCAATTGGCGCTACTATTTCAGTGCAGAGACAGAGGGAGGTTATCCCCATCTACCAATTCAATTGTTTTATTTACTTTCATTCTTTCTTTTTTCTTTTTTTTAACAAAATCCCGTCAATTTTCGTTCCCTTTCTAGGGGTGATTTTTCCCTATTTTCCTCTCTTGTTTCGTTCATTTTGTTCTAAAAAAACTAATACTTGCCCCCTTTCAGATGGTGGGGGGCTCTTTCCGTTTTTTATTATTTTTACCAAACCAGATTCTTTTTTTCCTCCACTTCATTCTAGCACACATGGTGACGCCAATATCTCTGTGTGTATGTTTATATAAATTCGCACAAAGTTTTCCAGCGAAAGGAAAAAGAAAACCAGACACAAAATTCGCTTCCGCTGGGGAGCGTGTATCGGTGGCCACTTTTATTTGTGTCAGTGAGCGAAAAGCGTTGGAATAAAAAAAAAGAGGAGCAAAACCCCGTTGTCGGGGAGAGGGGGTTTTGTTTGGATGGCGCGTGTGACATCATCATCCCTCCACCCCCCCAAACCAGTGCGCTCCCTGATCCCCCACGAGTGTGTAGGGGGGGAGGATTCGTTTTTTTGTTTGCGCGTGATGGAATAGAATGATGTCGCTGCGGCGGCGACCGGTTCCGCATTTGGAGTTCGCGAGTATTGTGCGTGCGTAGTATGGAGAGATCGCGTAACGGGGTGTGCGCTTTCGCCCCGTTTTCGCGTGCATTGTTGTGGCGCGTGAAGCTTTTTGGGTCGGTAGTCGGGGTTTTGGTGGTGGTATTAGAGGGATGAGGGGTAGTGAAAATGATTCTAAGCACTGAATGCACATGTCATCGCCTGTATTCAACTACCCAGTCCGGTACCCGGCAGCAGACACACACCTACCGACTCTTGTCTAATTAATATTCTTCCGTGGTGTGGTGCATCAACGAGTATAGCGCGGCGTCAGAACAATGCGCGTTACCATCCAGAGTTACCGTTTTTCCGTGTTCAGCAAATTGTTTGTGATGCGCGTAATGTGAGTTATGAACGGAAAAATAAAAAAAACCACAAGTCTCGTAGAATACTAGGTCACAACACGAAGACATTTAGCCTTCTCGAATTTAATGTGACCGATGGGTGTGTGAATTGAAAACGCAATTTACTCTTCTAATCAAAGGAGGCAGTAAACATTTTAAAGAAAACACTTTTATCACACTTAAATCGATTTTGCGGAAGATATTTGTTTGCTTTTGGACGGACAGCATTAGTGTGTACGAGAAGAGTGTGGTGCGTTCTCATCACCCTCAAACCTGTCCAGCCGTATTAGCACACACCTTGCTTAGCAGAATGCGAATGCCTTCTGGAAATAATATCACTCACCTGTATCCACACCAACAGGGTGGCATTTTTATATGTCAACATTGTTTCTGTATGTGTGTGTGTGGGTTTATGGAGGGGGGAATGGTGGAATTATCAACGGTATGTGCTAAATATCACCTTCGACTTGACTCACGGGGGTTAGTGTATAATAATAATTGTGTTCCACATACCACACATCGCGAATAGGCGTGCGTTTTATCACGCATTTTTTTTTCGCGTCTGACAGGTGTGTGTATTTGTGTGTGTAGATGTACTTCAACACATGCGGTATGTTTATGATTACCTCACAAGATAAGATAGCAGCATTGCTTATCATGCTACACGGGTGAAGAAACTAAACAAGATATAACATGTATTGATTTTATTTCTTTTACTGAAAGAGAGTAGTTTGTGTGTTTTAAAATTGTGATTCAGATATTTTATGTTTATTTTTTTGTTATATTCATCTAGTATTTGTTTTGCTCTTCAATTTGCCATTTCTACAGTGCTGGCTAGTGGAATAAGACTGTCAAAACTGCCAATGATCGGAATCATACTTTAAGCTAGTTTTTTTGTATTTGTTTTGACATTTCCAGTCTTATGTGCTTACAGCTTCCCATACAAATGACAAGTTAAGCCTAGGGAAAAAGGATTAAATTGTTTTCCTAATAAAAAGTTGTCAAAAGCAAATAAAGTAAGTTGTAAAAAGTTGACAAATGTCAAAACAACAAAGCATTTTGCTTGCTGGTCTGAAGCAGGATAGGCCATGTTTACCTTATGTCAAAAAAATAAAACAATTTTTTTTATTAAAACTACAAAATTTATTGAAAACCAAATTAAAAAATAATTGTCATAAACAGACTTATAATTTGTTTTTGAATGCATTGAATTTAGAGTTGACCTTTTAAACTCTAATCGATTTTTCTCCTATTGTGTTTCCGCGAGAATGATTGCCCTTATGTCATTCTGTATGTGAAAATGCTATATCGTTTACGAATCTGTTCAGAATGATACAGCTAGGTATCTGGATTATTTGACAGATTCTAGTTGAGAGCTTAAGCTTTTACCTTATGGTATGATCTACCCCAATGTTCGATTTATTCCCCCAGTGAGAAAAGATCAGAAAAATGTCGACCCCAAGTATTCTTTAACTATTGCATGGTCAAGATGCGCTTAGGCTCGCTATGTTCTGGAAATTACGGTCAAAATGAAGTTTATTTTAGAATAATTTAATATTAATAGAATGTCAAAGGAAATTAAATTCCATAAGTTTCAAGTATGTTAAATTAATACTTCTTATTTCCACAAAACTTTTTCAATACAGCGGTATGACATTTTCGCTTTTGTTTTGATTGATGCCGTTTTAAAAGCTTAAAGTTTCTTAGTTCAGCTATCATAGACCTCAATAATCAGCCGTTGTTTGACGGTCCTTTTCTGGATAGCTTTTTATAAGCCTCCATTTAAAATTTTGCGAAATTACGATCGAATGTCTTTAGCTAATTCTACGAAATGATTATCTAGGTTATCTACAGCACAGACCTTTTCAGTGTCCTCACTTTTTCCCGATCGTACTTCATGGAAAAGAGTTTCGACTCTTTATTGTAAATTTTATGCCGTATTCACAACTATTGTATTAAAAAGCAAATATAATTTCACTTAGTTTTTTATAGAAAATATCTAATTATACTTCATCTGTGCTTTTATAAAAGTTATGCTTAGAACTGCTTGGCAAAAACTTCGAAGAATGCTGTGAGTAGCCTTATTTTATTGATCACCACTGTTTCGTCCGGAAAGTGGGTTAGTGTTGGTGGAACATTTTTCTCTGCTCTGGTCGCCTTCAACACTTGCATTTTTAATCGTTGTAATTCCTAACGGAGCCACCACACCGTACCTCCAGGAGGGTGACAGATAGGGTGGTCCGAGCAGAGCACCCTTACCGTATTTCTCGCACACTCGACTGCTGATGGCATGGCCTAACATTGCAATCGAATACACCGGATGCAGCAATGTTTGTAATTAAGGCGATAGAACGATGCAGAACGAAGGAAAAAAAAAACAGTTGACCAGGCGCGCAAAACACGAACGGGGGGCTATAAACAAAGCGCACGACTTCTTGCCCCGGTGTGTTGTGTTGCATTTGGAGAGGTGGGTTTTTATTTTTTTGCATGCGGCTGATGCGGCCACAACCAGCACCACCACCACACACCGTCAACAAACGGTTCTCATTCTGTGTTGATCAATTGCAGTGACCTTTTTTTTGCACCTCCTCTCTTGCTGTGCAGCAAAGAACGCGTCATTCAGCGAAAGGAATTCCAAAATTGCGTTCACAACACACAAAGGGACCATAAGACCCGCGCGCGCGCGCTGCCTGACATTGGAGATGTTGAGAAGTTGCGTATGTTTTTTTCTTTCCTTTCTTCAATGCGATGTTGTGTTGTTTTTACTTCACATAATCGCGCGACTGCAACGGCGCTGCGAAACAACGCGTCATCTTTCGCTGTGTGTTTCAAAGACGTTGGAGAAGGAGGAGAGGTCAACATAATTAGAGTTGCTGCTTTTTTCTGCAGGGCGCGCGCGCAGGCTTTTTATCTGCGAGTGATGGTGTGAGCCCAAAAGTCATACCGTGTGCGCTAGTGAAGCGAAAAATTAAATAATCATTGTTTTTACCGCTAAAGAACCGCTGTTTTGCCGTTGAATGCTAACAGCAGCAGTGGTGGTAGCTCGTAAATGTAATGTTTTATTTTAATTTGGTTTTTCTTTTCCGAGTCATAACATATTTACTGCAACGGTTTTATGTGCCATTACTATTCCATAAAGACTCATTTAACAAACCGGACACGTTATCTTGGAAATTTAATTAAATTGCTTTTCAATAACACCAGCGCAAGAGCTTTCGAATGTGCGGACCCAAACAATTGTTCGCTTTGGCCGAGCGTAATGAGGGTGACGTCCTTAAATTACTTTTCCACCCGCCCCGAAAAAATAAAAGAACTCAAGGTTTGATTGACCCATTAGGAGTATGGGGAGAGGAGAAAAACACAGGACCCACCACAGGGGGAAAAACAAATTCAACCGGGTGGTACCTTTCGCTCTAAACGAAACGTTCAATGTAATTGCACTTTAATCGTGCTTTTCCTTTTGTTTAAGTTCTACTACTAAAAAGGAAGAAAACCCCCGGACCGAACAAGGAGGAAGTATCTCCCCACACACAGGTGTTTAAAAAATGGCTCTGTTGGTGTGTTGTTTTCACGGTCGAAGGATGCACATTACGCCGTAATGGGATAATAGGAGGGACTGGTGTGCACACCAACATATGAACCACGACGGGAAAATAGATAATGGGGAAAACACGCGAAAGCGCGTCTAATAATGTTGTAAGGACCTTCTGCTGCTTCCAGCCACGGCACACGGCAAGAAATAATGGGAAATGTTTGGGTAGAGCTTATTGCGTGTAATGGTGGTGGTAATGATGAAATCGACCATATATTTCCCAGTGGGCCCCCCATATTTCACCCGAAACACCTTCTCCACGGCCGTTAACACCCTCGAGTTGTATGAAAAAGAGGGAAAACCGGGGAGAACCTTCGATGGATTTTTACATACATTTTATTTTATTTGGCGTTCTTCATGTTCTGTTCCCGCTTCAAGTTGCAGTAGGCGGTGTGTGATAGCTGCTGCATCCCTTCAACCATGACACCCCTTGATGTGATGGTGTATGCGGCGCCTTATTCCCCAGTGTTGCGGTTCAGTTGGTTCCGATGGCCAAACACATACGGACCGGGGGGGCGACGCTTTTCCGACAACGGCTATTTTCTCTCTCTCTGTGTGTGTGTGTGGAGGGGGAGGGTGTTTGTTTGGTGTGCATGTATGTGTCTGAGGTGGTCGGTGGTTTGGTTCCTTCCCACGTGGTTTTGTGGGTGAACGTGGTTCTTCTCGGGGCTTTTTTTGTGAACCTTGTGTGTGAGCTATAAGGAAAATGGTTGAGTACTGTTGACCCGATGCTCTCGGGGTTTTGTGGTGGTGTGTGGCTTTTTATGCTCGACGGGAGGTTTCCATGATGGATTTGAATATAATTTTTTTTCTGCCTCCTCCCCATAAAAAGCGCCACACGGAACGGGAGAAGAGCCTTTTTTCCCTTGCGGGTTTAGGTTTAAAGACACCCCAAACAAAACCCGCGTTTGAGGGTGTAAGTATTGGCGAGAGAAGGATAGTTCGTTACATGCCAAAAAGGAATCATTTGACCATAATGAAGAGAATGTATTTCACTGTCATGGTCAAAGACATGCGAGAGATGTAAAATGAAGATAACAAATGACGTATTTTCTATATCAGGGGGAAAATAAGTAAAAATCCTGGTCACGGCACCACAGAAGCATGATTTTCTAATCCACAATTAAAAAAGAAATAATCAGGTAATAGTATGGTACGGTGTTACAAAAAAAAAGTAGACAATAGTTTTATTTTGTGCTAAAGAAATCGATAATATCCTGGTCACGGCACCATCGAAATAAATTCATTCTTGTTTGATTTAAATTGAGCTTTTTTTCAACAACTTAAAGTTGATCATCTCCCAAACATTCCAGCTTTAATAAGCCTGTACCCTTGTAAGCTGTACCCTTGTTACACAGAATAGGGGTCAACAAACCTCGATCTGACACCGAGCTATTTTGGGTTCAATAAACCATCTGTAAAAATTAAAAAAAAAACATTATGACATTTCCTAGCATTAATCTCTACACACATGCGTGTCTCTTCCTAGCGACGAACCATCGCCTACTATGGGAGAAGCTTTTGTGTGTTCCTTTCGGTCTCCCTGTTTTTTTTTGTTACATTCGATCGTTCACCATTTTCAACTGATTTCTCTCCCTACAGAAGAAAAAGGACGTGGTGTGGTAGTTACGTGGAGCTTTTTTTTAACGATAAATAAATTCCACTGGTCTCCTCTGTGCTCGTCTTGTTTGTACTACTAGTCGCGCATGAAGAGATAAATGAGTTTTCGAAGTCGAGATAAGCTGACAGCGAAAGCCCAACGTCACTCTTAAAAAGGGGATGGTGGTTTTATTTTTTGGTAAGCAAAGAACACACCACCAAACGGTGTGAAAGAAGTGTAGAAAGAGAGAGAGAGATTAGGAAAAAAACGGGAATCAACCAAAACTTCACAGCAAGAAAAGATATCGAGAAACACAGGGAAGAGAAGAACTCTGTGTTGGGTTAGAAGATTTTCCAAAAATGATAATAAATGCATTGCTACGCGCACATGGAGTTTCTCCGGAGGGGTTTCTTTTTTTTGGTGTGTATGGTCACGGTTCGCTGTGCACTGTTGCGTCTCGTGTCGTCCCTCCCTGTAATGCCGACCGAGCGTTGACAAATAGATTAATTAAAAAGCGACAGTTGAGCCTTTTAATGGTACGGGAAGGAGATTAAAGTTTCCTTTTATGGCGTTTTTGTGGCTTTTGAGCATCGGAAAGGGGAAAACACAGAACCACAGACAGTGCGTTTGGTTGGAACACGGTGAAAATGAAAGTGCGTTCCGTTGCATTCTAAATGGGAATGTGTGTAATAGACGGTCAAAACATATTATAATGCACTTCTTTTTCCCGGTGCATTGCAATGGGAAGGCAACACAACCAAAAGGGCGAGTATAATATATTCCGTAACGATGGTTAAATTATTCTAAACCACGTCTCATTTTAGGACGCTAATGGTTACGTTTTACATAATGTTTTAATTAACCTCAATTAGAGTTGTTTTTTGTTTAAATAAATTAAATATACTCACATAAATCCACGTAACCGCCATTACACATCACCCTCCCCCCCGAATTGGGGTGGTTGATAGAAGAGAATCAAACTCTTTGTCACTGTAGATCGATTCACACAGAAACGATGCCTGCGCGGACACGCGGATCTGCATCCGTTCCACATTGACTTTTGTATTTCTCTCGTTTTTTTTTGTTTCGTTTCGCTGTCCTCAAATGCATTTTCTGCCTGTGTGCAAGCAAGTTTGCATCGTACTAGCATACGCGTCTGAAAAAAGTGTTTCACACAGACACGATCTTCTTCCCGAACGAACGATAGACGCATATTGCAGCATGAAAAAAAACATTACGCCATTACGCCAGCTTGTTACGCAAAAAAAGAAGCGTTTGAGAGGAGACTCAAGGCACGGCACAAGACGAGGTCAAACTGTAATGCGGGCGCGAAAGAGGAAGTAGTAGGGTCACGTCGGAAGAAATTCTTGACTTCTTCTGCTCCGTCTTCAATCCGTTTTTTGTTGTACAACACACATCCCCGTGAATAAAGGGGGGAAAAAAGGGCCAACAACAAACAGCCCTTCTCTCGTCGACTTGTTGTCTGGTGTATATCTTTCGTTCGACTTATGTTGTGAAAATTCTCACATCTTAAGGCGAGAATGTTTGTGGGAAGGGTTTGCGCACCGAAGAATGCATCGGGTGCAAAACAAAAACAAAAAATGCAACAAACACAAGAAATACCTAACGAGAGAGAGATAATGTGGCCAACACCCCCCCTTTGGGGTGGATGGTGTGTTGGTGCATCGAGCAACGAACACGAACGCCTTCAGGGTGCGTTTTACCAAACCCACACCAGCTGCATCTCAGCTATCAGTCTGACCACCACCAACGGTTCCCTTTCGTTTATTTGCATCACATCCAGTGCAGGGTTTTCCATGCATTTCTCAACCAGAGAGCAACCAAGGGTTGCTCTTCATGCGGGCATCGCATTTCCGCTTTTTGCCAAACTGATTCCACCAAACGATCGGCCCCCCGACCAACTAACCAACCAACCTTGTTACTACTTACCAACTATATATGAAGATATCACAACGCACTCTGCGCAAAAGAAGAAAAAAAAACACAAGCACAAGCGCCATTATGCTCGATGCACTTTTATTTCCTTTCCACGATGCTGACTTTAGCTCTCTCGGCTCTTAAGGTTTTTAAGCGGATCTAGGCCAACTCCATACATCCAATTTTGCAATGCGCTTGTGGGGAGGGGTTGTGGCAGCAAGCGAGAGAGTGGCCGGGGAATCGGGGATGGGGAAGAAACTTTCATATTTTCCTGCCTTTTTCCCTGACCGAGCGAGAAAGAGAGGAGAGACAGCACACGTGCGCGCCACCGCATGCAGCCGCAACGATGCACACATAATCGCGTGTGCGTTTCCTCCCTGTATGTACGTGTCAGCATTTTCTGTGCCTTATCGCGCTCCTGCCAAGTCGTCGTCCCCCATAATCACAGTTGCCCCCGGCATGCTGCTGCTGTGTGAAGCTTCCTCGTATGTTCCTTGTGCTTTTTTTTTGTTGTTGTCGTTGATGAAAACCCCCCCTGTTCCGTTTAATCGCGTTTTATATGCTTGCTTTAATTGAAGTGTACTATTTTCTCTCCGGGATTTGGAGGAAGAGCAGCAATCGTGGCGCGCATCCCTGCATCCGCGAAGCGCGGGAATCTCAAGGGTAGTAGTAGCACGTGCCTGTTTTTATAGGACGGATGGTTTGTTGGTTTCGTTTTGTTTCTCGAACGAACGAGTAGTAACATTGATGGGTGTGTGTGTGTGGGGAGGCAAGCCTAAAGGTGTGGTTTTCCAGGGTTTGTGTGACAAAAGCTATTTTTTCCTCCTTCTTTTGGTAGCTTTTTCTTGTATTTTCGATTCGTTTTTTTGTCTGTTGCAACAAACGTGAGAATCTCATTCCGGGTGGAGAAACGAAATACTCTTACTTTCGCAAACAACGTGCGAGAGTACTTGTTTGCGTCCTATTTTTCTGTTATTTCTTTTTATTTGCATCCGGTGACTAATCCTGTGAGATGTTAATGTGAAAGAAAGCTAAAGGTACACCGATCTTGAATATCGACTTTAGTATGGCACTGTTTCTAAATATTTGTTTTAATAAGCTTTCATTATTGCAACCTAGGACCAGCTACACATATTATATATTTAGATTAAAAGATAACAAGAAAAGCTATGAAAATAAACATAAAAAATAAAACAGTTTAGTTTATTTTCAAATTAAAAAAAATACAGAGCATAATAATATATCAGCTACAAGAAAGTCATTTTGTTAATGAAATCAATATAAACGAAAAGAAATATTTGGACATGTTCAGTTCAATAATAAATGAAGTTATGTAAGGTTTACAGCAAATACGTCCGATTTATAAGTTTTGTTCAAAGCCTCATTAAAATTTGTCAAGCGATAAACTATAAGCTATAACTATAAATATTATGGCATGAAATCAAGTTTGCCAAGCCTTACAATATAACCAAAAGGCATTAAAAAAACCCAAAACAACGAAGGATGTTCCTAGTCATCCTAAGATCTATTTACCGTATATAGACCCCTTTACAATTACAGAAGAAGAGAAAATCATAATTATATGCAAGAAATACTTAGAATTCTAAGTTAAGGGAAGAGACTATTTGCTCGGCTAGGAAAAAGCTCCTGTAAAGATGAGATTTGAACCGCGACGGTCGGTGCATTAGACCAACTACCATACCACAAGGCCGTACGACTCTTTACGCTTCGCTGCTTCCGACCTCTACTTTTAACCGTAGCTGGGTGTGCGTCTTGTTCTATTTAGTAGCTTTGACCTAAATTTCTCTACTTTTTCGGTCCGCCTTTTTTTTTCATTCGTAATAATAAAACCATTTCAATAGCACATTAAAATTCCTTCCTACAAAATCAAACTCCAGTACCGCACAACCGCATCACCATTGCGTTGACATGTTTCCACTTCGAACACACCAAAAAAAAAAGGAAAATATACACACAAAGAGCTTTGTGCGTGGCGTGATGAGGGCGCGAAAGTGGCGGATGATTTTTTTTTTGAACGAAAGACCACTCGACAAACCACCAACTCGGAAAAAGGGGCTGGAAAAACCGGGCGGAAAAAGAGGAGACACATCTTATGACAGCTACTGTCACGTTTGTTTACATTTGTTTGCGATCCGTTTTCAGTGCGAGTGACGACCCCAAATCTCGAATCGCGAGAGTGGAGGTTGTTCTGGATGATTGAACACAACAACAGCCTTTTTGGCGGCGGGGTCTCTCTCCGTTCTTCAGTGAAACACGGCAGCGAATCGACAGCTACCATTAGGCGGATATTACAGCAGGCGACGTGTTTGCGTACGACGGTGTGATGTCCCCGCGTGTTAGGGTGTTGCTTTGTCAGAAGACGCAATGTCATTACGCGGCTATTAAATGATTGTTGATGGGGGTGGTTTTTTGTGTGTGTGTGTGTGTGGTAATTTCATTTTTGGATAGCAAGGGGTGGGTGTATTCTTCTTGTGAACAATGCTCATAGAAAGAAGGAAGGTGTGTAGGAATTTTGTATTTGGGCATGCGGCACATACAAGCGAGTGATGAGTTTTGAATAGATGGTCTAATGTGACACGGTTTTTGGGAGACGTGGAATGCAGACAACAATTGGGAGTTCCTGTGTGACAGATGTTAGAACGTAGCAAGTCTTTGTTTTGTGGAATTTATTTTAAGAAATTTTAAATTTCTATATAAGTCTAAGTATGACTGTCTGTTTGTATAAATATTTAAAGAACATACAAATGCTACTTACAAACTATCAATGAACTAAAAGCCGAAAGGGAAATAGTATTATTTTCCACCGGGAAAACCAAAAATAGCAAAACACAACGAACCCGAGGGATATTTATTTCGCTTACCCAACGCTTGTAGTACCAACCTGCAAAGCCCCTTTCCTCATTGATGTTCTTTTTCACGCTTTTCATTATCCATTTCCCTGCCTGGCTCCTGGCCTTTAAGCGCACTGTGAAAAGCTCCCCCATCCCCCCCAATGATACCCGAATTGGGGGCAAAACATCGGCATGGAAATTCACCAAACACCGTCGACCAAATTGGAAATTCCATCGCAAAACTGCGTGTGCTGAAGTGATGGAAATGAAAGAGAGGCGTCGGGGGGGAAGAAATCGGACAAAGCGTCGACGACGACGACGACGACTACCCCATATTGATTTCGCCCGAACCCCGTAATACGCGGACCGTGTGGCCCATTTTAACCCCTTTTTCTACGAAAAACCACCCGCAACCGAAAAACGGCCGGCGGCAACACGAGAGCCGAATTGAATGGCCGTTCACGGACGTAGTTTAATCGAAAGGCACCGGCAATTGGAAATGGAGAACACAGAAGCCACAAACCACTGTATTTTGTCTTTTTCCACCCCTCCCCCCCCCACTTGTGACCCCCTTCCGGGGGGGAGACTTTTCCTTTTTCCCCAAATTTCACACCACCATCAGGATGGAGGGCAATTGGCACACATTTTCGCGTATGCTAAAGTGAATCGTGTCCCACACCTTCCGGGAATGTGTCCGCTCCCATTGTGGTGTGTCCCCGTATGTGTGTGGAAGCGAACTTCAGTCTGCATCGTTAATTATGTCACCTTAGCTAGCCGTTTTTCCGCCCCCCAGTTTCGCTCATGCGTTTGGCGCAGTACGCGATAAAGTGTGGTGTGTGTTGTGTGTGCCTTGTATTGCCCTTCGGTGTAAGGGCAGCCAGCGCATCAAGCGTGGAACTCTCTGGGAAACGCGGTCAGACGACTAGAACCTCTGCTAGCCACTTCGCGCTTGTTGTTTTTAGCCAAACGCGCAAAGTGAGTCCGCGGAGAAAGTTATCTCAGGGGGGTGTGGGTTGGGCTTTTAAGGGTAGAGAAGAATGGCCGCCGTTGTGTTTGCTCGGCGTGGCATGGAAAGACGGAAAGGAAAATAAAGCAGGTCGTCGCGGTCACATACAAATATGCAAAGTGAGTCAAGGGAAGGCACACACAAGGCGGGTGCGCACAGTATATGTTTGGTGCTGCTTGTTGGTTTCTCTCTATGGCCGGCTTTTGGGAAGTGTATTTGTTAGCAAAAAGCAGAAAAAGGGACACACGGACGACGGTCCGTTAGGAAACGGTTTGCTTTGCTACACAACAAAGCGCGCCCTGGTGTGTGTAGGAGTTGATAGAATCAACTCGCGAGATTGTAATGGAGAACGCGGGAAAAAGCTTTAGAGTTTTTAAAAGTAAAGGGACATTTTATTAATTATTGTTCTCGAATAAATAAGCTAACAAACAATTCGTCTACAATTATTTACTAACTCGCCATTTCGCAAACACACGATTACTCTCGTCGTCACCAGTACGTCAAAAAACATTTAAACAACTCTTCAGCTCAGCTCACATTCAGCACCGTCACATTTGACACACGGTTCGGAGAGTTTATGACAAGTGTTTGTGTTGCGGGCTGACAAACTGCAAAAAAAAAAAAAACTCCGGTCCCCGTATTTGCAAACAGAGGCACAGAAGTATTTAACATCATTTCAAAACTCAACACCGCTACTAGCGCCGCCACGAGTGTGTGTGCCCGGCAAAATGTATAAACGCATACACACACGGTCGTGTTGCATAAATAGGAACAGCCATCATCGTAATACGCGCCGCCGCTGTTGATGGAAAGTTGATGGGAAAACTGGTGGAAAACCGGGAGAAAAAAGCCTGATATTAAAATGTGTGTTTAATACTTTACTTTCATTTTTTTTTTCAATTGTCAAAAGTAAACGGCTGAAACATAACCATAACGCTGTTTGTTGTGTATGTGTGTGCAGTGTGCCCTTTAACTTTAGCCTGCTGGAATTGAATCGCAATTTTGGCTGGGTGGTGATTTGAGTTGCGCATTTAAAAGTTTTCATATTTTTCATCCTTTTTATGGTACATATTGTAGATATTATGACAATTTTTTGTGCTTGCTTTTCATTCTCCTTTTTTTGTTGTTTTTGAAACTGATCCAACAATAATATAAAAAAGTTATGAATTTATTAAACAATTTTAGAGTGATTAAATAAATAAAACTATAGCAGCAAAAAGAGCTGTAAACATCTCTTAATGATTTTACAAATATATGAAACACGTTTCGTTACACCGTCACCCAAAATGTGGGTGACACTTTTGTGCGCTTAGAATGAACTATTCGTTTACATTTTATAAAAAAAACGAAAGCAAAAGAGTTGAGTACAAAACTGGCATGAACAACCAACATCAATTTAAAAATTTTATTAACTTTTAACCTTTTTAACGTTTTTTTAAACAAATAAACAATGTCTCATCACCCAGAGCGCCGAACGTGTCACAGTAAAACGAATAATTTGGAAAACAAATTAAATACTGTCAAACTAGTTTGAAGCTTTAATTTATCTACCTAAAGGTCAGTGTAATGAAAAATCGATTTTCCATTACAGAGTAATATAAAACGGGACGGCGGGGAGAGTGTCTCTCTCCCCCGCTGATGCGTTCGGTTGTTGTTGCTGACACATTTTCCTTGTGTTGCATCGCGGTTGCAACACAAAACGCCGCTGTCACATGGCGGCTGCACGGTGAAAAACGCTCGTTACTGGTAGAATAAGCCATAATTAAGCGGTTTTTGGTTTTGCATGAATTATTAACTACATTTTTGTGTGTTCTGTTTTTTAGTGCGTGTTTGTTGCTCGGAAGGAAAACCGCAAAGGGTTGATATGAATGTCACTGTTCTTTTTTTTTGCTGCGTTTTTGCGAGTTTTTTTTTTGTGGTAACAGATTGTGTACTGTTTCGTTTTATCATAACATGAAACTATGGGGTTGGAAGGTACTTTTACACGCACATCTGGCAGCTTTAAAATTCTAATTGCATGCCTAAACTATTACCTTTGATTCGAATTCCTGCTGCCACACCGAGTGGCTTTGGAAAAAGTTAGCTTTCCTCCACACCATTTATATCTCGATTGGATTGTAATCGTTCGTTCGAAATCACACCGTGTGCCGCCTTCAGTTACCGTTTTATCTACAAGTCTCTCGTCCCCAAACGAAATGTCATCCGGAAGAAATTCAAGATGGCGGAAAATTTATTTCCTAACAGATTACTTCACCTGCCACACGCCTGCTGGCCCCCTTCTCTCAGGTGGTTGCAACCGTGAGGCACACGATATCGTGTGTCGACCCTCCGCCGAGGCACCAGCCTAAGCTCAATTAACCTTACTCAACCCTCGGCAAAACCCCGGGGCGAAAGGCGATTGGGCGCGCGATGGGTTTCATCTTTCACTAATGCGCGCTCGATCGACATTTTACTGGGGGGGGCTGAGCACAAAAAAACCCCAGCGCCCCAAACGGAGGCGGGTGGCTCCCGATTGCTGCTTAATACTTTGTAATTCAACGCGCCATAACACCACCCGGCCCGATCTCTCTCTATCGCAAGAGATCGTGGGTGATATTTTTGCCAAGTACAAATTGCCATTTATGTTGTTTGCCAAAGCGCTCACGCGCGCGCTCCCTCGTCGCGGCGTCAAGGTGTTTAATTACAAAACATTTATAGTTTCATTTTACATCGATATGTATCGGGGCCCCCGAGATCGCTTAGCCGCGGCCACCCAAGCGAAACCGGAAGGATGGTTTGCATAGATATTGAAGGATTTTTTTCTTTATTTGTGGTGTGCTGCTGGATCCCCCTGATTGTTGAGGGGCCGGGAATCCAGTTTCAGAACAGCAATCGTCGCATTTCAAAACACCAAAACCCCCCCGCCGAATGTGTTTCAGATGGACGATCCATTGCCGTGGTGATTGGGAGCTTGGGAGATTCAAAATTCTAATAACAGTAAAACAAGCCTTGGATAATAATCTTAGTGATGGAATTAACTTAGAAATACAAGCAATCAACAAGTAACTTTAATTACCCGTATCCCCGGCAAAATCGGTAGGGGGGCTAAACTGACCCGAAAAACAGTTCGTTTAACTTTATCGTCAGGGAACGAGATTCGTTCGACCAGCAGCGGATAGCTACAATTTATTTTACTATCGCTTCAAGTACATCGATACAACCAATGAAAATGTAAGTCAATCTGTAATAGGCATCTTCCTCCCCCCTCCCCCCGATTTCCCCCGAAAATCAAGCTCTTATATGACACCCGGGATCGGGTAAAGGCAATTTCGATTGATTATAGGTTCTTGCAACTTGCTTGGTTGTATTGGTCGTTATCTCAACAAAACTACCCGAACCCGACCCTGTTTGGATAAATCCCCTCGTCAGCCCAGCAACCTCAGGGAGGGGAGAGGTCCGGGAAAAGATAAAGCCCCGCCGGAGTAGCCTCGTGCTGCTCTATCAGAAAAAAATCCATCCCCTTCTATTCGTCGATAGTTGTTGTGGACGACGATGAAAGAAAACCCTCGTTCACCACCCTTCGCTTGATTCAGAGTGGCCGGAACAGGACGACGGCCGGCCCCGCAATGGCCGGGAGATGATAACAATTTGTGAAAGTGAGTCTTGCTGGCTGATGCAGGATGGATGCTCTCAATAGGGCTCCGTATCACTGGAGTTAATTGCTTTAATAACGTGTAATCACTTTGTTAATCTTAATAGGCAGTGGCGGCGTACCATGTCCAGGGGAGTGCGAGATACTGGAGAGTTCTTTTTTGTGTCTGATGTAGCTAGAGTTTTTCCGGATCCTGTGGACGTATGTGAGTGTGGTGTGGGACTACTACTGTGGGTTGGCAACATAATCATCTCACGTGGGTTCCTCCTGCTCGCAGACAAGGAAAGTCCATCGTGTCTCCATCAAACTCGAAAGAAAGTCCCCCTTGTCCGACATTGTTACTAATGGATTTATGCACGTTTTCCTGTGCACGCCGCCGCCACCAAGTGAAAGGTTTGATTTTATGCCGGAAAATCTGCCCTCCAACCTCCCCCCCCCCCCCCCCCCCACCCCCCTTTCCTCATGAGGTCGTCCGGGAAATTTTGCTTCGATTTTTCTGCCGGCAATAATATGCGCAACGCGGCAAGAATTCCTAAAATGTGCTGGTGCGGGTGCGCGCCCGTGTGTGTTTGTAATTCCAATTAACTTTGGCAAGCAAGCAGAAAAAATCCATGCTGATGTTGTGCGTGTGTGTGCCGCCCGTTTTGGGATTGATTATTAGTCCTAGGGATGATTTTATCAGCACCAATAGTCGAAATGAATGTGTGTAACTTAAGGCTTACTCTAGGACTAGGACTCAAATGTTTGTCCTCTCCTCCTGTGTCTTCTGCCGCGTTTAGCTTGACTCATCACATTCCGATTTTCCCATTGATTGATCATCATGTGTGTGAGGAAGGAAATACCCCCCCGGGACCAGATCATAATTGCATCCACCAATGCGCCTCTTCACGCCGGAAGAAGCTGATGGGGACCTTTGATGCTACATCTTGACACTTGTGCCACACATCCTTCTCGACAGCGGCCCAAATGAAAGGAAAATCGAGAGACAACAACCAACAGATGTGTGACAGGTTGACCACCCTCTCCCCCCCCACCCCATCAATTCCCATTCCCAGGGTTCGTTTTTTCTGCATCTATAGAAGTCTCCGGCGCGGAATCTCGCGTCTTCCTAATGAGACGGATTTTTTTCCCCTTCTTTCTATTGATTTCTTCGGACAGTCCCCGGGGACTAATGAGTCGGAGAATATATGATGGATTGAGAAGTCGTGAATGGGAGAAAGCACAAATGAAGTTTGTTCCAACCGCCATTTTCTCTATGCTCTTTCCTGCTGCACGTGGCGGCGTCCAAAACGGCCGTTGTCTCTACCACAAGAAATATGTTCCCGCAACGTGCTTCCTTGATCCTCGTCTCTAAACACACACACCGGGGCCCCGGGTCTCCATAATTCGCGCGAATGTAAGCGCAATTCGAATAAATCTTATTGTAAATTAGAAAGTTATGCTGGCGCGCGCGCGCGCTCGCTCCGCATTGCAAATGGAGTTTACGGTTTTACACGCGCGTTTTTCGTTCAGGAGTTGGAACAAAGGGGAGGCAAGTCGTTTCGCGGGACGACGTGTGGCTTTGGAAGTGTGGAAGTGTGTACGGTAACAGTGAGGTTTTTTTTTCGCCTCAATTTATTTTCATCTCGCTTCATTGCGAGCGCTTTGTTTATTAAAAGCCTCGTTGCGAAAGGGCTTCGATCAGGGGAGTTGTTGGAGGCCCGAAACGAAAGGCCCCCCCAATGTTCGCCGAGAATGTCCACAGGAAGTGGCGTGGCTGGTGTGTTTTAACGTTTTGTTGTGCAAGATCGATTTGTATTGCTGTACAGTGCGGAGTGTCTCACCCGTTTTGTTGGTTATTTTCGGTCGGAAAAAGGTGATAAATTTTAACCAGCGGAATTGGAAAGTTGGATTTTGCTACTCCATAGGCAAAGTTGCTGGAGAGAATATAAATCCGGGGCTATGAAAGGGCCCACCGCCAAGTGGTGCAGGGGAAATATGAAAAAAAATAAGCCAACCATTAGAAACATTTATCATTTGCTTTTTTGTTTCGTTCTCCTCTGTGCAGAGGTCAATTGTGTGAAAGGGCGTTGGTGGTTGGGTGAGGCCGTGAAAAAAGGGCAATTCATTTCCAACTCCCGGCGAGGAGGGGGGCACAAGAGACGACGGTTTGCAGGCGATTGATTAACTGTTAGATATTATTGCTTGAGGCAGAGCCGGGGTCCGTCAGATGGCCCGTTTTGTGCCTTTCTGATGTTGGAACTTTCTAATCAGAGCGATAACAACTTTTTCGCCATTTTCCTAATAAAAAACAACAAAAAACCCTCTTCCCGTATTTTTTCCGCCCAGCAGCGCACAAAGTACGTGAAATTACACATTCTTGTTCCGAAAACCACCCCCCAACAAAAGAAAGGTACTTAAGGGAGGGGGTGGCGTTGTGTGTGTTTTTTTTATTTTGTAACTCCAACTTCCCTTCACACAATTATTACACAGCGATAACGGTCGATGGTTTCCGTCGTTTGTGGCACCATAATTCACCACAACGGTTCGCCATTACGATCTCAGGAAAAGGCGTTGGATGCATCTAGCATATAGTGGAGATGATGATGGGGTAACTCGACCCCGAAGGGAGTTTAGTTCTTCTGTGGGTTTAAAGAAAATGGGAAGCTTTTTCCCATAGCTTCCACCCCGTGTAAAGGTGTGGCGTTGCCGCCATGAAGTAGCGCGTCGTTTTCCTTTTGTGTGTGTCGTTTTTGGCGATTAGTTTGGGTCATTTTCCGGTTTCGTCGTGTGTGGGAACCAAACGGTTGCGAAAGGTTCGAATTTAAGTAATAGCCACCGTATTTTCTCGATTATCAGGAGGAGAGAGGGGTCACCTTAAACCATTCCCCAATACTGTGGTCGATACGGAATGGAACAAAGACCGGTGGAGGACCATAAATAAATTTAAGAAGCAGCCAAAAGAAATGATCCTCGTTTCCTACCTCACTTTCACTGCCGGTGAGAAGTGAGAGGCAATCCAGAGGGGGGGGGGGGGGGGGGGGGGGGAGTGCGGTTCTCGTGTAAAGCTGTGAAGAAAATTTACTGCCCAACCGAACTTTTCGATCCATTTCCGACAACCGGACTTACAACGGCGGCCCAAGCGGCCAACGTTTAATGAGGCGCTGTTCGGTGGGTCATCTGGCAAGGGGGAAAGGATGGCGAATTTGGTTGTTTATTTTGTTTTCTGGGCCCTGTGCTGGGAAGCGAAAGTTTGACGAAAGAAATGATGCGAAATAATTACATGCATCCCAGCGGACGCAGTAGCAACAAGGGGTGGATTTGTTGTCGATAGTTTAGGGCGTGACCTTGGCAGAAAAAAATGGTGTTTTATGTTATAAGAAAAACAATAAATTTTTATACTAATTTTATATGGTCATGAGTAAGAACTAGTTAAAATATTAGTAAAAAGAGAAATGAGTTCTCTATCTAAGCTTTACTCTTAATTCATTTATAAAGGGAAACAACTCATTTGTTCTCACATCAACTCACATCAACTCACATGTTGTCACAACACCTATGTTTTGATTTCACTGTGAGATGTGCCCAACTCATCACACGCATTCTTTCTAACTTACCAGTGAGATTTATGAATTAAAAGTAATTCAAAACGAGTAATTTGCTACTTATCTAGGAAAGTTACATGCTAATCCTATGCTAATTAACATTTTAAACATTCATTCAATTGTGTGACTCATAAGCGGTTTGAACCATTTCGATTAGCTTGCTGAACCTTCTCTGATGAGTCAACTCACTGCTGAGCGTCCTTGCTCTTGAGAGACTCAAATCACTGTGAGTGGATTTAATTCACAACGGACCAATAAAAAATCTTCTCATTTAAATTAACTCACTAAGCAAAATTTATTACATTTTAAAATGAAATCGGATGAAAATTTGTGAATGAAGTTTAAACGTTGACTCTTTATATCATATCCATTGAAGCAAACAGAGGATGGACTTTTATTTTTTATTAATATATTTCCAAATTCTTTGCTACAAAAAGTATCTCAACCAGTGAAAGAAATTAGTTTTTCTTTCTGTTCGTCCTCGTTTAATAGCTTCTTACATATTTCGCAGCACCCCCGGATGGCACGTGGGGTGAAAACGGTCAAGAGGAAAAAAAACTCCATCTTTAGTTATTGTTGTTTTTTTGTTGCGTTTTGTTTGCTATTATTTATGAGGGGCATTAAAATAGTTCTCCATTTCTGTTTCTCCCGTCCATCGCGATGCGTTCCGGTGCTTGTAGAATATGTTACCCCTCTGTAAATGAGTCCTGTCGTAGCGAGCGGAGAAGAAAGTTCGTGCAGCACAGAAAGGAAAATCGGGATTTTGCGGATAGTTGAAACACAATTACTTAAGTGACCGGTCGCGTTCCGGAAACAAAACGCGGGGTGACAACAAAAAAACCGGACAAGAAAAAGCAAGTGAAGGAAGAACTGCTACGGTGCTATAGCAATAAGGCTAATAACAATAATGCTATAAAATATTGCTGTTTTTTTTTTTGGTTTCTGCTCTTCCTCACGCAGTGACTAATTCAACAGCGAAAAGCAAAAGTCCTCCCCAGAGAGAGAGAGAGAGAGGGTCGGTGTATGTGGGGCAATGGTGGCGAAACATGTCTTGGCATAGAAAATTCCAAAAACTACTTTTTTCCCCTCTAAGCCGTCCCCGAGCAGACAAGTCATATGACCGCAGTGAGGAATAAATAATAACAGACGCGCACATACAGAGAACAGAATGGTCAAAAAAGCTAACTTTCAGCCACACACACAGACACACAAGTCATGTTTTTTCCATTTCTTTTGTTTCGCGAGAAAAGCGATATGTTAACACGGCAGAAACGCAGAAACAACGAGAAAATCCTTTTTTTGTGCTTGTCTCTCCCCCCCTCCACCCCAGAAAGGGGGGATGATGTTTTGAATTTTTGGAATTTTTCGCTTTTTTATAATTTTTGCTTTTTTTTTGCATTTCCTTTCCTTCAAGTGTTCCAAATTCGACGGGGACACGACAAAAAGTGTGTTAGTTGGAACGTTTTTCTTTTTGCTTCTCTAACGTCAGCAGAGTGGAATGATTTTTCCAGCAGGAAACTTCTTATCACACACACACACACTCACAGTAACTCACTCGTCCCAGGCTGTCGGTGTTGCAGTTTTTTCCCGAGAAAAGGAGAGGAAAAACATAATGCCCTCCTCGAAATAGGAAATGTGGCGAGGAGGAAAAGGCACGCGCGCACGGCCGTGGAAATAATTTATGACCGCAAAACAATTTTCCCATTCATTCTGGCTTTGCTGCTGTTGTTGTTGTTGTTGTTGTGGTTGTTGTGTATGATGTGTTTCTTTTTCTTCTTTCGTTTCGCTGTCTAATGCATCATCAAAAAAAAAAAGAATCGAGCACGAAAACACATGATGATTCTTTCTTTTGCCACCACAGAGCAGAGCTTTTCATTGCATGCAAAGAGGTTGAAATTCGGTTTGTTTTTTAGTTCGGGATTTCCATTCAGAACTTTTTGTTTCCACCCCATTTTCCATGCTTAGAGAAGAATGTGTTTTTCCGCCGTGTTTAGACACAAGTTCACGTTTGACCTTTTCCCTGAGAGAGCGAAGGAGAATCACAAAACCGAGCAATGAAAATTCCGAACGACAATGAAGAAAATTTTGATTAAAGTGAGTTTTCCATTAAGAAAAAAAAACAGTGTTTTTCCAAGGTGGTCAAGGTATGGGAAAACTAATTCTTCATTAAAATATTCCTGCCTGTGTGTGGTTACTGCTTATAACAGCGCAGGAGGTCCAAAACATTCTCCTGTTTTTGGGAACATATTTTCTTGTTGTATTGTAAAAAAAAATGTGCAATTTTCCCTCTCTTTTTTTTAAATCAACCCCCAATGTATGTATCAGGAAACTAATCAAACTTTCCCTCCATGTTCTTCTCTCGTTTACCACCAGGTGAGGTTCTCTCTCGATAATTGGCAGCTTTGGCATTAATCCTACCCAGGGTCGTCGTGGTCCTACCGAAACCACCCATATGTTGATAGTGTGTGCCGCCGAGTTTCCGAATGGAAATGGGATGGGAGGAAAAAGTTTTTTACCGATATTATCATCATCGTCGACCGGGAGGCAGGAGGATGTGTTCCCCGGAACTAACCACAAACCCAGGTGGTGCGGTGTGGTGGCAAGCGGATATTGCAGTAAGCGTTACACCTTGTCGAACGCGGTAGACAAAAAAAAGGAGAGGATCAAACCACCACCCCCCGGGTATTGAAGTTTTGACAAGTATTAGGGGTGGCATACGGGTTGGATTGGCCAACGAAACAAGAGGAGCTCTTTATGAGCGTGTTCTGAACATCCTTGGGAAATGGTTGTGCGGGCACCAATCGATACTAAGTGGAGCCACTCTTGATAATGCTGCGTGCTTTTATAAAGGCCAATGGAAGGGGAAATTCTTTCGCAAGCATTACCCTGCACACAGTGCAACACTGCACCGACTGGACGCGCCCGGGGGTTGCCTCATCATCAATACACGACGGAGAGATGGAGGAAGCAAAAAAGAATCAATCCAAGGTTGTGTTTTAGCATACTTCTATCGTTTTTTCCCAAACGGGGCTCATAAGAGGAGGACTCTCTTCCCGGACGTTTATGAATATCGATCACAACAAGCACAGCGCGCGCCTGATAAAGAGGAACACTTTTCTCGGCGAACCGTAATCAAACCACTCGTTTGGTGTGTGTATATATGCGTACATGGTAAAACATCCTACCAGAGAGAGAGAGGAGACACGACCCCCACGCCATCATCCACCCAAAAGCGGCGCAACAAGCACTTAGTTGAACGAGCCTGGGCAATAAGTACACATTTTTCCCTTCCAACCGACGGGTGGCCCACACACCAGTCCTATCATCAAAGCGTGTGTGTATGGTGCTTTTGCTGCAAAAGGTTTCGTAAAATTCCCGACGGGGGAAGAGGCATGCATATGCCGGTGTATATGGATCGGTTTTTCCAGCAAAGGGCCACCTGAGGCTATCATCAGTAGCTCACTGGGACTGGGAAGGCGTCTACTACCGCAAGAAGTACGCATTTTGACTAAGTGTGTAGGTGTAGGAGGACGATGTGGGGTCCCGGCCGGGGTGGGTGTTTGCCTTTTTTCCTTATTCATCAATCACGTGGTTAAGAGCCTGGCCACAGATACTCACACACACACCACGTTGCCGTGCCGGCAAGCTAGAAACCACATGTAGAAAAATAAAGGGAGCTAAGCAACAAAAAAAAGCTCACAGTTGGAACGAGAGAGAGCGAGAGAGAGAGAGAGAGAGAGAGAGAGAGAAGGGTTCTTTGTTTAGCTTTTACAACAATGAGCACTACCCCAATGGATGGGAAAATGGTTAGAAATTATGCTGCCAACGATGATGATGCTGTGGTGTGGTGTCGGTAGCGAGAATGACGATCATGACGATGCTGATGCTGAGGAGAAGAAATTATGATTTATTGCGTTCCAATCGCTCCAGTTACCCGCCGCAGTAGAAGGATGAGCTTTAGCCCCCGGTTAAAGTTCGTTCGGTTTTGCGCTGCTACAGTTTTAAATGGTTTTCCAATGGAAAATGGCGCACCCAGACGCGCGTGGTGAAGTGCGAACAATTTAAAGATTCTTGTTGTTTCTTTTGTTTTATGTTTTTATTTGTAAATGGTGAGGATTGAATCGAAAAAGTGATGAATTGATCACCGGCTAATGGTGCTGGTTAAAATTGTCGCCAACTCAGGGAAGTTGTACAGGGATCCGTAATATGACTGTGTTTTGTTCGGTGTTGTGCTGGTTGAATCTTTGGTGAAGAAACTTTTAGAGGAATCTTCATTGATGAGTTCTTCGAAACAAATATTCAAGACCCCAAGAATATCTGAAGACTCAAAGATTGAAGGCTCTTGCAAAGACTTGAATAGATTTAAGAGTCTACGAATTTCCAAATTAAAATTTCCAAAATCATTGATGAACCAAAAGAGACTTTTAGAGGAATATTCGCTGATGAGTTCTTTGAAACAAATATTCAAGAATTTACAAATATCTTATCATTCAAAGATTTAAGGCTCTTGCAAAGACTTCAGTAGATTGAAGAGTCTCCGAATCTCCAAGTTAAAATTTACGAATTCATTGATGAGACTTTAAAAGACTTCCAAAGAGACTTTTAGGGAAATATTCACTGATGAGTTCTTCGGAACAAATATTCAAGAATATCTGAAGACTCAAAGATTCAAGGCAAAGACTTGAATAGATTTAAGAGTCTACGAATTTCCAAATTAAAATTTCCAAAATCATTGATGAACCAAAAGAGACTTTTAGAGGAATCTTCGCTGATGAGTTCTTCGGAACAAATATTCAAGAATTCACAAATATCTTATCATTCAAAGATTCAAGGCTCTTGCAAAGACTTCAGTAGATTGAAGAGTCTCCGAATCTCCCAGTGAAATTTTCCAAAACAATTGATGAGACTTTAAAAGACTTCTAAAGAGACTTTTAGGGAAATCTTCACTGATGAGTTCTTCGGAGCAAATATTCAAGACCCAAAGTATATCTGAAGAGTCTCCGAATCTCCAAGTTAAAATTTACGAACTTATTGATGAGATAAAAGAGATTTTTAGAGGAATCTACCCTGATGAGTTCTTCGAAATAAATATACAAGAAACCAAGAATATCTGAAGACTCAAAGATTCATGACAAAGAGTTTAGTAGATTAAAGAGTCTACGAATCTCCTTAGTTTAAATTTATAAACTCATTGATGAGCTAAAAGAGACTTATAGAGGAATCTTCACTGATGAGTTCTTCGAATATTCAATACCCCAACAAATATCTAGATTCCAGGTTCTTGCAAAGGCTAGAGTAGACTCAAGGGTCTACGAATATCCAAGTTAAAATTTACAAACTTATTGATGAGCTCATTCCAGTTTATCATCTTGTATAAATCTATTATACCATCCATATATAAATATCTTTATAAAAAGTCTTGAGTGAATATCATCAAATTCTATAAATAAAAAAAACGCAACAATTAACAGTAATTGTGTTGGATCATTTTGATGAAGAAAATTTTGTTGCACGTGATATGATTTTCGCATAGTTTTAAACATTCAGAAATCTTGTGGATGTTAAAACAAATTGCTCTTAGTATTGCGACATTGAAGAAAACAATCTCCATTGTAACCTTAACAAACATA
This sequence comes from Anopheles moucheti, assembly GCF_943734755.1. NCBI lineage: Eukaryota > Metazoa > Arthropoda > Insecta > Diptera > Culicidae > Anopheles > Anopheles moucheti. Next base: position 85,783,754 of record NC_069140.1, on the reverse strand, counting down.
AGGCATAAACATCCATGTAGAGGGGCGAGATACACCTTTTGTACTCACAATCGTAAAGATATCACTTAAGTTTGTTGTTGCCCAATACAAGTGGAAGCGAACATGACCTTCCCTTCGCTTCATCGCAATCGGAATTTGTGTCAATTCAAAAATGGAAGAAAGGATCTTTCACCGATCGATCGTACGTCCTTATACGTCCCTGGCACGCTTGTGTCTGGGGGTTGCGGGTGTGCCCCCTGGTACAAAGAAGCCCGAGTAAGGTGTCAACTTTCATATCATAAAGCATTCATAATCTTTCATTCAGCTTTTCCCTCGCTCTTCCTCTCGCTTGACGACGCACACTCTGTGTGGTGCCGGTACGACGGTGTGCGAAAGTAAACTAGCGCTGGCAAATGCCAAGAGCCATTTTATATGTCACCCCGATGTGTGTGTGTGTGTACACAGGGACGACGACGATCTGGCGTGACATGGATATCCTGCCTCTTAAGGGGTTGAGCTTTTTACGGAATCGATCTCACTTTGCCGCTGCTTCGGCAGAACGCGAAGAGGGAATCGCGGTGAGGGGGCATGAGAGAAGGATCACTTACGAAAATTGATGGATATACGGTTGCCAAATACAGATGTGTCAATGCAGCCGCCACCAAAGGGGGGGGGGGGGGGGGGGGGGGGGGGTGTGGAAAAGATAAAAGTGAAGCATCGATTGTGAAACATTGGCGTGGTGGTGTTGTTTGTGTGTGTGGTTCCCGTTGACGGTTGCGTAACCGACGGATGCCAGCTTATATTATTTGCAGATGCATATTGCAGTTTAGCTACAGAAAAATGCATTTTTGCATATCGCTTGTTTTGCGCTTGTTTTCAGCTTGTATTCCAAAAAAACAAAAAAAAACCACCACACGCTTGATGTTAATTTCGATTGATGATTGTTAGTTGCAAATGAGTATCTGTTCGTCTGTTTTTTTTTCGTCTTCTCTTCCTCTTTCGGAATTTTATGCATTATGAACATGGAAAATGGGGAAATGGGGTATGGAAAATATAATAAATTCAGATTATACTAAACGCGGAGGCGCATTGATTTGAATACAGCAGCCACCGCCGCCGCCACCACCAAGTGCAAGTGCAATTGATGTTGTAATGTTCGGTGCACAACACACCGAAACCGCGTGCCTCACACACCCACCCATATGATGATGCGGTAAGGGAAATCGACAGAGATGGAAATATTTTTGCGGTTTAAATTGCATTGTTTTTTGATGTGTTTTTTTGTGGTTTTTTTTCTCTCGTCAATTTCATTCCCCATATACCGCGTATGCGTTGTTAAAAACAATTACACTAACCGACGAAAATGAACTCGACATAATCAACCTCACTCCCCGACCTGGTACCTCTATTAACCACAACACATCAAATCACGAGATTTCAAAACTCAAAAAAAACTGAATTTTGTTGTTATTGTGCGTTTGTGGTGGTGGTGTACTAATGCTTCCCATACGCTCATAGAACATTGCACCAGTCGAAAGGGAGAGCAAAGTGACATTGGCGGCCTTGCGGGGGGAAATGCATAATGATTATTCTTTTATTATGCTGCGGTTGTGTGCCGTGTTGCTGTTGGGTGTATGTATGCGGTAAAGTGATTTGGAATTTCCCTACCAGCTACACGACGGGGAGGTGGAAAGTGAGTGGGGTTTCAAAAATTGGGCATAGAAGAAACACAAAACAACATCCGAATGACCATGTTTTCGAGTGTGTGTTGTGTTTTGCGTTGTGAACAGACCCCCACAGTCATGATTGTGAAGCACGGAAGGGCTCTTTCTAAATGCTGTGGGAATTTGTGGGACAAAATGGAATATTCGGGTGTAAGGAAGGTAGATTGGTCGCGCACCGACAGCGCTCCATGCTTTAGACCAAAATGCTCTAGAGATTTGCCCATTGTTTTGGAACGGTCACAAAGAGGGGGGGATTGAGGGCAGCGGCAAATAGCTGCAACATAAATTTGGGGCTTCCTCTCCTTGGTGGAATCGTCTGGGTGGAGAGGGGACCTCTTATGCTTGCTGCTGCTAGCATAATAATCTTGTGCGCATCGATGCACACAACTCCCGCGATATACACCCGTGTCGTAGAAGGGGATATGTATGATCGTTCAAGCTAAATAGGTAGATGCAACTCAAACCGGTGTAAGAGTTCATTGTTTAGATGGCAAGATAGCGGAAGGCTAGCGGCAATGACCATTGTTTTCGGTTCAGTAACGTGACGCAAAACAGCTGGGCATCATGCAGGGAACGTATGTTTCTTCCGTTAGTAGTTGTTTTTTTACATTCAAATTATGTCTTTTGCCTTACTGTCGGAAAACTTTAATAAGGGGTCATCGGTTTTGCCATTACGTTATCATTCAGCGATTCTTAATTATTTATCATGTCACCCAAATAATGGGTGACGCGCCATATGTCCAGCGATCTGCGTCACCCACCACATGGGTGACGCTTTAGTGAACTTGAAGTTCTAAATATTCCTTCACGAATAAAACATTCGTACAAAAACATGAATGAAATTGTGAAATTTTTCGCGAACTTTACCCAACTTTTACTAAAAGCCAAAATTAACAGATTAATTATTATTGTGGGAATGATAATTAGTCACTCCGCCAGGAACAACCGAACAAAATCGTACGACAGAAAAAAAAACAAGCGGGGAAAAGTGAAAGCAAAAGAACAACCCTCGCTTGATTAATTTCTTCTTCTGCAGCAATTTTTCACACTATGTCCAGGCCGCGGAGAAAAGTCCCCCGACCCACGGACGAGGCACGGATTCTAGCACACCAGCGCTGCGCGACCCAATAGAAAATTTATTGCAACTGTGAGGCGTGTAGAACGTATTCATTGGCTGTAATTTCGCTCCATCATTAGCGTTGGATCATTCGCTGCTTGGGCTCGTGCAGTGGATAATTCGTCATCCCGGTCCCGGCAATCTCTACTGCACCCTCCCCCAAAAGGGGCCACCATCGAGGGAAAGGAAGAACGCCGGCAAAAGAGTTCGAAAAGTTAAAAGTTCATTTTGGAACACACGATGGCGGCGGCGCACCACTAATAACTTTCTTCGGGAGGGCCTGCTCCACCTTCGACGGGCGTATAATTACTGCTACCGACAATCGCCAACGGAAGCCAATGGGGTGGGGAGAGGAAGCGTGTTCCTGAGTGTTCAATTTTATGTTTCTCGATGGGAAAACGGAAAGGAAAGAGAGAAGGAGGGTTTTGAAGGTGAGGGTGGAAAAAGACTTTCTCAAAATGTGCTTCATTTTTGTCCATCTGTCGCTGGGCGGGTTTTTGGACGACGAGATGAGAGAGGAGCGACTGCCTGTCGGCACTTCATCTGACTGTTCGCTGCCTTCCCGGCTGGGTGTGTTCCCTCCCCGGTTGTGGGTTAAGTAGTTTTCGAAAATGGTGGGTAACCTATTTTTCTTGTCCATGAGGGGGGGCGCTACCAAGCACATATCTAGGCGAGGGAAAGAAATTGAGACAAGTCGTTGCGATTCTTCAGTGTGCCGAACTCCTCGGGACACTGATGAAATAATGCCCCACTGCCTTTCGTCAGTGTGTGTGTCTGTAAGCGTTAGTAATTCATTCGATTTGAAGTATCGAGAGTTGGCAATGTCGGCAACAACACTCCCCCCCGCCACCGACAAACCCTGGTTCCGGCCAGCACATTATTTACTGTTTCGGGAGGAAAAAAAAAACCAGATGGAGATTTGGTTGCGGTCCCGATCTCTGGGGCAACGTTATTAAATATTTGAGCAGCGTGAATAAAGCGCGAGATATGCGAAAGAATGGAGAAGAGGGAAAAAAAATGGTAGACCAGCGCGGTAGCGGACCTCCAAATCCACCGGGGAATAAGATTTGTGGTGGAACCCTTTCTAAACAACGGGACACTCCGGTGATCTCGACGATGGAACCTGCAATCTTGCAGCGCACCGCCTTCGTACGTCAGCCGTTAGCAAATGTGCTAACGATCCCTTACGATTAAAGATTTCTATTAGCCACCGCTAGGGAAGACACCCCAACATTTTGGACTTCTTCGTCTACGGAGTCCCAAAGACACACAGCGAGCGCACACGAGGGGCTCTGAGTTTGGTGCCTCCGAATTCTTGAAGTGAAAGATAGATATCAATTCAAGTGCACCTTAGTGTGATTGAAGATAGAGGACCCCATTCTGGAGGTTAGACGTTCGTTTTCCTCCAGAGATTCCACCTCCAGAATCCCCAATCGTGTCCAACACTGGCCGGGGATTTTTTTTTTGGTCTATGTTATCTCCCCTTTTTGCTCTTGCGTGCCGGCAGAACACATGCCGGCTCGCGCGTGGTCCAGATGATGCAGCCATTTTTTGGAGTTCATTAACCGGTACACCCCCCTATCCGCGCGTTTTTCACTGCGCTGCTTTGTGGTCCGTTCAATGACCGACCCCAAAGGCGGCCCCGGTGATGAAGTGTGTGTGTGTGCAAGGTGGAACACGTGGAATGCAAATGGGAGAAAGAATGGCATCTGTTGGTGTGTGGTTCGTAGATTTATCCATGTGGAAACCTTTCCCATTTTTGGGGGTTTGCTGCGATAGGTGAAAAAGGTTCTTCGTCGTGAGGTCGGGATCTCCCAGAAGAGAAAAAAAAAGGGTGAACATCTAGAAAAGGCACACAGGTTTCGCGCGCGCCTGTTGTGTTCCACTCGGTTGAGCTCCAGAAGACAGCAGAAAGGAAGGCTCTCAGAAAGAAGAAAAAACCCTACCATATCTTCAGCCGGAGGGTCACCTGTGTGTAGTAAGCGTGATTCTTTTTCTTCACCCGCACGTTGTCTTTCTTTCGCCTGCCTGCTTCATGATGCTTCATGCATGGCTAAACCCTAAAATCCAAATTCGGATTTCTATCGCACGGGAAAGGTCTCAGACACGGTCTCAAAGGCCACAAAATACCTGAAGGTGCTGTCTCTCACAATGCAACAGCAGCAAAGCAGCCAGCGAAGCACGCGTTTACAGTTCGGTTGTCCAAATCGCTGTGTCAAACATTCATCGTTACAAGCAACCAGTGAAGCGCACTTGAAGGATTCTTCGTCAAACCACCCTGTGTTGTGTATGCTGTGTCTTGCCTGACATTTCGTCTCCCCGGGAGACGAAGGAATGCGACAAATGGTCTTGCGAATAACAACCAGGACGCGCATCAGCATCCTCTACTGTTAGTTTGTTTGTGCGAATGAAATAAAAAGAATGCTCACTTCCCCCCGCCTGCTCTGTTCTTTGGCGAATATTTCGTTTGCCAGTGGCAAAGAAAGTGAGCAGTATATTTGATTTTCGCTATTCGTGTTTGTTCCATCTGGAAGGCGTTTTTTTTCCTCTCCCAGTGGAAGGGAAAGTTCACACAGAACACCCGAAACACGAACTCCACCAGTGCGGCGGCTCCAACCATGTTTTTGGTGACTTTTCTTCTCCGCCAGCACGCCTGTACCACCTTGTTCTTTTTTCTGAAGCAATGCACTTCTTGCTGTGTTGCGGTTCGGTTGCTCGTCGTGAGCTGTTTGTTGTGTGCATGTTTTATTCAAAATATATTGAACATTTTGCAGTAAGTTTTGCTTGCTGCTACTTTGGCAGCAGCCTGAGCAACGAGTGACTTTTGCGATGAGAAGCGTAAGATTAAACTGGTGTAGAATTTCCGAAGGGTGGTTCTTTTCAGTGTCGGGGAGGAAAGTTTGCTTTGAAGATCAGCCGGGGATCGGGCGGGAAAAAAAAGTGGTAACGATGCAGTTTTATCTGGTTGTGTGAGTACATTATCCATGACAGTTATCGATTTATTTCAACTGCTGGGTCGTTTACGGTTAGGCGGCGCCTTTGGTATAACTGGATTTTTATAGTTTTCGATAAAATATCATTTGTGGGCCAGCATTTGGATGTAAGAGCATAGAGAGATAGCAAGTGCTTCTTTGGAATTTGTGGAAGCATTATTGCTCATTGGGTTATGTGTTAATTGTGATAATGATGAGTACAATTAAAAATATCAACAAACATCGTATATGCTTGGAGTTCATTGCGTCATTTGATCTGAATAAGGTTTAAACCATTTAAGAAAACATATGATCTGAGTATCGATGTAAGTCATTTATGGAAATATGAAATCTGAATTAGGATTTAGGACAATATGAGATTTTAACCACAGTCTGAATCACAATTTAAGAGATCTGGAACACAGTTTAAGAGACCTGAATCACAATTTAAGAGAACTGAACCAAAATTTAATACAAAATAGCAGGACCATAGTTCCATAGAGATTTAGATAAGAGAGGAGAGATAAGAGAGAACCACAGTTTAAGAGAACTTTACCGCAATTTAAGAGTACTTTCTCACAGTTTAAGAGATCTGAATCACAATTAAAGACACAATATAATAGGACCACAGTTTAAGATATCTGAATCACAATTTATGATATCTGAACCACAATTTATGATATCTGAACCACAATTTATGATATCTGAACTACAGTTCAAGAGATCTGAATCAATGTTTAAGTGTTCTGAACCACAATTTAATAGATATGAACCCCAATTTAAGAGAACATTTCCACAATGTAAGAGATCTTAACCACAATTTAAGAGAACTTTACCACAATTTAAGAGATCTCAACCACAGTTAAAGGCACAATATAACAGGACCACAGCTTAAGAGATCTGAAACACATTTTAAGGTATCTGAACCACCATTTAAGAGATCTGAACCATCATTTAAGAGATCTGAACCACAATTTAAGAGATCTGAACCATCATTTAAGAGATCTGAACCATCATTTAAGAGATCTGAACCATCATTTAAGAGATCTGAACCACAATTAAAGAGATCTGAACCGAAATGTAATACATTATAACAGGACCATAGTTTAAGAGATCCTAGACAAGAGAGGAGAGATAAATGAGAACTTTGCCACAATTAAAGGTAATATAGGGCATCACTACCACAATTAAAGGTACAATTTTTGAGAAAATACTTGAATTCAGGCGCAATTGAAACCAAAACCTGTAACTCTCAATTCTTATTGCATGTGATGTATATCGACAGCTAATCAATGATAATAGCCTCCTACTGGCTGCCAACAAGAGTCGGGAAAGCTTTCCGTTGTAGGTAACACACTGTGTGAATCATCGCTAGATCAATGTTTTGTATGTTTAGATAAGGAAAAGTGTGCGCCACATTTGACAGCTCGTCCAACCGAAGCGCGCTGTGTGTATCATTCGACACATTAGCGCAGCGCGAATCATTGATTACACAATCGAAGCACCGCCACCATACTGCGAAGCGTTTTTCACCGATACAACAGACTGCTCCCTGTTTATTTTTGCTGCTTTTACACTGCCACCACCGTGATGGATTTGTGTGTACTTATGCATTTTAAACATGACAGAAAACACTCGTTAGCCGTCACGCCCGGTACCTGCAACACTGAGGAAAGGGAAAAGCACTTCCAACCTTCTGCTTTTTTTTGCTTCTTGATTGTGGAAGCTTGCTGGAAAAATACCCATCCCTTGTTGTGTCCCGAAATCCTCCGATTAGCATCCACATGCGAATGGTTGTGCAAATGCATTCCGGTGGCGCAGCAATCCTTCCTTCTTTCCCAGTTTCTTTGGCACTTTTTTGTGCATTTGTCACAAATGGCTGTCATATATGGCCGTTGGGAAGTGAAAGCGACTCGAATGAAAAATTCTCCTCGCATAGCAGAAAAGCGGGGTTGACGAATAGATGTCGAATCCATTAGAGAAGTGAGAATAAGGGTTGGTGGAAGCCCCTACACTATTCTCTCATCCCTCTTCTCTTGATATAGCTGTACGAACAAAAGGGCACCACCTGCCAGAAGGAGAGGAGAGATAGACCTGTTGCATCGATCTTCCCTTCCGCTTCTTTCTCCGCCGTATGCGTACGATTATCGGTGCTGCGCTAATTACACCCGACATGGATTTGTTCGTCACGCGACCCGAAACTGATTGGGAAAGTGAGTGCTCATCGGGGAGCAGAGGTTTAGAGCTCCCCCCAAGACACCGACTTGCTGATTGTTGAGACACAACATATGTGTGTAATCTCCTGCCCCGGCGTGTGAAGCTAGCGAGATACCCCCAACGAGAATCCGGAGGCATGAATTAAGCTGGGCTTAACATTTTTCGGTCCTGTCCTGTCCTGCATCGTTTGTTGGTGGATTTTGCATAATGCTTTATTTGGGAGGGCTTATAGACAATTTATTGGAAAGAGTAGAAGAACATTTAAGGGGTTTAAGGGACAACATTAATAAATGCACGGGTTTCTAAGAACATTGCACTAATTTCCAATAATACGCTCATTGTGTCCCCGGGGACTGTAAACACACCAGGCTCTGGCTCTAATTAGTTGACCACCGTCCCCCCCAAGTGTATGTCTTGCTTGCCAGCAAAATGTGTCTTCTCCGACAGAATGAACCATCTTGTTTTGCTTTTGTCCAGTGCCTTCAGTAAGCATTAGGGAAATAGTTCCAGCGGCGTGAGAAAGCGGCGAATAACCATGTTGATGCGCGAAACTCTGACGCACAATAATGCCAACCCATTGTGGTTCGTTATATGGGCCCACTTCATCTCCTCGGAACATCGGACCTCCAGCACAAGCACAAGCTGATTAGCGTATCCAGTGGTGGTTCTCTGTCGGCACCACACACCGACAACAAGAGGCATGGGGGAAAACGGATATTGCTAGTTCACCGGTGTTCAGCATTGGCAACTATTGACCCCTCTCGAAGAAAGGTGGTGGAAGGCTATGGAGTGACTTGCGTGCTTGTCAGCATATCAGCTTCCCAGAAATTAGAGTCCCTCCCAAATATTGGATTGCGGCATTAACACACACACACACAGCGAGAAGAGCGAGTATTTTGAGGTAAGATTTTGCATGGCGCAGCAACACATGCTTTAGAGGGCTGTGTTATGTGCGCCGGAGCTCTGTGTTGTGTAGTGCAGTGCAAACCGGTGGAACCACGCGAAGCTTGTCGAGTAGTAGGTCGAGCATCAGCCACCACCACGAGAGGGCAGTGTGGCGCGCATGTTGTACACCCGAAAGGTTCGTGCTTGTAAATTTGCTTCCTCCGGTTCCGTTTGAAGTTGGGGAATACGGTTCGTTGCTTCGAAAACGCGGCACTGCACAACAAACGATCGTTTTGTTAAATTGCAAATTAACGCCGCTAGGAACTTTGGTGGCGGCCCCGGGAGGGTGGGTGAGTGAAGCTGCAATAGGGCGCAGCAGAATCATGCGTCAAGACGATGGCGGTGCGCCTGTGTTCCTTCCGTCCCAAAGGTCTCTTTGGGAGCGTTGTGTGTTTCCATGCAAAGCGGCGGGGGGGGGGGGGGGGGGGGACTCTTAAGCTTTGGCAAACCGGCAGCCCGGTTCAAGAGGGTTAACTGGACCAGAATGAGGGTGGTGTGTACCAGTACAATAGCAGCCACAAGCTCTCGTGAGTTCGCGCCGTCCGTTGTCAGTTTGGAAGCTAAACTGGGTAACAATAGAAGGCAGCAGGGGTAGAGGGTTACTTGGTCCATCACGCCGGGTAACTGATTTGCATTTGCAAGATTGCATTAACGAGATGCAAACAGCAACAGCAGCATTGGAGGGAAAGCAGCAAGAGATAATGGCTAAGAAAAGGTGCATTATGCTCCGCTCTCAAGGACGCGCAGTTTAGACGACACGGTTGTAGGTTTCCGTTTATAATGCCAAGATACGGAACGGAAAACGAAAACCTTGACGACACACGAAACTCATTGCTGCTGCTGCTGGCGGAATTGAATTCTTCGCGTGTGTGTGGGTTGGACCTGCTGTCGCTGCTGTTTTTATGATCCCTCACCAATGCATTGTTCCTAATATGCGGCCCCCGGGAGGAGGGAGGGTTGGTAATGTTCTGAGACACGAGATCATAAGTAAATTAGTAGTTGCCAGGCAGGGGTTGAATAAATGCTGCAAGAGAATCGACCCTGCCGGGGGTGTGGGGGGCCAGAATGGGATATTTAGCTAGAATTGTTTGCTTAAAATCTGACACCCGTTTGAAAAGGGTTGAAATGGCTTCGTTTTTTTTCTCTTTTGTGGCTGTTGTTGAGGAAAGCTTTGTCAAAAAGAGAGACTAATTCTATAAAACGTGTATGTGTTGTTATGGGAAAGGATTTAATTGATGGCATGATTGTTTCATTCTTTGGATAGAGCACCCCCTACGCTCTAAACAACCCCCTGTGGCAAGGGGGGGTGACCTTTTACTGAGTTTACACACCTTCGCAAAACAATCACAGTATCAAAATCTCTGCTGGTCTCTCTCTCTGTTCGAAATAGTTGTAGCATAATAATTTGCTTGTAATTTTCAACTAAACCCTTTATTATCTTTTACCACCCTTCTGTGTGGAGCGGGGGAGGTTCAAATCCCTCCACCCCGGGGGTGTGTGTACCCTTTTGACCCAACACAGCACGAGCAGAGGCTCTATTTTCCATCACAAAATGATTTCCTGCTCACAACATCTCTCGTCGGGGACGGCCTGTTTGGGGTGGACGAAAACGGGGGGAGACTATCTCCGTTTACCCATCTATCATCCATCCCCCATCGATGGAGGTCACCGTTGGTGCAAAAATGTTAGTGTGTTCTAACCGAGCACGATGAACAAAGAGAGCAAACTCCTGAAGGACTGAAGGTGGATGTACAGTGGTTCTAACACAAATTAATACACCAATGTATTTGTTTTTTTTTTCCTTTATTATTCCATAATATTTCTCTACAAACAGATCATATTAAAAATTAAAAAGTAGGAAGAAATGCTTAATTAAATCACCCATCAAGATCAAGATATTACAACTAAACTACGAAAGTAAACAATTACTGATACAAAGACAAAATCAAAAAGGGGTGTTGAAAGGAATTTTCGAATAGGTTTGAGAGTTCCTAAAGGTATGGAAATATTTTTCTTCAGGAACTCCTTAAATTTTCAAATACGCAACATATATTGTAACATATATTATATGAACATTTAAAGAATCTGAAGAAAGGTTAAATTATATCTCCCATAAAGATATTACAACTAAACTACGACACGAAACAATTACTGATTATTAAAAAAAGGACAACATCAAAAAGGGTTTTGAAAGGATTTTTCCAATAAGTTTGAGGGTTCCTAAAGGTACGGAAATATTTTTCTTTATAAACTCCTTAAATTTCCAAATTCACAAGATATATTATAACATATATCATATAAACAATTAAAGAGCCTGAAGAAAGGTTTAATTTAATTACCCTTAAAGGTATTACAACTAAGCTACGAAAATAAACAATTACTGATTATTAAAAAAAAACAAAATCAAAAAGGGGGTTTTGAAAGGGATTTTCCAATAAGTTTAAGAGTTCCTAAAGGCATGGAAATATTTTTCTTCAGGAACTCCTCAAATTTCTAAAGATTAAATTCACTGCTTAATATAAAAAAAATCCACAACACCATATAACAAAGAGCAGACATTTAGAAAAGTCAGTTGAATTTGAAGAGTACGAGTTTAGAAGCCACGGGAGCAAATTACGTGGTTTAAGTGTATTTGAATATCTAAGATTTGTTTACTATTTTCTATAAAAAATAGAATAAAACGTCAAAATTGTTTTATCACTTAAGTTTATATTGTGGCCAAGTTCCAGGAGTCCGGATTTACGTTTCAGCTACTGTACGCAAGTTGATAACAGGGAAGAACAGCGTTTGTACGTTGGCATTTGTGCAAGCTAATGCGATATATTGTGCTCGTTGTAAGCATCAGGCCTGCCCTGCACTGTTGCACACGCACATTCTCGGTCTGGATGGTGAAGCGATGATAAGAAATCAATTTTCCAGATAATACCCCGTCCGTAGAAATTGTGGGTTTTGAACTATCGGAACGGAGAAGAACACTCGCAGCAGAAAGTGACAAAAGAGCCTTGCGAGAGGCACTCTAGCTTTTACAGTGTTTTACGAGTTTTCCACCTTCAGCGTCCGCTTTATAAAACACACTCGTCCGAGATAAACTCTCATCCGACGACAGGAGCACCCACAACTGCGTAGTTTCATTTTAGAAATTCCAAACACAGTGCGGATTTGTTGCGCTTTCAGAGTGTGCACATTCGGATGCGTTTTTGCTGCGTACGATGCGCTTTTGTTTAGCCTATGTAAGCAAAATATACGACGTTCCCGTTGTGCCCCTTTACCAGCAGCACGGGCAAGAGGAACATGGCCAATATCAACATTCAGATCACGCCAATCCGCGAATGACGCGAACGCCCTTTTTGTACAGCGCCGCACACTAGATGGATGGAGAAGAATGCATCAATGGGAATAGCGCAAACGAAAAAAAAAAAACGGTCTCTATGCTATTTATTGGACCTTCGGATAGCTGAGTAATATAGGCACAACACACACTATGCGAGTAGTGGTCAGTTGCATATCTCTCTGATCGTTCGTTCTCGGAAAGCGGGTGTTGCTCATGACAGGGCGTCGTTATTGCTTCGGTTACAGCATTTTTTTTTTGCTGTTGCCCTTTTGCTGCTGTCACCTTCCGCCTCGTTGTGCTGAGCTCATCGGATTCGAATGTTTTAATAACAAGTAATCTAATGCTTTTGTTTTTTCTGCTTCTCTCTTCTATTTGTAGGTATGCTGTTGCTGCTGCTACTGCTAAACCCCTTTCATATCTCGTGGGATACATCAGCGAATCGTGATGTCTTACTCGCTGCTATCCGGAACTGCTAGCCTTGAAATTGTCTGCATTGCTAAACTGTGAACCCACGATAGGAGGGAAACCTTCATCATCGGGTCGTAGAACATAGGGTCCAGCGGCATACAAAGCTTCGGACACTCCTCTAAGCCTGCTATGATTGCGAACGCGAGCAGGAAGCGCGAGAAAAAATGTTGCCAAAGCACTTCAAGGTGATCGAGAATATGCGTATGCAAGTTGTCGGAGCAGTTGCAGGAGAATACTGCATCTACACAAGTACACAAGTTAACAGTCGTCCAGGTCCAACCATAACCGTTGCACTTTACGTACCGTTGTGCACTTGACGTCCTTCTCTCCGACACGAAGTGCTGTAATAATTATATGCCAGCAGCCGGCCTGGCCAAACAGGTTCGCCACTATGAGTCAGCTGTGTGTAGAGAGTAACTGTGTGAGGTAATCGCTCGCATTAAAGACAGAGGAACCACCATCTAACGGGGACCATATGCGTATTTAAAGCTATAGAGTCGTGTTAAGAAGTAAGCAAAAAAGAACGACCGCTCGCGTAGGAAGTAAGCTGTAAGAGACAGGCTAACGAGAAACCGAACTCTCGGTTGTATGATGGATTAAACTTTCCGTTTGCCGTTCAAACCAACTGTTGAGCTATTTAACAGGGCTGGGTGTAGATTATTAGAAACCATTTGAAGCATCACACTCTAAAGGGTATGGTCGGTGAAAATAGGTCGGTTTTACCTGCAACATGCCATTCTCTCTCTCTCCGTGAGAAACATCAGTTTGTTGTCCGTTTGTCGGGAAAAGCCCCGTTTCAAATGCGATTAACACGAGCAAAACAGGCCGCTAACCCCCCCGGCTTTTCGAATGCAAATCGCTAATCGAATATAATAATCCCTTCCCTAAATCTAACACCATCAACTCCGCGCCTGGTGTTAGAATCCATGCAGAGCATTTAACGAATGGATTATTTTTAATACACACAACAGCCCCCCGAGCGAGCGCACGCTCAAAATCGCTTGTGACGAAGCAAATGTTGCATGAAAAAATTATGATTTGTTGTGTTGCACGCTCGCTGCGCCGGGTGATGCATGAAAAACATAACACAAAAAGAAGCCATTCAGAACGGATTGATTACAAAACGCCAAACACAAGCAAGAAATGAGAGAAAAAAATATTAAAACCCCAACTCTCAACGCCGCTTGTAAATATTTAATGCAGAGAGAAATCGTGAAAAATCAGTAAAAAAAAGCTAAACTCGCGGCGCGAAATGTGTCGGCGCCGCACAATCGATTTGCGTAAGCTGATTATAATTAATTTAATTTCTGCTATAAATTATTTCAATACGTCCACGGGTGTTTTTTTTTTGTTTACTGCAACTCCTCTTCTTCTGTCGCGCAAACTACCGAGCGACCGAAAGTTGCAATATTTTCTACGCAGCGAAAACCATGTTTTCCTCGTCCTTCGCTTCACGGGGAGCTCAGGTGGCTCCTGCTAGGGGTTCCTTACGTTTGGGTGCAATTGATCGTAACCATCCGAATGCACGCGGCATCTATTCCGTTTGGACCATTCCCTGTTTGGTGCACGATCGGGGAACGTTCGATTCTTCCGTCTAATTAGGTGCCGGTGGCCGGTTTTTACGTGGGCAAAGCTAATTTAATTACCGCTTAATGTTTCCGTGCCGAAGGTGTGCCTGTCCCCGAGGGTCCTTTTCGGTCGCTTTCGGTCGCTTTCCAATTGTTCCGCTGAACGATTTTTCGGTACGATGAAGTTGCAGTGAGCGAAACTATCGCAACTCCTTTGAGCATTGACTGTTGGTGGGTTCTTTGGCCCGGAAATGTCCCAATTTCAATTCACCTTAGTACGACTACGAAACGGGAGGACTTTATCTAAAATTAAAGGTCTTTGCTGTGCATTGAAACGAAGCGAAACGCGCTTATTCGGTGGAATTAACTTGCAAAATTTGCATGCTAATGTTTCGCGTTGCAGTACATTTCGCGTACAATTTGTAACTCTTAATTCTTTTTATGGAAAGCAAATATTAGCCCTACGGGGACATTAATTTGGCTTGCTTCTCTTTTATTGAAGTTTACTAGGGGGAGGAAACAAACACAACCACCACCACCCCACTGGAACATAAAAAGGCGAAGAAAAGTCTCGCTTTGTTGTAGTTACCCTAGGAAAGTAGCTCCCCGCACAACGGCTGTGAAGTCCTTCCGGGGGGACAATCGTTGGCCTTGCACCGGGTCCAAAAACCGGATGGACCCTCCCGCGGATGGATCATCCCCCCACGAAAGCGAGCCACCCCGTTGCAACAACCACTCGTTGGCACGGTCCTTATTAAGCTTTCCGGCGAGTCAGCAGTAGACTCGCTCATGCAGAACACAGGCTCATGCCACCGCCATTGCAAAAACCCCGAAATAAAAGCCGGGAAACAGCGACAGAAGGAGCGCAGCGCGGACAACAACCCACCCCCTGCAAACCACCACCAGCGGACAAAGTTTTAATTCAAAGTTTGTCTCTTTGTGTGTTGTGTGTTGCTGCGCGGCCTGTGTGCTGTGCTCTCTTTCAACCCCCAAAACAACCCCCCCCGGGAAGATTGCGGAAATGCGCCCGGAAGGAAGCGAAACAGGAAAAACCACCCTGGAGGGAGAATGCCCCCCGGAGTGACCGAGGAGGGGGGGGGGGGGGGGACGAGAAAAAGTTTTTCCTTTAAAGTTTTGCTAGTGAAGTTTTGAAGTGCTACTGTGCTTTGAGTTCTCTATGCACGCTTTTTTCCATAAGCGAACGAAAAAAAAAGCTGCTGACCAGCAGGAAGTGGTCGAATGGAAAGTCTTTCCGACCGACCGACGGAGAGGGTTTTTTTTTCTTTTTTTTTTGTTTTTTTTTTAAAGAAAGGACAATTGTGTGACGCCTCTCTTCACTACTCGCAAAGCCAACAACACCAAACACCAAACAAACGGGGTTTTGGAACTCCTTTTCCCTACTTCGGTGGGGGAAGAAAAAAACTTTCACTGCGACCCAACAAATAGGAAGAATCGGACTGGAACTTGGGTTTCTAACGACGCCGGACGCATTCTTTGGACTCTTTGGTCTATGGACATTCGAAATAAACACACACACACACACACATACACACATACAGACCCCAAGAAAACTTCGTTGATCGTCCAGAAAAGGAGTGGAGAACGAACGTGTTCGGAGGGAAGTCTTGTAAGTGATTTACTGCCTCTTTCTTTTCGTCTGAAGGCATCCTCAGCATTTCGAACCGAGAAAGCAGTAAACTGCACGGGAACGACGATCGTGATGGTGGTGGAAAAATTGATTGAAGTAATTACGCAAAACTGATTCTGAAAATGGGGAGTGATTTGTTAGTAGCGCGACGGACGGCTGGTCCCGGTATTTGTGAGGTTAAAAGCAGCACGGCACAAAGAAAACGGGACGAAACATCAATGGGACCTGCGAATGGGTGGAGTTTGTGGCAAAGTTTGTCTCCTGCTTCTCTCCCTCCTGCTGCCTCCCTTCTCCTATCTCACTTATGCAAAAGCGCACTTCCTTTTCGTTGCAAATGAACGAACGCGCGCCACCCAGCACTGGTCCGGTTCCGTGGGACCGCGAAGGTCTTGAGCTGAGAATTGTAATTGAGTTTAATTTAATTAAAGCACAGTCTCAGCATGATGATGATGATGATGAGGATGCCGCGTCGCGTTCTTTACCGTACTGTGTGCGAGAGACGTTGCACGTCGCCCCTCGCCACGATGCGTCAGAATTAGTCACCAGGCGAGAGGTTGTCTGTGGTGTGTGATGATATGCGGACGAGATGCGCTTGATCTTGTTTATCTTTGCGCGGCTGATGCAATAATCCTTCTGATTCATGTTTTGTGCTCTTCCACCACAGCAAGAAGAAACTCTCAACAAGAGCGAGCAGGAGCGGGAGGTACTTTAGACGCTTTGCTTATTAAAAAGCTGAGATTAAAAGAAGGCGCTCACACATACAAACCACGGTGCTGATGATGAGGGGATGGAGTCCCGGAACACGGGAGACTTCCTTTCGAATTAGTAACATTTGTTTTCTGTCAATTTCTTTGTCTTAGTTCTTGGCGAGGTTTTGGGCGATAATGGGATGGATGGATCAAAGTAGCCAATAAATCTTAAAGCACGAACTTCTGGCTAGTTCTTGCTGAAGTCGTCTTTACTGGACGCTTATTTCAAGGAACATGACATGAGGATTTGCTTTTGTCATCATGGTTTTAGACACACGCTCTTCCTCCCCCAGGATGATGCCACCCTCAAAGCCATAAGTCATAATTTGGGTTCGAGCTAATTCCACAGTCATGTTAAGAGCCTCTCTCCACAATAATATGATGGGGAGTAGCGTGAGTAGCACAACAAATGACAAATAATGGTGAATCAAAACAACAACCAAAAGACACAAATTATGTTCCCAAGAAGAGGAACGCCGGCTTTTTATGATATAAGTGAAAGCGATCCTGAGATGATGTTGCAGAGCTCGCCCAGCTTTCGGTGTGATTTTTATCGAATGAGAAGTCACGCAAAAAATTAAGAACACTCTCTCCAGTCAGTAACTGTTGTGTGCTGCCGCAGCTCCTACACCAAACCACCCGGCTGGACATAGGCTCGTTGATATAATCTTTTCGCCCGGAACGTCAGCTCCAGCAGCAATTTGTGCTTCAACATTGGACATTAGCGTTGCCGTCATCGCCGTTTCCGGGGTTTTGCGCGCGCGGACGACGAGCCACATCCTTTCGTCCGCCCGAGGCTCGTCCGCCAGCTCTTTCCCGCACGTCAAGACGTTCGTGTTGTGGCCCCGTCCGTCGAGTGATGGCAAATTTTCGCTGACACTTTTTGGACGACCGAAACGACTGTCGGCGTTTTCTTTTTGTGTGTGGGCCCCCAAAGCATAAATCTCGGATCCTGCGGTATTCGAGGGGGCGCATTTGGGCAAAAAGGGGAGGATGGGTTTTTGTCTCGACTTCTCTCGACACGCTCGACACGTTTGGGACGAGCGGAGGTGGCAGGGTGTGTGTGTGTGGCAAAAGATTTTCCGCCGTGTCATCGTCAGCATCCGGTCGAGAAGCGCAAAACGAACCACAAAAACGTTGAAGCCATTTTCCGCCGGGAAAAGACACACCCTGTGTTGCCGGGAAAAACTGATGGACGATAAAGGCGAGAGAGAGAGCGAGAGATGGAGCTTCTTTTTTGGTATGTGTGTGTGTGTGTGCGTGTGTAGCACAGCAGTAGGTCGCCGCCGCCAACAATGGGCCAGAAGAAAATTCGTTTTTCGTAGAATTTTTGTTGGTGGAAATCTTTCTTCCTTCCCAGCGAGTCCTTATTAGACACGGCGGCGGCTTCTGCTCTCCGTTGGTACGGCGGCACTGATCGTCGTCGTGATGATGCTTAAATGGACTAAAGGAGGAACTCACTCCACCCCAGTGTGCTGGTTTTGAAAGTCTTCCGGACGCCTTGTAAAGGAAAGGAGGCCGCTTTTTTCGGGGTTAATGTTCTAGATGGAGCTTCCGTCGTCACGAGGGGGTTTAAACTCCCAGGACACAAGGATGCACTGACACACACACACACACGCCCGTCAGGCAAGATGACACGTTGTGTCTCGGCCCTGCAGTTCAACCACAACGAGCGATAGGAACATCGCTCGCAAAACGTCATCCTTTTCGCGGGGTTCTGCCTGCAACTGCTGATGATACTACCGCTTTTGAAGGAAAGGAAATTCCCCAACGGGGAATACATCTTGCTTTGTGTGGGCATCCCTGAATGTGATTTCCATTCGCCTTGGGGCGCCTCCCTCTCGCACACACAGTCTTCTTCAGTTAAAATGCCGAAACATGACTTAAATCCTATTTTGAATTAAACTTGTCAGCTTTCGAGATGCTACCGGGGGTTGGCGGCGGGACAGGAGAAGCGCCGAGTGGAGTTCCCATTGCTTGATCCCTTGCACGGTTTAAAGGGAATCAGAGACGCGCGTTAGCAGAAATTGCTTTTGCGTGTTTTTCGTGGGATGGAATTGAATTTTCCACGTGTGTGGTGGGATTCGAGCAGCAGGGGTATAAAATAACATTTCTTATGTGTGTGCGTGGTTTTCGGTTGCGTTTTTTTTGTATGCTTTCAAGCTTTCTTTCCTACGGAAACACCACACACAGAGAGAAATAGGGGTTGGAGGGAAAGCAAAAAGAGAATCATCTTTAATATTTATTTATTTAATATTTAAGTATAGCGTCTTCCCCCCCTTCACCACCCTGTAGTCTCTGGTAGGTGTCAAAGATAAAACGCCTCGGTTTTAAATGACATTCGCGTTTGGAGCTGTCATATTTTCGGGAATTAGCAACGCCTGCTTGGTGGATGTATGAGGCACCGTATTTTACCGGAAGCGGATTTGGGTAATGTGTGCTGTAGCGGCAACGTGGTTTGGTAAAATTCCGTGTGGGATGCTGCGCGCGCCCACAATAACAAACAACACCGGGGAAAAAAAAAGAAACAGTGAGTGAGAATCCTTCATTTATCACACTGCTTAACGGTGAGACACACCGCCATTGATGTGTAATTACGAGCATGCCAAATATATTATTGTACACCGTGTGTGCGCGCTATTGAGAGTTTGAGTTTCCCATTCGTTATCCTTTCCCAAAAGGGGGTGTGGAATGTTCGAAGAAGGGACAAATATAAGGAAGGGTGGTCACACACCTTGTGCAGAGGAAAATGATGATAAATCTTCCGGCACTTCCGCAATGCTGAAATTTTTGGCAATTTTCATAATACATTGGCATCCTCTTTTTACCCTTTTGTGAGAGGGGGAGGTGTTTGCCCGCACAATTGCAAAACCCTTGCTCTCCTCCACAGGGTCGTGTACTTTGCTTTTATCGAGCGAGAGATAAATGGTTTTTTGGGGCCTGAGGAAAGGGTCAGCACTCACACACACACACCATCCGGCTTACTACACACGCGTGCGGCAGAAAAACCCCAACACGCAAAGGAATCTCCCCGAAGGCAGAAGGTGTCCCCCAACCCCATTCAACATATGATTCATATCGGCTAATTAATATGAAAAGGTGGGGGCGGTCTGCAAAAATGGCGCGGGCATTCTGAACACGTGAATAACAAATGGCAGAACAGGGAAGAGGGTAGAAGGTTTGCCCGTTTGGGGGATTTCGAAGATGTCAGTGGTCGTTTTCGGCTGCTCTTTCATCCCCTCTAGGTCCTTACATCAAAACATGGGAAGATGCTGTGGAAAAGGTCCGGAGGATCATAAATAGATGACGCAACAAACAAACAAACAACTCGGGATGTGGAACCGCAGAAAATATTCTTTTCATCTTCTTCCGCTCGGTTAAAGTTCGCACGAATTGAGGTCAAGGTTTATACAACACATCGGTGGTTGAATTTCCCTATAATTCAAACAAATATCCTGCGTCCTTTGCAATTCGGTGAAAATCGAGGTTTAGTGTGTCCTCTTATCGATGATGCTGAATTGTTTTGTTTGTTTCACGCGCTTCATGTGTCCAAACAGCTGACGTGTAAAGATTATTTGGGCTGATATTTACATGTATAAATCTTTTCCTGAACTCTCTCCTTCTGCCGCCTCTAAGGATGCTCAAATTTGGGGGTGCTTTCGAGTGTAATAACCCACCATTAATACCATATTGTGGCAATGCCTCTACATCATGAAAAAAGGGGAGAATTTTTTGTTGTTGTTATTTATTTGTGTCCTTTTTTTCGAATTGAATTATATGTGCAATTTATTTACTGCCCCGCAAAGGTTAAAACCCAACCTCCCGGGGCTCTAAATAAAATCCCACCACCTTGTCCAAACCGATAATGGAAATGGTGTTTGTATGATGGACGCTCTCTCTCTCTCTCTCGATGGTTATGAATGTCAAGCATGTTCTTTCACCCCCTTTTTGTACACATAATGAAAAGCTCTTCACCACAATAAAGCAAAGCGATCAAAGCTCAACCACTAAGCATATTACGGAGTTATTTAATTACTTTTTCAATGGGAGCACTTTTTGTTTTTTCCTTTTAAATTAATGGTTGATAGACAACCCGTCAATTTACAGCTCGTCAAAGCGTGCGTTACTGACTCCCTGGTCAGCTCGCCGGGTGACTGTATTTACCGGGAAAGCTTTTGAACGCCGTCCATTGCAGGTGGATTTAAATGGTTGACCAAAAACAAAAAAAAAATCATCTGAAAAATGTGCAATTAAACTGGAATTTTATAAAATGGTTTAATGCAACCACCGACCCTACAACCGGTCGTTTTGCATTGTTTCATGTGCGCCTCCATCATGAAGCGTTGGTATGAAAATGGGGTTATACTAATGGGGAAACAAAAAATCTTTATTGTGGTACCATTCTTTTCGTTACGAAACATATTACACACAACGTGTGCAACATAATCCAGGATAAAGCCTTTAGCATGTGTACAATAAGACTACTCTTCCGTTCTTTATTTTATTTTCCGTGTTATTTAATACATAAATAATGCCTCTATTTGATTCAAAATTTCCAACCCAACAGGAAGCTTACCAAGGATATTGAAGGGGGAAAAAAGGGGGGAGGAGGGTGACAAACAACAACAACATCCTTTATTGAGCCCCGGGAGTTTATTGTGAAAGCTTCTCCCAGGCCCATGTAGAATTTGCTGTTGCGCTCGCATGTTGCTATGGTGGAAAGAGCCTCTATTAGGCACAGACACAAACATATTACTGCTCGTAAAGAATCCAAGTCACCGGGGCGGCATCTCCACATATGCTACTAGCGGGAGGAAGATCTGGCCATCTCTCGCACTGTGTCGTAAAAGTGCCGTAAAAAGGGCAATAATTGTGATAATCAATGATAAACATAACGTTTACGATACAATTCAATCCATTCCACCACGCGGCGGCGGCGGCGGCGGCGGGGCCCATTCGAAGAGAGGGAGTTGCTGGGCAAAGACCTGCTGCGCGCCTATGATGGAACACTTTCACTTTCGGCCAAAAAAAAAGCTACAAAAAGGACCAACAAAAAAAAGGAAATGTTAAGTTTTTCTTCCTCCAAATGCAGAAGCCCAAACTCCATCTGAGTCCCATTTGTTCCCCGCCCTCCCCCCCGGGGTGTAGGGTGGTTGATGCACCCAAGCAGAAAAGGAAGTAAATAGCAAAACTTTGCAAGGTATATTTTGGTGTATATTTTGCAACAGGGAAAGTATTACGATCGTGTGCGCGCGGATATATTCACTGTTGAACATTAGGAGAGCATTAACAAGGAAGCGAAAAAAGGGGAAAGAGGAGACTGTGTGTGTGTGTGGCTTGGGGGGTAACAAGCCCATTTTAGTGGAAGAAGCCTCTCCGAAAGCTGAAGTAGACTTTATGTTGTTTTTCAAAGTATTTTTTTCTTTTTGCGCCCGCTGGTTTTATTGCTTGTTTCGACTCATTTAAAGACAGGTCTTCGCCCAAAATCGAAAGCTTTGGGATCTGCCACTGTGTCTCCTCAAACTCCTCGATCGTTTACGTCTGCAAATGGGGCAACATCAGCAAACACACGGCGGGAGGAGAGTATCAGTTCGGTCGAATATGGGTATAAAACGCGCGAGTCGCTCGCATGGCTTTTGTGGCGCTAGCTGTGTGTGTAAGCGACAAACAGCATGCAACATGCTTTTTTTTGCTGTTAAGCTCTGGGTGTGGTTTTATGTGCAATATGCTGTGGGGTTTTATTTGCTTCTTTTAGTGCGCTCACAAGGGACACACACACACAGGCTTTTGGCTGGTTGCGAGCACATTGGTCCAAAGATGTAGTGCACAAACAACACGGCGTAGAGATGGACGCGAAGGAAGCTGCTACAAACTAGCTATGGAAGCTGTGCGGTGTTTACATTCGGTTGAATGTGGAGTACTGTGTTTGTTCAGTTTGTCCTATTTGTATAAACCATTTACACTTCATTGTTTTGTCGACTGTTACACTGCTGCTGCTGCTACTACTACCACTACCAGTTGACAGGGGTTTGGATGTTGCGTTGGTTGTGTGTCAAAGCGGTTGTCATGCTGATGTCACACGTCGCCGGTTGCTAAGTTAAGCTGTTGAACATTCGGGTATTGTAGCTTCCGGAGGTGGAAAGTAAACTGTGAACTTTGAAGAACAATACCTAAAATATCTGCCACTGCTCCGTTCAAATTGGGGAGATGTATGCACCACGTTGTTTTTAAGTATTTCTTACCTTCTACTCAATAACTTCAATTAAATACCTCAATCGTCTTCAATGGTGTAACGTGATCTACGAGTATACCTAGCCTCTCCTGTACGTAGACGAATTATGAATATTACCGTCCATTAAAACTTATAGACAATAGACAATATAATTGACATCTCTTGAACTTTTTGATACATATTTTAAATGTTTTCAGTATCCTAGAGATAAATTCGTTCTTCTCAAGACATTTTTGGGGTAAAAGGTGTGGGACTCAACATCATAACTATTGCGTTTGGTTGGTGTAGGCCTCAACGTTTCTGTTAGACATTAGACATTAGACATTCCAATAATACACTGCTAAATACATTCTGACAGATGTACACGATACCATACAAGATTTCTAATGCACACTACACAAAGCTGATTAATTTGTAAGAAGTTTATAGAATTGCTTTAAGTCTATCCTCACATCTCTTTTTCTGTAACCGAAAAGAGGACGTTACACACATGGGAGTAACTTCAATCTCAGAGATCTCAACCTTCTTCTAACTTACGTGGGTCTTATCTTTTTTGTATGTAGAGGACTTACTGATATGACTGTCCATCAAAATTTAAGCTGATCACGATGACCTGTCCGTTTGGTGTAGTTAATAATGTCTTTAGGATCCCTATTGAAGGTACATCACCCATTGCAAATCCTCATTATTTCAAACTACTGAGACAAGAAAGGATATGTGAAACTGAGTTCCGTGAGTTGGGTGTTATCATCTCAGTCTATAAGCTGATTTCTAATACTAATGTTCTAGGGTTCAGGGGGTTGTACAGAGTTCAAAGAATTTACTGATATATGTAAGGACATTGTTGGAGCAATGGAATAGAATCATCTATCTGTTATCACCTGTCAAATGGGTTTCACAGATCATTTCCGATCGTCTTGACTTTTTGTACATGATGTCTTACATGGACGATATACGTAATGTAGTGCAATTCGCGATCATAGCGAAAGCTTCTGATTGGAAATAATTGTTGCCCATTGTTTGTTAGCTATTTCGAATATTGCTGCTCCAGAAGTAATCTACATTCAAAAGTTCTTAACTACGTCGAGGTTGATTGTATGAACCCAGGAATTTTAATAATTGCTAATATTTATTTATCTTATGATCTTGAATACCTAACGGAATCAATGTGGTCTTAAGATTTCCAAGAATTCTAAAAATTCCCTGGTTCCTCAAGAAGCCTGTTAAATAAACTATAAATTGTCAGTCGTCTATTGCTTTTATGCGCATCTGTCAATACATCTGCTTGTTGATAGATCAATTTAATTTTCACCGTGAACGACATTTCAGTGCCAAAAGTGAAACACAACCACCACCTTTAGCATGGAACTGTCGATAAATTCGTACCACAAAGCATCTCACTCTCTCTCGCTCGCTTGCTCCACCCAACAGAAGAGGGAACGGTAGTTAAAGTGGATTTATTTTCAATCCGGTATAAATAAATTGCACCTGACCACTGGACACACACACAACACAACACCGTATTGCGAATATTATCCTTTTGCCTCACAATTTGCACACATTTATCCCCGCTCTGAAGCAGGCAGCAGCAACTCCTCTCCCCACATAAAAAGGGGGGGTAGTAGCAAAACCAAAGAACCATAACTGCGCTGCTACTGCTGCTGCTCTGGATGTGCATGGTGCGCGGTTCCGCAGCAGGATCGGTTTCCCAGACCCAGACAAATGCTTTTTGCCGCACCATTAAAGTGCAATCGAGATGGAAATCGTTCGATTGCAGGAAAAAACCGCAACGAGTTGCGAGTAAATCTACCAGCCGGCGCGCGCGCCCCATCGGTGAGGAGGAAGTTGATGTCCCCCTGAATTTCCCTGACGCGCGATGTGGAGTGTGTTGTGGCGGGATGAATGCGCCATTTCCCACATGCTTTTGCTCCCACAGAGGCGAGATATAGCCGACGACTTAACTCTCGCATCTCTTGCTTTTGCCACAAAATTCTCCCCCGTGAACTGCCGCGCTTTTTGCGGTTGAACGAGTCCGTGCGCGACTGATTCTGACAGATCCCACTAAACGGTCTGTTTTTCGTGTGAATTGTCCAAAGGAAAAATCAATCAACGTCCACTGCTGTTGGTAGTTCGGGGGTGGTTTGGTTGTAGTAATAGGATTGGTGACCGTTTTTCCCGCAAGCCCTAAATTGTTAAATTTGTACACACCACCCCCAAGCAACCAGGGAGCCAGCCAGGGAGAGAGTGTGGTCATTCCGGTTGGTGTACACCACGTACCGTATTATCCACAACGGTAGCCAACCAAACCTTCCGGTACCGCGCCATGCCTGTGTTTGTCGCTCTAAATCGTTTTCGGGTCTACGTAATTGCGTATCGAACGCTCTTTCCGTCCTTCCATCACACTATATCCCCGGTAGTGCGGTGGTGGTTACTGTTTTATGACCGTGGCCAATCCGGCGAACCAGTGTGTGGGCACTGTGGGCAAATTTCTCACCCAACAACACACAGAAACACACACTTTCGTGCGGGAGGGGGGTTGCATTTTGGCGAGGAAATAAAACACACGAATTAGGTGCATACATCTTTGGACCTGGCCGGGCCAAACACACAACAGTGTTCGCAGTAGGAGGAGGACTTTCCCTGACTTTGTGTGGACGAGTGAACTGGGGAATTATTGTGCTGACGTTTGGATTCGGACTGACTAAGATCGATCGATAGGGTGGAATTGAATAATGATCAGCATTTAGGTCACGAACGTGGGCACGAGTGGAGTTGATGTTTTTCTGCCATTTTGTTTATTTTTTGTGTGCTATCTGACTAATGGGAGCTGGTGATATGTGGTAGCGGTTTGTCTGGAACCTTCCTAGTGGTTCTCATCATTTATTGGCTAGAGCAAGCGGTGTCCAACACCTCCAAAGGAGTTGTATGGAAATAATTTACATTTTATTGTAAAAATGGTTATGAGTTCCAAAAATATGTGAACATTCTGTCAGAAAAGTTCAAAAGAGTCTTTAATATTCGATTAAAATTCCTAAAGATTTGGCAAATGTTTTTTTGCTTTGTAACTTGGCAGACCAAGACTGACTTCTATTAGTGTCTTCATCTTAGTAATAAGTGTTCCAAAGTTTCATTTAATTTAATAAAATATTTTAATTCACTTTTACTCAGTTGGACACCTTTGGCAGTTACAATTAGCACCCAAACTATCTGATTTAAAAATATAAACTCTACTTAAAGTTGGCGCGCAGAGTACAATAGGGTAAATAGTTAGAGAAAAAAAGCTAATACTTTAGGAAAAAAGCAACGTGGAAAAGGTTGCAGCGGAAGTTGATTACGAGCAGTCAATAAATGTTTTCTCCTTTCCCGCTGGCGTTAATACATGGTTGAGCCGTGCACCATTACCCGCATTTTACTAAACCAACCCTCACCTGAACGAGACTCCCCATTTGTGTGAGTTAAAGGGAATTTTCTCGCAGCGGTTACGGAAACATAATTAAGCCTTGTTGTTGTGTTTGCTTATATGGGTCGTTCAGCTGTGTGTGCAGCTCAAACAAATGCACCACGACCCCCCGGGTGCACGTTCGGGCATTATTGCATAAGATATAAGCGTGTAAGGGGGGTGTTCCCTCTCTCCTTTCCCGAAGATGGATGCTGTTTCCCTCCATACTGCATAGGCGCCCCGATGCGAGCACGGCGGGACATCGATTCGGCCGAAATGAGAAAACCCCCATTCGGTAGAAATAATCCCACCGATGGGGGGAGTTGGTATTATGCGATGAGTGCGGTTTCCATCTCGGCCCAGCATAATTGCAAACGCAGCATCAGTTTGCAGTGAATCCCCACCCTCTCGCAGGGGGCTGATCTTTGGAGCGTGGGAGCAGGAAATGAGCTTTCTTCCCGCGAATTGTGTGGACACACGATGATGCACCTGCGCATGCAAAATGCACTTGATTGTGTAGGGCGTTTTTTTTTTCAACGGTCAAGGTGGTGTTGTAATACAGAGAGAAGCGTTGTGGTTTTAGCGTTCCTGCATGAGCTTGTGGTTTCCCCGGGGGAAATAATATACGTGAATGCACATTTAAGGGCAAATACGTACGGAGATGTTTTAAATTTGTATTTTTCAGTTTTTCTGTCGAGTTGTACATTGCATTTTCGTAAGCCTTCTAAAGATAAGGCATACATGTTAAACGAGCGGTTATGGGTGAATCTGACTAAGATTCAAGAATCTGAAAGAATCTTTAATCTCAATAAATAAATCTGAATTTCAGAGATTAATGGATCCTCAGACATTTATAGATCCTCAGAGACTCATTGATTCTAAGAGATTTATAGATCCTTGGAGGTATATGGATCCTCAGAGATTCACGAACTTTGAATTCATGGATCCTCAGAGATTCATGTATTCTCAGAGATTCATGGATCTTCAGAGGCTTATGGATCCTTAGAGATTCATGAACCTTCAATAGTTCATAGATCCTCGGAGATTCATAGATCCTCGGAGAATCATAGATCCTCGGAGATTCATAAATCCTCGGAGATTCATAGATCCTCGGAGATTCACAGATCCTCGGAGATTCACAGATCCTCAGAGATTCATGGATCCTGAGAGGCTGATGGATCCTCAGAGGCTCATGGATCCTCAGAGGCTTAAGGATCCTCAGAGGCTTAAGGATCCTCAGAGGCTCATGGATCCTCAGAGGCTTAAGGATCCTCAGAGGCTTAAGGATCCTCAGAGGCTTAAGGATCCTCAGAAGCTTAAGGATCCTCAGAGGCTTAAGGATCCTCAGAAGCTTAAGGATCCTCAGAGGCTTAAGGATCCTCAGAAGCTTAAGGATCCTCAGATATTCATAGATCCTCAGATATTCATAGATCCTCGGCCATCCATATATCCTGATAGAGTCATTGATTTTCAAAGATTCATCATTTCTCGAAGATTCATTAATCCTTGAAGATTCCGATCCTTGAAGATGAACAACCGCATGGTCTGGCAAAAGTTAGTTCGATCACAGATATCGAGAAATTCTAGGATTTCGTTAATTAGATCTTCGTAAATTACTAGAATGTTGATAAAAATATTTTTCCAAATCTGTTGAATTTAATATCCCGGTATAATCCGTATCATCAATCAAGATCCCGATAAATAATTTGCTTCACAAAATATTGTTAAAATGATATTCTTAAAACAGAACTACCTGGGGTAATTCACCAAATTTTTGGAATGATTTTCCATCAATCCAAAATCGCTTCTCAAAGGTGCTTCAAAACAAAAAAAAAATCGGGTTTCAACTCACAAATTAGGCCGGATGTGTATTGACTAATTAGCGCAACTCACCGTCCCGCACAGCCAGAGTGGTGGTGTAGTGTTTGAGAGCACCACTTCCAGCAAGAGCTACTTGAAAAATGGTGCAACACATTTCCATCGACGACATGTCGACCGTTTTCCAAACATCCAACACTTTCTCATCCGGCTGCTGGTGCTGCTGCTGGTGCTACAGCTGTCAAACAGAACTACACCCGCGTTCGGTGGTGAGTTTTGTTGAATTTCGACAGCCCTTCCCCCAACTATTGCGAGCCGGTTTCGTGAGCAAATAGACGGTGGAAACATCATCGAACACAATCGCGCGCGTTGTGTGTTGTGTCCCTTTTGCCGTACAACCATGGTGTAGGGTTCGGTTTGCAACGTCACACAAACTTTTACCTAGCAGTCGAACCGCGGGGAGAGAAATTTTCCGTTTGACACCCTACTTCCCGGTCAACTCTCACCCCAACCCTGTCTGTCCACCCTGCATGCCTTTATGTTTGGGGCGGTAAAAAGGGCTCCGTTGTTTGGGACTGAGTGTTTGACAACTTATCGATCGTGTTATTGTACCATTTCGGTATTATTTAAACACACCCCGTACAGAAAGAGGTGCTCGCTCGAAATGTGTGCTGCTGCGCACACACAGCAGACGGAAACTTTTTGCTGGGCCCGATAGTCAGTCACCCGCTCACATTATGCTTGTGCATCACCATTCTCCGAAAATGCAACCGACGGGGGGGCAGTGTGTGCATCGTCGAGCGTGAAGCACAGCCAAACAAAGAGCATATAAACAGCGAACGGATAGCATCCGGCGAGGTCGTCCCCACCATCATTGCTGTCTATCTCTATGTGGTCAGGTGCATTTTACTGGAGCGATGGCAGCTTTACGGGTGCTGCATCTCCAAGGGACACACAAGGGCACCCCACACTGTTTCTCACACACACAAACACCATCACCCGGAAGGTAAATGGGGGCCGGAGTGTGTTCCAAACACGCCATCCTCCCCCGGCCCGATACATTTCAGGTTTTTGGTTCGGTTCGGTCTTTTTCGGACGATAATGCCCCCCGGTGCAGTTGCAATTGTCACTTTGAACTCTCCTGCCTTTGAATACCTTTGCTTAAAGTCACACCAGCGTGACCGTTTCTGTTTGTGCTCTCGGTCACGGTGAGAGCCGATTGACATGATCGCAACGATATGTGAGGGTAAAGTTGGACCCTTCCAAAAGACAACACCCGGGGTCCGGACGACGCATCCAATGCATAATTGCAAACATCCCGGAGGCACACCACCACCAGCAACCGTGTACAAGAAAATGGCTGCCGGCAAAGGGTTGATAAAGGGCCGCATTACGTTTGGCAAAATATCCACTAAACTAATCGAAAATATCAGAGCCACACACTCTGCCGGACTTGTGCTTGGGTGTTTGCCTTTTGCTGCGGGCAGGAGGAAGGCACTGCGGGAATTTGTGCAATGGCCCTCCCCGCAGCAGCAGCGCTCTCATATATTGCACGGAGCGAAATGATATATGGGGAAAAGTTTCCAAATGCAGTCCCAAAGTTTACAAGTGTATTGTACCGAGAGCCCCATCAACTTGTTGCCAATAGTTTTGCATAATATCTCCCTTGCAAGACACACACTGGGGGCAGAGTTGAAATCCTCGCATCCTAATTCTACGGCTGTGTGTAGTTCTCCCGACATATTATCAGCAACCTTCCGAGGAGTGCCTTTTCCCAAGAATAAATGGCATAAATTCTACCACCGGGGGGGGTGTTGTGTATGGCCCAAACATAATCGAGTCGAATTTTTGGGGAACTCCCCTTCCCCGAACAACCTAGCCCAACTCTCAACCGCGGGGGAGCAATAGATCGTGGCCGCGCGCGGTGCGCTCTGAGCGAGTAAGTTTATTCAAAACTTGTAAGATTTATTACCCGCCACATAGAATCTTTGGCCCCCGGAGGCAGAAAACATAACACAACTACTGCTGCACACCGCCCCGTGAAACCCGGCGTGAGTTTATTGGATAAAATTTATTCTCACCCTCCCCCTAAATTCCTAAGGCCCTCCGAGATAAGCGATGCAGAGTGGCTTCTTTATTGGGAGATGAGTTTGAATATGCCTTCCATTCGATAATGATTTATGTGTTATTTTTTTATCAGTGGGTGGGAAAATTCTTACCGCTTGAGGCACAATTTACTAGTTGTATCGTCTCCAAAGATGCTTACCTGAAAATATGAGACAAAGCAAAAAAAAGTATGATAAGATATGTATTTATTTAGTAATTATAATTAAATGCTAACGAAGTGTCACTACTTCCATTTATGAAGTACAACAAAAAGGGATTAAAAAGGACCCATTTTGAAGTATTAATAAACCCGACGACTTGCGACCGTATTACGCTTAAGTAAAGCTCTCGCTATAAACAAGCGAATTGTGCACGCTTTGTTGCATAAGATCTACATGATTAACCCGGTAAATATAGCAACA
Source organism: Anopheles moucheti (assembly GCF_943734755.1). Taxonomy (NCBI): domain Eukaryota; kingdom Metazoa; phylum Arthropoda; class Insecta; order Diptera; family Culicidae; genus Anopheles; species Anopheles moucheti. The sequence goes on along the minus strand of NC_069140.1, from coordinate 85,753,019 downwards.
TCCCCTAATCCGATCCTGCCACGGCGGTGCTTCAGGACGCATAATTAGCGCACCGTGATGGAATAAGAGATTTTGCGCTTCATTATCTTGCTCGGCCATCTCTCGTGTCGCGCCAAAACGCCATTTTGAGCCGTATTCAACGCTCCCCCCCTAGGAAACAAACACTACTTTCGCAACAACACACACGAGATGTGTGTTTGTGGGTAAAAGTGGGATTTAGTTTTGTTTGGACTAAAACACAGAGAGCCCTGCACACCAGTAACCTTTGCACCAGAGACACAATGGTTGGCAAGAAGGATAACGTGTGTAATGTTATTATCCCGCCCCCCACAAAATCCCCTCCTTGTTTGGTGTCCCATGCACTGTGGGGAGATGTCTTTACTAAACTGCACTGACTTTACGAACTTCTCATGCGGCTACATGAAACGCACCAAGGATGCTCTGTGCGCCTAGGCAACATCTCCGGAATCCATTTTCCCGTCAAGTGTTCTTTTTTGAGTGGATTCTGTCAAAAGAAGTCAAGCGATGGAAACGAGCATCATCAGCAGCAGCAGCGCAGCAAGCATGGTGGGAAAGCGCTTTTCGCTTGGTCATTGAACGAGATTACGCGGTGTATAATCGAAGCAAACCCCCCTTTTGTAACCTCTCAGTGTGCTCAGTTTGCTCGTGTTCGGGGCGAAGGATTTATTCCTCATATATCCTTCCACAACGCTTACCGGTGCCCGGTACCGGCCGGCCGGCCGGCGCGTGTGGTGATGGTGCATCGTCAACCGGAAAAACTCAATTAACTCAACCGAGCGCGAACTCCAGAACCAGACCCAGAGGGCGCTTCGCTTTGTGTGCGACGTTGCCAGGATCCATTGCCACCAATGTGTGTCTTCTGCACGCGGAAATGACACTCCCCCGTGTGCCGGCGGAAGAACCGAGCGAGAGAAGTGCTCGAGATTCCCCGAAAAGGAGAGGATCGTCAGTGGAAATTGTTCCGTAAAGTGGCCAGCACACATCATCATCCAGTGTGGGCGAAAGCTCCCCAGAAACTGCACCGAAAGGAGACCAAAATCATGCTCCACTCCCGCGTGGCAGAAGGAAACGGATTATAATTTGATTACAGTGTAATTAGACGTGATTTTCGTATTAGACGGTATAATGGAAACAGTTTCAGCCCCGTTGCGCGACAGCACGGGGACAGTACGGAAAGCTTTATGTGAACCGTCGGATGATGCAACTCGGCTCACCACTCCCCTGACAGAGGCAAACGTTTCAGCCATGAGTCACTTACAGACGACGTCAGTCAAAAAGTCTTCAAACAACAACGGAACAAAAACAAAAATATCTATCCATTTCCCCATCCCACTGCTGGAGGTGATTTGTATTAGATATACGGCCATTATGAGATGCATTGCGTTTTTTTTGTTGTTGTTGCGTTAGTAAGACGATAAGCTCTCCATGCTCCATGGTGGAAATAATTAATTCGCTACCGGTATTGAGAAAAACCAGGTTGGGCTCTCGCTTCCTCTACCAACCATGGGTTTTTTTTTTGTTGTGAAAGCCAAGCGAATGGAAATGAGCTAATGATATCGATTACGTGAACCGTGTTGACTGGTTGCTAATAAACCATTGCTCGATAGGTAATGGCGAGCTAATGGGATTAGACACGGTTGGGAGAAGAAAACTGCGACACTAACGTGGATGCATAATGTGCAATGAAGGAAAGAAAGGCTTTGGAGGGAAAATTAAATCAATCAAATCGATAAAAATCCTACAATGAGTTACCTGTAGAACAAACAACAGTTTGAATGGCCTTTAATCGTTAAGAAAACAAAAGTCACCTGTCGCTCAGTTGAGTAGCAAATGTTATGCATACAAAGAAATAAGCCTCAAGTACTCAAAGAATCATTTAAGAAGAGTTGTTTTTTTTTTGGAATCTTTAATGAGAAGTCATTCAATCTTCAGTATCGCAAGCTTCGTAAATCCTTCAAGATTTCGTTCTCCATGAATTTTCCCTCTATTAATCCTTAAAATTCATGAAAATTTTGTTATTCATGATTAATAAAGAATTCATCAAGATTAAAGAATCTTCGAGGTGCTATGATTCTCTGATGATTCATTAAACTCTGATGATTCATTAAACTCTGATGATTCATTAAACTCTGAGGATTCAATAATCTATGAAGAAGCATTAAACTAAGAAGATTCAATTATCTATAAAGAATCATTAAACTATGAAGATTCATTAAAGGATCCATGAATCGATGATGATCTATTAATCGCTGAGGATCCATGAGCCTCTGAGGAACCATGAGCCTTTGAGGACCCATGAATCTCTGAGGATCCATGAGCCTCTGAGGCTCCATGAATCTCTGAGGATCCATGAGCCTCCGAGGATCCATGAGCCTCCGAGGATCCATGAGCCTCCGAGGATCCATGAGCCTCCGAGGATCCATGAGCCTCCGAGGATCCATGAGCCTCCGAGGATCCATGAGCCTTTTGAGGATCCATGAATCTCCGAGGATCCATGAGCCTCTGAGGGTTAATGAGCCTCTGAGGATTCATCAACCCCTGAGGATTCATAAGCCTCTAAAGATCCATGAGCCTCTGAGGATTCATAAGCCTCAAAGGATCCATGAGCCTCTGAGGATTCATAAGCCTCAAAGGATTCATGAGCCTCTGAGGATCAATGAATCTCTGAGGATGCATCAGTTTATTGAACTGAAATTCAAATTCAATGATTTGTTTAGATTCACTCTAGTCTCTCACTAGTCAGTACAAGTAATTAATATCCCTGATTGTGGGAGAAAATAAACTTTTTATTTTATAACTTTTAGCCAAATTTAGAAAAAAAAAGAAAAGCTTTTGTTGTTCTACTTAATTTGGCTTATTTTTGACCTATTTACCGTCTTCCAGTAACGAATTCAAAAACATCTTAAACGCACTTGAAATGATCCGCTTCTACCATCTATCTACATTGTGAAATCCGTTTATATTAAACAACGTAGACGAAGATGTACAAAAAAAGCAGGGATTGAAGTTAAAAGTAAAGCAACCACGGATTTACGTAAAAACGTAACAATGCTCTTAGAGAGCTCCCCCCCTCAACCCTCGATGGTGGTGTGCCGGTTTCGCGTCGACTTAGGCTTTCCTCTGCTTTGGAGCGTTTGGACGAGGTGGAGAAGAGGCTCATTCTTTGTACGGCACAAAAGCATGAGTTTTATGGATGCGCGAGCATTAGCGAGGCGAAAGAAAGAGAAGAGCCGTGCAGAGCACACAATAAAAATAGACGAAAATCCATCCTCCAGCCCCCACTGTAAGCGGCTTAATTTGTATACTTTGAGCCACTTCGCTCTCAACCACACGTCGGGTGGGGGGGGTAAAAACTGCCCTACCCGAAAATGCGTCATGGTTGCTTTTCCCAGCCTTCGTTTCCTCTTCGCCCTTCGGAAAAACCCCGTTTTCCACCAGAACACCGCAAGAGAAGACTGATTGATTGATTTAACCGAGGAAAGCTTTTTTCCTTGTTTTGGCTTGCTTTGTCTGGGCTGGCGTTTTGTTTTGCACTGCATTTTTGTCCTCCTCCCTGATGCCGGATTTTCCTTCGCTACTCTTTCTCTCTCGCGCGTATTGTTGCTACGTTTGTGGTTGGGCTTTCGCCGGTGCAAATATCGTGCACCAGTCAGGTTTGTTAAAGATCAACACACACGCGAGTAGATCGAAGGAGGCGGCGAAACCGAGTGGCAGTAAGGAGACGATCGAGATTTACGGTATCGGTAAATAAGCGAACAGTGTTTTTCTCGCTTTTCTTTTGCCTACCGACAAGGGGGAGGGGATCTCTCACACTTCTTTCGCCGACTTCTGATGTAATATGTTGGCGTGCGTGTTTTACCGTTTTTTTTTGCCTTCTTCTTGCAATGAGCATTGTTTAGGAATTTTGTACGAACGGTCGGCTTCCCATTGACTTTATACAGCGCATTCGATCTTGTTGTGTGGATGCTGTTTTCTCCATTCGGCGGGGGTGTGCAATCGGGTAATGCATTTTATTCGCATTTTTCATCTCGATCCACCACACGCTTTGCTGGATGGTTGTAATTTACGACAAGATAATTAAACTCCTTTCTCCCTCTCTCGCTCCACACACACACACAATCTCTCTCCAATTACACATGTTAGTGACAATATCCGCAAGGGGAGATCCCCTGCCTGTTGGAAAGCTGCTGTAGTTAGATCTTTCCGAAAAGAAAATACATAAAATGTAACACGTTGAAACAAATCACGACCCTGTTATTTTTCGCAAAGCAATAAACTTTCCTTCGGTGTTGTGTGTATCCATTTTTCCTTCTCTGACCACAGCTAATGAGGATTAATGAGGGAAAAATGGTGCAATAATTATGTGCGTATGTTTGTCTGCTGTGCTGGCATTTTGTTCAACCCTCTAAACCGTTTATTTCCTCCATTACTGTGTGTGTGTTTTTTTTGGGAAGAATGTGGGAAGGAAGGTGGCTTAGCTTTATCCCTCCGGTAGCGATGTTTTATGAAGCAAATAAATTCGTTCGTTGCTCCCCGAAAAACCGCAGTCGAATCCTAAAGTCAAAAAGGATGTAACCGGTGGGAGGGGGGTTGAATTTTATTATTCTGCTCAGGGTGTTTTATGAAAGATTTAATTGTATCTTTGGCGGTGTCCACAGCATATGACAAACGTAACGATGTGTGGATAAATCTTGTTTTATTGAAGAACATTATGATAAGCATTGGGGCATGGTTTGCAAATATGTGTTTAGTATGTAGAAATGGGGGGAAAACGGACAAGTTTGGGAAATCCTTATCATATAATCGTGATTTTATTTCAAAAGTGGACTTTAACAATTTGTAATCCATATTTGTTATTAAAGCAATAACTTATTTATCTGAAGTTCTTATCCCATTCCTATTAAAAAAGCTTATTAGTTGTTTGCCGCAATAAATGTCCGCTCATTGAATCTTTCGTTCAAATCAGTAATACTGTTTGTTTGAAATTTTAAATTTGTAACAAAAACGTTAAATAACTAACTTTTTTTTAAATGTCTAAAACAGCAAAATGTAAATTTGATCATGCGCGCATCCTTGTTTTCCTTTTTTTTCTTCATTAAATTTTCAATCTAGCAACCAACTTCACTATTTCCCTTTCTCGTTCATACAAAAGGTTCATACAAAGCATTTCATAACAACAGCAGCGCGCATGTAAGGGACGTGTGTGCATGAAATTAAACATGAAAAGCTACAGAGAATAAATCAACGGTGCGACATAATGAGTGACATTTTTCATTTCTTGCCACCACTACACAATGTGTCTCCCTGTCCTGTCCGCGCTGCCATCGGAGGAAGGAGTGAATTGTGTTGGCTTTTCATGTGAAAATGAATGAGCGCGGCGCGCTCTTTGTCTTTTAGGACGACCGCCGGGCGGCGCCCACAACGCAGCAGCATCGCGTACAATTTCTCCAAGCACGACGACGATCGTTGCTCTGGTTGTGCTCGAAAGCAGCTAATTTTGGAATCTGTTCATATGAGAGAGAACCAAAAAAGAAGCCGGTGGAGTATATTAAAATTCTTGGCGCATTCACTTCGTTCTGCTTGTTAGAGACGAGTGGTAGTGAAAGGGATTTTTTCTTTCTGTAATAAAAGCATCAGTCGGAATAAAAAGGAAAGCTAAAGGACTCTCTCTAGCAAGGGGTTATTCGTAGAGAGTACGTGTGTGTTAATGTTCCACATAGCTAAAACAAAATGAACTAACCAGACGTACTCGACTATCAGCTCGATTATTAAGCTCGTGGCATCATACGCTTCTAGTTTAGATGTATTCTTTGTCTATTACTTTATAAAATTATGCTCACCCCCATCATTAGCAGTCACTTTCTCTGCTGTTGACAGAACTCTTTAAAGAAGTGAGGAGGAGTTGGAAAGGAGTTTCTCATACACAAGGTATACATGACGGAACGTCAAAGTTTTGTCTGCTGCTCGCGTACCTCCCGCTGCTAGCGCGCGATCATACAAGCTGATGGAAAATATGCTAGACTCTCACAAACTTACCAGCCACCAGCACATTGTCAGCAGCAGTCGAGTTGCTGTTTTTTTTATCGTTCTTGCGTACAACATGCCAGAACACTTCATTTTCAAGATCATATTTCAAAACAGTACGCAGGAATTGCTGTTGCCAAAGTTGGTGAAAAAAAGAACGCACGATCGATTGCACGAAGTGTGAGGTGTCTCGTAACAATTTACCACCGGATTCGGACCGGCCCAAAAAGGCATACACACACGCGTGTGTTGACATTCGTGAGGAGCACCATATTAGGGTTCCACTGGAATTGGCAGAAAAATTTACAACTCAAATACGAATATGTTGTGGTCAAAAAAGAAGGTCTTTGACCGCCTCATGAAACGATAAAATTAACCAACCTTCCCTAGTAGCTGGTGGTCCAGTTGGGATGAAACGAATACCAAAAAAAAAAGGTCCCACCACAGCATAGAGATTTACTGCCGTTTGAAGAGCATCAGCTCGTTGGGGGGGAAAAGTTTGACCCCGAAAAAAAAATCCGCATAAAACCTGTGAAAGATCGAGAGTTTTCCGCGTGTACTCGACTCCCCAAACGCACCAAGGTCCGAAAGCGTCCGTGCGCAACATTTGATCATTTCGGTGGTCCGAACGTCCTTGCTGCTCCTCCACAGAGACACCCTGTGGTGTTGCACGGTGGGACAAGACTTAACCAGTAAAAGGACATTTCATTTTTTTGTGAAACATCCTCCAAGTCCTGTTGAATTTGATAGAATATGTAAAGTAATTTTAAAACTTATGTATAGATGGCGCCACTGTACCATCACTGCCAATGCCTTCTTTGTTAATGGACACGATTTTACTAAGGATTCATATAAAAACCTCGAATCCTTTCGATTTCGTTCGACATTTGCTCTTCATATAATTATAATTTATTTAAACTTAAATCACTACATTTAACCTAAACTAAACCTAACCTCCAAAAAAAACCCAAACTTTGCTAAGATTGCTTTCAACCGATTCGCACGAGAGCCTAACAGAGAAGAGGTTGAGCTCGTTCATTCGATAAGGCTCGAACCCCGTTTATGGCTTATGCCGTGTTGCCAGTATTGTAGTGTTTTATGGTAACTATAATTATATAAAAGGAATGAATTTCAAAACGCAACTTCGTTTAGTTCATTTTTTAAATTTAGTAGTTCATTTATTGCGCTTTTGAATTTAGATTAATCTTGGATGTAATTAATGGAATTTCAAATTTCAGACATTGATAACGTGTCCACCCTCAGTCCCATCGTGCGTGCTGGGACGGTGGGGATGTATATTTCCCCCCACGTTTGCATATTCGTAACCCACTCCCCCCTGCTGTGGTGCTATTCGGTAGGAAACAAATCTTCAAGTGCCATAAATCAGAACATAATGAAAACGACTCTGTGTGTAACAGCTGGAGGGAGAAATTCCCTTCCGTTCGCGATTGTTAACCACCAGTCTTTCTCTCTCTCACTGTTGGCCCGCTTTTGGTGGTCATTTTAAGCCCATCCCGTGTGGCCAAATTTTCCTCTCTCCTCTTTCACGTTTTCCGGGTTTTCCACGCTTTTCCTATACGCAATGCAACTCTCTCGGAGGAACAACTCCTCTTCGGTAGCTATCAGTTTTGCCCGCTAATAATGCCGCTCTTACCGATGTCCGGCGACGACAGAGATACGGTTTTGGATGGTAGCCAACAGCAGGGCAACTTCTGTGGCAAATTCTATCGCCTTTTTCCCTCCCCCCTCCCCTCACAATGGGTGGTGGCCGGTCAAGGAAAGCTTGGTAACACGAACACGCAAAATTTTCCACGAAACACACTGGACGACAAGCACAGCCACAATTGGCCACAAGCAGCATATGCGGTGGCAAGGTTTGCAAAAGAAGGCTAACTTGCTTGCTGTGGTGTGGTGCGGTTGAATGCGAAGTTTTTCCTTTCTCGAAATATAGTAAAATGAGAATTTAAGTGCTTTTTAAAAATAGTAATTAAAAGTTTCATTTAAAACATTGATTATTACTGTGCAACGACCGTAGATTAATTGAAAAAAAAAAAACCCCGGTATATAATATGTGTTTCATTCGAGCGAGAACCACATTCAACAATGCATGTGGCACATTCAGATATTCATTATCCCGTTGTATCTGTGTGTGTGTATGGAAATACTTTATCCGGCTCACTTGAGATGGAAAAACATTGTTTTTTTTTCTATCGGGTTTGGGGGTGGGCGGAAAATCAATTCCGAAAATCATTTATTTGCCTTGGCAGGATAATTAACAACGCTATATTGCGCGAGAAACACACGGGTGCAAAAGTGCGGGCTTTTGATGCTCAATCGATCGTAAGATCGCCCTCCGGGAGATGGAAATTAATTAATACATTTTAATTGGCGGCCCCCAATACAAACGAGAAAGACACATCGCGTATGTAATTGGCTTGTGTCTGTTGTGATATAGCCGAGCTTTTTTTTTTCCTGGGTGTATTTCATCAACATCGAGCAGCGGGAAAAGTTAAAACCAATAGGCGGTAGTCAAATTACGCCCAAAAATCATTCAGGCTGCGCAAAGAAACACAACATCAATAAGCTAATGAAAGAAGTTCTTGCAGCAGGCAGGAATGTTCTTGCGGCGGGGGGAGCTAAGGATGTAATCAACTTCGTAACAGCCCTTGGGAAAGCTTTTCTTTCTGCAACACCCGCACTGAGACTAATTAATTGTCCGTTTTCGGGCTAATAATTTGATTTATGTGTGTGTGTGTGTGTGTGTGTGTCTTATCGATACGGAATCGAAATGGAAAATCTTCAAAGTCGTCGTTCAACATTACTTAAATTGGAAAGCGGAGAAAAATATGTATCCACTTTTCACTGATTGATACCATTTGATGATTTTTCTTCAACATTTTGGAAATGGATTTTCTTTCTTTCGGATTTAGAAGGTTAGAAGGATTTTTTTTTGTATTTCGCCTCCCTCTCCTATATTACGTAAAAGTTGATCGCGTACCTGTCCATTTTCAATTTACCACAGCAGAGAACACCAGGCACACACAAAGAACGTGGGCCGGCCGTCACCTCCAAAACGCTCCTAATACACGATTTTTTTTTTCAACTTTGTGGCCGACCTTGTGGCCGTGTGTCCTGAGGGCTGGAAGAATACGACCCCCCACAACTTCCAGGTATGGAAACTTTTATTCATTTCCCATTTTCAACACGTTTCCGCACACCGATTTTTCCTACACAAAAGCGCGTAACACAACCCCCTGTCCAACGAACACCGCTTTACCGGTCGTCGTTGTGTGTGTGTGTGTCTCGTTCTTGTTTCTCGAGGAAAAATCTTTATTAATAACATTATTTAAGTTCTGACAAAGCGTTCAAAAGGAGAGAGGGGGAAGGTCGCGCAGTGTGAACGTATCGGGAAAAATTGAAACCCAGAAAACGATGAGGCTCTGTTTTCCTGCGCTTTTCACTAACCCGGTGTGACTTTTCCATGCTGTCCGTACAGGTCATTTCCACTGCAAGTGATTCGATGGGGAGAGGGGATGTATCTTCACTATCTGAAGCGTGATGAAATATTTTCCAGATTATTCCCCCACAATTTTTCCTCCTTGTACACTGGTGGAAAACTCATAACTTACACGCTTTTTCCAGTGGAAACCTCAGAAACCTGTTCAATAGGTTTTGAGGGATTTTTTTTCTGTAAATGTAAGGATGCAAAGAAAAGCTTCTCACAATATAAGCCCCTTCAAAAGTGAACCCTGTTTTTCAAGCAAGCAAAGAGGTTTGGGTTGTGCATCATGCTGTGAGCCAATGTTAGCAGAGAGTTAGTTTTCGTTAGCCCCGATTGTGCCCGAAGTTAAGAGCAACACACTCTTGCGGACAAAGCCCTACGCGAAATGTTTCCTCCTCAAACCCCCCCACCTCAGAAATACCTTCCAAATCGAAAAAAAGGACCTCCGTTAGCACTTTTTTGACACTTCTGACCAGAATTTTCCAGTTCCACCCCACCCCCGTGGTGGGTTGTATGGACAAGCTTTTTGGGTTGTGCTTTTTTTTGTTTTCATTTTCTTCACTCCCACCTACAAAGTGCCCCCTTCTTTTTTTTCCCCTTCCCTTTCTCGATTTTTCCTCCCCGCGCGCTCACGATGTGGTCGCGTGATTTTGAATAATGGGAGTTTGGGAACAGTAAACTTGTTTTCATACGCTTGCAATTTCCCTGTTTCTTCCCCCCCTCCCGTTCCGTCCCCGAGGGATGTTTTGCCCTTCATATTGCGCATTTTATGATACTTTTTTTTGTTAAATAAAGAAAAAAAGCAACTACGCGCCAGTTGGGGGAACTTTTCAAGCTTAGCTTTTGTGTGGGAATTTTCACGTGATGTTTGTGTCAGTGTGAGTGTTCTGCCCTGAGCACTGCGGGTGGTCAGAATTGGACCATCAAACCGGACAGACAGACACTCACCGCCGTCGTTTGCCGCTCATTTTCATCCCTGCGGCTTACTTTGCGCGAGTGTTTGTGGTGGTGGTGAAGTGTTCCTCTCCGTGTGCGTTGTCCGAGGGGCAGTAGTTCATAAAGTGAATAAAGGGAACGAGGATTCGCGGCTGTTGCTGACATTGAAGGCGACATCGAGCCAAGTGAATTTAATTGCGTGCATCGAGAGTGATAGAAAACGGACAACACCAGCAAAACCACCCTCTCTCTCTCTTCTTCACGTGGCCGTCGCTTTCACTTGCGACAATAATAAAAAAGAAAAAAAAAATGCTCGGAAAGGTGGAAAAACACTTGCGAATATTTTTTCCATCCGCCCACCACGCCGAGTTCGTCAAAGACGTTGATGTGCTTTTATGTGCAAAAGTTCTAAAGAAGCAGAAGAGACACTTGGAAAATCGCCAACGGAAAACGGGAAGTTTCACTGACCTGGGAGAAGTTGTGCGAAAAACAGTGGAAAATGGCCATAAGATCTTGGCCGCAAATGGTGGAACACGGAAAGATATTTATTACTCCAAGGCAGGCGGCGGTTTTCCAATACAACTTCTTCGGGACCCCCGATACAGATGATGCTGGGTGCCGGCATCATTACCACCGGCCCATTTCCTTTCGCCGCGTACTTAGTTAGTGATTGTGTGTACCTATATATAAACATCTACGACTCGATTATTCATGATATCTTTCCCTATTCACTTCACTTGGCATTCTTCATTCTTAAAAAATGCGTAATTATGGTTGAAGTGTTTGCTGATGATGAGCATAAATCAATCTAAAGTGGACCCCGGGACGGACGTCTCAGCGTGACTTTTCCATCCCATTGCGCGCTTCTCGGGTTCGTTTTGGCGGGGCGGGTATGGTTGATGCGCATTGTTGAGAAAAATGACTTTTATAGATTGATGAAGGAGAGTTCGAAGAGATGGGAAAATAGAATTTCATTCCCCAAATATCATTCCAACTTGAAGATACACACATTATTTTCAATTAAAAAAGCCGTCTCCAAAATGTTTCCTCTTTTTTATACCTTTTACTTCTTTATCTTCGTGTCTTGGGATCATCCAAGATACCAAGATATCCAAAGATAGAATTTCAAGACCTACTAAGATATCATTCATGTTGATTAATTTATAATTTATTTGTATTTATATGTCTATTACCTTGGAGATACCTTGGAGATACCTTGGAGATACCTTGGATATACCTTAGAGATACCTTAGAGATACCTTAGAGATACCTTAGAGATACCTTGAAGATACCTTGGAGATACCTTGGAGATACCTTGGAGATACCTTGGAGATACCTTGGAGATACCTTGGAGATACCTTGGAGATACCTTGGAGATATCTTGGAGATACCTTGGAGATATCTTTTATCCAAATCAGATTCGAACCAGCTCCCTTTGGTGTATTGGACCAAGCGCAGAGCCACACGATTATTAGACCGGCGTTTAATTCAAACGATGAAATGCTCAAAAAGTAGTCCAAACTGTAACTCCAGTCGTCTAAAACGTTCAAAGTGCGTCATTATTTTATTAGGCTTATCGAAATATCATCATCATCATCGGACGAGAGGGGTTTCGAAAACTTTAGCATTCCATCCCGCACATAACGAGATCGCCCCGAGCACATTCGCGCGGCACCTACTCGATTAGGGCGTGTTTTTTTTTTTTTCAAATGTTCAGTTAACTACGTCCATTTCCATTCCACCTGTTTGTCGTCGCTTTTAATGTGCCTGTCCTCTATGTGTACCGTGGAAAAGTTTTGCTATGGCGACTAACATTTTTGGACACAGTGTCTCGTTCTCTCTCCTTCTCTACGTCTGTTTTTTTTGTTTGTAGTCTCGTTACGTTTTTAAAGCTTTTGCACCTCGTTAGTGTGCAAACACGACCGGACCGGGGGGTATTGTACCGGGGTGGAATTAAACTGCTGCACACCGTAACGGCGGTTAGAGAGTGAGCTGGAACTGACAAACTAAAATCAACATTTCCCACGGGTCGACACCTAATTCTTTTTTTTGACGTGTCATTTTGGACGTTTTGCCGCTTTGTCCCCCACATCCACGTCGTCGAATCAAGCCCCTCCCCCCTCGGTGTTAGCAAGTAAGTCACGGAAGCTTACCGTGCTTGCACTGCTGGGTAAGAGTAAGCAAAACCTCGCTTCACCAGTGAAAGCTTGCTCTGTGCTGTGTTAGATGGATAGGGGGAGATGGCATTGCGTCATATCGCAACCGGCAATCGTTCCAGTAAGGGAAACCTCGTGGAAACTCGGCTCATGATTTAATCATCTCGCAGCAGCAACTCTTTCCATTGGTGTTGTAGACCCCGGCTCACTGGAATCACTGGAATGGTGAAACTACGACTGTGGGTGTTACAGTAGTGACGAATTTTTGGATGGAGAGGGTCGGGTACGTAACTGCAAAGCAAATTGTTCCAGAGATCCCAGCGAAGGGATGTTATGTTATTCTGTCGCAAATATTCGCCCACGACACACGCCACACGCACGAATCAAAATCCCGGCAACGTTTCGTGTGCAATGGTATGCCCATTTTGCCAATGCAGTGGTTTCAGCGCAGTGTGTACTACTCCCCCGTCGTCCTCACCAATCGAACATCCGGCAGACCTCACCGGAACACCACAAACACAGTCAGGACGGCACAGGACTGCGCTGGGCACTCATTTTCATTCCCACTTTCCCTCGTGGCCTGTGTCATGTGTGCGAGACTGTGTTTGACTGTTCGATGTGTTGTGAGGTGGCGCCGCCACCCTTGGAAGAGGAGGTCTAAAAGCTCCCCATCCCCCCCCAAACAAAAGGGGATCCCGCATGGGAAAGATGGCAGCAAAAGCACACTCACAGTGCGGAAGGAAGGAGAACACCGGGATAATGTTTATGTTTTTAATTTCTGTCATTCGGCTGCGGCTTATGTTTTTTTTTTTTGTTTCTGGTGAGAAAAGGATGCGACGGGGTCGTTTGTGGTGGTACGGGATTGTGCTCGATAAACTTTTCACGCACACAGCGCCACAGTCATCTTCGGTGTCCCCCTTTTGCTGTGCGGCAACCCTTGACACAAGCGCCGGCACGCCAAAACACACCCGACGTGTCTCCGGAAAGTCTCTGACGTTTGCAAATGACAGGAGGTTCGGTGGAAAAGGGGTAGGAAATTGGGGGACGGGATATATGTCCGGGGAAAGCAAACTAGTTCGGAAACATATTCACAGTTAGCAAGCAGGAAGGGACGGAGGAACAGGGAACGGTAGGAATTAAAAAAAGGGAAGAAACTAAACAGTCTAAATTAGAGCAAAAGGTCCCCGGGAAACTCGGCAAAACCGTTTTCCGAGCGAACTTTTCAATGAAAAATATACTAAACAGTCCACCCCCACCACCGCACTATTGCTCCCCCTCACCGCGTCCTTCATGAGAAAATTTTCCCTAAATTCCACTGGCCTGTAGTGTGTGTGATCTTTTTGGGGTAACGTTCTCGATCGAGGAAAAGAAGCAATCGAGGAGCACACACACGGGCCAGGAGGGTCCAGGAAAATCTACAAAACCAGACAACGCAACCCCCCCAAAGTAAAAGTAGTCGATCGGTGTTCTAGCAGTATTCCGCAGCAGCGCATCCTTTTTTGTTTTGTTTGTGGGGCGTTTGTCTTTCGACGGAGTTCCTTTTTCGGCAGTAGCGACAGAAGAAGGCCTTTCGGTAACATCATCATAGCTCCGAAAGCCGGCGAAGCTGCTGTCCTTGGTGTTTGTTGCTTTACTACTTTGGTTTTCCCAGCTGCTGCTATACTGTATCGCTTGTTCGTGGTGGGGTGCTGTTTATGCTAGAAATCGTTATTTATGGCACCGGCAAAGTTTTGGCAGTTCCCCTCCGCTCCGCTATCTTCCCTTCCTCCCCCACAGCTTCACCGCAAACCGTCTGGAAAAGGGCTCCGGAAAAGGACTATGGGGGCGACAGGTTTTTGGTTGTTTGTGAGTCGAATTTGCAACAAATTCGGATGTATGTTGTTGTTGTTGGTGAATGTGTGTGAGCCTCTGCACGCCCTTGCTCTCTATCTCTCTCTGTTAGTTAAGCATCTTTGGCAAATGACAGCGCGAAAAGTTTAATTTCTGTCAAATGAAAACCCGCTTTTTTTGTTTTTCTTCACAATTTAAATGGCGGTCTGTAACATTTTATCAACTTTCCAGATGAAGCTCATTTGTTTCATGACAGACTCTTTCTCCATTTGCAAATTAATTAAGTTGATTATATATCTGTAACGCTTCATCTGCTGAATGTATCTTTCGCAGTGACAAAAATTTTAAAATGAGTTTTATTTCTGCATTTTAATAGCTTTCCAGTGCAACCAATTGCATAATTGATTATTTTAATACAGTCCTTTACAGTCGAAAACATTCGAAAAAATAACAAAAATTAATTAAAATGCCAAAAAAGTATTACTGATTGCATAACTCTAGGCGTAATCACGTTGCATTGTTCTGGATTTACAATATGGCAAAGAGGTACTCTTTGTTTTACTTTCAAGATAATTGTTTATTAAATTGTCTATTAATGAATTACTTTTTTAACTCTGCAAACAAAATTGAGTCGAAAAAAATTCAAAACATTTGACTGTGTTCATTAAAAAGCCCATGTACTACGGATTGCATACCTCCAGGCGTAATATTATTGTCCAATCCAATGGATACTAGATAGCTCGAAACAGTGGTGCTATTCATTTCCTTGTTTGAAATGAAATGAAAAATCAATAAACCAGATGATTTAAAGCTGCTGCGGCACAGCTGATTATAATTATGGTGTTGCCCCGTTAAAGAAACACGATTACCACCTCGGCAGCGGAACAAAATCAATTCTGTTAACAAAGCGAACAATTGCTATTGATTTTCTCGCTTCCGTTTTGATCATCTTGCTGCGAACTCAGCACGATAGACACACACTCCCATTTGCCTGTTGTTCTGTTGCTTGCTTCGTATGCAAATTTACCGTACGGAAAAATACTGCCTTGTTAATTTATCACCCGAAACCCCCTGCCACCCCTAATACAAACTTTCCGGCTCTCTCTGACTCTCGGGGCGTCTTTTATCTGAACCTTGGTTCGTTACTGCTTCCGCTCCCGGGATACTGTTTGGTTGTTGGGCACAGCTTCCTACGATGTTAAAATAATTAATACACACCATGGAGTGAATTGTCTGCGCAGCAGCAAACTGCAAGCGCGCGCTGGGCTCTTCGCGATTAAGCTGGTTGGGGGGGGATGGGACATGTTAGTCACACTTTCGCGTTTTCTTTCCCCGCTTTGGCAAAGACCGTGGGGTATGCTGCTGCTGGTCATAAATTTTTCACCCCGCAGATAATTTTCTGGCCAGCAGCAAAAACGGTGAGCCTCAACTCATTAAAAAGTCAAACTTTCTCCCCAGGTTTCTTACGACACTTCTCGCCGCGGCATCATCTCGGTGTCGTTTTGCCTTTGCTCTCTCTCGTGCAGCAAATTGAAACGCATCACACCACTCCCTTTGGCTGCGCACTGTCGCGCGACGTCATCGTGTGGTGGCCATCAAAGATATCAAAAGACGGCGTGACACGATCGTTATGAAAGACGCGCCAGACGCCGCGAACGTGCGAACGTGTGTAAACTGAATTAAAGGGTGTTTTTACTTTTCACACTACACGGGCACACAAACAGGCGAATGGAAAAGCTTTACCCGGGTTTGAGTGTTACAAAGCAAATGGTAAAAAAGCAATACTCGCCAGCAGCTTACGGGCTATAACGCTATCAGCTGGTAAATAAATAACTGGGCTGTAATTTTACTTCCGACGGTGCTGTGTTTTTTTTCCATACAAGTCTCGATCGAGTAACGGGTGTGTATGTGCTGACCTTCTCGTTGAAACTTGAAGTGTTGATTTTCCGGTATCTTCATCAAAAACGGCGAGTGTTGCTGTTTGTTAGTTTTGTGCTATAGCCGAGCCATACCATCGTTTCGTTTCGCGATGTTTAAATTCCAATCGCAGAGTGAATGTTTGCTGGTGATACCCCATAGGATGACAGGTTTAATTGCAGTGCCGGCAACCTGAAGATACCGGGTTTCTAATACCTTACGCCGGTCTGCAGAAGCACTGCGCAAAACCCGTCTTAGGTTGTCGAACTTGTCGCCCGGGTAAAGAGGCATGCGAACCGAAGATCATATCATCCGAACGGCAGGAGTGTGCAGAAATTAGATAAATATTTTAAATAATAACAACCCACGGCTTGCTGTGTGGATGGAAGCTAAAAGGGGAGATGCGATGGTGGATGCCGTTACGGACAGTGAAAGGTGTCACTAGACGAGTTTAATTGAAACGTGTACATGAGGCATCCCCACCGAAAGGGAAAGGGAATTATTATAATTAGAAACATTCCTTTCTAGCATAATTATACTATTTTTAATCACAAAATATTAATGATGATTTTTTCTTCTTCTATTTTCTTTTCCAGGTAACAAACAACTACGCATAACAGAATGGATTCCGAAGTACCAATTACCAATGCCAATGCGGAGATTAAGTTTAGACAATATTTTTTTACGGCTATTAAAATTTCATTGTACAAAGATTGGGGGTGGGACAACATTATATGCCACAGTTACTTTTTTATGGCAACCCCGTCGCCTGGAATTAGCTTAAAACAGACCGCAAAACCTCATTAAATCACGCCGCTTCTCATTGTTTTTACTCTGTCAATCAAGCAAATGATGACCTGCATTCACGTCACGGCGATTGTGATAGTAAAGATTGCAAAAAGATCTTTTGATTATTGGTAATGAGTGTTCTGCGTGTGCTGTCTATTATGTCTACAACCACCAGCACATCATTTGTAGCACTTTCACAATTGGTAGTTGCTGTTGTTGTCCAGGTCATGAGACAAATAGCAACGCCTTCTCCCCGTGTGAAGTGGCTTGTTGATAGTAGCACAGATCTTCTTCCCTAGATCTCTGCAGATGGACGGTCTAGATTTGGAGGACAACGAAGATAAAGTTCCTCCCCATCCATCCTTTGCACTCAGTTCACTTCCACCCATCTGAATACACAGCATCATCACTCAATCATAATCTATCGGTGGTGACTTGTTCGGTGCGAGAGGGAAATTCAAACGGGGCGGAACAGTGCAAAAGGTGGTGTGGTTTGTGTTATTTTATTTCACACTCCATCATTGCCCTCCCCCCGGTACACCGGAAGAGGATATAAAACGAAAACAAACCGCTCGATGTGTCAATGATGGCTGGCGCTCGGCTTTTGCAAAGTATCGCTTCAGTTAAGGGCCCCCGGTATGCTTAAAGACTCGAAGTGGATCAGCTACTTGACTGTAGACGAGGCGATAAATAAAAAATGCACAACAAAACAAACAAAAAAAACTGCAAAACAAGCCCTAAAAACAACGCCACCGCTATCATCTTCCACACTTACCCGAGCGCGCGGCGGTGTGGCTTTTCCGTTCATCTCCATTTCATTTTTGCCGCGCGGAAAAACCGCTCCGTCGGTCGGTCCCGGTTGAATGAAGTGAAAATGATTTTCCTTTCACTTCATTTGACCCACCGAAAATGCCCAGCTTGATTGTTGTTTTTTTCCTGTTTACTTTCTTCACTGTGTGTGTGTATTTACCTTCTCGCAAAACAAGTGGAATATTGATGGACGGATGAGGCAAAAAAAAAATAAAACAGCACCGATGAAAGGAAGACTTCCCGTTCATAATCTTCCCCCCTCCCCGGTGGCGCGGGACACATGATAGCGCGCGCCCGAATTCGCTGGCAACTTTTCAGGACCCGTGTGGACTATAAACAAATTCCTCCGCGTTGTCCATCACACACTTCCTATCGCACGTTTTTCACGTTCACTTTGGAGTTTCTTTTGCCCGGCGCAGGCCTTACCCAAGTGGATGGGCGCTCTTAGCGACGACAACGACAAACATGCCCCGTCAACTGTCGTCGTCCTGCCGACCGACAGTTCAATTTCGCTAGACAAAGTTATTTTCCTAGCTGCTCTGTGTGTCTGTGTGTGGTGACGGTGGTAACTGATGGCCATCATCCGGGCAGCAGGCAAGATTCTGATAGAGAGAAGGAGAAAGGAGTCCCCGGTACTGCTAACCGGTGTTTCATCAATCTGCGACCAATTGAGTCGGTCGATCAAGCGTCAAGAATTGTCAACCGTCAGAACGTCACATCTGGCCCGCTCTTCCCCCGACACCCCGGATGACAGTCGATCCGAAGGTAGGAAGTTGTGGATTTTTGTTTTTCACTTCACTCCTGGCTATTTTCTCGATTGCTGGTCGGCACATCGGACGGCAAATAGCAGCTGAAGGACAAATGAATCGAGACAGCAACAAGAAGATTAGCAAACGTGCAAATTGACCAGAATGTTCATTAGATTGATTAGTTGCTGTTGTGTTATGCTGCAGAAGCTGTTTAGGATTACGGTAGATTAACTAGAGAAGATCGAACAGACTAAACAAAAATAAAAAACATCTTGAACATTATTCATGTTATAAACGATTCTAATTGTGTGTGGCAAAAATCTATTTGTAATGTATTTTACTGTCAGAAACATTGGTTCCGAATAGTTAATCGGGCCAGTTAGATTTGCTCCATCTCTACTGATTTGACTTACTACAACGGAGAAATTAGTTTCAGGGATATGAGATCCTTTTCAGAAGAGAAGAGAGAAGAGAGAGAAGTTCTTTATTCCACTGATATGGAATATCCTCATTTTCTTTTATTATTTGAAAGCAGTAACACTTGTATGTAGGATCAACTAGTTGATCTCACGCCCTTTGCTTTAAATTGTGCTGCTTATCTACTGTCTCAAGAATGCCAAGATAGTCTTGTGCCTTGGAGCTCGGGCTAGTGTTCAGTAAGTCCGCAGATCAAATCTCATCTGAACCTCTGTTTTTAAGGATAAGGAAATAGTATTTTCATCAGATAATTTCGGTCGATATAAGACGTATGCCGTATAAGACGTATCCTGGTATTATCACCTGTTATAAAGAAATAGCATTAAATTCTGCTAATTTGCATTGCAATACAGGCAATTCCCGAGATACGCTATTATAGCGGAACGCTATAACCCCGGGAAAACTCCGCGTAAGCCGAATCCTGGTGCATTTTCGTTTATACTTCAACGTCACAGAGTCGACATACTGCTTTGCGTTTGATTTATTCAGTGAATCAGGCATATTTTAGAAAGAATACATTAAAATAAGTTAGAGAGATATTTTTTATATAGTAATAAAATAATTTTAGATCAATTTTATATCTTTTTGTTTAGATGCTGTGCTATAAACTAGCTCATCTGTCAAATTTCCAAAATCCGCGTATAAAAGAAACCGCGTATCTCGGGGACTACCTGTACTTCAAACACTCTCCACGATTTATTCCATTATGCGAATTTGAAACTGAAGGTATTGCAAATAGAAAGGATAATACTAAATACTATCGTCATTTTAGTACAACATTATGAGTTTTTAGTACTACGACTTTAGTACAAAGTAATGAAAAACCATAATATTTTATGTTCTTTCAACGATCTACTTATGAATTATTAAATTAAACCAGAAACAATTTAAACGCCACACGCGAATATCGGGGTTCACGGTTTATCGCACCCGTGGCAAGATAATTGCAGATGGTGCAGCCACAAATCGACCTAATCGCGCACACAAAACCCAGCAGCAGCTGCTCCCAAAGCGAGGGGGGGAATCGAACGGGTTTTGATTCCAACGGTAGAATGTTCGATCGGTTCGTTCGCCTCGCCGGGAGTTCGATGAGCCGCGCAGAGATTCCCCCGCACCCGTCCGACAGTAAATGAGTACTGACATTATTATAGTCCAGTGCATTAGTATGTTAATGGTGGTGCAAATTGATTTGGCTTCGGTTTTTGGATTCGACTGCTTGCGTTTTATGGGCGGGGAAGGAGGAGATTGTCACTGTTCCGGACGACTCTGTTTCACTTGAGCGATCATAGATGTCACGGGTGATGTGGCCGAAGTGGCCAAAGAACGACCTAAAAACATCGGGACGCTTGAGGGAGGATGCCGTTCTTTGTCTCACCCGGTGCGTGACTCATTCAACCGTAAAGTCATCGGTGGTTTTCCGATGCTGTCATCCATTTTCCCCGTTCCGCCCATTAATACTACCGGAGGATGGACTCGCTTTTTTATTGCTTCCAACTGTACGTAAATCTTGACTGTTGAAGGGATGGGAGAAAAGGGTGGAGGAGGGGTACATGGATACACCGTAATCGCTAATCGGTCCATTTGTGTGATGCAGTGATCCCGGTGTGGTGCGGTGGTACGATTGGGGGCGCACCGGAAAGGTAATGGGAGGCAG
Organism: Anopheles moucheti; assembly: GCF_943734755.1. NCBI lineage: Eukaryota > Metazoa > Arthropoda > Insecta > Diptera > Culicidae > Anopheles > Anopheles moucheti. The sequence goes on along the minus strand of NC_069140.1, from coordinate 85,732,154 downwards.
AGCTGACGTTTGAGGTCAATCAACAGTGGGCGAACACTCGACTACTGGCTGCTCGACTACCCCTAAAACATGTCGTGGCATATTCTGCAATCTGCATCCACGGGATGCGCATAACCACAAACATTAAATTAAATGGATTGAGTATACCGAGCCAGCGATATGTTATCAGTGATGCGAAACATTGGAAATATATAGGACGCGGGGTGGGTTCTGATTGTCTGATCGAGCCCCGTTAGGTGGTTTGTTCATGCATTCGTTTTTGTTTTACGTATTGCGTGTAATATAATTAATTTAGAAACACAAAAACAACATGCTCTAGTGCTTTGTGCTTTTGTTGCTTCCTGTTATCGAAGAAAACTCTCGAACTCCGGTGTGTAAGGGTGACCGCTCCGGTGAAGAGATAATGTTCCTGGAACCGAACAACTACTACCCCTTTACGGGAACAACCCCTAGCAAGGATGAAAGAGTAGACAATGCGATGGAAAATCGAGTACACCTTTTTTTTTGTTTGTCTATAGTGCTCATGCCAGGCACATCGCTATCAGGTCCTCCTCGCCAACAGGACGCAGACAAAAAGAGCAGAATGGAGTTTTAGCATGCGATAGGTTCCTGTTTTTGCCACAACATACATAAACACACAGCACAACAATGCCCGCTGCTCATCAATTTCCACTACTCTAGTTACCTAGTTACCCGACCATCAAAAGAAGAATCCCTTGTCCCCCCGGACCGGACACCGACAGGGACTTTCTGTAAGGGACTTAACCTGCGCTCCATCGTTTGAAAACGGAGTGAAAGGAAATTCGAAGCAGATCGGTTTTTATTGCCGGTGGCTGGGACGGTCCCATCATATGATGGCTCAGGAGATGTTGGTTATAAGGATGCACCAAGTCCCCTGCACACGAGTGAGAGGACTCGTTTCCTTCCTTGTCTCTTGGCAGAGACACACCAGAAGCGACGTGAAGCGGAAGTCAAAAAGCGGAGTGGTGCTAATTTTTTTTTTCTGTTCCCGTGTGTTTGCTACTCTTGAAGTAACGCAGAAAACTCGGATATATGGCCACTCGCCGAGGAAACGGGTGACGCTGATCAAGAGTTGATGGTTACCGGGAATATCCCGGGATGAGAAAAAAAACAACCCCCTGAAGGAAGAACACAGCTTCGGATAGAATTTCGGGTAGCGCAATACGGAAGTGGGCAGCAGTATCGCCTCGGGACAATTTCTACCCATTGATAGTGCTCTCGTCGTTACCCCAGGATCTCTCCGGATCTCGGATCTAGTCCCCCCGAAAGTAGTAAGCGCTGCAACTTTGCTTGCACACTGAGGAAAACCATCGTTGGGCTCACACACAGTGACACATCCAGATCGTCCTTTTTCCCTTCGGTGGAGTAATAATAACGAGATGGTCCACAGCATTCAACGCGTGTTCTCAGGGTTTCTATCTGTCCCTTTTTTTTTTTTGGGGTGGCACATCACTACTACTTCCAACCTAAACCGAATATAGAAGCTGACATTTTTATCCATTGTGTGGTGGTGCTCCCGGCAGAATGTCCCCACTACTGCCTCCAAATACTCCGAACTGACCAGCGATTTCGGGAGCCTCTTCTTCACAACCCCCTCCCCGGCTGGAAGAGTGTCCCCGATATTCGTGTCGTGTTCCTCTGTCGGTATATCAGCAAGACACGTGGGACAAACGATATCCATAATGCTCGTTTTTTTTTCTTCTTCGGTTTTGCTAAAGCGCCCACAGAGGAGAGAACCCACCCCGAAAAAGCGGTGAATCCTTTTTGACACTATTCACTCTCTCCCACCCCACCCACCCATTGGTCCCCCCGGGGGTGGTCGTCCGGGGCTTACACCAGCAGAAAAAGCTTGCACACGACGCGAACTACAATAAATTTTATTTAACTGACAGCAAATGACAGCGGCAAAAATATGATACGTAGCTTCTGGAACTCGGGCTGACTAGCACTACTATGTGTGTGTGTGTTGTTACTCTCTTTGTGCCCCTACTTACGGGCGCAGTAGCCGTGTGTCCGCCACAGATTTTTCGGTGTCCACCAAATGTGCGCCCTTCTGGTGGGTGGCCCGGGAGGGAGGAAAAACTTTCGGTGCCCTGCTGGTCGATAACCACCGAGGTCGAGGGAGGAAATGTATAGATATATCTCATCTTCCTGCTCGTCCATACAGGAGAGTCGTCCACATACCCATCGCCTACAGCATTTCGAAAAGGATATTTCATTTTCCTTGTTTTTCCCCGTGTGTGTATGTGTGAGTATCATCCTGTTGCTGGTAGTGACCAGCAAATGCCAGGGTGTGTATGTGTGTTTCAACTGTTACTCCAGAACCGGAGCGTGCACGCGGACACGCGGCATCACATCTCCGGTTACTACCCAGAGTGAAAGCCTCCACTGACCGACCGGCCGGATGCAGGACATATTACATTGTGTGCCGCGTCGTGTAGTGGGATAAACTCGGCTCCGTCCGAGTGAAGTTCCGCACCATTTATAGCTGCGGGTTTTGAGGATGGTTCTTTTTTTAGTTCTAAGGTTCCCGTTCACTGTGTGTGATCCATTCTTAACGCCTGTAGGGGGCTATATATGGATTGTGTTCTTGTTTTTTGTCGCACTCGCTTTGCTGCCCGTGTGATGCGCACTGATGCTTCCATTGTTGCACACACGGGGGCCAGTTGACAATTGGATGAAGTAGTAGCAGTCGTTCGGCCAAACTTTCTCTCCGAGGAAGCCGTGCACACTAGCTGGACGGCGGAACAACTGTTACTAATGATATTTTTGAAACTGTTTACGCCGTCCACTAAGGGTGTGTGTGACACACAAAGCAGAACTCTGATATCAATTTGTGTAGCGCATTAATTAAATTACTTCTTGGAACCTTTTGTTCATCAACATGCTATTACACCCGTAATGGTTTTGATTTTATGTAACTGTTTGAGCGGTGTTTTTAGTTAGTTTTTTTTAGATCAAATCATGATTGATTTGTAACTGGAGCTTTTTAACCCTTAGAACTTTAATACTTTTAGTGTTATTAGTGTTGACTATTACCTTTTTTAAACTCTTTGTTGGATTTTGAAGAGATTTCAACGGTCTGTTTGAATTTTTTGTTTTAAGAATTTAAAATACTACATTTTGGCAACACTGCCAGTGACAGCGCGAGTGTTGAAAGCCAGTCGCGTACAAGGAGGCCTAGAGAAAGGATATGAATTGCTTGAAGTTAATGTTTGAGACAAAGCAAAATAAAATACACAACATAGGGCAACATTAACCAAAGTGCTCAAAAATATAATAACGTGAAAAAACCCAACACTCTTTGTCCATTGTACTACAAAAGAATATACATAATTCAAGAATTGAAAGTTTCTAATCGTTGTCGCTATTTTTCAAATCATTAACTATATCAACAGTTGTTTAATATACAAAATAAAGATCATTTCATATTTTTCTAACTATTTAATTTATTTTGAGCTTAGCTAAAGAAGAATCCGGCAATGGAAGGCTGGCATCTTCCTTCTGCACAACCTGGTTATCGTTCTTATTATAAATTGATCGGTTAAGAGTTGGAACATTCGTTAGTATTCTTGATATATTTTTGTTCTAATGTAAATTCCAGACTTTTATTTACTGTATCTTGTTGTAGTTTTAGATCTACTAGAACTTATATTTTTATTTATTCATTTATTTATTTATTTATTTATTTAATCCATGATGACGGCTTTCGCCGTATTATCGACACCGTAGTGTCGAATGGTATACAATTTTACTAGGCATTTCCTTCTTGCAGTTTGCCTTATCCCGGGCATACTCGGTTGACTTTCTGTATTTTTCATTCAATATTTTATGTAGAGAGAATTTATGAAAAATGGCACTAAACCATGAATCAATTGTCATGGACAACAAATCGTGCATCAGTGCAAATTATCATTACTTACAACTGGGTACTAGCACAAGGAATGATCAGCAAACTGCTCAAAGAACATTACTGAGTTACGGCACTCATGAGTGAATTAAAAAATAGTTAGTGAGTAATTGTCTGCAACTAAGTTGATAAAATCATCTCATGTTCGAATGAAAACAACATAAGGGAGATATACAGCTACATACATCTCCGCACATAAAGTGAAATGTCTGTCATTATGAATACATAAAGAGATCATTCACTACGTTAATTCATTCACTTTGTATTTCATTTACTTTATTAAATTTAGTTTTCCCATCACTACAATGTGTAGTGTTGAGGGTTAATTTTGATAGTAATTTGAATAAGTAATCAGTTTTAATGTTCAAAATCTAAAGCAATCCAAGTGCTATTCAGTAAAGTATGTCAGGTGAAGTATGTTGTTTATTACTACAAGCAAAATTGATATATAACACACTGCAACCTCTATCCTGGCGGAAAAGCTTTCTTTGTGTTCAACTTCTATCGCTGCTGCCATCGTGCAGTGTTTAATTATTTTCTACCAGCAAAACATCAAACCAAATATCAATCCGCTGTTGATTTCTGGTTATTTTTCGACATATTAATAAAATGCTTCCTGCTGCTGTTGGTTCCCTTCCCCACCACCGGTTACCAATTACATCGCAATTGCAATTGCATGCGTTGTCCAGACAGTGACGAGTTCTGCCGATAAAAGCACCCTAGTCAATGTTCCCCGTACCCGCTCGTTGGTTCGTTTGATGTTTTTCTTCTCATCTTATGCAGCTTTTTCCCCATTTATGACACGCGCTATATACGGCTAGTTTGGTTCCTCCACTACTCAACCTGCTACAATGTATGGGCAAATTTGGATGTGGGCCCAGCAAAAGCACGAAGAGTTGCTACGCAGCCGAAACACATCGGAAGCAATAAGGCTTCCTGCTGTGTTTGTGCCTGTGGCAAGGAAAAACGGGGAACCTCCTACCCAACCGGAAACGAATAGCTGTGTGCGAATTGCAGATATAAAGGCGCAGAAAGGGTACGATCGCGCGAATGCGACGGGGGTTGCGCACGGAAATCGATTGATATTGCAATCGTTCCCCGGAGATGGTGGTGTGGTGTGGCCAGTTCGCGGCCTAATAGTCTTCCCCGATAACAACAAAGCACGCTGTATTCCCGGCCGTTAAGGAAGAGGACAAAAAAATAGGACGAACTTCATCGAAAAACAGCTTGACGTGCGCGCAAACCGGTGCCGCCCGCCCGCCCTCAGGAGTTCAGGCAACGAGATGGTGCATCGCCCAGAACACAATAAAGTCATTGCAATCTTTTCATTCCTCTTCCTTGTGTGCGGACATTCCATTCGGAGATGCCATTCGTTACACAGAGAGGAGGGAGGCGCCTCGTTTTCCAATTTCATCAAAAGGCTAGCGAGGTGGGTGTGTGGTCCACGTTGTCTCTCGGTGTCCCTCCTGTGTATCCAGGTTGATCAAACACCAGCTCGGTGGAAATGGAGGAAATGGGGTGCGTGGACACTTCACGAATGTGTATATCCTGTGATCGCCAATACACAAAACCCATTGCTTGCAGAGTGTTGTTTCCCACGGATGGTCGACAAAATGGTCGGATAAAAAAGACTCCAAGTCCAGGAGTGACAACAACAAAAAAACCTCCCCGTGAAAAACCCTTCTGAACAGAAGTGAACTTACGGAAAGAAAAACGCTTTCCATGCTTTGGAAGCCCTCACCCCCAAAAAAAAACGAGGAAGAAAAACACACATCAAGTGCTTGGGTGTGTGCTCTCTTCCGTGTGAGCTGGAGGAACAAAAAACCAACCGAAAGCTTTACGCGACTAGCATACCGATTGTGTGTGTGGTGTGGTGTGGTCTTAGGCAGCACGTCTGCATTCTGCACGCCCATTGTGGTTCGCGTGTGCTGTTCGAATGCCGGGGGATAAAAATCGTTTTAGGTTTGTGAACCATTCGCGTTGGTGTGGCTGTTTTGGTGAAGTTACAAACGAGAACGAAAATGATTCTTTTACTCACCAAACAAAAAAAAAAACAACAACGGCAAGTATTGAAACCGGTGAGGTCCGGCAATTCGGCAAAGTCTGAATGGTTCTGTTGGAAGCCGTCAAAGAGAATGCTTCCTCATTGAATGGTACAAAGTGCAAGAAGCGTTCTTGGTACAGCTGTTAGCTTGCCCTCTGTACATCGTTGCAGTCATTCGGACATTCGTAACACACAACCACCCCCATCAATGTGTGTTTGATGGAAGAAAAAATTAGTTCACCCCAGAGAACAACATGCGGAAGATAACAGGCATAGGAAGACCTCCACCCAGGATCTAGTGGTGAATGCATCGTTCTCGCTAGCGGATGGAAATGTAGTCCTGTTTGCAGCAAACAATCATTCTACGAATAGATGAAATGAACGAACCAAAAACAAAAAAAAGAAAGGTAAATGCAACGGATGCCGCTTCAGAAGGTTATGGAAAACTCGTTTTTCTGACGAGAAAATGCAAAATAGTAGAGGAAAACGATGTGTATAACCCGTGACTTGGTACCAAAGTGGTACAGTCCATGAATAACTTCGCACCAAGAGAGGCTCGCGTTCGATATTCATCTGAAAGCTTTTCTTCCGCAAGGTTTCAAGCCCATGAAAGCTAAAACAATGCGTGTTAGGTACTATAGGTGATAGTGCCGAAAAAGAAAAGCTTGGCATTCGAAATAGATTTAAATTACAGCAGAATAAAGTTGAATCCGGACACCAAAAAACTTTAAGACGTAATTGTTAGAGGTGTTGGGGCATGAAGTGAAGTAAGGGAATATCTGCAACTCTGCGATAACACATGTGTGTACTTCTCCGTCTTGAAAGGTTATAGTTTCTATCGCTGTAAACATCTAAAAATCTTAATAAACACCCGTCTTATATTCCTCTCACTCAATAAAGCTAAGATCAAGATATTATGTATGGTCGTCACTCTGTTTTTGTTTACTACCATCAAACCTAATTTTGTACCTTGTTTCCTCACATATATTTGGAGGAATTTTTGCAAAAATTTGGGAGCTCACTTTGCCTCGCGGAACACTCTGTAACGCCATCAATCATTATAGTGCCAACTAGTGATGGGAAAAATGAATTTTAAACCCAACCAATATTACATCGTAGCTGAATCACACCCACCAAGAAGATCAAGATCACCAAATACATAATGTGATTTTTTTGTTAATATGTTTTAAACCAAAAGCATTAATTTTAAAAATTACAAACCAAAGCTATAAAAATCCAAATCCCAAAAAAAAAATATCCATTTATTTCTATGTCTTCCTCGCTTAAATTATGCTTTCAAAATAATATTTTATTTAGTTTTTTGGGGAGCAGCCTATTTCTTCTGTCCGTATAAATTTGCCCTGCCTTAGAGAAAGTGCGTTCACATGGAACAGAATAAAAAGGCAATAAATCACAAAATATCCGCATCCGAAAACAATCCCTACCACAATCCCGGAATCCAAACATGACAGATCCGGACCCGGGATCTGGACTCTTGTTTTGGATTTCGATCCCGGTTTCCCGTCGAAAAGGATTGTTTGGGAATCCAATCCAGAGGATCCTGGATTTAGGATCGAATCCGGATTGATCCAATGAAGGATCCAATCCCAGAATCCGATCCGATCCGCCCAACACTAGTGCCAACGTTATACTGTGGCGTGTTTCGTATGATAATTCTTAATCGATTAACTCAATGAAGTGCACAAAATCAATCTAAATTCAATTAAAATTATAATTGTTATAATTGGATTTTCTTTCGGTTTAATCTCATCTCATTTGACCTCTTTTGGGTATATATGTGAAATTTAAAAACGTTTTATTGGGCAGATTTTTGTAAAGTAAATTGTAAATGCAGATCATGAATATCCAATCCCTAGACTAAACCCATAACTCACAAAGACCCATAGTACTTGATTTTGCAGGAGTCCGGTTGTGAATTTTTCAGCTACTATATTATTTTCTAAAACTAATTACGACATGTTGCTTTTATTTCTAAATTAAATAAATATTAATCGAAACGAATCGTTTATTTCTGTAAATCTGATTCGAAATAAAAGAATTCTGCGTATTTTGCAAACTTTTGTTTCCCGTTACGGGTTTACAATTCATTTTACAAATTTAATTACAATTCCCCAGCAACGATTTCAACACACAATAGTTGCACCGTGCACGAAAGCGGACAAAATTGTGTAGATGTAGATTTGCTCATTAGCCCATTGAATTGATCGATTTACTCCAATTCACACAATAATCACCACTTACAGTGAAAAACAAAAACAAACCAAAAAAAACCCCTCTGATCATGAAGCAGCACCATCCACCATTTTGTGCAATTGTGTTTTCCCGTGAATCGCCAATTTCATGTGTAACGATGGGTTTTGTGAGTCCCCCCACTGGTGGTGGTCCCGTTTTCTCCCGCCTTAACCCTCCCCCCAGCTTCCCGAAAAGCACAAGAACAAAAGCTTTAATTAGCTAATCAGTCTCGACGATGGTTCGGAATGATAACAATTTTCCATCCGTTTGAATAAAAGTATGCACACCATCGGATCTCACCAACACCACTATCACACGGCCAGGAGTTTCGGTGTGTCTGTGTTATGTTGATGTTATCCTTGCTGCCAAAAACATCACCCTCTCCCAACGCACTTCCTGCTGCGTGATAGAGGGGTGAGCACACAAAAGCTTTGCCCATTACGCGGGAAACCGTGATTTAATTTTTGCGGATGAGCCCGTCAGCTTTTCCGGGTCCTGGGTGATGGAAGGCTGGGTGTGTGGGGGCTTTTGGTTGTGCCTCTCTGTGCTTCATTTTAGGGAGAGGCTGGGGCTGTGCCATCATTATCATCATCCTACGATTATCTACAAATGAATCATCACTTCAGTGAGTCGTAGGCAATTTTAATTAGGATTAGAGCTAAAAGAGATGATCCCCTCCCCCCAGTACACGGGGGAGAGGGTGTAGAGCACGCGGGAAAGCAAGGATCGGTGAAATTGGATTATTTAGTATGGATTTTACTTTCGGGTTTTTTTTTCTTTTTGGTGTCCAAACCCCCACCCCCTCTCTTTATGTACAATGAGCGTGGAAAATCCGATCGAAATATTGTGATTAGATTAATTAGCGGCAGAAGTTGCAGCGGCGGCATTGATCTTGTCTATTTTCCGGTTCTTCAAATGAATGTTGATTGTGAATCATAGCCGCCTCAGATGATTGTTTTCTGCTGCCTTTCAAATAAGCTTTTAAGGAAAGTTATTAATTAAAGTTTTTTTTCAACAATTATTATATTTATTATTATTTATTATTTATTTATTTATTCCATGATGACGGCTCTCGCCGTATTATCAATTAATTATTATTATTATTTATTAATTATTTATATTATTTTTCGTGCTAATTTCAGCTACCGCACAGGTCGTAGACACGGAACCACGTTCAATAACGGTCGTAGAGAATCAGGAAAATGTAAACCTCCACTGTCGGATAGGCCGTCCGGCACAGCTTTGTGTGTAAGTATTTATTGCGCGTGTCGCGTGTGTTTTCCATCCAACAGCTAACATTTTCGCGTTGCGCATCCCTTTTCCAGCATCCGAATCCCGGGCGTAAATGATCAGTTTACGCTTGATCCCAACATAAAGTCACCCGTGCCTGGATTGTCCTACGCTGGCGAAGGTTTGGACAAAGGTTCGTGCGGTGTACATATCGACCGTGTCACTGCTGAAAATGCCGGCTTCATGAACTGTACGCTGTTCGTCGATGGACGCGGTTTGACCGGTGCGATCGAGATTGTGGTTGCATGTAAGTACATTGTGTGACGGAAAAGGTACAGAGCGCTTGTTCTTCTTCACCACCAATATCGTTTGCATCATTTTCATCACACAGTCCCACCGGAACAGCCCGCCATTGAGGTCGTCTCGGGTAATCTGAACAATCTGGAGGTAAACAGTGAGCTCACCTTCCGGTGCATCTCGGCACGCGGCAATCCGGCGGCAAAGTTGTCTTGGTACTTGGGTAAGCCTTCACTCAAAGGAGAGCATTAAATGATTATGTGCTTTATTTAACGTTTCGGTGTTATTTCATCCCAACAGATCAGGAACCAATTTACGAAGGTGTGAAATTGGACAAACCGGAAGAGTACTTTGATGAGCGTTCCAACAAGCGTTACTTCACTGCCTCATCCACACTGACCCGTTCGATTCGGGCCGAGGACAATGGTAAACGTTTAACTTGCCAGGCCGAACATATCGCGTACCAGGAAAGATTTTCCCGTACCGATCTTATCATGAACGTGAACTGTAAGTTTGTTCGGCCCTCAGTGTGCCAACCTTGAAGCTAATATTTACAATCACGAATTACAATAATGTTTATTATTCGTTTCATTCGTTCGATTATAGTCCAACCGCAAGCATTGCCCGACCAGGTCGTCTATGGACTGCAGCTGGGACGTACGGCAACGGCCAGCATGGTTATCAAAGCGAACCCTTCGCCCCGAGTACTGTGGAACATTGATGGAATCGATTATCACCAGGGTACCGAACAGGGACGATATGCCGTACCGATTCCGGAAGCATTGGTAAGACAATTTATTCTCCTCGGGAATTTTATCTTCTCGCCACCAGAAGGTTAATAATTTTCTTTTTTTGTTTTTTTAGGGTAACAATCACTACAACGTCTCGCTGACCATTGCCGGTCTCACGCTGGAAGATCTGTCGAAAATGTACGTGATGCGAGCCTCGAACAACTTCGGCGTGGAGGACTACCGGCTAAGCCTGCGCTCGCAGGACGAAGTATTCAGCGAATCGAGCAGCTTCGGTACGGGTGAAATCGTTGGTCTGGTGCTGGCGGTACTGATCGTCCTGTTGGCCGTCGCCCTCATCTTCATCGCTCGTGCTACCGGTAGATGGTGCTTCCGAGGTAAGTTTAGAACGATTTAGAGCCAATTCGCGTTCGCTCGTTGCATTAACGCGAAGTGTGTGCCAAGCAAACCAAAAACAATTACCGGCGGTGGGAGTGGGTTTGAGTCATTCACATCCCCTCCATGATCTATTTGTTGCCCTCCAAAAAAACTAACCAACACGCAATTTAAACGAAATCATTCCTTTTCGATTGTTTGCATTCCGATATCCACATTATGTATATCCCAAGCACGCACCACGGCAGCAGAAGAACCGCAAGAACCTTAGGAGAAGTGTACACACAACAGACCGGCCTCGCAAAAAGGTTAGCCAAGTATTGTCCGCTTGACACAGACGTGTTTGTGCGTGTGTGTGTGTGCGTCCTCGCGCCTTCCTGTTGTTGCACGCCACTAAAGCTTTAATCTGCACTAAGCGACGAACCCCAAAAATACATCCCGCTGAGGGAGGGTATTTTTTTTTTTTTGGTAATTTTTCACCAAACTCTCGAGTTATGTTTCCATAAACAGAATGGCACATTCATAATGTTCGCACAGGCAATACATGAAAAAGAACCGCGATGCACAGCCCCAGGCATAAAAGAAGCTTTCAAATACGCACACCCTTGCACACACAGCCCCACCCCCACCCCATACAAATGCATTCCGATTGGAGAAAGCTCACCTTCATTGTGCATCAATTAACGTTGGCAAACGTTGTTGAGGAAAGTGTTCCTTTTTATTTCATTCTACTGGAAAAATGATTCACCGCGATACAAACACACACAAACACACGCAAATTCGTTCCATCCCTTCACACCTGCTGGCTCTCACCCCAATCAATGTACGTTTTTTCTTTCTTTCATTCATTCCATGTGTGTTTTCCCAGTTCAGGGTTTTTTACACAAATTCCTTCTGTTTTTGATGTGTTTTTTTTTTTCGCTTGTTTGTTTTCCATGTACCAATTTTGTATTGATTTTCTACTTGTCCTTACGAAACGGATCCGCCCTTTAACCGCCATTCTTTTCTCTTCTCCTTCTCCCTTTTTCCTTTCTGTTCTTTCTTCTCTATCCGTTTGTTCTTCTTTCTCCTTACAGTCAGCTTGTATCAGTAGTCGAACAGTGTGTTACATGTTCCCGCCAAGACACTCTGTTTGGCTGTCTGTGTGTTTGGTTTCGGACAACCGTGTGCCGAATTTGTGTGTGGGCGCGCGCTACATTACAAAAAGTCAAGCACAAAGCAAACAAGAACAATCCGTCCAATTGCGCAACCACAATCCGTTTCACTAGCGAATATTGTATTTTTTACTTATAAAACAACCCTAATAAGTGTCATGATTATTTTATGTACAAAGATAAGCTTTCAAACAATACAAAAAAAGGAAAAAACAATCAAAGAAAAGTGTGTCTGTCGATGGTGTGCGCGTTTATCAGGACGGTGTAATACATGTGTGTTCGTATGTGGCCGCGGGCGTGTGTGTTCTAGTGTGAGCAAGTATAGAGTTGAGATTTAAAGAAAAACAACAATAAAAAAACCCATCTTTACCGATCAAAGGACATAAAAATGCGAAGACAAATCGTTTTGAACTTCAAGCGAACCTCAATCGGGGGGTGTACACAAGCGGGGAAACAATATGCTAATCTACTGCCTAACCATTAACATGAAGCGAAAGACAAATTGTTTGCGAGCAGAGTACAACATGACCGGAACGGCGGGGGTGTGTGTGCCACCAGTGGAAAAGTCACACCCACACTCACACAGACACACACACACATACTGTAATTAATTATAAGGGCTTTACCGGTCGCAAGGAAAAAAAACACAAAACACACAGCAGAAGAACGGAAGACGAGCGGTGTTAGCTTTTTAATGAAGGAACAATGAAAAGAAAAGCATTATTTTAAGCTTAAGCATAATTTATGCCGACTATTTCGGCGGGGTAAGCTTTTTTTTCACCGCCTACTTGCTGCGCGCGGAAATGGAAGCAAGTAGTGTTGAGGCAGTAGGCAGTAGTGGTAGCACAGAGTATAGTGTAAGGAAAGTTTAGTACGAAACAAAGTAATGGAGAAGCAAAGCTCTGCTTTTAGAATACATTCGTATGGTAATTAGATCCGTTCTTCATGACATTGCGCCGCACATAATGCTTCGTCTTGGGGCGGAAGCGAATTGAATCGTTTTAAAAGCAATTGCGCGCAACTCTCCAAGGAATACTCTTTCATTAACCAAAAACAGCACACGGACGGATCGTTTTGCTCGCTCTCTATATATCTCCAACATGTTTATCCTGCGTAATGTGTTTAGCTGTGTGTGTGCAGCAGCAGCAGTAGCGTTGATGTTCAAATTCAAACCGGCTAATAGTGCGGAGATAAAACAGTATAAGTGCATCACCATGGGATATGCCATTAAGCAGAGCGACGAGCTTCCGTTCAGGATCTTTGCTTTCATCTGTAGCAAAACTTAGCATCGCAAACAAGTTTGTTGTTTTTTTTTTCTATTTTTCAAATGTGATCTGTGAGTTAATCACTCTTTCCGGGTAGTTACTGCTAGCCAAGCTCATAGGGAAATAGACAGAATTGGAAATGCGTCGCCCTAATGGCACTTAAAAGCCGGGCTTTCCCCCCCACATCCAATACGAACTCGTCCAATCCAATCCGAAACGGCAAGAAATGCGAATGTGTGTGCGCGCGCGCGTGTGTGTATGTGCTGCAAAGGAGGGAAAAATCAAAGAAGAACACTATCTTTAAGCTGTTGTGCGTGAAGTTGGCCTGCATCTTACGATCAAGAAACAGAAGGTAGGGACTGCCCCGTCATATGCAAATGCAAATTATGCTCTCTTTTAGAGCTGTTTTTTTTCTCGTCTCTTTCATGTGTGTGCGTACATAGAACTCTCTTTGCGTTGATTGGACATCCTGCCATCCTTATTCGATTTTATTTTCAATTGGAACATTGAAACAATCCTTAAATTTTGCAACTGACAATTTTAACTGTTTGCTTTATTAATACTTTCAAGACATGGTCTATAATATGGCGCCACCTTACTTACTTACTTCCGTCGCCTACCGTTTTACTAATGCTATCTATTTTAATATTTAATCGGATGCCAAAATTAATTCTGAACAGCATTCTACACTGTGCTCCCATTCACGTTCTTTTTTTTTCATCCTTTGTTTTCGGGTCATCGGACATTTCAAGTCCGGCAGCGAGATGAAAACATGCAAAAACGGAAGTTAATGTAATATGCTTCGGCACGTTGTAACGATCTTGCGTGTGGCTTTATGTTCGAGTGGCGTGACCTCACTCGCAACACAAAGAATCGGAACTCTTTTCCATCCCACATTTGACACAGTGGGAATCTGCGCTTAGTGAATGCAAGATTTTCTATAGGAAATAGAAAATAGAAATTGCCACAAAACAAAAACCAATTAACGCGCCGTGGAAAGGAAGATGTGTGAAGCACGCTTCCAAAAAACAGAAAAACCCCCAAAAAGAACAAGCAACAAACAAATCTTCCCCACCAAAAACAAAAAATATGAACAAACCCCCAAATAGCAGCAACAAAACTCCCTCCTGTTTTAGACCCCGATGTCCTGATTCTGTTTCTTGGTTGTTTTTGCAGGCGCTTCCCTCAATACCGATATCAATCCGGACTCGGAGGCACAGATTACGCCGCACCCGCACGATGACGAGATTGACGAGCGGCAGCAAACGCAGGACCCGGCCGCCCACTACGTGCACGAAGGTGACGAGAAGCATGCGGCCACTAATGGGAAGCACGAGAATGGGAAGCAAACAAAGGCGCAACAGCAACCGGCAGCAACCGTTGTCGTCGCACCGCCGGTCGTCCCAACCAAGCAGGAAAATGGCAAAACTGACAGCAAAACGAACACATCCGTGTAGATTTCTCGCAGCGTTCGTGATTGGGGACGTGGGAATCATCCCCGAAGATGGAGAGAGAGAGTGTGATGTTGTAGACAACAAAACCCCGAAAGTAGTAGCAGTAGTAATAGCAGTAGTAGTAGTAACAAACAACAAAGCCCCATCGGAGGGACGAGAGTGTGAAAGTGGAAGAGAAGAATAGGGAACTAATTAACGGATGCCTTGTAAAAACATGGCCGAAGATCTGTTATTTGTGGGGCAAAAAACAAAAGAAAGGCAGTCGGAAGAGGGGACACACTCTTACCATGGAAAATAGAAATACTTCATAAAACCTCCAAAATCAGCGCAAAAAACACACGCAAGAGCAGGGAAATTTGGCCCTTTCTAAAAGGATGCGCGTAGTCCTTTTTCTCTCGCAGGAGTTGTTGTTTTTTTAACCTCATTTAGTGTTGCATCTTTTTGGGAAAAATCTTGCCCCAATCTAAAACACACTTAACAGAGAACCGTTCAGTAGTAGACGTCCCCCTCACTCTCTTATCAAGCGCGCGCGGGATGGGTGATTAATACATCGCGCAAAGAAAAGGAATCGTTTCTCATTTTGTGTTGCTGTTTGCTTTAGTCTTGCTTTAGTTAATAGCTGAGCGATAGCCGAACAAAGCATAATGATTGAAATAATCGAATCTCATCGAGAAAACCAACTGGAACAATTAAATCCCTCACACACAGACCCATTTTCAACGAAAAAGAGCTTCACGCGAGATGAAAAAAGGAGTTCAAAGAAGTAAAAGAAAGGTTTTAAATTTAAAGTTGGCTCAGAAGGGCAACCCGCGCGCGCACATTAAGTGTTTCGTGGAAGTGAAAATGTTTTGATTAAGAAATAAGTCCGACTCGAAAACGAAAGATGAACATTGTGTGAACTGTGTAGATTGTAGAGAATACTTTAGTTTATCGAATAGAAGAAAACATGAATGATGAATCGTCGTATACGCGCGAAAGAAAAGGGGAAAAAAGAGTGACGACCCCTCAAAGAGTGAACCCCCCGATGCGTGGGTAAAGGAATTCCAGTTTTCATTGCTGGGTATAGATATACACCTTCCGGTGAAAATCAATTCAATTGGCATTTTACATAAAGTTTTTGTCCGTTCCGTTCCACTTAACTGTACTTAATTAAAATTTTGTTCACCAAGACGCGTAGTATCAAATAAAAGCGAGAACAAAAGATCAACCAATTCCATATACATGAACCGAGTTCCTTCTAGTGGAACACTATGCTAAGAAAACAACATGTAAGAAGAAATTTGGACAAAAACGAACTCATATACACGTTACAAAACGAAGGCGAGTGTGTTTTTAGGGTTTAATGAGATGGCAAGCACCATTTGGCGCATTTGTGTGTTTTATTTAAACCCATGAAAAAGCAGACCCGTGTGTGGTGGAGGTGGTGCTATGGTCGGCCATTTTGGGACCGTGGCACCACCACAAAGCTATTTAAAAACTAGGAAACGCGATACTTCTTATTATCATAAGCGCGGCTAAATGTTGTTTTTTTTTTGTCTAGGGTAAGCATAGTTTTTTGCACAAAGTGTCCATATTCAGGAAGACAAGCGATTTAGGAAATACGTTTAATGTTTACTTTTACTTTTTTTACAACAATAACTTACTACTACTATTGCAGTGCGCGTGCAGCTTTTGGGCAGCCATTTGCGCCGCGGCAGAATCTCTTTAGCGCAGGGTTTGTCCTGTTTGCAGAATTTTAACGCGAAACGACAATGAATGTGAAGTAACAATTTTTGTTTTCGGTTTTTCCATACATAAATTTCATTCAAACACAATACAAATAATCTGTCACCCTCGAACTCGAATAATACACACAATCATGGCAGCACACCGTAATATAAATAATATTATGAAGCACATTACCAACACTGGCGCGCGTGCGCGTGCGTCAAGTAACAAGTGGTCGGAAAAAAAAACACACACACCGGAAGAACAATCTCAAGAGAATGAAACGTTTTAAAACTTATTCCGTAATTATTTTTTTTATATAAATTGTATATACTTGAAACGAATAAAATGCTATCAAACTTATTTCCTTTTTTGCTCCTTTACTGCTCTAATTCCATTGGGTTGAGAAGATAATGATCCTACCATGATGTGCTAATATTTGTAACAAATAATTAATTAATAATTCTTCCTTAAACTTAAATGATTAAAATTCTTCTTATGCGATTGATTTGTTTCCCTTTCTTTTCTCATTCGCAGGCAAAAGCAGTTCGACTTCGACCAGTGCAGCAAAAATAGGTGAAACGTAAGTATTTCCCCCGCTCATTAATGGGGGGTACTCAATAGCAGTGGAGGTGTGTTTTGTGTGTGATTAATGTAAAGATTAGAAATGTAGTGCGTAACTTTCGGTGTGTGTAGTAGTGCCTGCTCTGCTTGCTTTTGTTCATCTTACGCTTCACAATCGTCTATCATTTCATTCCTTTTGGAGGCCTCATTTAAATAATGCCTTTACAGCTTTGCTAGTTACTGTGGGCTCTACGGTACAGCATGAGGGAGGGATTGACCTATTTTTAAAACATTCATATTTATTCCTTTTTTTTTGTAAAAAAAACAAACTTTTCCCCTCTTTTCTCTCTAAACGCTATTCCTTTTTCCCCCGTTTTTTTTTATATACTTGGGTCAAAACTAACCTACAGTGACACAACAGACAATGGTGTTGGTGAGACAATGCTACCACCACCAGCAACGGTTGCGACGGGCACGGTTGTTGTACCGCCATCGGGGGTGATTATCGCCCCGAACGGTGGAGAATCGGTCCCCTCAACGCCCGACCCGAACAGCTCGATTCTGCGGCCAACCAACATGCGGCACCCGCTGGACGCACCCGGACCGTATCCGTTGGGTGCGATCCGGCGCGAACCACAGCTGTCGATCAACAGCGGTAACTTCGACAACGCGAGTGTCCTGTCGTCCGATTCCAGTTCCACCGTCGGGTACGGTGACCCGAACCAGGTCGGACTGCCCGTTGCCGGTGCGCAGAAACGATGGATACCGCATCAGCAGCGCGAACTGCTGGAAAAGCAGGCCCAGCTGCTACTGTCCGGTGCCGCCATTAAGCGCAAGCGTGAAACGGAAATATTCTAACGCTTGAAGCGGCCCGGGGATGGTGGCCTTTTTCTGGAGGTGGAGCTTGCCAAGTTGGTGCCAGAGGAAGCAGAAGCAAGGAAGAAGGCTGGAAGTACTCACGTGTAGCTAGCGCGTAGATGGACATACATCGCAAATGGATAGCGCTCACTCCTCGCTAATGGTTAATTTGTTCTAATGTAGTGGTAACTTCTTCGGGGAATTGTACGCGGTTGATAAACAAGCCTTTTTGGCCGTGGGGTTAGATGGAGATTAAACACAAACGCCTAATATAAAGTGTAGAATTAATACGTACTGCTGTATAGATGCCCTCTAATATTCTCCACCGGTTATGTATTACTGTACAGATATGATGCTAATTTATTTAAACTGTGGACGTGTGTTGTTTTTGTATTACTTTGCGAGAGTTATAATAAAAAAAAGAGTTGTTTAATTATGCTTTAAATGTTTAGATTTTTGATTTTGTAAATGTATAAAATGTTGTATAATTTCCTGTTTTTTTATATGTTACATTTGGATTGCAGATTTTCAAACCTTGTTTTATATGATATTTTGTGTACGCTCTTTTGTTTTTTATAAATTATTATTTATTATTTTAATTAATAATTAATTATATTAAAATTAATTATTAAATAATTATTTATTATTTATGGTGATAACAATAGTAAGGTGTTTCAGTGTTTGCCCAGCTCTTTTCCTTCTAATAAACATCTCTAAGGGTGGGACATTCTCGTCCCACAGTGTGATCTTTTGCTTTGACGAAATCAGTGTTGTTTAATTAAGTTTTCTACATAAATCTACTTGTTTGAAGAGTACAACACCAGAACAAATGTTGTCCTTTTTGCACAACCCCCGAGTCTATCGTTGAGCAGATGTTTCGGTATTTCGAGCACACTTATTTGGTTTAAGGCTTAACAACTGCACACCACACCACGCCATTTCCGGTTTCACGCCACACCGTTCTTCCCTTTTTTCCCCTGCCCTACAACAGCAGCGACACGGAAAGTGCCGAAGTGAAGCAACCGATGACGAAGACGCAGCGCCTGAAGAACATTTTCGCCAAACGCATGCAGCGCGGAGCGGCCAGCAGTGAGCTGCCCGAGGAAAACATCACACCGGATGTGGTGGTGGCCGTGGACGAGCAGGACGCAAAACCGGTGGATGGCGCTACCAAACCGGCTAAGGTATTATACGTTTGCATTATTGCAGCGCTCCATTCGAAAGCTGAAAATTGTCTTAATGCCCGTTGTGCGTTCCCTTTTCGATTCAGGACGATCAAACGCTCGTGTACGCTGAGCTGGAGCTAAAACCGGCCGGTGGCGGTGAGATATCGTTCGTCAACAAGCCGGCCGCCAACAACGAATCGACGGAGTATGCCGAAATCTTGTACGTGCAGCAGCAGGCCGGTACAGCTGGAAGCGACACGATGAACACCACCACCACCGCCGCACAGCAGCAACCGGCACTGCAGCAACGTCACCATTCGAGCGAAGATAACCGGCCCGTCATCGACGTGAGCATCCAGAAACCGAGCGCCAAAAGCGGGGACGGTGGCAGCAAGGGTACGACGACCGGGGGCAAATAATTCCCCTCCGGGTGCGCACACCCCAGAAGAACGCACCTTCAAAAGCCGTTGAGGCGTAAGGAAGAAATCCCGTTTGACGACGCTCCGTGTGGTGTCCGTCAAGGCGAATGCGGGAAGCATTTTTTTTTTTCGCGAAAATTCATTCCGTCCATTAAGCACACACCGCATCAGTCAGCTTTCATTTAACTGTTCCCATTTCATCTAAAGGTAGCGATTTTTTGTTTGTTTTGCAATTTAATATCCTTTTCATAACCACGATGTTAGAAATTCATTCAGCAGCGGAAAGCAGGAGAGAGATGCGTAAAGTAAGTCGTAGTAATAGGGGCACTGTTTAGTTGGCGTGAGTGTAAAAAAGGTGATGATGGAAAAATTTAGTAGTAGTGGTTTCTCCATCGTTCCAAGATTTCTTGCGCTCTGATTCTCGACGGACGGAACGTTAGTGATTGAGAGAATTTTTAAATGTACTTACTAAAGGATACGACGAAATATAGGAATGTATTGAAAGAATTGTTTTAGTTTTTACGTTGTTGAGTATATCACACATAGAGTAGAGGGTTGGTTCCTTTAAGAGTTGGAGTTGAGATGAGAGGAGTCCACCATTACTCCTCTCTAATTAACTTGATTAGGATTATTTAACTATCAAGCGTGGTTGGGGTCCATCTTGTGTTATTCTACTGACGACGTGTCTAAACCTCACCGGTAGCTGAGGAGGTTTATTAGCTACACGAAAGAGACATGTATACGCAGTCCTGACCAAGTTCAAAAATACTCCTGAGCATGTCAAAACACATCAGATGTACTTCGAATTTAAAAAAGTGAGGCGTTCATACGCCCCTAATTTCATACGTCCGTATTGTCAGGCTAAGGAGGAGAGTGACCCTATTTTGTCTCGGTCTTCAACTTAAGTCTTTAGATCTTTTAAGTCACATGAAGGTAGTCCTGAAGTTTATTTATCTGAACTGTGAAGAGATATTTACCAGATCTTTTTGAAGCAGATCCTTGAAGACAGTAACGAGCTCTCGAAGGATTTCACAAGGTCGTACAGTTATACCCTGCACCATGTTATCGATTACATTGCAATAAAAGAGTGAGTATTATGTCCATTCATTATATCAGGTTCTTCAATGACTTGGAATAGCGCTAAGGGTTACCAGATCTTTTTGAAGCAAATCCTTGAGGCCCTTGAAATGATCTGTAAACCACATTTGTCCAATTTTCCTATGATATTCCCGGTGCAAGAGTCGGTTCCTGTCGCGCGTCGATCGATCGATCCGCAAAACATCTTTCGTACGGATTGTCCTTGGACCATCATTGCGGGCGGATCCTTCATCTCGCTCAAACTTTCCGCCGGCTGATACGAAATTCCATACAAACCATACATACTTTGTTGTAAAGGCAAGAGTGTAATAAAAAAACGAACAAACAAACAACTGAAAATGCTAACAGCAATGCAAATTAATTATTGTCTTTCGACTCTTAAATTCGCGATTTTCGTTTCGCAACAAGTACCATCCGAAAGTATTTTTATTGATAAAACAATATACGTAAGTATAATGGGTGTGTATTATTTGATAAACGTGGTTAATTTTGAACATTCTGTTTCGAGGAACTCTATCCGCATCATGTCGATCGTTCCACACACATTATTTTCGTGTCTTGCCCATTCGTTTCAATCTCCACCAGTCGATGACAAAAATGCGTATCCGAAATTCCATACAAAACGGGCTGTTTTCAGATTTCCAACACCAAGAGAGCATCCAAACCAGGAGGTAACATGTATGTCCCTGCAGCGTGCATATAGCTGAACCGCTCACGCATGTTAACGTTGCCCGTGATAGAAGAGTTTCTCACACGATGGCTATTATTACAGGGTTTTTGGGGACTATATTGACATGTTCAGCGTGATGTTGTTTGGCTCGTTTTGGTATCTCATATAATTATCTCAAATATCTCATATAATATAATATAACATAATCATTGGCAAGTTATCGTTGCCAGCAACAACACTTGACGGTCATTCGATAGCTCTACCGAATTTGTCAACGCATATAGCTTTTCCCGATCAAAGCAACACCGAGCTGGACTCGTCAATACATACGACGCCAACCCTGCAACGCACACCATCGCTCTCTTCGAGATGAAGAATCCCCTCCCCTCATTCGCATACCTGGCTTATCATGCGGGAGGCTTATCACACGGTGCTCGCATTTAGCATCGGCAGCCGATCTCGCTCTCACCATTCGAGCGATACGATCGCCGTGTGTGGCTATGTGTAGCGTGTGTGATCTGTATCCACATTTTACTCAGGCGAGGGGAACTGTTTGCTCTTCGGTACGATCGCCTTCTGTGGCTATGTGTTGCGTGTGTATGCACAACTGAGATGATCAGCTGTGTACCGTCGGCTGATACGAAATTCCATACAAAACGGGCTGTTTTCAGATTTCCAACACCAAGAGAGCATCCAAAACAGGAGCTGACATCAATTCCCCTCCAGCGTGCATATTGCTGAACCGCTCACGCATGTTAACATTGCCCGTGATAGAAGATTACAGGGTTGACGATCTGACGTTGGCTATTATTACAGGGGTTTTGGGGACTATATTGACATGTTCAGCGTGATTTTGTTTGGCTCGTTTGGTATCTCATCTAATCGTCTTAAAAAAGGCCGGAAATGGTAGGCTTCAATATCCTGAGAATGTCGTGCCGATAAAGAAGGAGTTTGAGTACACTGCATACTTCTCTTGCGTAGCCGTGTAACCAGGCCGATATAGCTAATCAAATAGAAACAAATGTTTTATACAACCAAGGATATATAAAATCCAAGGAAATTTCCGATATACCAAGGATATTTTCGATCAAATTGTTTCCTTTTTAACTAGATTTTTAGTAATAAATTAACTCTGCTGCTAGATTTCCAAAAATTCCTCCTACTCCGCCTACCGTTTGATCCGCCGCTGAACAGAGATGAGTTGTAATTAGATATCAGTGTAGAATATTTAGCAAAATTCTTTACGTCTCTGAGTCTGAGTAAATCAACCGACTCGTATTTATAGAAGAACCTTTGGATCACCCTGAAGACTCTGATGGGGTTTTGTCATAATCGTGTATTTCGGTCAACTGTGAAGGATACAACAAAAATGTATCTGCATCCATCAAGTAGCCCGTTTTGCGATTCGACAGTGACAGATCTTCGGCAAACTAGAAGCTGCAATAAGAATCTTATTTTTCGCGCAGAAAAGCTCAACAACTGCAGATTGTTGAGCAGCCAAAGTTTCGTTCTCGTTCTCGTGCATCCCCGATTGCGCTGCGAAATATGTTAAAGACCGAATATTTTAAAGCATACAAAAACGGAAAGTTGCGCATCTTCTTATTTATACAAAAACCGCCTTCCGCTTTCCGCCTTCCCTTTCCATAACCGACCTCAAATCACCCAATCACCTTTCTCCCATTGAAAAGCTCGTGCATCCCCAATTGCATGCTATTGACATAACTCAAACGACAAGTATCCACTGCGGAACGTAAAACTCACCGCCTAGTGTACGACCGCTTATGGCCAGCTAGCCAGCCGGTGCTGGCGAGGTGGTGCCAGGTCAGATGGAAAGAAGCGAAACTGGGACGACCCCGTCGGCACAGAGCAAACGGTCGCAAATTAGCAACAAACAGTCCCAAACGAGCGAATCGTTCCGGTGCGGTGTTCGGTGTGCAAAAACGGTCTCGCCTTCTGTCCCGTCGTGCCTCGGACACCGAACGCGCCCGGTGTGTGGCGTGCCGGCAGGTGATAACCGTTGGATTCAAGGAAAGGTCGAAAAGTGCCATTTCGATTCCGACGACACACCTACTGCAGTAGTCAGCAGTAGCAACAACTACTAAGGACGACAACCACCACCGTGCACAAGACATGAGATGAAATTATTGCTCACCAACAACTCCCAAGAACTACGCCCGGGGAACCAAGAAGCGCTGCGTGAAAAGATGATTGCAAAGTCAGAAATGCTTTTGGCCCACCGACGGCCAGAACGGGAAGGGTTTGGCACAATATACCTGTTTCCGGTTTTAACGATTGTAGAGTCAGTAATTAAATTGAGTTTAACGAGAGGATTTATAGAATTTCTAAACTAAATTAATTAAGGATATGGTGTCGTAAAATAAAACACCGTGCTCGAACGCACGCAACCTAACCGAATGGTGCAGAGGAGACATTTGGGGACATTTCCACCGGAGCCCGGAGAGTGTGTCCTTTTGTGTCGGGAGACTTTTGCTCGCTGCTCCAACCATCCGGTTGCTATGTGGACGGTTTTGCGACAGCCATACCATGCCTGGACACACGGGCACTGGAGAAAGCGTTGCAAGGAATGCTCATGACCCTAATGGCCATACGCCCGGATAGCTGGCTAGCGCGTGTGTTTGGTAGTGTAGCGCGTCGTCTCTAGGGACGACCTGTATGTATGTGTGTGTGCGGTGTACTGCAATATGGCAATGCTAGGACATCCTTACCCGGCGAACTCTGCAAGACCCTCGCTTGGCTCGCCAAGTCTTGTCTTCCAAGATCGGGGCCCGGAATGTCTCTTCTGCGTCGCAGTGCGTGTCGTGACGGAAGTGGTAAACACTACCGGCAGAAATGCCAATTTCCTTATTTGCAAGCGTGCGCTAAAGAGATGGCAACACAAACCCACCAACGAACCGAACGTTTGACAGGTGCAATCGAGCGTTAGCAACCTGAAGAGTTCCCCGTACCGTTGCCTAGCGTACGGAATAGCGTAGCCCGGGAGCCATAAACAAGAAAACAATCATTATCGGAGGACGTTAACGCTTTAATGAGGCTGAAATCTTAGATTTAATGAGTGACAGGGCGTAACGTTCCGGCTCCTTTGGTGTCTCTGCGGTAGGGGAGAGATATTTATGGGCGCTCGACTCCATGCCGGATGTTACCAAGCACAACAACTGCTCATTGCCGTAATACGAAACGGTATGTCAACAACTCAACAACTCAGCCAACCCCCCGACCCCTCTGTCGGGTGATCGAGAGTGTGCCAAACAGCTACTTTAAGATACTCCGTAAAAATGGCTCCCTATTTCGCAAATATTCACGTGCCGGTAGTTAACAATTCGATAGCGACAAACAAAATGCGCTTTGTTTTGGAGTAGACTTGACCCGATGGCCAACTCTCCGCTGTCAAACAAACGTATTTTTGTGTGGCAATCAAGCTAAATTTTAAAACAATTTGATACTTTAAGTATGTATTAATTGACCTTTACATAAAAATAGTCATATACTCATAATCATCTCATCACTGGAATTGTTTACTGTATATATCCTTGCTTACTGCACGATATTTTGCCAGTCCAAAATCATCTTCGAAATGTTCGATGCACATGTTCGAACATGAACAAACTGAGGTGTTTTTCATTGAGCAAAAATGTTCAGCGAACAAATTTTCCATACGATTTGACGTTTCTTGCTCCGTGTCTGTAGTCCGCCGGTTGATTGTTGAAAAACACACCGCCTACTCAGCGGCGGAATAAACGGTAGGCGGAGTAGGCGGTCGCCTAGGGCCTCGCCGTGTTGGGAGCCCCTAAAAATTTGTGTAGTAGTAAAAGGTGTATACATAGGCCCCCTCTCCTCATGCTAAAGGGGGCCCCGCAGGGTACTACAAGAGGCCACTGGCGAGATTTGACCGCGGCCACCATCGCGTTCGAAAACACTAAAACACTCAAAAACCGCCAAAAAGTATGCAATGTTTAAACACTAACTTTTCCGTTGGTCGAGAAAAGTACAGGCAGTTCTCAAGATACGCGGATTCTGAGATAAGGGTTGTTTGGAAATTTAACAGCAGTGTTAATTGATAGCGCAAAATCGAACTAAAAAGGTTAAAAAATTGATCGAAATTAACTTCCTTGGTTATAAAAAACATTTGTTTCTATCTGATAAATTAAATACAGAGAAGAATATCGACTTTGTGATTTTAAAGTATACACGAAATTGCACCAGGATTTCTGAATGTATAGCACCGGGAAAGCATCAACGGAAGCGGTAGCACGTTGTACAGCAATTTTGCTCAAAAACCGCCTAAAGGTATGCAATGTTTAAACACTAACTTTCCCGTTGGTCGAGAAAAATTTCATCGAAAACTACCAGTTTCCGAATGTATAGTACCAGGAGAGCATCCACGGAAGAGGTAGCACCTGGTAATTTTGCCCGCCTAAAAGTATGCAATGTTTAAACACTAACTTTCGATTCAAACCAGCTGTTTTCATATTTCCGATACCAGGAGAGCATGTTTTTTAAGAGGTAACACCTGGTACCAGTCGAGCAAGCACGCTTCCCGGTAGTTGCAATCCCAAGTTGTTGCATGTAAGATGTTGCATGCCAGATGTTGCACAACATGTGTTGCGCAACATATGTTGCGCGACATATGTTGCATGCCAGATGCTGTGCAACATATGTTGTGCAACATGTGTTGTGCAACATGTGTTGTGCAACATCCTGTTGTTACCTCTTGAAAAGCATGCTCTCCTGGTATCGGAAATCTGAAAACAGCTGGTTTGTATGGAAAGTTTGTGTTTAAACATTGCATACCTTTAGGCGGGCAAAATTACCAGGTGCTACCTCTTCCGTGGATGCTCTCCTGGTACTATACATTCGGAAACTGGTAGTTTTCGATTAAATGTTTCAAGACCAACGGAAAAGTTAGTGTTTAAACATTGCATAACTTTCGGCGGTTTTCGAGCAAAATTGCTGTACAAGGCGATTTCCGTACAAGGCTACCTTTTCCGTTCCTTTTTGTTTGTTTGTTTGTTTGAGACCTAGGATTTTAGTTTTCAAATGCGAAAAGCTATGCAAATCTAACTAGCTGTGCATAACACAAATTATTATTATATTAAAATTTGCGTTGTTTGCTTAATGGGATACACAATGTTAAACAATCCATTAAATAATAAATAAATAAAAGAATCGAAATGCACAACTTAGTAACTCGTTCATTCTGTATTGCAAATCGTACTGGACTATATTCTTGTTATGAATATTTTCCCGGTAGGAGGTTTCGTGTTATTTCCGGGCATCTCGGATTACAATTCACGAGGGGTTGATTCTCCACTGAGCCTACGACACACTAAACTAGCGCCAATTAGTGAAAAGAAATGTTTTGTCTAACGCTCGTCCAGAAACGCAACCTTCCATTATCAACATGCGAAAGGCATATCATCGGTAATGATATCGGATTATTTTTGCCTGGTGAAAGCAATTTTCCAACATGGAGCTTCATGCTAAATGTAGCGTTTGCGTTATGCTGCACCGAACACAGTACCAGAACGTACTTTTGTTGTTTGAAGCATTACTTCCGGCGCTGTTTGCTGTCTGAAACGATTTTAAGTGGTCAATTATAAAGCTATAATTCATGCAGGACATTACGGTCCGAATGCGGAATCCCACCTGTAATGTCCCGGGTGGAAGGTGGAACACTGTTGGCGGTATTAACATTTGGATCGATTACAGTACACGTAAGGAGTGAGCTAATGGTTCTCTTAACCCGAAAGCCATATATTTATCAGGTTAAAGAACTTGTTTTACCCAACGCAAAGGATCCAATCCAGCGTGCAATCACACCTTTCCGCTCATTAGCAGCCTCCCCCAAATGTTGCTCACCTGGAACGGGAAAGAAAAACAATAGAACTAATGAAGAAAAGTGTCAATTGAGGGATGATGTCTCAAAAGCAGCTAGCGACGGTTTCGATCAAAGAACGTGGTAAAAAATAGATGAACAATCGCTATCACTTTGCGTGCCGGCGTCCACGGGTACGGTAGTCCCCATCATTGCTCGAACTGAAACACCCAATTACGAAGACACACTGGTGTCGGGTTTGAGTTGGCCCGGTACGTAGCAGATGAAGTTGGCTTCTTTGCCGGGTCGTGAGAAAGAGGTGAACTTAAATCGCTAGTAATGAGGCAAGATTTGCAGTGCCTTCTTTCAGCTCGATGCGGCAAGGACGCCATTGAAATCGATCTTTGAAGGTGTGTACAGCGGGCGGTTGTGTCATGACACACGCTTGTGGCACGAGTGGCCTTCTTGCGGGCCGTCCTACGATTGTGGCTTCCCTTTTTTTTTGCTGGTAAGTACGGATTTGTTGTTATACTTGGCCAATTATCCGGACTTTTTTTCTTCCTGCCGAGAAGCCGAGAGCTGCCAAACGCAAAACGGACAAAGACCAGAGGATGGCTGGATCGTTCGTCGTACAAGAGCGCGTGCTTTCGACCGAGTTCCAGACACGGGTTGAAGAAGGTTGAAGCAAAGTGCAGAAACCACAGACAAGCCGGAGAGTTTTCTTCCAACAACGTACCCAAAGGTGGTGAGCATGGTAAAAGGATAGAGTCGGCGCATACCCGCTACCATCGCCACCCTTTACCTGAACGAGTTGCGGTGGATTGACGGTAGCTTTACCACGGTCGATCGTGGATGGAAATTGAATTCTCCTTCCTCCCGCACCACCACGTTCGCGGCCGGGAAAACCGTTTGTCTCGTTACCGGATGAACACCTTCTGCGTGGGACACACGGGACCACCCCGTACGCTGTCAATCGCCGAGCGAGATTGTTCGTTTCCGGCAATAATGGGATGACCTTTTTGGCGTTTGCTCATTACCCGGGACGGGTTGCGAGAAGTCTTTCCCACCCGGGCTGGGAAATCATTACAGACTGCTATCGTCAGCCCAGGTTTATCAGCAAGGATAAAAATCTTTAATAATGCATCCGTCTCAATCAGAAAACAGTACCGATTCAAGGGGAATAAATCAACCCCCCAGTGGTGGATGTTGCAGCTTACATTTTGGGTATGCAAGAAAATTTAACGCCTTTTTTTCAATGTTTTAAGTTTCATTGGATAAAATGATTGAAATTCACAGAGTTCATAGTACGCACAGAATTGTCCGAACCGGACACTTATATTTTGTTTAAAATGGATTCTGATCCACAACATCAATTCTGGCCTTTGGGTCACTGGGTCACTCTAATGGTATTAATTTCAATTATTCTTACTGAATAAAAGTGTTTTCATAACAAACAAGAACAAGCGTAAACAGAAGAAATACATTTTGAAATTTAATTAATAAATTAGTATTCAATTTAATGTGACTCGATGGAGACGCCTGGTGTTTTACAAATGTATGTAAGTCAAAGCGTGGTAATCCGTTTACTTTTTGGCATTTTGAACGGCTAAAAATACTTTTCAACCTGAAGCGCTTCGTTGTCAGTTGGGTCACTCTAATGGTATTAATTTCAATTATTCTTACTGAAAAAAGTGTTCGTAACAAACAGAAGAAAAATATTTTGATAATTAATTAATAACGTATTATCCATTTAATGTGACTCAATGGAGACGCCTGGTGTTTTATAAATTTATGTAAGTCAAAGCGTGTTAGGGCTCATTCAATTATTACGTAACGCAGAAATTGTCAATTTTCGACCCTCTCCCCCCCTATTGTAACAAATCGTAACGCTGGTATTTACCACCCCCCCACCCCTCTCAGCGTTGCGTAATAATTGAATGAACCCTAAGGCCTTTTATTCGTGTTGAGCGGCATTGATGTTGAGATATGCTCACACCAATACTCACATACGCCTCTGATTCGTGGACTTAGTCCAATACTGACGATACCCTCTTAGCCACATTCAAGAAGAAGATGCTCTACAAGATTTTTGGTAAAATATGCGTGAAGGTATAATGACAAGCTCTTTAAACTGTGTGATGATCTCAGCTTCGGTGGGCTGATCATGTCATGAGAATGACAGCGGACGACCCAACCCGGACAGTCCGTTTAGATCATCCTAGTAGACAGAGGAGGCATGGTTGACCCAAATTAAATCATGGCATGGCCTGAATTTTAAATCAACATGATCTGTTCAAAGAATTCCTGAAGAAGCGCAAGCAGTAGTATTTCGTTACGACGCTGATCTAAGGTGATCTTCAGCCTTGAGCAATGGGACAATAATAAGCATGAAAGAATTCTTTTTATGCCGCTACAGCATAATTGAGAATATTCCGTGTTTTCATCTCAAAATTTTTCACATTTAAGACGTATGATGTGCAATTTTCAACCTTTTGGAAAATTACCAAATTTTTTAAGAGCAGGAGGTCAATTATTTTATTATCAAATGTATAAATTCGTTGCTTGAAGAGCTTTTTTTTGTTCTTTGATTCTTCGTAACAATATGTAAATCATACTTTTTTTTGGTTTGTAAATTATTGTAGACATTTGACCATTTGTTTTTCTTTCAATATGACACCTGTATCTAATAGAAATGTTATATTTCTTATACAAAAAAACTGAAAACTTTTATAAACACCCAATACGGTCACAGAACATAAACCAAGGCACGTAGTTATGTTCGGACTTTTTTTTGGTGGGGGAAGCAGAGTGGTTCCATTTCGTGTCGGTATCGATACTTTACTATCCGCATCGGCTGATGATGGAAATGCACTTGTGGTAGGTGATTCTTCAAGGTAGGTCAGTGTTGAGCAAGTGAAGTAAATCGTGCTTCGGTTAAATCGTTTGTGTTAAGACTTAACCTCCGCTTTCGCCCGTGTCGGATTGGATGCATGCAATCCACACTCACAAGCTTACTTACTTGCAGTGGCTGACACTTCTTGACTTGAAATCAGATAGCTGGAGCTTAAAGAAGCTTCTTCCGATGTATTCCGAAAAAAGGGTAGATTTAGGAAGACGGATGAGCACATGATACGTCTTTAATCCCTTTGCTCCCCCAGTACGAGCTAGTTGCTGCATTGTATGACTGTTCACGTACTTTATTTATGGTGCCAGCCACCCGGTGCACTTTTCAAATGTTAAAAAAACGATAAACAACAACCCACTGCCCGACAGCTGGTACCATCCATCATGAGGGGGGGTTTTTAGCCAACTTGTCGCAGCGATAAAAGTGTTGCGTTCTGGTTTCTGTGGTTGCGTTAATTGTTTAATTTTTCACCAACAGCTACTGCTCTTTATCAAAAACCGCAAAACAGCTGGGTTTGATTTTTGCATTGCAACAATGCATCCGGGTGGTTGTGCCATGGTGTTGTGCAATGCACAATGCATCCGTACCGAGTGTCGTCTCGTCGCAGAAGGATGATGCATCTTCTTTACCCCATCGGGGCATTCCATTTCTACTCTGCCGCATGCCAAAGAGATGATTGAAACATATGACAATGTCTGACCCAATTAGGCATGTAACCGATGCGGCATTCGGTAGACGGCTGGTGGTGATGCTGGCTGGATGGATGTAAAAACTATCCTCTACAAACTTACTAAAACGATTGCATTTCCTGGAAGGAGGAACACGAATGAACATCGGAACCGTTTGGCAAAAATGGGGGCCCCGATGTGCGTGTGTGGGATGGGACACCCACTTGTCATAAATTATTCACCCACAAGAGTCGCACACGCCCCGGCAGCTGGTGCGCCCGGAGGAGAACGCAGAAAAGACTACCTACCGGGATGCATCGCCTCGGCAAAGGAGTCGCCACAAATGGATGCATTTAATAAGTGGATGGAGGGTTTGCTCGTGGACGAGCAACTGCGTTAAACGAGAAGCTTCCCTGGCACTGGCAGATTATGTGGGGTACGAAGCGGCAGTGTCCAGCATGCAGGGTGAAATGCACCAGAAAAACGACACAGAGAGCAGCCCGATCGGTAAAAGATGAGACCACAAGTAGTAGACTGTACGGTACTGTTGCACTGTGGGAAAACTCTTTCGTAGGATAATTTTTCCTCAAACAACGACCCATCCCAGGATGACTGAATGGAGCTAGAGGCTTGCGCCTAATACCGAACCAGCGCACCACACACTGTGTCGCATCCGAACCGAGCACACGCTGACAGAGCCAATGTGCGCTTTCTTTCCCCGGTGGGGAATTGGCAAAAATGGCAGAACATCATCGGCACTTGTACATTCAAATTAGTTACAACACCACACTGGCTGCCGTTGTGTGTGTGCCGTTACGGACACGGCGCACCCAAGCGCACTAGGGCAGGAAAGATTATTATGCATAAATATTTACAGACTACTCTGGCGTAAAATTGCTTTTGAATATAAAACCTCGGCACTGGCTGGCGGACGGCGTGAGAAGGATGCCGCCGAGAAACCGAGGATTGAACACGTGTGTGCGTTTATTGCCCCGGCCAGGGCAACGCTACCATGCAGTTGCGACTGTATTTCTTTGCGATTGGCGAAACCCCTCCTGGGAATCATGCAGCGGGGGGTTTTTCGTCTGTGCTCCGAAGACGATATGTTTGCGCTAGCCTTATCGGGTGCTCGGGATCTTCGGATATGCTGTTCGTACCGAGCCGGCTTCATCATCGCTGCACTTACATGCCCTGCCTTTACCGAGTGGTGCAAGCTTAAGTGCAGTGTTGGTGAAGAATGTTGTCGGTTCATGCTCAGCATGGATGGGGTTGCATGTGTGTTTTACATTTGAACCGATTTCTGTCAACCATCAAACCTCGCAAGGGGTTCAGTCACAGTAAGCAGGTTAAATCTGTTTGAAAGTATCGATTTAATCGATTGTTTGTTTGGCAAATACACCTTTCTCAACGGGGGGCGGTGTAACACATTGTCGGATCGAGAGTGACATGAAATATGCTTGTTTTACCGTGCAACCAGTAGTTACACTGCAGCGAATATCGCTGAAGAAGTGATCAGATATTTGATGTATCATTTAAAAAAAATCAACTTATATGGATAAAAGAAGTAAGAGTAGATAAAATAAACCATTCTAACTAAGTTAAGGTTCAAATATTTGAATTGATAAAAAAAGTAGTCGAAAATTAGCAATAATACATACTTAATGCAAAACAAGACCCCATGAAAGAACCCACTAACAGCAATTGGTAAATTTAGAAACGATTTGCATACTTTCAGGCGTTTATCTTAATTTTGACACTGATGAGCTCAGGAAGCCTTGATCTACCATTTTTGGTTTAACAAATGTTTTGTTTGGTATGTAACTGCGTAACCTTGGCAACCCATGTTAAAAAGGTCCAGTGGAGATGGAGGTATTGATCATGTCGTGAAAAGAATTACTCGAACTACCTTCAAGTATCCGTGTAATTTCCATTATCCTGCGTTACAACCGCTTCGCGGTCTTGGCCTGTTGCAGGAGTCCCTTTAAACCATTACTGGAGCATTACTGGGGGACGCATCAACTCTAGCATTGCATTTTAATATAAATCCACCACGCAATTTGTACAACGCGAAGCGATTGTAACGCAGGTTAATGGAAATTACACGGATACATGAAGGTAGCTCGACTAGCTCTTCTTTCGACTTCATCAATACCTCCATCTCCACTGGACATTTTTAACATGGGTTGCCAAGGTTACGCAGTTACGTACCAAACAAAACATTGGTTAAACCAAAAATGGTAGATCAAGGCTTCCTGAGCCCATCAGTGTCAAAACTAAGATAAACGCCTGAAAGTATGCAATTTGTTCCTCTGTCAATGTGAACGACCTAAAAGGACTTTTCCGGCTGGATCGTCTGGTGTCATTATAATGACGTGGTTAGCCCACCGGAGCCTGGGGAGTCTAATCCACTGTACGACAGTGAGATCGCCGGATAGCTCATAGCGCTCGTCATTATAGTGGCTCCTCCAATGTCCATCCACGCATACGGGGCCAAAAATCCTTGTGAGCATCTATCTCTCAGGTCCTTCTCCTTGTCATAGGACGCGTTCTTCCGTGCGCAACATCCTTCGTGCGCTTGGGTATGCGGTGATACATTCGTCTCTACCGTCTACCACAGTCAGCACTGTCACCATAGACAGGACGGAGAAGTGATGGAATAGGAGTTGAGCAGTAGAGCCTGTGAAATCTTCGGGAGGTTTCAGCACCTTATCCCATTGCTGAGCATCCGTGTGATTTACGTATACAATATTCGTTGTTGGTTAAAATTATCTTTTAGGTAGGTATTACCCATATGCCATTAGAGAAAACATTTCCATACATTATACTTAATAATCTCTACCAAACTATCTATGCTTGAAGAACTACTGGAGTAGTGTTGAGTCTAGTCTTTTGAATGAAATGCGCAATATACGAGGCATATATATTCAGGCAACATACGAGGCATATAATTATAGTTACCATAATATACGATAAACCATACGATACTGGCAACACAGCATAAGCCATAAACGGGGTTCGAGCCTGATCGAACGAACGAGCTCGACCTCTTCTCTCTTAGGCTCTCGTGCGAATCGGTTGATAATTGCTTAAGCAAAGTTAGGTTTTTTGTAGGTTAGGTTTAGTTTAGGTTAAATGTAGTGATTTAAGTTTAAATAAATTATAATTATATATATATATATATATATATATATATATATATATATATATATACGAGGCAGTACTCTTACATATGGCATATATAGCTCATATGGCATCCCATAGGGTCTAATGGCATCATAATCACAAATTCAAGACATAAATCACCTTTCAGAAAAATAAATTTTGTAAAATATTGTCACAAAACTTAAGCTAAAAAATGGTTTAAAAAATGTTAAATTTTATTTAAATCTCTGTTATTATTCTTCTGCGTTTAGCTTCCGGTAATTCCAACTGTTTTTTTTTTGTTATTTGCTCAAGGATGAAATGGTCGATAAAAGCTATCTTCCAACTTTAGGAAGAACATCGACCGTAGCGCTGTTTGCAGTCAAAACTTCTTTCCCCTAGACAACGCTTACGCCAAACGCAAAACTCCACAACGTACCACAAAGGCGAGAGCGATAAGAACGTCCAAACTGCGAAGCTGATTCGATTGAGCAGGGCTCCAAATGGGATCATGTTCTCAATTTAACTGTACGCTTGTCCGGTGGTTGAACCATTTTCTAAGCTTTCGTACACCCAATAAAGGCGAAAAAACCCTTGCCCATCCACACAGCAGGATGCTCTGTCTCGGAAGGCATGCAAAGTGCATTTCCCCTAGCAAAAAAGCTAGCTATTTAATATCGATGCATCGAAATGAGCAACTTCCACCCGAGGAAAACCGGGTTCCTTTTTTTTGTGCACACATTTTCTTCGTACCGTTGCTGATCCTTAAAAGCTTCCGCTCTTATGAGGTTGTGAGTTTAGAAATTGCCAAAATTGATACCGGGCGAAAACTTTCATCCGGTTTGACCGCTCACCATCGTGGTTTAGGCGAAAGAATAATGGCAGCACGGAACACGGAGGCGGGACGGGTGGTTCGGTTTTTCACGATCGACCGGTGGTGGGCCAGGAGTCGAGTGTATCGCTTTTCCGGCGGGCATATGGGAACAAATAGGAAAAGTTTAATACACCCACCTCACCAGTGCCTACTCCGTCGTTGCACCGCGTGCACCACACCGTATGCACACTGGAATGGATTTTTAACCGAGTGCAGCCGATACAGGACGACGATGGTGACTGGACAGGGTTCGTACGCCTTCCAAGCAGTCTTGAGCCTTTTATGGTTGAAAAGACGCAAACCCCTTGAGGGCTTCCGGGTGATTCGTTTTTTTCCCTTCTCTCTCTCTCTCTTTCGGTCCATCAGTAAAAACCCGGATGCAAGATACATCGAGATTAAGAGATAAAGTTCGTCCACAGCTTCCGAGCTTTTTGGGGTGGGTGTGGGTGGAACTTCACTATTCCATTCCGGATGCGCTAACATCAAAATGATTATATGGTTCCCGGGCACGGTGTACGAACAAGCTGTTTTACGATATGGTCATTGCAATAAAAACCGGAAATAGTTAAAGTCGGAAGAAATGATTGCATTTGATAAGGTTTGTTTCTTTTGCCACTGTCTCTCTCTCGCTCGCTCTCTCGTCCTCATTTGTTCAGTACATCCAAAGTTCCAGTGCTTGTACTCCGCCACTAGCTCTGACGGTGCGGCCCCGAAATGTCCGAAAGGTGCGCCGCGGAAGTGCATCGTAAAATTTTATCGCAAAGGTGTTTTCGTTTCCTGTATGTAATCCATCCAGCAGTAATTCCGCACAATCGTCGGACCGCGAAGGTTGTTAAAAAGAAGAAGCATTTTTTTTTTGGGGATTTTGTTGCTTTGGTCCATTGCTTTCAGCTTCATGAAAATTAGAAGTAAACGGAACCTGAGTGCCGATGCTGTAAAGTTTAACGATTTGCCATTTGCACCCACTCGACTTTCCCTCATCCTGCCTGTACTATCCGGCGAGCTAGGTTTTGAACATTTTGTTCAGCTAAAGACGACATTAGCGGATCCCATCGCTTTAGATGTCATAACTCGAGGGGAATAACTTATAAAAATGTTTAACTAGCATTAACACAAAATACAATTCAATTGGTGCCCGTTTTGGAGGAAAACAGTAATTCAAACGCGAACAATGTCCCGAACGCACGAAAGGGCCGTAAGTCACCGTCTTGCAGGCGAAATTAATTATCAACTGGGCGAGAAATTCCGGGCAAGATTGTACGTATTAATACCCTTATTGTGCTCACAACACTAAAGAAAGCAATGGCTTTGAATTGAATACAAACACCCGTCCCGAGTACGCGGAAGGTTTAAGGACAACATCAGGGCGTAGACCTACTTAACAGCATCAGGCTCCGCATTAAGGTTACGCAGCAGCAGCAGCGGGAACTGCTTGAGCGCATTTCATTGGTTTATGCCTTAACCCCTTTCATCACCACAATTCGAGCGCCGTCGAAAGGCGCCGTGTTATAATTACGGTAATTAATTATGCCCGAAGAGCTTTGCGGTCGTCACACGCCTACACCGTTGGATGCGTTACCGTCATAGACACATGGACAGACGCATGTGTGATGGTGACGTTCCATCGGAAAATGGGGTGGGCACGATAATGAAGGCTCATCTGCAAACACCAAATTACTTCAACGGCAATCACGGAAGCCGACCCAGCGATGTCATCATAAATTTTCCCCCGTTTGGATAAGGGAAGATATCCTTTGCGGTGGTGGCGCATTGGAAAGAACCGGGTTTCGAAAGTCAAAATGATTGTGATGGGTTAAATTATGATATTTAAATAAAAAAGAAAGTCTTCGGGATAAGTCCACTTGGTAACGGAGGACGATGGACTCGTTACATGGCAAACATCCCAAACCGGGGGCGGTGTAGACTCTGTCACAAAGATCGCCCACCCACCACCCCCGAGAAGTGGGTGGCATCCTGCCTGCCCCCTACACCGGATGCCCCGGGAGACCCCGAAGGACGAGAGCAATCGGCCGTAAAATATATACTCGCCCGGTGCGATAATCTAGATTCTCATTAATCACTCATATCCTAAGCTGCCCCAGGTCCGGACGCTAAGCGCCAAGGTACACAAGAGTGGCACCAAATTTTTGGGTGGCACAAAAACAAATAACATCACACTGTGTGAAGCCGTGTGCTCTAGGGGTGGAGCACGGACAGCGAGTCCTTCCGATTGACCGAAGGATTGTCCACCCAATTTTGTCTCCCCAACCATCATGTCCAATGATCTGAAGTATCGCATTTTCACCTCCTCCATCACCCCACGCTCCCCCCAAACAACCTCCCAAATGTAGGTAAAGTTCTTGTTATCTGTCCATCCAGGCCCTAAACGTCCGGAAGATGTCGCATTGATGAAGAGTGCCGGCATTCTGTGGCAGGAGGGAAGACTTTGACAGTGGAAGAAAGAAATTAGTTTCCAAGAACATTATTTATATCGCTTTCCGAAGTTGAGCAGAGCACGGAATTAGCTGCAGGAAGCACTGGGTGGGTGACGGGGGGATTGAGAAAATGTTGGTTGCGTCTGTATATCGCTCGAGCGGCATCAGCAGCAGAGCGTTTCTTCATATCCGCCGGGCATGTAGGGTTGGCCATGTGACAGCAACTGGACATAGACATTCGGTAAATTTATGACTTTGCTGGTGAAATTATTAAAATAGATAGAGCGAAAGTAATTTGCTGGCTGATGTTCGCAACCCCTACTCTCTGGGGAGGGTGGTTTTGTTTGTCTGTTTGTTTGTTGTGGCTCGTGAGAAATGATGCAGAATGTCCACATGGAGCGAGCGAAACTAGTTATAAGTGGATAGAATTTTAATAGAAGTTTATGAAATGATTGTTGACTTCCTATGATAATAATTTAAGACGGAGATGTATGAAAGGATATTCAAGAAGTTAACGGCAATGTAGACGAGATTAGACGAGTTCCTGTTTAGGACGAAAGTTGGAATTTATGAAATGATTGTTGACTTCCTCTTAGAATGTTTTAAGACGAAGATGTATGGAAGGATCTTCAATAAGTTGACAGCATTGTAGACGAGATTAGACGAGTTCTTTTTTAGGACTAAAGTTGAAATTTATGAAATGATTGTTGACTTCCCGTTATAATAATTTAAGACGAAGATGTATGGAAGGATCTTCAAGAAGTTGACAGCATTGTAAACGAAATTAGACGAGTTCCTTTTGAGGACTAAAGTTGGAATTTATGAAATGATTGTTGATTTCCTCTTATAATGTTTTAAGACGAAGATGTATGAAAGGATCTTCAAAAAGTTAACAGCATTGTAGACGAGATTAGACGAGTTCCTTTGCAGGACTTGGAGTTGGAGTTCAAGGTATGTTTATGCAATTATTTTTAGGTGATACAAATAGGAGTGTCTTCAAGAAATTAACAGGACGTTATTAGTCAAGAAGATAAGGCTCCCAGCAATAATGTACCTTGAGTATTCCAAAGCACATTCTGAAACCTCAAAAGTCTTAACACTCACAGCCTACTTCCTGTTGCCTGAAGCATGGATGACACTCCTATAAGTATCTTCCACAGTGATTTGTTCCGAATATAAGATAAACACCAAATGAGTACCAACGATCCAACCTGATTTGCGGATCTGCTCTGACACAATTTTAAAACGATAGCCTTTACAAGGGATAACATCATTCACCACCCACCACATCCAACTGGCGGTGGTGGATAAGGTGGTCAGGGAAGCATAAAAGTCCATAAACGTACCACCAATGTTTGGTATGGCAATGGTTCGGAATCGGTGACACATTCACCACATCCAACGGGACTGCCACAGTGCAACAAAAGGCACAACTTCGCACTGCCCGGAACTGACACCCATCGGGCCAGTTGTCTATGAAATATAGTCGCCCGAAACTGAAACAGGAAAAGAACTTCCGAACCATGGCAGATCTACATCGTGTCGCTACACGGCTCGAGACAAATGATGGACAGGACGGCCTGGCCTGCCATGGCCATCCTTTCGCAAAGGGCTTTGGGAATTTTTGGTATCACACGATGTTTTCTTTTTTCCCTCTCAACTTCTTCCCGGCACTCGGAATATCTGTCGTGCACAATGGCGACCAACTGAATCGTGCTGGAAGGATGGTAACTTGAAGTTAAGTCTGTGTTCTACAGACCGGCCGAAGCATTGTCGTTTGCGCCCGTTGGTCCGTTGGCTGCGAACGATCGGTACATGTTATCTTCACTTCCGGCTAAAGGGGCGGAGGTACGTAGATAGCGTAGGCCGTCGTCATTGCCAGATGATTCAATGATTTAGTGTGTTGAATGGGTTCCGGAAAAAAAGGACTCACAGGAATGATATTATCCTTGACGTTATTATCTAAAGCAACTATTATTAGATCACAATGAAAAATACAGCACTTCGGTAATTGTTGGAAAATAAATCCTTTCTGCTCATAATACTGTCGATCATCAACGTTGTAATAAATACTGTACAAAACGATTGCGTTTAATGATTTAAAATCCCCACATGCCCATGGTCACGTAAATGAATAAAACGGTTTCAATTGTTCGACGTTCCACAAGGTAACAAGGCACAGCATTGTGTATAATTCCCGGGAGGGTTTTTTTTGTTGCTGATCCCCACAACACATTCCAACCATTGCGAATGTAATAAAGCCCCAAACACCCCCCCACAGGAAAGGAGAGAGGACAACAAAAAAAACCATTCGGCATCCAAAGCGCTCAAATTACAAGCCACAGCAAATAAAATTTATGAGAAAATTGTTTCATTCCTTTGGCCGGGTTAAGCCAACACAGCGAAAACACACGCGCGCAACCCACCCCCCCGGACATTGGCCCCGGGATGCGGGATCGCATTGCACACGAGAACAGGAACGCCACTGGCGGTGGGAAATAGTTTGCGAAGCATTATGGTGGGAAATAATGCGCGGCCCCACGGAGAGTCGGCCAAACAAGGTAAATATGTGCGTATGTCATAAAGCGTGCGGCATGCATAATGAATGTATGTTGGTAAAGGCAGTCGAAGGGGGATGCAGGTCCAAGGGGTGGCGGGAAAACCGGAACCGGAACGTATCGGTTGATCGATGGGATTTTATTTATAAACCGATAGGCCCTTGTGGCAATTTTATATTTCATTTGTGTGTGCCAGGGTTTCTTTATTTTCATTTGTTTTTTTTTGCTTAAAAGGATGCAAATGGCTTACGTGACGGTGCATCTCTTTGATGCATTTGTAATGATTTAATGTTTCCTTTGCTAAAAATTAAAGCTAACCGGTACGTCATTTGTGTGCATTAAAGGTAGTTTTAATTGCACAACATAGTTTATTCAATATTAATTTTGCATTTTACCTTTCGGATTAAGCTCCTCATATTGCGCAATGGAACACAAACGTTATATTTACAGGTAAATCATTAAAAATTTAATTAACACAGTAATGCAAATCCTGCAAATTGAAAATTCCCTATAAAACCGTTACGAATCGTTGGGGGGCCGTTCTTATGTTCGTTATTTCCTGGTATGAAAATAAATGATTCCAAAATGTTTGATCGGACATACGTTTTCATTATTATTAACTGGAATTCACGCACATGAGCTCCACCAAACGCAACAAAATTCGATGTCATTTTATTTTTCATCATAATCATTGACTGGCTTCGGGATATTTGGTTTCAACATATGTACCAGTATGTCAAACAAATCAGAGTAGAGCTAGGGTACGTGAAATTCTGAGAATACTAACATTTAATGATCCACAGTTGAGCTAGTTGAGCAAAACTTATTCCGGAAACTGTACAATTATGCCAGTTCGAAACGGTTTGCTGAGGCCAATTAGTGAATTCCAGTTTGATTGGGGTTATTTTATCATTTCGTAATGAATGTTTAAAACGCCTGTTAGTAAATGTAGATGATAGACTGGAAATAAATATTTTGGCATCACAGATATCGCTAAATTCCAGCATTACTCACTTAAACCTTTTAGGTCATTTAAAACTTTGTAAGGTTCTACAGAAACAAATCTTTGTTTTAATCAAATCGACGATGTTCAAACGACCTGAGACAGAATATCTTGCTCACTCAGTACAGATCTTCGGATTAGTTGAGAATCGATCCTCGAACGTCGGTGTTCCGTCCGGGGGATGTCCTACGTTGTGTTTTTGAAGGTTTTGTCGTAATTTATCTTTCACACTATTCTGGGCTCTGAAAAGAGCCGTTGGGGTTTACAAATGGAGTTCACAAATGGGGTTGTCTTGTCTGCAGACCAAGATATGTAAGAACAACAAACTATTGAGCCACAAAGTTAGGCTCGTTTTCGAACTGTTGAACTGTTGAACTGTTGAACTGATGAGTCACAAAGGTTAGACTCCTTTTATATCCTCTGGGGAGGATCTCATTTTTTTTACATGTGTCACTGGGGCTCTCACTGGACACTTCCACTGTCACGTTCGCTCCTGACCCAATTAACATTCTCACGTCAGACGCTTGCCCAAACGTCTGACCAATCGGGATCGAACAGTCGGTGTACAAACACCTTGGACGAAACGGACGAATAACATAAAATTACAAATGGATTGTATTTTAAGGAGCCAAAATATAATATTTGGTACTTATATGTCAATATTTTTTTGCGAAACTTTTACATTAACATGCAAAAATGTCCACCAAATCAGTTTTTGAGATAACTCGAACGCAATGGATGTAGAAAGATCACAAGTTCTTCAGAGCACAAACCAACAATGCCTCGAATTGATGTGAATAATATTCATGAATTAGCAGATAAGTTTGATCAAATGCAGATACAATTTGTGGTTTATTTTAGCCGAAAAGCCTTTGAACACTGAAAGTGCCAAAGAACCGAAGCCGCACTTTACCAACCACTCAATTAGATCAAACGGGAACCTTCGAACCTATCGATCGACCTAAAAGCCAGATTTTATTTTAAAATTAATTTTAAGGCAACAAAAAGTGTTTGGAGCTCATCATATCTGACTTCCCGAAATGGTAATACTCTTATTCACTTCAACCCATTGCCGATGTTCGAAAAATGTTCCATTCAAACACGGGAAAAGAGCTTCATTTACCTGCAGACCCGTTCCCCGAATTGGATTATTCGTCTAATCTCATCAGAATAACCACAAGGTAACTCTTCATTACCAGCTAGGGTTTTTCGATGGTTGCATCCACTAGGTTCTGGGGGGCATCAACGTCCATTACCCGCAAAGCAAGTGTGTCGATTGTGCCCATTCCAAAATTTCCGTAGCAAATGCAATCAAAGCGGTTGCTCATCGGTGCCGCTTTTCCCTGTGGTACTGCCCTGTACTGCCTACTACGATGTAATAACGATACGCAACGAAACGTCCGCTTTGAACTGACGTAAAGCTTTTGGTTATGTGACGTAAGCAGCGTTTAGATGCATTTTTCGAACCCTCTCTTAAAACCTCACCCAACCTGCTCGCTGTTCAAAGCGGGCCGCAATTTTGCAATAAGATCTTGTTTGAAATTTTTGTTTCTGAAAATTGAGTTTTCCACCAGAACGGGGGGGGGGGGGGGGGGGGGGCATGATTCGGATTATATTGTTCCTGTATCGGTTCCCGTGGCAGGACGATAGAAGAGCGTTATAATATCGAAATTCAATTGCCGCCGGCTCACGCTTCACATGTATGGCGCTTGCTAAAATACCGACGGATGGTACCGTCACCTAACAATTTTGTTTTCCCACACGGGTACCACCATTCGACCAATTGTTGTGGCCGAGCGACCCAGTAAACACCGTACATGTCGGCCGTGCTTTTGTCCGGCCGAGTTCGTCCGCATACTTTTGAGCGATGGAGAATGGATTGTTTATTAGAATATTGTACCACGCGTTACGATATGCGTTCGTCCGCGAAGGATGTTCTTATCATAGGCGTACGTGTGAGTGTGCGTATGAGGCTTTTTGTGTTCACAATTCACCAACTCATAAACACCACCGCTCTGTCTCGCAACTTACACACCAAGCGCTCACAACCGAAGCGAAACAGGCTGATGGACATGGGTAAATGAAAACATCCAACCCCAGGGCACTGATCGCATCGAATATCGCAGTGAAATGTGGCGCTAAACTTAGTCACTGCCGGTACTTTTCCACATCTAATGCAGGGGGTGGGGGAGGACCCATTGTGCCGGCCATTCTCGTCCAGGCTACGCACGGCCCCACACCCTGAGCGATGTGGAAATCGAGCGGAAATTTTCATTATTTCGATCGGCCACCGACGGTATCGAAATGCATCTCGAGCATAGTTTTGTCCCCGAACCTTGGCCCTTTTCCGGGTTTTGCCTCCCTGTGTCGAAACCGGCATCGTTCCCACATTTTCAGCACTCGTGCTAGGAAGAGCCGGCCGCCACCCGGTTGCCGTTTTTCGTCCGCAGCGTATGCGCCGATGGAAATGAAGCGAAAAATTCTAAGCCGTTTTACAATCTCGCAGCGGTTTGAACGCAACCGAGAGTACCCTGCCGATAAGCCGATT
The DNA here is from genome assembly GCF_943734755.1 of Anopheles moucheti. Classification (NCBI taxonomy): domain Eukaryota; kingdom Metazoa; phylum Arthropoda; class Insecta; order Diptera; family Culicidae; genus Anopheles; species Anopheles moucheti. The sequence continues at coordinate 85,688,955 of NC_069140.1, read as the reverse complement.
TGTAAATTGTACTTGCCGGACCGCAGCTCGGACGCGTGGACGCACCGGGATGGATTGATCAGTTACACGGGTACCGTTAGCGGGGTGCTGAGCGAGCGGGACAGATTTGGACAGGGTTCCCTGTTTTGCTGGGGTACGGAATTTATTGGAAATGGATTTGCGGCCATCATGCCCGAGTGCACTGGTGGAATTTTAATCTGGAGATGTTAGTGAATCGAACATCATTGAGCGCTTTCGGGGAAGGATTTGGCATGGGTTTAAGGAGCATTTATTTTCGGGTGCAGCAGTGATAGCAAAATATTCGATTTGCGATAATGAAACGAGAGCAAAATTGGTAATTATTCTGCAGTAAAAAAAATAGTAAATAGCATAAATGTTAACTTTTTTCCCAAATCTTTTTGATAAACTTTTAATAAAAAAATCATGTCTGATTGAAAAACGCGTAAGAAAAGTGGATGCCTCTCCAATTGGAAAATAATACAGAGTAACAATGGGTTAATCTGAATTAATCTGAAAGTATCTGAATAAAACTATTACGCGAAAGAAAAGCTTAAAAATTGAAATGTGCAGATTCGTGAATTAGCAACCCTTTGAGCTTTGCGAGCTTCGAGCTTTGGACAGCTGAAGCCTTACATTGCGATGTTTACGATATTATCAACTAGTTGAGTTGATAAAATGTTGAGAGTTCTAGTCATCTTCTGTCATCTAACGATTGTTTCAAGTCATAAATTACATTCGTGGCTTGTAAGATTAATTTTAATTGGTCAAGTACAACAGGGATAAGGTGCCCTTGCAGTGTATAGAGAAGGAAATGTCTTTAAGCTTATGAGAATAGTACATTTCTAGTAAATTTCTAGTACATTTAAGCAGTATGGGTTAACGGTTCTTTATGAATTCAAAAATCGAACCTATTATAACCACAAAGAGTATCCGCATTTGGGGATATCTTTCTTATCCATCCAAAAGTTTTGTTGTGGAAGCTGATATATAGAATTCTTGGAAAAACAGATTCTTGATTTTTTTAGATGCCTTTCATTATTCTTAAATGATTTTTCATTGAAGATTTTTTTTGATTTTTTTAAGGTTTTTTAATCTTCTGAAATAAAATATAAATCAAAATATCAATTCTACACTTCCCAGAGGTTAAATATCACAATTCAAATCGCATGAAACTTTGTAGAATATCCCAAAAAAAAAAACAAAAAAAAGAATGTCCCAAAATGGGGTGCGTATTAGAGGTGAAAGTGAAAGTGTTCAATAATTTCTTCAATTTTATGGAAAAATGTACTCTTACAGTTGTCCAATATAATATTCTAACGAATTTCTTCTTTCCTTCTTTGCCGTGTGAGTTGATTTTTACCTTTAAAGTGCTCTAAATGAAAGGATTTTAACCGCACAGATGTCCTTCGACAGTATTAAATTACGGTGATTGTTTAAACACTTTTTACAGCTCATTGGTTTACTGTCGAATGCGCGATGTTTACGCAAAAACAGATCTGTCATTCTGAATTCATTGCTCTAAATCGGATAAATCTTCGCACAGGTGGAAAATAGAATCATTCTTACCAACTGCCATTGCCATCCGTACGGTAAACAACTGTGTGCCGGAACGATACGCAAACCGAATTATGTTGCCGAATTTTCGTGTGCATTAACGGCACACGGTTGCCAACGGAAAAAGGCAACGTTTAAGCGTATGTTTGTGTGAGTGAGGGAAGCTAATCATGCTGTTACTACGCTGTCTAATGTGGAAAAAACCCTCCGTACGTAGGAAAGACACAAACAATCTTCAAACCCACCCAGATCAAAGAGAATCGTTGGTCGTTGGTACCCCGTGTGTACCGTTTGGTGAGATAGCAGCAGAAGAAACATCATTAAGGCACCTTTGCATTGGTGGGATATCGAGAATGTGTTGGAATTAAATTTGGTACCCAATCACCCTCACAAAACTCTCAGCCCCTTGCTAATGCCGCTGGCAGAAGCCCCGAAGGCACCCATTTTGGGTAAAATGGAGGATGAAAAAGGGCTCGCTAAACTTGAAACAACAGTGGACACCCCGGCTACATGTGGGAATGTGTTTATACGCACCGTCGTGTTTGTGTGTCGTTGTTGATACGGTTCACCGAACAATCTCCGTTAATCATTGGAAAATGTTTACATTTAATCAATTCTCGGATTGAAAAACCAATTACAGAGCAGCAGCAGCAGCAGGATACGAATCACGAACCAAAGCTCCAAAGCGTTTCAAGGCTGCAAATGAGTCCGCCATCGATCGGACGATGTTTACGTTTTGTGTATTGATTGTGTGTATATTAAATCCGGCGTAAGTGAGGTGGAAATTAGTGATATGCTTTCACTGGGGTTTTTTTAAAACTCCACCAGCGGTGGATAGTGACCAGCTAGCCAGCTTCACGCGCACAAGCACCGGAAGCGGATGTGTGTGAGTGCGCGCCCGTGAACAATTCAATCGAACGATCGTGCGAACTACATGAAGCGCTCCGATTTAAAAAAAAGGATAAATGCTACTTGAAATTAATACACAACGCAACAGCCTGAAAGCGTACAACAATTCGGTCGGCCAATCTGCAATTGATGAACCTCTGCTTTCCAGCTCAATGCTCATTAGCAAACACACACTGAGACAAGCACAAAACGGTACGAAGGGAAAACAATAGCAAACCTCAGGGTAGCTACCATTTGGCCGGCTTAAATGAGTTCGCAACTTTTATTTTTATTTACCGACCGAGTTGAGTTGAGCGGGAGCAGTTCGAGTCCATTTCGGGAGGGGTATGTTTATAATGCTGAACGTTGAACATTGGGAATGACAATATTGCAAACACATTTTGCACCGTACGGGTAGCTCAATTAGCTTACAAAATTTTTCTTTATTGATTGGAAATTGGACTGGAGAAACTAATAGTTACTTTAATTTTATTAGTTACTATTACTATTGTGCATTAACCGTAAGCGTTTTAGTTGTATTTGCTAACCGTTATTTGTAATTTGATTTTGCATTATTGTTTTCATCGAAACCAGTTCGATTTCAGTCTTCTATATTACTCTTAATCCCAATGCTTGTAATACAGTGTGTGGCATTTACAGTGAGTTATTTACACTATCTATACTATCTTCAAAAATATATTTATATAAATAAACTTATGGATAAGAACTTAGATATTAAAATAAATTATTAAAACGCACTGAAAGATGTCTATTTTTGTATTTTAATTTGACTTTAGTTTTACTCACTTTCGCAAGAATGATAATAAAAATATTTGACTATCTGGAGTAAAGACGATATTTATTTTAATAAAATATACACAATTATTGCCTTTGGAGCTCCTTATTGTATCATGAAACAACTGTTGCTGAGTCCCACCATGAACCTCGACAATCGCTCTACTTTACTCATATAACATAAGCTACTTGAAACAATTGCTAGTTTAAAATGTTATCAAAACATTTAAAAATCGTCTACTAGTAACAGATGTATTGCTACAGTTGAAGAGCACTTTCTCCATAACATTGTGACATTTCACACATGCGGGTCTCAAATCGTTATCGGCTTTTTTGTCCTTCACATTTAATATTTCTCAACGTGATTTGGTTGCGATTTTGTTTAGCCTAAAACAACTCCTACTAATGACGAAAGAAATCACCCATGTTTGAGTAAAAACAATAGAAAACAATTGTGACATTTACAAGTTTGGTTCATGACATTTGAGAAAACATCAAACCGCGTCTCAATTCTTGCTAACCTTATTGACGTCAAGACAGCCGAAACTGTTCTTTATGTGCAAAACAATTAAAAAAACACAAAAATATAAATAAAATCATTATTGCATTACACACTGTAATGGCCATTTTCTCAGTACGCAAAAAAACACAAATTACAAAGAGCGAATTCTCCAAAAAAATGTGTCTAACATGTAGCAAGCAGCGCAAAACATTATCATGCAACGACCTTAACAATTAGAGCATAAATTCACACGGCATCAAATTCAGTTCCCCCGCGGCAGTTGTTTGCATACACACGCTGCGCGCAGGCCGCTGTAATCCTTGTTTTTTTTTCGATGTGCCCCGAAGCGGCCATGTTTCATGCAAACACGCAACAACGCTTCTCAAGTTCAAGGATACCGGGCCTCCTGCTGCGACAATGTTACACGACCTTTACAATTTCTAACGCTCAAGAAAGCAACGAAACAAAAAAGGCAACCTACCAACAGCCGTCGTATGAATTTCACTCCCACTGCTACATGCGTGTGTGTGTGTGTTGTGTTCAGGGGAATTCGAAAAAGGACAGCGCGAGCCGGGAAAATCTTTACATGGGACAAAACAATCGGTGTCAAAGTTATACCACCGAAGGAAAGCGTTATCATTGGCGCATCGGACGACGCCGACGCCGGTTGGACGGAGTTTTGCATGCAAATCCAGCATGCCGGTGCTGCTATTAGGAGACATTTTCCCATTCCCCGGCACCACCACCGTCGCTTGTACGAGTGGGATTTTGTTCGTGCTCCCCAGGGGCTTCCACACCCCCTCTCCGGCACAAGCGCGCCAAGCGACCGGGACGCGATCGGGTGCGAGTTTATATTGTGTCGGGAATGTTTATTAAAATATGAACCTCCTGCGGTGCTTTTCACAGTCCCGCCGATGGTCACGGCAGGGGGTGGAAAAACACGATGGGAAAATTCTACCAACCTCGGAACCGAAGGGCGAGTTCCGAGTGCGGTTGCAAAAAAGGGGTGAGGTTTTAAAATAGGGATGTATGCAAAACGAATATCATCGTTAAGAAATAAAACAAGCATGAATGCAAATATTATGACATCGATTGTAATAACCATTAGCGGCACACAAACACACGTACACACACACACACACATACAATAGTCGGTAGAGTGACCGAGGGTAGCGCAAAGTGGGAACAGACCCAGCTGGAACTGGACCGTTTGTATCGTGTGTATTTTTTTTATTTGTGACTACTCCAAGGATAGGAGAAAACTCCACGCTTTAATGCGCATCCAGCAAACCCGTTCAGCTTTTTAGCATGGTTTGCTGTGTTTTTGTTGCCCAGCATTGTTGAGCGTTGTGTAATTTGAATCGGGATAGCAAAAGGGTGTAGTGAAAAACAGGGTTGCTGCGTATTTTTAAACCGTTGCTACACCGTACGCTGCTGGCAGTCATGTTAAAACAGGGGAAACAGTTTAAAATTCATGAAAAGTTCAACGCGAGTACGAGTGCGTGTGTCCGGTGAGGCGTGAAGATGTTGGTTTAAATTACTGACAGAAAATGTTGCCGTTTTGCAGATCAATATTTTGTTTAATAAAGTGGGATTTTTATACATTATGAATCGTGCATACGTTTTGCATCTTATGTTTACAGATAATATCATTTACTTGTTGTTTGTTAGTTAAATATTTTCTCATTACTTGCGTTTGCGAATACATGTTTTACATTCCATTGATACTGGTTTCTTAGTTTAACCTTAACACTATATTAATAAGCTTCTCTTAACAGGGATGTTATTTGATTACGTTCTATAGCAACTTGATGATGTATACCTTAGAGAAAAATTGGCAAAAAACCCAGGATATTATATTTGTTCAATCTTTTGTCCTTCTAACAATCTAAATCCCTTATTTTATATTATACTATTTGACAATTTGCTACCTAATTCCTATCTTAACTTAAGTTTAACGAATTCATGATAATTTCGTACATATTAAATGACTGTTTTAGCTATCGTTGCCGATGTTGCCGTTCATATATTTTTTAAATATTTTTTTAGCAGTTTTTGATAGGATTTCTTCAATTTTTGGTAATTTTGTCACTTCGTGTGTTTCGTTTTGTGCTGTGCCAAGAAGACAAGTTCAGAATTCGTCTGATGTATTTGTTTTGAAATACCTACGCCTGTTTAACAGATTTGCTTATAGTTATAATAGGTCTTATAATCAGTGACGGATCAAACGGTAGGCGGAGTAGGCGGTCGCCTAGGGGCTCACCGTGTTGTGGGCCCCAAAAAATTTGTGCCGATTGTGTGATTTTTGAAAATTTATACAACAGAGATAATTTATAGCAAAACAAATATTTAAAAGGTAAAAAATTGATCAAAAATATCTTCCTTGGTTGTATAAAAAGTTTGTTTCTATGTAATAAATTAAATGCAGAGAAGAATATCGACTTTGTGACTTTAAAGTATAAACGAAATTGCACCAGGATTTGCGAATATATAGTACCAGGAGAGCATCCACGGAAGAGGTAGCACCTGGTAATTTTTCCCGCCGAAAAGTATGCAATGTTCAAGCACTTTCCCATACAAACCAGCTGTTTTCAGATTTCCGATACCAGGAGAGCATGTACTTCAAGAGGTGACATCTTCCTTCCCCCTCCCCCCCTTCCCCCTCCATCGCTCCATGACGCGCAAGATGACGGACAAGATGGCGCACAAGATGGCGTCCAACTTCGGGCTTGCATACAACAAACTTGCATGCAAGAACTTGCATGCAAACTTGCATGCAAACTTGCATGCAAGTTTTTGCATGCTAGAACTTGCATGCAAACTTGCATGCAAGTTTGCATGCAAGTTTGTTGCATGCAAGTACGAAGTTGGGCACCATCTTGCTCGGCTGGTACATGCAAGTTTCTTGCATGCACCAAACTTGCATTGCAAGTTGGTTGCAAAGTTAGTGTATAAACATTGCATACCTTACAGCGCATTGCATTGCAAGTTGGTTGCAAAGTTAGTGTATAAACATTGCATACCTTACGGCGCAGTACCAGGAGCTACCTCTTCCGTGCATGCTCTCCTGGTACTATACATTCGGAAACTGGTAGTTTTCGATGAAATTTTTCAAAACCAACGGAAAAGTTAGTGTTTGAACATTGCATACCTTTGGGCGGTTTTCGAGCAAAATAGCTGTACTAGGTGCTACCTCTTCCGTGGATGCTTTCCTGGTATCGGCAATCTGAAAATAGCTGGTTTTGTATGGAATTTCGTACCAGCCGACGGGAAGTTTGAGCGAGATGAAGGATGCTTTCCGTTTCATACATCTTCCTTACACTAGCGATCGCTCTCACAGGTTTGATAGTATGCAATGCAATAGTGATGGGCAAATTTATTCCACACTGCAGGTGTCACCTCTTGAAAAACATTTTGGTAAGTTGTAATTCATATGATGACAATATTCTAAAATACGAGCACTTACATAGTACCAGTACAACTTTCTGTAGTTCAAATAAATGAGAAAGCATGCTTATTTTCATCAAAGAAACAGAGACACTTGCTAATAAAAGGCCCGCATCTTTGTGCTCAAAGCATGCAATTAGATAAACAAATAGAGTGGAGCAAATTCATTAAGCTAATGAGTGATAAATGATAGAAGTTAATTGAAATGCTCTTTCTCTTCATTGCATACATGCTCTAATGTTATCAAACTCTACCCCCGACACAGCAACGTACGGCATTACATTTTCCTTTCATTTTACATCTGCTTCGGCGAAAGTCTCTTCCGCAACGTGCGAAGAAAATTTGAAAGGGTTTTTGCTCGCCAGTAAGTCTACGGGATTAAGAAAACCATCGAAATGCAATCAGATACCGACACAATGCCACACCGGCAGTATCAAATGCAACAGTCTGCCAGTTTGCAGGCCAGCACCGGTTGGGTCCAAACCGGCCCATGCTATGCGCTGGGTGAGTTTTAGAAAATCCAAAGCGCATGTGGGCGGTGGGCAGACAACGGAAGGAAGTATATTCTAAAACCAAACTTACCACTTGTTGATGCCAGATTCACGCTGGATAATAGAAACCCATTCGGAGCCACCGTACCGTGCAAACAAACGCTCCCGTAATGGTCGTGTAGTTACAGTTGCAGCCCGCCAAAGGTACACCATACACGTGCACCCGAGCGTAGGGAAGTTGATGCTATCCGACCGATGCACCGAATGCAGTAATGCATGCGTGCTGTTAAATAAAGAGCTTTCGGAAAGGCAACAGGATATTCATCATCCGTTTCCGAGGGAGGAGAGCCCCGTCGATGGGAAAGGCCGTCATCCGTGCAACGAATCATCGGGCCGCAATAAAACGATGCACCGAAAGTGAGCACACCGTGAGTTTGCCGGTCTTGCTGTTGATGAAAGAAAATGCCTAACCCCACTGACGGTTCGCTCTGATTTCGCCGGGAACTGATGATGAGGAAATTAGTTAATTAACTATGAAAATAGCGTACCGCGGGCGAGATTGACGGACAGCAGTGGATAGCTTTTTGGCATGCAGATAAAAGTGGAGATTACCGCACGGGGAAAAAAGGGGACGGTCGTGAATGGTGCGTTTCGATTGGGAGTGTAGTTCTAGACTATGATGTTCCTAGAATACAATGATTCTACGCTCATAAAACCTCACACTCGGACGAAAACTAATATAGCGAATGGTATGTATGTTGTGATAAGATTTCGTTTTCAAAGCTATTTTTCGTAATATCTGGTTTATCTAACTCAGATTCATGAATTTGTAATTATCTTTACCCAGAATGCACTAACCTTGAATCTTTGAATCTAATGACTAATGAAGTTATACGGAAATGTTTTGCGATTCTCTGAAGATTCGTGGTTTTCTAATAATTTTAAGAATGAAGTATTTTTGTGAGGTAGTTCCGTTGAAACTTTCTAGTTTTAACTTTATTTAAGTATTAAAAAGATAGCACGATTGTTTAAAATTATCACCTCAATGGGTCTCTGAGATCGAAGGATAGCAAATATTTGAAATGTTTTGCCCATAAATTCTTGGGCTTCTACAATACGACAATTAGTCACGGAGCGAGTTCTTTAGCGTTGCTAGAATATCGTTAACATCGATGTCATATCCCCATGCTGGATTACATCACGATCATGAGCGACAGTTCAACCGCAAACCCATACCCAAATAAAAAATAAATTCTCAGAAAATCGTTTAACTTCTGAGGTTCTTTAAAATTCCGAGACTCGACAATCTTTGGAAAAGCTTTTAAAGATTTACATCGATTTTAAAAGTATCAAGAATGTCTCGAGTTTCACAAAGATCTTGAGAATCGAATCATGTTTCGAATAAAATCTCATTAAAGCAGTATCGGAGTAATGACTTATACCGTATACCTTATCACGGAAGAAGCGTATGAATCACTCATCTTAAATCCAATATTTAACACTAAATTTAAGGCCATCAATTTTTTTGTAGCTTGAAATCCGATTTGTCAAACATAAACAATATTTTTGTTTCCTCTCCACCCACCTGTTTGATGTTTACTGCTTCATCGCCACACGGCGAACAATAAAGATGGCCAACCCGATCTGGCTTCCTTTTGCGCCGTTTGCTCTAAATCGATCACCGAAGTTAATGCGCTATGGTTCACCGGTTTTGCTAGCGTATCTCCTCAATATCCTACTCGAGGCAGAGGTTTCGCTATGCCGACACACAGCCACACCGAGTCTGAAAGTACAAATGGAAGAAAAATGAAAACGATTATCACAACGCAGTTGATAAGCAATGCACGGATGATTCGCTGTGGATACCAACGTCCATTCGTCACCCGATCCAGAGCCGTTCCGATTAGAGAAGCATGTTGATAGCGAATCGTTTGGGGGGCCGCCCGGGCTACGAAGCATTCGGAACGGAATCAATCAGTCCAGCAAGCGATAGGTATCAATTCGAAAGCTAAACAATAATCCTTCGCAAGTGGAAGCCGGTGCGAAACGGTTCACCAATCGGGCCGAATAGAAATAAAACCTCAAAACCATAAAATCCTTGCCTGCAGTGGACAGAGCTTTGATCGACAGTGAGCAAGAGTAAACACTTTCGCCATTTGCTTTCGTTTTTTTTTCTGTGTTGTTGCTTTCGTTCGGAACGGAACGGCAAGAAGAAAGCGGTGTCTCCGGAGGACAACTCGAACGACCATGTCTTATGATGTGGGCCGGGAAACTCCGTGTTATGCGTTGTGTCACTGTGCAACGTTTTTATAGTCCCAGCAGCTGGGGGAAAGGTATTGATTTCATCTGCTCGAGTTTGACCGAGCTGCGCCATTTCTGTTGTTGTACATTGTTATTTTTATTGCGAAAACAAAACACAAACAGCATCGGTTGTGAAGTGCCTGGCCGCTGGCGCTTCGCATTCAGTGGATCTCGGTACCGGAAGAGCAATAGATAAATCTCGTGCTATTCCCCCCTCCTGACCACCGGATCAACCATCACGCGCAGACGGACAAATGGCGGCCACAACCCACCGGGAGAAGACTAATGGTTGCGATATAAATCAGCGAAAGCGGCGTCATCAGCCAAGACGAATGTTAAGAGAAATGTCGATGAAGCGAATTTATTGTTCGCCTCGCAAGAAGGGGTAGCGTAGAAAAAAAAAAACGGCACGGGATTTGTTTAATTGTGCAGTGTGTTTGCTTTGGATAATCTTTTATTGTAGTGTCCGTAACCCTATATCACCCAGAAGACATGAATACACGAATTCCGTGCACTACTATTGTACTTATATTACACAGAGAGACAGAGTTTGTAGCTCTTGCCATGCTAAAATGTAGAAATAAAAGAAAAAACCTCAAAAATCGTGATAGTGCCAAGCATTCGACAGCGCCCGAAATCGACCTTCGTTTCTTTTTCTCCATCCCACCCCCCGAGTGAAAGCGCTGATGAATTCAAATGCGGTCCCCATTAATCATCATCAGATTTTAATACATCCCCCTCCCCCAAAAAAGGGTAAAACATGCGCCCGGTGTGCGGTGTACTGTGCAAGGCAAAAATGCTTTTACCGTCAACATTCCAACAGTGCACGGTGGACCCGACGGTACCGACCATTCGACCACCACGATCTCGTCCAGCCACCTGGAAAGGGTGGTTGCTTCACGAATCTTGCGGAATTCGGCATTCGGGCTCTGTTGGCCAACCACATTAGAACCACCGCGGATGGACGTTTCTCACTAGAAAAGAGAACCCCCAGCAGCACACGATTACATCGTCCCGGTTGTTGTCATGGTGATGTTTGCTGTTTCGTCTTGTTCCGTTGCAAAAGGGTTGCTACGGTGTTGGTTTACGCGAGACAGGATGAATTTAGCGGCATCGCGTTAAGTGTAAAGCTGCACGATCAAACTCAAACGGAATGGTTTGTTTGGTGGACCAGGTGGGCCAGGATTTTCCGGCACAATGAGTTTAAGGAATATCACCAGACCGTAGTGAAATGTGTGCACTCAACTGATTTGTTAATGCGTGCGTTTTAATTTTTCTACTTTTCCGTTGATCTGCTTGAAAAAGTTTTTTCGCGAAAATGTTGTACACGAGGTAATTCAGGCGTCTCAGTAAGGAATTTTTCAATAAATTGACACCTGCAAGCACTGAAAAGCCACAGCACTGCAAGCACTGAAGTTAAAATCGATAATTCATAAAACTTCAAGAGATCTAGCCCTATCATTTTCGGCTTTCTTTGACTTTATTTACCCGTAGTTGAAGGGTTGGTCTGAACGGGGTTTTTGAAGACCGACGCCACTATCAATACCCGATCGCCTCCAGAAGGAAATACAAGAAATGTATGGCATGAGAAGAATCTTTCATAGGAATCTCGGCTGAAGAGCGTTCGAATTAGACGACTCTCAAAAGATTTTTCTGAAACGTTCAGCGATGCATTCAACTTCAAAGCTTAACAAAAGTTCTTCGTTCAGAGAGTCAGCGTGTCAGGTTTTGCAAAACAAAATCTATCAGATTAATCAGACGCAGACGAGAGTTGACAGAATGCTGACAAATTTATCAAGTGACAAAACCAGCTTGTCAACTGCGAAAAACCACTATACCGTTGCCGCGCACACAATTGTACTCTTTGACAAAATAAATTGACAAAAATATCCACATGATCGAAGCAGCCAGCAGACAGTTGTTACCAAAAAAATAAGTGATTTCATATTTTTATTTTCCTTGTAAATTTTAAGAGATTCGAGGAATTATGATAAAATATAAATTATAGTTCATTCAAAAATCAAGTTTATATACTTTAAGTACAAAATAAATTATAATTTTGCGATAAAAAAAATATTATTCACATAATGCCGGTAATTAATAAATTAATTAGCAAGCGATGCAAGATTTTGTCAGCATTTTGTTAGGCTTTTGTTAACTTTTTGTCGTGGATTTTCTACAAAACGAAGTTTGACAAAAGCTCCGTTTTGACAAATTTATCAGAATTTTGTTAAGATTTTGTCAACTTTTTGTCGTGGATTTTCTACAAAATGAAGTTTGACAAAAGCTCCGTTTTGACAAATTTGTTAGCATTTTGTTCGTGGTCTTGCACCTTTAAATGTGAATCAGATTCGTCCAGTACCAATACCAATCACCAGTACGATAGAATGACCAGGAACATGAAAAATACTTCGTGGAGTTTTGGAGGTATCTATGGTGATTATACGGTCAGTTTAATGGAAAAAAGAATCTCAATGAAATCACTATTAGAAGTCTCGTTTGGACTAATGGTGATGCCTATTGAAGTGTGAACTATTACTGTAGGAGTGCATTCCATTAGAATACTTATGAATACTAATGAAAGAACTCTATTTCTTTTCATTGAATCGACAACATTGAGGAATGTTAGCAGGTTCCTCTAGTATTGTGGGCTTTACATTTTGATTTATATTATCACTTAATGATAGGTATTTGTTTGAATCACAGTTGTTTTACACAGTTTTGTAAGTTTTATATAAAATTATTAATTAATAAAACTTTTATTACAATTAAAAGCTCTAGTTTCAGAGTGGTTTAAGAGGCTTCAAGGAAATGACTACAGCTGAGCTAACAGCTAAGATATGTGCTGCTTTCATCAACGTACCCAATTCCACACGAGAAATTACCTAAATCTAGGCCACAAAACTCGCAACCTCAACAAAAGAAAAAACTCAAATAAGATCGGTTTAAAAAACGTTGAAATCTTCAACAATAAGCCCAAAACTCGGAACGAAACTCTTGCCCGGCCGTGCCAACTTTTCTGCAAAAGGTCACCCAAAATTATTGAGTCAGCAGCGCCGGAACCATGGCAAGGGCAGTTCCAAAATTAATGAACGCTCTAAAGGGGGGTGGGTAGGCCCTGAAAAGAAAACGGCGGTAAGCGAAAAAGAAAATCAACCGTGCGCCTTTGCAGAAGACGGCACGCCGCTACGTCATCGGAATCGGAAAACCTTTCGAGTGGTTTTTCGCACAAGGAAATCAATTAATCTTTCCGGAGGTAGAGTTTCGATTTCTTTCGGGGCGGCAGCTGGAGAGAGACGTTTGGCGAATGGGGCGAATGGAACGCAAGATGCGAGAGGATTTCGAGTGGATGGAAATTGATTGTTTCGATTTTCCTTTCCGTTTGCCACCCGGGGCACGGTGGGTTGAGGGTGAGTTGTGCCAGGGCCGGGCTTGCTGGCGCTGCTGACGATTCTGTTAGCATTTCAAGTAGCTGAAATGATTGAATCCTTTTCGCCAACAATCTCATCACAAAAGTGGACGAAAGTTCATTATAATTAGTGTCGCACGATGTACAAAAAAAGGGTGAAAAAGTATCAAAAATGAAGTTGAAAAGTTGTAGCAATAATGTAAGTAAAAATGAAAGAATATTTTACATTCTGCTAAAACATGTCGTACAAACTAACGTATCGATATATCCTCGTTCGTATCGGTCCGTCTATCGTGGCATCAAGCTTCAAAACAAATGCGGTATCCGGTACCGAGCGGCAACAGCAGCATCCCACATCAAACTGAACTACACTATTCCTGGAATCCGTCAGCTTCAATCAGTGTCGTCCGTCACTATCGTCAATCGTGTTTCCGTAATGGCCACCGTATGGCTTCCCGAGAGACATTCAACCATACACGGCCACTGCAATCATTTCCACACACACACACACACACACCCTTCGTCATCCTGCAAGTTCCAAGCTTGAGGCAACCGTCGAAAACAACCTGCCCGGCCTGCACTGCGCCGCCCACGGTACAAATTGCTGTCGATCTGCACCGGACACGAGCGCGGGCTCGAAAGTGCTCGTTAAACTAATTAATATTCATGATGTAAAATGGCTTCCAAACGACCAGCTCACGGCAGCCCTATGACGACACCAGCATGGTGGCACGGTGGTACAAAACCTCGCGAACTGACAGTTCAGTCGCCGTCGGTTGCGAATGCGTTTGATTGCAACCCCGTTCGTTTTGCAGCTGCCCTTGCGATCGCGGTGATAATAAATAAAAAAAAACGAACATATTTTGTGAACCTACGGACCTCAAACATTTCGTGCCGAAACTTGATTTCGCACGAGACCATCACTTATCGCCGACGACTGTCACAAACCCCATCCTCCCTTTTCGGCCCACGGCCGAGAGCACGAGCTCTTACTTTATTTGCACGGCATTGACCGTCGGGATCATTTTTGCATTTCTGCTACAGGGTTTTTTTTTGTTTTGTTTCTGTCGTCCGTCCATGCTCATCATTTAGCAGCTTCTGATGTGCGGCTGCCGGGTGCCGGGTTGCGGAAAATCAGCGCCCAACCGAAGTGGGGAGCCCCGGATTGAGTTTTATTGAAGTGGAAATAACTTGATTAACTTAATTGAATTGAAATCGATAGACGTTATTTTATCAGCGACGTGTGGGGGCGTGCGCTTGTTCGTGTTTTTTTTTTTTATGTCCGTTATTCCCATCATGTACAAGTGCGAACATTTCCCTCGCTTTGTTCCATTTTCCACGCAAGGGCGCGGTGCGCAATGGTCCTTGGTACCGTTATTACCTGCCGCACCGCATTGTGCATTCAATGTGCAAGGGGGTCGTACCCCCTCCCGGTGTTTGTCTTTTTCGTTGGCTGATTGTTCGCTCAATGTGTGCTCTTTTTATTATAGACACGTATGTTGTCCGTATGACCGGTCGGGAAAATCAAGGGTGATGGAAACGGTTCAGCCAGTGCCCTTCAAAAGTGCGAGTGGCGTGATTTTCCTTCTTTCTTCCTTTTTTGTCGAAAGGTTTATTTTTGCGATGATTGGCATGCTCGTCTCGTCTCGATGATAGTTTACTTGGGTGGTAGCAGTATATCCGGATCGATTTGCAATACGCGCCAATAGTGGAGATCGGTGGCTAAAAATATGAAGCCAATTAAATTTTCTGCTGATCGGAAAACAAAGCATAGAAATGCCGCTGAATGGGTGGTTCATAATGAAGTAGTGCTTTGAAAGCTCGTTGTAGGGATTAAATTTAGAACTTTTATATTGTACGCGTATTGGAGTATTTAAAAAAAGGTTTTATTTTTATTTTATTTATATTTCCATGATGACGGCTTTCGCCGTATTATAATTTTGTTTTAATTTTAATTTTTTTTTATGATGAATTAATGATATTAATTAGTTATAATTTTTTTATCGTTAGAACAGAATGGTTGTATCGACTTATTTTACCACGTAGGTGGATAGTCAGTCCTTGATACGGGGAACTTTGTCCGGATAGGATTTTGGTCCGGTCCGTTCGTGTGAAGATCGGCGCCGCTACCATCATGCCACCGGGCCATATGATGAACTTAATAAACGATCAATATGTTTATGAAACAATCGTTTTTGTGAAGGTGGAAACAGAAATTGTTACAAGCGAGCATAATTATTTTTATAATAATAACAAAAAAATAGTATTCGTACTATATGAAATAACAAATATAACCCCATAGTATTCCGAAACCCACTTCATCCTTATATAGGTGACGTGTTTCTGTGTACTCACTATTTAATTTTTGTTAACATTTTAGACATGGAATTTATAGAAAAAAGTGTGAATCGAAAATGAAAAATAAATATGCAAACATTTTGAGTTCACAAAAAAGCTTCACTAATTCACGTTGGAACAAAAGAATGTAAAGTATAGTGAGATTTAATAAAAAAGAACCCAATCAACTTGGCCATAAAGATGTAAAAGTTATGAAAATGTAAAACAAAAATCGTTAATAGGGGAAATATAAATTCTATCCGGCTTGGAGACAGCCAGGACAGGTTTAAAACAAAACAAAAAAAACAACAAACGCTCTTCAATTCATTAAATGAAGAAGTTTCCAAGTGGCACTCATCCTCGAAAGTCAAACAATGTTCCAATTTTACCAAACCATCATCCAATAAAAGCGTAAGCACTATTGATTTGCAGCGCAATCGTTCGTTCAACAATTATTTCAGCAGCATCCGCTGGAGAGCATTAGATTTTTCCGCTTTCCGCGAAAATCCAACCATTTCTCGATGCTACAAAATCTTAAACAAATAGTGCTCTCGAATGACCTGATTCTGGTGAAGTGCCGGATAAAGAAGGTATTTTTTTATGCTTTCATTCTTTTTTTTTCTTAGCTCTCCACCATCAACCGAGACGAGGCCAGATAAGACGAGGGTCGGCAAAAACCCGGACGGGCGCTGCTATTTGACCAGTACGGAACGATCGCTGAAGATGATGGTAAGAGTATTCGATGGAAAAATAGCACCAGAGCGCAGAAGAATGAAGCTGTAGTTTAATAAAATAAAACGATGATCCTTGGCCGGTGAAATGATGATCTCGTGAAAAGGAAAATAAATCAGAGTAATGAACGAGCGGCAGACGCTTTTGATCGCTCGGTTGCGGGTTTTGCTGTTGCTCACGGCAAATACGCTTCGCTTTCGTCCGCTGATGGGTCGTTCTTTAATCTCTCGACTGAATGGGAACGCAAAAGAAATGGTGCCCGGATTGCGCAAAGATGCCAGGTAGGCAAAAAGCATAGTTGAAATCGAATAAAACCAGATAAGTAGAATAGAATAGAGTGTTCCTTTCGATAAAACATTGAATTTTCATGAAGATCATAATAAATTAAATTTAAAACCAACTATAAAAAACTGTTAATAATATAATCTAACTTGACTATATTTCGATTATGCAATTGTAAGAAAATATTCATAAACAGAATAACGCAAAAAAAGTAAAATATTATCAATTTACTTGAAAATTAAAATAAATAGACCATTTTGTTTCAATCTCTTCAAACAATCTCTTTATATCCCACCATTTGAACATCTTATGCCACAAGCCAACTGGAATTGTATCCTCAAAAGCTCACCAAATGTCATCGCCTTTTTCCCCTCCACTTTGCAGTAGACTACCGCGTTCTACGCTTCCAAAAACGCTGCGAAATACCGGACGATTCGATCTTCCGTTGACCGTCGGGATAATGGAAAGCGCTGAACCGATAGTTTTATAATTTTATAGCCATTCATTTATCAAAGCTTCACATCGCGTGCTACCGATAGTGCTGAAGCCACCGGGAACACGCAACGGTACCGGATTGGAATGATACCCCGAAATGCGAATAGTTCTTCCGGTGCACAGCACGGGATTTTCCGCACCGGGACACCAATTTCCTCGCGTGCTCGAAACACCGATACGGCATTTCGGAACACGCCGGTCGAAAAACGAATAAAAATCCATTATATCGTCACGCAAATTTGGCTGAGGAAATTTAATTAAAACACATTTTGTTGAACCGGGCACGATGACGTGCACCGCAGCACAATGCAGCTGGCCAGCCGGATGACACACCGAGGGGCGGGTGGAATGCAGCAACGACAGCCAGCAGCAGCGGGGCAGAGTGTATAATTTGCAACGATAATAGTGCAACAATGCACCGGTTCGGAAATGGTTCGTTTTCAATTTCAATTCCGCGGGAAGATCAGAAAAGATATCAATTAAATTATATTTGATGCTGAATGAAGCTGTCAGTAGGCTATTTTAGTGTCCTGCTGCTGCGTGCGCCACAGTGGGGAAGCTGGTTCGGAAATTGAAACATGCGTACGGTGAATGGCAACTAGATTTTGCGATGAAATATTGTTTTGTAGGTCCACTTCGAACGTGGTTGATGTTAATGTTTATCATATAAATATGAAAAGAAGAGTTTATATTAATCTTTTTCCTACGCATTTTAAAACATCATCGTAAACTGTTTGAAATAGTTTGTATTAAATGCATTAGATAATTATATAAGATCCTATTAATCAGCTTAACCAGCTTAAGACTGTTACGTCGTCTAAATCTATTAAAATTACTAGAAAGAATTTAATCGATTAATTCGGTACAATACTCCGAAGTCTCCAAGTCCCTCGGAAGACATGTTCGTTTATATAACTGACGTATTCCTATTCCTACTCTAGCTAACAGAGTGTAGATACTAAAATCCTTACGAATACAGGGTTTCAAAAAATGTGAGGGATGTAAAGGCAATTGAGGGTAATTCAGAAAATATGAGGGCAATTCATTGAGGGATAATTTCAGTCATTGAAGCAACTCATAAACATTTAGATGGTAATAAAGCACTGTTGTTAAACTAATCAAAAATTATCTAAGTAAACTAATTTATTTAATAAAATATAGCCAAAATCTAAGCAAACCTCAAGACAATGCAACTAAAAATAAACGATAACAGATAACTGATTGCTCTCAAGAGCGTTTTTGACGAAATTCCCCAATATGTTTGCAGTTTTTCCCTTTATGATTGCAAATTTCTCTTCATTGACTGAAAATATCGGTTGAAATGTTCCCTTATATGATTAGAAACCCTGTAATTTACGTCATTTTAAAAGCGTCAGTAATAGCAAGAGGCAAACAAGCCTTACTTTTAATATGAAACAAAACCTAATTAATAAACCTCAATTGCAATTTATACAGTTCATATATTTTCAAATAACTCAACCCAAGCCTTGATATATTAGTTGGCCAATTCATATATTCTATTGTTATATATTCACCCCACGAATAAACGGAAGTTAAATTCGAGTTCGGAGAGATATTTTCAACATGCATGGCATTGTTTAGCGCCGTTATCAAAGGCCATCGGATGCATGAAATCATGCCTCTTTCGATGACTTAATCGTGAAATAATACTCTCCGATAAAACGACAACGTCACTGCCGCCTGCGAACAAAATCCCACAGCTATTGAGTAATCTAAGCGTGCGAGTAATCTGGTTACTTCTTATCTCGGAATATATTTGACAGTGCAAACTTAAATAAGAAAGCTACACACGAGCACTTTGGTATCAGTTCGAACGACGATCGATAGCTACTGGTACGGTAAAGGCGCTCTTGCGACACCATGAGGTTCAACCACGTATTAATGGTGCTCACTTCGGTGGCGTTCAGTTGTGCTACGGGAAACTTGCTTTGTTCCGAGGAACAGTTTAACGGTTTGGGAGGATCGTTGCCCAGTCCAGGGTCTCCGTCAGAGTACTCGAGATGCGTTCAGGGTGCAGTGCATACAGTTCCCTGCGCGAACGGTCAGTACTTCGATGCGCACGTGCAAAAGTGTTTGTCTGAGCCGGTTGTGCAAGAAATCCGATGGGAAGCATCCTTCCAGTTTGAGGAACTGTGCAACAACCCGAACGCTGTGGAAATTTTCCCCAATCCTACCAACTGCTCACAATACATCATCTGCTACGGGTTGGTACCGATCGAGCAAAACTGTGGCTATGGATTGCTTTTCAATCCGCAGCTCAACACATGCGATATTCCGACCAATGTGATATGTGGATACAGCTGTCCGGCGATAGATGATCCCCTCAACCCGGTATGGCTGCCGGATTCCAGATTGGAGGACTGTTCGAGGTACTCTTTAAGTCTTTAACCCTCCGCACTAGTACCGGACGGACGTGCGTATATGGCGATTAAAATTCTTTCCCGCCTTATCTTTCGCAGGCACTATCTGTGTTTTCAGGGAAACCCACTCCAGTTCTACTGCTCCAACAATCTCTACTTCGACATATTATCACGAACCTGCACATATCCACAGTATTCGGCATGTAGCGTGCCCGGTGTGGACTGCAGCGCAAATACGACTGTGAACGTTGCAAACCCCAGAAGCTGTACCTCGTACTACGTGTGTGAGGATGGATTTCCTCACTTTAGGAATTGTGGCTTCGAAGAGTACTTCTCGGAGGCGCTCGGTGTGTGCATTCCCGGTACATGTGAACCGGGCACCACCACAACTTCTGGAACGACAACGAATGAGCCTAGCACAACGACCGTCTCGTCCGAGACGACGCCATCATTTGAATCCACAACTGCTATCGAATCTACGACCACCCCATCGGAACCGGAATCAACCACCCTTGCTCCTACTACACTCGAGCTTACAACGTCTGACGTTCTGAGTACTACTACATCTACCTTTGAAACAACGTCTGAAGCTATTACGGACTCCACTACCAGTACTGAGTCTTCTACTCAGGAAATTTCAACGACAACAACGGAGACATCTACGTCGGAGTTAACCGAAACAACCACGGTCGAGATGACAACAACGTCCACCGATTCTACAACTACAATGCCGGAAAGTACTACCGCAGTATCTCCATCTACCGTTGAAACAACTTCTGAAGATATTACGGACTCCACTAGCATCGACATCAGTACTGAGTCTTCTACTCAGGAAATTTCAACGACAACAACGGAGACATCTACTTCTGAGTTAACCGAAACAACCACGATCGAGATGACAACAACGTCCACCGATTCTACAACTACAATGCCGGAAAGTACTACTGCAGTATCTCCATCTACAACAGAAACAACGTCTGAAGATATTACGGACTCCACTACCATCGACATCAGTACCGCGTCTTCTACTCAGGAAGTTTCAACGACAACGACGGAGACATCTACGTCGGAGTTAACCGAAACAACCACGGTCGAGTTGACAACAACAACTACGGAGATGGTTACCATCGATCCGAGCGAAGTTTGTGCAGGACTTGATCTTGCTTTTCTACCCTACCCGGGTAGTTGCATCATGTACATCGTCTGCCTCCTCGGAAACGGCGCTGTGGCGTCGTGCGCGCCAGGGCAAATATTCAACCCCAACACAAACACCTGTGCGCCGGGCAATCAAGAAACTTGCACTTTCACCTAATCCACTACCGCAACTTAACTGATCGAACTGGGCTTCCAATAAAGTGTGTTCATATTCAATCAGAGACCAAAATTCCCAAACCCCTGCGCATTATTAGAAGACAGGGTATAAAGCACTAGCCTGTTTCGAATGTACTACAGCGCTGCTGCACTCGCTACGTTTTGAAGGTAAATTTATGGCTATTCGTGAGCATCGACCATGTCGTCCAATGTTCGCCACCAGCGCGCACTCGATCGACCACCCTGCCAGTCCTGCGAGCCACCTCCACCAGGATGCAATCCGTTTGCATAAAATGCCAAAAAATATGCGCTACCGAGCAACATTTGAATATCGCTGTGATTATAAATTTATATTCGGCGAAAGAATGCCACAAAAGGGAGGAATACATTTCTGCTCGACAACCAGCTCCACGGGTAAATGCAGCTGCCCTGTCCCATAGCTGTCCAACCCTACCCGGCCTGTGGCGGCCGGGCATAGGTGTCTATAGGTTTTGGGACATATATCCACCCAGTTTCGTCGCTTCAGCAATTTACCACAAACCGGGTTCCTGTGTGCTAAGTGCGAGGGCGTGTGAAAAACCACGCTTTGCACTCCCTCCCCCCCCCCCCAACAAATGGCGGTGCGAACGGCGCGGCCCGGTGGGGGAAAATAATGTTGAAATATTTATATAAATTTCAGATTTTGTTTTTGTGTATTTTATTGATAACGCAAACATTGAAACCCATTCATTCACGCCGCTACCATCGTTCCGGGGTAGCCTGGTTGGGGTTTTGCGAAGCTCGGTGTCTGGAGTTTCCCAGCACGGAGTTTTCCGTGCTGCTCGTACGGACCAAACCAAGCACCAATGCAAACGCGACATCAGACATCCATTTTGCCAGCCATGCCACATGTGTGCTGCACACGGCATGGGTTTTTGCAAATTCCCCGTATCTGCATGTGGCTTTGCTCGTTTTGATGCCGAGTGAGGAACTGGAGCAAAAGAAAGCACATAGAAGAAGCTTTTCGTGTGACGGAGAGGAGGAAAAACGCGGTGGTATGTTGACTTTTGGATGCTGTGTGTGTGTGTGTGTGCTTTTGCGGGGATAGTGTTGATTGGAATTTATGCCGTCTGATACGATGGGGATCAGTCCCGCACTCCTTCGCTCATGGGAGTGTCACAGCGGCCACCAGGCACCAGAATCCTATTTTCATCATCAGGTGGCGATAAATAAAGGTGATGGCATCATTTTTTGCCGGTAGAAACATTCATTATCTTATGGTGTTTGTTAGCACAAAATTTTTGCTCTAAATAAAGTGCAATAATTATTGCAGTTCGATTGATTAAGGAACATTTTATCCCAAAGAACCACTTGCTCGGAAAATCCAGCAAATATTTGACATATTTGCTTCGAAACTTGCGTTACTATACGTTACTATACGTTACGTTATCATTTATAAAAGTTACTCCAAACACTTTTCCGTTTTGTGCTGCATTGAGCCACGACATTGACATTTTGTTTCGATTTGTTGTATCTACTATATCTAATCCTTTGCAATTCGTTAAGTTCAAATTGGCCCCAGCTTCTTCTCCGAGCTTGATAAATAAAGGTTCGCATTTAAAAATCCATATTGAATCGTCAATATTTTTTGTTCTCTTAATAGTGTAAAACCATAAAAGAGGGTCTTTCACTTTCCACTTTATGATTGTTCATCAATGTCAACTTTTTATAATTTTGTTTTTTCAAAAACCCTGTTATCCAAAAGAATTCATTTAGAACCATGAGTAAAATCTGAAACGTAGGAATATGTTTAAATTCAAATTATAAACCTACGAACAATTAGTCAACAAACAGCATTATGTTCCAATAAATCGAACAATTATTTGTTCTTTATAATTCCTGAAACAGAAAGAGTTATCAAACCAACCGATTTAACTAAAAGATTTGCGTTAATTCTATGGTATTGTGCACCGTTAATAAATAATTCCTTCGCGTTACTATATTTAAAAAAAATGAAAATGAAAATGAATAAAAAATAAAAAAGGTCTCGCAAGTTTATAAGAGCTTTAACAGAAACAAAAACAATAGAAGTTGATGTCCTTTGGAAAAAAAATCAAACTAAAAGAAATGCAGTATATTGCAATGCGCCCGTCGGGGATTGAAGTTAATCGGAAATGCATCTCTGCCCAGGAAATGCAAGTTAAACCATCATAGCGATACGAGAAAAATGGTATTACTGCAAATTCAACAGCACGAAGCGTAGCACGAAGAAGAAAAAAGCCAACCGTTGCACCAACAACCATAACAAAGTAATGGCCCCGGGCCCATTCAGCCCTAGATAGCGGGTAAGAAAATGAAGGATTGAAAGCACACAAAAAAAAACATCCATACTCAAAGATCGCCCGGGAACGATCCCTGAAGGGGGAGGGGAGGGAAGCTCCTGTAACTCGATAATTCATGAATAAAAACCATAAATTGAATGAATAATTTCAACCCTCTCAAAACGACAGCCAAACAACAAACAAAAGTATGCGTCTCATCCATGCACCCATGCAACTCAGTGCTCGGGTACGTCCGGTCCGGCATCCGCGGGATGGATCCACGATGGAAAATAATGAAATATTTACCAATGCATTGACTGGTGTACGGTCGACGCGAGACAGGACATAAACATGTCGCAAGGCTGGCACGAACTGTTCCACCCCCCAAATACCTCCCTCATACACACACACACCCACACAACCATGTACACTCAAAACAAAAAAATTGGGCTGCAGTTCACGAAGTAAAACAGTGTGTGATTTATTTGAATATTTGACGTTATTCAAATTTCCGCTTATGACCATTCGGAGAGCATTCGCCGTGTGCGATGCTGGATGTGGATCGGTCTGACAAAAAAAGGGGTACAAACAAGCTGCATGTTGATTTTTCGGGCTGGACAAAGAACAAAAAATAAAAGGTGTGTACTAAAATATTATACCAGAATAAAAACGTGCGTATCGTATGCAGTTGATGACAGGTTTTGCTCCGGTACAGTAAACTATGTTGTGTAACGCAATGCATCGCTTTGAATGCATCACAAATACAGAGGGGAAAATGCATTGATACTGGGCAGAAATAAAAAAAATCGTCAATATTATTTATCTATGATTTACGTATGGTGTGTTCGTGGTCTATGTTTTGTTGTCAAACAATTTGGGTGATATATTATCATTATTTAAAAAACAAAGCAGATTTTGGACATTAAATTGATTTACAAATATTTACAGAAGTTATGTAAATTATTCTTTTCGCGTAAATATAACACAAAACAGATTAAAAAATTGGCTTTTATTGATAATTGATAAAACACTAGCTGTGTTTAGATCTTTTAGCTACACATTTCCGTTAGAATTAGGTCAATACTTTCGCTTCTTGCCTACCCTCCGAAAGCCGATTTCAATAATGGCCACCACAACACCCCAATGACAATCCTTTAATAGGCAAGTTTTGATTTGTAACACCGGAAATTAAATTTCAAGAACCACCGAGAAAAGGTCACCCAAACGGAGGATGTTTCCACACAACTCAAGCGTGAAACATTTTTCACCCACCACCCCCCGAACGGGTGGTGCTGTCTTCGATTGAAAATCGAAGTGACACGCCGGATGGATGACTGCGAAAGGAACCGGCCGGCGAACATCCGGAGCAGCAACTCGAAAGGTCATCCTGCCTGCTCCGATCGCTGCACTGACGCCCCAAAAATGGAGACGCCCGGTAGCTCACGAATCGTGCATCGACCGGGCGGTACCGAAATTTATGGTAATGATCAATTACCATCCGTAACAAGCATGTCGAAAGCTGTTTGCACCCTTGTTCGTAATGGCGTGCCTGGTGTGCGAGGACGGTAGGCCCTTGTACGAACAATATTAGGTCACCGACAAATGTCTTATCCATGAAATTGACTGCTGCCCGGCACTACGGTCGCCCCAAATCGTCGCTAAGGAAACGATGCGGAAGGACGACATTCAACGATGTGGCTGCGTGTGTTGGGAGAAAAGTTCCCGGTGTCCCAAACCGGTAACCCGACCGGGCCCTTAAACCGAGCAAAACATCATCAAACAACAATAAAGTGATAATTTTATCTTTCGGTGAAGATTCGGGCGGTGTTTCACCAAGTGGAATTGTTCCTCCCGGAAGAGCGAGAGGAGAACGCTCCGGGTAGCCGATGCGGTTAAGCTTGAAGCTTTTCTTCGCATTCTGCAGTGAACGTGGTGTCTTCCGCTCGGGTGAGCCTGCGAGGTTGTTTTGTTGCCCAGCACTACAATGACTAGAAAAGGGGGACTAGACGAACATTAAGGTCACCCTGTCGACAAGAACCTTAGCGTAAGATCTTACCGACATTCCAACAGCAGGATATGGTGCAAGGAAAAAAAAACCACCAGCACACCGTACCACACCGACGATAACATCCCGAAAGCCTGGCAGGACACTATAGATGCTATCCCGGGCAATACGATCCCAGTCCAACCCCAGTCTCCGGCCGGAGTCGTAAAGTCAAAATTGGAATCAACCGGAATTACTGTACCGGCTTACATATGTCAGCTGCTGTGTTTCGTTTACCAGACCCTTTTTTTGTGGTTGTTGCACGAAATTTCAGCTCAAATGGAAGGATTTGGAAAATCTGACTGTAATTACCACGTCCAGGGACCAAAACAGGGACCAAATAATCGCAAATATTGATAGTGACCGAAACCCGAGCAGTTCCGCACTGTGAACGTACGCATAGAAAGGATATTACATGCGTACGTCACTGGCAGTTAGTTGGCAGCAGGCGGTGTGGCTCCGTTTGCGAGAGAAATGTGATTGGATTACGAAATTCTCTCGTGCTTCGTTCGGGTCTAACGATGTACCGAATTGATGGGTTTATGACAATCGCAAAATCGTTCACCAGTGCCAGTGTGTTGTCGTGGCCTAAACGTACAATAAAAGCTGCCGAAACAATAAAGATTACGAGATATTACAATTAAGCTTAATCTTCACAATATAAATGATTTCAATCCTTCGCAAGTAATACAAATTAAGGTAAACAATATTCCGAAGGAAATAGTAAATTGGTTACGTAAAATTTCATTGGGATTTAGATAATATACCAGTTAAATGAGGGCTCTCAACTGAAAAGTTACAAGCACAGGTAACATATCATAAATGGTATAACTTATTTTATCGAATGTTTTACTATTTTTTAAAACATCTTTAAAATTGCGGTCATCGGGAAGTATCAAATCTTAATCTTAATAGCTATTGTCAAATTTTGACACAACCTGCCCATTTTAGAGGATCGAAGTTCACACCGGATGACGGAAGAGGGCGCCACCGTCACTGGGAATAATAAGGGTTGCATAAATTTTGATTGTCTCTTACCGTAATCGAGGCTGTTAAAGATTTTACTGACATAATTCGAAAGTTTGTAACAGTTCCAATACTACCGTAATAAGAAATTACATTCTACTTTGAGTTGGTAACCAATTCTAATGCTTGGTTGTATAGGGGTCACTAATGTTCAACAAAAGTTCAAGTGAACCTAGTTGTCTAAGAAAAGAAATAAATAAATCTTAAAATGCCTCAAAACTACAAGGTGACATCAAGCTAAGTTACTATCACTGCCCCTAACTGTCACTCAACCTCAGCTGTCAAGTTTAGCCTCAACCTCAACCTCAAGAACTGTCAACCTATCCGGTTGTTTGTAGACTTTTATCGTGAGCTTTATTAAATACAGGTCAGAGCGTTTCGCGGAATCAACGCCCCTCCCCTGAACCGGATGCCACTCTAACGTCCTGCTACATTATTCAACAAGCTGCGAATATAATGGCGCGGATAAAAATTAAATATTAACCTCACTTTCGAGATCAGAGCATCGCAGCTTCTTAGCATTCCACCGGCATCGTCCTTCTCGTTAAGCTGCAAATAATTCAACCCAGCTACTTGGATTCCACGGAATGTACCTGCCCGTTAGCAATGCTTTACCATTTCACCTTTCTGCCGCGCTTGCTGCGGAGGTGACAAAAGCTGCTCAAATTGATTATCGTTATCCTTTGCCGGATCAGCCAGCTGCCATGCGTCCATGGTGCGAGTGATTCATTGGTGAATGTTTTTTTATGAGCTGCTGTGCCGGTGGCATTGGAAGGCTACCACTACGGAAACCACTACATTCGCGCCGTAAAGGGAAACGAATGTCTTCACCGTATACACCACGGTGATGCAACCCATTCGGGTTCCTGTTGGTGACTCGCTTCATCCCCTCTGGCTGACGCTAACCCACCGCCGTCACTGGTCTAATTCGGAAACCATAAAAATCTCCAGAATCCATCAGCGTTCAGGCACGGTTTACGGATGTTCCGATCGAGCTACGGGGAGGTATAAATTTTTCCGTTCCAAAGATTGATTCACACCTGCACTCCGGTACACCTGCACCGCGTTATGCGATGTGCTCGTTCGATTCGCTCCAACGCTAGGAACCTGTCCGATCGAAACGGGCTGCTGAAACTGGTGGGCACGAAGCACCACGTGTGGATTTAGCGGAGCAGCCAAGCAGCCCAGAGCACACCGGCACGACACTGCAGATATTCTGCGGTACGATCCGATGTCGTATTTCAATCGAGACATCTTGAAGTGGCATAAAAAGGAACACATTACAGCAGGAATTCCTGCTCGACTCGACGACCGGGAGCACCAAGAGCAGCCGTGTGGCAGCCGTGATCGGATCGAACCCGTTACACTCATGATTTCTTTATCAGGGAAAATTTATCTGCTTCTCTGTATTTACTTCTAAAATAAAGAAAAAGCAGAAGAAGAAGAAGAAGAAGAAGCGTAAGTAAATCCCAAAAGCAGAACACAGCAAGAAACTTTTATCGCAGCTTTAGTGTTTTATATTTTATTAGTGTATTTGTGTGCTTTTCATGCAACATAAAGCTGGGTTTGTATTCAAGAAGTTTTCCATCTCAACTTTTACATTTGAAACAAAGAAAATAGTCTTAATGAATTTTAGTGTTTGTTTCGTAGAACTTTCGAGTAACGAACTAATTTTAAAGTACTCCAATGATTCTGCTAATTTTTGAAATTTAAATCCCAACGCTCACTAAACTCTCAAAACCTTTTAAAATTGCACATCTGTTCAATCACTCGCCTTACTCACGCCTCACTCACGACTCACTCACGCCTCTCACTCAACCCGGGAAGAGTTGACTCACACTCTTAACCCGCTCGGATTTGCTCGGTGCCAGTGTACGGTTCTATTTGTCTGGGATGCGTCTGTTTGCCGTGCTAATGAATGAAGCTCTCGTCCGGCTGTGTTTGCACAGGGGGGTGGCAAACTAAAAGGCACATTTTAATCAGCAAATCACCATTTCACACTACTTCCATAAGGTCGGAGCAAATACACGGCGGCCTTTGTGCAGCATCGTCTGTTGGGGGATGTTTTTATTCCAAAATTTTGTTCTCTTCGCTTACCTTTTGCAGGAAAATGACCAACCGCTTTGCTACATTCTTGTGAACGCGAATTTATCAAACGGTTGGAAGAGTGTTAGCTAGTAGCCAAATTATGAGATCAAACGAATGATTTCATTGAAATTTCGATTATGATTTCAAATGCCTGTTGAACTTGCTAACAGCTTTGGTAAGATTGATTTTATGTGCCAGATCGAAAGCACCTTCATAGAACGAAATGTGATTCGAAGGACAGCGCATCTACATTAATCACCCAATCAGAACCTGGCCGCGCTCAAGAATGGTTTGTGTTTGTGGGAATGGCGGAACAGAAACTAATTGAAGTTTGCAATTTGATCGTGACGTTTGGTCCAATCTTTCGATATACCAATACATGGTGGCTTTATTTCCTCTGATTTCTTTTTTGTAATTAACTTTTGCTGCAAAAACAATAAACGATTGAAATAAAAATTGCTTTTATTGTATAATTGTTTTAAAAAAATGTACAGAACAAAATCTAGTCAACAAATCTGTGTCGGCGTGTGCGAAACCACCAACACGGCCAACAGTCTTTTATTGTAAAATAAATAAATAAAACAAAAAAACACCATAACGAGTGCTGCAGCCATCTACATCCCTTAGCCATACCACCCTTAGCTTCATGGGAAGTTTTTAATAAGCCTTAAGTGGTGTGTCAGTATAAAAAGTTCGTCGGGGCACATTTTTCCACCGCGTGAGTCAAGTGCCGACCTTATAAAAGACCGGTAGACACAAAATAAAACACACACAAACGGGCGCTCTTACCGGGTCTTCAGCATACAAGCATCCGTACATGTGCGGTGCGCTCCGGGATCATGACAGCACATTCATTATACTGTTTCGTAATTTGATTTTGTCGCCAGCGCACGATACACGCGGTGCTTGCGCTTTATTTTCTTATTTATTTAGCACCGGAATGCCGTGCGGCCACACTATAAGCTGCTCGAGTCACGCAGCCGCTGGTATAAGGCGGCAAGGGTTTTTCAAGGTGTTAACAGCATAAAGGGATAAAGTGGAAAGTTCAACAGTGGCGAACAAGAAAATGCAAGCGTAGCTATAACACGCATGCTAGTTGCATCTAGGATGCACGCGATATACTCCTTGCTAATGTAACGAAAATTCTTTTACTTACACAGACAGATTGAGGAAGAAAGCGGAATATTCTAGCTGATAAATTGTGTGATAATTATTATCAATGCATTACTTTCAAAATATTTTATTACTTAATTCGCTTGTAATCGAGCTAAATTGTTAGAATATCCATGAAGAACAAAAAGATTAGAACAATTTAAAATCCCTGTGAGTAGCGAAATACGTCTGTTCCGCTGCTTCATGAGATTGTTTAGAAACATCCCGTCAACAGCCTTGAACAACAAAGCCTTAAAATGATAAATTTATATCGATTTTTATATTGAAATGATTTATAGATAAATGATAAATTTATTTAAATAATAATTTATTTTATGTGATTTTTATCACATTTATTTGCAAATTTATCTAAGGCGCGATTCGTCTGTATGCAGAAAATCCCGAAAAACTGTTCACAAATATTTCCTGTTGAGAATAATTTCCGTTTTTTATTAATTTTTGAGCGTTTGATGCTTATTTTAGATTTCAGTTTTCCCGGATACCACCAAGAAAAGAGCGATTTTCTAACAATTTATTAATAAATGCTGTGAAGTGAGGAATTATTAAGTATAGGATTTTAGACTAAGATATTTTATATTGCAGTACAGTTTTTGTTTAAGTCTTAAACTAATCTGAACTTAACTTAAAAAAAAACTAAGAAAATAGTAATTCAACTGTGTCACTCCGGAGCAAAGAAAGTTTGCAAAGCGTGACATTTCGCATCCACCCGATACGATTGATCTGACAACAGGGCATCAGCGTAAGTGCAGTGTAATTTGAAGATGAAGATCGAAGATAAAGCTAACCGTTTTGTTTTGGGTGATCTAAACTAAGCTGCTGGTCTGGTTGACATAAGGGGGCACATCATTTATCCTGAGTACTTATTAAACATGGGATTTAATAAACTTTAATAGTTTTCTTCACCGGCGTACATGTAAAACGAATTTTACATACAAATACTTAAACTAAAACAGGACAAAAATCAGTTGTATTTTCTTAATTGAAGAAAATAATTATTCTGTTGCTTTTAATAAATAAAACAAATTAAAAACAACAAAGAAGTAACCAAATTACATTTCATAACATTCGTTATAAAATCGATCACCCATTGTGCGCTGAAGCATTTACCGTGAAGCGTTTTCTTTCGCACATTGCTGCCACAAGCGTCAAAATGCGCCAATCTCTTATCAGTTCTTATCTCCTCTTCCGTGCAGCGAAACGTCAACCCGGTGCGTATCTTGCCGTGAATCGACCAGTATCGAAGTTAGCTATCAGAAAGAAAGGTTCAGCGATAGATTCGTTCATTGCTGAACACAAAATAGAAAAGGGGGAGAGTAAAAAAGTTATAGTGCGTCGTGTGAATAATGGGAATCTTTGCTTCCAAAAGCAAACAAAAAAGCAGTGAACGAAAGACTTCCTCTGCACAGCGGTCGGAAATGATGTCCGACGGCGAACGATATACGGCGAACAGTTCGTCCGTAACAATGACGAAACAAATAAGGGTATCGCAAACGGTACAAAGTACAAGAACTTCAACAGCGACTTCGCGAACTATCCGATCGACCGGACCGGGGACAACAACGAGCATGCCTACGCTAACGTACAGATCGGTTTACAGTAGACCATCGCTCTCTGCATTGCCCGATGCATCTGTGGTGCGACCGCCAAGGTGAATCATCGTTTCGAGAATTGATAAACAGCTCCAATCTTCAACATCGATAATATTTCATCCCCTTTTGTTTTGTTTTTGCAGTACACAAACTTACGAATTTAGCAGGCCACCATTTTCTAATACCACCACGTGAGCACATTCATTTATATTATTGAAACGCGGCCTAAAAAAATGGTAAACCATATTTTAACCTTTGTGATATTTTTATTTTAGCTATACACCCGCAACGCATGGAAATGAGTACGACCTGTCCAAAAAAGCGTACGTGCTTGTGTTTCATCATAACAATTTCAAGATAAATAAGTTTAACAGAGAAGGCAGCTCGAAGGACATGAGAAAAATCGAAGAGATCCTTCGATATTATCGATGCGATAGTCCTGATATCAATGAAAATAAAACCGTTCGGGATGTACGCAGGAAAATGGAAAAAAGTGAGTAGTTACAAGCTTCAGTAGCATTGCGGATCAAAAATTCTACTTTCTCCTTTTTGTATTTTGTATTTTAGTATCAAAAAAAGACTTTACCGAGTACAGCTGCCTGATTGTGTTTATTATGAGTCACGGAAATGAGCAGGATTCGATTATGGCGTACGATGGCGACATGTACTCATTGCAGAGTGATATTGTGGAGCACTGTACTTCGAACCGCACATTGAACGACAAGCCGAAAATGTTCGTCGTGCAAGCTTGCCGAGGAGATGCGAAGATCGTGGCCGATGCAACACGCTCAATGAGCCACAAGATCGACATTATTGCCTTTCAAAGCTCCTACCAAGGTAAGCGACGGTAATGTTGGTTGCTTTCTGTCGATATGTAACGATAACGGGGTTCTTCACGCTTGACGTTCTAGGAACTGTATCATTTCGTCACGAAACACATGGCAGCTTCTTCATACAAGCCTTCCTACAGTTGTTGCACGACAACAACCAGCAAAGCATCGTCGTCGTCAACGAAGAGCTAAACAGAGAGTTCAAAGCGAAACAGTGCGTTAAACGTTGGGGCGAACAATATTTTACAGTATCGTTACCATTGACATTCTGTACCAATAATTCTCTTTGCAGCATACTACAAACCCCGACAATGACGTCAACGCTGCAGAAAAAGTTGATATTTGGTAAACTGCTTCGACGACCCTAACTCAATCTGCTCATGGAATGTTCAATATGCGTATTAAATAAGCAGCAAATAGCTTTACACAAAGAAATGACGTCGCATGATGCGGATGGGGTTATTAGCCCTACGCATCGAACAAAAGATACAAGCAAGGTCACTCGTTATCAACGCTTTGCTTTATTAAACATCGGTGAGATTATACAGTGGCAGCACACAATGCAACGGAAAGGCTTTCAGACCGATTAAAAACGAAACATTAAATATTCACTTGCAATTAGATAATGGTTCGATAATTGCTTCGTACAAATTGGACAGATAAACATCAAATAAAGCACCCGATTTATAACAAATGTCACGCTGCGTTTAAATCGTTTGGATATGCTTTGTTCCGCCTGGTTGCTTTAGGTTATTCGACTTAGACGTTATTAAAACAAGATCCTAGCAACGTAACAGCAAATACATAATAACCCTATGTAGGATTTCGGTTGGAGCCGTCCAGTGGTCCATTTGCACGCAGGACTGACTATTTAAGGATAAACGACAACGGCCTCAGGCTTATCAATTTTAGCCTCCTCCAAGCGCCTGAACATTCGCAGCTCGCTTTAGCTACACCTGGAGATCACCACAGCAGACAGATTCCGTGGCGGATTAGCCGGAAGGGCCTCACCGCGTGTTTGGGTCCAGAAAAAAAGCTGATTCAGTAGTAGAAAGTGTATGGATTATGCCAGGACAGGGCTCGAAAAGCGACGCTTTAACCATCTCTGTATGATAGTGGGCACCCCTTTTTCAAATTCTAGGGCCCTTACTTACACTTAGCCCAGGCCTTCTAGGCCCAGATTGTTCTGCCACTGGACATATTCACAAATCAACCACGTTATACTAGTTGGCGGAAGGCAACGTCCGATATCGGCGATATAACTTACAGAGGCACAAACGTCGGCTCGGACATCATTCTGGTGATGGTAAAACTCCCCCAGAAACTCCCCGTGATAGGGCCCAAATGGAAGGCAGCGTATCAGTTGACGGTGAAAACCTCGAGGTGGTAGAGAAATTCTGCAAGGTCTGTGTAGGATAGAGGACGAGAAAGCAATTTGACAAGTAGCCAAAAGTTCGTTACACGTGATTTGACGTTTGGACGCCCGTTTTCCATTCAAATGTTTCGTGCGTAGTTGTGTTGATTAATCGGGCCGGTCATAGCAACAAGATGAATCGGATTTTGTAAAGCGATCATTTGGCAACGAGTAGGTAAGGCTCTTCACATATGAGGAAGAGGATGAGGCTCATCATATCTCCCGGTTCACAGTACGGCGTGAAAGTCTGGTACCGTGTGATCAACCCTTGGTTTCAGAACACTAATAGGTAATGACCACACACCACTTTATAAAACTTATCAACTGATTTAACTAAAGGCATTCAAAACGAAGGAAAACTTTAACGACCAAGTTAATTGTGAAACTTCGCGATATAGTAAACAAGTAGGCTAGACGCAAGAAATCTTATGGCACTGATACACGCTGAGAGCTCGAGCGAGGCGAGAGATCGATCAGCCCCGGATTTTGACAGTTACACGCTTCAAACGCCAAACGAAACGCTTAAGCAAAATGGCGGTCGGCTGTTAGTTTATATTTTGAAAATTGGAGGTTCCGGCCATCATCTTCTAAGCCACTTTGCATTGCAATGCTCCTGCTAAGGATTTGTACCACACACGCAAATATATGTTGTGTTGAAGCTCCCAGCCCCAATTGTCTCATCTTGCATATGTATTGTGCCGGATACCGGTGCTCCCGATCGGTACCTGCCCGATAAGTTCTTGTTTTTTAATCGTGAGGGAAGATATGAACACACTGTAACGTTAGTCACACCTTACATGAATGCACCTTGCATGAACTATGTATACATATGATGATATGACAGTGAATAAACATTCGATCTGGAGATGCCATCCTGAGCGGAGGCCAAACAACACACACACAGCACCCGAATAAGGGTGATGCGGCGCTGAAATTTTTCAGTAAAAAAATATTTGTTTACAACATCCTTTGAGAAACAAACAAGCAGTCAGCTGATGATGGCAGTTCAAGCGTTGAAAATTGAGTTGTCAAATCTCTCACCTCGCTCGAGCTCTCAGCGTGTATATGTGCCATTACACGGGCGACCAAACGTCAAATGAAATCCAAAATGGCGAACCCCTATCTTACAGACCTATACAGACCTTGGAAATTCTGCTATCTTGGGACGGTCGTGCAGGGGAATCGTGCATACTACGAGCTTCATGGTTTGCTGAGATCCCAAAGACTTCGAGACTCCACGAAATGTGACATATGACGCACATTGATTTTGCCCGGTGGTCCTTTATGGACATTAGTCTTGGACCATCCGAGCGAAGGCCGCAAACGCTCTGGAGGTGTTTGAGCGACGAATTCTTCGAACTATTTTTGGGGGTGTGTGGAGTAATTATCACATTATATCTTTAAATTATCTATAAATTGACATATGGGCGCCTGATAGCACTCAGAATGTATCCCGATTGTTTATTAAACATGGAATTCAATTGAACGATTTATTGATTTATTGACTGATGTCTTATCGGTTTTTATCTCCTCTTTCGTAGAACGAAACGTCAACCCGTTCATATCTGCCGATGAAGCGACCAGTATCGAAGTTGGGTGTCAGAAAGAATGGTTTACCGATAGGTTATTGAGCACAAAATATAAAGGCGTGAAAAAATTATAGTGCGTTGCGTGAATAATGGACAACTTTGGCTCCAATAGAAAAACAAAACAAACTACCTCCTCTGTACAGCGGTCGGAAATGATGTCCGACGGCTACAGGCCGACCGGTTCGTCAGCTACAATGACGAACCAAACAAGGGTATCGCAAACGGTACAAAGTTCAAGAACTTCAACAGGGACTTCGCGAACTATCCTATCGATTGGACCAGGGACAACAACGGGCGTGTCTACATCCATGGACATACCGGTCCCCAGGAGTCCTACGCTCTCTGCGTTCCCCGATGCATCTGTGGTGCGACCGCCAAGGTGAATCATCGTTTCGAGAATTGATAAACAGCAGCAATCTTTAACATCGATAATATTTCATCCCCTTTTGTTTTGTTTTTGCAGTACACAAACTTACGAGTTTAGCAGCCCGCCAATTTCTAATACCACCACGTAAGCACGTTCCCTTACATAATGTGAACCAGGTAAAGTATATTTTAACCTTTGTGATATTTTCATTTTAGCTATACACCCGGAACGCCTGGAAATGAGTACGACCTGTCCAAAAAAGCGTACGTGCTTGTGTTCCATCATGACATATATGATGACGACATATATAACAGAAAAGGCAGCTCGGAGGACATGAGAAAAATCAAAGAGATCATCCGATATTATCGATGCGATAGTCCTGATATCAATGAAAATAAAACCGTTCGGGATGTACGCAGGAAAATGGAAGAAAGTGAGTACTTACAAGCTTCAGTAGCATTGCGGTTCAATAATTCTGCTTTCTCCTTTTTTGTGTTTTATTTTGTATTTTAGTATCCAAGAAAGACTTTACCGAGTACAGCTGCCTGATTGTGTTTATTATGAGTCACGGAAATGAGCAGGATTCGATTA
The DNA here is from genome assembly GCF_943734755.1 of Anopheles moucheti. NCBI lineage: Eukaryota > Metazoa > Arthropoda > Insecta > Diptera > Culicidae > Anopheles > Anopheles moucheti. Next base: position 85,653,019 of record NC_069140.1, on the reverse strand, counting down.
TGGCGTACGATGGCGATATGTACTTATTGCAGAGTGATATTGTGGAGCACTGTACTTCGAACCGCACATTGAACGATAAGCCGAAAATGTTCGTCGTGCAAGCTTGCCGAGGAGATAGGAAGATCGTGGCCGATGCAACACGCTCAATGAGCCACAAGATCGACATAATTATTTTTCAAAGCTCTTATAATGGTAATATTGGAAAATAATATTTACACAAAGTTAAAATGTCGCTTTTATGTACATTTTACATTCTAGGAGCTGTGTCATATCGCAACGTTATAGAAGGAAGCCTCTTCATGCAAGCCTTCCTACAGTTGCTGCATGAAAACAACCAGCAAAGCATCCTCGACATCAACGAAGAGCTAAACAGAGAGTTCAAAGCGAAACAGTGCGTTAAACGTTGGGGCGAACAATCCTTTACAGTATTCATTACCATTGACATTCTGTACCAAAAATTCTCTTTGCAGCATACTACAAACCCCGACAATGACGTCAACGCTGCAGAAAAAGTTGATATTTGGTAAACTGCTTCGACAGTCTTAGCTCATTCTGATCATCACATGGAAAATGGACAATGGTACACGGAAAATTCAATATCTATTTTTATTACACAAAGAAACAACATTATGATGGTGAAGGGTTTATGGATAAAGCAATATTTTATAACTCATAACGCATTACAAATAGCTAAAAGACATCGATTAGTACAACATGTTATGCAATATGGATTTTCGATGATCTTAAGACACAAATCAGTTATAAACAAAGTGAATGAAAGCAGTCAGGAGTAGAACGAGATAGCAAGAAAAATGGCGTTCTCGATACATACACAATTATGTTTGCAACGGAATTAATGTTTTAAATTATGGAATTATGAGAGAGAGAGTTCTTCCAAATGCGCAGCAAAACAATAGGAATTGTTACCAACATTAAAATCCGCCGAAATCGAAGTCTAAAAGTGTACAATGCGTCAAGTGGAAATAAAGTAAAAGTATCAATTATATTCACAACACCACAGCGGCCACTTTACATTGTGTTTTCTCTCGAGATATGACAACGGACACGAATCCGCTGCAAAATGTTTCTACGCTTATATCTCTACTAAAGGCTTTGTACTGTTAATGTCCCTTAGGTGGCTTTCGCATTGCTCTAAAATTTGTAGTGTCAACGACAACCGTCACGCAGTAAACCTATGGTATTGTATGAAGGTGCTTTACAAAATCCTTTCAAACACGATAAAACCCACGATCCCAAAACCAAGCAAAAATGAAGAAGTTATCTAATAACTTAATAAATTCGTACGGGACAGATTTATTTACTCAACTTTTCCGAAACATAATGGCAAGAAAATCAGAGATCAAATTACTTAAAACTTTATTTTTAATTCTAAAACACGACAACGTCCACATTTGCCGTTGTCCGCAAAGAATACTCCTCAAAAGGGGGGGAAAAAATGCAAAGGTTCATCCAGGAATGTGTGCAGCTTACAGCACATCAGCACATTTTAATAAAGTCCATCCGTCCAAATTCCAATCATCCAAAGAATCTCATCAAAGTAAGATAATAAATCCAATCGCATCTCCTTCAGCCGACAGCTTGAGCGCAACCGTAAGAACAAAAGTTTACCAGTAGCAACACAAGCATCCATGGGCATCGGACTTCCGGCGGTGGAGTTGAGGAGGAAAAATTCAAAAGTGAATTGCTGCTCATCGATTTGTTTAATGAAAATCGCTTTCAGCCCCGCCTCCGCCTCTGTTTGCGCCTTCCAGCTCCGGAAGCGTCCATTCGCCGCTCTTACAGTGGTGTTTTCCATTTCATTAGCCTGCTCCAAGGCGGAAACTCAACTCGAAGAAAGTGGAACTAAAACAAAAAAAAAACAGAAACGAAACACCCAAGGAACCCAACTCCACAGAAGCGAGAGGTAAGAGGCTCACAATCTTTTAAGTTTATCAAAATTAATCCCACCAGGAAACCCCTTTTTTCCAATGCCCGGCCCGGGTATCAGATCCATGGCACTGCTGTCCTGTCCGGTACACGAGGATCGAGCTTCTCAGTGTTTGATCCTTTATTTTCGTTCAAATTTTGATTATTTTACTATGCAACGGTACGAACCAGAAGCTAGCTGATAGAGCAAGCGATTATATATGCACACAAACACACACACACACACACATAGAAGCAAAGCAGCTGAGGCTGGCTCATTGGCATTCGGGCAAATTGCTACCCCGAACCTGATAGCAAACGATCGTATTTAACTCAAGCTCGAGGTGCTTAACGATTACTCCTGGGAGGTCGTGTGAAAAGATAAACCATTTCTCGGGTCTTTATGCTGGAATTGCACAACATTTCCGGGTTGCACCTAGAAGCGATGGAGCAAATGTGTTGCAGCACATAATTAAAAAATGGCCGGCCCTTAGTTGAGATGCAGACCGACACAGCAGTTGGTAAGTGGCTGTTTTTTTTTTCTTTTTCTCTCCCCGTCCCAAAACGGTACCGAAGAGCCGGACCTGGGTTTCGTGATTCTGCAACAAACTGTCTGGGCTGCTTTAAAATGGTGCATAGTACAGAGCGAAAGAATATGAAAGCACATCAAAATGCTCCCTTTGTTGAAGGCAATCCAAGATGTAAAGTTTGCGAACTAAAAAGAAATAAAAATGACAAGAGAACAAAAATAGTCAAATATTAATAAAACGCAGATTTTTTTAGGGAATTTTATTTGTGTAAGATAAATTAAAAATGACAACGAATAATTAATGCATTCGCATGGCCATCATCCAAACATCTTTATAATATAAATAATAAATATTAACCTTAATTTACGTGTGCTTACGTACAAGAAAAACCAATAAATATTTGATCAATTATTTGACTTCTAGTTTAGTTCCTAACAACAACACAGGCAAAACATTCTATTTTGCTCCATGAAACTAAAAATAGACACAAAGGCACATTACTTTCGCCGGTCCGTCGTACCGGGCCGGGGTGTAAATTAAATGAGCAAATTCAAAAAACTTCATCTTTCACCGTAACATTTACGGTTGATTAGGAAAGTTTTTCCACCGGGCCAACGATGGTGACGGTGTAATTGAGTGGAATAGCAAGTAACGAAAGCAGGCAGAATAGTAACGAAAACTTTCACTAAAATCAAAGTTTGATCCTACAGGTAAAATGGTGACTACATTGTGTACGTGCAGATACGGTGTGTAGCAGATATTTCGCTCCAAAAGGGCAACGGTTGTCGCACAATTTTACGAACAAAATATTGCCCCAGATTGTTCGTTGCTGTCCACCTTGTTTGTAGAATGTTTTGATTAAGTTTAATAGGAAAAAAGAAATAAATGAACAACAGTGAAGTTACAGTTATTTTGCTTTACCTAGAAACACCTTAGGTATTTACTACAGGACGGTAGAAAGAAGCACTTTAGTAAGACTGAGAGACGATAAATTAAAATTAGTATGAACGTAGTAGTAGTAGTAGCGTTGGTTAAAATTACATGCCACATCAATAGTACAGTAACGCTTTGTTTTGTTAGAAATGGTAATTTGTGCTTCGAGGTAAATGCAATTTATTCTTTTCAAATATGTGTGCATACACTGCTTGTGGTGCTCTACGTTGATTTCAACGATGATTTTCAACCGTTTACAGTCCAAAACCATAAACATGTGCGATAAGATATGGGAGATTAATCCAAGTAATCCTAAGGAACCTTCCTTCACTAGACCTTCTTTCGATTTGTTTGATCCAGAATTGGAAACTTAAACTTAAACACTGCACGGAAAAGATTGTCAAGCAGTGTTGTTATAAGTAATGGAATGATGAAATGATTTTTAGGGTAATGATGATGAGGTTCCCACCAGCAACCTCTACATTGGGTTGTTGAATTATTTACATATTTATATTACCGGTAGTCCCTGTGATTTGGACGGGGAAAGGGCTTGCCGGAGAGTTGAGTATCTCGAATGTCTACATGTGTCAAATCTAAATGTTAGACATGTTAGAAGTTATAAAGTCCGCTTGAGTTATCACATATTTAATAAACATTTTTAATTTTTGATAAGTTTTCTCCCGAAACTAGCATGCAATTATTGAATCTGAATGAAATATCATTGAAAGTTGAAAGTTATAATTGCATACAAACTATAGATGAAGTTTTTGAATGCACTTTAGTTATACAGAATTTATGAAGTATTTTTAGTTTAAGGTCATGAAGGAAAGCATTATTATAAAGTTATATAAAGCACTATAAAGGATTAGAGTCCATCTTAGTTATGAAGAAAATACTAAAAAACTTTAGTGTAAGGTTATGAAGGAAAGCGTTATTAAACATTAAAGCACATTTATTGGGACGAATTCGGTTTCTTATGATATATAATATATATAATATATAATATATAAATTAAGCACACACACAAAAATGGTTGAGCAAAATGTCCAAAAGTCAATGTTCACATTTTTACGACTTCGGATATTTCATATAACATATATCTCGCAGACTTATTATTTCTTCATCATAACGTGATTAAGTTCATTTTTCGATTAACTAATACACTTCAATTACAATACCTAGCCGCACGATATAACGCTAGTGTGATGCTAGTAATGGTATTATGACAATAACGTTCAATTCGTGACACAAATTGTACAACAAGTCTCATATATATTTTGAAACACAAAAGAGCACATGATTACTAAATGGGTGTAGGAAATGAATCACCCTGTCCTTGTGACAGTTGAGGCGAGAGCTGGCAACACGGTTGTCAGAAGTGGAATAGCGAGGATAACGAGTCAGGCAGTCTGTTTCGGAAACTGACCGATGTCGGATGCACATGAAATAAAAGGAACATGCATTTCGTTAATACCGGTTCCAACAGGGTGTTAATTCAGCAAGTCGTCAGGGTAGATTAAAATGCTACCACAGCGTTTTACTCTGGTCGTTTGGGTTGTCGTCTATGTTATTCATTAAAAATTGATTAAAACTACAACAAGATTAAAAACCTGAAATTTTCATTTCATAATTCGTTTAAATTTAAAATATTTAAGCACACCACATTAAGTGTACGTGATACCCAACTACCAGCTCACAGAGAGATACAAAAACATGCGCACAAAACATTCGTCAACAATTTATACAATACAATAAGGAATAAATAAGGAAAAGCATAATAAGTACAATAAGGAAAAGCATTTGAAACTCCTTCTTATACCTTGCTCGCACTGCGTATCACCGTCACGCACTGTACCCTGCCCATTAAACACATCGACAGTGGCAAAAGATATTGGCTTGGCATTGCCACACGCTGTCCAGTTGTCAGGTTGACACGGATGCGAGCAGCTCAATGTGCAGCTTTACGATGCAACGGCAACCATACCTGACAATGCACTCGCAAAGAGCATAATATTTATGCAGCCACAATTCCGTAGCCGTAAGTCACCGGGAGACAGGACGGCTAGAATGGACGGTTTTTACCGACGCCGTGTGTCTGGCACGGCATCCATATCCTGTTCGAAGCAAATAGCGCACACACACATAGCACCGGGCTTTGATGCTTGTCCACTTCCTGCATGGGTGGACGGATTTTCTTAGATAAACCGTAAACAAACCGTAGTTCCGGTGCAGTAGCTTGATATGTTTGTGTCTGCCTTCGGTCAATCAATCGATCCGTGCCTGGTGGATGCATTTCCAACTGGTTGGGCCTTTGCATAACCGTGTTCCGGAACCGATCGCCACTTAGGAAGAGATTGAATTCCTATAAACGATACCGAAAGCGAACGCAAGTATTTGAAATAAATATAAATTAACAAAACTACTTCATTCGACCACTTGATCAACTACTCTACCTGCCCCTGCATATATGCTGTGGGTTGCAGCATAAATTGGAGCCACAAGATTTTGCTCGAACGCTAAAAATGTCTCTAGGACAACACGTTCCATTTTACTCCCGTGCAGTGCATTATTGCTTCTCGGAACGTTCCGCTTCCGGCAGAGTGCAAGGAAATGATACAACGGTGGGGTCCGTATCGGTGGCAACTTGGGGGAAAACGTTTTAGGCAGAAATGAATTACGGTGCATCGGTGAACGTTTCCAATACCGGATGCATACCGTCCCCACTCCCGTAAAGCGTTTGATTCTCCATTTTGTTGAATTTTCTTCTTACCGTTTGCACCTTACCTGGGCCTGCACAAACAACGATGCATTCGTACCGATCCCGGCAGTAGGATGTTCGTCAATGTTGGGCCCACAATCCCCAACCGGGCGCTTCGCTATACAATGTTTATTTTCCCTTCTGTTTGATTGTGGCTTTGTTTATTTGTAAAGGCGGGATGTATTGGTGGGGTGGGACCCAGCTTCACCGAGTCGCATCCTGGCAGGGGGGGGGGGGAAGGAAGAAACATAAAGGAAAAAACAACCCCCCAGAATAACGATTCTTTCGGATTTCGGTCCGCATGCCTAGATTCCGTTTGCTAACTGCATGTACCTCCGCCGTGTCATCCGGTGGGTTTTATTGATATTGGATATTGCCAGGTAGCGGGCGGGTTTGGTTTGGGCGTCTGTTGCTTTTTTTTTGCCAGCCCGTACTGTAGTGCAGTACAGTTTGTCCCGGAGAAAATTGAAATAGTTTGTCTTTCGGTTCTCAATTTTTCACGAAACCTCTTTGCACTGCGAAACCACTTCATTGCAAAGTGGGATGGGAAGCAGGGTGGAAAAGAAGCAAGCACCGATGCTGGTTACGGTCGTTCATCAGCCCGTAAGAAACTGTCGAAGCATGACAACAACTAACATAAAAAAAAAATCACCCACACACACACACACATACACCACGTCCGGAAATGAAAAATTCCAAAGCGGATTGCTCATTTCGACTCGATGTGGTATTTTACTGCTCCGTTCAGATTTTCTACGACAAAGACAAGAGTGCCAGGGGGTTGGGATTGGGGTTTTGAGATTTTTCATTTGTATTCAATTAAACTCAACAACTAACTGCAGGGAGTTCGTTGTTCCGGGGGTTTTGTTTTGTGTTGCCCATTTCGTGTGCTTTCTATGCTACAAGTACGGGAAAGAAAAGAAACACTAAAGCTCCGGTAAAGCTGGTGCAGCTGACATCTCGGTCTGGTGTCTGGAGGAAAATGGCAAAACGAAACGAAACCGGTTTTGCAACTTGTCATTAGTTCACCAAGTACAACGAACATTATGCTAATGCGCTTGAATATCAAAGAACGAAGGGTATTATGCTGCTAGCGGGTAACTGTGTGGTAGCTGACGAAACATCATGTTCGTCGGGACTTCATTATGCAAATGTAAGATGCATGTTTCGGTAGCACGTTGTACCTGCGTAACGTTGGGGTTCTGGAGAGTTTTTTTTTTGTTTCGAATATCAAACATTTTGAACAGTGGCGAAGTGGTCGTACCACGCCACGAGCAAATAATTTAAAACAATTTAACTTAAAAGTAGCTGCATCGTACAGTTTGCCTGCACTTTAACGTATGCAAATATTCTTATGCGATATATAAAGCACAATTAACACACAGTGGAAGAAAACCCCCGTTCCGCCGCCCAGGAAACCATCGTAGCAACCTGCGAAGCATTAATCTTCCGTTCTGAAAACTCTCCCTAATGTCACGACGCACTATATCATTCGCACAACGTTTTTTTTCCCCCATTCGGGAAAAGTTCTACCAAGTACAACCGAAACTATGCTCTGGCTCAAAACGCACACAGAAAATGAGTGGGAAAATAGTCATGAGTCTTAATCGAGCGCAACGATTCGTTTCGGTGAAAGTCATTATCGCAATGTACGCGCAGTAGCCTGGCATTCGGTCTAGCGACAATGGTGTGAAGGTTTCTTTTATGATTTATAAATGTCGTAACGATGCACGATTATCCGGTGGTAAGTGGTAAAGTTTTATAATTCCCTGGTGACACGAAAGGTGAACTTTCTTAAGGATTGCTCGGAATATTATCATATCGCTTTTTGTTAATGGTGCTACTACAGTTCGTAACATAATAATACGCACCCTAGTTTCTTTGTTTGTTTATTTTTGTTTTGTTCAAAATAACCAAAAAAGTGTAAAAAAAGTAGTTAAAAAAATGATTTTACGTAAAAAGGTTGTCAGATTTGAAAAAAATTACAAAATGCAACAATTGGAGTATGCAGGCCGAATAGCCTGCCGAATATCAGTTTACATTGGGGTTGAAAAAATTACGAACATTAAGGCGCAAACTCTGCTACCGGGAGTCCAAAACGATCATCTTGGAATGGAAGAGATCTCAGGGCAATACAAATTCTCCTCCCAACGAAAAAGTCTGTTCGCGGAGCACAAACACATGAGAATTAACTGTCAAATCTGCGAACGGCGAGACCGTTCCTTAGCGCCTAGAATCATTAAAGAATTTCAGGCATAAGATACGATATTTGAAAATATTTGCTTATTTCTTCATCACAGTTCGTAGTTGTCATCAATGAGTATATTCTTGGGGATTATAAACATTTGTTTTTAATGAAATCTATATATCTATCTATCTATTTTTATTATTGTGAAAGGCACTGTATACGGACCTTATTCAACATATTAACTATTAAAATCGCTGTTATTCCGATTGCTCTCATTGTTAACAAGTTTCAATAGTTCAAGCTACACGTATAATTATTATTAAATGAAGAAAATGTTTTTTTGTGTAATGGTAATCGCTCATTGAGTTTGCATTTAAATTTCTTTTTTATTTATTTATTTCTTTTCTTTTGGTTCAAAGTCGTTGAACGAACAATAAAATATAGGACCATTGTCATTGGTTATTACTGAAACTGAAAAACTCTTTGGTCTTTTATAATTTGTTATATTTTAACTATAAACGCTTCGTGATGAGGTTGTTCAACACTTAATCTGGTAATCTCATTGATATGCTCAACAGGGTTTTTAAAACATGATTTTCGTCTTTAGATAGCAACAAAATAATTTCAAATCTTTTTAATAAACACATGTTTGTGCATTGATGAAAGTGAACCCAATGAATTCAAAATGCGATGTAAAGGTTCAAAAATTGTAAAAATAATAAAATCATGGCTATTATAAATCACCATTCTTCCCTGTACACGGTCAAGAAGGACAGTGCTATCCTTGAAATGTTTGCTTAAGCTAAATCAAGAATCCATTCCCGAATAGCTGCTAAAATTACAAACGAAAAAAAAACCTTCCAAAGCAGCGATGGAGACCTTGTATGACTATTTCAAATATTGATTGTAGTTGTTAAGCGTGTGCATTGCAGCTAACGCTAACACCTCCCGTATAAAATCTCATTACACTCCTTTGTGCAAAGATTACAATGTGCAGATTTAATTTCATCGATGTGTCAACTAACTAAGCCCTTGCTGAGCTGCTCCACACACAACCCGAAGCAACGGTACGGACGCAACGTCTCGCTGAACATCAAACAGCCAGCACCGGCCGAGCATCGAGCTAATTCGTTTACACTCAAATGAACTGAACAAATAAAAGCGCGACAGTAGACACTGTCGCATCGGCGCATCGGTTCTACCAACCGCTCTAAGCCGCCCTGTTCCTGTCGGTCAACATAATTCCCGACACAGACGAGCGTCCATCGGCCGCTGCCATTCGGGTACAGTATCGGGCGGTCCGTTCGATCGGCAAAACGCTGAGCAAACTTACCCATATGCAAGCGAGACACACCATTCCGGCCTGATCGTAATGTTCCGATTCTGCAAAACAAAACCTCCAAGCCTTTCCGTTTTATCACCGTGAATGTAGTGAGTGTCGTACTAAAGGATGAATGTGCTACCAATGGACAAAAACGAACCTGCAACATAAAAGATGACTATCCGTTACTTCCACCGTAGCTTACTGGGAATCTGGCAACGGGTACAGGCAAGAACAAACCAAAGCGACACCAAAAAAAAACCTCACCTTCAGATTAACGAAAAACAAACACTATTAGGCAAGCGTTAATGTTTCCCATATCCAGGGACACCTGCGGAACAGATAGCACGATGCTAAATTTGACCGTGGGAATCCACTAGCCTGGCGCTCGTCCCGCCAAACTTTCATCTACCCCGAACCCCCATCGGCAGTCGCATTCCAAGCGCCAAAGTTTTCAAAAAAGCCGTATCTTTGTCGAACATATACAACATGGAAAACATGGCAGCATGAAATGTACCATAACCTAGCGTACGAAAGCGGCAAAATAAATGAAACGAAACACACACACACACACAGAAGTAAAGGAACCCTTAGAGGGGATATTGAGGGCAAAAGAGAGAGAGAGAGAGAGAGAGAGAGAGAGAGAGAGAGAGAGAGAAAGAAAAAGTAAAACAAAACTTAAACAGGAAATAAAATGGTTCCTCTTGCCGGTATCACATACACATCCGCGGCACGACGGCTTTTCCGTCCCCGTACGGCCAATGGGTGCCGCCGGATGGTTCCGTCGATCCGAGGCCGATGCTGAACGGGGGACCAGCTTTTGAAAATGGGACCAGCCAGATAGGGCCTACATAATTTAAAAAATCCTTAAACGACTCCACGACATTTCGCTGCGCCATAGCGCCCGAACCTTTTTCTTTTTTTTTTTTGGACATGGTTATGGACCCTGAACAACGGAACCGTTTAGCCCGGTGAGCACACGTGTGTGTGTGTGTGTGTGTGTGTGTGTGTGCGTGATGGCAGACAGGAAAGCATCCTCCATCGGCGTTGGACAGGAAGCAGCAGCGGAAAGCCAACAGCGGTGGGAAATAAGGTAAAGAAGTGAACGACTTTTTCCCTCCACGCGCCATATGTTGTTTGTGTAGCGTCGGGATCGTGCAGTAATGCGACAGTAGCAAATGGAAGACCCGACAAGGACGAGAGCGAGAACATTCATGTGGATGCGAGCGTGCGCGTGTGTGTGCCGTGGGGGGACGGGGGGGAGGAGGGTGAAAAGCATTAAATAGCTGATGATGGTAATTTAAAGCCAGAGCATCGACAATTCCATTTATACCGGTTAGGGATCGGCCCGTCAGCTGGTACGGGAGAACTTCCCGGGGTAAGAAAGCGCATCTCATCCCCCCCACCAGCACCATCCTTACGGATGATCGGAAGTGCGGTACATCGGGATGCCTTGCTACGCCGGGCGAGACTTTGGAAAACCCGCTTGGGAGAAGCGTTCGGAGCAAAGGTGTGCTCTAAATTGTTCATTTATATTTATGAGATCGCAAGGACGCGACGCGTGATACGGATGCGTGACCAGGGTAGGGAGGAGAGAGAGAGAGAGACAGATGCACAGAGGGATGAATGGAACTGAATCGATTACGAACACTAGTTTCTGATCGGCCATTGCTTTTCGCAGAGAATGGTATTATTATTTTAGTGTCCTTTTGATGAGATGAGCACGGCCGAGTTTGTGGGCCAAGGTGTGTGCGTTAGGCGTTGGAACAAAACCATCTCGCCCAGGTACAGAAATGATGGAAAATGGTTTTTTTTTTTTTTGGTTTGTTTTCGTAACAATTATAGACACCACCGCGCACATCGCGCAGGTGTGTTTTGTAGCGAAACGGCCACCCGCGAATGTCGATCGTAATGATGCTTTTCTCGCGCACTGAATGCACACACGCAATGGGTCACGTGCACAACTTGCGCCTATTAGAAGGCCCATCATGTTTTATGCCGGTTCACCCCAACCTCCCCCTCTAACAGGCGTAGAAAAACAGCAGTGGGTTGTTTTGAGACAAACATGTTTGTTTCATCTAATGCGATATCGATTTCTACATCGTTTGAATCCAATTTGGTCGGAAATCATCAAGATTTGTGATTGTAGATGTTTTTTTTTGCCAATATGGTGGGTATGGTGAAATTTTATTGAACATAATTTTTGATTCCATTCAATGTTATTATGTATTTAATAACATTTAAAAAAGGACAACTCACAACATAAAAGAAATGAAATCATACAATGTGCAAGCGTTGGGTGACTCTGATTCATGAATCATAATGAATCTTAGTCTAACTGAATCAGAATTTCTATTAAAAAAAAATAAAACGTTAAAGGTTAATATATCCTCAAAAGTTCCTGTTACGTATCGACTTAGTATTAGCAAGGAAAGTATTTAAGGTTGCAATTTATTTTATTATGCACCAAAATTATGCTACCTTACTATCGCGGAATGTCGCGATTATTTGCCCTTGCTCCTATATATAGTTTCCTTCGTGTTATAACCCTGTTCCTAGCTCGTTGACCTTAAGGAGTATTTCAAGTATTGAATCCACTGCTGCGTAAACATCGCATTGTTTACTTTCTTCCCTAAGTGCCTGCTTGGATTATTCGTGCGAGATCAGTGTTGCCACTTTTGTTTCTAACAGTTCCTGAATCCTCAAGGATTTATAAATAAAATCCCACCGGAAATATGATTTTAAGCCGGATATGATCCTTAAAAAATGAGATTGTATAAGTGAAATAAATAAATGAGGGAATGAATCATGACTGATTATGAATGAATAAAATATATAAATAAAGAATGGGTTTTAGATCTACGAATTTGTGAAGATGCATCACTCATTGCGATCTTTGTAGATTCATAAGTGTTGGTAGATTTATTTTATGAAGATTCATGAATCTTTTGAGAGATGATTCCTAATTCGGAATGACTCATTGCCTCCTTGATTCACAAGAATGACTCTTCTCAAAGAAAAATCCATTTCGTACAAAACGACAACAATTGTTTTATTGTTGTTCTTTAACAACTCAACAATTTCATAATGGTGGGTAACTTGGCATGTGGTTGGCACACACCATAATAATAACCGAACATGTTTCACACAAAGCACGGTTTTAAGTGCCGACAAACGTTTGTACAAAATGAGACCCATATAATTTCCACCACGAGCCGGCGATGGAGGCGCCCAGTGTTTCATGAATATTTTATCCTAATTACACGCGCCGTCCTACCGTCATTGTAGTCGAAGCGGTCGAAAGCGCTCGCACCGTCACCGACTTAACGTCAATGTTGTCTCATGCTGTTCAAACTTTAAGGCTTTGGCTTTCCAATTTTGACCATCAGCTTTCCATCAGCTCGCCGCCGAGTGCCACCCAGCAAACCCAGCAAACCGTTGTTGCTATGGTACTTCAATTAAGTTCGTAAGCTAGCAAGACGCACCTCTGCATTAGATGCGGTGAAACGACAGCGTGGAAAAAAAAGGTGTTCCCAATGGTACACGAAAGGGCTTTCCCAAACGGTGTGATGGTGAAGGTGGTTTAATAATATTTATTTTTTGTCTCGACCACGCTGACGTGACCCCCCCCCCCCCCCCCACAAAGTTAGTTGCAAAGTGTGTTGTCGGTTTGCTATTGATCATGGTAAATTTCCCTTTCTGACCTTTCACCGTAGCAACGGAACGTGGCGAGGGCAAAAGCCCCAAAAAAAAATCACCTCAAAAGATAATGAACAAACGCACAGCGAAATTAAACAATCATAAAGCGGGTGATGATGAAGTGCAGGCGTTCCTGGCTGGTGTAAATTAAAAATCCAGGCCGACTTAATTAAAATTTGCCCGAGAGTTTCCCACTTCCAATTAAACGCTTTGCGCTTATGCGCTCTTGTTCAAAAAACAGACAAATGCCACACACACACAAACACAAAGAAAAAACGGAAAAAGAAAGTAAAACTAAAACCCAACCGTGTCTTTTGTGACAAGCTCCAGTTTATCCTTGACATCTTTCTCCATTCGATCCATTCACCTTTCCTGCGTGGAAAAAAAGGGGAAAAAGCGTCTCACTCTTTCCTCAATGAAGAACAACAAAAAAAAAACGGACACTTTTTCTCGCACTCTCCCACCGAACCGAACCATATATTTCACAAACAAAGTGCCCAACACTGACAAGCCACCATCCACCAGGACTTAACTGGTACACAGCCACGCTCCGTGCCACGCTTCCGCTTGCAACCTTGAAATTCAATTCCATTTTCCATTCCCACCACCGTGGTGATTGTGCAGGAAGCTGCCTGGGAAAGGAAAACCGTACACTACCTGCACGAAGCTAGTGCTGCATGGAGAAGTTAGTGTTTTGCGTGACTGCAGCCATGAAAAATGGTCAATACAACTTCGTTTCCGGACGCTCGCTTTACGTTTCAGCTGGTCCGTCCAATGCTTCGTACCGCAAATGGTTGTCGCTACGCTTTAGTGTGTGATACTCGTTTTTTTTTTCTTTGTAGTCGTTTCTCCTACCTTCGTTTTTCCCGCATTCGAGGCTTCTGCTCTCGCTTCATTTCCTGTTTCTACGTTTTCTATTACCTGAATTGAAAATGCAATTGCAGTGGCAACGAGCCGAGAACCACAGCGTACGACAACCACCACCCCCCGACGACGAATAATTTAGTAACCGGGTCTGTGTGTTTGTAGTGGCTTGCGGAGTTGTATGGCTGGTTTTCGTTCCACCTGGCCATGGGTGAATCGTATTTTTCCTCTTGCAGCAAATTTGCATCCCACTGACACAGTTTCCGGGACTTGAGAGTTTCGTTTGAAACCGCGGGCATACAAACATCGCACATTGGACGCATCGAACCGACCGTTGGTTCACCGTGCATGGGAGATCCGTGTTGGAGGAGGCATCATTCGTACATTGTTTTAGTAATGCTTACGCTCTACGGTGGAAATATGTACCGAACTGTATCTCAACCGGATAGGGAACTGCTCACAATTTCTTCGTCGAGTAAATAATTAACGTTTCCTAGAGGTAGCAGTTCTTCTGGCAGTAGCAGAACAATTCTTTAACCATATAATATAAACGGACCGATGCAGTATGAATTATACAGGTTTTTTTTGAGATGATAGAACAACTCAAGCACCTATTTCAATAGTCGCACATGATATCACAATCGCAGCGCCGCTTATCACAAAACTCGTACGACGGTGGAAGTGAAGTACGATCCGAAAAGTATAAACGTGTTCTAGGATGGATTTTTAAAACCAGCCGACGATCGTTAGTTACATTTACTTTATTAAAAGAAGGCTTATTTAGGTCGTAACGCCAAGAAGAGAAAAAGATAAAGAGAGACAAAGAGATAGAATACAGAGAGCGAAAGAGAAAGTTAGAAAGAAAGAGAGAGAGAGACCTGAATTACGATTCAAAACAATTTCCGTTTGCAAGTCGATATACGAAAACTAGTTTAGTTTAAAAGCTTCTTTTTAATTCTTTTTATCGTCAAAATAACATCAGTCGAAAATAAGAACATTTGTCTCGTGAAGGCCATTTTATCACCAGCATGATGTTTGCTAACATATGAGGAAACAACATCCAATCTTTGAAGCACCTTTAGAATGTCTTAGGGACTTTGAGAATTGATTCTCTTGCAGAACATCCCAAGCGCTCGCGATGTCAGACATTGCGGATTAAACGAAGTATTTTTGCAGCATATAAATTTGCTTACCAGGTAATACATTGAATAGAGCGAACAAAGTATTAATCTTAAAGTTTTATGAAGCAATAGTTTTAACGAATTTTGATTTGCTTTACAACTACTTTTTATTATTGTTATTATTATTATTTATTATTATTATTTATTAATCAAAATTGTTTGCCTCGCGGGCTGTACAATGGTATAAAAAAAACTTAAATCTAAAGCGGCCCTAAGCTAAACCCTAAAACGAAAAGAACAAATTAAGAAAACTGCAGGAACAAGCGAGTACAACTAAACCGGAAAGATAAAAAGGAAGGAAACAAATAGAAGAGGAAATGGACAAATCACAAAATAGAGTAAACAGAGTAAACTTTTACGTGTTAATTCAGAAATTGACATCTTGATGACGGTTTTTCATAAATTCCACTAAATGTCTAACATCATTCAAAGCTTTTTTAAACTCTTCACATGGACATGACTTTTCATAAAAAACTACATAAATTTCTTAGTCACTTTACAAGTGTCACACGTACCAACAACGTTCCTGGGAAAAGAATTCCAATAGTGAGGAATCCCTTTTGCCGATGTCGCTTCTTTCCGCTATCCATCTTCGATTGCACCCTTGAAGACAGGTTTTTTACCTCCGGTGCCACAAAATATGTAAGGAATGAATTTTATTTTCCTTTTCCCAAACCCCAGCACCATCGTCCATCGCGCTACGCTGCACGCACCCGGCCACATTCCAGCGGCACCGTATCGGGCCGGACAAAATGCAAAGCATTCCAACACTTCCGACAATGTGCGGGCGGTATTTTTGCAAACCAGTTCCGTGCGAACGGTATGTGGCGAGCGAGAACCAATCCGTGCCGTGCGCTACCGCAGTACGATCGATTTCTGCCACGCGGAAAGACGTCACAAAAGTGTGAGCAGTCACCATTGCCAGCTGGCACGCAGCAGCAGCAGCAGCAAGATGCAAAAGTGCAAAAATTCGTCGAACGATTCACCCGAACGGCCAACCCGAAGCCAATAAGCGATAAAACCTCCCCGAGATCGATTGGAAACTTTTGTGCCGGGTTTTGTCACCTTGGCATATCAGGTCAAGCGTTCCGGTGGCAATCCTTGCTAGCGTTCCAGAGCACAGCACAAATCACGCTGCCCGAGAGCCAAACGGAACGGACAAACGGAAAGTTTCTACCAACGGGGCACGTTCCCACAGTATCCCCTCCGTGAAGGAACGGTGTCTTCGGGAGTTTTGGCAGGTAATCAAGCGTATGGAGCACCGTTCTAGACCGGTTCGACTAGTAAATGAACCGGGTGGCATGTAATTCGCTGTGTTGAATTTTGCACGACAAACAAACATCGCCGATGGATGGGACGATGCAATCAAACTTCGCAAGCAACACCTTCGAACCGTTATTCAATTGATGAGAAAAGTTCCCGCGGAGGGAACGTAATGTTTGCTGATGCTGTGCGCTGAATCGTGACTTTATCAGCTGGTAGAGAAATAGGTCGGAAACAATTCTTAATTAGATCCATATTTAAGCTGCAATCGAGTTGCTTTTAATATGTTTCTTTTTCACTGTGCGTGATAAGTTTCAGCTCGTAACCCAAAATAGATTTGTGAAAAACAGAATTATTTTTGCCGTACTTTTAAACTACAATTCTTTTGCTCGGAAAATACAAATGTACTCGAAACGTACATATAATGTTAAAAGAAAATGTTTTGTTTTCTATTTATAAATAGTTTGCGAAAAAAAATAAATCTTTTATCGCTTGGTTTTCGTTCAAAACAAAAAAAAAACAACCGTTTGAAAAAAGATACGTAGAAAGTAAGGCGTTAGGCGATGACACAGTTTGTTCTGTTGAATATTTGCCAATAACTCTTGGAAAAAAAACATCTCAGATATCATTTGTAAATCTGCAATGACACCTCTCAAGGACGTTTCGAACTGACCGTGCCAAAGAACTATACAACCTTGTTTTCTGCTTTACTTCTTCCCTGTATATGATTGATCGCATCTCAAATGCAGCTGCTTGATGGTTTTTTCAGTAAAGATAATATTTAGAAGAGAAAAAATCACCGAAAGAAAATCAAATATTAACTCAATTTTAAATAAAATATTCAGAGTAAAAAAAGAAAAGGAAGCAAAAAACAAATAGAAAATTATCAACGAATTATTTTAGAATGTTAATTCACTTATAAATTAGTAAAATCAAACTAATGATAAGCTAAGCGATTAAATTATGGATATACCTTCAATCAAGGCAATTAAGACATTTAGATATCAACTTAAACTCAAAAAAAGCTCGTTGAAAATTTTTGATCAAATTAATTTCATTAATTATTAACATTTCATCACACTTTTGCACTCATGAGTTCTAAACCTGAACGCTTACATTTGTAAAATAATTCACTTTTAAAAAAAGTCCACAAAACAATTGACAATTTTTAGCGTTTTGCAAAATTATTTTGAAGTTTATAATCATTATTTGAGAGAAAGAGCCATCCCAGTATGTAAATAATTATAATTTCTACCACTTCACAATAAAAAATGCAAAATTCCATCCAGCTAAAGCGCTTTTTGCACTGTACGGACCACTGAGCGTAAGAAAAAACATCGCTCAGAAAAAAAAAAGTTATTCATTTTGTTTTTCAATAACAACAAAAACACAGCATCTGGACTGAATATTTCATTGCGCCACAACAGACAAAACGCAGAACATTCACACAAATGGATGCAAAAACTCGGTACATTCGAATGTTCCTGGTGCCACCAGTTTGCGCACTCAGCCTCGTAACAGGGAGCTGGCAGGCGAAATGATTAATCGATACCGATGAAACCGTGGGCCCAAGTTTTTCGCTGTCGATACGCGAGAATCAAAATGGCTTTGAAACCAAACCCGAAATATATACCCAGTGCTCCCTGTGCGATCCTGTACACTGTAGTGGTGCGCTAGAACACCTCCCTTCCAAACTTCCAAAAAAAAAAAAGCACACACTGCAGCGAAAGGTAGCGGTTCCAAGCACGTTTCATCATTCGAGTGGGTTTTTTTTCCACCCGCTTCTTCATCTTCTTTATATTGCTTTGTTTATTTTGCTGCTACTATTCAGTGGAAGTGCTCGCTACTTCCGGAGCACGTTTTTGACGTGGTTGGTGACGGTTTTACCGATGTTGCTAACATCTCCTCGTCGGAACGTCAATATCGGTGCCGCTGCTGGCAGTCCCTGTAAAATCACCCCTTTACAACACCACCCCTCGTTGCTAGTCTCTTTTTATGGTCGGGAAAAAAAACGTAGCAAAGCTTCGTCTTTTTATGCCCCACCTTTCTACCTGGCGAAGAAACTCGACTATCTTCCTCAGCATCGGCGACAACGGCGGATAAATGTCAAGGTTGACTTTGGGCCGTTGTGCAAACAGCGTTGGGCAGCATCGGTTGTGGCGCACCATCACGAGATGGGGTTTTGCTTCTCGATTGGTAAAACTCTAAGCAGTGTCGGCAGTTTGAGGACATCGAGCAAAAGACCGTGGAGACAAATCCGTATGTAATGCATGTCCTCGAGTTGGGAAGCTACCGGTAGGTCCCCCTTCTCCGGGTGGCGTCAGATAAGTAAATAACAAATGAAAACTTCACTTACCTGAATCTTAAACACCTCAAACAACCGAGATGCGCGTACGGTCGCGCTCACGTGCTCGTCACGATGTTGCTGTATGCGAAAATGTAGGAAGCTCCCGCAGAAAACACCGTCGTCGCGTGTATGTTTTTATTATTACTTCACATTCCACTTCAGCACTTTAGCGCGTTTTTTTTGTTTGCTGTACCGTGCCGTGCTTTTACCATCACCCGGGCGTCTTGCCGGCCGATTCACTGGGCCTTCTGGTGACGCGCTGTTCCTTCGCCCCGTTTGGCACGGGCACAAGATTTAAACTTTCGCCACGATTCTCGCTAACGCCCGCTAACGCTGAATGACAACTGGAGAAAACTTCACTTGAACACACGTACACTGCGTTACTTATTGCCGTGTAACGCACGAACGGTCTCTGCCTCTGTGTGCTTGCTTGATGTGTTTTGTCCTGAACGCTAAAAGCCTGTCTACCTGGTTTGGAGTGTACCGGCTACTAAAACCGCAACCAGCAGAAGAAGCACAAAAAGTTGAGCGACAGTTTTGCTACTTTTTCGCAAGCACTTTTGCTAGCGCTAACCTACGAGTAGAGAGTTACCACCGTGGTGCCGTGGTTTTAGCGGGGGGTTTTGTTTTTTCCACAACATTCACTGTGTGATAATTTCACTTTCACTGCACGTGTGAGACGAGAAAATAATATTTGCTTTTTCATCGCGAGAAAATTGAATCAACCGCATATCCACTGACAATCACGTTACACACAAACACACACGCATACACGCACACACATACGTAAACACTAACACATTGGGAAGAGAATTTCAGCCCAAGCAACACAGCAACGTCGATTTTCAAATCGCTTCGCTACTACTTCTTTGCCCGCTGGATAAGACCCGTTCCGGATATTCCGGCCCAGCAGACGAAGCGTGATCAGTGAGATGTGGGGCTGTGGGGAGTGCGCGTAAATACATCCAACCGGAGCTGCCGGGTGCTGCGAGAATCGTCGTCAGTTTGAAAAGCCGTTGCAGGATACCGGTGTGTATGAGGTTGCCTACTTTCAGGCGCCCGAACGATTCCACTCGGCTTGGGGCCCGGTGTGGAAAACTCCCGGCTTAAGATGAACGGCAGTAGCTACCGAAACGGTTGGTAATCTAATTTCGCCACATTCACAGCGGCATCAAAGCAAAGCCGGGCGTAAACATAAAACGATTTAACCGTTTCGAGTTTTTCCTGTGATTCCTTTGCCACTTCTATGGTATTTTTCGCTTCACAACGCTGAAGGCTGGAGGATGATTGGGGAAGACTGTTGTGCTGATGCTCCGCATATATACCGCAGCACGCACAATGCTCACAGATTAAGTTCGAGATTAAGATTTGTTTCACCAACAACAACAGCAACCAAAAAAAAAAAAACACCCCGCGTGAAAGAAAAAACTGCTACGATTGACTACACGGGATTCGAGGCATCCACCTGGTAGTCTGGTTTTGTCTTGCGGCCGCAACACACCTTGATTTTATTACGCCGGAAAAAAAACTTTCCCATACGCACAATTGCCGGACACCTATGGACGCGTTTACTCGCGGTGTGGTGGCTCGATCATACAGCAACAGGAAGACGCAGAATAAAAAAAAAAACACCACGGAGACCAAGAAAAAACTTTCCCCAAAAGCTGTAAGCCACCACCA
This sequence comes from Anopheles moucheti, assembly GCF_943734755.1. Lineage (NCBI taxonomy): Eukaryota > Metazoa > Arthropoda > Insecta > Diptera > Culicidae > Anopheles > Anopheles moucheti. The sequence goes on along the minus strand of NC_069140.1, from coordinate 85,632,329 downwards.
ATCACAGACACACACACAGGAACGCACACTTCGCTGGGCTCCAAGCAGCTCAGGTTGTTATGCTGCTGTATTGTCTGTCACGATCATCACCACACTCGCCGCAGGGAATTAACTAACCCCGGTGCTGGGGTGTACCGACACGCAGATCCGCAGCCACCGGCCAGCAATGAAAGGTTTCGAACCCGAGCCGGACTGTTTTTCGTACGTGTGTTTTCGAGCTCGCCGAACAAGAAAAATCAATTTCAGCACACCGGTGGGGACCACCGACCGGGGGAAAGTTCACCCGCGAACTTGTTACCGGGCTAGTGCCACCAGGTCTCCGGGGAGATTTGTTTCGAGTTTGGCCACCAATGGTAAGGTTTGTGGGGCTGACCTTTTCTTTTTTTTTTTTTGTTCGTTGTTCGTTGGCCCTTCCTGCTATTATGCAGAGGTAGCGACAACAAATAACACCGGACCACTTAGTTTTTGTTGGTCTGCAGATGTGTTTGGTTCGTGTGTTTCTGTGCTGCCCTTTCACATTTTTTCGACATACACACACGGTAAGGGAAACAAAAAAAATCCCCTCCCGAGGGTACGGTGATTACGTTTGCTCAAATCCAACTCTTTGCGGGGCAGTGGGATTTTATCCTTTAACGACCGTAGTAAGAAACCACGAACTGTCGGAGATTCGTAATCCAATGTTTCATTTTTCTTCAAATCACAAACCGTAAACCGTCCCGAATTCGAACGACTCTGATTTAAAGTCCGCTGGGAGCTGAATACGCCAGTACAGAGATGAGATACGCGCGCGCGCCTAAAGGTATGCAAACGTACGTCCAATTCGCACCGAATCTGCAATCAGACTACTGTGGTTTGTCCGAGCGGCAGAGATGACTTGGATGATGTGACAGCTGTGCACCGATCCAGCGCACCCGTGCTGTGCGTTACGAAGCGTTACCAAGGTAAACACCTCTCCGTTATCTGCTCGCGAAGAAGCTCTCAATGTTTTGAATATTATCATTCACCGTCATCCGAATGCGGGCAGTGGAAGCTTCGCTTCGGGACTCCGCTCTACTGGCGCTGCCTTGATGCCTTGGTGGTGAATTTGATCGCTTTACTCACCACCTGTAACGGAGACGGATCGAAAGCCGAACATTGTTTTTCCCCGGGATTTTCCTGCCCGGCTGTTTTTTATTGACAGCCTCCGGCCCGTGACTACGACGGCGTGCCCGTTCGCGTTTTCTCATGCGGATTGTTTTCTCTTCGGTTGGAATCACGGAGAGAGAGAGAGAGCCACTAGCCGGCCGTCAGTACGGCAAATTATGTAATGGACACTAGTGTTGGTGTTGCTGTAGGACCTGAGCGCTGCTGGAATTCCGCAAATCTGGCAATGTTTATCATCTGCCTTGCTCACAGTTTGCCGCACAGCCACTTCCCCAGCAGCGCGGTCGACATAGAGCGTGAGAGACGGAGCGAAAGGCTCCGGGGCGAGTCGACATTCGTTGGATGAAACCCGAACCGTACCCGACCCGGATACGCCAGTGCGCATGTACCGGAAATGTCAGTGCTCGTCCGAGAACAAACCGTCTCTAAGGTTCTCTCTGTTTTCCCTTCCTTTCCACCTCCCAAGCCTCTCCTTCATTCAGCAAACAATTTCGGTCCATTCCGGAGCTCGGGCTGGTGTTTATTGGCCAGGACCTTTTTGTGCTCGACGGTCGTCCACGGCAAAAAGAGGGATAAGCTATGGCCGATACGTACAGGGCAACGTGCAGGGTTTTTCCTGCACTCCGTAGGGATTTGCCGTCTGGCGCTTTGGCGTTTGGCCGGGTGCCAAACGGTGTGCCAAATGACGAAATTGTGCAGGACGCTGTGCGCCCCGTTTGACTGCGTCGGACTCGGTCGGGTCAAAGGCAACTCGCATGTATGGCTTCATCCCTGCACGGAGTGGAATAAGAAAGGAGCAGACAAACGGGCACTGCCAACGGTTAGCGGAGGCAGTGTGGTAAATCGACGGCACCATCGAAAGACTCTTGACAGCCGTAATTGAACTTGAAAACACACAGAAGCATGATTTTTCGAGAGCGTTTTTCCACCGTGACCGGGAAATGACGGTTGGCCCGTTACAACAATGAATGGAACATCAAGTGGAATGTTTTGTTTTACTTTACGGCATTAACTCTGCCTGCTTTGCCGTTTGCTGGCACTGGAAGTGCGTATACTGTAGGCAAGCAATGAGCAAAACAATGAGATGTTGATGCCATCTATTAAAGTTATGATGAATATTATGCTTCAAACATATTTTTTTGTTTAAAACTTTTCATACGAACTCACTCAAATATGGGTGACGCAAACAATTTTCAGAAGCCCGTGTCACCCAGGTTTGGGTGACGGTCTTATGCATTTAAAAAAACTGCATTTTTGATAAGGAATTTGATCTTATACTTAAATACTTAATACTTATACTTAAATACTACTTATACTTAAATAAAAGTGAAAGAAAATTAAAAGCAATAATTTGAAACTACTATACATAGATGTTATATTTCGTAATAGATATATAAAGTTTGTATAGGTCATAAAGATTTCCAGACGCATGTGTCACCCAGGTATTATTTAAAATAATAGTATTTTTGATAAAGAATCTGCACTTCAGTTAAGAATGAAAAACTAGCAATTTTAAACTCTTTTACATTAGCAATTTATTTTGTTATAAATATGTACAAATATTTTATTGTTTTATTTTTTTTCTTGCATTAAGTTACAACAATCTCTTCATATCTCGTGGCGATGTTGGACCGCTCAAAATGGTATCTTTAATTTTACATCACTTGGAGTCAAACGTGTTTATTTAAATGAACCAATCGCTACCATTTCAAACTATTAAATTTAACGTTATATAACTTATTAGCCTTGTTGTGAAACCTATTGTTTTGCAGAAGTGAATTGGTACGAAAATAAAATTTTGTCCAACATTTTTTTTTATTTTTCATAATAAAATAATTTAAAACCCACAAATTAGTTGAACTTAAACGATGAAATATAAGCGAAATGGTATATTTTTATCTTAAATACCCAACAAGAATCCACTTGCAGACCACACTACACCACAACAACCGAAAGATTACTTCCTCTGCCTATTTATGTTTTCCCCCACACTATCTTTCCACGAGGGAAATTAGATTCGCCACATTTAAATCGTCCATTTTTCTTCTTCGGTTTAGTCTAATTACTGTTTCGAAATTAGAAAAAACTCCTCTCGCCCGTACTCACAAACTGCTGCGTAGCCAACGTCATGGGCTGCGTAATAAGGGAAAGTACTGGGCTGTGCCAGTGCCGAATTGAAAAACAAAACCAAACTGCTCGCTTTTGTCTAGCATTTCCATTTGCCAACCTCAGGTTGTTTCGATTTCTAGGCGATTTTTCAATATGTTTACCCAAATTAACAATTACATAAAATCAGCATAAATTTCCCATTTCGTCCCGCACCGCTATCAATCGTCTCGCTTCGGCTCCGGCAGTACCCGAGGACTGGGAAATCATCGTTTGCGCTTTCGTCCCTTTCAAATTCATGCACCGTGCGTGTCGGCAAGTCGACAAGCCGCTGCAGCCGGGTGCCTCCAGCTTCGCCGACGATTAGGAAGCAAACGTTACACGGGGCGGGCAAATACACCCGCGCGGAGGAAAGTGTGTGAAGCGAGACAGTTGCGCGTAAAGCAGACACGCTCGGGTGGGAAAAGTGAATGAAGATTTCCCTGCCCGGCGAACACAAAAAAACCACCCCCCCATTCGGAACGAGTCCCTTGGGATGATAAGGTAGGAAATTTCCCTCTGCCAGAAACCGTAGCGAAACATAAATGCCAAAAAAGCAAAAGTGGTTGAATAGGAAAATAGAATTGGAAGGGACTGGATCCAAATAAAGTGGGGGGGGGGGGGGGGGAGGAAAAATACACCCAACACGAATTGCACGCACAGTCAGTGAAGAAAACAGACCTTCAATAGCGGATCGAATAGAATAAAAAAAAACACGGAAGAAAAACGTTTGCATCGTCCCTTCCTACCAACGGCGGCACTACCGAACGTGCGACATTTGGCGACAAAACGACATCCACAGAAATATAATATTATTCAAATTGAAATCACAAAGAATAACAATAGCTGAAGCATTTTGGAAATAAGCAACATTTTTGCGTCGATCCCTGTCAACCACCAGGCGTCTCCATCACATGGTGCCACGTGGGAGATGGAGGCGCCCGGTGGATGGATAGATTGAAGATGAACTTCCTCTTCCTAGTGCACTAGCGAAACCCAGCGAAAAAAAAACACAACAAAACCATCAACAAAAGTGCCAGCCAGATCATCTAGAGGAACGTGTTAGTGTGCTTGTGTGCGTTTGGGTAACACAGTGAATACTACGTTGCCGCGCATATCGGTCGGTCGGATCCGGTGCGTGGTGCCACGAAATTCACCGCATTTCCCGCCATCCACATCCTAATCCAACCTGACACAATCGGAATTCACGCACTTCATTTAATTCTCGAGTGTATCGAATTTTAAGAAGATTGCCTCACCGCAAATGGAGACGTGGCCCGGATAAAGCGCCGCTGTCGGGCTGTCTGGTGCCATGACATGCTTATTCCGTCACGGTAACGTGCTAACAGGGAAGAATGCCAAGCAACATTGTTGTACAGTAGGTATTTTGTATTGTTCTGATGAGCAGTAATATTCCACATTTTATAAACATATTTTATATGAAAACATCAATAGAACTGAGTTGCTGAAGCAATTTTCTAACTTCAAAAACTATTTTTATTTGCCTTCCTTTTAAAAAGCCACATATTTTATCTGTTTGATTATCTATACTTACATTGTACCGTATCGCGCACCCGAAAAACAAAACACCATTTTGTCCTGCATAAACCCACCAGTGCCTCGTCGTGTCCGGCGCCCGGTTTCGTGATAAGCCATCCACCGGCAAACGTTTCCCCATAACGGCGCAAACAGGAAAAGCAACGCTAATTCCAAAACCCCACCGAGGAAACAAAGCGAGAAAATGTTTACCCCGGTCGGCTTTTCGCCGGGCAACTTCTGGCAAGGATTCACTCGCCGATTTTCTTAGCAAACTTACAAAATGTATGCAAATTGTTTATTCAAAGTTTTTCCTCTTTGACATTCGGGGCACCGAAAAATGTGATCTCTTACCATTGTTCTCGTTCTCGTCCTGGGAAGGTGGGTAAGGCAGCCCGTTTGCCAGCCACGATTTCACTTCGTTTGAGCCGGTAAGCGAGGGTAGCGTTTGTGCTCTGTGATTGTAAGGCAGGAAAAGATGTTCCGGAGTGAGTGTGAGTGTGAGCTGACGGACTAAATTGCATGATGGAGGTGAACAGCTTTAACCCTGGAGGGCATGAAATGATTTCGTTTTGCCGCTCGCTAGAACGGGGAATAAAGATCCACACAACGGTGGGGTTTTAGTGCGCGTTAGCTGCGAAAGTGTTTGGAGAGCCATTTGGGAAGGATTTTTTTTTCTCTTAGATGGTTTAGAATGTGAACCTTGACACCGGGGAAATGATTCGCACTTGATTCTCACTGTGTATGAGTGGTATGGAATCAATTTCAAGGTTCTGGTTATGAGCAATTGTGAAACGCCTTTATGGTTTTTGAAGACGAAGTTGATAGCCAAGCAACATAATAAACAAATAAACAAAGGAATCAATAAATGAACTAATAAATAAAAAATAAAAAAACAAGTGAAGCAAATAAGTAAATAGATAAACAAATTTATGAAAAAATGCTCAAACAAATATATAACCATATAAAGGAAAGAATTAATGAATGGATGGTTGAACACATAACCAAATATATAGATAAACAAGTTTTGCAAATAACTAAATAAAACAAATAAAAAAGAAATGTATTTGTTAATAACAACTGAAAAGATGCAAAGAGAATTTAGAACACGAAAAGTCGGTCCTATTCACATACCTACCATGAAATCAAATGCACACATTTTATCTCAATCTTTAAGTCATAAATACCTCAATGCACAATTAATTGGATAATTTTGAATCGTACTGTTTTAATCTTCCTTTGCGGCTTTCTTTTATTTTACTTTTTAATTCGCATCAGTTGGTATGCTTATATTGCTTTTTGCTTTTGCGTTACTTATAATTCAAATTACACATTATCAAACTGTAAAAGGACGAGGAATGTTATAAATGGCCTGTATGTCATTATAATTTTAATACTCTAGTTTATTGAACAATTTCATCAATCAAACAGACCGCCATCTCAGATTAATATCTCACAATGGCGATGGTAATTTTATTACTATGTTTTTCAATAGGCCGTGAACAACTTTTGTTTTAAATCTAGCATTCTAAACGGAGCTGAAATTAAATGCTCATAGCAGTCGTTGTAGTCCACCTTCCCTCGCTTCGGGAGTAAAAGGAACGTAATTGAAAGAAGATACTCAAACAACCACACCACCCAACCCAGCAGTGCTGCGTGCTGCAGGATTAAGCATCATAATTGTGACCGGTCCGAGTAAGACGTGGACTGGCTTTTGCCGTCCAACAGTCATCAGTTGTCACCGTGACGGACATGAAAAGCTAACCCTTTTCACTGCTACGAACTGCTTACCTTGCGGCTGGGCGCATTAGATTTATCCCGAAACAGAACACATCCAACACAACGTCAACCGTCTGCGCGAGCCGTCCCTAGTGTACCACCCAGATGGATGGCAGCCAGTGTCAAACGAAAGTTGTTGGTGCCCGTTTGCGGTGGTTTGTTTGGCCTGGCAAAGGTGAAAATATAATTCTTTTGAATTAAAATTAATTTCTGCCGTCCTCGTGTTTTTTTTTCCTACGAGCCCATCGCCAGTCGTAAAAGGCGCAAGCCACAGAGATCCGACCGTTCGGGGTTTATTCGTCTCATTGGTACTAGTGCGACTCTTGCCGGAGGTTTATCACCTTACTTGACCTCGATGTTTCTTGCTAAATCTTGTTCGGTGGTTGTATTTTTGCTACGCTGGACGTGACATATTATGAACGCGCGATGGACCGGCAAGTGAACTTATCATGGCTGGCGAGCAGTACAACGACAAAAAATGGTTCCCTTGTCAGGTGACAGTTGTAGCTGGGGATGAAAATTAGATTGGATGTTGCTTTTTTTTTGTGCTTTATCATCGGTAATGAAGCGCAGAAGAAGCAACAACTTAGGTTCGCCGTGTTACCGTGTTAAACATGCATGTTTCTAGCTGGGTGGTTAAAAGATATTCAAAATGGTAAGGAACATACCAAAACAAGAACTTTTAAAACAGGGTTTTTTACTACCTAATTTTAATTCGGTGTAGTGCAACCGATTAGGATAATGATTTATTGTTGTAAGAAAGTAATGGAATTTTTAAAAGGGCCAAATTACTATACATTTTATTAAATTAATAATTTTTAACTTGTGGCATGCTACAAGCAATGTAAAATTAAATCTCAGCCTAATTATGCAACCGATATAATATTACATTAATAATTACTATATTATCATAATACAACAGACATATAACATACTTCGGGTCTATTTATCCCAATACCTAAAACTAGTAAACTCATATTGCACTCTAAACAACTCTGTCGATTAAGTGTGCGTAAATAATCTTATTATTATATTAATAGCATATAAATATTTGCTTTTCTGTTTCTATCTTTATTTTTGAGGTTTAAAGCAGTTTGACAGTCCATAAAAGGCAATAAATATGCTGCTGTGGCAACAATTATTTTACAAGCAATGTAAACTTAAATCTAAGTCCAATTTTACAACTGATATTATATTACAATATATGTTATTATAATATTATAATATCACAGACATATCACATTCTTCGGGTCTAATTATCCCAATACCTAAAGATGGATTATTAAAAATATAAACAATTATAATAAAAATATACTTACTATTATTACTATTATTACTTACTTACTATTTACTATTATTATTACTTACTTCTAACACTCTTAACACTCGTTCCAATAATACTGAAGTAAAGAAGAACCATCTCAATACGCAGCAAAAATGCACAGAGATAAACAAGTCCTTCTTACGAAAAACTATCTCATTAAAACAAGCTACAGCTAGATCTTTATTTTTCGTTGCCCATAAAAACTTTAGACACAATCGTCTCGTAACGATGCATGTTTACTGCATGTGTTCTACAGCCATTCGACTGAGTATCGACATGCACCAGTGGGGTATTCATTTCGCCCAAGAAAAACCTCCCCTTTTCGGTACCAGCCACTGACGCGAGCAGACAAATGCATGTATGCATCCGCCGCATAACTTTGCTGCTGCCAAAAAAAAACATAAACCCACCAAACGGAACGACATTCTCGCCTTCGCAGTGAAACAAGACGCACGGTGATGCTTTGTCAGTACACAGTAATAAGAGCAAACAAAACCAAGCAATCTTCAGCACAGCGAGATAAAGCACAACCCAGCGGAACTTGCTTGGGAAGTTGTTTTGCTTGCTCCCAACTTCCCAACTCCGTGCACAGCACTCGGTGAAACCCAAAATCGCTATCCGCCTTTCTTTCTTCTGCCCGGTTTTGTCAGCAGCTTTTCTCATTGAATTGTCATCGTTTGTACGTTTGGGTACTTCACTTGCGAGGAATTTTCCGCGAACGAATGCTTGCGCTGAACGGGATCTTAACGGTGCTTCCGAAAGCGCACCGAAAAACAGGACCACTGGCTGCTTGAGTTTGGTTGACAAAAATATGAAGCCGATAATACAGGCACGACACAAAAACAAAAATTGGGCAAAAGAATGGTGAGCAACATTTCTCACCACGATGCCGCACGATTACATTTTCCCCCCGCAAAACGCGAAACATCGCTTCCTTCCGAGCGGTAGCCGTCTTGCAGCTCCTTTACGGAGGCACTTTGAGTGGGCCGAACAATTTGCCAGAAAATTCGACATTCAGCTCGAGAGCGAGAGCAGTGAGCGGAGTGCGGAGAAATTCCGGTTCCGCGTTACCACCAACCGGAAATTTGGCACCTTCACCCCACACCACAGCACACCAAAGCAAACTTCGTCAACAACACGGCAAATGGTTCCGGTTTTGCTTTGACAATAGTGCACAAAAATTATAATGAGGTCCTTGAGACAAAACTCACCAGCACCAGCACCAGCAAATTTATCCCAAAGCACCGGAAAAAGAAAAACCGACGCCACGTTGTTCGATGCAAATGCATTTGCGTGTTGCTGCATTTTGGGTTCGCCATTTTTTTTTTCGTTGTTCTGTATTGTGTTCTTATTCGCTTCAACAAAAAAAAATAAACCCACCAAAGCTTCCCACTCGGATAGCTGACAAAGCCAAATTCGTTAGCGGATGGCCGGATGCCGTACTTCCGGTGCTTCGATTCCCGTTTTTTTTTTGTTGGGTGTGCGGACGAAACCGTCTGCTTTGGGGTATAATTCGTTCATCGTTCTTCCTTTTTTTTGTTTGGTGAATAAAAGTTTGACTGTCGGAATGCGGTATGCCGTGCACCTGTGTTGCCAGCTGGAACGGTTTCAGCGTTTGTCAATGGCCCAAAAACTTTTCCACCGCTTGCTTGGTGCCATTTGCCGTTTCGAAACGATAGCACCGGACCAAGAAGCCCTTCAAAGATCGAACCCGTAATTGAAGCCACTGTTGTTGTACATTCTGGCGACAAGTAGTACCCCGGGTCCGTAGCTGTCCGCTGTCCTGCAAACGAAGCGCTTCGTGAATTCCAGCTCGATGGCAAACTCTCCAATGTTTTCTTCCTCAGCAGACGAACAAACACGGCGACCAGCAAATTATTTCCCTCCCTGCCCCACGTGTACCATTTTCTTCATTATTCAAATTTGTTCCCTTACTTCCGCTTCGTTTCGCAATTAGTTGCAATTTTCGGAAAGCATTTGTGCTGTGTGACAACAAAGTCAACACCACCCACCCACCCCCCTCTGAGCGGGAACGGAATCGAGCAGTTCGGGAACTGAAACGAAACGACGGTTTCGCAATGGAGGAAGTAATTACGGACCAACTTGGTTTCAGCATTTTGCCAATGGCCGTCAACCGGCCGTCAGCTTACCATGTTGCCGCCATCGTACGGGTAGCAATTAGTATTTGTCTAACTTGTTATTATCTTTCAATTCCTTGGTCAGTAGTGACTCTTTGTGAGGACGCTTTCTCCGCTGCTTATTTCGAGGGTGGCGGCTATTTTTTTTTTTTTCTTAAGAAAACAAGTAATTTAAATGTTCTTTCTCCTTTGGTCCGTGCCTGGCAACCTGGCTGTTGTTTGGGCACCTGAGCAGAGTGCGCTGTAGATGGTAAGAAGCAATCATAATGCTATACTTTTCGATGATCACTGAAAGCGTTCGATCCTATTGTCTTTAATGAAGATTAAAATATGCTGTATTGTTCGGGATGGTTTGCTACATCTGAAAATGACAAATTAATCGATTTCAAACAAATCGAAAATGATGGAAAACATTGTCTTATCGGTATAATACCCAATCAATGCGAGTAAATGCGCTAGATTGTTCAAATCTGATGAAGGTGATATTATTGTCAATACGTCCAGGCCGTTCTAAAGACGAAAAAAAGGGGATATTATTGTTTTCTTTCAACGTTCTTAATATATCTCAGAAGCAAACAGCCAAAAAGGAGATTATCATGTACAATTTTTGATAACTTATCTTCAAAAAATCAACATCAGATCAGTCTGATGCACAAAGCCAAACAGACTTCAAAAGAAAAAAAAACAAAAAACGGACAAAGAATTGCACAGGATTCTAGAAATAGTAACTAACAGTTCCAACAATCTCCATAACTTCATTAACTTCAAGAGTTTTTCATCATTTATCATGAAAACATCAGAAAATATAGAATATACCGTGTTAATTTTTACTTTTACTTGTCCGATAGTATTTCTTGCTCCTCAGGTGTCCCACAAGAGGGTGAGATTAACCTTTTCCTGTTTCTCTTGTTTGTCAATGATGTTTGTGATATTCTCTATGCTGTTGATGTTAAGAACTTTCTCCTTATCTATGCTTTCAATCTTCCCTTGGCTCTTTTTGTTTATGTTGTTCTTCTAACCTGCTATGTCTTCCTACAGATACATTTTCCATCATTAACCTTTTTTCGCTCTCACCACCCTTTTATTCATACTTATTCCATCCTGAATGTGCAGCTCGATCGTGTCAATTTTATTAAGGATCTCGGGATCCTTCTCGATGGTGATTTATCCTTAGCTCCACAGATCGACCACGTCATCAAAAGCGTAGGCATAACACTTGGGCTCTTGAAGAATCAAAGACACCACCTGCGAATTCAACGACCTTCGCTGTCTGAAGGTCCTTTTCTCTTGTTCGTTCCATCCTCGAATCTGGTGTTGTCATTTGGAGCCCGGCTAGCCAATATGATATCAATAGATAAGAACGAATTCAAAAATACTTCACGAGACTTATATTTCGCCGCCTTTTCCGGTGCCTTCTTACCCTTCTCGATGCCAATTACTTCGCTTGGACACCTTAGCTTCTCGGCGTAAAAAACCCCAAGCTTTCTTTGGAGCCAGCCTCCTCCTTGGGGGGATTGACTCTTCTGGCCTCCTGTCCCAGGTGTCTCCCAGATGTCATTCGCTGCACCCTGCACGGTCAGAACGATCCGTTGCTTGGTTGTTTCAGAAGCTTCAACGATGACTCCGGCTCTTTCGATTTTAATGTTTCGCTTGCTTCCTTTCATTATGCTCTCCTTTTTTCTTTTTATTCATTTTTCCTTTTTGTGTCTGCTCTGTCTTTTCTTCTGTTGTTATTTCTTTTACTAAATTTTCTATCTTTCTTTCACCTACTTTCTCTTCTTTCTCCTCTCTTTGATTTTTCTATTTTTTTCTTTGCTTCTTGTTCTGTTTTATTTTTCCTCTCATGGGATTTCTAACTTCATTGTTGTCAGTTTACTTTAAGTTCGTTTAGATATAAGTTATTAAATAAATTGATTAACCCTTGAGGCACACAATAAATTACAAATGAAATGTAATAAATATCTCTAGGTTCTAGAGGAAACTATTGAATATCCTGTTTGGCTAACCCTGCTCTAGATTATCTTAATCAGTAAAGTGAAATCTAATGTGATTCACGGTCAATAGTGATAATTACATAAAAAAACAAAAAAATTAAGAAAAGTTTGAAGTTGGTATCAGTAAACTTATTCTACTACAGGACGATTATGAAACATTCCTACTATAGTTCCTATAGGACTTCTATAGGACTGTTATACGACTGTTTGCTTTCTCATTCCCTTTCGAAATTAGAAACACATCTCATATTTCCTATCTTACAGGCATTGCAATTGTTTGTAGCAATAATCCCAATGCCAATCACTCATCCACCCATTTAAAAGCGAACCATTTTAAGCAGCTTTAAAGCTGCCATGAAAGCAACAGAGCTAATCAAACACTTCATAAACAGCAAAATGTGAATTGGACTCGCAAAATCAACTTCACACCCTTTCAAAACACAACCTTCATCCATTGAAGCATAAAAAATTAAATATTGCTACTGTTGCCGTATTGTCAAACCGATCTTATCACTTTTCACATTTATGACCGGTTATCACCAAAGTATCATTTATTATCACCACCAATCAAACGATTTCTGTGTACGTGTGTGTATTGGTGTGTGTGTGCCTGATCGCACAAAAATGATACGTATCGCTTTAATGTACGCAACCCTCAACCCTTAGCCACATCACAAAGTGCGTATCAAATAGGCTAGCTTTAAGGGCAATGGAATGGCAAACTGGGGTGGACAAAATTACCCCCTTATGAACACAAACACGACACACAGCGCCGGCAACAAATCACAACCCGATGGCACCTAATGCACGAATTGATGATATCATCGAATTCTTAACTATCTTGACCGGGATGTCCATCAAGCGCCAACATCATTTTCCCCGGGATTTCAAATAAAAACCAGTGCTCTTCGCCGCTTTTTCCCCGCGCACCGTAGTCCCCGCCGGTTGGTTGGGGATTTTTGTTCCACGCAGTGTTCCCGCAGCACTCGTTCCATTGTCATGCATCGGTGGATGACAAATTACTTCTCCGTTGATTTTTCGCCCGACGATTTATGACAACGTGCCGTTGACGGTCAGCCGGTGGGACATCGCCGGAGGACTGAATGTAAAATAATAAACCAATCCATCAGGAATGCGTGCGAAACAGCGGAACGGATAAGTGCAGACCGGAGCGGCAGAGCGGTTCGCCGGATTTATTTTTGGTCGGTGGTAATGTTTCCTTTTTTGTTGTGGGCCCTTCGTTCAATCGCTACCGTTGCGAGATCTTCAATATTAAGAAACGCAACCATGCGTTTTTCCTTTCGTATCGATGTGTGGGCGCTTTTGCTGGGGAATTATTGGGTGCGGCGAGAATATCAAACATGTTGGACAACGGAAAGGACGCACACCAAATCCCACTAACCAACTGAGGTAACATGTCCGCAGTAACAACATCATCATCATCATGCTCACCGCCATCACCACCACCGCCAATAGCGGACTCACGGTGAGGCTGATTCCCCAACAGTTGATGTCTTCTTTATGGCTTATACGAACACAAAACAGGCAGAATGGAGGAAAAATCCTACCAGGAAAAAAACCCCTCACGATACACACGAGAATCGGTCACTGATTTCCGGCGCTTCGAACATGAAACGGATGCTGGGCGGAGGTTGGGAAGAAAATCAACCATTCGGAGCCATCACTAGTGACACCGTTCCGGTTGCTGCCACCCACTACTGCCACCTGCCGGTCAACACTCCATCATCTCATCCACATAGAGAGAGAGAGAGAGAAAAAAACCCACCCCCTCCGACCCGGTCGAACGTGTATGACAGGGCAAGACGAATTGACTACTTCCCGAGGAGATGTGGATGAATTTTTTGATGGTTTCAATATATCACAGTGCCTGCAGCGCATCCCTCATCCCCGCCACTGCTGCCTCCGAGGGAGGTTTATATGCTGACCATTAATATTCCAGCGTTTTGGCGATGGCGCACCGACGCGTAACACCTCCGGCTGCGGGCTACTGGCGGGCTTCCGTTTTCCTAATTTCCTGGGCGCACAGCAGCATCGGTGCGACGGTGATCATTTGTATTGTGCGATGCGGAAACTTCGCTACATGTCCAGCAGTGTGCTGGACGGGGGAACGTGCACCACCCTCAACGCCGATCCCGAACCGTAAAAGCTATCGTTATGACAATATAAACTTCGCTCGCTTCGTGTGAGCAACCAATAAACGTGATGGCCCGGGTTTTGGGGGCTCCTGTCTGCCATGACCGGATTGACCGAACTCGTCGACATCCGGTTTGATCAATCGCCGTAGGATTGGCCACGGACAAAGCGCACCAAAGCGGGATTAGAGTTAAATAGTTGGGCGCGAAGATTGGCTGCCCGGGGATTGATAACAGCCCATTACGCGTGTTTGAAAGTTTGATGAGGGGTTCTATTGAGAGTGATGCGATCGTTCGAACTTGTTTTTAAAGTAATAAGGAAGGTAGGCTCACCTTTATAACGCTGCTGTTGTTTTGTGTGATATATTTGAAATAATGGACCGATTTTACGAAACTGACCAATGAAGCGTGTTCGGGCAGGAGAATATATATCGAGCGGGATTCAGATTAAATGAAGATTTATGAAAGTGTATTAAACATTGGTTTTATTTTATGGCTTGATAAATAAATACAATTATGGAGTGTTCTCTCAAGTAACTATCACACGTGTTCTTTGTGATGTCCTGTGTGCAAGTCCTTCTTTTTAAATAATTACATAATAATAAGGAATTTATAATGCAGTATAATAACATTACAAGACATAACAAGTTGATTTAAAGATAGATTTAATATGTATAGTTTGAAATTATCAAAAAATAAAGAAGCACGAATTTAATTGATGAAGTATGTAATACAATCACACACGAAAGAATCAAATTTACTGATATATCGACAACTTTGCATTAGTCTCACGATCTCAAACACTATAATAATAAAGAATAAAACTTCCGCATATCGCAAAATCAAATCTTCGGAATTATTACTCAATAAATATTTTATTAAGTGTTGCGAAAATGTGCGAAAATAACAATCAACATACAGTAGACAGCAAAGCAAATCAAACTTCGAAGCTAATTCTATTCGATGCTGAGTAAATATTAATTGATTACTTAAACCTCTTTTGATTAATTTTATATTATTTATTTTATTTCAAACAAAAGTGTGTGACCATACATTCGACTTAAACACTGACTTAACGCATATTACGTACATTTCATGTCACGTATAAATTTTTTTATAAAATTGAATTTCTAAATTGGGACACACAGGAGTTGAAATTAAAAAGGGCTGTAACATTCATTGAAGCTTCTCGTAAAGATTAGGACAGGATCATTGAATCTATACAAAAGGGTGATGCATCGTTTTCAGCTTGTTCATCGCTGCTTAAACGTATTATTGTCGTTTAGCTAAATAACTATTCTATTATGCAATTTATATGTCTAATTTTGATAACACTGTTATTTCTTCATTTTATTATAAATTGTAAATTTGTATCACATCAACCTCTTTAAATTTTATTATCATACCTACCTACTCAATGATACTCAGTACTCAATTTTCAAAGGGATGATTTATTAAAAACTCTAGAGAACTGAATGCTGGTTTAAAAACGATGGCTTTCGATAAAAGAAAAAGATGTATATTAAGTTATTTTAAGCCCTGTACAATGCATAAAGAAAAAGGCCTGACCAACGAATAATAATCTCATTTGCAATAAAGCAGTATGAAATGACGCTCAGAAGAAGAAAAAACAACACCATAGAAAGGGTCTTTATAATTTAATTTCACGCACGTGAAATGCTTTACTGCGCGGTAGAAATCATCAAACGAAACTTTAAGACAACTTTGATTGCCAATAAATCACCAGCAATGATCACCGAATGTAAGCACACAACAACAACTGCAAAAAAAACACCGGAGGGATAAACATAAATAATGCGCCACACAAAAACAGTTTACAAGAGTGCACACCGTTGTCAAACGGTTCTACTTGACCGATATCCCAAAAGTTACTCACCATTATCGCCCGTTTCGTCAACCGTTCTTTCGTTGCGGCAAGGGTTTCGACGTTGCTTTCTCCTGCCGCTCCCGAGCGGATGCGACGGTCGGCGCATAAAATATCACTATTACGTTTTTCATCTTCATTGATCCCTTTGATTATTGATTCATCATCATCATCACCGTCATCATCCCAGCGCTCGGGACACCGGGAGGTCATTACTCTTACAGTCTCGCTCATACCCTTTCTCTCAATACATGGCCACGGACGATCGGTCTAACGTGACCGAACGGTGCAATGGCTGCAGGGCCGTGCCCATTCGAACTCGTCCCGCATGGACGACAAATCCAGAGTTCGCACCCCCTCCCCCCCCCCCCCCCCCTCCTCCAACCCAGCGTCATGTTCCACTGGCAGTTTGGAAGATTTAGACATCCACGGCGGTATCTAAATTTGTCATTTTTATTGTCCACATTACGCTCGAATGGAGGGAAAAAAGAAACCCCCCAAACGGTCTGGACATTTGAACGCCATGCCACGCGCGAAACCAACCGACAGTCCGTCCTCACCGTTGTGCCAGCCGCCCGCCTGGAGAAACTGATGAGTCCGTTGAAAAGCGGCACAAAAGCGTGGCCACGAAGGGAAGTTTTTCGCTTAAGTAATTTTCTGCTGAAAGTGGAAAACTTTTCACTCGATTGCTTTCGGTGCTTACGGACCGTGGGGATGAGAGGAACTTTCAGAGCTTCTACTGCATTTCCATCCGATTAGAACCAGACCGTCGTATCCGGTAAGAAGGGCCTGGCCCGATGCGTTTCGTCAGCGCTGACCATCTTCCATGCACCAACACGGTTCAACTACTGCGGCTAGCGAATGCCGCGTTCGGTGGAAATAAAATGTGATAGATAATGATACGCCACGGATGATCGGATGAGACGCACAAGCAGCGGAAAGCAGATGGAAAATTGAGGTTGATAAGTAAGCACAATAGAGGGGCGCCAGTTCGATGAAGTTAACTTTTCACTGTGGACTGTGGTTCGTGGCCGAAAGGCAACTACCACCGACAAAGTGCAGCGGTTAATTCAAGGGTTGTGGCGATGCCATTTACCACTGATTGCACTGCATCAGCCGGAATGATCGCTGTCATTTGGTTAATGCACTCAAAGAACATCACCATCCCCCGCCAAGTGGGCGGTGAAACAAAACGGCAAAACAAAACCATTCGCCGAGAAATTGTACCGGCGGATTAATGGGAAACGATGCAAAAGCTTAAAATAAAAGCTCGCTGTGACTATCTCTGATTTAAAACATCTCTTCGTCTGCGGCACCATAGCGTGGAATGCAATTGTGTTCTTTTTCCCATTAATGGAAGCCTCGGGGGTTTTAACTCATCCAGATAATTGCATTGTTAAGTGAATGGAGCTCAGTTTTGTCGTGATGTGATTTGTGAACTCCATGGAACTTACAGGGAGTTGACCGGACGAATGTTTTATTTCCCGGTGATTGAAGGCATCCAACAGTCCTGACATCTCGCTGGAATTCTATCCACCCGGGCCCACCGGGATGAACTCCTTTGAATGTGAGCTGCTGTCAATTGCAGAAGCCATCAATCCGCGATTTCGGCGCGATCCATAGCTCATCCTCCCATAGCCAACAAATTGCCTTCCACTGGACGCCATCAACGCAAGAACTCACTCTACTGTTCCAAGTACTCCCCCAGGAATCCGGTGATGGATGCCCCATTGATGACGTTGTCGCTTGATTTAAGCGCTCCAAAACAACCCACTTTGATCGAGCCTCGGGTTTCGGGTTGACACCGGGGCCACCGGGGTTGTAGCAGCTGGAGACGGCAAGTAATAAGTCACCGCAGGTTGCAACAAGCAACCGTTTGACGTGGCTTTTCCGTCGGCAACTGTCACAACCCCGAAACGGCTCGTTATCACGGTGCGCAAGATAAAACGAAGCTCAGGAACCCTTGCGACAGTCACCCCGAAAGCCACTAATTAATAAGCGATGCATTTTCCCGACTCATAAGCTGTCCGTTTTTGGACGGGGGCACTATATATCTTTCAATTCGGAGCTTGTCGCCAGATGGTTTGGCTTGGTGGATGGTTCGTACAAACACACCGTACCGGCTATCGGGCGACTGTACCGGGGATGGATGCGCTACGGAGAACTCAAAACCACGACTACCACGACGGCCCTGACTGGGCAAATGTTGTATTCTTGCAAGATGAGCACGATGGTAATGGCAGGGCAGGATCCCTACGATGCCTACGCCCCAACGTAAGCTTCGATCGGATGGTTTTATCTGTCAGCTATTCGAACGTCTGCAGAAGTGGACAGCGTACGTAGCCCCGTTGGCCCTCACCCGCCAAAAGTGTCCGAATCGAACTATCGGCAAGATACGGCAAGTCCTGTTTCATTGACTGGCAAGAAATGCTTCGAACGCCCCGGAAAGCAAACGATAAATGTCTCCGGTTTTTGGGTTTCGCCAGTCGCTGGACGCTGGCCAGATTGTGGCCCCTGGCTCGTACTCGTACTCGTCCGAACGGTCCGTTGACGGTGCCCAGATTTTTGCTGATACAATCAATTAATTGCTGCAAAATGGTCTGGTGGCTTTCCAGGCTACCCACCCTCCGGATCGAAATCCTCGCCCAGCACGCTCGTCCAAAATATGCTGGGCCCGGTGTACACCCGGTGACATGGCGTCACTGTCGGTGAAATGAAATGATCCGCAAAATGCAAAGTTAATCCGTACCGGATTTGGCACGTTACATTCTGACTGTCTGTCTGTACTTTTCGGAACACGCTGGTGTACTGGTGTGCTACAGCAAAACCGCACGAACCGACGCTTCCGGATGTCATTGTCGGTGCTGCTGTCGAATGGGAAAATCAGACACTACCCGTCGAATGGGAGGCCGCTTATCTGCTGGCCGAGGCAAAGGGATAAGCGATACCGGACCACATTGCTTTATCTATACGGACAGCAAGGTTTTCGTACGAATTATACATCGCAGTGCCAAGCTGCTCGCTGGAACACGATGGACAATGGATTAATTTCTTTAGGTAGATCCATGCCTGAAGGTAACTGTATGATGCCAGTAACAGTTCTGCTAAATGTGATAATGCGGCATCGAATGTTCATCCTGCAGAGAAGAATTAAGATATTGTTAACAAATAAGACAAATCTAAGCTTGTTGCAGTTGGTAATTTTATTGCTACCAGTTCTGCCGTCTGAGAGACCGAAGTCCCTGTCAAGTACGTCACTAGAGAACTGTGCAATTTTTTAATAAATAAATGACTATCAAAAAGTATCGTTTTTATAAAAGTTTTCACAATTTTCTTCTACTTCCATTTAAGCATTTTAATTGTCGTTCAACGTGTTGACAGTTCTAATGAAATTTATTCTTCTTTGCTCAATTTTTTTTTCTCTTGTCATGCTATTCGTTATTATCCACCATTGGCTTATTCTGCTTTAAGTTTCTTTCTTTTTTCATTTGTTTTGATATAATTTCAGTGCATTTTTTTCATTTTCTTTTAAGTTTTTTACCATTACTTTAATACATTAATTTCATACATTGTGTAATTTTTTTTTTTGTTCCTTCTTTCTTCCAATTTTGTTAACAACGTAATTTTTCGTCTTTAGTTTCCTATTAATTTTATCATGTATATTTGACTGTTTTGCTAAGTTAGAGTCATTATTGTTTTCCTTTCATGTAATGTTTTTCCTATCTTTAATTTATTTTTAAAGAAGTATTAAAGTTTTTATTATTTTCAAATGGTACTTATTTTGACATATTTGAAGTTTCTTTATATGAGTTTTGGCACAATTCATCCAAACTGGGGAAGCATACGTTAATATAGGTCTTATTAAGCAGTGTAGAGCATAAGCTTGTTTTTTAAATTTATTCTTCTTTGCTCAATTGTTTTTTTTCTCTTGTCATGCTATTCGTTATTATCCACCATTGGCTTATTCTGCTTTAAGTTTCTTTCTTTTTTCATTTGTTTTGATATAATTTCAGTGCATTTTTTTCATTTTCTTTTAAGTTTTTTACCATTACTTTAATACATTAATTTCATACATTGTGTAATTTTTTTTTGTTCCTTCTTTCTTCCATTTTTGTTAACAACGTAATTTTTCGTCTTTAGTTTCCTATTCATTTTATCATGTATATTTGACTGTTTTGCTAAGTTAGAGTCATTATTGTTTTCCTTTCATGTAATGTTTTTCCTATCTTTAATTTATTTTTAAAGTAGTATTAAAGTTTTTATTATTTTCAAATGGTACTTATTTTGACATATTTGAAGTTTCTTTATATGAGTTTTGGCACAATTCATCCAAACTGGGGAAGCATACGTTAATATAGGTCTTATCAAAGCAGTGTAGGGCATAAGCTTGTTTTTTAAATCCAATTTAGATTTCCTATTTATGCAACAATAAATGGATCGGAAAATTGTTTCACATTTGATAATTTTGTTCTCTATGAAAGCACCTCCATATGATTACATGAGTTTTATTGATGGATTTTTCTAGTTCAAAGGCTGATAAGGCGCTGCATAAAGGAAGGGAATTTGTGAAACATAGCGACTGCCTTTCTAGTCAAACTAATTTAATTAAATTCAAAGATTCGTTCTCAACAATTCACAGCAATAGAACGTTTACTATTAAAAACAATTACAACATTTTCCCCATACTAGCCTGCTTGGTTTTTTTTTCTCAAGCGCATATTTCTATCTCATCCTTCTGCACCGCGTCTATCAAAGGGAAGCTCAACATTTGCAGCAAACGCATGGAGCTACAATAATAGGCAAAACATTCATAAGCTTTGTACGCTTGATTTGATGCAATCCTTTCCATTGGAAGCAGGGGCAATGAAAATTCCTGTGAAGAACTAATCACAATAAAATGCGCAACAGTATTCTACGGAAAATTTCTCATTTTGCCAGGAAAAATTGCATCGTATTGAAGTGACTCCGTTTCCAAGAATCTCGTTCATTTTCAATCTGCTATGCTACGGTGAGCTTTCTTTGCCCGTCCGTAAACCATTATCTTGGCGAGCTAGAGAATGCACGTCATACAAAAACCATGCACATTTTGCAATGGGACGACACCGTGACAGTGAGTTCATATTTCATTACGAAAAATATTGTCCAGCAATTTATCCGCAGGCAAACGTTACGCAGGAACAGAAGGGAGGACCCGGTTAGCAACAGCGAGTCGACAACTTTTGCCGTTTTATCTCGTATTCCATCCTTTTTTTTTTTTTTTGGAAGGGTAGATGGCAGGGTACATCCTCGACAGCTTCGTGCCGAAATCGTGCCACCGGCAGCACCTTCAAAAAGATGCTCACAATGCGAATGCATGCGAGGGGATAACCATCAACCGGTACGCCGTAGAAACGTGATCTTTTTTCGACAAATAACTGTGGCAGTTATCCACCGTTTGGCCACCGGTGTGTTTGGGGCGTCCGTGCATCCATGGCAGAAGTGCTGATCGTGCACCGACAAGACGATTATGCAGTTGGCAATATTATCTCCCCCCATGAAATCGTGCCCATGCTGGCTGCTCGGTTCCCGCTGCGGGTGGGCAAAACACTCTACCATGCACGCTCATCACACACTAATTGACAGCCGGTGAGTGTCGTTCATTAGTGCGAAAAACTTGCCGTTGAATGCTGATGTCGCTTTGGGAAATAAAGCGTAATACGACACTGCACTGTCAACGATGGTAAACTTCGCCCCAAAATACTCCAAGGACGCTAAGGATGCGCTCCGGCATGCAGGTTTCCCATTTTATGACGCAAATCTTTACCCGAAAACAACCATTATCGTTTTGGTTTGGTTTTGTTTTCTTCTCCTATCAATATTACCCATTAAAATTCAGACTAACTGGCTGTTATGAATTTGAACTTCTCCGGGTCTCGCCTCCAGCCGCTAGGGTTAAGGACTATTAATTATTCTTCCACGAGTACATCCATATTATTTTATTGCACTCCAGAGAAGCAACTTCATGGATAGAAGAACCAACAAACAAAAAAACCGCACACACACACACATTCATGCCGCCGAAAACTAATTCCAACAATGGACCGGTTATCGGAAAAGTCGAATGTTTTCACTACACTCGAAAATCCGTACCGTCATTTGCATGAAATTGAAACCGTTTGCAGAAAACCGGATCGTTGTACCGGGGACATGGCGGGTGGGGAGGGGGGCAGTGTAACGAACGCTTACTTAATGCTTAAGATTACGAACCTTTCGCCATTATCCACTCGATTCCTTTCTATTGACCCTTTTTTTTCGCACGGTGCGTTATGCTAATCGGGGATCCTTCCCTGGCAGCATGTTAACATCTCCTTTGGGGGTTTCGGCAAAGTGGGCCGCTAGCAAACCGTTTGCTGTTGGTTGGGCAATTTTGCGAACGTTTAACGAAATTATTTGACTGTAAGACAGTGTCTCTCATTAATTTGCGATAAATAAATGGCTGATAAATAAATATACATCGATAAGTAGACAGTAGAATAACTCATGTGTTGGGCAGGAAAATTGTTTCATGAATTTTTTCCGTATTAAATTATATAAATTATTGATTTATTTTCAATTGATTATTTAATTTTAACAATACTTCAAAGTGTTCACTTCAAGTGTTAAGCACTGTTTAAAATCGTTATACACAGTGAGGCTCGAACAATAGATCATCTTCGCAATCAGATTTTCTCAAATCCTATGTTTGATAAGACTTCACTGAGCGATCTTTCGATCACATCTGTTATTGCAAATCAATACTTCGGGACATTGCTGGAAGAAAGATATCGATAGTCATCATCAAATATACACGGATGGATCAGTCTTCATTATAAGTGCTGGATGCGGATGTGTTTCGGCAAATTCAATCGTTTCGATGCCCAATCAAGATCCCGAACCATAGCAGCATTTTCTCGGCTGAAGCGATCGCAATGAAATTAGCAGCAGTAGAAGCAACAATTTCCACCAAACCTAACGTTAATTTTATCGATAGCGCTAGTGTCTTGGCCGCCCTAGGAGGTGGCAAATCATAGAATCCGTACATTCAAATCCTGTTCCTACTGTGGGGAAATCTTAACAATCAGACATATCCTGCGGCGGATCAAACGGTAGGCGGTCGCCTAGGGCCTCGCCGTGTTGGGGGCCCTACACAATTTGTGCCTATTGTGCGACTTTTGGAAATTTAGCAGCAGAGTTAATTTATAGCACAAAATCTAATTAAAAAGGTAGAATATTGATCGAAAATAGCCTTAGATTTTATATATCCTTGGTTAGATAATTTGTTTTTATTTGATAAGCTATATCGGCCCGGTTGCACGGCTACGCAAGAGAAGTATGCAATGTATTCAAACTCCTTTTTCTTTATCGGCACGACATCTTTAGGATGTTGAAGTCTATCATTTCTGGCTTTTTTACTTTATTTATCCGTAGGATAGTCAGTGCTGCGTACGGAGGTTTGGTGGTCCAAATGATTTTTTTCCGTGGTCCTTTCTTGTACAAACCGACTGCGCTAGCAATACACCATCTGGCCGCCCCGTGAGCCCCTTTTACTTCAACTTATTTATGTATTCTATTTCTTGAACGGGATTTTTGACCTCAAGATATTCATATTTTTTCATCTGTTCGTAAATGATCCTACCGTTAGTTGCTAGAATAGAAACCATGCTTGTTTTCACTTCCGCAATATTTGCAAGCTATTGCCATTGCGATACTCGTGGTGTGGTATTGTTTTCTCTCCCCGATTGAACCGTGAAAATGTCCAGCCTACGTGTTTCGAAACAGTATTGTGGTGGAGTGTTGTGTTTAGTATTTCGATTGTCACAATTTCTGCAAGTTTGCAAGCCGGTAATGATGTTATAATCGACACAATCTGTCAGTGTACTACGACATAGTCATAGAATATGAATATAATCATATTGCAATCATTCGAACTCTTTTTTCCGTTTGATATTTCATACCTCATGGTTCTTGGAATACCATTTCTGTCTTTCTTGATTATTACTTAATCCAAGCTGGATTGTAGGTTCAGCTTATGTCCACCAAACTGTCCAAACACTTCATCATATCCCCTTGTAGAATACTGTTCAAACTACATTGTTGTAATCTCGGTAACATTTGCATCGTTGTTAGAATGGAATTGTTCTAAAATTTCCAATTCTAAATCCATACGGTTGAAGATCATCACCGCGAAATCGTTGATCTAAATTACAAAAAAAAAACACGAAAAAAGATATTTGAAGAAATCAAGCATGCATTGATATATAAACAATGTTTTCAGTGAAGAACCTATCATACTAGTCTTGCGAAAACATTGTCGTGCGTGCTGAAAGCGGTTTGTTTGAGAAAAATTAGTGAGTGCTTTGTGGTGTTGTAAACCTATAATTTGCTACTGACTATCAAATTGTGCCTGAGGAGCACATAGTATGTTTCATACTGATGTAAATGTGCAAGTGTAAATGTGACGAAATGATCGCAAGTGTCTTCACAATGAGCGAAGAGATCGGCCCAGAAATTCTTGGATTTTTTGACGCACGTACAACCGACCTAAAATTGGAGCATCAAATTTAATACGCGAAAATCAAGCGAACGATCGAAATTCACATTAATATGTGCAGGGCCACGAGAGTTGACAAATTTGTCCAATGACCAAATAAACTGGGCAACTGTGAAAACCACCATACCGTTGCCGCGCACACTATTGTTTTCAGATGTCCGATACCAGGAGAGCATGTTTTTCCAGAGGTGACATCTGCAGCTTGGGACAAATTTGCCCATCACAATTGCTATTGCATACTATCAAACCCGTGAGAACGATCGCTAATAAGTAATATCAATAAAACGGAAAGCATCCTCCATCTCGCTCAAACTTTCCGTCGGTTGGTACGAAATTCCATACAAAACCAGCTGTTTTCCGATTTCCGATACCAGGAAAGCATCCACGGAAGAGGTAGCACCTTGTACAGCAATTTTGGTCGAAAAGCGCCGAAAGGTATGCAATATTTAAACACTAACTTTCTCGTTGATCGACTGAAATTATGCAGCAATTTTGCTCGAAAACCGCCGAAAGGTATGCAATGTTTAAACACTAACTTTCCCGTTGGTCGTGAAAAATTTCTTCGAAAACTACCAGTTTTTGAATGTATTGTACCAGGAGAGCATCCACGGAAGAGGTAGCTCCTGGTACTGCGCCGTAAGGTATGCAATGTTTATACACTAACTTTGCTATCAACTTTCCGCCGGAAGGTATGCAATGTTTATACACTAACTTTTCATACAAACCAGCTGTTTTCAGATTTCCGATACCAGGAGAGCATGTTGTTCAAGAGGTAACATCTTCCATCCCCCTCCCTCCCCTTCTTCCGCCCTCCCTTCCCCCTCCACCCTTCCTCCAACCACGCTATCATTTCCACCCCTCCCCCTTCATCTAAAAAAATGGCGACCAAGATGGCAGCCAAGATGGCGGCCAAGATGGCCGCAAAGATGGCGGACAAGATGGCGGACAAGATGGCGGTCAAGATGGCGGACAAGATGGCGGACAAGATGGCGGACAAGATGGCGGACAAGATGGTGGCCAAGATGGCGGCCAAGATGGCGGCCAAGATGGCGGACAAGATGGCGGACAAGATGGCGGCCAAGATGGCGGACAAGATGGCGGACAAGATGGCGGACAAGATGGCGGACAAGATGGCGGACAAGATGGCGGACAAGATGGCGGACAAGATGGCGGCCAAGATGGCGGACAAGATGGCGGACAAGATGGCGGACAAGATGGTGGACAAAATGGCGGACAAGATGGCGGACAAGATGGTGGCCAAGATGGCGGCCAAGATGGCGGCCAAGATGGCGGACAAGATGGCGGCCAAGATGGCGGACAAGATGGCAGACACAAGATGGCGGACTCAAAATGGCGGACAAGATGGTGGACAAGATGGTGGCCAAGATGGCGGACAAAATGGCGGACAAGTTGGCGGACAAGTTGGCGGACAAGATGGCGGAAAAGATGGCGGCCAAGATGGCGGACAAGATGGCGGCCAAGATGGCGGACACAAGATGGCGGACAAGATGGCGGACAAGATGGCGGACAAGATGGCGGCCAAGATGGCGGAAAAGATGGCGGACAAGATGGCGGACAAGATGGCGGCCAAGATGGCGGACACAAGATGGCGGCCAAGATGGCGGCCAAGATGGCGGACAAGTTGGCGGACAAGATGGCGGACAAGATGGCGGACAAGATGGCGGAAAAGATGGCGGACAAGATGGCGGACAAGATGGCGGCCAAGATGGCGGACACAAGATGGCGGCCAAGATGGCGGACAAGATGGCGGCCAAGATGGCGGACAAGATGGCGGACAAGATGGCGGCCAAGATGGCGGACAAGTTGGCGGGCAAGATGGCGGACAAGATGGCGGAAAAGATGGCGGACAAGATGGCGGACAAGATGGCGGCCAAGATGGCGGACACAAGATGGCGGCCAAGATGGCGGACAAGATGGCGGCCAAGATGGCGGACAAGATGGCGGACAAGATGGCGGCCAAGATGGCGGACAAGATGGCGGCCAAGATGGCGGACAAGATGGCGGCCAAGATGGTGGACAAGATGGCGGAAAAGATGGCGGACAAGATGGCGGCCAAGATGGCGGACAAGATGGCGGACAAGATGGTGGACACAAGATGGTGGACAAGATGGCGGACAAGATGGCGGACAAGATGGCGGACACAAGATGGCGGACAAGATGGCGGAGCAGATGGCGGACAACATGGCGGACAAGATGGCGGACAAGATGGCGGACAAGATGGCGGACAAGATGGCGGACAAGATGGCGGACACAAGATGGCGGACAAGATGGTGGACAAGATGGCGGACACAAGATGGCGGACAAGATGGCGGCCAAGATAGCGGACAAGATGGCGGCCAAGATGGCGGACAAGATGGCGCACAAGATGGTGGACACAAGATGGTGGACAAGATGGCGGACAAGATGGCGGCCAAGATGGCGGACACAAGATGGCGGCCAAGATGGCGGACAAGATGGCGGCCAAGATGGCGGACAAGATGGCGGACAAGATGGCGGACAAGATGGCGGCCAAGATGGTGGACAAGATGGCGGAAAAGATGGCGGACAAGATGGCGGCCAAGATGGCGGACAAGATGGCGGACAAGATGGTGGACACAAGATGGTGGACAAGATGGCGGACAAGATGGCGGACAAGATGGCGGACACAAGATGGCGGACAAGATGGCGGAGCAGATGGCGGACAACATGGCGGACAAGATGGCGGACAAGATGGCGGACAAGATGGCGGACAAGATGGCGGACAAGATGGCGGACACAAGATGGCGGACAAGATGGCGGACAAGATGGCGGCCAAGATGGCGGCCAAGATGGCGGCCAAGATGGCGGCCAAGATGGTGGACAAGATGGCGGACACAAGATGGCGGACAAGATGGCGGCCAAGATGGCGGACACAAGATGGCGGACAAGATGGCAGCCAAGATGGCGGCCAAGATGGCGGACAAGATGGCGGCCAAGATGGCGGTCAAGATGGCGGTCAAGATGGCGGACAAGATGGTGGACAAGATGGCGGACACAAGATGGCGGACAAGATGGCGGCCAAGATAGCGGACAAGATGGCGGCCAAGATGGCGGACAAGATGGCGGACAAGATGGCGGACAAGATGGCGGACAAGATGGCGGACATGATCGCGGACAAGATGGCGGACAAGATGGCGGACAAGATGGCGGACAAGATGGCAGACAAAATGGCGGACAAGATGGCGGACAAGATGGTGGACAAGATGGCGGACAAGATGGTGGACAAGATGGCGGAACAAGATGGTGGACAAGATGGCGGACACAAGATGGCGGACAAGATGGCGGACACAAGATGGCGGACAAGATGGCGGCCAAGATGGCAGACACAAGATGGCGGCCAAGATGGCAGACACAAGATGGCGGACAAGATGGCAGCCAAGATGGCGGCCAAGATGGCGGACAAGATGGCGGCCAAGATGGCGGTCAAGATGGCGGACACAAGATGGCGGACAAGATGGCGGACAAGATGGCGGACAAGATGGCGGCCAAGATGGCGGTCAAGATGGCGGGCAAGATTGCGGACAAGATGGCGGACACAAGATGGCGGCCAAGATGGCGGACAAGATGGCGGACAAGATGGCGGACACAAGATGGCGGACAAGATGGCGGACAAGATGGCGGACATGATGGCGGACAAGATGGCGGACAAGATGGCGGACAAGATGGCGGACAAGATGGCAGACAAGATGGCGGACAAGATGGCGGACAAGATGGCGGACAAGATGGCGGACAAGATGGCGGACAAGATGGCGGACACAAGATGGTGGACAAGATGGTGGACAAAATGGCGGACAAGATGGCGGACAAGATGGCGGACAAGATGGCGGACAAGATGGCGGACACAAGATGGCGGACAAGATGGCGGACACAAGATGGCGGACAAGATGACGGACAAGATGGCGGACAAGATGGCGGCCAAGATGGCGGACAAGATGGTGGACAAGATGGCGGACAAGATGGCGGACAAGATGGCGGCCAAGATGGCGGACAAAATGGCGGCCAAGATGGCGGACAAAATGGCGGCCAAGATGGCGGACAAGATGGCAGCCAAGATGGCGGACACAAGATGGCGGACAAGATGGCGGACAAGATGGCGGACAAGATAGCGGACAAGATGGCGGACAAGATGGCGGACAAGATGGCGGCCAAGATGGCGGACAAGATGGCGGACAACATGGCGGCCAAGATGGCGGACAAGATGGCGGCCAAGATGGCGGACACAAGATGGCGGCCAAGATGGCGGACACAAGATGGCGGACAAAATGGCGGACAAGATGGCGGACAAGATGGCGAACAAGATGGCGGACAAGATGGCGGGCACAAGATGGCGGACAAGATGGCGGACAAGATGGCGGCCAAGATGGCGAACAAGATGGCGGACACAAGATGGCGGACAAGATGGCGGACCAAGATGGCGGACAAGATGGCGGCCAAGATTGCGGACACAAGATGGCGGACAAAAGATGGCGGACAAAATGGCGGACAAGATGGCGGACAAGATGGCGGACAAGATGGCGGACACAAGATGGCGGACAAGTTGGCGGACACAAGATGGCGGACAAGATGGCGGACAAGATGGCGGACACAAGATGGCGGACAAGATGGCGGACACAAGATGGCGGACAAGATGGTGGACAAAATGGCGGACAAGATGGCGGACAAGATGGCGGACAAGATGGCGGACAAGATGGCGGACACAAGATGGCGGACAAGATGGCGGACAAGATGGCGGACAAGATGGCGGACAAGATGGTGGACAAGATGGCGGACAAGATGGCGGACAAAATGGCGGACAAGATGGCGGACAAGATGGCGGACACAAGATGGCGGACAAGATGGCGGACACAAGATGGCGGACAAGATGACGGACAAGATGGCGGACAAGATGGCGGACAAGATGGCGGACAAGATGGCGGACAAGATGGCGGACACAATATGGCGGACAAGATGGCGGACAAGATGGCGGACAAGATGGCGGACAAGATGGCGGACAAGATGGCGGACAAGATGGCGGACACAAGATGGCGGACAAGATGGCGGACACAAGATGGCGGACACAAGATGGCGGACATGATGGCGGACACAAGATGGCGGACAAGATGGCG
Organism: Anopheles moucheti; assembly: GCF_943734755.1. Lineage (NCBI taxonomy): Eukaryota > Metazoa > Arthropoda > Insecta > Diptera > Culicidae > Anopheles > Anopheles moucheti. The sequence continues at coordinate 85,602,519 of NC_069140.1, read as the reverse complement.
GACAAGATGGCGGACAAGATGGCGGACAAGATGGCGGACAAGATGGCGGTCAAGATGGCGGCCAAGATGGCGGTCAAGATGGCGGACACAAGATGGCGGACAAGATGGCGGACAAGATGGCGGCCAAGATGGCGGACAAGATGGCGGACAAGATGGCGGCCAAGATGGCGGACAAGATGGCGGACAAGATGGCGGCCAAGATGGCGGCCAAGATGGCGGACAAGATGGCGGCCAAGATGGCGGTCAAGATGGCGGACCAGATGGTGGACAAGATTGCGGACACAAGATGGCGGACAAGATGGCGGACAAGATAGCGGACAAGATGGCGGCCAAGATGGCGGCCAAGATGGCGGCCAAGATGGCGGCCAAGATGGCGGACAAGATGGCGGACACAAGATGGCGGCCACGATGGCGGACAAGATGGCGGCCAAGATGGCGGACAAGATGGCGGACAAGATGGCGGACAAGATGGCGGACACAAGATGGCGGACAAGATGGCGGACAAAATGGTGGACAAGATGGCGGACAAGATGGCGGACACAAGATGGCGGACAAGATGGCGAGCAAGATGACAGACAAGATGGCGGCCAAGATGGGGGCCAAGATGGCGGACACAAGATGGCGGACTAGATGGAGAACAAGATGGCGGACACAAGATGGCGGACAAGATGGCGGACAAGATGGCGGACAAGATGGCGGACAAGATGGCGGACAAGATGGCGGACAAGATGGCGGACACAAGATGGCGGACAAGATGGCGGACAAGATGGCGGACACAAGATGGCGGACAAGATGGCGGACAAGATGGCGGACAAGATGGCGGACAAGATGGTGGACACAAGATGGCGGACAAGATGGCGGACAAGATGGCGGACAAGATGGCGGACAAGATGGCGGACAAGATGGCGGACAAGATAGCGGACAAGATGGCGGACAAGATGGCGGACAAGATGGCGGCCAAGATGGCGGACAAGATGGCGGACAAGATGGTGGACACAAGATGGCGGACAAGATGGCGGACACAAGATGGCGGACACAAGATGGCGGACAAGATGGCGGACACAAGATGGCGGACACAAGATGGCGGACAAGATGGCGGACACAAGATGGCGGACACAAGATGGCGGACAAGATGGCGGACAAGATGGCGGACACAAGATGGCGGACAAGATGGCGGACAAGATGGCGGACAAGATGGCGGACAAGATGGTGGACACAAGATGGCGGACAAGATGGCGGACAAGATGGCGGACAAGATGGCGGACAAGATGGCGGACACAAGATGGCGGACACAAGATGGCGGACAAGATGGCGGACAAGATGGCGGACACAAGATGGCGGACAAGATGGCGGACAAGATGGCGGACAAGATGGCGGACAAGATGGTGGACACAAGATGGCGGACAAGATGGCGGACAAGATGGCGGACAAGATGGCGGACAAGATGGCGGACAAGATGGCGGACAAGATGGCGGACACAAGATGGCGGACAAGATGGCGGACAAGATGGCGGACACAAGATGGCGGACAAGATGGCGGACAAGATGGCGGACACAAGATGGCGGACACAAGATGGCGGACACAAGATGGCGGACAAGATGGCGGACACAAGATGGCGGACACAAGATGGCGGACAAGATGGCGGACACAAGATGGCGGACACAAGATGGCGGACAAGATGGCGGACAAGATGGCGGACACAAGATGGCGGACAAGATGGCGGACAAGATGGCGGACAAGATGGCGGACAAGATGGCGGACACAAGATGGCGGACAAGATGGCGGACAAGATGGCGGACAAGATGGCGGACACAAGATGGCGGACAAGATGGCGGACAAGATGGCGGACAAGATGGCGGACAAGATGGTGGACACAAGATGGCGGACAAGATGGCGGACAAGATGGCGGACAAGATGGCGGACAAGATGGCGGACAAGATGGCGGACAAGATAGCGGACAAGATGGCGGACAAGATGGCGGACAAGATGGCGGACAAGATGGCGGACACAAAATGGCGGACAAGATGGCGGACAAGATGGCGGACAAGATAGCGGACAAGATGGCGGACAAGATGGCGGACAAGATGGCGGCCAAGATGGCGGACAAGATGGCGGACAACATGGCGGCCAAGATGGCGGACAAGATGGCGGCCAAGATGGCGGACACAAGATGGCGGCCAAGATGGCGGACAAGATGGCGGACAAGATGGCGGACAAGATGGCCTGCAAGATGGCGGACAAGAAGGCGGACAAGATGGCGGCCAAGATGGCGGACACAAAATGGCGGACAAGATGGCGGCCAAGATAGCGGACAAGATGGCGGACAAGATGGCGGACAAGATGGCGGACAAGATGGCGGCCAAGATGGCGGACAAAATGGCGGGCAAGATGGTGGACAAGATGGCGGCCAAGATGGCGGACAAGATGGCGAGAAAGATGGCGGACAAGATGGCGGACAAGATGGCGGACAAGATGGCGGACAAGATGGCGGACACAAGATGGTGGACAAGATGGCGGACAAGATGGCGGACAAGATGGCGGACACAAAATGACGGACAAGATGGCGGACCAGGATGGCGGACAAGATGGTGTCCCAGATGGCGGACAAGATGGCGGACAAGATGGCGGACAAAATGGCCGTCAAGATGGCGGACAAGATGGCCGAAAAGATGGCGCACAAGATGGTGGATGATTGAGGGGTGGTAGCTTGTGGGAGGTGAGTGGAGACCCGTGGATGGTGGGTGGTGACCTGTAGGAGGTAAGTGGTGTCCCATGGGAGGTAAGTGGTGACACGTGGGTGGTGGGAGGTGTCACGTGGGGGGTGGGGTCACGTGGAGGGTGGTGACACGAGGGGTAGGTGACACAAGGGGGAGGTGACACGAGGGGGGGAGATGACGGCTAATCGACGGCCAATCGACGGCTAATCGACGGCTGAAAGGCATGGAATTGGCATGGAATTGCATAAGAAGTTGCGCGCCATCTTCCGCCATCCTGCCATTTTCCTCTGCATTCGGCTCCATCTGGGGATCAGTCTCATTGATGACGGCACCACTATCTGTGTTTGTCCCCGAGGTCGATGGTCTCGGCTGTCTTCTTCGGCGACGTATCTTAAACATAACATGAGTCCAACCGGCTCCACCCCGTGGAAACAGGATCGGGTACTGTAGTGGACGCATCATCTGGTTGGTCTCATACACTGACCTTAAGGATCCTCCAGTACGATGTTGCAGCACAATCTCCCGTGTATATTCCGTGCTACCGGTGATATCGTCACAAACACACATGACCCACCTTACCTGCAGTCGGTGTGTTGTTCCGGCACTGGTCAATACCTGGTTTACGTGAAAGGAGGCAAAGGCGCAGCTCATCGCGAACAGTTCATGCGTTCATACGTATGACTGAACATCCATGTTAGTGGATTGCGTATGATAAATACCCAGGATACAGGATAGACAATAGCGATTAAGTTCACCACCAAATGCTGGAGCTTGAGTGTTTGGTTAAGTTAAGTTAAGATCGAAGAAGTATACCTGAGTGTTGCATGGCAAATATCCCGGAAGCACAGCAAGCGAACCAATTCGATGGCAAAGTGTTCCTTGGATGCTGTAGTTGTAAATTCCACCACGTGCTGCTTCTCGAAATTATCGCACGTATGATTGTAGCTCCATTTTGAAGAGTTCAGTGGTAACAGGAGTTGGTGGTGATATAGCAGGTTCCGATATTGTATTCGAAGATGGTGATGGCCCTGGCGGACCATTTGTAGAAGATGATTAGGGGCGGCCCAGCGGCGGATCAAACGGTAGGCGGAGTAGGCCCCTTCTTACTGCGCTTTTCGCCTTGTCTCATTTCAAGTCCCCTCAATGTTTCCCTTCCCTCCTGTATCGTTTTTAAAATTAGAGGCCCCAACTATATTTCCGCCCTGGGCCTCCAAGGAGATTGATCCTCCACTGGACATATCCTTGCTGACTGCACAGGATATGTCAAAGAAAGAGAGGAAAAATAATATAGAGAATAATGTAGAGAGCATTTTAACTAACAACGATAAAAATGAAAGCCATATTTTGAATTTTCTCATGGACATTGAAATGAGGAATAAATTGTTATGAACTAGGGAAACTGGGGAAACTAAGGGAATAAATATGAAGCAAAGAGGTGTCAGCCGATAAGCCGATAAGCCTTTATAAAACGAATAAAAAAAAGTCAGCGATCTGAGTGACACTGGAGGTGGAAGGGATACTGGACATTGGAACAATTTTTAAACAAAAACCTTTCACCTAACAAAGTCCATCTTGTCCACTTCCTCATTGTGTAGATAGCTTCAACCTCCTGTAAGAACGAAGAGATAGCGCAGCGTTCGATCTTCCTCTTTAGGTTCTGGTGCACTTTACGGTATCGTCCGATATCGGGACTCTGGCCCAAAATTTCAGTGTGTCACTTAGATCTTTCTCCGGATCGGAAAATATGTTATAGATACTAATTCCGCTATATCCTATCAATACGTGGTATCTTGCCGCGGCCTATGACGGCCTTCCAGTTGCTGTATTCTTCGAATATCACTTAACTGATATTTTAGTAACCATACTAAGTAAGCAGATAACGTTGTAAAATTCAGGCTGTGTATGAAAAGATAGTTACAAAACACAGAACAATGCTGAGTTCTCTACTAGCGTGACAGGTTCTTCCTTTTTTAAAATCCGTTTTCCGCTCGTATTACTCACTTACGCGTTTGTTAGTTACTCTTTGGGCAGTAATTTAAAAATTTGTCGGAACATTGCACTGAAATTTTAGCAAGATATTTCCATGATCTAGAACCGAAGACCTTAGCACTCGGAGTATTTTGTTACCTTCAAATCTCTATCCAATAAATACTGGGTACTTTATACACATACTACAAATTACATTTTTATATACCGAAGAAAATTAACTTCTTTAAAACCTAATTTTCGAAACTAAATTTCGATACACATTTTACTAAATTGAGTGATAAGACTATGTTAAAAGACTGAAAAATCTTATTGTTGAAATTGAACAAAAAATATCATTCATACTTATTCCTGCACTCAGCATACCAAATCAGCACACTAGTAATTCAAGACCTCTACTTTCTCAACTCCCTATTTCCCTTCACAAAGCAATTTAACCTCTTCCACAGCCCTTTTGAGCGACTGTGCGAAACAATGCAAACGTTCTAAAACCACTACCGCAATGTGATTTTCTCTATTGACTTGCTGATTCGCCATTCTATTCACACACGAACTTCAAAAAACTGTCAAGATGGGGACGGTAGAGCAGAAAAAAAACAAATCTGCCATCCCGTACAGGGAACACAAATAAGCAAAAATTATATCGTTCCTACCCAATCCGTTGCATGCAATCATGCAAAACACGGTCCGGTGCATCGGTGCCAATCGCTTCCGTAGTTGCGTAGTTAACACAACTTCAGCATCCAACCGGCTATGATTGCATCAACAATGGCATCCCTTTGGCGAATAAAAAAACACACAGAGGAGCGTGATTTTCTTCCCACTGTTCTGTCGTGTTCTCGTGTTCTCGTTTGGAGAAATCCAGTGCGCGTAAGAAAAGCAGTATCGTTAAAGTGAAAATTTTGTGACCGTTCCCCAAAAAGGGAAGCAATTCAAACTTCCCACGGCACGACATGCACAAGGCAGCACAGGGTGAAACCGAAACGATCGGTACCATAGGGTGAACAGGAAAAGGAAAAAGAAAGCCCCAAGCCCACCTCACTGTTGGGGAAAGCTATCGGGGGAGCAATTTTGGGAAGTTGTTTGAAAACGATTCAAACGTACCAAAAATAAGGTACTCGCCCCGTTTTGTTCCACCGCGAGCGAGCGAACGAGCGGGTATTGTCACAGTTTGGGTTCTGTTTCGTCTTCCGGTTGCGAACGGTTTTTACGGTCGGGTTAGATGATTGCACTCGGAAGAGCATTCCCAAAAGAAAGCGGAGCGATTTCGGTGGGTTTTCTTGCACCGGACCGGTATCGCTCGAGTTTTAGAAAGTTCGTTTAGGATTATCGACAATAAGCGGGTTTGGGGTATTTTATTTTTTCTTCACCCACTGTAGTACGGTGCTGATCTGACAAAGGGGGAAAAACCGACCGGAGCGTACCAATCGGGCGCATACCAACCCTGATAGTGACGTTTAACAGTGGCGGACACTCACAGCATGGAACCGGTAACGGTACCGATCTCCCTTACCATTAGCGCCATTACACCGTTTACGAGCGTTTGGTTGGAATTTCCCGTCCGGGACCGTAAGCGAATGAATGCGACTCCTGTTATGTAGCATGTATGTGCGCTTAGTGTGGAGTGTGGAGATTCGACTGGTTTAGTTATTTTCTTGAGAGTGAAAATTCGACTTCGGTCCCACTTGATGTGTATTTGAGCAGCTTTTATTTCGTGTGTTCGGTTTCCAGCATCTAGTAGCCGTAGAATTGACGCTAACGATGGTGGCAATTTCAGGGCGAATGTTTGCTGATCGTGTCGTCACACAGCCAGACAGTCAATTTGTTGCAATACCGAGCATGCATAGTTCATCTTCAATGCATCAAGTGCAGCCAATGCAGGTCAGCACAAGCCGAAACAGTATGTTCACGGAAAATGCTTTGGCATTATAATCATGAGATGTCGTTAACAGTTTACAGTGGTGGTCAGTGTTATAAGGCCACTCTTTCGACATAAGATGAGGGTATCTTTTGGCATTTCAAATGTTTAGATATGGCAGCAAAATGATACCTGTTAGTGGTACAAACCATAAAGGAGCCAAAAAGCAACAATTAAAGTTCTAGATAAGCCTTTTTTTCAAAACAATGTTAAAACGAATAATAAAAGTATTTCGTAAATGATCATATATGTCGTCGTTTTTGTAGTTATGCAACATTGGATAATGGCTGATTTGGCCAAAAAAAATGCTACAATATGTATAAAAATATTCTACAACCATGACACACATGATTATGCATTTTTTAACTTCATCAACTACAAGTATTGTCTATTTACCCCAATGTTATCATTTTTGCTTCAAAACTGCTTCTCTAGCTTATAATATAAAGCGGTCAAGCCATATCTAGATTATTCTGATACAATTTTCTCTTAGCTGGATCCAACGAAGGGAGTATTAGTCCTGATATGAATGTTAGGTCGATTTGTTTAAAAATGGCTCCACTACCAAATACACCACTGGTCGGTTAAATTAAATAAATTTGGCTTACGGGAAGCCCTCTGGTACCATTACACCACCGGCTCCCCCATAATATTTTATTAAGAATAAAACAGAGATCACAGTGCTATTTGGCGCATTTGTCACATAACTTCGATCTGTTAATCGATATGTTCAAAACTGTATTATCGCCAACAAACTCGGTGATCTTATTTAAATACCCACCACTGTACGCTATCTCAAGTCAATAATTGAGTCCTGATTTTTTTTAATTTTATCTTAATTCAATCTTCTTACTCTAAAATTATCGTAAAATCATTTAATTGTAACCACATATATATTTAATCACGCATTCTCAGCTAGTCGCACGGAAACTACGATTTCCTTTAGCCTAAAACCCCCTTAGCGCAACGTGACACCCCAACACTGCTGCTGTTAACATTGTAATCCCTGCTACATTTGCCGGCACGCAACCAATTATTGATCTTATTTATCGCTTCGATGAATGATTTTAATTGATTTATAATCCAACCCCTGGGTCAACATAACTCGCAAAAGGCTGCAGCGCATCCGCGTTGTGCGTAGAGGATAATGACTTTCGCCTTCCACACCCCCCCCTCCGAAAAACATTATCATCACCATCCATCGTGTCGATGGCGTCATTATCATAACGCGCCAGGCGCAATGTTGCTCAATCGTGTGGAACCAACAAAAAAAATTGGGATTTTCCACCATCTGTACGAACGATCGACGCAGTAATGCGGTGCGAAACATTTCGCCGCAAAATCGGCCACTAAAATCAAACAACAGTTACCGTGAAAGTTTGCTAACTTTTATCGACAAAATTTACTGCAAACCCCTAAAACCGAGGTTGCCGAAAATGATGCTCCGGGATACCTCGCGGGTGTACGAAGCGAATGCCACGCGAAGCAAGTAAAACAACCGACGGTTCGGCTCGGAAAATGTATGCAGAAAATAAATTCCCATTACAAAAGTTTAATCGGCTTAACTGCTTAATTTGAGCGTCACCGTGCTTGGGTTGCGGAGCGAAAATATTATCAACTTTCCTAATTGAAACATAAGCAGTTTGGCTTGCCAAGTGCAACAGCATTGCATGTGTCAATTCGAGCGACAGCGTCTGGCGGCCATGGCATGACGAATGACGAATGCGGACGGCACCCGGTACGGAACCAGGGGTGCCAGCGAGCAAAACGGGAGGCGGAAAATTAAGAACGTACAACAGTTTCGCCTGTAGCCGAAAAGCTCTTTACCTTCCGTGCGCCATTTTTCCTCGAAAGCAACGGTAGCATACATAGTTTTTCCTCCCCCGGGAAAGCTTTACTGCCCTGTTTTTTTCCACCAAAAATTGCCATCCCATTTGCCGAATGTTACAGCGCTAGTGGGGCGATACCACTTAAATGGTCCCACCATTTTGGGGCGACCATTTTCCACTGAATGATTTCCATAGCAACGAACCGTACGCGGTACACCGGTACACTTTTCACGAGCGCGCGGAAATTCGGCACAGGCCCAATATTAATGCACTGTGTACAGCACGGATTAAAACTTTCCTTTGATTATGTTGATCGGATTTGATACGCTCGACGGCGCACCCACTCGCCCCACGCCGGAAAGGATTGCTTTTCACACTGACAGCATAAGGTGGAGCGAATGGTACACAGCGAATCATTTTACTTTCGAAGAATGGAATAAAAGCTTCCCCCGCGTCGCGTTGATAGGATCGCGAGGGAAAGTTGCGTAAATGTATTAGCAGTCTGCCAGCCATCATCTTCGGGTTGCGGAGGTACGAAAGATTTCAAACCGTGCGCATTGGTAAGTACGGCACTCCACAGCTCTCGGCAGGGGTAGGAAAAATTCCGAAACTGCCTAAACAAGGTAAATTAATTAATCCGTCTTTTTCACCACGGTACAACGGGCAACAGGAGTGATAAAAAGATGTAAGATTAATGTCAACAGCGATGGGATTGAGAGGGTAGAAAAAAGCAAAACAGGACAATGGGACAGGAAAAATCAAGTTCAGCAGAAAGTCACTTAATGCTGGAGCAAATTGGGAACCAGGTGTTTCGTCCTTTGATAGCTTTTGCCGATGGAAAACTTTTTGCAACATCTCAATCGAAATAAATTTCACATTTCTTAATTTACATTTGACTATTCTAGCAGAAATTCAACATTTTTTAAATGTTTTCATCAATATTAGCAACGGATTCCACACTTCCAGGCTTGACTGAAGCTTCACGACAATGTAAGTTTTTTATCCAATTTTAAACTTTAATCTTTTAGTTTTCAACCCACAATTCGGTGCAAGAACTATTGAAACTATTTACGGGGTCTTCGTCTATTAATTACCAAGATCAGCAATGCAGAGCAACGCCACTACTCGGTTTATTTAGTGGGCTGTTCGAGGAATTATTAAAGACTTTTGCAACTTTTAAGGATCGTTGCACGATGGTGGAGTTATACACTCCAGGCCAGATTCATTGCATTTCACCCCAAATGCGATTTTCAGAATAGAAGTTTCTGCAAAGGATTTTGCTCACGAGCAAGGGCAAGAAGATCTGGTAAGTTTTGGGCCAAGGTTATGTCTCTTAGCTCTTAAGCTTAGCATAGAAAAATTGAGAAGAGACTAAAACGAATGACGTCATTACATGCAGTGGCGGGTTTAACGGTAAGCAAACTAAGCAATTGCGGGGGGCCTCGAGCTGACGGGGGCCCCGAGCTGACGGAGAAGAATTTCTGATACAAGGTGGTCAGCAAGAGCAGACGCTGTAAATGCTTTTTTTTCGAGGTTTTAATGAGATACAAGAAACATTAAAGAAACTTTCAAGTGACAATTATGAAAAACAATCAACAAGGTTGGAAGCAAAGTCGTTACTTAAAAAAAATGTATAAACATGATACTGCATTGTTAACAATAATATTATAGAATACAATTCTACACCGTATCAATGCTACGTCTAAGTCTTTACAATCCATAACATGTGAAATTTTGCATGATTGACAATTGCTCAACTCTTTAGACATATTTATCGATGAATTCAGATATGACTTTGAAACGGTTGTAAAGCAATCAACCGAACTTAGTGGGTTGCTATTTGAAGCGATGGATACTGACGATGAGAGGAAACGAAAAAGAACAGAGCAATTAATGACGAATGGTAACATGATGGAGGAATAAAAAATTACAGCAAAAGACAAATTTAAAATAAACACATTCTATGTAATTTGTGATCACATAAAAGCTGAGTTAATTGTTCGAGCCAAAAAGTACGAATCTGTTTTAGAACCCTTCAGTGCATTATTTGACTGCAATATGAATATTCAACGCAGATCCCAGTCGTTGGAATCGTTAAAAAGAACATATAATGATGATATTGATGTACAAATGGTAGGTGATGAATAAAAACATAACTTACATTTCATGAAAGACAAGGACATAATTCAAAGTTCAGAACTGGACATTTAGGAAATGCATAAAATAACAATACAAATAACAAGAGATATTATTGAAAATTTTCTTAACCATCCCTATGTCAAATGCTTCAGCGGAAAGATCGTTCTCCACTTTAAAACGTGTTAAATCATATTTGAGGAATACACTAGGAGCAGAAAAGCTAAACAATTTAGCACTTTTGTATTTAGAGCAAGATTTATTAAATCAACTAGATACAGAGAAAATTATTCACGAATTCGCCATTAGCAAAATCATGCGCAAAAATGTTTAGCTCATACTTATAGAAAAGTAGAATATTTGAAACATAATTAAATACAGTTGCAAATGAACTCCAAAAAGACTAAAATCAAATTGTATTCTTTTCCTTTAAACGCAAATTTAAACTTTAAAAATAGTAAAATCAATAAAATTAACCAAAATGGAATATTTTAATTGAATTAAGCAAAAACAAATAACTGCAGGCATTTTCCACCTTTTTCAAATAAACCGCACACTGGGGTGGCTTGGTAGTGTATTAGTAGTGGTGCCGATCTTCACACTACAGGACCGGGACAAAATCCCTTCCGGACCAATGCACCGTACGCAGAACTGACTATCCCCTCTTGAGGTTATTGTGTCGCTAAAGTAGAAAAATGTAGCACAATGGAATGATCGTTATTCACCTTATGATTGACCACGTGTATCCACCCAGAGAACTCCGAAATTATCGATAATAAGCAATCCAATTCCTTTTGAACGTATATCCCTACTTGATACTGTGATGAATGTACCAACCCTAATAAATACCCCCCCACCAACACAAATAAATCTTTCCCGAAAAAAAACCTAAAAATAATAAATTAATTACAAAACGAACATTCTACAGCACACCCTGCTTGTTCCCCTGGGTTCCATTTCCCAAAGGTAAAGTAATTTGAATAAATCATCCTCGTGAACGCACACATTCCACCGACCGATGCTCTTCTCTCGATTATCAACATCACCTACTCGAATTGCCACTACACAATTACGATAATTCGATTTAGTTTTTGCTTCACTATCGTTTTTTTTTTTTTACTCCATCTTTCCTCAGAAATATTTCTTTCAAGTTGAAGACGGCAGCAGCAACAAAGAAAAAAAAACACATGGACCATCCCAAACGAAATCCCCAAACGGTGCGCAGCAAGCTGACTCGACGGTTCGCTACTTCAAACGATCGACGAAACCCGCTCGCCAATAAAGCATTTGCCGGCGAAAGGATCGGTACCAGACCATTCACTGGTTTGAAATGAATTTTATGCAGCTCACATAGATTTCGATTCACCCAACACCCCATTTTGAAGGGGTTTCTATTTCGTGTCTCGTGGCCGAATAAGGGTTTCTTTTTCTGCTTCCTTCGTTGTTACCTGCGCTCGCGCGCTCGGTGCTCATCTGCTTAAAACCCTCTCTCTCCCCTTTATTCCGATGCCGGGAAAATTCAATCAACCATTAAAACGAATCGCTTTTAAATCCTTCCTCCGTTCCAGCCGGGTATGCCGGATGGTTGCTTTCTTCTTCGGCAGCGCCCGGACGACGCGTGCTTTGCGTTGTTCGTTCGGGATCGGAGCGATTCCGGGGTAATCGTACCACCGGTCAATCCATTCAATTCACCGGGCCAAAGGATTTACCATTTTTCCTCCTTCTTCAACCCAAGCTTTAACCTGGGGACCAAAAAAGAAAAGTAGCAGGGAAAGCCCAATCTTCAAGCTCGGTGGAAAGTGCAGTGGGACCGGGAAATTAGGACCCCCTGCTGTACCTATTTTCTTCCGCATACACGGAGGCCAATTTCGCTCTGACGTTTCAAGCATTCACGTGTACGGTGTAAACGGGAAAGAAGTGAAAAAGAATCATCCATTCAATGCCAAACACTCCAGGATGAGTCTACCGGGTGGCATGAGCAAGCATTTTCCCACTTTTTTCCATGACAAGACGATCGCGGCGAATCTTCGCCCATAGTTTAAAGCGATTTGCAATCTTCACATTCGCTGCTCCGTTCGCAATCAAACGACGCCGAAGAAAATAAGCCTCAGCCAAACGGGGAACTATTTCCGTTTTGACACACCTCGCCCCATCCCGGTAGGCAACGGAACACGGGGCATTCCAACATTAAAATTACAAATTGAAAACACCTGAAGAATCCTTAAGCGCTGGCAAAAGAGTGACGCTTAAAAACCCGGCCACGACTACACAACACATTTGCAGCGGGTAAAACCTGCCAGACCTGGGAGCGTACGGTGTACCGATTTTTCCATTCCCCGCAGGAAAATGCTAACCCCACCCTACCCCTGTTTGGCAATCTCCAGCTTTCCCTTCAGCAATGTGGTGTGTGTGGCATGGTGCAAAAAGTTTTTCCTCATCCGCTTTCCGTTCATCAAGGTGTCGGTGTGTGTTTCCTGCAATTTTCTCACTCCTTCGGCTCATCACTGAGTCGCCGGTGTACGCTTCCCATTCCGTTCAGTTTGCGTTCCAGACCGATCCCATCTTCGGCGTGCTGAAAATGGAAACTGAAAAGTGACTAACAGCCAGCCGGGCTGTGTGTACGAACGCGGGGAACGCTGGACGGTGGAACGCTTGTAATCGTTTTGCATATAAATACCTGTAAGCCTTTTCAACCGGTTGCCGTTCAGTGTTTGACTGACGGAAAGGCACAACAGGTGGACGGGCAGGGATGACGGAATCCCGGGCGGAATGCTTCTATTACAGGGACGAAAATAAAATCAACCCAGACGTTGATTCCCGATCGGTACGAGCCAACCTGGACGGCGGTTGAGTTTGGTAAAGTAAGGTTTTATTTTTCGATTAAACTTTTCCTGCTCAATTTTATCTCATTCGTCATTTGCATTAAATACTGGCAGACAGGTTTCACTGACAGTAGCAATTTAATAGCAAAATCATTACTTCACACACAAAATTCTCCACAGTGCGATGCGTATGGTTGGATAATATCAAAACTGAATAACATAATTATTCTGTTCGAAGTCTCAAAGCATACGAGAATAAATAATAATGAATACGAACCAAAAATTTTATTGAAAGTATAAATAACTTGTAAATCCATGATTAAATTGTATGACGAACAGGTAGTTCTCAAGATACACGGCAGCTAATATACTTTAAAATATAAAATAAAATCAGTTCATGGTTCTTGTTGTTTCAAAATATTTCCAGAAATGCTAAATGGATTTCTGACGAGGAAAACTAATTAACTATAAACTAAAAAAGCCAAAACAGTGGACTAAATTCGATTCCCTTTCATTGAAGCAAAAACGAAATCAAGCCAATCTGCACGGTCTACATGAAAAGTGTATCGAGAGAAAAATATAACCAAGTTTCATGAAACCCATTAAACATACCGATTGAAACATGCTAGAAACATGCTTAATAATATTATGAACAACATTAAATTTTGAAAACAAGTTGGTTGTGATACGTTCAAAAACAAACGGTTGGTTTTATCTATATATTTCCAGATTGTTCAATATTTTACACATACTATAAATAATTTTCTAACAAATTTAACAAACCACCAAGAAAATAAAACAGTAATAAAATAAATAAACTCCATCAAACAGGCTAAAAACTAAAAGGAAATTAGTGTAGAAATTTAGGACAAGAAATTTACTAGATTATGGGTAACAATTATATATTTAATATGCAGCAAACCCCCCGAGCAAGCCGATACCTCAAATACGAGGACTCAAAAACGTGGAATTAGAATTGTTTTACACCTGAGCTAATTTATAGCAAAATTTTCTAGCATAATGTTTTAAGGATGATTAATAATACCTTCCACTTTAACAGAAGAAATTAGGTAATATTTTCTCTTAGAAAAAAGTCACCTGAAATGATGAATATATTATAACTAGAAAAGAATTAGGTACATTAGAGTGGTATACAGTAGTAGTGAATTTTGAGGATTGCATGATTTTAAAAAAATACTAACTAAAATGTCCAAAAGAAAGTTTAATGGATTTCAAAATATGGCAGATTATAGCAAATGAAATATAAATGAATTAAGGAGGCATACAAAAATACACAGAATCCATTCCCTTTCCTTCTACAAAAAAAATGCACAACATTCGAAGGCTTTTATCAATCAACTCAGCAAAACTTCTGGTATGTATCTAATTTCCCCCACATAAAGAAAAAAAAACGCCTACACAACCTGTAGTTACAATGTTCCAGTTAAATCCAATTTTTGATTAGGGTCCCGCATGCTGATCAACCACAATCCTTACACAAAACTTTTATCCACCAGCACTCACACATACAAAAACACCCAAATCTGTAATAATGCCGTGATTATAAGGACACATGAAAGGAAGATTTCGCTCGCTCCCATCGGGAGATGGCGAACCAAAAGTGTCTTCTAAATCGAACGCTCCAATGGCACCGAGCCGGCTACTGGCGGTGCCAAGAAAATATGCAACATTTCATCACGTACTGGACACTCGGGGGAAATTGAATTCACCACCAACTTCGGCAACAACAATTGAACACATGATGATTGGCGATGATGATTCACCAAAAAAAAAAGGGTGCCGAAAAGAAAGACGCACGCAAGAAAAGGGCCACCAGTAAATAAATAGCAAAATTTTTCTTCTCTTAACTTCAAAACAAGAAAAAAGGGGGTGAAATATCCTCCCCTGGGGGGGGGTGGCCCTGAAGTACTGCCAACAGAAAAAAAACCTTTGCTTCACAATCATCCACCCACCGGGGTTTCCTCGCTAATAAGCTTCAAATTCCCCCAATTTGAGCCCGGCACGTCCACACAGGCGCACGCACGGGAAACGCCGGAACGAAGCAAATCGCTGATTTACAGCGAAATATAACCGAATTCGTACGTTTACAGATGGTTACGATGGGAATTGGCAATCGGTGAGCAGTGAGCTATAGCAAACGTAAGTAAGAGAGAGAAAACGAAAAATAAGTAATACTTCCCTTCTTTTTGGACGAGAATATCTTTCTGCCGGGCACGTCTCGCCTAACACACACATGTGGCGTGTTAGTATGCAGGAAAAGAATATTTTTCACCAATCGTTCTTGCTGTGGAGCAGTACAACGGAAGGTAAGGACATGCCGTTCTCACCCCCACGGGGTTGAATCAAGAGAAAAAGGATTGTTGGATGGATTTTGAAATAATGCCAACGAACGAAGCATCAAATCAACCATCCAAATCATGTACAGGCGTTCGTCTTCGTGTGAGTTGGTCTCGAACATCCCGGGCTCCAACAATGGCGGCTCGGTACCACCGATCACTGGTGTTGATGATGCCGATGATGATGATGATGATGATGCTGATGGTGGTGCCCGTGAGCGTAAAGCATTCTAATGGAGCACACGAAAAAAAACCCCGGAAGCAGTACGGTTGACAGGATTGTACTTTCGGAATGTACTCGCGTACCGCTCGATCTACACAGCTCGCCAGGTTCTTCAGCACCAAAAAGCAACAACGAAACAAAAAAACTCCGACCGGAAACTGTAGCAAAATCCGACCCCAAACACTACATCACTTTGACCTGCTCACCCATCCCAGCAGGCAAGTGTGAAGGAGAAAAATTGAATATTTTGTGATCAAAATTTCAATTTCTCTTCACGTTCGACGCAAGTCGGCGCCTCGCTACACGGGAAAGTGTGCCCGTAGTGTTGTGCTGCATCCATGTACCGCTTCCGTGCCGGTGGGATGACGGTGGGGTGCGGATGGGGAGAGGGACCGGCCGATTGGAAGGAAACGCCAAATCACATGCCACCAACAACGGTTCCATTCGTCCCAATGGCCTGAAGGCATACCGCCCGTACGAGTGCCAGTCCCGGAGGAGGTAGTTATAAGTGTATAAAGAGTTCACTCTCACTTCCGGCTAAGGGTCGATCTTTGGCCCAAATGCAGCGTGTGTGTGTGTGCAGTGTGCACTAAATCGAAACACGGTATGTACGCGCTGGAACACAAAGCAGTTACCGCATGTCGAAAGCGTACCATGAACAGTTTTTCGTGTGCTGTAAAGGAAGAGGACGTGCAACAACGACAAAAAAGGGAATGTTCGAACAGTGTGAAATATGATGTAGGTTTTACGCGATTTTTTGCTTCCACTGTTTCTTCATCTTATCCTGCCTTCTACATCGAATAAATCGCAACGTAGCTGATATGGGAAGCCAATACTGTTCGTGCAGTCTTAGATAGAATAATCCAAATCCATCACCTAACGAAATGTGCTTAACTGAAAGAATAAAAGTTGTTTTAAAAGTACACAATACATACAATTATTAATGAGTTATCTGTTTTTCATTACACAATTTCATCGTTTCTTATTTAACTATCTTATTTAACAAAAACAATTATTTATCTACTTATTTATATAATTTATTTTATCACAGTGACGTTGTTTGTCGCATTTATTTATTTATTTATTTATTTATTTATTTATTTATTTATTTATTTATTTATTTATTTATTTATTTATTTATTTTTTTATTTATTTATTTATTTATTTATTTATTTATTTATTTATTTAGTTACTTATTCAAACAATTGCCTTAACATCTTCCTAACATCCATCTATCCCACAAAAAAGCATAACTGAAAAGTATACATTGCTTGATGAACTGGTACTTTTTCGCAAGAAATTATGCAGTGATGAAAAATGTTTGGAAAGTTATGTATAAATGTTACTGTACGCATTTGTTTTGGCCCAGTTCTGGTCTAGTTGTGTTATCTAGTCCAGAACAAACGATTCGAATTTTTCATAGGATATCAAGATTTTTACCAGGTTCCACAATTAAAAGTCAATTAAAGCGGATACGAATTGAATTAAGTTTGCATTTCACCCAAATATATGTACATTGCACATGCAATTTCTAACATCAGCAAGAAAATGAAACGCAAATCAATACAGAATAAAAACCACCACATCAGCAATTCCCGATAACCCAACCAGAAACCTTGGCATTTTGTAATTCAATAAGCATTTTTCCACTCCATGCGTTGTTGTTATTTTTATCATCGATGCATAAAATACCAAACAAACATACAACAGCCATGCATGTTGATCAATCTCTACTCATCCTGGAACTCGCTCAATTCAATTGCATACCGTAGTTTGATTGTATGTTTGCTGCACATTCTTAAGATTTGCTGCAATCTGACAACAGCATGGTAATATCGGCATTCCTAGAAGCGGTATAGAACACATATTCAAACAACTACACGACACATACCCTCACATACCAACAAAAAAAATAGCCGCACCCCCGTGTCGGTATAATCACAATCGCAATAAAAACTAAACTACCCACTCATGGGTGGGTTATGAATTTTTGAGAGATTTTTCCACCCTGACAGCTGGATAAATTCGATTCGACATGATATGGCACTCACAGCATGTAAATGCAGATGTCATAAGCCAATTAAATGTGTTTTGCAAAACCAACCGTGTGTTTATACGCTCCCTATTTGAACGCAGCGCTTCGTTCGATACCGTGCAACGATGTCGGGCGGCAGCGTGCTGTAAATATTCATACCAGCGCGACTACCGGAGCGAAGGATTGTGTCGGGCTTTACCACACACGACAGCCCTGCACCGGTGTCATAGCATGCTTTGATATATTTTTTCCCTCTGTCCTTTCTATCTTCTGCAGCATTCCTTTCTTTGTGGCAAACGGCTCCCGTTACACTCGCTTTCCCCCCCCAATTGTCCCCGAGATTCCGGAGGTTCCGGAGGAATATAAAGACGACGGCATGCTGCCACAAGGAACGACTATCTTAAGTCTCTGTGCAATCGCACCGAATGGAAAGAACACATTCGGAAGCAAAAGCAGCAGGGAGCAGGGAGAAAAAAGTGGAATATCATCTAAAGGTACCGTTGCCGGCTTGTGCTGGATGCACTCTTGCAGACGGGCCACCGAAATTGCATATCGCTGTACGATCGCCCATGAAGCAACGGGCTAAATATTTGCGCTAGCACTTATGCCCCGGAACATGGAAAATAGATTTGCGGCTTTTCGATTGAAAACGAGTGAAGCGATATTCGAGCGCATCCTTTTCCACATTTTATTGACGGCGAAATCTATACGGTGCGAACCACCGTATCGTCTGGGGCTGTTGAGACCATATTGTAAAATATTCTACCGCAGCTTGAAGCTATACCTGACTGGCAGAAGGAACGAGTTGCTTTTTTTGTATTAATCATATTATTAGTGAAATAAATTTGTTCGGAAAAAATCGGTTTCATTCAAAGTTTGATGTAAGCAATGACAATCAAGTAATTTCATTTCTGCATAAATGTCAGCAGCCTTAGTAAAAACAATAAAATACCGATAAATGTCAAATCAACTAGTAGAAAGTACTCCTGTACAGACAGTCCCCGAGATACGCGGTTCCTGTTATAAGCGGATTCGGAGATACGCAGTTTTTGGAATTTTGACAGCTGAGTTAGTTTATAGCACAAAATCTAAGCCTAAAAGTGAAAAATGGTGGAAAACACCTTCCTTTCTCATATAATGTTTGTTTTAAATTTATTTTAATGAATTCCTTTAAAAAGTCGCCTGATTTACAGAATAAATGAAGTGTAGAGAAGGAAGTCCACTCTCTATCTTTGAAGTATAAACTATTTTACTCCCGGATTTGACATTCGAAATAATCGGATTTTAATCGGAACCGCTATAATAACGTCCCGGAATTAGTTTATAGCATAAAGTTTAACCTAGTCTTTACCCTAGTATATTGAAAGAAAATAATATTTCCGTTTTGTTAAGTATTTCTTTGAAAATCCCCCAGAAAAACGGAATTAATAAAAATCAAAGAAAAAAGTCGACTCTTCAACATTCAGGTATAAACGCCATTGACATACGCGGAAATTAAAAACACATGTATCTCAGGAACTATATTGCAAAATTTTTAAGTCATTTGTAACATTTACCACCTAAATTATGTGCATTTAAGTTTATAGCATCTACTTGTAGCAATGTTTTCTTTATTCTTTTGTTGAATATAAAAATAAATATCAAAACTTCAAGGTAGCAATACACAATTATTCAAATATTTTGATAAACAAATCTAACAGCTATCCATTAAATTTTAAGAACACTATTAAGCATTCCCCGAGATGCAATTCCCAGGTTAAACCACCCAACAAAATGCACATCACAACTTTACCGGTGCTTACAAACACGAACGCTACCATGTTCGTTTTCCCGGAAAACTTTATCTACACCGGATCGGATGTACGCAAAGGTGCATCGAATGTCTCACAACTTCATCGATCGTAATGAGCGGACGACTTTAATTGGTGCGATAACGAGACACTTGCACACAAAGATTGACACTTTCAAATTGGCCCGGTTTGGGTTGCACGATACCCAACCAAAGCCTGCAACCGCACAGCGTCACCTACGCTGACAGCGACTCATTCTACCAATTGGACGGAATGGGGGGGGAGTGGGGAGGGGGTCAAAAGTTTACCTACACAATCCCCCTTGTCTGTCGCTTTGTGTTCCAGCGGATGTTCCACACCGGATGAATCATTGAACACGTCAGCAACCGGCCCAGCAGCCACACCTGTGTGCGTCCATCGTGCCCAAGACGCGATGGCGCCGAAGGATTGAAAGTTTCTGGAAAATTTTAAGTGACAGTTTGAAGAGGGGAGAAATATTAGTCCCGTGATGATTTAGCGCACCGCACACGGGCGCACATCCCTGCTAACTTTCGCACCGATACAAAGCGCCCGGAGAGGCGCATCTTTCGAAGGTGCCTTGCCTGGCATCGTGAAACTTCCCTTAACGTCCCTTAAAAACTTTACCAACACCATCAACAAAAAAAAAATCGCCCACCGTCTACAGGAATCCCGTTTCGTATCGTGCCGTATGGTTTATCTCTTTGCCAACTGGCCAAACTTTACGGCTCACCGAAACTGGTAGCGCTTCCGCCCGAAGGATAAGCGCACCCATATCCGGTCGAAGTTGACCTATTATTATTGGCTTTGCTGAGGTTTCTGGCACAGTCCGATCTTGATGCTAACCGGGTGGCTTAACCGTTCGCTTTTGCTTGCTTTATTGCGCTTCAACGCCAAATTTAATTGAAACGAGATGATTAACACCTTCGCCAAAAAAAAGGGACAACTTCCGTACGGGCTGTTTTGACCTTCGCTTCCGTTTTCTTGTTTGGTTGATTCTAATATCCTTCCTAGCGCAAGGTTCTCCAGGATGAAGGTATTTTTTCAGTATTAAATGCCTTTTTTTATAAATAAAAATTCATCACTTTTTCTTACTTCTTGAGTTTTACTGTTTATTTAACCCTTCTTGAACTTTGTGTTGTTTTACCCTTTTTTTTTAGTTCGGGACATATTTTCATCTATCTCCAATTGTTGCACACGGAGCGACGATGAGTTGTAACAATTGTGATTTCTCACCATGCCACTACCCACACCCACATCAGCGCTAAACAACCAGCCAAGGTTCTGCACCGGTGGCTCACATCCGGCCGAACGCGGGAGGAAAACACCGAAGTGGAACCGTAAATGTACCGTCGCCTCATAATGGTCTATGATGCACTGCTCATGTGGGAAATAAAATAAGATAATATCCTGACAGCAAATTAGGTTGATTCTGTTTGTCGGTTCGGCGCGTTCCGAACCGGTTCCCAAGAGTGCCGTGCTCCGATACGGCTCACCTGTTGGGTTGTTGTGGCCCACTTCAAACAACAGCCAACCAACCGACTAAACTACGCTGTGTAGACGCCCGTGAAGAAGGTACTAGCGGAACTAGCGTCGCCGTGAGACCCCCAGAGCGGTCCTAGAAATGATAACGATTCAACTGTGGTTGACTCAGCGTAAGTCAGTGTTGTTCCCAAGGAACACATTACCTCCCGGTACAGTTTCCGGCCGCAACAGCCATTGCGTCCGCGCAGGAGCTGGCGAGAATGTTTCGTTACGTTGCACGATGTGCCACGGCCACCACCAAATTGAGACTGTCATGCCGCTCGTCATGGTGGTTTATTTTTCTCAAACTTTTCCATCGCCAGCACGTTGGGCGCCTTGGGCGCCAGGTGTGAGTTATCTTACCGCGTGAATATTTTACCCCCTTATTGGATAAAGGTTGGTGCTGCGCTACCGGTAAACCACCGACTAGACACAGTCCTAATGGAGCCACTATTTATCTACCGGCAGTCACCACTAACTAATAATCTTCCCGTACACGCGGCAAACGATTACGACGAGCGTGTGGAGTTTTCTTACTTTTCCTCCCAACTGCAACCACAGAACAGCAATACACCTAACCTGGTGCTGACGGTACAGTGAGGTGGTAGTGTATGCAGTTTGCCATCGGTGTAATTCACCGGGTTCAATCCGACACTCGGCTCAGCACATTAACATTTGCTCTTCACAGCGCACCGATTCGGGCAGGATGAAATTAAGCACAATAATGCGAGTGTTTCAGCGGAAAACTGTGGAACCTGTTTGCGTACCAACGCGGACGGACCGGTGCTGCAATAGCCGGAAGGCAATCTTTTCGTCCGCTCCCTGGAGGGTGGTCCCGCGGGTGATTAATATTTATTGGCGGATGGTGAAATGCTTTTAATTGGTTTCGGTGGAGGGTTTTCGAGTCAGTTTTGAACGTTATTCTAAGCAAGTAGTTACGTACCTACCTCGACATCCGGATGTTTTGGAGTAAACATATGGTACTGTTTTAATGCCGCTGTATCTCCCACAATAAATGTCCTTATGGTTGTAACTTTACATGGAAAAGCCTGGAAGTGTGTCATCATTTTCGCAACAATCCGGAAATTTTCTTGTCGGTGATTTTTTTAATTTTATTAGCATACCGCCAGGAGCTATGTTGTAGACTTCGGAGTAATATGTTCCAAAAACCAGTATTTAGGGCAAATGAAGCAGATGAAATGAAAACTTTACCAATCGGAAAGTCCTCGATTTCTTCGTGGAACGGCTTATCGTTGATTCCGTGCTTTGACGTTATGTGAAAAGTAGTGAAAATCGTTCAACGAATCTGATTTTTTTGCTATCTAATGAATATAAATTTATCATATAAAAATTGTTATTGTTGTGGAGAAAGTTTGTGGTAACAATTTAATACTAGAACATTTTTGTTCATAAATATAATATAGTATGCTCGTATTTCAAAAGCAAGAATAATAAAAATAAGCCTAGGATATTTTTTTCAAAGTAATTTCATAAATCTGAAAAAGATTTCACTTGATTCAACTTTGTAAAAAGAGATTAAAGAACTCTTTGATAATAAGAGTAGAAAAACCAAGAAACCAATAACATTTTCTGTTGTATAGTTATAATTATTTCAATAACTAAGATCAGAAAAAATCATATCTTTCAATCAATTTTTTAAACTTACCTTGATTCCAAATGAAGTAGAGAGGTAGTTCGTTCTACGTTCTAGTTAAGTTAAGTAAAGTAAGCATGTTTCTATGGTTTTATGAATTCATTTATAGATCTATGTTATGATATGATTATTCAGTTATTGATTTATAAACTCTAAAATAAATTCGACATCCCCCAAAGAAGTTAGTCATTTATTTATTTAAATTTATCAAACGATTACTTATATCAAGTGAGAGTTTAAAGAATAAGTCCTGCGTAATATAAGAGTTTTTATTAGCAGTGGTTTAAGTTGTAATATGTAATTGTAGATACACTAATGCCAATGTTTTAAACTGAACAGCATATGAAAATAATGCACACAAACATCTAGAAAAGTGTTACAAGTTGTAAAAAACAAATCAACACAAAATTTCAATACTTAGTACAAGTATAAATATTTTTATAGCTAAAAGGACAAACCCTTTTTATAGCAGTTTTATGGCGTTTTATTTTTATTTATTATTTATTTTTTTATTTACTCAACATTGATGGCTTGTACCAGAATTTGCCTTGAAATGCACCAATAATACATCCAGAAATTCTTTTTCTCCATTTATGGTAGATACTATCAAACGTTCATCTCCCTGCCCCTGTCATTCCTTCCCTGTGGAAATTTTCCCCGGCTTACGCCGTACTCAGCTGAACAGTTTGCGGTGCAGTTTTCGAAACAATCTGTTTCCACATCGTCATCGTCGTGCGCTACACCCGGTCACATATGGTGCAACCGCACGGCGTAAGCTTAAACTAACTTACCTCGTCCTGTTACATGCAATGGGGGAGACAGGGAGAACGAGAAAATGTAAATATGTTTAACCAACACTTCCTAAGCTGACGCGTGGCTTCCTTAACCGTCGGTTGGAGAAAAATTATTACGCGGAACCACTAACGGCTGCATGCCGGAGCAGCGAGAAAAGCTTGCAGATACTCCCAAACCGGTACCGGCGTGCGTTCTTCTTATCGGTGCGAGCGTATCAACCGACCGCAGGTGTAACGTTTTTGTCAAGTTTACTGCAAATTGAGATATCGCCCATTCGGGCAAGTAAGCTTTTTGGGCGAGACACAACACCGGTTCCATGAGACCGGTTTGTTTCGCTTCAAATGTTTTCCGCACCAGAAGCTGTTCGAAGCACAAAGGAACGGCACGGGGGAAGTTGCGACACTTTGTCAGCGAAAGTTATTTGTGCGTTGTAATTGCTTTGATATTTTCTCGCGGAGTTGATTTCTTTTCCGCTGCCCACGGGCAACACGGGAGTCGGTTAAGGTTTCGGCGTATGGTTTATTTATTCCTCCCACGAGACACCCTTCAAGGACTTACAACCTCAACACTTCGCAAAACCTTTTCTTTCGTTAGCTCTCTCTCTCTCTCGTTTACTCTCATTGGACTCCCTTTTTTCTGGCTTTGATCCATCGCATTTCGGCGTTAAATCCCATTAGCTCGGGGCCCGCAAGCTGGTGGTGGATCTAATTTATAAAAGAACACAAAGGCCTGCTTCCGATTGGTACACGCACTCGCCCGTTTCGCTCCATCCGGCTTTTTTCCTTCCGGAAGCATAAACACTCATGCTCGGTGACGAACGGAACCCACAGCCCTAAGCCCGCGCCGCACAGTACAGGGTGACCCCCAGCCGGGCCGGGATGCGTGTGGTTACGCACGATACGCTACGTGGAAATGATCATTACGCTCGGCGAGAGGTTCGCACGCGCTTCGAAAAGGAAAAGTCAACTCGTTCACTAATTGCGTAGCGGCCTCCAGCGTGCCGCTCTCACGCTGGGACGAAAAGTTTCGACCGAACCGCCTTTGTGTGCGTTCGCCGTGTAAAGTTTGCTTTCGCCGAAATTTCTGCCCCCCCCCCGCCCATGTTTTTCGCTAAACAATTAGAAGAGTTATGATCCGCGAAGATGCAAACACGGCAAACCACGGTCTGGTGATTGTTTCGTGTGATACAATGGTTGGCAGCTGGGCAGACAAAGGCCGTTACGCGCTGTACGGCGTATGGAGCGATGAACATAATCTAATATTATTTCTGCCCGCGGGCATTTATGCGTCGCTTTCAGCGAACAGTTGGTTGAGAATCTTCAACCTAGTGATTATGTTACAGTTGAAAATCTTGTACCGCTATTTGCTGGTTCTTTTGAGATGATTAAGGATGTTTGGGTATTTTGAAATCGCAAGCAAATTCTTGAAATTCCATTAAACATGCTTACAGTGCATAACATAACTATACGATGTTTTGGTTTTGAGAGTAAAACAACAAGTGACAACGATAAATTATGATAAGTGTAAAAATTATAAAAATTGTTTATTTTTATTATTTAATCATTTTGACCTAGAATCTCAAACAAAAATTTATTCATGTTGACTGAGTTTTCTAAAAACGGATTAATGGCCATACCCGACACCAAGACCAAAAAGAAGATGTAAAACATGATTCAGACAATCACGGCGCGAATTAAAGTGCTTTAACTTTATGTAAAAGTTAATCATATTCCTGAGGCGATGTCTACAAGAATAGGCTCTTCTAGAAGAATTAATCTTAATGTTTCGCTCTCTCGAAAGAGTCGACTCTTGAGATGTCTCTTTGAAGAGTTTGTATACGCAGTGAAATATCAAAGCTTACTTGATTAAGGCGCAGTAACTATTCAATGTTTTGTTTATAGAACAAACAATATTATTTCATGTTACGATTTTGCATCGTCTTATCTTTCTAATCATTTCATCTATTTTTGTTTATAAATAACGTCCTTTATACATATAACATTTCATGCCTAATCTTCATATGCATTTATAGCATATATGACTATCAATCCTTTTTAACAGATAAAAGAAAGCGATGGGTACAAAGAGTCGACTCTTTGAGTTAAATGAGTTATTTCAACGAGTCGATGCAATTCAAAAGTCTACTCTGATTCTAATAAACTCGAGCGATAATAAACTCTCTGAAGAGTCCTGAAATAGAAAATTTGAAGAATCGTTCCATTTGTTCCTTTTGAAAGAATTACTCTGAATGAGAGAGTCGACTCTTTTCGCCCATCTCTAACATAGACCAATAAAGTGCAATTTTTTATAAATAAATTGACAGGTTAGCAAGAAAAGCACAATCTCACCAATCATACAGTTTTTTTATGTATTGTGCTGTTATGCTTTTTCCTTTTATTCTGCAAACTTAAATTTCTGTATCTCAACCGTATATTTATGTCAGGCACTGTATCTGAGATTGTGTAAGTTGTATAGAAAAATCCAATCATCACTAATCGCAACCAATCGGTCAGCAAGTTCTAAGTAATGTTGCCAACAAATACCTTTGCCATCGTGAAAACCTTAGCAGATTCGTATTCATAATGCAATCATGCCTAATCTACTGACAAATTATACTCATTAATTATTTCACTAGAAAGCACTACCCCCTTTGCACCTCCCTGTCCCGGAGAAATTCTCGTCCTAGCCCGTTCCGATGATCTAAATAATTTTCAATTCATTATCGCTTATGTCGAATGTAACGAGCATGAATTATTCAAATGAAGTGGCTCAATTTCGGCCACAAACCACCGACCAGCGTGTGTCTTGCCTGTTGTTTATGACGGGAACTCTCACACCACGTGCTGACGATTTGATTTATAATGAAACTTGTACCCAGGCCCATATATATCGTTCGTGGTACGGCCGGTGTATCTGTGCCGCGTTGCAGATGCAACCGTTTATTCAATTTTATTCTTACCGAAAAACCACCTTTCAACGGACCGGCTGACACTTCATTACACTTTTGCTTGGACCCGAACACAAACGCACATAAAACAACAGCAGCACACAGCAGTTGATTAAAAATTGATGTCGCTTGCCTTAATTACCGCTAAGCAGACTTTATTAAAGCTTCGGCCTCGTTCGGGTGCTGCTCATGCTTTTCTTTACCCGTTGCAGCAGAACCCGTTGTGCAGCAGAGTGCGCCACTAGCCGGGACCAACCGTTTACAATGCTAGCGGATGGTACCGATGGTGGCCATCTTCGCCAATGCCGACCACTACATTAGCGTTTGCACCTGCCGCACCTGCACGAAGCTGAGGATAATCAACCGAGCCGGGTTCGCCCCGGGGGACCGTGGACTGGGGTGGACTGCAACTCTGCAACACACAGCTCTGCAACGTGTCTGCAATTGGTGGTGGTGTAGTTGTACTTAAGCATACATTATGCATAATGCAACTCGCTGGGGGGGAGAGGTTTTTTCCCCATTCTTTTCTTTCGTCGTCTCATTTCCCCCCCAATTGCTTGCGCGCGATTGCACCGTTCACGGCTCACAAGGGAGTGGGTTTTCCGTTTTCGTTGCTGAGGATTTTATTTATTTTCACGTCAAACAAAAAAACACTCTGAACACCCAAACCACTTCCACACCCAACGGGGCCAATCATGTGTTGTGCTAGGACGTGTAAGGCTTAAGGAATGGCGCCTTACCCGGTGAGCAACGTTAATGCAGTGCCATTTGTTGAACGAATAAGTTATGCTACTGTTTTGCTGATAAACCCACTAAGTGCTGAGTAAATCAAGCAGCAAAGGGTTTTAATTTCTCACCATCACCACCACCACCACCACCACGACCACTCAGAATGTCCCGGGCAGGTTTGCCTTCAGCACGAGCTTGCCACCAGCAAACCGATTGGGCTTAAAACGATTATTAATCAATCATTTTATCGCTCCGAAAGCAAAAGCTTCAAACAAACCCCTAATACGGCTTCCCGACTGTGGGAAATAAATCAATTACCACCGAATTTCGGCTGCCAAATAAATCGTCCTCGGCATTGGGTTTCTGGTCCGTGGGTGGCGCCCCCAAAAACCTTTTGGCGCTACGGGGGTTTCTTTTTTTTTGCTAGCCCTTTGAGCGAAACCAACAATTTATGTTCCACACCAAGCCGTTAAACAATTCTCACTTCATCTGCAAGCGAGTAACGAATGGAATGAGTTAGAGAGCGTAAAGGTTGCGAACGAGGAAAGGAAAAAAAACCCCGGGAGGAACAAATCTCCGTGGATGAAACGGAAAACATAATGCAAAACGTTCGTGCCATTCGTGCATGAGAAGCCAAGTACATGGAAAAACAACAAAAAAAAAACACACTCTGGCGTGAAAAAATATGCCGAGCAACTGTTCAAACTTCAACACTCCGGAAAGCCCACAGCTAACGCAGCGACAAGTTGAAATGGGAATCCTTCGAAGCGAGAAGTACTGTTTATGCCGTTTGCCCGCTGTTAACATCACTTTGAAGAGGTGTTTTTTTTTTAAATTTTGTTGTGTTGGTACATTACGCCAGGGTAGAGCTGCCACACATTATTACAACTAACCTTTAAAGAGTTGCAGGGTTACAGCGCAAAAAGGTTTCGTGATTTTAGAAACGTCACAATCGTTGTGGTTAAATTGTGTTTTACTATATCATTACCTAGTTCTGTTTGTATCTCATTGATTGCCATATCATAATTAAGAGCTGTGAAAAGAGCATTAAACTCTCATTAAAGCATTTTGTTAAAAAAATGTATCAAATAATCCTCTGAAACTGCATGATAATAACATTATATTAACTAGTCATGAACGATTCTAAATTAACCAGAATCCTTACGATCAACCCTCGAATAGATCTAGTTTAGAAAATAATAATGTAATGAATAATTCGTCATCCTCATAGATATTTATACAATATTACTTTCAAATAAGATAATCACTGTTTAAAATAATCAATGATTGACTATCTGGCGGTCCTCTTCAGGTTTTAGAACTTCTAAAGAGACAGAAAAAAGTAGATAGTAAGAAAACAGCAATCACTTTTAAATATCGTTTCAAATTAAGGTGCAACTTGTAGAAGTAGATATGGAAGTCTTCCTTCTTTTGACATTCCATCCACACAATCGGTGTGTTGGTGTTGTGGACATGCTGACCGACGCGCAACATTGTCATCTGGGTCGCTCGTGTCGCGCGACAGCCCTTTGATGACAGGTGTCAGCTAGTGATGGGAAAAACGGCTCCGGAAAAACGACCGGCTCCAAACAATTTCGGAGCTGGCTCCGGAGCCGGCTCCGAACCCACGGCTCCGGAGCCGGTTCCGAACCCACGGCTCCGGAGCCGGTTCCGAACCCACGGCTCCGGAGCCGGCTCCGAACCCACGGCTCCGGAGCCGGCTCCGAACCCACGATAACCCCGTAGGTGCTTTTGAACTAAAAGCATCAAACTAAAGGGTCTGGAGCCGTTTCCGAACCAAATGAAATGCATGTGTTTTGCTGTACAGAGCATATTTACGCATTTGCTTATTTATTTTTTGTGAAAATACATATTGTGTCTTTACTTTCAACTTTCAACGAAATTTAGTTTAAGCATGTAGTTTCCAAACATGTAGGTACCGTAAATCGACCAAAAATTATGATTTTGTTTGGATAATTATTTCTGCAAGTGCACACTGGTCAATGGCAACAAAACTAGTCGTCAGAACCGAGGAATCCAATCCTGAAAAAAAATAGTCCATTTATTATAATTAGGACGGATAACTACTTTTATTTGCAACTCATTGTTCTTTCCAATTATTCGGTCATGGACAAGGCAATGTGATGTTTATAATCGATTATTACATACAATACCAGACCAGACGCTACCGTACACTAACACCGCAATATAACACCATGCAACGACAAATCTGTGATGTCATCACTTGCGATTTGGAACCGGCTCCGGAGCCGTGGGTTCGGAACCGGCTCCAGGCTGAAATCGGAACAGGCTCCGGAGCCGTGGGTGCGTTCCGGAGCGCACATCACTAGTGTCAGCTGTCCCACGTGCGACAGAATAAGGGCGCAGCCATTTTTGGTGTCATCCTGCAGACCAGGACGTTGGCACCTAAAAGCGTGACTTGATCTTAAGCTGCCGACAAGAGGAGACGTGCGTGGTGTGTTCGTGTTGCGTGTGCGCGAGGAGTTTATGTTTCAATGTAGTTATGTTTTAATATAGTGTTTTATCCTGTTATTTGTGTTCAGTGTTTTATTGATATTATAACCCGTTTTTTTTGTAATATCACCAAACTCCCCTACGCGAACACAAAAGTTAGAAAGCCCAGCTGATACCTTAAAAGATCGAGAAAAGAGGAAAGATTCTTGAACTCAAACACAAACTCAACATGCATATAAAACAAAATCAATACAAAGTTCCTTTTTTGCCATTGATTTTGAAACCCCTGTATGTGTTTCAAACAAACAAAGCAAACAAAATAGAATTCGACATATTTTACCAAAAAAAGGAACAAACGGAATGAAAGAAATATCGAACCTGTCCGATCCGTTGTGTTGAAATTTTTGTCCAGTTCAATTGTTTCAGATTTTCTTAAAATTTGTCCATCACTAGTATGAAATTTGATAGATTTTTAGGTTATGTTTCAGGTTGCCTTTTTCGACAGAAAAAAAACACTGACAATTTTGGCATAATAATTGAAACCCCTTTCCGTAGGTACAACTTCTATTCACATTCAAGAGTTAATGGTTACCAGATGGTTCTGCACTCGCGTCAACCCACCGAACCGACGGCGTAATGTGTGTGTGTTGATTTACGAAATTGAATTACCTTTAAATTCCAACAGTCGCGTTAATCCTATCAATCAATCGCCAATCCACCATCCGAACGGAACCGCCCCAGTCCCAGCCCGCCCGAAATGGAAAAACAAAATAAAAAGCGCAATCACGCGATGGATTTCGCGGTGCGAAAATCGACAAGGATTGCATCAACGCTCCCCGTCCACCATTGAACGGTGTGTATGGGAGCGGATGGGAGTGCGTGCGTGTTTGTGTATGTTAGAATCGGTAACCGGTTGAACCGGTGGTACCAAGAAGTGCATGGCATAAAAAGGGTCCAACTTTTCAACACCGGCTTTGCCAACTCATTCCCGAAAATCGCGACTCCCCAGCAGCTAGCAGCAAAAACTTTTCCAATAAAATAGCGCACGAGCAAATTGAAATGTTTTCGAACTCGTAATTTTACGGATCGGCAATGGCGCCCATCGTATCGCCCCGTAGCGCAATGGGTTGTAAATGGCGAAGCGGGCACGCAAAATCCCTACATGGTGGAAAATCCGTCACTTTGAAAAACATTACCGCCCGGGCTACCGGGAACCTCCGTCTGGTTCCGTCTGATTCCTTCGTCGGTACACGAGTTCCAATGAACTTTCCAACCGTCAACCATACTAATGTGTTGCGAAAATGTATTACTTTAGAGGATGAGGGCAGGGCTATTGGAGTACTTGGAAAAATATACAATAGCGCCGCTGAACAGTAGAAACAGAAACATTCGGGTTTGGGATTTAGGGGTTGTAATCAGCTTTGAGAGGAAAAAAATGTACACGAAAACACGAAACACAATAGTACGGCGACGGAAAAACGTACAAGTATTATAAAGCAGAACAACCAGAAACGAGAACAGTGAGGAAAAAACACTCTCCGATAAGAGCAACACGTGACTGCACACCAAAGTGATTACATTACAAGGAAAATTTAAAAACAAGGATGACAATAGACAGACAAACTGCGAGAAAGTAATGGATTTTTAATACTATTCTTGTTCAAGAAAGATTATTTCTTCAGTAAAGAAAACTATTTACAACATAAAACTTCTTAAAGTAATTGATTCAAACCACCAAGTGAGCATCATTAGCGATGATGCGATCATCATCAATCCATACTGTTTGCTATCAAGCGTGTGATTATCTCATAGCTCATCTTCCTAGCGATCATAATTTAAATTCTTCTACTAAACGCACGATTTGACTACGCTACCTTGAAGCAAACATTTATGCGATCGTTCTAAGCTGCAGAGAGTTGTGTGGTTTCAACACAGACTAAAAAAAAACTGGTTTTCGACACCCCAATCATGATCATGCTGTTATCAGATGCTCTAAAGCAAGATACGTTAACATCAAACTGGTTTTCAAAGCCGGAACAGAACCAGGGAACTTTAAAACATATTTCTTTCTTTTCTTTTCGGTGTTCCTGGGCTATCTTTTGCTCGTCGTTTGTTCTTTATCAATAAAACAAAACTTTGCACTATCAAAAAAAAAACAAAATCCCATCAATCTTTCGATTCTTTCGAACTACACACACCTTCCGAATGTGAACATTTGGATATTCCGCAAATTTAAATGCTGAAAACCTGTTGGCCATCACCGCTTGACTGCAAACAAAAAAGCACTGAAAAGGTTATTTTATGCGAAAAGAAATGAGGAGCAACACAGTTGCCGCTGAGCTCTCGCGGTGTGCAGGTGACGTTTCTAAGTATTCCCAGTGGATTCAAGTGTCTAAAGTGCGCTCACACCATGCGCGCTCCGCATCTCCGGATCTCAGTACTCCTGGGGCTCGTTTTGGGTGTGATATTCCAAACTTCCGCCCAGGAATATCGAGCAGATTGTGGTAGACGAAAAGTGAAAACGATCTATCTTATCCAAAATGGACTAGATGCAAAGCCGGGACACTGGCCATGGCATGCAGCCATCTTCTCCAAGGAAAAGGACGAACCGTTTGACTATAAATGCGGTGGATCGATTATCGACGCAAACACCATCCTAACAGGTATGCATCAAGGGATCGACATTACTACGACTGCTAAATTGGAACCGTTTCTTATTTATGTTTAGCCGCTCATTGTGTTTTTAAAACTGGCGTGCGCTTACCACAAAACACAATCTCGATCCACGTCGGCCGTACCCATCTCAAGGAAGATGCAGACTACACGCAGATACATGACGCACGGGAAGTAATAGTACATCCTAAGTTTAGCGCTGAAAATATCAACAACGACATCGCTCTAATCAAGCTGGTGTCCAACATCACCATGTCGAAGTTTGTGCAACCCGTTTGCTTGTGGACCATGGACGACGAACAAAACTCGATCGTGGATAAAAAAGCGACGATCGTTGGATTTGACAAGGAAAATCAGTTGAAACAAACGCTGGTTGGTGTCGTTGACGCAGCATCGTGCGCCATCGATGTTCCCGAAGCATTCGGAAGCAAGCTTACAGCGGACATGATTTGTGCCGGAGGACAGGAAGGTGCCAGTGCGTGCAGTGGAGATAGTGGTGGTGGCATGTTTTTCGAAATCGAAGGCCGATGGTTTGTTCGTGGTATTGTTTCATTTTTATCAGGGAATACCGAGAGAAAACTCTGTAATACATCTAAACAAATCGCCTTAACTGATATCGCCAATTATGTCGCGTGGATTAAAGAGTACGTCGATCCTAATGTGTTGATCAGTTCCGATGCGATTGGAGTGGATTATGATGATAAGCTGAAACTATTTGATCTGAATACGTGTGGTTCGGTATCGAGCACAGTTGCTGCCGGTGGTGTACAATGGACCTTACCCTGGCTCGGATTTGTTGGAATCTATAGGCACTCGGACAACACGATCGATAAAAGATGCGCGGTTACGTTACTAAATGAATGGTATGCTGTTGGACCGGCCCACTGCTTCGAAAATGACGGATTCGAGTAAGTATAACTCAAGCCCTCTGATGCTTCTTCATCTTTTAACCTCATTTTCCGGCCTATCTTTCGCCCACTCCATAGACGAAGAGTTCTTTTTGGTGGTAATACAGAACTGACGGAACCAAGTTGTGACGTTCGAAGGAGACTCTGTGAAAGTCCAACACAGATGCTCCAAATCCAACGAATCATCATCCATCCAACGTACAGCATCAATAACACTGCCGACAATATAGCACTCATCGAGTTGCTTAACCCAGCGGATACAACGCAACCGAATGTACACCCGATCTGTATACCCATTGTGCGCAGCAACTACACGGGAGATCTTTCAGTTGCATCCCATGTGTCTTCTCCATCTGCTTTTGCGAGCAAACCAGTCAAATACATCGATCTCAAGAACTGTACTGATCAGTATGCCCGAGAAGAGTTCGCTCTGTATCTTGGAATTAAGCGACTATGCACTCAGTTCTCTGATACGAATGAACAGAATTGCACTCAGCTGAAGGCTGGATCGCCTCTGCAGGACCTACGGAAGTTGAATGACAAAGAGCAATATTTCCTACGTGGATTCAATTTGTTTGAGCGCTCTTGTTCAACATCGCTGCCGTCCGTGTTCAGCAACATAAGTAACTATTTGGACTGGCTATTGTACAATATGCGATTCAATGTTTTGGAAGAAAATAACGAAACGTCAAACGACGAGGAATCTGCTGTGGAGCACAGTTGGAACAAATTGCTGCTGAAGCCAACCGATGGAAAGCTTTCTCTTTTGAGACTTGATGCGTGTGGAGTTACTTCGACAATAGTGAACAATGTTACGAGAGTTGATCGGACATTCTATCCCTGGATGGGATTGTTGACAACACACAAAAACACTATGGAGGCATTGCCGTACATCGAAAGTGTGGTTACTTTGATCAGTGACAGATACGCGTTGGTTCCAGCTCACATTGTAAGCAACTCTGTCTCATGGTGAGTAGAATAGGCGTTTCCTCTCTTTACTATGCTTTACAGTGGTATTTTTTTATGCTATTTTCAGGCGTTTTGTTATTCTAGGATACTGCAATTCGTTGCTTTTAGCAAGCTGTCAATTTTCTAATTGCGATCATTTGTACAACAAAATAGAAATCAAGAACATACTCATCCATCCTTTGTACGCAGGAGACCCCAAGAGCCACAATATCGCTCTGATAGAGTTTATGAAACCAGCAGATCTCCAGCATCAATATATTAACCCTATATGCTTACCAATCACCAAAGAGTTGCGCAAGCGCAGACCATCGGGCTTGACTGTGGTACCCTTCAGAAACTATGATAACGAAGGGAAAAATTTAACTTCGATCCAACCTAGCATCTGTCAAGAGCGGTTTGCCCAGGAAGGATTTTTGATTCCGTTAGAAAAACTTCCAAAATGTGCCGAAGATACGAATAAAATTGAACAAAAACGTGTGCTCCTCAAATCCGGCGCGATGCTACAAACTACGGCACGGATTGGCAAAAAAGATCGGTACTTCCTCAGGGGCATTAACATACATAAAGACACCGTTGGAGGAGATTATCAATATCTACCGTACTCGTTTTCAAACATCGATCTATACCTTGATTGGATTCTAGAGAACATGAACGAATCATCCCAGCAGAATTTATCAGCTTTAAACGACCTAAAAGAGGGACAGTCTATTGATTCTGGCCCAGTAAAGCTTCCGCCGGTAAAAATAAACATCAAGGAAGGGTTGCTCAACCTCAGCACCTGTGGAGTGTATCCAAAAGTTCGAGAAGATACAAATAAGCTCTACTCACCTTGGTTGGGATATGTGACAGCATTTCCCGACCCTAAAGATCTACTGTGTATGGTAACATTAATCAGCGACAGACACGCTGTGGGTCCAGTTCACACGCTTATTGATCGCAGGGAGTAAGTATTCTTTGGCTACAGCATAAATTAAATACATTCTTTGCCAATAATCACTTGCTTTAGCCTCAAACTGCAGGTTGGCAGTATGATCGACTCATCCGATGTGGTGTGTGAAGAAGGCGACCAGTCTACGCTTTGCGATCCGGAATTGCAGAAAATCCCAATACAGCGAATGATTGTCCATCCGCAGTACAACCGTTCCGATAACAGCAACGACATTATGCTGCTGGAGCTATCTCGCCCAGTGAGAAATCCTCAGATAAACCCGGTCTGCTTGCCGGTCGACGATCAGATACGCAGCTACGACATTTCGAACATGAGAGCCCACGCCTTCAACTTGCTCACGCTGAACTTCGTAGCGAAGAAGCTGGACGAACATACCTACTTTGCTTCTTCCGAGTGTCAAACGCGATGGAACAAGCTGGCACTGAATTGGGAGCTCGAAAATGTCACACAGTGCATACTGGCGCAATACTCACCAAACACCGAATGTTTGACTTCGCTTCCCGGGTTTCCAATATACACAGCGCAAAAAATTAATGGCGTTGAAAGACACTTTCTGCGCGGATTCGCCAAGGCATGGCCATTTTTTTGCAGCAAATATTATCCCGTCATTTATACTAACATTGACACCTACCTGGACTGGATATTGGAGAATGTAAACAATAGCAGTGATCTAGTGATCAAGGTATAGGTAATGTAGTTTCAAAAATTCAATTTGCTTAATTTTGAAATGATATGATAATAAAATCCCTAAGGAGCGGAACATAAGTCAATACATCTAGGCACATTTCTGGTTCTAGTATTAAGATTATTTGTTGTTGCTCACAATTAAAAAGTATGAATGATATCGTACAGACTTTCGTCTCATAATAAACCCGTGGTCATCAACCCACACATTTGATGTCCGAATGTACACCATGCTTCACAGGACGTTCTACGTGGTAATCAAACCACAAACAATCAGAATAAGATATCTTCAAGTAAATCTTGTTTGCTTTTTTGGTACTACTGGCCAATGAAATGATTGTAAATATGCAGCAGTTTTCATTAAAGTTTATTACTGTATGAACTTTGAGATATTTGTTATCAAATTGTGGACCTAATTTTATTCACGAAAATAAGATTAAGCAAATGATTATTTTGTTACAGCCATAATCTCTTGAACAATTTTAAAGATTCTACAGATAACATAAATCAAAATCTTAAAATATATACATAGAACAACTAATAACAACTACACAACTTTTTGAGGCATGTAAATTTGTACACAAAAATCATAACTACAGACTTTATTTATTATTGGTATATTGTTTTTTTTTCACCTACATCAATGAAACATCATCAGCATAAGAAATTCTTCTTCCTATGTTAGCTGAACTACGTCCACCTTGTCATTCCAAAACCTGTTTGTTATTATCCATAAGCGAACATAATATTCAAACTGTAAGTGCAATCTCGAACTCGTTTTCAGTGGTAACAGGTTTTTTGGAGGTTTTAAAATAGATTTTAGAACATGAGTAATGTACGGGATTCCCCAAATCTGCACAACCTCAGAAGAAATATTGTTGATACGCATCCGATCGTAGATTCGCATTCCTTTCACTTTTAATTTTATCTGACTTCAATACTGCATACCTCCTTTCCTACATTAATAGCGTTCATAATAATTGCACCATAGAACGCTGTCTCTACCACCAACACTCACTAACAAATATTCAACACGGCTCATTAGCTTCAACTGGTCAAGATAATCAAAATCGGAAATTATATGCCAATGAAAATCAACGATGTTATTCTACAAAGCAGTTAGAACACAGAACGCTACTAACAGCTACAGAAAAATGATCTCGTTTAGTGTTGTGTTTAATGAATCTTTTGAGAAGAATAATTCAGGAATCAACTACCAACTTATTAAACATAAACATTATTTTATGTTAAGTTTCATTCATTTTACTTCTTTGCTTAAATTAGAATTTATACACATGTAAAATAAGTATCAGCACTGCTAGCATGCTTGGATTCATTCACTTTTATTTATAGAGACTGAATAGAGCGTCATTCATTCAGTGCAAAGATTCATTCAACTTTATCTTATCTCAATCCAAGAATAATTTCGTTTTGACTAGTTTTAACTCGCAAGTTTCATAAGCGATTGTTTAATATGCTAATGTTATTATGCGAAACAAGTGACGATTATATGATCAAACGAAGCATAGCATCGATGGAAAATCGATAGAAAAACGTTGGAAAAGATCTTCCTTATCTTATCTTATTAAAAGGAAAAAAAAACATTCGCCCATTCTCACATTTTCTGTTCGTTCCGGCATGAGATATCGGTAATTATTTCGCTCAATCTACATTCCGTACTAACGTGATCCTCACACGCGGCTGGCATTATGTTAGCTTAATTGCACATCACAATTCATAACACAATTGCTCGCAAGACAATACCGAGTGAGTGGTAAAGGAATAAAAGGTAAATGGAAGTCTGCTTTTAGCAATGATTGATATTTGATATGATTTTTTTTTACAAAAAATAATGAATTTAGAATATCACTTAATTAGTGAAAGATTCAAAAAGTCGGCATTTTTGTTCGATTTTTAAAATTAGTTCTGTCCAATGTATCCAATTTTCTTTAAAAAAGTTAAAAGCTTCCGTTTACATAAGAACGTTCTCGTGTTATCTGTAATATGTTCAATGTATCGGTTAAAAACCTGTTTGAATCTCGTGAACATGCCGAGCGTACAATTAAACTCGTTTTCTGCAGCTACAGGTTTTGTGATTTAGAGCTCCCGAAGCCATCATCGTTTTTGTTTTTTATTTTTACTATCGTTAAAGTTTTGATATGGTTGGTGATTGTATGTTTTTTTTTTGTTTGTTTACCGTAGAGCGTCTAAGACTTCTTGCAATGCGCACGGAGGAGGATGTATGAACCGGTTCTGTCCTAAAAAATAAATAAATTAAAGGCGACCACATACACACGCCAGCTTGTCATATGGTCTAGCGCCAGTATCACGTATGGTGTGCCATGTAATATTGGTGGGCTTGTCCTAACGAGATGTTAAACCGCACGTCATGATCAAACATGATCAAATTTCAACTCCTATTCTATCGACAATACTCGTAATTAGCAGTAACGAATTAACAGTTTCAGCTAGGTTGACCTCGCTATCAGCAGCGAATATGAACTCAAGGTGAATATATTAGTTTCAATTTGGTCCGTTACAAGAACATCTAAAATCAATAGGGTTAAACTCCAAAACCTGTTGTGTATGCTCGCTAACGGCTAAACGGAAAGCGTTTAAGCCCCAGTCGAAAGCGTTTTATGTTTTAAATAGTCAATAAGCGCGAAGATCGACGCTAGTTGCCGCTGAGCTCTCGCGGTGTGCAGTTGGTGTTCACCAGTTGTTGCCG
This sequence comes from Anopheles moucheti, assembly GCF_943734755.1. NCBI lineage: Eukaryota > Metazoa > Arthropoda > Insecta > Diptera > Culicidae > Anopheles > Anopheles moucheti. Next base: position 85,563,653 of record NC_069140.1, on the reverse strand, counting down.
GAAATACAAGTGTTTATAGCGAAAGTTCCAGAACTCAACATGCGCGCTCAGTTCTGGATCTCAGCGCACGTTGCACTCATTCTGGGTGTAATATTCCAAACTTGCGCCCAGGAATATCGGGTCATTTGTGGTAGACGAAAAGTGAAAACAAGCTATCTTATCCATAATGGACTGGATGCAAAGCCGGGACACTGGCCATGGCATGCAGCCATTTTCTATAAGAAAAACGATAACGAGTTTGACTATAAATGCGGTGGATCGATTATCGACGGAGACACCATCCTGACAGGTATTCATCTAAGGATCATCGAAGTGATACTGGATGTACTAAATGGAACTCCCATCATGCACGTTTTACAGCCGCCCATTGTGTCTTCCAGACTGGTGTGATACGGGCAAGCAAAGTCTCAGTCCACGTCGGCCGTATCCACATTTCAGAAGATACAGACTACACGCAGATACATAATGCACGGGAAATTATAGTGCATCCAAAATTTAGATCAGATCAAATTTACAACGACATCGCCATGATCAAGCTGGCAACCAGCATCACCATGACGAAGTTTGTGCAACCTGTTTGCTTGTGGAATTTGGACATCAGTTCGAACCCAATCGTCGGTACGAAAGCTACGATCGTCGGGTTCGGTTTAACCGAAGCGAATGCCGTATCAGAGACGTTAAAGCAAACGCTGGTTGGTGTCGTTGATGGATTGACTTGCGTGGAGAAGGATCGTGAAGTGTTTGGTAACCAGCTTACAACCGAGATGATTTGTGCCGGAGGACAGGAAGGCGCCACTGCTTGCAGAGGAGACAGTGGTGGTGGTATGTTTTTCGAAATCGAAGGCAAATGGTTTATTCGTGGTATTGTATCTTTCACAACACATTTAACGAAAGATTTCCTGTGCGATGCATCAACATACACTGCCTTCACGGACGTCGCAAAATACTTTGACTGGATAAAGGATTATGTTGATCCTCTTGTGTTGTCCGTTAGCGCAGATGTTATTGAAGTGGATTATGATGAAAAGCTGAAACTATTTGATCTGAATTCGTGTGGCATTGTGTCAAACACGGTTGTTGCTGATGGTGAACGATGGACCTTACCCTGGCTCGGATTTGTTGGAATCTATAGGCACTCGGACAACACGATCGATAAAAGATGCGCGGTTACGTTACTGAATGAATGGTATGCTGTTGGACCAGCCCATTGCTTCGAAAATGACGGATTCGAGTAAGTATAACTCAAACCTTCTAATGCTTCTTCATCTTTTAACCTCAATTTCCGGCCTATCTTTCGCCCACTCCATAGACGAAGAGTTCTTTTTGGTGGTAATACAGAACTGACGGTACCAAGTTGTGACGATCGAAGGAGACTCTGTGAAAGTCCAACACAGATGCTCCAAATCCAACGAATCATCATCCATCCAACGTACAGCATCAATAACACTGCCGACAATATAGCACTCATCGAGTTGCTTAACCCAGCGGATACAACGCAACCGAATGTACACCCGATCTGTATACCCATTGTACCGAAGTTGCGCACCAACTACACGGGAGATCTTTCAATAGCATCCCATGTGTCTATTCCACGTGCCTTTGCGAGCAAACCAGTCGATTACATCAGTGCTGAGGACTGTACTAATAAGTACCCCCGAGAAGAGTTCCCCCAGTTCCTGGAAAGTAAGCGACTTTGTACCTTAATCACTAAAAGAGCAGCAAGCGACTGCATTCAGCTGAAGGCTGGAGTTCCACTCCAGCAGCTGAGAAGGTTCAACGGAAGAAGACAATATTTCCTACGTGGTTTCGATTTATTTGGTCTTTCGTGTTCAACATCGCTGCCGTCCGTTTATAGCAACGTAAACAACTATCTGGACTGGATACTGTTCAACATGAGGCACGATATATTGGATAAAGCGGATGAAACCAAAGGTCCAAAGGTCAAAGACTCTGATGTAGAAAAAAGTTGGAATACACTCTATGAAGATCCGGACATACGAAAACTATCCCTGTTCAATCTAGATACTTGTGGAGTTACGTCTCTGAACGTTGATACAATCGACGAACGCACGTTCTATCCCTGGATGGGATTGTTGACAACACACAAAAACACTATGGAGGCAGTAACGTACATCGAAAGTGTGGTTACTTTGATCAGTGACAGATACGCGTTGGTTCCAGCTCACATTGTAAGCAACTCTGTGTCATGGTTAGTGTCATATCTCAATTTTTTTATCATGTCTCAAAGAAATGAATTTTAATGCTATTTTTGTATTCCATTTCTAGGCGTTTTGTTATTCTAGGATATTCCAATTCGCTGCTTCTAGTTAATTGTGTCAATTCCCCGTGCGATCACTTGTTCAACAAAATAGAAATCAAGAACATACTCATCCATCCTTTGTACGCAGGAGACCCCAAGAGCCACAACATCGCTCTGATAGAGTTTATGAAACCAGCAGATCTCACCCATCGCTACATCAATCCTATATGCTTACCACTGACCGAAGAGTTGCGCAATCACAAAGCGTCGGAATTGACATTGTTACCTTTCCGAAACTATGATAACGAGATCAGAAATTTAACGCTAATGCCCCCCTCAACCTGTCAAGAACGGTTTGCTCAGGAGGGATTCGTTACCACCCTGAAAACAGCTCCACTATGCGCCGAAGATACGAAGAAAGCTATCACGGATCGTGTGTACCTCAAGTCCGGTGCAATGTTGCAAACTTCGTCACGGATTGGCGAAAAAGATCGATACTTTCTCAGGGGCATTAACATCATGAACGACACTCTTCAAGAAGGATATGAATACATACCGTATTCCTTTACGGACATTGATCTTTACCTCGATTGGATTCTAGAGAACATGCATGCGGAAAATTACCAGGAAAGCATCGATACAAACGATCTAGAAGAGGGTCTACCTATAGATTCTGGTCCAGTAAATTTTCCGGCAGTAAGATCTCGTTCTAAGAAGAGATTAATCAACTTGAATACCTGTGGGGTGTATCCGGATACCAAAAACACGATGAATAGGCTCTACTCACCTTGGTTGGGATATGTGACAGCTCATCCGGATCCTAAAGATCTACTGTGTATGGTAACATTGATAAGCGAATGGTACGCTGTGGGTCCAGTTCACACGCTTATTGATCGTACGGAGTGAGTACATTGGTATTTTTCGAATATGATCGTAAACTTTAGTCAGAACTTATTTTCCCTATCAACTCTTTTCAGACTCAAACTGCAGGTTGGCAGTATGATCGACTCATCCGATGTGGTGTGTGAAGAAGGCGACCAGTCTACGCTTTGCGATCCGGAATTGCAGAAAATCCCAATACAGCGAATGATTGTCCATCCGCAGTACAACCGTTCCGATAACAGCAACGACATTATGCTGCTGGAGCTGTCTCGCCCAGTGAGAAATCCTCAGATAAACCCGGTCTGCTTGCCGGTCGACGATCAGATTCGCAGCTACGACATTTCGAACATGAGAGCCCACGCCTTCAACTTGCTCACACTGAACTTCGTGGCGAAGAAGCTGGACGAACATACCTACTTTGCTTCTTCCGAGTGTCAAACACGATGGAACAAGCTGGCACTGAATTGGGAGCTCGAAAATGTCACACAGTGCATACTGGCGCAATACTCACCAAACACCGAATGTTTGACTTCGCTTCCAGGGTTTCCAATATACACAGCGCAAAAAATTAATGGCATTGAAAGACACTTTCTGCGCGGATTCGCCAAGGCATGGCCATTTTTTTGCAGCAAATATTATCCCGTCATTTATACTAACATTGACACCTACCTGGACTGGATATTGGAGACTATGGATGGAAGCTTAAATTACAAAAAAATATCATTCGACCTACATAGCAGACTACAATTTGTGTAGGCAATGCAGGGTGATTGACTGATTTGTGGATCTTACTCCGTAATTGGTTATGCAGCTTAAGATTAACAAAACATATGATTTTGAAACAAAAACTTTTAATACTTAACAGCATAAGATGCCAATAAACGCACATAATAAAAGCATGTTCAAAACTTTCATTTATTGGTTAAACGATGTAAACCAACAATTAAACAAGTAAAGTTTAATCTCGACTAAATATCCAAAACCACGTTACAGCATCCTTGTACTTGCATACAGTAATTTATTAATACTAGCAAAAAGGCGAGGGAAAAAACTTTCCGAATCATTTACAGGCAACAGACGGTCAACAAGCTTCAGCCCGAAAAACTTTCTTTAACCCATTCGCACAAAAACTGTTAACCGCACGCAGCAAAACCTTTTGTCAAAAGTGGTCAAAAACTAATGTGACCCAGCAAAGTTTTTCGTCGCATCATGCTTGTAGTAAAATATAACCGAAGTTAAACTTGCTGTAGATTTATGGTGGATGGATTCAAATCAGATTTGTATTTGTAAATATGTATTCGTTACATTAGTCACATTTATACGGTTATACTGCAACATATCACCTGTTTGCAACGTGTAGCAAGGTCTTTATTGCCGTTGTTGCTGCGTCACAGAAGGGGAGGCAAAGCTCAAAGTACAGTTTGACAGTACAGCTGTCAAAGGCACGATTTAATAACATGTCCGGTCGCGGTTCAAAACTTAGCAGGGTAGTTTGTGTTCTCTCCTTACCATTACACTGTTTTAAATATTCAACTAAAAAAGGGAGGGGATAATTCAAGTTACGAAATTGACACAAACAATTAGACATATATTAGAGTGCCAGGCCAAATTCGTAAATATACAAGACGGACACAGCTTTTCTTCTTCACCCAAAACAAAGCTACAAGAACATTAAAACAGATATATACACCAAATATATCCACTCTACCGCCGGTAAGTTTATTCTGTGTATTGTACGGTGAAGTAAATGATGACTGCAAATGGTTTCAATCCCCCTCCCCATGATGGGGTGAACTTTCACGGTCCATGATGTTGCACCGCCACAACATCACAAACACTCGTTGGTGCAACAAACACAATTGGTGCATTTGGAAATTGCTAGCATGATGTAATGAGAGGGTATAGAACCATCCGGAAATTGTACTCCGCCACCAAATCAGCAGCTGACTTCTGGTGAAGACACATGTTTTCTTTTTTGTTTTTTTTGCTAGCTTTCTTGCACAGAAACCAGCAATCGCCACCCATCCGCACAATAACACCGTACGAAGTTTATCGTTTGATAAAAAGTCAACGATAAATTAACGTCCGCATTTGACGTGACCGAAATGAATTTCAACCAATCTTCGGGTTGGATGGTTGTTTTTGAGCTTCTCCGCAGTGCACAGCTTTTCTTTTGCTGCATAAAACCCATCGGTGAAGAAAACTTGCAACTCAATTTTGAAAACTCCAGCTCCAAAGCATCTGTTTGCCAAGCCAACAACTTCCCGCTTGGTTTAGCTAACTTAAGCATGTTTCCAGTATTTAAGGCAGCTAAATTTGAAGAGTTATTAGCTCGGTTTCATCTCAGCTTTACCCAGGGCTCCAGGGTGGTAATATATATCGAGCTTCCAATTTCGGTGGTACAGTAAATACCTAATGGGCAGCGGATAGTGTCCATTGTGCACAGCGAGCAAACTAAACACTAAAGGTGTGGTACAAGCTGACCCCGAGAAAGCTGGTCCAGTTAGTCGACGATCCTCATCCACTGCAGGATTGGATGGAAACGGTACTACACATTGCACACACTGCATCGATAACAATCAGTGACTTTTGAATTATTTTACCAGCTCCATCCGCTTACGTATAGCGATAAGTCTCCGTCTTTTTAAACCCAACTACCCACTGGCATCTTTTTTTATTTTGGGAAAGGATGGACTGGGCTTTCCAGGATTCCCAATTCCAGGCAGCGTCCATTTACCATTTTCCTAACGAACACCAACAGCAGCCTCGGGGTCGGCAAACGATGATCAGTGAAGTACCACTGGTCAGTGCTAAACCAACTCTAGCACCGTTGGAATATCCTTCCACAAGCAGCTGCACCGAATGGAAAGAAAATGCTGATTAGTTGGTAGCCAGGCCACACTATCCATCAAGATTATGTACTTTTGGGAGCGCTGCACAACCCACCGGGTGAAAACGAACGAAGGAAAATATTTTAATTAAAATGTCTCATAACGAGTTATCTTTTAGCGGTATCTGGGCGTACATCGGGAAGACCTTGAACTGCAAGCGGATATCGCACGGTATGGTTGTGAATTTCGAGGTACTCCATTACAGGTAAATAACCAACGTCATACTGCTAACTGTTACGAAAAATGTACCAAGTACACTTTGTTCGTCTAAATAGCTCACACCGAACTCTGACGTCGACAGTTTACTCGGACTGCAAAACGGACCCCCTATTTTGCTCATCGAGGGATCAAGTGGTGGGATTAGGATAAACTTCCACTACTTACCGCTTATCACACAGCACCACTGATTGCCAGCTGGTTCGCAGTACTGTGCCGCCACCTTCTAATTTGGGGTTCGTTAGTTTAATTGCCAACCAGCTTCGTGCAGCGACCATTTGCTCTCGTGCAGCTGTGCGTGCGGTTGTTTGCTTTCCGCATCCAATCAGAGACAGCGTTGGTCGAGGAAGTGGTTATGATTGACGAAACAGTTCCGACCGGTTGCATTGAAAGTACGAGATTGCACAAACGCGCCGTGCACCAACGCGGCGTCTAGACTTCTTTCAGTTGAGACTGTTGAGACACAACTTTGCTGCTCCCAAATACCATCAACATCTCCATTTCTCGCCCGAATGGATAATGATGGTAGGGCGGACATTTTATTGTACATTACACCTTTCGGCCACGGTACATCTCCCGGGCGATCCATCCCAGATAATGGTTCACGTTCGTGTACACACCCGGCACACCTTCCTTACCACAGCGGGGCCATCCGAAGCTGGTGATGCCGGCCAAATACCACGCACCACGCACGGACTGCATCAGTGGACCACCCGAGTCACCGTGGCATGTGTCCTGGCCGCGTACACCACCGGCACAGATATGCTCCACACCGACACCGTCGCCATTGGGTGTCTGGAACTGCTTTCTGCACTTTTCCAAATCAAACTTCCGGATATTTATCTGCTTCAGCTGGTACGACATTCCGGAATCTATTTTGTTTTTTTGTTTTATCAAACAAATAATAAAGTACATCGCTATATGGAAGAATTCCGGAGGACATTCTACAGTACACTCACCATTATCCGTCGAACCCCAACCGGCGGCCGTATACTCCGTTTCCGTGCCATCCGGTTCGAGATGGGATGCGTCCACTGGCAGACAGATTGGGGCCACGAACACAGTGTACTCCACGTCGGACGCTAGCTCGATCAATGCGATGTCGTTGAAGTATATCCCGTAGCTGCTGTGGTAGTCGGGATGAACCACAAACCGTTCCACATCGTAGTCCTTCCGACAGATCGGTATGTCGTATTCCTCCAGTTGCTTGCAGTCTTTGTTTCCACGATGGTTCATGAAATTCCATTCGGCTAATCGCACCGACTGACTGGCGATAAGTAAGGAATAGTTATTCAAGTTACTGATGTGCAATTTCAGCAAATAATTATAATTTTTTTTGAATAAATTACATTTATACATAGCAACAAATAACTTTCAATAATGGAGATCTAAAACACTTACGGAACCCATCCCTTCTTCTTGGCCGCTGTGTAACAATGGGCAGCGGTCAGAACGAACCGCTTGGCAATTAGCGAACCTCCACAGTTTGCAGTGATCTTATAATTGCGGGTTCGAAATCGTAACAAAGCCATCCAAGGATATTCTCCGATGTCGGTATCGTTGCCTCCCGTGATCCGACTGACAATGACTGGTGCTCCACAGTTCGCTTCGTTCGCAAACTGAGGACAACAAACAAGTGCCATACCGTCGGGCCGTGTGCCACACTGTAACTTCTCCAGATACTCGGAATCGTTGTAAGTAAAGAGATCCTTTCTCATCAGATCCATCACATAGCCACAGGATCGCACTCTTACACAGCGCCCGGCCGTACCATTGGGCGTAAAACATGGTTCCGATTCCTGTCCGCGACCCTGTACCACCAGTGTTAAACACACCACATTGCAAAATATGCTCCACGTGCTATACATACGATCGCGCTTCATTATGCTGCAGCCCGCAGATCGTTTGGGACAAAACGGTTTGGGAATGTCGACTGTGACCGCTGAACACCAAAACTACACTGAACGTTCCGCAAGATTGCTTTTCTATCTAGCGTCTTCATGACGTGAGTGATGATAGGAAGCGAGCAGAATCATTGACGCCCCTCTTTTTTTTTGCACTCCGAGGCCGTGCAAAATTCACTGAAATGAGATTGTGGAATAACCCGTTTGAGTTGGCGATCTCGGGAAACCCCTTAAACTAAAAGCCAGTGTTAACGATACAAAACGATAACACTTATCTGTAGTTTTTAGAGCAGTGATTTACCTCGCTGATGGTGGAGGCGAGAGAATAACTTTAACGAATAAACTGAGAAACTGAATAAACTGAGAGAACATTTAATCTATCTAATAATTTGTCTAAGTGATTCAATTAATGGAATATTTTGTGTTGTGAACCTTATTCATACAAATAGTGCAATACTTTCAAATAATGAATTAACATAATGTCAAAACATGAGTAAAATATAGAAGTGCAAAGATCATTTTAATAATTTTAAATACATACATTCGTGCATAAACAAAAAAATTAACTACGATGAGGAAAAAATACTGTTTGGCTCTCATGCTGCATACAGCGTGCAATAAAAAAACGCTCCCGAAATTTGCATACATCTGAGCCCGTATTTTAATTAAATCTTAATTGTAGGGGCATGCTATGCCGTCCCCCATAAACAGAAGAAAAAAAAGCATACGAGAACATATGAAAACTCCACAAAAAGTCTAATCATTTCTGTCTCGCAACCTTCAACCATCGCTTCCATAAGCCGATCGTGCTAACCATCCCGGCGAAGCATTGCCTTACCTTCTTGTTCTACATGCTACAAACTACACAGAAAAATGCATTAGCTACATCCATTCCGGGATCACACACGGGCCGGCAACTTGCCTTCAGCCGACCGATCAACAGCAGCTTGTCAGCAACAGCCGACCTGAGTGTTTCTGTCCACAGTGGGTTTGCGGTGTATTGCGCCTTGTTGGTGCTTTCTTCGAAGCCATCTGAAGCACGGCATGGCCACCCGGAGATGAGCGAAGAGCATTTATCTCATCGTACGCTGCTAAGCGACCAACTCATCCCAGCGTCCAATCATGTTTTAATTCAACTTTATCCCTTGTTAATTGGAACGGACCTAGCGTACCATTTTATAACTTTGCCCGTTTCTCCATCCACTTTCACTTTTTTTATTCTTATTGTTCTTCATCACTTTCCTTGCACACTGTATCTAATTTTTAGGCTACGCTCTTTGCATCATCAGGCTATCGTTGCTATCATCAATACAGATTAAGAGGGGGGGGGGGGGGGGGAGGGGGGGGGGGGGGTTGGAATAAAATAGCCAATGGGTCAGGACATCGCTAGGTAACGTTTGATAGTATTACGGAAAAGTAATATAAAACAGATTAGGTATTATTTCTAGCTGATACTATAGCGTGCACCATCGTCCTACGGATGACACACGGATGTGTTGCATATTTTTCGCATATACGCCTAAAGGTATGCAATAATTTACAACCACTCTACTACTAGCACTTCAAAAACACAATATTGCATAACTTCGGGCGTTTGCTCAAACAAATTACATGTTAGATTGTTTTCCGATACTACATGAACTACCCAAAACCAGGTTTTGTTCATGGTTTTCACAGATTAACAACGGTGTCTCCATTAGAGGAATTCATTTGTTTACACACCCTAACTTCTCAATCCGATTTTACTTGATTGTAACACACAATTCCCTTGCAACACGCCTGGTGTTGTATAATAAACTTCCAAAAAGGCAAAACAACATTAAACCATAAACCCAAAGGCTCAACATGAACACATATTGTGGATATTGGGCAACATTGTGACTATCCTTTGTTTATCTTTAGAAATGTGTTCGTAACGAGCTTGGACATCCCTTAACCCTTTGTTAAGATAAGAACAGTTTCATACTTTTCTCCTCGGTAAAGGCTCACATTAGTTGTGTGAATATGCATATGGTTCCTTTTTCTCCAAACGTACTGATATCTCGTCAGCTCTTTTGTATCCCTTCGTCCGAGTGTTCCAAACGGTTGGCTATAGTGCAGTCATATAATCATACTTTATTCCGATTGCGATGAATGACAGGTACAAGACCGAAATGTGCCTTGTTACCATATTGTAACCAAACAAAGAATCTTCTGTGTAGTCGCTACAATTCTACTGAGCACACTACCCAGCGTCAGTGATAAGACGCTTGGGTTTGTATCACCTGTCACTGTTGTTCCTAATGTCCTACAATGGACACATAATTCTACGCACTTTTGCTGCAGATACTCAAACTCACATGCTTCATTCCTTTCCAGAAACGCCTCAAGAATAAACCTTTTGTACGTTTGCTGACTTGAGTACAAAATATTCAGCCAGTCTCATAATGGTCTACCATAACTTCTTCAGAAGAAAAGCAGCAATGGTTTTATTTCAGAAATTTCACCCGTTAATTCGCTTCTCAGTGCGGAGAAACTCAACTAGAGATAGCTCATAACATAAAATTACAACCAAATAAGCGTGTCTCATGATTAAAATAATCATGATTGATGTGGGTTGTAATGAATGGTAGCAAATATTAATAAACAACTAAGCTACCAGCAGCTGGTACAACTGATACAAATAATGCCACCCTTAAATCCATCCCGACTCGCAAAACAAACCATGCACTATGGAATAAGAACTTATTGCAGTTGTACGTCATTTCTTGGGATATGGAGGTTCTGGGAAAACGATTTACAAATGCCCCGGAATGGTTGCACTGCAAACAAGTGTACGGCCCCGCTAAATACATCTCCACAAGCCATCAGGTACGGTGATCACGAAGAGTAAATAATTTTCCAACTCTTAGCCCACGTCGGCTCGATATCGTACACAGCATTACACATTATCGCTCAACCGTACGAAATGCAATATTTCCCCAGGTACGTGCCTGGTGCGAAATGAGAAACAAGACCAGCCGAGACCGGTAACTAGTCGGCCCGGGGTGTAATCGAAATCGTTTCACCTCTTCTCGTAATGAATGGTAAAAAAGTATACCTTTTGAAAAGGGTTTCCCCCGGTGTTGCTGGACGAGCGGCAAGGAATTACTTATGTGATTCTGTTTTTTTTTTTTTTGAATGCCGCTGTTTTCCACCATAACTTCTTCATATTTTATTTGGCAAACGTCTTGAACGAACCCAGGGAAAAGGGTTTTCCAGGGGAGGCTGGCACGGAAACACGCCTTGTAAAAGTAGCTACCAGTGCGAACGCACGCCAAGTAGAAAATTGCCTCATTTAAATGTGTCTACAGCTCGGATTTGAATAATTTATTTCCAGTGCCGACGAGGAGTTGAATAATTACAAAGCCCAGCCGCACGTAATCAGTTCCAGCGTCCTTGGTGGAACCGAGAGACTCACCGCGACCAGAACACCGGAATGGAGTCCGAAGGATGCGGGAGAAACGGTTCGATATTACAAGTACTTCATCAGCCGTTGCGCATTTCCACTCGATGAGCTCCCCGTTCCGTGCCACCTACATTCCTTACCCATTGCGCCATTGTTTGGGGGCGACGAAAAATGCTTAATTTCATCACTTTCCCATCTTACCATCTCGAGGCGATTTCCCAACGCATGAAGAGCGTGTATTTTTTTGTTTTTTTGCTTTCTTTTCTCATACTCTTGCCCGCACAATTCGTTCGCCATTGCTGGCGTGCTCTATCTGATCGACGTAACCTCTCGTTCCGAACCTCCGTTCACCTCCGGGTTCCGACATTTCCGGTTGGCAATTTTCGGAACTCATTCACTGTGTCGTGTGTCGAACGTTCTGCAGGCGAAGTTTCTTTTCTTTCTCCCTCTTTCTCTCTCTCTCTCTCTCTCTCTCATTCTCTTTACCGCACCGTCAAGAAATAGAGATCGTACCGGAAATTCGTATTATGAACGAACGAATTAACACGTTCACAATCGCAAGCTTGTTTCCTGTGCTACCACGGACGGTATGCAAAAAGGGACGCGGGCAAAAAATGTCAGCTTGTTGTGTGATTTTGCTCTCGTCTTAATCTTTTCATAATGAAAACGTTACATATAATAAAAGCGCATTCATTTACGGAAAGTAGCATAGTAAGTGAATGCATTTAGTAATCAGTTTTATGGAAATTTCACTTAGGAAATTAATCATAAAACATCTGTAAAGCCATGGAATTTCACTTTAATAAATGTGTTTCGCGCTAAAAAAGATAGTTTGAAGTATTATTAGAATTTTCAGAACATAGAATGCATCAAAATTATTACATTCATATTAAACCATAAAATACCGACGTTGTACGTCCATTTCTGTTGAAATAAAATTATTATTCATTAAATGCCTTCTACAGAAACATTCGACTAATGGAAAAGCGCCTAAAGGTACGCAATATTTAATATTGGGTTATTTAACGATCGAAAAGCACAGCATTGCATACCTTCAGGATCTTACACAAAAAAGCTCTTGTCACTCCGATACTGCAAAAATGATACCAAAGATCTAAAAATACATGGTAAATATAAATAAATAATGTTGTGTACTTAAAATGATGGACATCAGTTGTCATTTCGTACAAAACAACTAATGCGAAGTGACTATGGTTTAATTAAAACTCTTCTAACTTAATGTGATGTGACTTGATATGGAAAAAATGGGGTCTGTTCTTACAATTTTAAGGAGCAATAAGCACAAAATAAGAAAGCGTCTAGTTTTTTTTTTTTTAACATAAAAGAAAGCTTTTCGGTTGTAGATTAAAAATGGTTTCAAAAAGTTGCCTAAGGTATTTTATATTTTCTCCGCAAGAATACATCAATTCCGAAAAAGAAACGCTTTACACAATCATGCATTTCCATCTCATTTAATGCTTAGATTTTTATTTCCTTTGAAGACAGCGCTCGGACGGAAGAGCAAATGAATGATTAAAATTAAAAATGGATGCATTCACGCATCAACCCTTAAAAACCAAGACGAGAGAAACGCATCCCTTTCCCATCCCCGGGTAAGATCTTCCAACGAAACGTAACCGTTTCCCGTGCAGAACATCAAACCATTACCAATCTCCGGTCTCGGTTAAGCGGTTCGCGTAAATATAGACGTACTAATTATAACACGATTATGATGCTATAAATCAACGACGCAAGGCGAAATTAAGATAATGGCATACCGTCGGCGAAAGCGCGAAAGTTAAGCAAAATGAGAAGGCACACTCAATGCAACCAAAAAAAAAATAACTGGCGCAGAAAGCATAAGAACCCCTTTTTCAGGCGGTGTGAGAACGAAAGCGAACGGAAGCAAAAGGTCGATTGCTTAATAGGCAACCGGAAGCAGCACTAAAAAGAGAAACGAAAATCGGGGTTAACAATCAAGCTACCAAGTGTCCGGCTTTTTTTTTTCGTTGTTGTTACCACTGCAGATGGGTTTTATTTTAACGTCCCTCGCCGTTTTGCTTAACGTTTGCGTCAAGGTTCTTGATTCTTGTGTGTTGCAAAAATGTTATTCCCGGCCATTGGGCACACGATGGGTGCATCGTTAACGTCGGGCGAGGATGTGGACGAGCGTGAACAGAAGTTAACAGGCGACCGAAAGAGGGAGAAAAAAAACCAGATAAATTGACGGAAAAATAAGCAAACGACGGTTAGGAGGGTGATGCGGTATGAAAACGGTACAGAATGGTGGTCGGTTGACGCAAAGTGGGAAACAATTGCAGATGCGCTTTTCTTCTCCCACTCCGTGGTGGTGGTGATTTTTTTTTCTTCATGTACTGCGTGCAAACTTTTCCCTACCGTGCGCTTTTCTCTTCTTCTTTTGGGAGGTTTTCTACGCCTTAATTCAGCCACTTCATCTTGCCACCCGTTGCCTCACGGACGGTTGAATAAATGATGATGCGACAAATGAAGAGAATGTGCAAAAGAAAGGAGAATTTGACCGAAGGAGGGAAAAAACCCACACACACACACACACACCACACCACCAACAACTTTGACAAGCGGGAAAGGAAAGATGGCGCCAGCCGCGTGCCGCAACAGACAGCTGCCACGAGGAAGTTCGATAAATTTGCACGAAAAACGTATTTCCGGTAAATTTCAACGATCTCACAACAGCTAAAGTTTGTCTCTAGCGTGGCGACTGCTTTAAGAGTGCGTAATAAAATAGGTGTTTTTTTGACTAGAAAAGTTTACTAATAAAATAGAAGCAAAATAATATTTAACTACTTATTTCATTCACCAAAATGTGGTATATCGAGAAATAATTCTTTAAAAAATAATAACAATGGAAAATTATTAAAAATTTTGTTATAGTATTTGTTACTTTAATTTTATGCAACAAACAAGATCAATGTGTATTAGCACTAAAATAATTAAAAGATTTAGAAAAAAACTCTTAATATTTAGTCTTAAGCATGTCTTTAAGTCTAAACCTTCTTCTTTATCGGCACAACAATCTCAAGAGGTCTAGGCCTGCCATTGCTGGCCTACTAGATTTATTTTTACCACCTAGCCGGATAGTCTGTGCTATAGTGATAGTGTCAAGACCAAACATAAAACTCACTGCAAAACAAATTTTTATTGTACACCGAAATGCTGTACAACATGTTTAACAGCATGTTTAAAATGTAAAGGCGTTAGGAGCATTTCTTGAAATAACGTTAAACTGCTTAACTATTATACCACTACAATTAGTACCGCTCAACATAAAATACTAAGAATTATTTATACATCACCAACTACGCTCTGGACATCGTGGATTCTTCGTACCAGAAAGTTTGCCTCATATTTTGCGTCAATTTATGTGTTGCTTCAAAACCATTAACATGGTTTTACTTTTTCGTAGAATGCAAACGTACATGCCAGGCGCATACTTTAAATTGATTTCAATTAAAAACTCAATAATATGCCCAGAACTTTCCACTACATGGTTTTGTTGTTAGAGAGTAAATTAAAATAAATCCCTGATACGCACGTACCCGCACACACACATGTGCGCTATCTTAGCCATTTAGCACTTTTGCAAAACCCACTTCAAATGTTGCCTGTTCGTTTCCTAAATCATAGCTACCGATACTGCACGATACCTAATTGCGAGACTTGCGGGGTGGATTTTTAAAAACCTTTTCCCTGCTACCTGTCATGTTAACGGACCGGCTCGGCGTCAATGCACAAAGAGCTTGTCCTTGTTCATACGAACTTAGCGCGTTGGTACGCTATCCGTGTCGGTTCACCAACGCCGAAGCAGCTGAAGATGAAATTGGCCAGAAGTGTTTATGGAATGCTAAATGGCAGTTCAGCCGTGCGACCGGAGCGTGTGGAACCCGTGCCGGCATGCACGCTCGGTGAGCAACAAAAGTAGGGAAATATGAATTTTTCATCACATCCCATTCATTTCCATACTCAACAAAAATAAGCATTCGAAGCCGACCGACCGACCTGCCTTCCAGTCCGACAGACATGTCTGTGACTTCGTAACCGCTCCGATGCTCGCATCCGTTGCCTCGCTGAAGTGAATCTCCGGGTACGGGGTCTAAACGAAACTGGGAAGGAAAATGTAAATCTTCCAACGAAACGGAAAAAATACCCCATCACGAGCCAAATGTTGGCCATTTCGTGACTTACTCGTGTGCCCGAAACCCGACGTGTACGGCACGGATGGGAATGGGTTGGTGAGTATGTACTGTGGTCAGATTTTCGAACTCCAAACTCTTTCGGTTGGTTGCGTTTTTTTGTTTGTTTGGGAACAGAGATGGAGAACGATAAAAGACTTAGGATAAGTTTCCACCGTTCGGTTAGTGGTAATTGACGGCATCAATAATTAATCTCTCCCAGCCATAACGACGGTGCTGCCCAATCTGACGCAAGCTAGACAGCAGAGAATGGACCACACCACTAGCAAGCTATTGTTTGTCGGGTATGTTATTCACTTGATGTACATTTTCTTACTACGCACGACATAGTACACCTTGCATTGTGGTTTCAACCATGTCCTTTATGCTTCGAAATATTAGCTCAACAAAGTTCTGCGAATTGAAAACACGACATAGGTTTAGCATTAACATAAGATAACATGCTATGCACAACTGCTAGTAAGCTGGGAAATATTTACAAGTGAAATTCAACACAACCACTACCTAAAGAAGAGTTTGATGCTGTAGAATAGATTTCGCCACACATTGTATGTTAATTCTGTTCGTTTATATTAAATTAATTTTATTTCATAAAACTAAAATTCTCAGTACAGGCTAGTACAGTCGAAAATCGATTACCTGATGTTAAACTCGTTCTGTTCCGTTAAATTCGAGTTAATTGTTAAACAACAAAAATAAATAACTACCGTATTCTAGCGTGTATAACGACCCCCTTTTAGGTAAAAAGTCCAATTAAGGGGGTCGTTATACAAGGATCCTAGCTTTTCCGTTCTAGCTTTGTGCATTAAAGGTCGTTTTGTTGAAGAAAAAGGATGGATGGATAAGACAAGGATGAATCTGTGGTTTCAAAATGATTGAAACAAGAGACCTGGAGCTCTTATGAAAAATCAGCAATGCTAGTAATGGATGCATTTAGAGGTCATCTACCAGCAGAAGTTCAACAAATTGTTCCTCTAAGCAAAACGTTTCTGGAAGTCATTCCTGGAGGTCTAACCAGTCAGCTGCAACCACTACCGTTTTAAGGGTTTGATAAGAGCAGAATGGAGTAAGTGGATAAAAGGGGCTGATTCGAATCTGACTGCTTCAGGAAGAATAAAAAAACCCACTATTCCTGCGATCTGACAATGGGTCATTACTGCATAGTCAGCAGTCAGCGAAGTGATTGTCGTCAAATCCTTTCGTAAATGCGAAATCAGTAATAATCTTGATGGGACTGAGGATCATCCAATTTAGGAAGATAGTGATGACGGGAATGATGACAATGAAAATGTGTTGGAAAACACCAGTGAGGACGATATGAAAAAGTATTATGAATTGTAATGTTCAAAATTAATTGTAACAATAAAATTGTTCCAACTATTTAATTTTTTTTATATTTTTATGTTTTTTTATTATTTTTTATATTATATTATTTATTTTATTATCCTTTTTTCCAAAGAGGAAAAAAATCTTTTTTCCAAAAATCTTGGATAATTCGTCTGGGGGGTCGTTACACACGCTAAAATACGGTACTTTGAATTTAAAAAAAACTAAAACTCAGTGTATTCTATTTTAATCTACAACATAGATTAGTCCTGGATGGAAACTGATGAATGCAACTCTAGGACACCTCAGAACTCCAAAAAGTTACGAGACACCTCATAACTCCGGATTTAACTTCTAATAGTTTTTTAGAATTCTCTGGTGATCTTTCAGCGTCGAAGTCCGAGTGGATTTTGGATGCCACTGCGGACTTCCACTTCATTTCTTCAGATATTACGAGTTTAAAGCTTCGTTTTTTGTTTTAACTTCCCTGCATAATCAACGTTTCACTCCAGTTCATTTAGTTTTAGTTCTGTCAAATGTCATGAGTTATCGTAAATTAAAATTTTTCAATTCGTTCTCAATCTTAACGAAAATAAAATTCAAAGGAAAATCACAACACTAGCCTATTGAGAGTATAAAGGTAGATGAACAGCTTCATCATTCGAGCGTTAACGGTGGAAATAAGCTAAACGCCCTTTCACACGAGCCCCGCGGGCCAGTACTCTGCACATGTCAGGTGTGAATATTAGCTTTGTGTTTTTCGAACACTGTCAAATACATACACGCTCACCACGCCTTCATGATATTCCCACTCCCTAAATAGGAAATACTAACACACTCCTGTTCTGATTCGGTTGACAGTTCGGTCGGTCTGATGCCGCGCAACAAATCGATCCCGATCGGAGATGATATCCGAAAAGATTTGGTTGGAAGGCATTTCCGTTTCGTGTTTCCCTTAGCCACCCCGGAGACCGGCCGGACCGACGAGAGGACAACGTGGGGCCGGCGGAAGATTGGCAAAAGTCGCACAGAATCGCTTTTGATTTCCCGCTTGAAGGGTGGTGAAAATGTGTGGAAAGCCGTGGCGCTCCTCACGATTGCTTTTTTTGTTTTGTTTTGTAAGAGATATATAAAATAAATTCTGTTTCCCCACCAAACCCCTTAGCAAATGGTTCATCCTTCAAACTTCCCTCCCAATTTCATTCCAAAAGACGTCTGTCAATCGGGTTGAGAAAGGACGACACCAGCTGACAGTCGGATGCACGGAAGGACGTACCAGGAAGTGTGGCATTTCCCTTCCTTTGTCGAGTGAATGCATTCATGGCACAGCAGACACTGCTGCAAAGGATACACATAGATAGATGCCGTACGCGCAAACCGGTGTGCTAACGGACGGCATTTCCTTTTGATGCGGCAATACCTTCGGCGAACCTTTTTATCTTTCACTTCGCTTGATTCAATCACCATTCCCATACATCACGCTATAATCCTATCGATCAAAGGAGTCACTTCCGATTATGTGCTTCCCGGGCTCAAACTCACGCACGCATTTATTATACCACAGCGCACCAGGAAGGGCACGGCTTTCGCTCAACGGTGCGACAATCACGAGGGAAGGAAGCACGAGCCAAAACGTAACGTCTTGCCACCTTTTTGATCCAAAGATACCGCCAACTGTTGAACCTGGCGGGGCCAAGATTTATCCTATTCCGATCGAACATTTATCCGGAATTGGGTGGCCGACATATCGTACCGCTCACGTCGTGCTCCAGATCAACGCCCGGGTTGGCTTCTTGAATCAATTACCAGATGGGCGACAAACGGATCGCACACGGGATCCAACACTTATCGGACAATTTTTGCCAACTTGCTTGCTTGCTTATTCCGATTCTTTTACGCGATCATTCCCCCATTCCGGCGATTAACGGTCGATGGGTCGTCTCACTTTCACCTCATGCGGATGGAGGTCAAGATCGATGAGCTCGATGATTTCATGAAGATTGATTAGGGGCTGGCCAGTGTTAGGGGTGAAACTTCAGAAATTATGGTAGCTTATGGTTACTTAAGCAAGTTGCTCAATCGGATGGTTTAAATTGTGGATTTATTTGATTTTTTTTTCCTTACGTAGCAGAATGGATTTTCTTTATTGCTATTTTATTAGGTGATTATCCATGCTGTTCATAAATTAAAATTACAATTTGGCATCTTTATTGTAAATACCGTTGACAGAAGAAATGAAGGGTCCAATAGAATAAGATAAAATGCTCAAATCTAAAAACAACACAGTTTTTTTTAAACAACAAAAAACACACACACTCCAAATTATAAATGTAGAGTGTAAATTATACACTCTAAAAAGCATTACCCACCCGATATTATACAACAAAAATTTAACACAAAATGAAGATGTTTCTATTATCCGTGTTATGCAATTATCCGTCGGCGACATCGAGTCCAGTAGGGCACCGATTAAACCACTGTATTTTCCATCGTTAACCATTCTGATTGTCCTTTCTTCATGTATTTTAATGCTAATTTTTAAATCATTTTATTATTTATTACTTTACCTTTTCTTCTTTTCTCAAAAAGTCTTCCTCTTTTATACTATTGATATTACCACCTGTATTCGATTTTTTTTCACATGTGCTATTTTTAAAACCTTCCCTTGCTTTAAACGATGCACGCTATCGTTAATCATTCTAAATGTCCTTTGTTTATGTCTTTTAATGTTCATTTTCGGATCTTTTTATTATTTTTTACTTTTTTACCTTGTTTTCTTTTCTCAAAAAGTCTTTTCTTCTTTTACACTATTAATATTATCACCTGCATTACATATTTTTTCACATCTGCTATTTTTTAAACCTTCCCTTGCTTTAAACGATTTATGCTATCGTTAACCTTTCTAATTGTCCTTTCTTTATGTATTTTAATGTTCAGTTTTAGATCTTTTTATTATTTTTTACTTTTTCACCTTGTTTTCTTTTCTCAAAAAGACTTTTCTTCTTTTACACTATTGATATTATCACCTGCATATTTTTTTCACATCTGCTATTTTCTAACCCTCCCTTGCTTAAAACGATCCTTGCTATCGTTAACCATTCTAATTGTCCTTCGTTTATGTCTTTTAATGTTCATTTTTAGATCTTTTTATTATTTTTTACTTTTTTACCTTGTTTTCTTTTCTCAAAAAGACTTTTCTTCTTTTACACTATTAATATTATCACCTGCATTATATATGTTTTCACATCTGCTATTTTCCAAACCCTCCCTTGCTTAAAACGATCCTTGCTATCGTTAACCTTTCTAATTGTCCTTTGTTTATGTCTTTTAATGTTCATTTTCGGATCTTTTTATTATTTTTTACTTTTTCACCTTGTTTTCTTTTCTCAAAAAGACTTTTCTTCTTTTACACTATTGATATTATCACCTGCATATTTTTTTCACATCTGCTATTTTCTAACCCTCCCTTGCTTAAAACGATCCTTGCTATCGTTAACCATTCTAATTGTCCTTCGTTTATGTCTTTTAATGTTTATTTTTAGATCTTTTTATTATTTTTTACTTTTTTACCTTGTTTTCTTTTCTCAAAAAGACTTTTCTTCTTTTACACTATTAATATTATCACCTGCATTATATATGTTTTCACATCTGCTATTTTCCAAACCCTCCCTTGCTTAAAACGATCCTTGCTATCGTTAACCTTTCTAATTGTCCTTTGTTTATGTCTTTTAATGTTCATTTTTAGATCTTTTTATTATTTTTTACTTTTTTACCTTGTTTTCTTTTCTCAAAAGGACTTTTCTTCTTTTACACTATTAATATTATCACCTGCATTATATATGTTTTCACATCTGCTATTTTCCAAACCCTCCCTTGCTTAAAACGATCCTTGCTATCGTTAACCATTCTAATTGTCCTTTGTTTATGTTTTTTAATGTTCATTTTTAGATCTTTTTATTATTTTTTACTTTTTTACCTTGTTTTCTTTTTCTCAAAAAGACTTTTCGTCTTTTACACTATTAATATTATCACCTGCATTATATATGTTTTCACATCTGCTATTTTCCAAACCCTCCCTTACTTAAAACGAATTTTACATCAATATGAAACGGGAAAGAAAAAATCATTTTTCAACCCCATTCAACCATATTTATTTCACATATGAATAAAGATGTTCCACTGTCGCTTCGAGGGGTGGAAATGTTGTCCATGCCAACACGCTTCAGTCTGTGGTTCGTTAGCTGCGTTTGCCCACCGGCCATTTCCATCTCCGGACGCCCATCACCGAACCCAAGCTTCAACAAACGATGTACCGACAGCATGTAATCGGATTACTTAGTGTAATGTTCATAACCACTAAACTGATGATTCCTGTAATTGTCCACAGCAGGCTCCAGGCTCGGACTCCCTTTTTTTTATGCTTCTGGGTCTAGGGAGGGTGTTTTTTGTTTCGTCCCTTTAATTTTTCCTTTCTCGTTGGGGTGGGGTACCGTTTTTCTTTCTCTCCCATCGTGTTGTTGCTTTGCATCATCGCTATTATAATACTATTTCCCATCCGCACAACTCGAAAGGATTCAATCGCGTTGCGCGAGTCGCCGTCCCAGCCGTACCCAGCGGCAAATAGTAAACCACGGATGAATAGGACCCAACTCATGCTACGCGTTGCTACGTTCATTTACTTACTCCAACAGACAACGCTAGGGACGTGAGATAGAGAGAGAGACAGATAGGGGCAAAAAAACACTCGCCATTCCACGTGATGTTCGTCATTCGTTTGCCATTACACACGCGGCTGATGCGATGCGTCTAATTGAAATTTAAACGCTGTCCGTGCGCGGTGCTGAAGCAAGCCCACAGGGGTAGCGGTAGCCATTTTTACGCCATACCGGGGTGTCGGGTTTCGGATGCAGCGTCCAATTTTTCCCGACTATAATTATGGAACTCTCGTTCTCATTTCTTGCGCCAAAACGCGTGATCTACTCCCTCCCCTCCCCTGCCCAGCTCAAAAGGGTTTGGGTACTGCCTGTAGACTAGTTTTTTTAGGAATGCTACCGACACATCGGGATGACTGTCGGCGTGCGAGCGGTCGTTTGGTGGTTGATTTTATGCACACTTTTTATATCCACCCTAACTGTCTATATAACCTCACTCGCTGGTAGTTGAGCTAGCTGGACGCAGGAAAAAATGGTACATCAATTAAGTGTTTTTAATGTTCCCCATCGTTGGGCGAGTGTGTTTGGAGAAGGCATTTTTTCTGCTAGTACTACTGCTACTGCCACACCACACTCCCGACACCCTTTTTGCTATCGCTACCGCTTATATCGTTTGCTTATTTACCCAAGCGCTTTAGCCCAAACCAGAAAAAAATCTTTCTAACCGCATTCTTTTACGGTTTAGCTGAAGCGTCTGAAGTGGTAGCTATGGTAACTATGGGAAAGAATCGTTCGGGAGAAAAAGAAAAACCAACGCTCTATGCATGCCTCGCAAAATGCAAACCTACTCGGATCGTTTTGCATTCAACAAAAATTAATGCACACTCCTCTGTGTCTACTGTGCACGCCCAAGCCATCGTTTCCGTATCACGTGTTTCGTGTGCGCTCTACATTTTCCCCATTCCAACACTTGCACTCAGGAGAATCCCAATTTTTGCGTGTGCATTGCTTCGGGGAGCCTTCCGAAACGCTCCCACCCGTTGCTGTTAGTGTTCCGGCGTGTGGTTTTGAATTGAATTTGAATATATTTTCGCGGTAAAGTTTTGCGTGCATTCATCTTTTATCCATTTTTCAATCTCTGCGTCCAGATGCGATTGAAGCGTCGAGGGGGGTCGAGCTTCGGCTGTTTTCGGGTACTTTCTTTTTTGAAGTTTTTTTTTTCTATTTCGGGCTGAATCTGCATTTTTGTGCAGCCCAAACTTATTTGCAATGTACCAGAAGTTGCCTGCTTGATTTTTGTTTTTTCTTAGCTCACTAGATGCTATTTGTGCACCGAGCAAAAATATTATCATTATTCACTGGAAATGGAGAGCAATCTGCACAGAAATATTTAGACTCCCAATGCAAAGCATTACTCCACACGAGGAAATGCAAATACCATTACCAGCATTGTGCATCGTTTTAAATCAATACAAATCATGTTTAATTATTTTACATCGGTAAAGCTCCTTGGGTGCATCTCCGCTACCGGCTGCGGACAAAAGTGTTTCTCCACTCCCCCCCGGTGCGCCGACTCCAGTAATTGTTATTCCATTGTTTTCGCCGCCGGCTGGATCTTCCCGGTAGGACTTGTACGATGTACCGCACAGCCGGTGGAACCTTCCATTTCGGTCGGTAGTAGACTCTTGCGGTAATGACCATCACGAATGGCACGGTATCCCGGAACGATGCGGTATCTGCTTGCTCTTCCAGCCGGATGGAAATGTTGATTCCGATAGCATCAAAGGAACCGAACCGGATGTATCAATTATGTAGACACGTACCGGAATGCATGGCGCTGTCGTCTACCTTACATGCATGGGTTGCGTGGGCATTCATCTACGTTCGAGGATCTATTACACAGTGGGGGCGTTGTTTCGCCAGATACAAAAGACGAACAACATTACCGTACCGGGAATAGATAATTGAAAGAAGTATTTGATGCTGACGGTGCTTTTATAGAGGAAAATAAGAGAAAAAAAAGCTATTCATGAGAATTCTATAATATTATTACCGTGTGGTTTTATGTGATGAGAGTCAGAGAAGAAATGTCCTTCAGTGGAGCTATTTCGCTGGAGCTAACTGACATCAGCGTGACACTAGAACGTCCAGCATATGGAGAGTGTCACCACGACTGGTAATGTTTGAGTGCAATTATTTTTCCCTAGTTACGCGACATGAGCTACGCGAATCTCAAAAATTCGGACAGTTCGTGTAATTTTGGTATGAGGAATTTTTTATTCTTTATGTTACACGTTATATTATTATAAGTTTTGGTAAAAAATTAATTTAATTATCGAAATAAACGTAGAAATATCATTTATTATTGTGCTTTGTATCGTGAAAAAATGGATTTTCCCAGGTTTTAACGGATCCACTTTAATGACGTATCTCGGGGACTACCTGTACATATATTTTTGACCATAACACTAGAAAGCTTTCAAAGGTCATCATCTGCGTTAGCTACGTTTGGTTTTTAAACTTCGCCAGCATGATTGGTTAAATAGAGGAATAAAGCCGGGAAGTAAAGGAACTTCCCAACGAAAGGTTAGATATCTTTGGAATTTTGAAAGCAGAAATGCGAAGTTGTTTGTTTAAGGAAACGTGTGTTCGCTTTGTCATACTACCGACCATATATTATGTCTTTCTTTTTTGTTTGTACAGACCAGAATTGTTTATGGCTTCGGGTATCAATATCCATAGCATTTTTGCTTCGCCATACAATTGCCCTGTAAAATAATAATTATTTTGACAATAGTTGAACTGAGATTAAGATGACAATCAATATTAAAAGATTTCAATCTAAATAATAATTAACTTAAATTACCAAATTATATTAATATGATGATTTCTATTTTCTATGAGTTAAAAATGGTTTATATAAAAATATGAAATGAAAATAAATTAACAGCTTTATTGTAAAATTTTACTACTGTTAATTGAAATATACTTTTATTATATTTGATTTATATTTCCTGGATGACGGCTTTCGCCGTATTATCGACACCGCCACAATTTAAATAAAATGAAAAAAAAATAAATATATAAGCAATACGGCCTGGCCGTTCCTGAAGAAATAAAAAAATTATATAAAATGTAATATAAATTTATAGATAGAATTAGATTAATTTTTTTCTACATTTGTTATTCCACAAAAAATAAACTTTTTTGTTAGAGCTAATGCTGTCAATCCAAAAAAAAATTTCACATTATTTTGCTCCAAAATATGTAAAAGAATCTGAAAGAATAAGCTTTTATGTATAGCGTACAACTATAACTCTACTACAATCTAAATTAATTAAACAACAACGATAAAATAATGATTGGACCATCCAAATACTCTGACCAGTGCAGTGGTCGAAACACCACCAGAAAGCTACAACCAGCTGGTAGTAACAAAACCCAACATTGACCACTTCACTGTCTTAACCTCCATCCTGCAGTGAGACAAAGCAGAAAAAAAACTTACACACTGTTAATTACTAACTCTTCAGCAGGTTGGAAAACTACCATTGGCTGCAACTAACCATGCCGCACGATGGAAAATCTTTGTCCCATTTGCCACCACTAATTATCCGTCAATCAACGGCATTGACAGGACGGCGACTGAAAGTTCAGCAGGACGTGGCCCTTGTCAACTCCCGGGGACGGAGGTTAAAGCGACGCACCGGAGTTGCCGGAGCGAGATGAGATAAATCTTTTGCTCGAGTACGATTGAAGCGTTTGACGGTGGAATGGCGCGCGGGCATCACCGCGTCCAATTAGCTTTATCAATCTATACCGATTTGTAACATCCGCTCGTCCATTTGCAATCCTGTCAATAAAAGCAACATCCGATGAAGTGCTGACCCTGCCAGCGTTGTGTATGCGTACCGTGTGCATGTAATTAGCAGAAGAATTACCATTCATACAGACGCACATGTTAAGCTTGCATTGTGCAAACATTGAATAGAAAACGCCCGTTGCACATTTTGTTGCGAATAAATTACGGAAACGAAACCGGGCCGGGCGGCAGATCAAACGTTAAAATGGCCAACCCGGGCGCTCATTACACCGGCATTAGCCCGGCAAAACCGTTTTGCACGATGAAACGCTGAAACGCCATTCCCATTACCGTCCGTTTCTTTTAATTATGTGCCCGGGGTTTCTTGTGATCCTGGCACATCCCGGGTTGATTAACGGATCGCACCGTTTTTTTTTCTCTCTCTCTTTCTCTCTCTCTCTCTCTGAGGGTGAGAGGGCGTAAATGAAGCGGCAAATGAAAAGTTCCTCGCTGCAAACAACGTACCGTGGAATGCCTGGGAGCGGGACGATACACACAAAACACTATCAATGAGCGGTTCGTTTTTACGCTAATTTAAGCACTAATATAATCACCCGTCGGGTAAATGGAGCCAGGCAGCAGGGTGGATCATGAACCGACCGAAACTGAGCTATTTGGTTCGCTTTGTTAGCGCAGTGTGGCGGTGAGCTTTCTTTTGTTTCGTTTTTATTTCACGTGCAGGTCGGATGTGGGCATGGAAATCCGTAGAAGTAGGATATTTTGGACGGTATCATTATTATATTGCTAAGGCCGTGTGCCGTGGGAAACCATGGTCACAACTGCAGCAAACAGGCGGTGTTGAGCGATTGAAGGTGTACGGGATTCGGGGGTGGCTCATCGGTTCTACCGGTGGATATCATAAAATTTTTATGACCCTTGAAACACCGGTCCCGGTGAGCTCAACGCACACGGTGTATCATGGGACAACGAGAGCTAAAAGGCAGACGGTACAGCTCACCCTGATATTGGAAGTGGACATTACCTCCGTCATTAAACCACACATTAATCGTAGCTTAATTAAAGGGAGAGTACAATCAAATACAGCAATTAGCAAGTTAAATTGAATTAAGATAAATTAGTAAATTATATTACTACAATTATTGAGTATTATTAATTTTTTTAACCAAGCATTGGTAGTAATTTGCAATATTCCGGATGGCTAGATACAGATGAACATAGAATTTTATATTTTAATTTATTGTAATAGAAAGCAGAATTTCCTTATTCCTTAAAAAACAGTCACACAGATCCGACCAGAATAGAACATTTGTCGTTCATGTTTTAGTAATAATAAAATAAATAAAACATGTTAAATAATTTTTTAAAATCGAATTTGAAAACCAAAGCAGATATTTGTTATCATTTTCGATTGGGAACTGTCAAAAATGACCTTCTAACGTACTTCTGAAGATGTAAATCGCCAATTTTATCATAAATTGTGCCTCAATTGCAGTATCAAACGGTACTGGCAATAGATGTAATAAATACGTCTGCATACCATACACTATATTGCGCTTTCAGAAATAGAAAAATACAGTAAGTATTAGCATACAAACATTTAAATATATTTTGCTTCTTTCTGTCCGATCGATGTTATGTATACGACCCACCATGAAAACGAATCAAAACATTACCGTCCTGCGTAATCAACCACGCTGATTGGACCGTTCCCCGTGTAGCACCAGCAAGAACCAGAACCAGGACACACGAGCGCTTGATTTATGGTTCGGAGGAATCAACCCCTAGCCAAAAACAGAAACCCTCGTGTACAGAAGAAAAAAAACCGTAAGCAAATACGTAGAACAACAACTTTCAAGAAAATACAAAAACACACAAAAAAGCTAGCCACCGTGTGAAAACGTCACCGGACAACATGCTGGCAGCTTTATGCGGTTTTATGCTTGTCTAATTCGACCGTACGACCGCTCGTACGTACACTTTCGGTCCAGCACCAGCCGTAGCGTTTGTGTCATTCGCGGGGACTCTCATCGCATTGCAGCGAAAGAAGCGAACGCAAAATTCATTAGCATTTCGATGCCTGTGCCATCACCGGGACACGGTGGCCGCGGTACAGTGAAAGCTCACTTAAAAGCTTCCGGATGCAAATCAAGCAAACCGCCAAGCTAATGGCGGCTGGAAAGCCGGTCACGTTGTGTACGCCGGTTGGGCCGGTTTTGGGGCCACGAGGCGCCCGTCGTTCTGTTTTCTTTATTTCATTTGATTTCCAACCCCCCCCATTTCCAGCGATCGGTGGCAGGCGGTAAGATTAACTTGATAGCTAGCTGACTGCGGCGATAGAGCTAAATGATGCGTTTGGATTTTGTTTTTTAGTACAGAACACCATCTGTACTAACTTTTCCCATTGCGCTTCTGCGAGCAGTTAAATTTCTTTCTTTTTTCGTGTTTCAAAATGGTATATTATCAGGATCATCACCGCGAGACGGTCTTCTCTTTGTGCGTTATCTGGAGCAACAACAAAAAAATCCGTTGGGTGGGAGTGGGAAAATATTTGCATAGCGGGATTTACGGGAATGAAAATTTATGGTAAAGTGCGTTGGCAAGCGATTTAGCGTGAAATTTCCCATCGCGCGGCAGCTAACCTAACCTTCCGCAACGAACGGGCGGGTGTGATGTTTATGAGGTAATTTTTATTTTTTTAAGCGTAACAGATCTTCAATCGACTAGATAAAGGCATCGGGAAGTGGTGTGATAAACCCTCCACGAACGGCTCTCACACGTGATCCTTTAGACATTACATCTGCGCAAGGTAAGCATACTGCGAGATAATGATATGAAATATTCACATTTATTATTACTTTTATACCTTTCCTCCGACAATGGGTTTTTGTATTCATAAAATATTTCTCCAACCATGTCGGTGCGTTCGAAAGAGCTCACCGTGATGTGCCGCAACCAACAGATGTCGGTCCTGTATCAAAATAAGCAATTCTTTCACTCATGAATTAATTATTTCAAAGACATGCAAACCAGGAAAATAAAGCAATTCATTCCATTTTTATACTCCACCCATCCACACACACACACACACGCACGCATGGAGGCTTCATAATGAGAATTGATACATTTCTTGTACATTCCCCCTGGGTATTGTCACAAACCAATGGGTCCAATGTTACAATTTCAGATTTAAACTCAATAATGATGCGCCTCAACACATTGAGATATGGCGTGGACGTTTCGGTAAAAAATAAATTGTTTACTTGGATGATTATTCAGATTCATAACGCAGATTGAAATCTATACATTCCAAAGATAATTCATCTTCATTTGGTTCCTAAAAAATCATATAAATGTTCTACTGCAAATAGTTACTAAGCACACCACTAATTGTATATTTACTTACATTAAATAAAAGAACATAAGTTAACTAAGATTAATCCTTCGTTATATCTCAATTATTAATTATTAGAATGAATAAACTTGTTGGAAGTTATTAATCTTATTGAAATGTTTTTTTTTAAGAAATATACTGTTTTGTTTTTTTCTACGTTATACTTATATATTATCAAATTTGTTACCAATGGGAAGGATTTGAGGTTTTTTATCTCTAAAGTCTATCTCAAATTTGTGTGCTGTACAAAAAATGTTTATATGGCACTGTGGCGCCATCTAGGATATTTACATAACTTTTAATAACACTTGAAGCCAATTATAATGATGGTGGCTAAAACCTTAGAAAAATATTTCCCAACAAGTAAAATGGCCGCTTATTTGCACTGCGCTATCCCAGTGTGCACTGTGAGCATTGAAAGGTAATTCAAACAATCTCATTGTCTCGAGAGAACAAAAAATACCACAGTTCCCGAATTGGGAAGCGCAAAATAATATTTGTTTACCGGTGGCAGAAATTCTACCACCCGTCCAAACCATGCCCCGAATCACATATCGAAAACAATTCGTCACTGAAATTGTTCTCCCGTTCTATGCCCGTTGTATGCACGGCAGAATGCATTCCCATAACCATACGAACGACATGAATTTAATTTTCCCTCATCATCTCTACCGTTGCCGATATATGTGTGTGTGCTTGTACGAGTATATTCGTAAACAATCGGGAACGACGAAACGAGGGTCCAACACATCAGGACCTTTGCTTCCTGTGATAGAGTCATTAACGTCAGCGTCGTTAAAATAATTATAAAATTGATTTATTGTATCATTACTTTTAATACGATATTAATGCAATGAATTTTCCACCTTGTTCGTGCGCTACGTGCGTCGATGCAGCAGGATTTTGCATGCATGGTGCACATGCACCAAACTGTACTGTACGCCACTCAATGCATCAACCGTATTGCGTTTTCTGTACCGCGTACGGACTACGGTGGGGTATGCAATCGAACAGTTTCGTTCGACCAATTTATGCTTTCGGCCGCATCTAACACCCAGTGACAAAAGGAATAATCAGCGTATATAACCAATACACAGCATAATGGTCAAAACTTATTAATTAAAGCATTTAAATTGTGTGAAATCCCAACAAATGAAGGAATCCATTTACTCCATACTTGCCCAATTTTTTGTTTCCCGTTTTGCTACTACTTTTAATAATAAATTCTTAAAAGCTTCCCCGGCGCTGCTCGACACTAAAATGATGCCCGTGCCCGTTTCATGTTAATGTGTCCGTGTGGAGGTTTTCCGTAACCATTCCACGTTAAATAAATAAACAAACAAGCCAACCGTCCCTTGTGGCGGCGTTCGCATCGCGTTCGCTTTAATGTGTGACCCGTTGCGAGCGTGTTGAGTGCATTCCTACACGCACGGTACGCACTACAGTAAAGAGCCAATCTGTCTGGCCGTGCCGTGTGCAAAAGCGGGAAGCCAAAGGTCCGGTCCCCGAACTGTTTGGCATTCGGCCCTACTTTGCATATATTGATCCAATCCAATTATCGAGTAGACTAACGGCTATGAAATATTTATCGATACTACGTGTACCGTGGCCGCCGCCCTTATGGAAACGCACCCCGCCGGAAAGCGCGAGTGTTCCGGTGCGGAAGCCTAATGATGTTGCAAAATTTGCTAAAAGTCACACTAAAATGCACCTCATCGATCGGGTACCGGGTAGCCGCATTATTCACTGACGCCTAACCGACCGGAAGGGTTCATAAATCGTGATGGCAAAAGCACTAACCACGATGCGCATACACACGCACGTGGCACACGTTGCCAGAACGGTGGATTGTTGGTTTGCTACGCCGCGCGCTACACACTCCGGTCATCAACACAAATTATGCCACACAGCCAGGTGCCACACATCTGGAACGGTGTTGTGACGAATTCGCTGTGAATAATGGAATAAAAAAGACTGGGCGTCTCCATTACGGAAGAGGGTTTGTTTTTTGTATATTATTACCCTTTATTAATATCCTCATAATTACTTCATACATCATGGATACACGATACGGATTATCTGCCAAAAAACATTAAGCACAGTATTGAACAAATTGAATTTAATGTTACTTTAGAAGAAACAACTCGTCAATGAAATAACGCCGGTCATGATCCAGATAAGATCAGATCTCACATTCAGGGTTGAATTTTCCTCATAACTATTCAATAGAAATTAGCGCTAAAGCAGTAACGTGATTAGGAAGTTTTCAAGCTTAATTGAGAGGTTCACTGCGTTTGAAACCATATTCTAAGCGTATTAAAATAATGCGCGAAAATTTCCCAACACACAGCCCGGACAAGGCACAGATTTTATCGATGGTTTGATAATCACGCTGTCGAACACAGATTGTGACAGTGCTACCCGGTGCTGCAAATGTCATCAAACCCAACCCCCCAAAAACACTACGCAAATCACCACCACGTACAACATTAGCTACCGCGGATTGTGAATTCCTGGGCCGAAATCACCGTAAACCACTCGAACGCCCATTACAACCCCCTCTTTCCCCCGGGGAGGCAGTAGCACAAAACGGGTGAGCTCCAGTAATTATCGGTACGCGAGCAGTGAGGGTTATAATAATAAAGTGATCGCACCAAGCACCGGGGGCTTCGAAATCCGATTGAGTCACCAAATGCAGCCGCTTTACAATTATGTGCAAATTTAACAGATTTTAAATGGTTATCTAGCCACCAGTAGGGGTTACGGTTGGGGTCACCCGATGACACCGGTCACGGGCCGCTGGGTGGTGCGTGATTTTTGAACTGCAAAGCCCACTAAAACCTACTCAACCGTGGTCAGTTCCCACAATTCACCGGGCGCCTCCATACACCGACCGCAACCCAGTACAACGTACCGGGCGCCTCCATTCGCTTTATTCGATCATTTGCTGTTGTCTCTGGTGAGCCGGTAATTTATTTTATTTAGCTTTGAATTTAAATTAGACTCATTAAGCGTGTGTGTTTGGTGTAAATTGTGTTACGCACCTGCATTTTTCCAACCGTCCGCCCAGTGCTTCGCCGAGCATCCTTGAAGCAGTATGCTCGGGACACGCTTGCATGCGATTACACAATGCACTCCGATCTGTCACGGGTAGCGCATACGATATGCTCTACACAATTAACCCATCACGCAATAATGTACGGTCGGTACAGCTAACTGGTCGTGCAAAGATCAACACGATCAGATAAATAACGCTTAATCGATAAATGCCATCCATTTGGGACCGCCCTGCGATAAGCATTGGATACATTCAACGCCGCGCATGAATGGTTGATGGTAGCACTATAGTGCCGTTATCTTTGTGCCCGGTTGGGAAACCAGTGCGATCGTTGAACTGGTGCACAAAATGGATAATTGATAAATTGATTAATTTCATTTGCTGCGTATCGTAAGATCGCTCAAACCCATAACAAAGGAGGTGCAGTTTTCCACTAGGGAGAAAAACATTAGCACACGTCAGAAAATTTGTTTGCCATGGTTTTTTGTACATTGAACATTAATTGTGATTCATTCCCATCAAACGAAAAAACTATAACGTGTTTAAAAATCATATCATGTTATAAACTACTAGGCGCCTCCATTAATGGGTATTTTTTGTAATTCTTAAGTAAGTTAATTAAGTATGATCCCTCAAGTAAAAAAGGGTCGCAGTGATAGTCAAATAATCGGCTACATATCAAGCAGTAAATTGATTTCGCATTGTTTTATCCCAAAGGATTATGATCTATTCGAAACTTTTGATTTATTGTTATGTCAGAAGACTATGCCAACAATTAGAAGAATTTTAATAAAAATACTATGTATAGTAATCTATGTTTAAAAGAGTTTAAAATAATGACGGTTTTAAAACAAACGCTTTATTAGACAATCACAGTACTATCAGCGTATGAATAAAAAACTGCATGCATCTTTACAAAATACCAGGCGTCTCCATCGTATATTTTTTATTATTGATCAAAATTATTTTGGAATTTTTTTAACTAAACATCCATAAGATTGTTTGGTAATTTGAAAAGAACATAAAAATTACCTTTTAATTGTAAGAGCCTTTGTTGTATTATTTGTTTTTTGATATTAATTTATAAGTACAAATAAGTCAAATAATTCGATATAGTTATCACTTTAATAAAATTTGTCTTCTCATTCGTGCATCTGTCACTAACAACAGTAAAGCGCAAATTTCCTCCCATGGTACCACCGCACGTTAGCACCTTAAGCACATCATCAACTCCCAGGCATAAGCGCCCTTCACATCACGGTCAAACATAAAACAGCCCAATAGATCGCCCTCCGTTGGGTTTTGCAACCTTTTGCATTTCTAACCTTTTGCTGCAAACCAAAACCCCGCCTCTAGAGGGCTGCAGGGTGGCAAAAAAAATAGAAGAAATCCCACCATCATCATTCATCCTAAAAACTGTACATATTAAAACCCTCCCGAACCATATGACAAGGTGCGAGCATACACGTCCCACCGGCACCGGCTACCATGCCCGCAAACTATTTTTCATTTGCATCTGGCCACACACGGGCGCTGAAACGGTCCGTGCCGTGTCGAACGTAAGCGCACCAGACAGCAACACCACGGACGCCAAAGGGAGAACAGAAAAAAAATCCATCTCCCAAGACAGCCACGGACACATCGACCGAGTACACCACTATTAAGTGAGAAAATATATGAAAGCCTCATTTTTCTGTCGTAAATTTTCCCCCTGATATTAAATATAATGTATCATTTTAATAGTTTTCCGCCCGGTTCCGTTTTTTTCCACCCGTTCTCCATTGGGCACCTCGCTTCCGGCAACCCGGCATGACATTCATAATTCCCGTGCCCGAACGTTAGGGCTCGTCCCCGTTTTTTTTTGCGCCATGATTTACGCTACTATTTTTATTCTCACTTAACTACACCACCGTTTCGGTCACACTTGCGCCCGCTTCCCCGGTTCTGCGCCCCGGGAACCCCGAAAGAACGGTCAGCGCGAAAGACAAATGAAAACGAAAATCTTCCAAATGCGACTTCCAGTTCCAGCCAGGAGAAAAAAGAGAGCGGAATGAACCATGGGCAATACAATGCGTTTGGTGGGGAAAATAGAAGCCAAGCAACTGGAGCAAACATGTGCACAGTGCGAGAAGTTCGCAGTAAATTGTTTCCCCATTCAAACGACCGGGACTTCATTTCACCGGCTCTAGCGGTGTGGGGTGTTTTCATTTTACTTTGCTGCTTACATTTTCCTAGCTTATTGTGACGGAGTGCAACGATCCATTACGCTGCGTCACTTGCTTTTATTAATCTGGAAGGTAAAACGCGCCACGCCACAGTAATGCCTCTCGCCCGGGATTTGTCCTACGATCATCAAACCCCGGGTGCAGCATGTGCGTTGCGTCCGTCGGTTTTTTTAATGCCAGAACAGATGAAGAAGCAAAATCTCCATTGCCCAGCATATTTCTTTTACCCATCAGCCCAACAGATGGTGGGATGATGTAAAAATTTATATAACATCGTTGCTGTTAAATTCAGTCATCTTTGCTCCGCGGTGCTGGATCGATTGCATGTGGTCCAACGCTGGTGAAACACGTTGATTGGACTCGTTTTGGCGTTGTAAAACCGGCAATCCAACATCGTCCGTATGTGAGGGTCACCGTACGTCTGTCGTGTGCAAATTTGTGTAAAATAAAAACATATTTATGAGCAGCCATGAATTTCTCCTCAATTCATTCGTTCCTTCTCCCTCTCTCTTTCTCTGTCTCACACTCTTTTTTTTCTCTGAAGTTTTATCAGTTTATTTCTCTGTCGCTCGCTCTCTCTTTCTGTGTTGACTTTCATCGTTTTGCTTCAATCGTTCGAGTGTGTCTGATTTGTTCAAGTGTGTCTCAACGATTTATTCGCGCGCATTGTTAGGTGGGTTGATGTTTTTTTGCCCCCCTTCGACAACTTCTCACACTGCACAAAGACACCACCGTTAAAGGGACCGTGTCCTTGTGCCACATATGTGCCAGTGCAGTGTCTCGTACCGTATCGTTCCGTTTGAAATTGATATTTCATTTTTCACGTTTGCCATTGAATCCGCGTCGTGCATGCATCGTGCATCTTGTCCTTTAAGCCGTGGCACGGAATGCAAAAGCTAGCGCATTGTCTCATCTCTTTGCCGTTTTATGATGCTTTTTGCAAGCAATGAGCACTTTACTGGAAGAAGAATCCCCATCGGGTGGCATCAAATATGCATTAAAGCTGTGATAAAGAAGCGTTGTTATTTGCACTTTGAACAAAAAAAAACGAAAGAAAACTACCTTCTCCCATCTTAACTTCATGCTGTGCTAGTACTTATTTTCACAATTTATTCACTGTAAAATAAAACATTACAAGTAATATCTGCCGAGAGTTTAATTTTTGTAAATAAAAGACCTAACTTCTAAACGTAAAGCTAAAACAAATTTAACCTTGACTCACTTCCATTGTACAGTCAAGCCCCATGTCCGTAGTGCAGTCAGTTCAAAGTCGGTTCATAATTCACATTACACTAAAAGACTCACTGTTGTTGTTTGTTCTCCAGTTTGACTTCTCGAACCACGTACGAGTGTGCTTTGTTTGCCGTTATGTGCACTCATGCTTTATGGGATTTGAATCGCATCGCGACGAAAAAAAATCTCTATTTATGAGAATGAAACGATCAAAGTAAACCCTGTACCACCCTTTTTGATGCGTATCATTGGATTTCCCATCACAATAATGATGCGTTTTGGTGTATTTGAAGTATTTTTTGCATGGACTTGGACGCTTTGATCCCCTTTTTTATGTTATCTACTTCTTTGTAAAATTATGTTTCGATGCTTTTATATTACTGCAAATTATATTACTTTACACGCTTAGAATTTAGCATTGGTAAATATGTGTGGATTTGTTCATTTTTTGTCACATGATTTCACTATCAAGAACGACCGAAAATAAGCATGCTGAACTGCCAAACGTGCAATACGACGAAAAGGCTATCATTCATAGAAAAAAAATGCTGCCAGTTATGCTAAAATTTAACAGAAATTTATTCATGCACTAAATTTAAAATAAGTACGTGTTAGTATCTTCATTTCATACATTTTTATTGATTTCAACGTGAAAAGACAATTGTACAAACTGCAATAACTGTATATCGTTTAACCCACATATTTGTTTTGGCAAAAAGGAAGTATAGAGGCCCTATACATTTACTAAAATAGCTAGCAATAATTGTAGTGACGATTGGGCCATTACACACTACACATTTTGATTTCAATGATTTCAACCGAATGCCAAAAACTTTAAATAACGCAGGAGTGACCATCAACATACAGGTAAACAAAGTCAGAAAATATCCTGAAAGGTAAGTCCCGAAACTTTTTGCGGGTTGTTGTGCCACTACAGAAGAGTAAGAAGAAAGAATTTTATCAGATACAGCATTATTGTCTCTACAGGTTTCACAAATCACTCACGGCTTCAGAAAACCATATTTCTTTGGGATATTTGTCAGTCTTAGGCTTTTATGATAGACAATTAACATAACATTTTTGATAACAGCATGGTATATTATTTATAACCAAGAATATTAGAAACCCTAGAGTGTAGTGTGTAATGTCCCTCACTAGAATGGTTCATTAGCAGTCAAAGGATTCAAGCAAATAGGTTTGAGGCGCAATTTATTCTTCTTTTGTACCATTTTTCGACAATAGTTTTAGAGACATCAAAATGACATTGGAACATTTAGCATATTGTAAAGTAAAAGTAAAAAAAAAAGAAGTAAAAAAAAGTGGTCAGCACAATATTCTCGATCCACCTTTTACATACTTCCATCCTATCATATCTCACACATGCCTTCAATGAACCATAACATAATATTAATCATATTCAAAATTGAAACAAATATACATACTGCAACTAATTGATTGTTGAACAATTTAATTACGTTTAGCTTACGACTTCTGGCTCCCTTACATTTAAGCAGTCTTTGCCGTACGGTGAAAGTCATATCAGAATCCGAAACTCAACTCAAACTCAATAGCTTCAAGCACAAGCTGATTGCATAATTTAAATCATTCCACCAAAGATTCCTGCACCACACGAATGCCTCGACTGCACTTACCACCAAGCACGTTTAGTAAGATCGCACGTAAAACGCACTGAACTTTGTGCGACCGCCGAATGTCACATCTCAGCATGTATCAATGCGACTATTTAGCCGACCGGCAGTAGCAGTGGCACGATGCACCGGGCACATCCCCTACCACACCGTCGCGCTTGTGCATCGATCGAAGAGGTTGTTTGGTATGCGAGATTCGTAAATAAGACAACGCCGCCAGAAAAGTTTCGACAGTTGCCGCCTGGTGACGTGTAGCGTCGCAGTCGGACCGAACGTGCGAGCAGGAGAACCCCGATCAATACCACGCTGTAAGGAAGTGGGACAAATAAGTGGGAATCTTCCTAACACTCCCAGGCCGAGTTAAGCCCGCCGGGCTCATCCACAGCCGCATTAAAGTTTAATTAATTAAGTTTACCAAAGTCAATTTACGATTATCGTGTCTCACGTGTGCCGCGCAGCAACGTGTCTAAATACATCGTCGTTCCGACGAGGCGGTGGTTGTTGGTGTGCTGCAGTTGGGAGGAAGCTAACCTCAAAGAGTGTCAACGGTGCCAAGATATGGCGTGGAGATGGCAAGGTTTCACCGGTCCTGCCCATACAATATGGATGGCACCCGTGCCGGTGAGTTTCCGCGAATGGCAGTTCATAGTTTATGCATTTCGGTTTTCGATGAACAACATGGGAGGCCTGCTTGTGTCCACCTTAATGGGTTGACAACTGGGGCTGCCATGACTTTAAAGGAAACGCCATAATGCTGTTCTTCTCGTGTTTAACCTTCTGCTGGTAAACGTTACAACCCACAATCAGGACAACTCTCGCTAAATCTATTCTATTACTTCATTTCTTTTCTGACATCCCTCACTTTAAGCCCATTCACCACGCAGTCGCCCAATTTGCTTGCATGCAACATGGTTTAAACCTCATGTGGCAATCTTTTCTCGACCTTTGTCGTTCCGCATAACCCAAAGGGATTAGTTCATTAGTTTCGGGGCAAGGCGTACCGTTACGTGCCCGAACTTTGTAACACAATGCGGCCCTTTGCCGTACACGACCATGACCGGTTTTGATGGTGTGGGAAATAATGCGTACCTGATCAGACGCAACTCGAGGGGCGAGGGCGAAAAAACGTGCCAGCGGAACAACCTGTCAGAATCCTCCACACACGCGAACGGGGATATAGACACTTCACCGCATCGAATAAGGCGGTGGTTCATTAGAGCGAAATGAGACACCATTAAGTTTGAAATAAAATATGGTGATGTGTTCAAATTAAAAAAAAAATCGCAATTTATTACCTTATACTTTTATTAATCGTTTATAAGCGCCTAAAGGTATGCAATATAAGAGTTTAACACAAAACTGTTTGTCAAATGTTAGACAGATTGCATACTTTCAGGCGGTTCTCCTTCACATCTTGCACAGGCCACTGTCCAATGTGTACGAATGTAGAGAGAGAATGCTGGTGAACGAAGTGATTGGTTGAATGGATTGTTACATGTGTTTCAAATTGCATACTTTCAGGCGGTGCCACTTCACAACTTCCACAGACCACTGCCTAATGTGATCTAACAGACAGTGAAAGAATAACAGTTACCGGAGAACGAAGGGATGAACACATTATGGGCAACGCGTTGGCCACGAAATGACGGTGAGCGGGTTGTGATTATAGAATTCTAGTTTAGTGCAAACCCTTTCAGCCATGTTGTGAGTGCAGGTAGCCAAATAATGGAGCGAGAAAAAGTTTTGCCTTTTACTTTTTGTTTGTTTTTTTTTTTGCACTCTCTATCGTTATATTCCCTTACTTCACTCGAGGTTAATCAGCAACTTCCACCCTCGACAATGGTGCTGATAACATTCCGTACGTTCCGTAGCAAAGTGAAAAGGGTTTTAATGCTTTAAGTCATGT
Organism: Anopheles moucheti; assembly: GCF_943734755.1. Lineage (NCBI taxonomy): Eukaryota > Metazoa > Arthropoda > Insecta > Diptera > Culicidae > Anopheles > Anopheles moucheti. Next base: position 85,524,578 of record NC_069140.1, on the reverse strand, counting down.
TTGTTGGTTACTTCTACCTAGCCAATGTACATTAGTGTAAATGGAGCAGGGGGGAACGGGGTGGGGGTTGCTCATTCAGCATTCGGCTCAGTCGGCCCCGGCGTCCTATTACATCCATCTCGATCATCTCCCGAGTTTTGCACGAATATGGTCCACTTTTAAACACTCACACACATAACGTGTGTCTGCACTTGAATGCTTTTAGTCCCGATGAGGGCCACAAACTTCGATCGTGGCTAATGTAGAGAGACGTTAACCGTCAGCACATCACCGATTTTGCACCGGCCCGCCACAAACGTCCTACCGCTATTCAATAACATGGCGTAATTTACCCACGGTACGGTTGGCTTTAGATTAAAAAACTTTCCGGAACCTCAGATTTTGGTCGTGCCCGCTCATCGTTGGATTAGTTTTCAGTAGTGATACCCGGTTTTAGTGAAAGGGTCACTTTTCATCATTATTTTTTAAATAATTAACTTTGAAACACGTATGAAAGTAGTAGCTCATTTAACAACATATTAAGTAATATGCATTTCACTTTCGATTTTATTGGAATGACGTGAATGTGGGCTTTCAGTTAGGCCTTTTCCGGAACTGGCCAATCAACCATTGTTTTAACCTCACAATAATCGGTTGAAATCTTCCATTTGAAGTTTGTCTATGAGAGCTGCATCTGAGGACCATTTGATTGAGTGGTGCTTTTAATATCTTACCTACTTTGATCATATCGAAAATCACCTCAAATTCTGAAGGACGTTAAAATTTCGTTTCTGCTTATCATTAACCATACAACGACCTCCTTGGGGAACGTTGCACTGATGTCGTTGATGGTTAGCTTTTTGGAGGAGGACTTTGTACAAGTATTTTTTCGTCGTATGTTCCAGTTACTCGAAATTACCTGTCAATCGATCTTCATCTTTGGTGTCTGTACCATATGTCCGTTGTATGAACAAAGCAAGGCATTTGTTCGACGCTCTGGATTTGCTTCAGAACTGAGAACTAATATTATAAATACCATATACAATATATCCGGTGGATATCAAGTATCTCACAATGTAAAGCTTCTTTGCTAAGGCATGAAGCCTGTAGTTTTAATTCTCTTCCTTACTTCCCAACTTATCTAGCTGTAACAATCGCCTACCGAACTATAAATCGTTCGCCGTCGAGTAATTTGGGTTTTCCACACCTCCTCTGTCCTTGTAGACAACCCGAAAGGACTTCACAAGCTGGGTCGTCCGGTATCATTCTCATGACATGACCAACACACCGGACACTAGTGAGCCTCATTAATTGGACGATAGTAAGTTCATAAATCACCTCGAATATTTCGTCTTGCTTAAAGCGACATCACCATGTTCTTTCTCCAAAGAGCATCTTCCTCGCGGCAATATTTTTTTCGTCAATATTGAAAAAAATACAAAGCTTCTATTTTAGTAGCAGCTGATACAAATTCATTTATAATCCATTGATTCCCAACTCAAAGGTGGGATCATTTTTATCACCATCCGATTAGTTTGTTTCAATACATTTGAAACGAAAAAACAGGCAAAGTAGACAAATTTCGACAAAGTCCACTAGACAAAACGAGTATTCATATCAGTAAAAGTACTTCAAAGTTTCAAAAAACTCCACCCACCCTTACCATCATATTGAACACTCAATTACTATGCTGCTACTACTAGAGCTGTACAAACAATCATTAAAATCGCTCATCAAATGGAAAATGGGTTCCGCGAAATGCACTATCGAACGGTACGGTTTATTGCTTCCCACCGTTAGAACTAGGCCACCGCCTGCTACGAATAGATTAATTTCAAAGCCCTATCATCGCGACCGACCCCAACACGCACCGTACATGTGCCTCCATTACAAACAAGACAAAGTGATTCCCTCGATTCAATAAATACGAACGCAATTTATCATCTGACGCCATCGCAACCAAAAGCAACGGCAAACCAAAAAAGAAAAAATGGATAATTTCCCTTAAAATGTCAATGCAGTTTGCGGATAGTTTTCCTTTTATTCCTCGCACTCCACCCACCTCCCCACCTCCCCCTCCCCCCTTTTCGCAATTGCTTTTCAACCAAAAGCAGCAAGAAAAAAAGGGAAATATGCAAACATACCCTGCATTCTTCACTTTCGCATGCAAGTAAGCAGTGAAATATTGCAAAAATATGAACCGATCGATTTCAGCTCCTGTTAAAAAGGGCGGAATAACAAAAGCGATAACAAAAAAGTCACAGCATAAAACGAAGCTGCAGCTCAATGAAAATTATTTGGTAGCTATCGATTTTTTTTTAATTATCCAAATTGCCACATTCCAACTTCCGCGCTATATGTTTGACACCACCCACCCTCCCCGGGGGGCCACCTTTCATCCCACCGTTCGGTGGGAGGATATTGGATGCGCACGATTGCATATTATCAGCTACCTTCAATCGGTGAAATCGGTTGGGTTTTTGAAGATTTTTCAATTTTATTTTACTTTCTCTCCGCAAATCGATACTGCGGCGTATCGGTTCGTGCTGTGTTCCGTTTATTTGCATCCCATTTTAGTTTGCTTTATATGCATACTCTGTATCCTTTTGCACGCGAACTCACTTTCATCCGGCATCGTCAATGGTTTATGATATTCATACGGACAAAGTTACCGACCACCTCGCAACGCGATTGTAGGAGATGCAGCAACACAAAAAATACAAAACAATAACACACACACCGCCAGAATGCACTCGAAACGATGACAAAGCTGGCACGACGGTAAAAAAATGGAAAACGACCCCAAATGGTGGGAAGCAACATAATAAACGGCACACTGCAGTGATTCTCCTTCGCGGTTCGGAGTGTAATTGATGCACGGCTGCCAACCAAGGACCCAGCGCGTGGCCAGTGAACGGCGATTTTTTGTTCTTCGTCTTTACAATTCGGTGCCCTTTCGCACTCTGTTTTCCCTGTTTGTTTGTGCGGCTTTTTTTGTTTGTGTCTTTGCCTGTTCCCACCATTTTTGGGATGCCGGTATTTTTTTTTTCTCATAATTTTGTTCGCTATTATATTATCAGCTTTCCAATATGCTTGCAAACACGAAAAGGATTAAAAATCTGATTCCAACATTCCCGTACAGTCACACTCATTGCGCAGACCAATCAGGGGTTTCCATGGATTTTACCGTTTCCCAGCAATTAAAAGTTTTTTTGTTTTTGTAACTTTGTTATGAGCAGGGACATCCATTAGTGTGGAAATATGGGAAAGCGGTTTTTGCCCCATGCGTTGAAGCCGACCGCATAAATTGCATTCGGGCTAAGTGCAATCGATACCAATCATGTGTGAAATATATTATTTGGGGATTGAGTTATGATTTAGATGAGTCTAATTTTACACTCCGGATTGGTGGTTGGTGATTTGAGGCGATAGTTCAGATACCTAACCTTTATAACATACTTATTACTGACATACTTATTAGGTATATCCCGGGTTTTCTGAACAATGTATTAACCAATTTGAGAAGTCATGTGCGATTCTTTCTATGGGGACGGTCTGTTAAATTGAGACTTTGAGGATTAAATTGTTCGGTGTCATTTTAATAGCATGAGTAGCCCCTCAAACTCTGCCAAGTCCAATGGTATGGCCTCTTGAGAAGAGTGCCAAAACCGTTAGTGATCTTATTTCACCATTTCAAATGTAAACTCTTTGCCGAATAAGCGAGTTTATTTTAATAGAAGTCTACAATGATTTTTATCTAAAAATCTGAATGGTACTATTCCTATTGCAGAAGAAAATAAGAGTGCCTTACACTCAACAAATTCTTATGTTAGTAACTGAGATAATAGTATGTTTTTTCTATCAACATATAAAACATTATTGTTACCCGTGTGTTTAAAATCTTCAAAAGCTGATCGAAACCTTCGTAATCATACGGAGAATATCAAAACAGAACTGCTCTCACGCTGGGGCAGTGATTTATTGAATATGTTAAAAAGTCGATGTTCGCAAAAAAGATGGGAATACACCATCCTCCCAAACAATGTCAAACGCCTTATCGATGTTTATCCGACAAATAAAAAGACTGGGGCCCAGTGACTGTATTATCCGTCTAAACGCCGTAACCTACGAGCATCTGTTGAAAGGCGTCTAGTCCCCTGGACGAGACACCCAACAACTCCAAAACACACCAATCCTTACATGCACCACTCGCCAACATTACACTCAACAACACTTCATCCCCAAAATAAACATGGGGCAAATAAAGCTGACCCTCTTTGTTTTGCAATAATCGTCGAAACGCTTTTCCCACGAGTCAAGCCTGGATGTAGAGCGAGGTAGAGCACTGTGGCTTGAAAGGGTGTTATAACAACAACAAAAATACGATACAACGGAAAGTGAGTGTGTGTGTGTGGACTGGTGCAATTATTTACTACAATTTATCGTCCCCACGGGGCGTCTTTCGGGGCCCGTCTGCTGCTGAGCAGTGACCATCGGAAACGGAAACATCTTCCAACGCTGTCGCTGTCCACACCGACTGGACCGGTGCTCCAACGAACGTATTGGTGTAGACTAGGAACAGACAAAACCTTTCCTAGAAGATGCTCTCATCGGCTGCTAGCAATAAAGACGATTATCGTGCAAAAAGATGGAGGACAACGTTTGATACGAACATTTCTTACGATTATGGGCAATTGCTGGCAAAAGAAAGACTTGGTAACGTTTAAAAATGTCTCGTCCAAAAATGAAATTAGAAGAACGAATTTTTAAAATGGCTCATAATGTCACTCCCACAATCGCTCCCACCATCTTTTAAAAACAACTTGTTGTTTTATTCTTCCAAAACAAAATATCCTATTTTTGCGGGACCATTTTCCAAATGCTTCAAGAATGTTTAAGCATAAATTTACACCGCGTGACAAAAGTGTAGTTTTAGCAACCATAAAGTAGAGGGGGAAAAAACACACACACACATTCTAATGCTAACAGAAGCGTCTTACAACGCGACCGACCCAAACGCCAACATCTCACACCATCAAAGCAAGCGTGGAGCACATATCGCGTAAACAACCATCTCTATTCGCATGATGATCGCATACATTTTCACGAATCATAAAAAAACGGCCAAAAAGTTTAGTGGAGGAAAAAAGTAAACGGCACACGAAGCAGACCAGCCAGCAGCAGCAGCATCGGTCGAGCGAATGAGCGTGTAATAAATCATTGTTTGAAAGTGAAGTGCTCTCGTGTTTGCTCGGTTGGTGCGGCTGATCGTTATGTGTTTTGCGTACATCTGGGCGGATGTGATGCCCGGACATGTGCCTGGGCATGATGCTAGTCGTAGTTGGATCTATTACTTTCTTCCCTTCGCGTGCCACCCTTCTCCACCACATCGATTTGGGGGGAGGATGGAAAACACAAACGTTGTTGAACGATTTTTTCGAATTTTTGGCACATATTCGGCGCTCGGCGCTACAAACACAACAAAACGATAGCATACGATTTCTTTTTTTTGCAAACCATCAAGCAAACGGTCCGACAGTGCCAAAGCATATGCGCCACGTGATGATGGAAGATATTTGGAACTGATTTGTTGTCGTGAGTGTGTGGTTGTTTTTTTTTTACGAATTTCGCTTACGTTTTTATGCGCATTCGTTAGCTGTATAAATTTGATACTGTGAGTGAAATGGCATTTTTCATGCAACTGATATGGAGAGAAAAAAAAAACGCCACCACACAAAGCCACAAATATGAACGTGCCCGGGTGAATCAGTATTTATCGCAAATCGGACGTACACGCTCATTGAAGTAACAATAAATTTTCATCATCTCCATTTTGTTGTTTTCGATATTTTTTTTGTTGCTACACACGTGTACGTATACACCACTCACCTTGTCCTAATGCTACAACAATTCCTAACCGTGCCAGGATGAACCTGGCAAGCGATCAGGTGATTTAGGGCCCGCTGAAAGCTTTCGCATTCGATGGAAGGGAAGTAACCATAATTTGGCAAATGGCATCACGGCCCCGTAACAACAAATAACGATAATTCCGTGCTCAGTAAGTGCTATAAATTATTGCACCCACCTCCCACCTCCCCTCCCCAGCACGAATGCAATGTGGGTGCATTGAGGATACAAAAAAACTGCACTCACACTCACCCACCAAAAACACCGGTCCACCATTTGCGGAAATCTTCGAACGAAAATTGAGATTCAAAATGGATCCGCATCCGGTTGCATTGGGAACGGGGATTCGAGTCGACCGCAGTGGGCCGTTGCCGTTGGGCAGCGACAAAACAAATTACCCTTCGCCATTGTTGCGGCGGTCCGGCTGCGTCGCCAGGTGTAAGGGGGTGAGGAAGAGGGTTGACTTTCTTTCAACAGACACCGGCATGCTTCTCCGAGCAGTTCTCGGGAAGTGTCCTTCCCCGGGAACGGGGAAGCGAAACAAAACCGTGTGATGACAGCATTGACGATGGCGCGAGGTGAAAGGCACCACCTAATGACCGTTGTGGGACGTGTTGAGGAATTAAGATAGATTACAGCAAACGACCGCGCGAATGGATCATCGTTGGACTGGGGCGTGCCCGTACGTTCTATGCTGACGGAATAGGGGAAGCTGGTTTTTTTAAAGGTTAATCTTGGTACATGATACACTTGGCATCCGAACGGAATAGCTTGAATTTGCAATTTTACATATAGTTTTTTTTTCTACTTCGAGAGGTTTTTTTGATAGAATATTTCCTATTCTTCCACAACACGACATCTCTTGAACGCTTTATGTTCATTTTGAGTACCTACTTAAGATGAAGAGTTCTCACTTTTTTAAATTAATTGCTGATAAGATAAATGATTGTTCACTACTACAGCCATATTGATCACTATAAATAGAGCGGTTTTGAAGTTCTTCGAATCATTCCATCGGTTTTAATAAGTGCGATTCCTACACCGTACACCGTAAACACCATCGAAGTGTTTTACAGCTAGAAAAAGAACTTTCACCAGTTTGCAGTTTGTATCATCAATGGTTATTAAACCCTGAACACCTAAAAAATTAACAATCGCGTCAAATTTATCGTTTTGCTTGACCCGTTGCGCCTAAAGGTATGTAATGTATACTGTGTAGTGCTGCTTAGTGTTTGGTGTGAAAACTAACAATGTGAATGTATTAAGTGTATATTTACTTTTTACTTCGCTAATAATTAAGGGCAGTGATTAACGAAAACGGCCAAATATGTTGCTAACGGTAACACTAAGAACGTACCAAAGTTTTTGCAAATTGCATATTTTAAGGCGTTTTGTGTATGTGGTTTAAAACTTTAATGTGATCAAAGAACGTGAATTGTTTGATCTTAGGGTACTTTCTTTCTCTAATTTCTGCTCGGCAAAAATGGCAGGATGCATTGGCGCAACCATTGCTCTAGCTGCTCTAGTATTGTACGTTGAGCCTTTTAAAGAGAATACGCTCAAGTACTTTCTGTAGATTATTTCCTATTTTTTTTACAACCACACCTCATAAGCCGTATTTGTTTATTTCGAGTACACAGTTGAGATAAAAAGTGTTAATTCACTCCTGATAAGATAACTTGTTGCTCGCTACTAAACTGGTGAGTTTAAACTATTTTCGTTTTATTCCATCCGTGCTTGGGTTGCAACTTATGCCTATCTGAAATACAAAAGTTACGTTAAATAAGAATAAAGTTTTTATTTTAAAAGTTTCGTTCGACAGGTGGCACCTGAAGGTATGCAATGTGTATCGTCTGTGCCTGCTTTGTGATTGAAGTGAAAATTAACAATCAAAATGCATAATTATACGACCAAACCACCAACCAATTATCGAACACTAAAAACGTTAAAATGTCGTGCAAATTGCATGATATTAGGCGTAGTGTGTTAACTACTGTACCACCGTGTTGATGTAGCCTTGATTGTGAAAGATCGTTCTGGCCGAGTTTATTAACTAGTTCCAATTTGTGGTTTTGCTAATATTCTGGTTGGGCCCGGTAAATACAATCTAGGTTTTGTAGTGCAATGCAATTTAATTTAACTAAATGCACACAAAGCTGCCAAGCTGTATGCAATCCACATGACAAAACATGCAAATGAATGCACTATGCCTAAGAGGTTGTACTTTCAATGCCCTTTTATTATACTTTTTAACAAACCGGATTGATGGTTGATGGAACTCATAAATTTAAACTAAACAAAAATCACCACAAATCATTATCCCTTTTAAGCCACATTAGAAACACTAGACTGTTAAAAATGTCATATTAAATGAATATGCCGATCGCATCGCCGATTCAGGTCATTCCGATCGTGGCGACAAATAAATGTAACCGTTTTGCATCGTCTCCCACGGGTAGCGTGTTGTGGAAGAAAATGAGTAAGCGCATATGCGCACGGGTCAATCGGGTACCGGTAGGTTGATTGTGTTTCCACGGAAAGCTCGGATGAAAAGTTGTAAGACATCAAAGTTAAACAGACGGTCACATTGTGTATCTGGGGGGCGCATGGCTGTGACAGTGAGAAAGTGCGCAAGAGATCAATGGTAAAATTCAGCGTACGGTAGCGTAGCGAACCGTACCGTACTTCAATCATACTATCGATGATGAAACCCCGTCACCCAACCGGTTTGGTTCTCTTCGCCCTCACCTTCCCATACCGTGATGTGTGTACTCTGCTCTGGGTCGACCGTGCACCGTGCCCGACGACAACGACTTCCATCATAAATTGCAAAGCTTCAGCCCGGCATGGGCGCTACGTGGTTCCGTGCTTCCCTTACACATCCTGTACGAAAACCCCGTCAGCGCCATTTGTACATTTGTGGCTTCGCGAAAATATCAAAAAGCAGTCAGTCAATATCATTTTCTCCGGTGCTGCCACATTCATCCCGTCCAAAAGCACTCCCGCACCGTGATATGGGTCAATCGCATTACGGTTGAAAAGCGTGATGGGGCCGGGTTCCATTATGAAGAGGAAGAAGACGAAAGAAAAAAAAAAAACACACGAACCCGGCCAGCTGTTTGTGGCAATCAATATTTTCTACCAGTTAATACGATTCACCGGATGGGCTTCCGTTGATTGCGGCCCGTAACAAGATTACGGCTCCCGGTTCCGGACACACCGGGGGTTGGTTTTTGGTTTCGTCCAACACGAAACTGCACCAACATGGGCAAATTAATCCATCACGATGATTATGATGACGGTGATCAGTTGGGTGTCGTGGCGCGACGAGGCGAGATGCATTTTGGGAACACGCTGTAACTTTCAACCTACCCTATATTTCATTTGTCCATCCATAACGTAACGTAGAATGGGCAGTGGCCGATTTTCGAAACTGGGATTGCCCCATCGAAAAGCAAACAGTCTACACAGGAACCGTCCATTGTGTTTATTTAATTTTTAAACCTAAAATAACACTGATATGATCACAAAGCTGCAGAACTCACGACAAAACAGTTCTCTAATCGTCTTATCTACGAGAACGTGTTGATTTACCTATTCGTCGTCCAAACCCCTCAAAGGCTTTAGATTTCTCTCGAGTACATACTTAAGGTTGAAGAGTTTTCTAAATACTAGTTCACTTCTGATAAGAAAACTTGTCGCTCCCTACTAAAACAGGTGTGTTTGAAGTTAGTTGAACCATTCTATTTGTGCTCATGGTACAACTGAGATCTATTCTGCAGTATCACAGCGTAAATCGTGAAATTATTGAAAGTAAACATTGAAAAGTGAAGTATTAGATCAAAGGTTATAGTTTCGTTGTGACGCTTGGCCTGTGGCGCCTAAAGGTATGTAATGTGTATTGTTGGTGCTGTGGAGTGAGTTACGATACTGCTAGAAGTGTAATTCTTCACTCAAACAATCCAGGGCATACCACGTAAAGTGAACACGGTGTAAAAAGTTCTTATTGGCTAGATTGTCCGATTGTCGTTTTAATGACATGACCATCCCCCCGAAACCTCCGCGGTGAATCCAATTCTTAGCTAATTTACCGTACGATCCTTTTTCTATGCGGTCAAGGGGGTTTCGTCTCCAATGTCAGCCATATCTCAAGGTCTACCTTATCTACGAGTAGCATGTGAGTGTTTGATATAGTCCGCATAAGTTTGATATAGTTTCAGATTGTGTCTGAATAGTCTTAAATTACCCGCTTGTCAGTCACAACTGGACAACTTCGAAAAGATGCGGTCATCTATCGGTACATCACGCAAGTCAAGAGGGACCATCACTTTCGTTGTTGTCCCATTGATCTTCATCCCGAGGATTTCTGCCACCTGCGTCTGCTACTTGGGAAAGGCACATATCAGGAACTGAATTGACTTTTAGAATATGGTGTCCGACCCACGAATCTATTGCACAGTTATTGTTTTATGCTATTGATTGCTATTCACTCACTCGGATGGTTTGACAGATACACGTTATCGCCTTATATTGAGCGCTGTCTACTATTGGGCAATGAAATCTTCGAAACAGTGACCTCATAAACATTAGGCTTCATACGCAGCCGAATTACTTCTGTTGAACTATCGACTATCCTTATCTGACTAGGCGAATTTTGTTTTACAACACCGAGACTATTGCTCATTCTCCCACACAACACGATCATAACGCTTCTTCTGAAAGCCTCAATCATCTACCTTAATGCGCATTCGATAAACTTTGGATTCCACTTGGTTCAACCCTCATCAAAGTCAGGTTCAGCAAAGCATCGTTACACTACATACAAGTTATACATTCTAATACTTGTGAAACATCGTTAAGTTGGTCTTATCAGACGTTAATTAACAATATCAATCCTTCATTCAGACATTTTAAATGAATGCGTAGGACCCTGAGAGTTATGCATTAAGCATCATTCTTACCAGCCGGATATGTTTTGTCGGGATAACACCAAAAGGTTCATTGCGTTGTATAGTTTTATCAAGAAGATACAAGTGTTGGTGTCTTTGCAGTCGAAGAAGACCTGGACAATAGCTTAGAATTATTCCAAGCGCTTGAATACTATTAGTCATAGCTTTTAAAATTCTTTACTGAATGCTTCACTATAACCCTTTTTGCAGGCTACTGTAACAACATGGCAACACGGACCAATAATGTGAAAAACATGGCGCCTGTACCATCCATTGGGGTCGCTTCTTCGTCAAGCGTAAGTTGCATCACGGAAATCTTTCTAAACGATACACCCAACCATTTAACGCCAGCAACGATGGTTATGTTGCGAGCCTATCAAATGTATCGAGACGCTGACATATGCGACTTTACGATCACAATAAACGATTCGGAGGATGGAAAATTCGATGACGTCGTAGTAAGGTACACATTCGTGCAGCATTGGCGCAAAGAAGCATTGTTTATAGACGCGAAGGATTGGTACATACCCGCTTACGAGCATGAACACGGAACGGAACGTGTTATTACGAAGGAAACCTTAATGTCTAACGCAGACGCAGGAGCTAAACATTCGATAGCCAAATATTTCATCTCCTTTCTTCACGTCAAGCCCTTAAATAATTGGGAAGACGTTGATAAATACGTTGTGTGTACTAACTCACGGCTCGAACATGCAGCTGTAAACTATTTCAACGAGCTGGTACCTGAAAATAATCACATTCTATCGTTTACTAACGCTCTGTCCTCGATATGCTACCAGCTTAATCCTAACAAATTACCTAACGATTACGATAATCAACTAAAAGACGCCTGCTTGAAGGTCCTAGCAGAGCTAATGGTTTCACACATTGTCCATCGCAAATTGATCTCGGACGAAACCCCACTGTTTGACGTGTACGCAGATTTTTTTCAATGGCTGTTTAGAGCCGGCTAAAGGCAAACCCTACTACTGCTTCCAATTTTCCTCAAAGTTTCGTTTCTGCATAGAGCACGATTACAACGACATGATGACAAAATTTAATCACTTATTGCAACTGGAATATCAAAAGCAGAACGGGAAGTGTGAGTCTTATCTAGACGAGGAATTAATGGTTCAGTGGTCCTTATTATTCCGAGAACATTGGCACAGCAATCGTGATTCACGAATAACTACTCGTTTGGCCGACTTTTACAAGGCGTTCATCCTGGTGTGCTGCCCGCACGGTGAGAAATCGTTGCACAATAAGACGCTGTGGGAGATAAAACAGCTCAGCAAGACATCATCCAACGCGGAACAGGAAACGATTTTTAAAGAGCTTCAGAATAAGCTAATGGATGCACTGCAGAACAAAAAACCAATCGGCCCACACTGTGTAGGAGATGCGATAAACATTACGATGCATGCCGGGAACATGCTGAAGTTCGTAACATGCAAATACTTGCAATCACTGAAGGAGCAATGCTCTATGTTCATCATTAATCGCGATCGTCTTAAAATGACGGGACTATACACGGATCTCTTAAGCGGCTATTCGCGTGACATTTTGCCCTACCGTGGCAATGGTGATGTTGTGCTTAGTATGGCGACCATAGCGCAAACACTAGAGCTCGTACCATCATGTGAGGCTGTGTTTATCGATAGCATCAACCCAGAGATCGCTCAACACCTTGATCAGCTACTGATGCAACCCTCTGATGTATTTCAATCTTCGCTCATTGTAATAGCTATAGCGGCAAAGCTAGACAATGCCACGCAACATCGCCTGGAGAGACTGATTGCAAACGGCGATGCAACATGGAAACAGCGAACCACCGTGAAGATAATTGTACTGCAACAATCAACTATAGATCATCACGGCGAGATCCTCGTATCTGACCTCACAAGCGATTGTCGGCAGGAGTTGTACGAACGGTACGCGACCCTGCATCTGTTTGGCACACGCACTACGCTCGATGCAATGGTTTTGCCGACCGATAGTTTGGCACACTTAAAGTATGTACTGGACACTAGCAACGACACCCAAGGGAAGGAAAATGTCAACATACACCAACAAAGATATGACAAAATCCATTCCTGGTACATTCATCGTGAAATTAATTCAAGATATACATTTAATTACTGCAATTTCTGCACCAGTATAAGTAAACACCTGACCGAAGAATGCTTCGAGTTGGATTCTTATCAGTTTCACGAATTGAAAAAATTTCAAAGGTGGAGGAACACCTTTCATTCTTCACGGCAAAAGGAACACCATTATAATCTATGGGAAACGGAGGAAAAAATAACAAATCTGGATGATGTATCCGGCGCAGGAAAGACGGCATACTTCACCTGGCTCGCCCGGGATCTACAAGCGCAATTTCCATCGCTGTATGTGATGCACTTCAATGCAGCAGAGCACAGTTCATCGTTAGAGTGGTTAGCGTTCGACGATCTTCCAATTAAGATCGATACGGAAGTTATAAGAATGCTATTCCGGCTGTACCGTCTGGCATGTACCGACCGACACGTGGATGCCAGGTTGACGCTGGAAGATATCCATGAGGAACGAAGGCTAACCGATCGCTTAGCGAAACTGATTACCATTGCTGACGGGATGGTGCTGCTGGATGAGAGCCAGGCGAGCAAGTTAGCCTTAACATCAAACCAACTGATTCAGCTACGACTATTCCAGGAAAAGGTTTACCTTTGGCAGGTAGTCTTCATGCTAGATGGAGTAGATGAAGTGGAAACTAGTCTCAGAACACCGATGTTACGGTTTGTTGGAGTTTTGGCGGATATAGGTGGAGCTCGTAAAATATTCGTTTCGACTATTAAGACAAGGCATGTTTTCCGATTCCCATACGCTTACACATGTGAACTGAAACCATTTTACGAGGATGATGCGTCACTGCTGCTACATAATTTGCTTCTCCAGCAGTTGAATGGATATCGTCACTATGTCGAGAAGCAAACACAAAACGCGTTGTTACCTTTTCTGTACTACGTCGTTTCCGATGCAATGCGACAGGATCAGAATATTCCACTGCTGCTGTACATGGCGTATAGTCGCTATCTACCAGCGATTAAACGCTGTGTAAACTTCAAGAAACGGCTGGTGCATGGAAGCATAAGAACGCACTTGCGAAACATTGACACTTTTCTAGTGCTCAAGCAATTCATCGATGAACAGCTTGGTACAAAGTCACTACTGCCACCTGGTGTAACTAATAAGAAGCTGGCAATACTAAACACGCCGAAACGTCAACTCGCTTTGTTAGCCGTGCACACTGTGCTTGATAAGCAGTACACCGATCGTTTGCTCACCGCCGACGAACGAACAAATGCAATGAAGCTCGCGAGGGATTGCAATGTAGGTAAGCTGAAGGTAGAATTTTTAACGACGAATCGTGACGGCACGGCAAGGTTTACCAATAAACTGTTTGCGGAATATTTTGCCGCCTGTTGGTTGTTTGAAAACCGATCCCGCCTCGGTAGTAAACGTAACGTCAAGTTTGCGTGCAAAATTATGGTAACGAGCAATTCTCCGTTGCGCTGGATGTTCGATCGAATCAGTATTGAGGGCTGTGCAGGAACGTACGCACATAGCTTATTGTGTTGGTGTGTTGCCCAGAGGCATAATTCAATGTCTTACTTCATCGAAGTGCAAAGATTAGATCATGTCCCAGGCAAAGACGCTACTGGACGAACGATACTGCATTGGCTGTCGTCGGTTGCCAATAGGTCACTCGCAATGCTGTTCGAAATAATACCAACCGAACAAATCGATGCAAAAGACGAACTCTTCCACTGGAGTGCTCTGGATTATGCGTTTGCTGCCGAGCAATGGCCCATCATGCGCAACTTAATACAACTCGGTGCAAAAGTCAACATCGACGTTTGGGTGGACCAGTTACGCTCATACGATTTGGTGGAGCTGTTCAATCGGATGGCACAACTTGAACACCGGCTAATGCGGCGCAGAGATATTTATTCATCAGAGGGCAAAATCATCAACGACGGCGTACTCGCCCGGCATGTACTAAGTGCAGTAAACAGTGGAATAGTACAACACTTACTTTACGAGAAGAACATTGACATTCGCAAACCACTAGCGGAACTGAGCGATTTGAACGTGTTAGAATACTGTGCAAAGCGAAATCTGTTCCGTTTACTTGAACATTTTATTTCCTTCGCCGACGCATCGAACCAACTTCTTGGCGTTATTGGTCCACGTCTGTACGAGCTGTCAATCGAACACAATGCGTACAATGTAGCGATATATCTTATGGACCAATGTGGCTTCCGTTCGAATATCATCACTGAACACGATCGCAGCAAATGCATATGCGAATGGGAATGCATCTGCCAGTACGAAGCATCCGACTTTCTGCTCTTTACGATGGAACTTAAGAACATGGAATTGTTCCGACTATTTTTCAATAAATTTTGCGCACAGTGCCAATACACCTGTACTAAAGATGAGGATATTGTTGAAGAATCATTCAGGTCAACTCGCACAAATTTACGTCAAATTCCAGACGACGTTAATCGGCGTTTTATGCAAACCATTGCAATTGTTCTTAGTGAATCGTTGCACCGAACAAATTTTGACATCATCGACTATGTCGTGCAGAAAATCAAACGGGTTTCTAACCGGTTTTTGAGGGACGTAATTAGAATGGTAAGCTGTCAAAAATCTGTACTACCAGCAGCGTCGTCGTCCCTATTCAACTACCTGCTTGACAGAACAGACGATCTGCAGGCGGTCAATGATGCCGGACAAACTTTACTACACACCGTCGGCGCGACTGGGTGTACCGTCATGGTGCGCTGTTTGCTCGACAGAGGATTCGATCCGCTAAACGCCTGCACGAAGCTGAAACAAAACGTGCTTCACTACGTAGCGAGGGAGGTGGAAGATCGACACGCAGTCAAAATGTATCACCAGCTGCTACCGTACTGCTCGATCGACCAGTTTAACGTACCGAATAACAAGGGATACGATGTGTGCGATATTGCTATAATGAATCGAAAGTACAGATTGGCGAGAGTGTTGATCCATACGCTCGCTAACGGGAGCTCCACGCAAATCCGAGTATCTGCAGTGCTTGATAGCTTCAAGCGATTGTTGCAAGAAAATGCAAAAGTAAAAAAGAAAATTTAGGTATGGTAAAATCAGAAAAAAGATTAACAATATTAAAGATACTAGGTTTCCTAAAATCCTCACTTGAAAACACATACGATGATTGGAAGGATGTGTATGCCATTATTCACCATCGAATGCCCGTTGTATAAGAAGCGCTTATTAGGTTGAAATAGAAAGCCTGAAGCTCTAGTGCTAACCAGTTACTGTACTGAGAAACACATTGTGTGTTAAAGCTATTTTGTTAATTTATTTTTAACGTTTTAACGATTCGCTTATTAAAAGTTACAATTTACAAACAAACCATTTTACTTTTATTTACACATTTCTAATCCGATGCTCTTTTGATGGCATACGTTACTGGACGTTCGTTTCTTAAAATAGACAGCAGCTAGGCTTGGGTAAGCTAGTAACACATGAACATAACCGTACAACATGATCACGCACGCACGCACGATGCAGCATCGTTTTAATGTAACTTCTCTACCACTACGTTCGTCGTCGATTTCACCTTCAGGAAGAAGGGCGATTCCTGCTCGGGTAAAAAGGTGGACGGCCGTACCTGGTACACGCCGGCCGGTATACCTTCGAGGTCGAGCACGCAGAACCCAGACCGATAGACGCCGGTTTTTTGCGATACGAACGGTGCGGTGACGGTATCGTCCGCCAACGATACCACCGTCAAATCCAACCCCACCTGGTACACCTTGGGGCCGCGCAGCTCGATGACCAGATCACTCGTATCGGCCGGCCCGATGTGCAGGCGGTATAGTGGATTATTCTTGTACGTTAACGGATGGTTCAAACACCCGCCCGCCGATTTTCCCTTCCATTCACCGTTGAGCTGCAAATATGAAATGATAAATATGAATATGCTAATATGCTAATGAAGATAATTGAGTGAAATAAATAAATAAATCGAATCAAATCAACGTCTTAACTGGGCAACCCTACGCCAGCTAACCGGAACCTTAGCTCTTCCATACCCATGAAGATCGAGTCTTCGTTTGGACATCAAAAATAAAGAAATATATCTTCCTTGTGTAGCTTTGACCGAAAAGCTTCTAATGACCACATCTTTTATAGTGTGCCCTTCGCTTTTGGCTTCCAAAATATCGACTGCGGATCTTTGACAGAGCTTTTGGTAAACCAGTTCATCGTTTCTAGTTCCGTCAGTCCGAACCCTCTTTCCGCATGAAAGTAATAATTGCTGGAACGCTAAAATCAATCCAATTGCTGTCTAATGTAGAAGTAACAATTAAAAACTTACATTTTCCACCGTCGAATAGCGCGGGCCAAGCTGTTTCAGTTCAAACTTCGTTCTACTGTACGCCCGCAGCGAGTAGTAGATGGTGGCAGTTTTTTCATACTGTGACACCACCAGCGTGTAACGACGTTCCGCACCAGGATCGAGCCGGATCTTGCACAGGTAGTGCGGACTGTTGATGCGCACCCCGTCGATGTACGGTGGCGGATCGGTCGGATAATACACGCGTTTCCCATTGCTGTTGTACACCAGCACCGTGATGTATTCGTGGTTTTCGCGAAAATCCTCAATGCTGGTGATGTGGCGTGTCAGCAGTATCCAAACCGAACCACGGCCGGCCGGTACCGTGAGGCTAAACTGTGGATTGTCACCCACGTTATAGGCGTCCTTGGTCGGTCCCACGCCCGCACTCCACGATTGGTGAATGCAGTACGTGTACTGGAACAGTGCCGGATCCCAGTTCAGGTAGAACACGTCGAAAAAGTTCATTATCGAACGGTAGTCGATCCAGAACACTCCATTATCGTACGTGGCTGCCATTTTTGGATCATACCCGAGTGTTCGCTGTAACTCCGGCGTCCAGTGGACCACATCCAGCTCGGAATAGTTACCGCGCCACCGTAAATGGGACCAGGGGTTCTTAAGCTGCAATAGCTTCACACCATCTACCTCGCGCATATCCAGCACGGCATAGGCGTGGGTAGAAACGAGACCCGTACGTTCCGCTTCCGCATCCGTCAGTTCCCCCGTGGCTACCGTTACCAGGCAACGGCCCATACTAAGCCCTTCCTTTAGCCGATCGAACACAGCGTCCGCATTAAAGTCGGGTTCGTTCGATTTTACCAACGCTCGTTCCGGTATCCAACCGGTCAACGCGTGAAGATCGATGTTCTGCAAAGAAAGTGAAACTCAATTGAAGATCTGTTAAACCCACCCTACCCTGTTCCACCCATACATACACTGTTCGAACCGGGAAAATCGTACCCTCCCATCAGCTTCATGTACGCTTTCTCCAGCAACGACACCCAAAATTCATTCTTATTGCTCGAATACGAACACAGCAGCTGATTGTACCGGCCGAGCGGAAGGTAGTCATCGATCACCACCTTTCGCGGTATTCCATTCACATGCATCCGAATCGAGTACTTGCCACTCGGGTTATATATCGGCTCATCCTTGCTGTTGCGCGGATAGATAATGGAGGTAAGAATTCGACGTTTAAATTTCTTCTCAAACTGAGACGCAACGGCCAGCGAAGCAACAAAGCTACAGTCCGAAACGATCGTCTGCCGGATGCTGTAGAAGTCCGCGTGATCACCAACAATCAGCTGGGGGTTTTCGCACAGTTCACTGACGCGTACCCAGTTCACAAGGTCACGCTTCTGCTTCGGGGCCAACTCCAGCAAACCGTCCTTATCGGTGAATGGCATCGGGAAGTGAAACTTCTCCAGCAGATCAATATCCATGAACGGTACGTAAACTTTCGCGTTAATGTGCGAGGTATGCTCGAGCACCTTTTTCTCCTCACTCGTGTAGGCATGCCGGTTTCCGCTGATCTCCAGCACGGGACCGGCACGCGAAGGGCTAACTGTGGTGTTGAAAAAGGACATCTTGCTTTATTAAGGCCATATAATTTGTTTTCACTTGTTCATACCTAAACCTGCGCTACTTCGCACTGGCTGCAGTACTGTCGGTGTATGACTCACGGATGGCTGTGGTACCACCTGTCCAGTGTACTTGATTCCTTTCAATTCTTCCGCTCGCTCCAGTGCCTGTTTTGCGAACTTATTCAACTTGTCACGCTTTTCTCGATCCTCCAGGCGGAGAATCTTCTCAACCGCCTGTCCATAAAGATCAATGGCTTCATCCTTCTTGCCCGCCTCATCGGCATCTAACGCACGGCTAAGAATGGAACGAATTTCCCCTTCACTAGTCATCAATGCACGAGCCTTCTACGATGGAATGTCTTTAATATATAAGAACTGTTTTGGCATGAGTCACTAACCGATATCGAACCGAGACACAGAGATTTTCCGGGATTGAATGTAAAACAACGAACACAGAATTTATGGATTAACGTTTAGCACGACCGTGAATGCGTGACTCAGCTGCTGGATTTGTTTTTATTTACATTGTGCAGTCTGTCAAAATCGTGTTCGGATGAGCATCCCTGCATTACGCCACTGTTTATGCTCCTACATTGTACAACTGCCAACAAACTGCTTTTGTTAAGATTTTAAACTAAAAATACGCTTCTCGAGAAGCATCTCATTTGGAAATAATTCATTTAATGTTGCTTAAGTTTATGTGCTTCATTTAGCTACATTTTATGTTTGTATTTGGTATAATTTATGACCTATTATGTGGCTTGCATCTTGCAGTGTATTTCATCTGCCGGTTTTATTCTGCTGTCACAACAGACACTTTGCCGCCAATTGTGCGTTTTATTTTTATTTTCCCACTTTCAGTTCATCCAGCTACGGAATAATGACGACCGATAAAGGGTTTGAATTAATAAGAGAGTACGAACGTTCGACCGATCCAATACCAGCGTTTAACGTGTGTAAACACTCGTGCCAAGGGAGTTGCGTAGTGAATCGGATTCAAATTCTCCTTTTCTTTGCCATTTTCCAGGACGATGGCGTGCGATCAGTACTGGAGGACATAACAAAGATATACCAAGAAAACTACCTACATGCGTGAGATGTTTGTTTAATTGTTCAACCGATAACCTAAACTAACTCGCTGTTTCATCCTTACATTCGATTCTCCCTGTTCTACACAGTACAACGTTCAATCAAACAGGTGATCGGAAATTTCTTCCCCTCGTTATGTACCGGCACAATCTGATAAAGCGACAGAAACGGTGTGCGCTGGCGTACCTTGCAAACCGTTTGTTCCGTTTGAAACGTCTCCGATGGCACGTGGGCCCTATTTTGCCGCCGGAAATTAAGGCCTGCATCAACGAACCGGAATCGGTGTGGTTCAACAAGTACTCGAGAATACTCGCCGAATATATGGCCTCCATCCACGACGGGTACGGGTTGAATCTGACGAACGACATCAAACCACCGAAATCGCTCTACATCGAGGTTCGTTGTTTGACCGATTACGGGAAGTTTGAGCTGGAAAATGGAGAGATTGTACTGCTCAAGAAAAACAGCCAGCACTATCTACCGAAGCAACAGTGTGAACAGTTAATTCGGCAAGGCATTCTACAGCACATTACGTAGGTATGTTTCATTGAACAATCCGTTGCTCATCATTCATTTATATCGCAACCTTCTCATAATCACCCGATAATCACCCCGTAACCTTGTGAATAAATGTAACATTCTCCTTACAAAACTACAACCTTCCTGAATGTGTCACTTCGAAAATCACACACATTGCACTGGAATCCGGCATCAGCTAACTGGTTCCCTTTTAAGCACAGATAACAAAACACATGTTTGCAGCCCATGTGATGTGGAAGAATTACTCGTTCATTGCAGTACGCACATTTTGTCTCCGTATTCAGCTCAACCCGTTCGTCCTGTCGATGTGGCGTTTCGAGCCGCAACAAATTCCTTATATTTCGCTTCAATGCATGATAGTTTACGAAGGGAATGGTGATTCCGAGCAGCTCCATAAAGCCAGCCCAAACCAACTCACGCGTCATGTACGAGTAACCGATATTCCGACGCTTTGCTCCATCCAACGACCGATGGTTGATACGCAACAGACAGTCCAGCAGCGAAGGCCTCGTACCCGATCGTAGAAATTTAAAAAAGTTGACCAGATTAAACAGAACCAGAGCATTCTCTGTCAGCAGTACCAGCTTTTGCAACCGTGACCAGCTGGTTAAACGATACTGGCAGATTTCTTTGGCGTATGGTAAGGCTATAGTTAGAAAGTAATGGAATGCTAACTTTTCCACCGGTAGTTGATCTTTCTCGTAGGTGATTGAAAGCATCTGCTGTCCAAAGGTAGCGTATGAAGTACGGATCGAAAAGTTCCATAGTGCGGAGTTTAGCACAAAATTGATCTCCGGCTGCAGGTGACTCAATAAACCGGGCTGTAAATAGAAAGAACAAGGTATAATTTAGAAATTGTCCAATCATTGGTAAACCTGCGAGTTAACTTCCTACCGGTAGGACCTGCAGAACGTTTTGTATCTGCTGCCGCAGAAGGTTTGTTATCTCATTGTCCAGCTGTATAGAGTCGAGCTGAAAAAGAAATACCATGAGCAGAATAATGGTTTTAGTGGTTTAAAGGAGCACTAACCTGATTCACCCGGGGCACAAAGTTTGTTTTAATCTTTGCAGTGTTCTGGTTTGTGGTTCCCATCATTGCTGTGTTTATTTATGTTTTGATTCCCAGCTTTCATAAAACGCTCTGCATTATCAGCTCGACAAATTGTTACGCAATGCGCAAATAACATACATGTCTAATTTTCGGTAAGCGAAAAGAACAATAAATTATTGATAAAACATAAAAATAACCTGTAATATTAAAATATTACAGATTAGTTTTCCAATTAGCTAAATAGCAGTGGCGTTATATTTTGACATGCCCTTATGTTTCTTGCGTTACGGATCCAGCAGCTTACATGACAGTGGTCAATTTCATCATGACTTGTCCATTTCTATTGTTTTTTCGTTACATTTTTGAGAAATAATGCCTGCGAAATCTTCATCAGCATTTAAAAAAATAGTTTAGCGGCCACCCTTGAATAGTAAAACCGAAATTGGCGCACGTAAACCTTCTTGCTTGAGCACCATTGAACAACAAACTTCAAAAATCCATTCAACAGACTGTCATTGCATGTGTCCATACGGCCCTTCTGGCGTGCAACCGATGGTGACGTTGCCTGTGCTTTTCGTACTTCGCATTCGACGTGGAATCAAAAGCGGACACATAGAGAAAAAGGAACATAAACTTCAGCCAAGAAAGCCACAACGCGTACACTCGTATTTCATTGCGTCTTTGAATTCTGCTTACGCTAGTTCGCCTGTTATTACAAAAAAACAATTTATAGTCCCGCTAAAGGTAGGTCAATCGCACGGTGAAAGTGTTGCAGAGGGAAAAAAATCCTAAACTAATTGACTTTCTCTACAGTGAAGAAATGGATCAATTGACAAAATTCTACGAACCCGGCCGCTCGTTTGCCAAGGACTCAATTCGACTGATTAAGCGCTGCACCAAGCCCGACCGCCGGGAGTTCCAGAAGATTGCTATCGCCACAGCCATCGGATTCTGCATCATGGGATTCATTGGTTTCTTCGTGAAACTGATACACATCCCGATCAACAACATCATCGTCGGTTCATAAGCTGGTGGTGTTATGTCTGTGTGTGCTTGCGTTCCCTTTTTCCCGTTCGTACATCAATTATCCTGCGAATAGAAGAAATAATCATCCTCCCCAAATCTTCATCGACTGAAAATCGACGTTTCCCTATTCCGTATCCGATACGTCGCGGCCACTGTAGCCCGCTCCTCGCTTACCCACGATTCCAATAATAATCTCGCACGAATACGTTTGGCGATATGTGCGGGAGCTCCATCGTGGCACTCTGGAAGCTGACGGTTGTAACTGCACCTGTGCTGTTCGGAACGAATTGATGGCGCTTCGGATCCCGTAATATGATAGTGTAATAATCCTGTTTTTCATGCGTTACATATTAGAAGTAATCATTTTTGTGACCCGCTGCGTGCAGTAGCGCGAGTTGCGTATATTTTGTGAAAACGAATAAATAATTTATTGTTTCACTAAAGTAACCTCTCCAAGGCCAATATCGCTTCAATAATCCGCAGCACCTTGAAAGAATCATGCTGAACGAGAACGTGTTTCACACTCAATTCGAGTTTCGAATCAACTATTCATGGGAAAGCAGTAAATCGTCCGAAATAGCCGGGTGTACCTTTTTTAATTAAATCGAGATTGGCTACGTGTTGCTTAGAAGGTGGTCTGAGTTGCCATGAAGCTGTAAACATAAACTAGAAAAACAATAATATTGTGCCTGTGAACGCAGAAGAAACTTAATGCTTCTCCAAAAACCACAGAACATTTCTTCCACCGGTTCGTTTTTCAGCTATTTACAATTGTTCAGCTGTTTGTTAATTGTCTGAAAATCTTGTAATAAAAGCTTCATAATGCATGAAATATGAATAGTGAGAACAAGTGTCTTACTACCCCTGCATTACTACAGTACCGAACATGCAAAAGCAACATCGAATGTTTCATCAGGTAGAGCTCTAAAATTGTTGCATGCAACATGTTGCTGACAAAGTGTAAGGTTCCTGTGACTTTTGTTGCCGACTGAATTTTGTTGCCCATCTTCTTTTTGTGAGCAACGAAAAGGGTGATTGTATTGTATTAGTAGCGTCGTGGGTCTACACACGACAGGATCGATCCAAAATCGCATCCGGATCAATAATTCGACGATCCGGCTACGGGTAAATAAAGTCAAAGAAAGCCAGAAATGGCAGGCATAGACCTCTTGAGATTGTTGTACCAATAAAAAAGAAGAAGAGCAACGCCACCAAAAATTTCAGAACTTATCGACTTATGATTTATTTGCTTCAAAAGTGATACCAGTGTTACAGTCAACGCAGCAAAGCATAATTCTACCAGGCATATATTTAATAAGACTGATACCAAATATTTACTACTTGCGGTATGCTATTTGAATACATCCGAAATATGCTTTTTAAGTATACGCTGTACTATTTTAGTAGGCAGGAATACGCTAATTTGGTACGCGGTATACTAGGAATACTAGATTAGTATTTTTCAGTATATTTTCAGTTCAGTACTCCCCGTACCAAATGACCCATACCAATTGTTTCTAGGTCTATCTCTTTTAGACTTAATTTTACATGGTTAAAATTGTATACTACAGTATTGGTATACTGGTATAGGTATACTATACTCTACTATAGGTTTACGCAAACTATACTACTACGCTATGTTCAAGTTAAATAACTATTACTTCTCCAGGAATCCATGAATCAGTGCTACAGCCAAGGCATCAAAGCATAAATCTGCTGTACTAGGTATATACAGGTGTAGCGACCAGGACGCCCCTGGTCGCTACACAGGCATTTCCCGAGATAAGCGGTTCCTCTTATACGCGGATTCGGAGATACGCGGTTTTGGAAATTTGAAAGATGAGCTAGTTTATAGCACAATATCTAAACAAAAAGGTTAAAATTTGGTTAAAATAACCTTTTTGTCTTATAAAACATTTCTTTCCAACTTATTTTAATGTAATCTATCTAAAAATCGCCTGATTCGCTGCATAAATTAAATACAGAGAAGGAAGTCGTCTCTGTGACTTTGAGGTACAAAAAAATTGCACCAGGATTCGACTTACGCGGAATTTCGAGATACGCGGATTTTCCCCGGTTATAGCGGTCCGCTATAATAGCGTATCTCGGAGACTGCCTGCATATGGGAATACTAAATTAGTCTTACTCTTACCGGATGACCCATATTAATTTGGGTACCGATACCCATAGTGTTTCATGAGCAGTTGTTGTTGTACTCCATTATTTACTTCTCTTTTTATATAGAGCAAATTTAATCAAACCAGACAATCAAGAGTCTAGAGACGCAGAATTTTGTGAAGCATAGTCCCAATGGCCAAGATGCCATCAAATGCTAATAGGCAAAATACGTAATATTGCCATAAACTTCAGGCAACTGTCCTGTCGAATGAAGAGGCATATTACCAGGCACATCTGATAAAATGGCACCGTATGAAATCTAAACATGTATGTACATGTTAATGGAAAGTTATGACTCATATTTACTGTATCGGTAGAAGAAGTCAGAAAAACTCATGTGTAACCAGTAGTACCTGAATGGGAATATCTGATAGGGAATGACCTTAGACATAAGCAATCAGACGCAATTATGTGTAGTGCGTACAAAAAGCAGGATAACGGATAGGGGTGTAATCTGACGCAAGATTCTTAAGAACTGCATAGGTGTAATTTGGAGTATAGGCAGTCCCCAAGATACGCTATTATAGCGGACCGCTATAACCCGTGAAAATCCGCCCCAGTTAGCCAAAACCCGATATCCGACCCTTCTAAGACCGATATAGGACGGTCGTATAGCGGTCTTAAAGCATTACTTACAGCAGCAATTATAAGACTCCGTGAAATATATAAAACGGGCCATAATTATAGCATATGAACCATAAAATTGAAATATTTCATTTTTGTCGTGAAATTTCCAACGCAGTTTCATTTCTTACAAAAGTTTAAATGAAATAATTCAACCGTTAAATTCCTTCGTTGAAATATATTCGTTCTTTATTATTTATTCGTCAAATTTGTGATGACAATTCACAAACTTAACGAAATTCGTGTTCTCTCTTTGGAGCATTCGTTGTGCGACCAATCATCCATACAATTGTCCTACTTGCAAATGGTTATCGTTAGATTCTCGTCAATTCGAAGAATTTTGCAGCAAGCCTTTTCAATCGAGTTTTACACATCCAGTTGCTTTCTATTGTACTGTGCCGTAAACTGAAATAAAAATAATCACAGAGAAACGAATCATCTCCGATCGTTGTACACCACAAGTTTTCCTAGTTTTACAGTATTTTCATGTCGGAAAGTGCAAAGTAATCTTACCTGTTGCCAGATCGATGTTCGCAAAGGTTCGTTCTCCCTTCTTGTACTGAAAGCTTTTCTCCACTCTAGTACGACGCCTGTACAGCATACCGCTTCTCCTTATTTTTGCAGCGTAATCCATTCCTATCACTGAAAATCGAAGGAATCATAATCAGATTATACTCGCTTAACAATATTTACGGCTACTTACGTTTCAAATAGCTAAAAGATAGCTAATATTAGCTTCAAAAACACTATTGATTGCCTGAAACACAGAAACACACGGTTTATATCAAAGGAAGTGTTGACAATTGTTCTGACATGACAGATAGGAAAAAACGAAATATATCGCTATCTTCGATAAGCTGTATGACATTTATCGAAACAGATTTGAAACTACAACTGAAATCGATGAAATGTTTCGATAGTTCGGTGAAATATGATGAGGCTATGATATAAAATAGCACGATTTCGAACCAATCTGCTTTTACGACCACAAAGTCGTAGTGTAGAACAAATGAAAATTCTACGACCCTAATCAGACTCTGTGGTCGTAGTCTGGTTGGCTGGGGCGTAACTCGAATTTCCGCGTAAGTCGAATCCTGGTGCAATTTCGTTTATACTTCAAAGTCAGCGAGTCGACTTTCTTCTCTGCATTCAATTTATGCAGCGAATTAGGCGATTTTTAGGAAGATTACATTGAAGTAAGTTGGAAAGAAATGGTTTATATGAGCAAAACTGGATTTTAGGAAAAAGGAAAAGGTGAAATGTTTTATGTTGCGGCATAAATTCCCTTTCAAATTATACATTTTAATTTTGACCTATATAACACCCATTGTGTTTGGCCGATATGTCAACACCTTGCACAGTCTGTTCCATACTACATCGCGTCTTACACCTCACTTTGGTACGTCATAGCACCAATCCGCACTGGAGTAACAAAGACAGCAAGCACATTCGATCGAACGCTACCTCTCACCACTGTGGTGGTGTACTACGCACCTGATAGTCAGCCTGTCAAAACACAGACGTTTTATTGTTGGGCCCAGCAACGAAACTCAACGGGACAACGAGCGAAAGCAAAAAAGGCAGATTGTTGTCCTAAGTCCTTCGATACGTGTACGTGTGCGTGTGTGCGTGTGGGGGGGTGTCGTTATTGCCTATTGTTTCCTGTTCGGTGTACCACACGGCCAGACAAACCCGTCCACCGTATCGGTTTGCATACCGAACGCAGCTGGAGCAGTCAGTGTTTTGCTACACTTGTGGGGTGGGCCCAGATAAAGAATTGTGTCAGATATTGTACGTAGGAGAAAAACATCGAAAATTTTGGTGCGGAACCTTGTGCAGCTGTTGCTGGGATTGCCCATTGTTGCTGGTCAGCAATTAAGGATCGGTCAAGAAGAGTTGGTGACAGCATTCTAGCTGGCCATCGTAATCATCCTTCGGGAATTGTACTGCGTTGTTTGTGGTTTCGTTTTTGTAACGCTGTGTGTGTGTGTGCGTGCGTGGTGTGATACGCTAGCCAGATTCTGCTCCAACCCTTCTCCAGCGGGAGGTTGGTACGCGAAAGGGAACAAAGGCAGCAAGGGGAGTGTGGTGTCGCGTGTTTGGGTGAAGAAAGCGCAAAAGTGTTCGGTTACGCGTACGCATCCGGTATCCGCTACGGAGCAGGCCAGGTGGAAAATGCTGGCAGAATGTCGCATCCAACCCCCATACTGAGTTCGGCCATCTCCCGCCGCAATCCGGAGGACGAGTACGAGCTGATCCACAAGATCGGTTCCGGGACGTACGGCGATGTGTACAAGGTGCGTGAAAGCAGGGAAGGGCAATCACTTACCGCAAACATTCCATCGGGTCGGCCAGAATGGGTGTGCGTGTGTGTGCGCGCGTTGCTGGGATTCTGGGCATTAGAGTTGTTCTCAATTCCGTTGTTGATGATAATTTTAGATCACACTCAGTACCGTGTACCGGGACCCGAGAGCGAAAGTGTTTAATTATTCCCAGATCCCGAGCACATTCCCGTTCCCTCTCTGTCCTGCCCGATCATTCCTCGTTCGGTGCCCCGGTATCCTCCAGTCTATTATAATTACATTCCTCTCGTTTATGCGAAGCTGCCAAGAGTTTTGAACATCCACTCATCAGAGATCTGCTTTTGTCTTTTCCTTATTTTCAGGCCAAGAAGCTGCAGTCGAACGATCTCGCTGCGATCAAAGTCATCAAGCTCGAGCCGGGCGATGACATCCAGATCATCCAGCAGGAGATACTGATGATGCGCGACTGCCGGCACTCGAACATCATCTCGTACTATGGCTCGTACATGCGCCACGATAAGCTCTGGATCTGCATGGAGTACTGCGGCGGGGGAAGCCTACAGGACATCTACCAGGTGACCGGTCCGCTGACCGAGCTGCAGATTGCGTACATGTGCCGGGAAACGCTCCGCGGTCTTTCCTATCTCCATTCGATGGGCAAAATTCACCGGGACATTAAGGGCGCGAACATTCTACTTACCGAGCGGGGCGATGTCAAGCTGGCCGACTTTGGTGTGAGCGCCCAGATCACGGCCACCATCAACAAGCGTCGAAGTTTCATCGGTAAGAGCCCGGATCGGGGGAGGGTTGCAAGGGGATACCGATGCTTCCGGCATCGGCTTACCATCTTTCCGTTACGTTTCGCCGATCGAGAGATCGAAAGTGTAAATCGATCGCGCGAGGTGTGTGCGTGTGGATTGTGATCGTACACCCGTGTAAACTTTTCACTTTCCGCAATTGTGGGTCTTTGGTTGGTTTTTTGCGCACCTGGTGCAGTCGGAGGGTTTTTATTTTTTTGTTTTCCCCCTTCTGCCACGGTTGATTTCAACCGTTTTCCAGCACGCAATATCAAACGTATGGCGCTTTTGGGATGTTGGATGTTAACTGTTACCCCCTCCAGAGTTCGCATTAGGGCTGCACGAAATGGGCTAATTTCGTTTCCCTGCTGCCGAGGTGTCGAGTAAAAGGAAGCTAAAGTAGTTGAAAACATATCCTGCGCCGTTCAGGTGTTATGCACGTTATGAAGCTTTTGTTTGAGTGCATTCCGTTTCCTGGACCCCTTGATATGCGCTATCCAGTGGCACGACTCTTACGTAGCCAATTGTTACTACGCTTTAATGGCCATTAGACTGCAGAAGGCTCGTTTATCAATTAACATACCACGCGATATGCGGAAAACAAGCGATGGATTCATGCAATGCTTAAGGGACAACATTTGTTGCTGCAATAGATTCTCGAAACAGCTGATCCAGTAGCGTAGTAAAGATGCTTCAAATTTGCTATTTGTTTCTGCGAAAGTTGCCCGACATTTTATGGACAGTCAAGTGCATTCGTCACGTTATGGCCCGTGCTGTATTGCCATTGGTGTGGTGTGCTACTCAAGGCAAAAAGGTGATTCGCGACGCGTGACGGATGTGATGCGATCTTCATTCGACGCGGTTCGGATCGGTTTGAGTCGGGTTGGCTTTTGGGTATGCGAGCGCGAGGGTGTTGAAACGATTTTTAATCGAATGGACACACTACATTTACCACCATTTGCCCCCCGGCGTTTGGAACAGCGACCGTGTGGGTGGCTATGTGTGTGTGTGCTTTCGGATGAGAGCACCGATAGTGATATGGGATTGTGGAAGCATTGAGTTAAATTATTCAACCATTATTTAATTTACTTTACTGTACATCTATTTGTTTCCAGTGTACGGTTGCATTACATAAAGCACAGCAATGTGCTGTCCAGAACCGCTTCGAAATCGCGGCTACTGATACTGAATTAGCATAGTATAGGCAAATATAGCAGATGCCTACTTTGTTTTGTTTTTTTGCAGGCAGCACATGATAAGATAACGCGATTTAGTCGGTGCTTTAGTCGTATAAAAGGGACAATTGGTTGTGGCGAGGCGGGGTTTGTTTCACGGCCTAACCTTTTATGGCACAGAAGGGAAATGTATGGAATAATGTGATCATATAATGTAGTATAATATTTAGTTTTATTTAAATTCAGGTTTTTTTTTTTTGGTTGAAATATCGCATCTAACAAAACAAACAATACCATCAATTACTTATTAATTAGTATTATTTTTTTTCTTTTTTTAGGTACACCATACTGGATGGCGCCGGAGGTGGCGGCCGTTGAACGGAAAGGTGGTTACAATCATCTGTGCGATATATGGGCCTGTGGTATTACTGCGATCGGTAGGGGAGAATAACAATGTCACCAATCGGGACAACCGTACTAATCACACGATCACGTTTTCACGATCGATTTTGCACAGAATTAGCCGAACTGCAGCCGCCCATGTTTGATCTGCACCCGATGCGAGCACTCTTTCTGATGTCCAAGAGCGGTTTCAAACCACCGACACTGAAGGAGAAAGATCGTTGGAGTACCAATTTTCACTCCTTTCTGAAGGTGGCACTCACGAAGAATCCCAAAAAGCGGCCGACGGCGGAACGGTTGCTGCAGCATGCCTTCTTCCAGTCGGACATGTCCATCCGGTTGCCGCAGGAGCTGCTGCAAAAATATCACAGCCCGCACGCGAGCTACTACTACCAGGATACGGAGGAAGAAGGAGTAATGATTCGTTTTGGTTTTTAGGGGCACATGACAATAGAAGAAGTTATATTAATTATGTTTCTGCTTTTAACGCATTTCGCAGGCCATCGCAAATGGACCGCAGAGAATTACGAGTCGAATGCATTCCTCCAATTCTGTTTACCATTGCAGTGAGTTGAATGGGTTGTGAATCAACGTCATATAATGTAATTTCATAACCGGCTTTGTTACAATTTTAGAACTGTTGGAAAATGAGCGTTCATCTAGTCCCGAAACACTACCGAGTGATATGTAAGTATGCTGGGCTTTTATCTATCACTTTTTCTAAGATAAGATTTTTCGATGCGATGAAGAGGGTTTAAAGTATTGCATATATTTTTCGTAAAGTGCTGTTAGAAAGTCCTAGATGTCCTCCGCAAAGCTACTTAACTTTAGTAACACGTTGATTAAACCGATATACGCTTAGCATTATGCTATTCTGTTTAGCTGTATCCCATTGCAAAGACGGGTAACATTACTTCACACACGCTACAGTGAATAGGAAAGCGAAGGAAATTCTAACTACTTTTACCCGAATGCGCCATTAATTAATGTCGGTTGATAATGCACTTTAACCGTTACCACCATGGAAAACAACAAAATCACATACACACACACATTCACAAAAATGCATACAAACAAGCGGTGTTACTCATTTTGTTCTAAAAATTCTGACATATTCGGCTAAGATACATTGTATGTTATGTTAAGCGTAAAAAAAACCAACAAATGAATTTAACAAATTCACCCTTTCACTTGCGGCTAACTAGAATTAAATATGTTAATGTGTTGTACTCTTGTGTTCAGGAGAGGACAGTCAATTACTTCTAATTTGAATACTAGTACCCAAACGGTGTACCATTTGCTTCGCGTTACATAGCTTACGGTCGTCTAAACCATGCTCCTTTCCATTGTACCTCTGGTGAACGTCCTTTCACACGCTACGCCACGATTTTAAGTAAGATGTTCCGAACGTGTTCTATCTATGAAAACATCTTATACTGTCTGTTTCTCTCTCTCTCTCCCTCTCTCTTTCTCTCTGTTTATTTCTTAAACATTCCATTCTAAAACAATAACTGGTGCCATATCTGTCTTGCGTTTTTTTTTCTTCTATGTTTTTTTTCTTTTTTCTAGGAGTCTATTGCATTATATAGACGAGGAGTTGAAGATAAGGTAACAGACATCCGCAACGCCACATTGTACCATTGTACCATTCACCACCTTCTCGTGCTCCTATAGCAAAGGCATTTTTTTTTTTCTATCCCACCGAGAGTGTAATTCCATTCCACCATCATGCAATATATCAGCTCTCTTCGCATAAGCGCTCATGTATAGTTCATTCAAGAATATGCCCTTTCCCGAAAGTTCCCCAAACTTTGGGTTCTTTACACCGCCCTTCCGCTCATGCTTAAGCAAATACCGAAATTGGGAAAAAATGGTTTATGCTGTGTCATTCTAATGCCGTTTCCTTGCTGCTGTTGTGTGTATACATTTTGACTTCATTTTGGTGGGAAAACATTATCACCATTTATATGATTGTTAACGTAGCCATTTTACAGCCTTAAAATTCTATCCTACTCACGCGAGGAAGCAGAGACCGAAATAATAATGTTAGAAACAAATTTATTGAAGTCGAATAAAATTGAATAATTGTTAATCTCGTTGATCGGTGCTCTATGAAACGATCTTTGGAATATCAATGGACGTACGAGTGAATTTTGAAGGGTTGTACAAATGCTATTTAACCATTCAATTCTGATGTGTAAAATCCTGTATTGCCTTCTGCACAATGAAGCTTTAATCCGCGTGCCCTATCGAAACAGTCGCTTAAAGTTCTTGAAGACACGCATTCCTACAGTAAAGTAACTTACCCGGGCACACGTATACACTCGCTCACAGCAACTCAACCACAACCACAGTCTGAACCATTCAATCATTATCTACTGCCATGCTCCTCCATCACACATAATCACGTAATCTTAGCATTCTAAAGGAAAAAGGCACCGCCCCAGTTTATCCGATTTGCATCTTGTTGGGCAAATGTTTTCACACTCACGATCGTTCCCCAGCCCTCCTATCACCAACCGCCACACGGTCAGGCATGTCCACGTACTGATACTATTCCTTCCAAAAATTGACTGTAGTGCTGTAATTGGTGAACTAATATGAAAACACAAGCTAACTCATTATGGGCCGCAATGTGATGCCCTGTTTAACACCTTCCACGGTAGCGTCCCACGTCATTTAAACTAAAACAACACGAATAACGACAACCACAAATAAACGAAAACTAATAAAAAGATTACATTCTTGGTTTGTTTTGCCGATTAGCACGTAAATAGCACACTATTTTCTAACATCGTAAGAAATCGTGCATTGCTTTTGCAGAACAGGAATGCTTCCCAAAAGCGCTGCTTTTTCTAATTGGTATTTTCATTTAGTGTGTTCTTTTTTTTTTTGTTAAATGAAATGTGGCTTTAAATTTGCTCTTTCATCTGTTGTATGTTTGGACGTTGGAACGTGCGTACTCCCTTGCGGATTCGAATGGTGTGGTCATCCTATATTTAGTATACGTACTCTTCAACACCTTCAACATTATTTTGAGTTTGTTGATATTTGTTTACGCCGTAAAAAGGCGTTTATAAGCGAGAGTTTTTAACGCTGAGTTTTATTCCTTTATTTTTCTATATTCCGTTTCATTGCGACTTTCGATAAATTAACGGCATTGCACACGCAAGGCGTACGCTACCGCTGCACGATAATTCTTTGCTGGTGTGTTCGAACGATGACATACTATCCGGCAGCAATGGGCAGCAGCATCGTACCGGGAACGGTCCGGGGGGTGGTGCGATCGGTGGCAGCAATCATCACCACCACCTGCTCGACGACGAGGACAGTCTGATTGCGTCGGACAGCAGCAGCTACCTGTCGGCGGGCCTGTCGACGGCATCGGATTATGACAATAATGGTCGGGACGATTCGACGCTCAGCTACGATGCAATGGATCAGTTGACCGCAAAACTAGAGCAGCTAAATGCGGTACGTTTTGTCGATATGTTTTCACGAGCATAACCGAGTTAACGAGTTAATAATTTTTTTGTATGTTTTGATTCGCCTTTTTAGCAAAATGGAGCTACGGCTATGTGTGAACCACAAGAACATGGGAGTAGTAATAGCGATAGCAAGCGACATTCAATGGATCAGCTGAATGAACTGTTTAAGGGAATCGACAAGTCTTCCAGGCAGCGTAGTTTAAGTGACGGCGATGGCAACAGTGAGGGAGGTATGTATGCGTAGCTAAAACACATCGAAATAGCTTTAAAATTGGATTTTAAATCGATCACACAGCTTCCGAATCGCAACCGGATCTGCTAAACAACACACCACCCATTCCCCCGAAGCGACATCATCGCACCCGGCGGCATACGCCACCCCGACCCGTTTCGAACGGGTTACCGCCAACGCCGAAAGTACATATGGGCGCCTGCTTTTCGAAGGTGTTTAATGACTGTCCGCTGCACATCAACTGCACAGCCTCATGGATACATCCGGAAACGCGCGATCAGCACCTGCTGATCGGGGCCGAGGAAGGCATCTTTAATCTAAATCTGAACGAGCTGCATGACGCGGCAATCGAGCAGCTGTACCCGCGCCGTACCGTTTGGTTGTACGTGATCAAGGACATTCTGATGTCGCTGTCGGGCAAAACGACCCAACTGTACCGGCACGACCTGCTGGCGTTACATTCCAAGCAGACGCACCGCTTCTCAATGCACATGAAGAAGATCCCGGAGAAGCTGGTACCGCGCAAGTTCGCACTGACGACGAAGGTTCCCGATACGAAGGGTTGCATGCAGTGTTGCGTGACGCGCAATCCGTACAATGGCTACAAGTATCTGTGCGGTTCGATGGCAACCGGGATCTTTCTGATGCAATGGTAAGTTTGTTTGTATGGATGGTAAAGCTCAATAAGAGCTTGCAATAACTCCCCCCCTCCGTTTTTTTTTCGCGCTTGTTTTAGGTACGATCCGTTGAACAAGTTTATGCTGCTAAAGCAATGCGAATGGCCATCCGGTAATATACAGTACTACGGTGCAAACTCGAACGTGTTCGAAATGATTATCACACCCGAACTCGAATATCCGATCGTGTGTGTGAATGTGAGAAAAGGACCGAACGAATCATTAAAGCTGGATTTGATCAATACCAACAGCAGTATGTAGCGCAACACGGGAATAATCAATGTACGCTGTACGATGTATTTTGTTTTAATGTAAACGTTTATCTTCTTTCTACTAACAGCCCCCAGTTGGTTTAATACCACCGTCGAAGAGATGGACGGTATGGCAACGGTCATAAACCGGCGAGATACGCTTCGACCAATAAAAGTGCATCAGGTAGAGCCGCGTTCGTCGTGTACTTGTGGTAGATGAAGTTTTACGAAAACAACACTAACGAGTTTCTCCCATTGCAGATTGAAAAGGATGCGATATTAGTGTGTTACGATCGTTTCGTACAAATCGTTGACATTCAGGGTTTCCCAAAGCAGAGCCGTAAGCTCATATCGCGCGTGGAATTTAGTTTTGTAATCGAAAGCATAGGTGAGAATGGTCTCCTTCTTTAATCGTGTTTGATACGTTTTGTAACATATTTTTCTTGCCCTTCTGCGTTATTTTACAGTCTGTTTAACTGATAGTGTATTAGCGTTTCACAAATACGGTATGCAGGGCCGCTCGCTGAGGAATGGTGAGATTACGCAGGAAATTACCGATACGAGCCGGATCTATGAGCTTATCGGCAGTGACAAGTACGTTGTTTGCTATTCGTCACACCTAATAACAGAATTAATAGCTCCCTCTCTCGCTCTTGAATATTTTCAGCAAAGTGGTAATGCTGCAAAGCCGAACCATCCGTGCGGACAGTGGCGAAGGAACGAGTGATGTTGGGCACGATCTGTACATATTGGCGGGCCACGAAGCAAGTTACTAAATAGACAAAACAATTGTTTGTTTCACAGCGAGCTAAGTAGCACGAAGAAGGTCCGTTTTAAAATTCGTTTCATTAGCGCACCGCTCAACGGGTTTTGAAGCCACGCGGGTGTTGTTTTCATTTTAAGCGAGAGGCATCAATTTGATATTGATGTTCAATGCTAGAACGTTAGATCGGAACATTGGCGGGAAGGACAGTGCACGAACGAACAACACGGAATAGGGAAAACGTAACGTGTCCCGAAAAGTATTAATCTTATTTTTAGCGCGCATTTGATCCATACATTTGACAAACAACAAACAAAACAAAAAAGCTTACTTCTCAATAATATCGTTCTGTATTTCGGTACAGCGTTTATAAAGACTCTCCTAAATCATAAAGATCATTAATATTCCTTTTTTTTTGCTCCAAAACACATTCGCTCGAACATCGAGATTTTAAAGAACAACAGACATTAATTTTTCCCATTTTGTTATATAAGTATTACTATCCAGTTATGAATTGCCTTAGACAGGCAGTGTTGAATTTAATTCACAAACACACTATGCTTTGCTTTTCGGTAATATGTGGCAATTGGGTGAAAAAAAAACCATTTCCACGGAACGTCGGACACAAGTGGACTGCAATACATTATGATAGTAGTGGCGCAATACCTGAAGATACGGAACCAATTAACCAGTTTGCCAAACGGTTTGTTTACACGCGCCACAGTACGAAAAGTGCAACAAACACCTCAAGAAGCAATCCCTAT
Source organism: Anopheles moucheti (assembly GCF_943734755.1). Taxonomy (NCBI): domain Eukaryota; kingdom Metazoa; phylum Arthropoda; class Insecta; order Diptera; family Culicidae; genus Anopheles; species Anopheles moucheti. The sequence goes on along the minus strand of NC_069140.1, from coordinate 85,488,364 downwards.
CAGATCGGACAGACAGAGAGCAGTATAGGGGAAAGAGTATATTTTTATATAAAGCAAAACAATTCTTTCGTATCTCTGTTCAATGATTCTGTTACGGGAATGTTCCAAATCGCGCGAAAATGTATCGGACCCCAGGAGAACTGTACACAACTAGACTGGATTGAGATCACTACGAACACTTACTTCACGGATTGCAATAAAACGAGAGCAAAAGCGCCATACTACTGATGGAAAACTATTTACACAAACTCTACTAAAACCCTAGCATTTTGGGGGCAATGTTTGCGCCGAATAATAGCACCATTAAACACGTTACATAACAAAAAACAAAAAACGAACCTGCTTCTCTAATCTGATTGTACGGAAATTGCTAAATCAAACAGTTGCAATTTGCCCACGTATAGCACGCATGCATATGTGTGTGTGTGTATGTGTGTCTGTTACTATTAGAGAGACTCAATATGATAAAGCGTTGTAAAACTTATGCATTTGCAAAACAAAACCAGAAAAAAAACACAATTCCATAATTCACACTTTTGCGCGTGTCTCGTTTTTTGTTTTCTTCACCCTTCCTATGAAGGCCGCAAGTGTATGGGGAGCGTAAGAACAAAAGCAAACAGAAAACGGACACCGAAAACAAGAACAAAGCAAGTGATAATGATAAAATATAACACATATAGCAATAAATTCAAACAGTTGAAAATAGTAAACCATAGTGGGAACACACAAACAAACGAACCGTACTATACAGTAAATAGACAAAAAATAAGCATGATACAAACACAGTTAAGGACAGGACATGAACAAGCGAACTAGTATGTAAAGCTATCCACAAAACAATGGAACACCCACTGTCGATATTAGCACACGGATGCCAGTGAGAACGAATCACAATTACACTGACAGTAAATGCATATGGTTTTAGAGTGGAAAGCCTGTTTAATAACTATGCGAATGTTTACAAGTGCTGGTTTATTTGGACAGAGTTCACTGTGTCAACATGAAGCACCACCATCGTATTGTTTGTAAACCATCATCATGTGCCTGTTGAGGATCATTCTGCGTAAAAATCCGCTGTGAATTTGGAGCAGGTTCTTGAAGTTCTTTAAAACTTTTAATCTGTTACTAAGTTAATGTTTCGTTTTTGATTTCATTTACTGGAAATTATGCTTAAATATTGTACTGTTTTTGAGTAGGTAGTTCCAGTGCCAATTATAGGGCTCTAGCAATGAACAAATAATTCCAACAAATGGACCACCCATCTCATCCCAACACACATTTCAAAGAGCTTGTTGTGCTCTGACCTATTCCACGACCAAACATTCAAAAAAACATTGTCGAAAAGAAAAACCCTTCCCAAAATGTGCATTGTTGCGTGCACCAGTTGCATTTTCTCACTATATAGAGGTGTTTTCGTGTACACGCGTAGAATTTGTAGTTTCGTTCGTTATGTATCGTTGTTTTTTTTTTTTTAAACAAATAATATTGTACACCGTTAAGTTAACTATTACCTAATACTATTCTACACTATCTTGAGATTGCTAAGTAAGGGTTATGTCTGTGCCCCCCGATACGAAGAAACAACTGTTTCCCGGTATGAAGAGAAAGCAAGTGGAAAACGTTTTCCCAATACGCAAGTCAACCACACGCAAGTCAGTTTTTAGACGTTTAAGTTCATTAGTGCATATAGGCGAAAGAAGTGTGTGCGTTTCGATGGGTTTGGATAGAAGATATATATATCGCCGTAACCCCGATCACTAATTGGGGAAGAAAGCGATCAAACTGCAACCGCAGAAATCGAAACTGTGCAGAACAGCATAGATTGTAAAAAAAAAATAGTAAACTATAAACAAGTTGGATTGAATATGTAAAGAAAACAAACAACAACACAAACACACACAAGCGTAAAAACCAACAGAGGAGGAGGAAAAAAGCGGGAAGCAAATCAAGTGTAATTGATCGTACGCAGAGGAGCAAAACAAACGAACACGACAGAACAAGGTTAAACAACGGTGGCCATAATAGAACGGAACATCTGCACAAAACGGCAGCAACTTTCTTGGGAACAAAAACAACTGCGGCGATAGGGGATAGTTTCAGGGTTTCAGGCACATTGGTATTAGGCTGTCAAGTATCGTTTAAAGGTGATTAATCGTTTAACAAATACATGGTACATGTGTAGTGGTGTGTGAAGTAGCTCCTTTTGAAGAGCTGAGCACTGCGCAACTCACTGAATCATAGGCAGAAGTGCCCAGCAGGTTGTTCTAAGTTAGCTTCAAACAGAATGATAAGCGGTACGGCAATAGTTGCGAAAGTTGCAATGCATAAGAGATAAGAATCAGAATGAGAGAGATTTCTGCAATGCTGATTTAGTCGGATTCGCCGATTTTTGAATCTTAATGAATGACTCTGAATCACTTTTCGTAAGATTCATACATTCTCATGGAGTCACGAAACACTCCAAAGGATCCTAAATTTCCGTGTATTCAGGCATCCTTAATTTTTAAGAAAGGCCAAAGATTCATGAATCGCTTCAGGAGAGAGAAAGATCATGATTTTACGCTTCTGCGTATTGAGTTGACTATTCCTTTTGTAACTATTCTAGTTTCTAATTCGTAAATCGTCCCATTGGTTGGAAGGACACTGTGAATGACTCGCTTCACAAGATTTATGAAACACAACACTAGATTTCTGGCAATCATAAATGCTTTGCCAAGTGATTGTTTGAGAAGCTAACAAAGCTACAGTAGGCTGGAGTCATCAAGAGAACCTCCGACCGATTAAATTCAATTGCAAGGAAAGGTGCACGTTTTCTGGCGCATCACAACACAACATTACACATGTGCTCGTAAACTTCATTTGTTTCCGCTTACTGCTCCGCAAATCCAACTTTGTTTACCCAATGCGATGTAAGAACAAAAACTCCACACCCGTTTTGAAGAAACCCCGTTGAAAACCGTTGAATAAAGAAGAGTTTGAAAAAGTGAAGCGGGACTCATTCCGATTTCTTTAACAAAACCGAAATTTAGGAAACCAACCACACCGTGTTTGGACAACATTAAAAAAGCATTTTTTGTTTTATTATTTGGTTGAATGTGTTAACGATTTGCTGTGTTTCGGGTGTATGTGTGTTTGATTGGTTTGCATAATAGATTGCTGCTTCGGAATCGTAATGCACTGCGAGAGGATGTTTGCTATAAAAATAACGCAGCTAAGTTGGGGGAAATCGAATTCCTAACGATAAATTGTCCGCCTGTCAAGGCTCTCTCTAACCTCGTCGTGGTAACCGTTCTTATATCTAGGGATAAATGAAATGAAAATGCGTTTTCGATGGTGATGGATCATCACCATCACCCTCTAACTTCGTAACCTTCTGTAGATGATCCCGTCGACATTACGGGAATATTAAAACCGGCACTGTAAGCTAGAGCCCTGTCTGGGGGGCAACATACAGTGAAAGGCGAGTGGGTGAGAAAGCAAGGGAACCACAAAACAACGGCGGAAGCTTGAAAATGTTTCAAAAAAGGCACTCGGTTTCCCAAGGATGGCGCGCGCGCGTATCTTCTTAATTCTAAAAAAACTCGACCGATCATCGACGCGTTCGATTACTGATTTTCTGCGAGTTTGTAATGTGTGGAACTAGTTTGCTTTGCAGGCGCAAATATGTGTGATTCTGCTTCGACAAGCTGGCATGTGGCTTATTAAGCCACACCTTCAGGATGCCGGATGCCCGTTGACGGAATGGTGCATGCGGTTTTTCTGCAAACGGGTGAAACAAATTGATCTTATTGTTCGGCAAACAAACAAAAGTACCTCAACTTACAGTAGTGACTGCCGCAGTTGCGGATGCGAAGGCTTCCTCCAGCAGTTCATCGTCGCGTTTCTGGTCCACCTCACACTCATCGGCGCTGCTGTTGCAACCATCGTCATTGGAATCGTCCGAATCCGTGTTGGGTGTTTTCATAATCATATCCATGTGCTTCTCGCGCAACAGATCGCGCAACATCATCCCGAGCTCTAGGGCCATCTCGGGCGAAAGTTGCTGCCGGGCACATGCAGGCTTCGTGCGCAGGGCTGGCGCTGGCTGCTGCTTACAACTCTCCGGTAGTATCAGCTTTTCGCGCTTTTCTTGGCATCGCGTCAGCACCTGCATTACCGGCATGCCATACATGGTGAACTTCACCTGACACCGTTGCTCGAATTCGCGACATTTGCTCTCCAGCTGTTTCCCGATTGATGCCAGCTGCTTGTTGGCCTTCGCCAGCTTCTGTGCCTGTGTTTGCGCGTTGGCCCCATCCGAACACTGGGCTGCCGGTTGCTTGTCCACCGTCTCTTCAGTCTCGCGCTGCAGCTGCACTGCCTGGTTCCACTTTTCCGCCCACAGGTAGATGAGCCGGAATATGACCTCGTTTTCGTGGTAGTAGCTCTGCAGCAGCTTCTGCTGTTCGATGTGCGCCACGAACGCATCCTCATCCAGCTGGTTTGTGTACAGCACCTTACACTGTTGGCGCTCGTGCGGCAGAATGAGACAACGGCTCCACCACACGTTAATGCCCGCCCGACAGCGTCGGAATATTTCCTCGATGACTTTCTCCCGCGTCGCCGGCCGACCCGCTTTCGATTCCACGCGCATGTACGCTGCGATGGTCCGCTCGAACAGTCCACTGCATGGGCCGGATTCGGACGTGTTAACCTCCGAGACGGGCGATGAAGGTGGCGCTGGTGGTGGCGAACCTGCCTTTCGGCGCTCGATTATCGCATTACACTGTGACCATAGGTCATCCTGCTGTTGCTGCTGGTCCTGTTCCGTTCCGCTGCTATTTTCCGTACAGTGCGTCGGACTTTCCGGCTTGGTGTGCTTATGGCGTTTTTCTTGCTTTTTCGCCTTCTTTGATTGTTGGTTTGCAGTGTGTTGTTCTTGATGCTGCTTACGCTTCAGCAGCCCCGACAACACATAGTCCAGATGTTGCAACTCTTGCAAATGGGTCAGCGAAGGAATTAGGGACTGTTCGTTTACCAGCTCCCGGTGGTGTTCCTTCCGCGGTACCCAGTCTAGCTGCTGCGCCTTCTTGCGAATGTCTGTTTGCAGATCGTCACGCGTTGCGATACGCTTCACCTTTTCCGTACGCAACCGGGTGAGGTAATCGGCGAACTGGGTCATCTTTTGCGCGTCCGGAAGCACGCCCGTTTCCGAATTTTCACACAGCGGATCGTGTGGTGGAGCGACTTCGCCCAGATCTACAACAAACAATACAAGCTATAAGATAAATCGGCAAGGGGCCGGAAACTTCGAACTGCCCGGAACGGATACAAACCCTTAAGCAACTGCCCCTCTTCCAGTGTGTATTGTTTCATCAATCGTTTGCGTTCGTCTATCTGCTGTTGCAGCGAATTTATTCGCTGCTGCAACTGAGTAAGCTTCCGGTCGAGTGACGTATGGCCCTGGTCCCAATCATCTTCCAGCGCGCCGTTCGTCACACCAAGTATGCGACGCATTTCGAACATTTTGGTCTGCAGTTCCCGTATCTGTTGCGTCTTTCGGACGCAAAAGTTCATCGTCAGGCAGTAGATTTCCCCCAGGAACTGTTCGATGCTCGAAGGGAGTGAGGTTAGATAGTCGAGGTAGCAGATCTCGTCGAAAAACATCTTCCACACCTCCATCAGCAGCCGGATCTTGTGGTGCACGATCTCCAGCGAGTTTGTTATCGTGTCTCGCCTGTGAGGGGAATGCGCGGTCGAGGCAATCGGTGTAACCGTGTTTTTGTTCGATGTGCCGCATAATACGGAGAAAGGAAATGGTTCAGATGTAAATAACTATCTCGGCCAGTTCGGGAAGCAAATATCCAGCGGCAATACTTACTCCAGCTTGGCTAATTTACTCTCCATGATCGCGCAGTAGGGGATCGCGGTAGAAAGTCGTAAAAATACAATGATTCTATAGTGCAGATCATAAACAGTCGTGGCCGGTTTCCGACAACTTCAGGGGTTCCGAAATTCCCCAAAGTGATGCACTTTCGTAACAACACTCAAATGCGATGAATGCATTTTCGAACATCTCACCATTTGTCAGTTGGAATTGCATTTTGCCCTTGGATCGTGCTGTTTTTTTTTAATTTAATTGTAAAGTGTGGAAAAAGAAACAGTTTAAAATAAGCTTGACGTAGATTTGTCAAAATGAAATCGTTTACTAACAAATATTTAACAGATTTCGAGCAAAAAGAGAAAAAATTTCGAAAAAGCCCTGCATCGAAACATTTTGTTTTAAATTCGTTACGCATGAAACAGTTAATAAAATCGGAAATCTTCTCGTACTAGAAATCGTATAAATTTTTTTTTTCGCTCACCTTGGACGATAAAATAGCCCGAATGTGTGTAAAATCCATTCCAAAATTTGATTTCCCCGTTATTTTCGAACAATTTGAACGAAAACGCTAAATGTCACTGTGGGCAGCCATTGAACTGAAAACGAGCGGGGTAGCGAATTTAAATGGCCAATTAGACGTTTCCTGTAACGTACTTTTTCCACTGTCTGTTTCTAGCTGTGTGCGTCGCTCATTATCGTTTCGCTTGGTGCCGGTTTTCGTGAACAAACAAACGATTCGCTCGTGGTTTTAAGCATCCCCGATACATAGTAGCCAGTGTAGTTGGGATTGCTGTTTAGAAAGAAAGTTTACACAGTCTATCTACAAAAGAGCCTCAATAAAACGTCGTGCAAATCGTAATGGAATCATCAACAACCATGGACGATGATCCATTGTAAGTCAATGCGTGTGTTTGTCGCGAACGGTCCACATTCATCCTCTTTTATTTCGGTTTTTAATTCCAGCCAAAAGATACATTTGCACATGCAGTCAATCTGTACGGCCGGTTTTAATCGTATGTACGCGCTGTGGAGCGAAATGTTCGACAAGAACCTGTGCTTGGATTACACCGAACGGTTGCCGGATCATATGACGTCATTTTTCGACGAAGTGTATGAAGAAAGCTTTCAGCGCAAGCAGCGCTTCGTGCTGGAAATAGCACAGCTGCAGCAGGAAGCGGAAAATTTGCAGCGCCTTCTTGGTGAAAAACACCCTTGTTTGCCCCCCGGTACTGCAACTCAGCCACTGCTAGACCAACGCACGGCACTCGATGCGAGTCTCGAGCAGATGAGACGGAAGCTAAACGAACGGCACGAAACCATCGATGAGTATATGCTCGAGATGGAAACGTTGTGTGAAGGTATTAGGAGCTTTCCTTTAATGCAAGTGAAATCGGTTATTAATGCTCTTTTATTTGACATTGCAGAACTTAGTGAAGAACCACAAATTCTGTCGAAGGATCCGCTGCCAACGGAGCAAGAGATATCCGAATTTCGTTCGTATCTGGACCATCTAATGGCCGAGAAGATGCAGCGTTTGGAAGACATCACCGTCCTGCGTCGTGAAACGAAGAAACTCATGGGCTACCTGGAAACGATTCCACTGTCCGATGAGCAGCAACGGCTGCTGAATGCACGGAAGTTTCCACCGACGCGTGAAAACATGCACAGGCTGCGTGTTCTGCATGAGGAAACGGTAGCCCAGTACGAAAGTCTCAAGCAGCACATCGACGATGTACGGCGTAAGCTGGAGCGATTGTGGCATTGTCTCGAAACCGATCCGGGCGTCATGAAAAAGTTCGAAAAACTAACTTCCTATACACAAACCACCTTCGACAAGCTGTTCGCCGAGCACGATCGGTGTGAAACTTTGAGGCGCGAAAATATGAAAGCATTCGTTGAGAATACCCGGCACGAAATCACGGAATGGTGGGAACGCTGCATGAAGTCGGCCGATGAGCGGGCCCGTTTCAGTACGTTCCACTCGCAGGAATACAACGAAGACACGCTGAAACTTCACGAGCTGGAGCTGGAAAGCTTGAAGGTGTTCTACAACGAGAACGAACCGATCTTCCAGATGGTGCTCCAGCGACAGGAGATGTGGGATCGCATGCTGGCGCTCGAGAACAAATCGAGCGATCCGACACGGTACAACAACCGCGGTGGAAAGTTGCTAGAGGAGGAAAAGGAACGGCGGCGGATCAGCTGCCAGCTGCCGAAGATCGAAGCAAAGCTGCTGGAGGCTTGCAAGCAATACGAGGAAGAGCACGGACGCAAGTTTACGGTGTACGGTACGGATGTCCAGGAGATGATCGAACAGCAGTGGAAGCAGCGAGAAGAAAGCAAGTATCAAATCTCGAGCGCCCGGAAAAAAGCAAACGGAATCCTGGGAGTATCATCTGTCGGGCGCACACCGGGACGTGGCGGTGATTCGATAATGATTAAATCATCCTCCATTATGGGCAGCAATCGATCGCGTCTAGTGGCTGGGAGTTCCGCCATGAAAGCGCCGGTAACACCTTTGTTAGTGCGATCGGCTGCAAAGTCCGGCTCCCATTTAAAGCGTAAACTGGCAACACCGACAAACAATACCATGCACGCAAAGCGATCGCTTCTGCGGGAATTGAACAGTCCTGCACCCAATGGTACGTCCGCAATCAATCGAACGGGAACAAAACTTGCAATTGCGAAAACAGCACCGGGGAAAATACCAGCCATCAAGGTGTACGATACCAAGGCAGGCAGATCAGCTGCACAGAAGCGGGTAGGTGAATTTATTTGAATTTTTATGTTTACCACATCTTAACAGTCCTGCTAACGTTTCGAACCATTTTCGAAATCTTTTCAGCGTTCGCGTCGAAAATCGCAGGGCAAACGACGCAGCGTATCAATGGCTAAAGTCCCATCGTTGACTGTAACATCGTCCGATGGTACAATTCTACAGGAATCGGTGTGTTACGAAAAGATTGAGGTATGTTTACAATGAACAAGGGAATTCGGTCGATCTGTGTGTGTTGTTTGTATGTGTTTGTATGTAAATAATTTGTGGTGAAGGAAATAAAATATATATAGTTTAAAGTATATAGAAATAAATTAAACCATCAAAACCTCTTAATGGCACTACTAAACTATTCGTCGCACTAAACAATTTATCTTCGAAAATCCGATCATTAGCTAAGCATGCAGATTGCAGGAAGTAATAACACTCGTAGTTGATGAATAAAAAAAAACAAATTACACACAGATCGACGAGTCTAATGTTCCTCAAATTCAAATGTTATCCTTTCCCCCTTCTTATTCTAGAACTTCTTTGACAACAATGTTCCCAACCGATCGTCGGTGGTTCCCGAGAAGCACCAGTCACGGCGCATCACTCGGCTGCAGCAACATCGAATGGTGGAACCGCTGAAATTGTTCGCAACGTCCGACACCAGTTGCACCGGAGGGGAAGAAAATGTTGAACCAACAACTTCGGCACCTCCCTTTGCTATGGGTGCTCCCGTCAGCTTTTCGCATTCTCCCGTCGCCTGCTCAACAATGCCCCTGCGATCGCCGGGTATCGGAACGAACCATTCGATGTCGATCGTGAACAATACGCGAGGTGGCTCAAGACGGCTAAAGCCTGCCGCTAAAAATTGTCCCATCATATTCTAACCCTGTAGTCCGTCCTGGCGCACATACGTTGTTGCATATTTGTGTAATTTTAAAGTTTAAAATGTAAAAGCTGCGTAAAACGTTTGGATTAGAGCGACTTCACGCTAGATGTGCACGCTTAAACATTGGCTTTACTCGAAACCTTTGCGAAATGTTGTATTAAACAATCGAAAGGAGCCGGTACGTGTGAGGGAAGCTAGTATTTTGGCGAACGAGATATAGAATGGTTAAATTGCGTTGGGTATGTGTTCCACTGGAACTGATTTGATGCGGTACCAAAATGGATCACCTGTTCCTTCGGTTAAGTGAATGAATTGGGTTCAGCTACATGACCCTACACATAATTGTGATCTTATTCGAACGGATTGCGGTTAATATCATTCTGTACAAAGATATATTATAATTATTATGTTTCATTCCAAGCGTTGAACTTTAGAACAATCGAATGTGCTTTAAATGCACTCCTCCTTGGAATCAAATGGTTGGTCGCGGGTTTTGCTCTCTTTTTTTCTAATTTACACCCAAAAAAACGCACCTGAACGCTATCGATAGGAGAATAATTTTAAGCTATGCGAAATTTTACTTAATTGTCGGTACAAAATCCATTTAATCCACTGTTAACGAATAAAAGAAATGTAATCAACTAACCGAAACCACAGTTAGTTTCCTTTAAACGATTTTACGGTTGATAAATATTTATTTAGGTTAAGAAAAGTTGAGGCTAGAGTTTATGTACAATGGAGTACATCATAAACGGATACGTTTGATAAGTTCAAAGTGTAATGGCAATCTGTCTTCCAAAAGAGGCAGAGGCAGATTTTGAAGAAATCGGCTGTAGCACGGAAAATCAACTACGCCTATCATTCCTAAATCGGCTATCTAGATTACCTGAGGTTAAGCGCTACCCGTTCGATGTTCTGTTAAACATTTTTTATTTTTTTTTTCTTGCCAGGCTACCTATCCGTTTATAAGAAACTCGGTCCAATCCCAGCTCCAAGCGGATATAACGTAATATATTTGCCACATTTCATGCCTTGAGGAGTCTTCTCGGTCGTAGAAGGTTTTAATAGCAGCAGATAGTAAAGCGGATTTTCACGCTTAATTTGTTATCTGAAGATAGGATCGTTCTTAGTTAACAGAACTACTCCATTACCATCAAAAGACTCTCCAGGCGGGCCCTATCACGGTCAGATCTTCCGATTAGCAGCTATTTCGTCTTCAATCTTACTCCTCGCGCTCCATCCTGGCATTATCAATGGAATTGAAATTGAAGAAAAAACGCTGCCCACCATACGATCTATAAACATCGTAAAGCTTCAAATAATAACTGAAACAAATGCTTTCACACAAAACAAATTTGTTTTATTTTTATGAACAGTTCCACAATTCATATTAATGAGTGATATTTAACGACATTTTCAAGTTACTGTCCAGAGAAGGTAAACAAACCTAGCCCTATGTTAAGCCCTATGTTTTTCTTGTAAATATTCGTCAATGTGATAAATTCCTGTAGTTTAATGTTATTTATTAATAAACTATCGCTTTCGGATAAAAAATAATAAATGTTTCTGGTAGAGACACCATTTCAAACGATTCCTTTCAATGCAGTGACATTTAGTTGTCCACCTTGATGACCGCAACGGCAACCGCAGTGGCCTTGTTGTTGTTGTTCGCTTCACTCATCTTCCGCTCCCTTCCCTACATTCAAACAATCCATCCATAAGCAAGTTTATCGCTGGTGAAAAGATGATTCCGAATCGGCGGCACGGAAAATAATTCTTCCTTTCACAGCGAAAACTCGGTGTACGTGTTTGCAAAAGTTCCACTGTGAGAATAACGTGTGCGAGCGTTAACAACGTTGCCAAAGAAAGTGCAACCCCATTCACCGGTTTTGAAAAAAGGACGGAAATTTCGCTTGCACGATTGGTTCGGTTTTGACCACCAATGTATGGTTCACCCGCCCCTCCACATAACGCTGGAAAAACGCGAAAAACGACCAAGTGTAGCCGCATAGAGTGAGGTTATTTTACGACAGAGTAAGTGGAAAATTGATAAACTATAAAGATCATTTTAGAGCAAACACGGGTTCATCCCTTTCCATCCGGTAAGGGTAAAGCAGCGGTTCGCGTTCTCGGAATGGGAAAAGTGCTAATGCAATCTTCCCCGTAGCGCCCTTCTACTCCTCTCCCTTCGCACTTATTGTGCGCGTGAGTATGTGTGTAGTTTATACAATCTAGTGAATTTACTGGCCTTCCTGCTTTTTCGCTGATTGATTGTTGGGGATCGTATGTTGTTGCTGCTACCAGACGCAGCCCAAGGTGATTGCGAATCAGAAGAAATCGGTTAGACTACTGCAGGAAAAGGGAAGAAAAGGTGCTTAGAATAATCGTGCATTAATTTTGTGATGTTCGTATGGGAGCAGAGTACGCTATATCGCTTCCGTGTTTAACGTATTCGTGTGTGCGTTGTGTCGATTGTCTTCCATCAGCATAAAACTGTTGTTACTGTGAAAAACTGTCCTTTTGGCGATACAACGTACAACGTTCACGTGCAGGTAGGTGAGTTTTCCGCAATTGGGGGGAGGTTTGTTGGAGGCTCGTTATTTCACCATTCGCCATAATCATTCCACTTTCTTTGCCCAAGATCAAAGTGCGCTTGTGTTCCGGGTTTTGCGGACAAATTGTATGTGTGTGCGTGCGTACGCGCGTGAGCGAGCGCGAAAGAGAAGACAGAATATGCTGCTGCAGAGCAAGCAGAATGAAGCAATATTGTGACAGATTATTCTTGTTGTTATGCATCCGATGTTGATAAAAGCCAGAGCAATAGGAGTAAAAGGTGAGGTTAGATCGTTTGACAGTTCATCCGCTAGGAACGAACGAGATGGACGATGCTTCGGAAAAGTGACAGAATCTCCTGTTGGAAACTGGCGAGAAGATTTGTTTGCGGCGCCGTCGTAGAAAAGGAAACGAAAGGAAAACTCGTAATTTATGAGCAACAAAATGTTCCCTCGAATAATGGATAACACCAAAAGGTGAACCACACGATGAATTGTTTTTTTTTAATGATTTTATCAAACTAAACTAGGTAAGACAAGAGAAGCTCCCAAACCAACTAACAATTTATTTTTAATGTTTTTAGTGCGCTCAGTTCCTTCGGTGTTGGAAATGTAAATTTTGGAAAAGGTCAGTTTTTCCTACCCGCCGCAATATGGGGAAAGAACTGTCAAAGCTAGTCGGAAAAGTCATCGTCAATTTTCCAAACAAGAAGGATACACAAACACACCAACACTCGAACACAAGGACACAAAACGTTCTAATATTGAGAGAGGGAAAACCTTCACTCGTCGAGCAGCATAGAATTCCAAGCAAAACATTAATGTTTCACCAGATAACACAGAGAGAGAGCAAAAGAGAACGGTTTTCCTCAATCGTATGCTGCTCAGAGCAAGAAACAGCAGGTCGGGAGATAGTATATTGAGGGTTTTTCTTATTTTTTTTTTTGATTTGGCAATAGAGTGCATATAGGTAACAGTCCTGACTGTGACAGTCTGTCCCGAAGCGAGAGTGAAAATTTTGTTGTGTTGTGTAAGTTCACTGTTGCCCATTGTGGTGCTGTTTTTGAACCATTAGGTCCGTACTCCGATGAGGTGCTCAAAATTGAAGTTTATAGTTCTGTATCGTACATGCTACGAAGAGGAAAATTAACCGAGTGATTTTGTTTAGAAGTGCAAGAAAGAGTACGAATCTTTTGCGTAGAATTGACGAACTGTAAACAAGGCAGATTGAGTGTAAGGTGCTGTACAGTGTCAGACTCATCGCATAAAGCACAAGATAAGGTAACAGTAAGCACAACTAAACTTAAATGCGTAATAGCTGTATCATGGCATGGGAGAGCGAAACTCATGAATTGGTATCACTTACACATCCCATCACACTTTCAGTTAGGCTTTTTTTTAATATCTTTAATCTCCTCTTCAGTTCAAACAAATTCACCGTCGATATTCTTTGTTGTCTACGTCGTAAGATATGATAAAGTATTGCGTAAATGTGACCGTGCTGAACCTCAAGCTTCTAGTTGTAGTGCAAGCTAATACAAATGGCGACAAAGGTGGTCCAGGTCCATTATTTTTTTTGTATTGCCTCATCGAAAATCCTTTTATTATATTTTCACACAACAAACAAACCTAGATCGAAGTAGGTCGGTTTTTGCTACAAGAGTTCTCCTGCTTAGACCGTAACAATCTCACTATAGCTCTATTTTCGAACCGCAATCCCTGCTCTCTCATTCTCACGCGCTAGATACTTTCTATTTCCACCAAGTAGTCCCATCCAGTTAAATATGCTTCCCCGATGGCATATCTGAAAAACCCATACGAAAATTGCGTTAATTTCCACCGACAGTTGAGGGTGACCTTTTTGTAAAATCCTGTCTACTGTACAGCTGACCGGAGGACTGATTGGTTGGTTCATTTTTCCTTCGTATTGCCGTATTTCTAGTATTACCGTACCGTGTACGACTCCGGTAACGAAATGATTTTACGCGGTGGTGAAAAATAACTGTCCACATCCGTAGACATTTCATAACTTTTTTATTTTTATACTTTTAGACCACTTCACAAGAAACTCGTGTTCTCTGTGTTCGTTTGCCAGCGCCAGCAAGTGAGCCAGTGAGATGAGTGTACCACTGGCAGGTGGCAAGGTGTGACGGTCAACAGCAGCAGCATCTCATCGTCGTGTGTTGTGCCAGTGAGGCTGAAGAAAGGCTGACCATTACCGTTTGTGCATATAAAAGCTGTTCGTTTGGCCGAATGCAAAACAGTGCGCGAGATTCTGTGTTCCCGTGTGAAAAGTCCGTCCGTTGTGATTAAACCAAAATTTCACGGGCAATCCGTAGGAAACCGTGAGCCAAACCCGGGTGAGATGAGCGGCAACGTTCTTGCATTGCTCGATCGCGTTACATAAAAGCACTCAGCGGCAGCTGGCTCACGCATTTTGCTACTGGTGTGAGACGGGAAAATCTGCACACGGAACCCCTCCCCCCCTTAAACCCATGAGTTATCTCAGCTCAGAAGTGAGAACGGTGTGTGAGAAGTGAGCAGTGCTTCGGTTGTTGTGTGTTGATAGGTGTTGTTGCATACCCGTTGTGTTGTGTTGCTGCGTGTGATGCGTGTGATTTGTGTGGAGCCGATGAAAAATCCGTGCTGTAAACGTTTCAGCGTACAGTGGTGTTTGCTGTAGGAAAGAAGAAATAAAATTTAACGCTTTTGCTTACTTACCTTAAAGAGGAAAAAAATAGTTCTACCAAGAAGGCACATTGAACATAACCTTGCGAAGCTCTCACACCCGAAGAAGAATTAACCTTTAATTCAAGGGTGAAAGGAAACGCTTCCAAACGTAGGAATCGGCACCCCGAAATACTACGCCTTGCGGTGCGGGACAGAGAAAGGCAACACCTTCCCAGACGTTGGGTTGCCCACATTTCCGGCCAACATCCGGCGAGCCTGAAAAACGCTGTGAACGTCGTGCGTCATCGCCCCATCGTCGTGTTCGTCGTCGTCGCTGCCCCGGTCAGCCCGGAAAAGCCGTCAAACTGGAGCGACTTCCAGAATATCTGCGCGACACGGTGGACTGGTTTATGGGGTAAGTTGCGTTTTTCATATTTAATAATTTCCTTCACATGTTCTTCCGCTGGTATGACTATTTTTAACATAAACTTTTAGAAAAAATCGATCGAAATCGTACGACAAATGGGGTGAGCTTAGCTGTTCGAGAGAAATTTTGTATATGTTTGGGTTTATGTAGATAATTAATCGTTTTACTCGTGGAGGGAAAGTCCAAATCATAGCGCATACAAACATAAAGTGGCTACCGTTCCAAGAGCCTGTCGAACGAAGGATATTCATTTTTCGTGTGCGCACGGAAGTGTGGCTTTTCTTCTATCTATTCTATCGCTATTTTTACTCCATACTTGACCCTGCTTGGTGAGGGGTAAAAGTACTGGAAGCTTACCATTGTTTGTCCACTTGTTTGGGAGCATTAGCTCACCAGAATGCATACACCTCGGCATCTAAACAGTTCTATGTTCTAAAGGTTCTAAAGGTTCTATGTTGCTCTAAAGAAGCGTTTCTTCAGCCTTGTTCCGTGCCGGAAGGACAAACAGCGTAAACATGATCGTCCTGAGCACATTTCAAACATTGCTTATCCCGAAGGTATCGATTTTCTAAGCTCATCCATACTCCGAAGCAAAGTGAATGATGTCATATGCGGAAAAGAGAAAACAAAGCAAGTGGACGTATTGTTTAATGCTTTTATACCATCAGAGTTGTGCTTAAGTGCATCATTTGGAAAGAATCATTCATATGAATATTCGTTGTAAAAGAAGCATTCAGTTCAGTTCGCTAAAAGTTCTAAAAGGTCTTAAAAAATCAAAAAAATTACCATTTAATTCTGAATATCTTTTTATTTTTTATCTATTTTTGTATAACTTCGCTTAACATCATTTTCTTTTAAAGTGTTTTTTATACATAAACACAATTAATCTTTTGTTACAACTATATCAGCTTTGGTGAGAAAGTTCTTAAAAACTCCGAAGTATTATGAGAAGTATTATTATTATTAAAACATTGGAAGTTTTTGAGTCTTAATTAAGAGATTAATCTTTCTTACCCTTAAAGATTCATGAATCTTTAGAGATCCAAGAATCTTTAGATTAATCTTTAGAGATTATTTTATGAATATTTGAAGAATTGTTGCTTATTCGTTAATGATCTGCAGAGGTTCATCAATTTTGTTAATTACTTTAAAGCTCATGCATCTTTAGAGTTAATTTGACTCTATGGAGTAGTGTTGGGCGGACCGAATCGGATCGGATTCTGGGATTGGATCCTTCATTGGATCAATCCCGATTCGATCCTAAATCCAGGATCCTCTGGATTGGAATCCCAAACAATCCTTTTCGATCCGGATCTGTTATGACGGGAATCCGGGATCGAAATCCAAAACAAGAGTCCGGATTCGGATCCTTCAGGAGCCGGCTTCGTCAATACGACATTCTGGGTTCGAAATCCAAAACAAGAGTCCAGATCCCGGATCCGGATCTGTCATGATTGGAATGTGGGATTGTGGTAGGGATTGTTTTCGGATGCGGATATTTTGTGATTTATTGCCTTTTTATTCTGTTCCATGTGAACGTATTTTCTCTAAGGCAGGACAAATTTACACGGAGAGAAGAAATAGGCTGCTCCCCAAAAAACTGAATGAAATATTATTTCTAAAGCATAAATTAAACGAGGAAGACATAGAAATAATTGGATAATTTTTTTTTTGATAAAATTGTGATATGCTGATAATCTGCTGACGCTGAATAATGATAATCTCGTGAATGTTGAGTAATACTGAAATCGATACTGAAAATAATGAATAAAAAAATATGAATTTTTAAATATTGAATAAAAATAAATAAATTTAATTTTCCTTTTTTTTTGTTTTGCAATAGCTCAATTGTGAATCCATTTTTTTAATTCAAGAAAAAAATGTCGTTTTAGCATATCCACTATGCATTTTCTTTAATTTCAAAGCAAAGAGTGTTTTGTGGTCATAAAAAATCTAGTAGGATTCGGATCGGATTCGGAGATTCAATCCCAAGGCGGATCCGGATCGGTCGGATCGAATCCCACATGGGAGTGATTTTTCCCATCACTACTTTGGAGATGTAGAATCTTTCGGATGAATGAATCTGAATTTCACATTTACCCAGCACCTGATACACTCTATCCAGGATCCAGGATAAGCCAGTTCTGTGTTTTTCCTTGATTTGATTTCGTTCGGATAGGATTTTGTACTTGGTTCCGTCGTGTTGCACCCTGCCACCCCAAACATTACAACAATTTAAAAAGAAAATTCTTTGAAGCATAATTTTAATCTCATTTGTGTCATATAGCAGACATACTGATCGGGTTGACAACCAAATAAGGTAATGCATCTGGTGTAGGTCCAGTAGCTTCAGTTGTCATGGACCTTAGCCTAGAAAATGCATCACGTAACGAGTAGAGCAACATTCAAACTTTAGTAGAAGGAGTTGACCGTAGTAGAGCCTTGGAGCTGGACTTTCTCTAGATAGAAAAACCGTGTCCGTGTGTGAGTGTGGAGCATCGGTGTGTTTTTTTTATTCTACTCTGTTTTTTTGGCATTAGCATTAGTTTTTCCACAATTTCCCCGCACCTGCTGGTGAAAATTCCACAACTTCAGTCGCAGTCGATGTGGGAGGGAAACGCTTTTTTCCGGGTACCACACAAGCAACTGTATCGTGGCAAACGTGTAGGCACCCCCTCTCTCTCTCTCTTGCGCTGCTGTAGCGTTAACCGGAAGGCAAAAGAAGGTGGTCAAGACAAAATTGGATTTTCTGCTCACACTCTTCACTCACCACTCGGCAGGGAAAACAGTCCCGGGGAACCACAAGCCAATATGAAAACGAACAGTATCGAAAAGTATCATATCGAGTGGAAACATCTCTTCAATTTGCATGCATGATATACACCACCATGTTGTGGCGGCTTTCTGGCGGCTGTGCATATTAATTGATGAGAAGAAGAGGGAAAACCCTGCCGAACAAGGTGGCAAGGAAAAACAACACATTTTTACACTTCTGCCCTAGCTTTTCTCTCCGAGCTATTGCGTCCGATCAATCAATGCTCACCTAACCCCCATCGGGGGTTTTCTCGCTGCTGCCGTTCAATCACGGTGTTCGAATTCGCGCGTCAACAGTAAATGCAATGATGAATCATCGATAAGCGTCCCTTATCACGCCGTGTGCGGCTACAGCTCGATCGATCGCGAAGTTTGGTAACGCGTGCAGCTTTCATGTGGCGTACGTCATAGCGTTGTTAGTTACGGTGCATTTCCCAACGCGAACTTCCTTCAAAAACGTAATGCAACCGGCGCACACCGCAAGAAGTCGTACAACGGCGGTGTGTTGTTTTATTTGCCAATTTTGCTTCACCTGCCAATAGCACAAGGGAAATTTTATTGTGTATAGGTGTGTGTGTGTGTGTGTGTTGTGGTAGAAAAGTGCCCCCCTCCCCCCTCTCTTTCAGTTTCCATGTCCTGAAACGTGATCCACCCGCACGCTCCCGCGTATCTAATTAGGTGTGGTTTTGGGGTGTAGGAAAATCTGTTTAATGAAGAAGGAAGGTTGTTGTTGTGCTGTGTCTTTGCTGCTTCTTTCCATGTGGGCTTTCCATGTGTGGGATATTCGTAGACAAAAAGAAAACCCACACACAGATGCAGTTGCGCGAAACAATTGAGAAAACGTGATGGAAACTCGTACGGTGCGATAAGTAAGCCCGGCGGGGGAAGGTAAAATGAGGTGATGGGTTGTGCGCGGTGAGGCTTCGAAAACCTTGGGGAGTGTATGTAAATTAGTCTCCATTGACAGCGGTGTGCATGATGGATCGTGGCAGTATGATGGTGCTGCGTGGTGGCACTCGTAATAATAAACGCAGGCAAAAGGGGCATGCAATATTGGAAAATATTGTGGAAATTTGTTTCAAAAATTTTCCAAAAACTCTCCAAAAAACGCAAATATTTGGAATAATTTAATTGTTTAGTAATTTCACTATTACTGGTATTGGTAATTTCACCGGCTTTAACCTGATAGGACCGGTCCAAAACCCCATCCGGACTAATCCTCCGTACGCAGGACTGACTGCCGGTCGAAGGAAAATATTTGACTTTATTTTCGGAAAACCAGAAATGGCAGGCCTTTTGAGGTTTTTGTGTCGATAAAGAAGAAGAAGAAGAAGCATGTTATTTGTTTCTATTAAAACCTTTAACTGATAATAAAAATTTAAATTTTACAGTAAAACATAAATAAACTGCGCACTGCGCTTCAATTTAGGACCCACACTGTAAAACCCACCGAGGTACCATCTGCCCATCGGTAGCTTGCAGGCTTTCTTACGGTCACCAACACTTTGAACGGGCCTTTTTGCCTAAAAATCCGCTCCCACTATACACGTGCCCGTGTTGATGGTGGTGTGCGCGTTTCGCGAGCTGCGTACGATCGACTTGCACACCAGTTCCGCCTCCATGGCTTCCCTTCCAGTTACTCCAAAAGGTGGCCAGCTCCACGCGCGAATTGTTTTGCTTGGATACCCTCGTGCCACCTCCCCCCCCTTGGCGCTTGTGTTGGTGGGGCCCGTGAAAATGGCACACATTTTCCGCCTCCGCTTGAGGTGGGCAAGGTGGGCAAGGTTTGATCGAGCCGCAACGCAACGCCGCAGTATCCAGTACACACTGTGTGTTGCGCGGTTCCACGTTGTTGAAAGGTAGGAGAAGACCCGCAGGGCAGCTGTGTGTGTGTGTGCAGATGGAAGATAGGAAGCTTTCGCGTGAGCCTCGACGCATCGGCAATCGATGCAGGTTGGGTAGTGTGCGCACGTTCGCTTCGATAATAGTGCTTGCGATGCGAACGGCAAGCAGAAGCGGGCCGCCTTTTTGTGCGAGCCTGTCGTCGTAGTTGGGCGGGTGTGCGCTGAAGAGTTCGTGACCGTAGTTGAAGTTGAATGGTGTGGTTGAGGCATTTTCCCGGCCGATCCTACATCCCGGGTACGATCAGTGATATTGGTGTGGGGATATCCTTAGAGCCATGAGATGAGTGAGTGAGTCGATCTGCGCTGGTGGTCTGGAGTCTGTGATGTACTCCGAGATCTTCATCTTCATTAGCGTTGCGCGAGGCGATAAGATTTGAAAACTGTTTGGCATTATTGCTTCTCGATCTCGAAAGTACCCTAAACGATCGAATGTGTTATTAGTGAGTTTAGTGAGTCGTGAACGCTGCTAGAGGTTCCGCCATTGATGAAGACACTCACCATTCGCTTATCTCGCGGTGTTTGCGCCAGTGGTGGTGGTGCAGTAGGTGATAATAGCTTGCTTCAAACTTTGTTGTTTTTTTTTTGTTTTACCTTCAACACTACAACCCGATTTTCCACTGCTTTTTTATCTCTACAACACAACCTTCAACATACGTACCACGACCCCCCCTCCCCCTCACCATCCCCGGGGGCTCTGCAACACCGCTTGACATAGTTTTCGTACGAAACTTCCCCACAAATGCACACCAGCGCGGCAATATGTGTACCACCAGACCATATATCGCGCACACAGGTGTTTTGTGGCCACGGTTGTTTGCCACGGTGAGTCTGCTCAAACAGAGTGTCATCGCCGAGTGGCCTAGTGCACCTCCGTGAACCGTCCTCCTACGGGTGCGAATTGATGTAGATCTTTCCAGTGCCGTGATAAAGAACAACGCGCTAAGAGAAAAGGTTCTTTGTTCCCTCGTTTGATCCAGACACACATCTTGTGGGGTTGGAAGTGTTCAATGAGGTGTTATTCTCCGATCGATTAAGTGGCACTGCGTGACGTCTCTATACTGCTGCCCGCACCACCACCTCGTACGACGTGCATAAGCTAGTTAGTATGGGATGTTTTACTATATTTTTGCGATCCCACTTTCACGCTGTCGGTTAGTAATCCATCCATCGTACCCACCCCCCGGATTATTGCTGTGCCAGAAAGAAGCTGTGAATTTTTTCCATCCGTGTCAAGTGGAAACACATAAATAATCATGTGAAATTTATCACACACACACTCCCCCGCGCACCGAACGGAGTGGAGTGGCGCGTGATGCGGGTTTGCGTGTGTGTGCGTATGTTGGCCACCCTCTACTAGGTCGTTGATGAATGAGGTGTTGCTCAAATTTCTCAATTTTCCAGCCTGTTTGTTGTGCCTATGGGCAAGAAAAATGAAGTCCGGCTGCAATCAGCGGTGCGCTTGAAGCCGTTTTGCCCCAAAGTACAAGGGTGTTAAGTGAATGATCGTCGATCTAGACGTGTGCGCGTGTGTGTGTGTGGAAATCTATCAATCTGATCGTGATCGTGAACTAATAGCAAACAAAACCGTCCACAATTCCCGAACTGCTGGAAAAAAGTGTCCTCACGTTTAGTTGCAATCGTGTTCGGAGGAACTTTCGTTCCAGGGCGTTTGTTGGTGGCGGTTGTGAACGCGCTATGGACGGTGGTAGTGGTGGTGGTGGTCTTAGCAGCAGCCGCTTTACCAAAATGTGGACCACGGCCGTCCTGAACGCGATCACCAGCCGGGCGACGTCGGCCTCGAAGAACCTCTCGGTGCGCTACTCGTCCATCCCCAGCAACGATGGTTCGTCGTCCGGTGGTCCGTCCGCGTCCGCCAGTAATCTCAGCAAGATAATGGGCGGTTCCGGTATCATACTGCCGCTGGATGTCGAGGAAACGGTAACGTGTTTCTGCAGGTTAGTCTCATATCTCCTGGCGTGGAAGGCAGCTCAATAGTGCTCTCCAATATCTAATGGCGATTAGTGGCAAGATTTCGTGTTCTTTGTGCCCATCGGAAAAAGTTTCTTAATTGCACGCATTTTTTTTTGCTGTTTCGTACACCGGTTTTTTTTTTCTTAAACTTCTTAAACCTCCTCACGGGAAAACGATTCGTTCCGGGAAGTATTTTGCTCGCAATTATCATCATCATCATCCACGCCGTGATGGTTATTTTCAGCTTCGGGTATTCGATATTGCTCCTTGGGTTTTTTTGTTCTTCTTTAGGCTTCTTTCAAAGAAGCAGACAAATTAAACAACAGTTGAGCGCAATTGCAAATAAATCAATTTTCAACTTCATAACCATGCTTTTGGGGGGGGGAGGTGGAAAACCGTCGGGAAAACAGTGCTTTTTTGGGGTACAATTATCGTTCTGGGTGGAAAAAGGCTGCAAACTGAATAATTTTAAGTTTAAGAATTTGAATTTCCTTGAAATCCTTTGAAGCTTTTTTGGGGCAAAATGATTAATAAATAATATTTGAAATAAAAGTCTGAAACGGAAACATTTTGTGTTGCACGATCGTTACAATTCTATTGGGTTGAGTGTTTTACGTGAGATCAGACATTAAAGATGTTTTTTTACATTCTCTTGTAAATGTTCGAGTGTTTGTGTAAAAATTTAATTAGCCCGTTGAGTGAATGATGGCCGCGTGTCTTTAGCACATACAACACACCGTGTACTACGCACCTTCCTGACCCAGAATCTTCCCCACGTTTTGGAGCGTCCGCTCACCTTCCACCTATAGCTCTAAAGCAAAAATAGTTTCTGCCAATTCTCGCACGACACCACCTGATGGATGGAGGCTTATTTAGGGAACCCACCCCCACGGGCATATGTTGGTGTTTCTGTATTGTTCTGTTCGGACTATTTAGAACCGTATGTTCGCAACATTGTGTGATGCACGGTATCACGGTGCTCCTCCGCGAAGAGAAGCCTTTTCCGTTCGGAAGGTGCACTACCGGAAGTGGCCAACAGGAAAAGTCGAACGAAATTAGTCAACGTTAACGCGTGTTGTGTACGTCATTTTGCGCACTTTGTATTTGTTGTGGGTGCACATAGTCGGTGAAGTCCACACGTGCCATCTTTTTCTGCCCAACCTCTCCTCATCCCGGTGAATTATTTGCGCATGGTTTTCGCGGTTGACCACATCCGGCCATTGCGGGAGTGGGTGGATAACGAAATTCGATTAGACTTGTTGTGGGAAGGGTATTGTTATTGCGGTTTGGGCGGTTTTTATTTTTGGTGGAATTTGTTCTCTGTAGTTTGAGTGTGGGTTAGGTTCCAAGGGGCAAAAAGTCTTAATTGTAACTCTAGTTACACACTGCATGTAATAAAAAAATGATATGACGCTTTTGATGTAAAATTGGAGTCTTTAATTATAGGTGCAGACATTAAAGTTTTACATAACAAATATTAATATTATCATGAATTAAAATTTCTCGTTAGAAAATTGGTTTTAGAAAAGCCTGCCCTGATATGGTTGGGGGGAGATTCGATCCCATGACCGTCGATGTTGTAGAATGATTACCTAACACACAGGGCCGTTCATAACTTCCATCGAGTAGCCGATTTTTTACACACTTAAAGCGTTTCGGAGCTCACTTTGTTTCAAATACGTAGCAGTGACAGCTTCGAGTTACTGTGTCGTTACACATGTAACACGTGTACTTTGTCCAATTGACTTATTGGCTTAAACATGGTGCCCAATAATAACGATGACGTTAATGCCGTCAAGTTTGTCTTTTTCAACATCATTTAGTATTTTAAACGAGCAAATTCGGTACACTAAAAGTAATAAAGAATTACACTTCTTGATGACTTATAATACACATACTTTTTTATTTGTTTCATTAGTTTCATGGTTTGTTTTTATCCATATATTTGAACAATAAATTCTAAAAGCTGTTCTTCTTGGCCTTCCTTCACTCAAGAACGCTTGGAAAGTGTAAGCGACCCTTCAAGTGCCACCACCTGAAGGTCATTTAAGGAAGTCTTACCCACACACACACACACTTTAGTGGTCAACTTCGTTTTCGCACCCAGGCAAACAGCGAGAACGCGAAAGGCTTCATTTCGGCCTCCAATTGACTCATTATCCGGGTCCGGGTGTCCGGTTTTCCGGCATCCACCAAAAGGTGGATCTTTCCACGCCCACGTTCGCGTGCCTAATGAAAGACGAAAAAACAACGTTCATAAAAATAAAGTTGCTGAGTTGCCCACTTGTTAAGCCCATTAGTATTATTACTTCGATGTTTGTAAAGGGGTTTTTTATTCTCATGTTTGGGTACAATTGCTCTTTTTTCTGTGTAAGAAAATAAACCTGGCCCTTAAGAGTATAAGGGGGTTGAAAAATTACGATATCACCATTTTTTTTGGTAAGTCAATCAGTATATCACCTTTTCCACCCTTCAGAGGAGCTGTGTGTGACCTGTTTCTCCTGGCATAAACGTACAGCAAAAGGTAGTGCACAGAAACAGAAGCATAATAACAAGCTGATGCTTGATATAATATGCGTTTGGCGCGCGATGGCTGCTATAAAACGATTTCAACCGGTAAAAAAGCATTTCCAACTAACAGTAATAACACAGACCGAATCTCGACAGACAGACAGAAAAAAATAGGGAAGGAAAAAAACTCAACCTCACGAACCCATCTCTCTTTGCACTTGTGTGGTGTGTTCCCGTTCGTTTGGCAAACTTTGGACGAAACAACAACGTTTCGTACACGATACGATCAGGTGCGAAGGTACCGAGAGTTGGGAAAATTTTGTGGGTGGCCGAATGGGGGGAAGAAATATAAGTGGAAATAGCGTGCGATACACGGCAGTAGCAGTTCCCCAATCGGTTGACGATACGCACCATATCCTATCCGTTAAATACGCGCTCAGAATAACAGGAAGTTACGTGTAATAAATCATTTTTAACAATGTTGTTTTGGGGTTGTTTTTTGGGTGATTTTTCTTGTCCGATGAATTTTGTATCTGGTGTTTAGTCATTTTCGGCAATGTTCCGATAGGAAGAATGTACACCTAACTGTCTCCAAGTGTTTGTATCAGCTAGCTTAACGGTGGATTCATGTTGGCTTTCGTATGTTTTGTTAGCACTTGATTGTTGCCATATGTAAATTAATTTACGTTATTTAGCTTGTTATTTTTAACAT
Source organism: Anopheles moucheti (assembly GCF_943734755.1). Classification (NCBI taxonomy): domain Eukaryota; kingdom Metazoa; phylum Arthropoda; class Insecta; order Diptera; family Culicidae; genus Anopheles; species Anopheles moucheti. The sequence continues at coordinate 85,463,287 of NC_069140.1, read as the reverse complement.
AATTTTTAATTTGCTTCTTCACTTTTAAACGATTTTTTAATGTAAGCCGATCTTAACTTTAATTTTACAGAATTTTATTGCAGGGTTTTCAGGGACAATTGGTTAGTTTTACATCGTTGATAAAGCGTATTGATAAAGTCTCTCTTTTACTTTGTATATCACCATTCTGTCATTGTTTAGTGGCGATGGTTTGAAAATAATCTAAAAATTTTAATTAAAACCTGATAAATAAAACGAAACCCCCCGGAACGTCATTCTACCAACTGTGCTTGAAGAATATTTTTCGTTTAACTGTAAACTAGGTCAAGGAGCGTCAATTATGTCATTACACTACACTTTGCAACGTCAAACTTTCTTCTGACGATCTTTGCGTCTCGCTGATGTAACACGTTCCGCGTAGTGGTTAAGTTTGTTGAAAGTTGCTTCTGTCGTTCATTTGCATACCTTGCTGACAAGTGGGGTTTGCTTTTTTTGTTGCCTCCCCAACAGAACATTCTCCTTCGAAAGGACGAAAGAAAGCGTTGGAATGCAAGCTGTTGCAGTGATAGAATGTTTTTTTTTCTTCTTTGAAGTTTTTTTTCATCACTTGCATTGTTTGGTATCGCGAATGTGCCCGATAATAAACACACAAGCACACACACATAGATCCCTTAAATTGTTGCCTGAATAAATTATTCGACATGCATCCCCGTACCAGCCGGACAGTAGTTTTAAAAATAGTTGCACTTCGTTTTCAACATGTTTTTATTTGCTTTATGGACAAATTACTAACAAAATTTCGATGAAACGCGGCTTTTTTAAACTTTTTCCTTTTTGTTATAGACTAACGAGTATTGAATACATAACATTTTTGGATTCCGCTGGTTTTTTTTTTACGAAAGTCCAGTTAGTACCTAACATTTGTTTTTTTTCACAAACAATTCGATGAAAACCCTGTAAAAATGTCAATTGTGTAAATAAATACGCATTTTTGTTAAACTGCTCAGCTAATATATAAGATAGTTATTCTTTCCAAAAACCTTAAAAATTACCCAATAATAAGCTTCTGAGCATATATTTCTCCTATATATTCATTCAAATGTAATTTTATTAATTTTCTCTCACTTTTTTTTCTCGTTCTACAGTTTTGTTGAAGTATTTTTAAACCATGCACTCATTTGTTTAAACATTTCCTCGTCCCATATGTGTTTTAACAAAATAAATAAATAAAACAAACTAAAAAAACGAACAAACAAGATAACCCAAACATTACAATGGCGAAAGAAGATGATCCGCTCGGTGATATGGGTGTTGTAGGTGTTTATTTCCTGCCGGCTTGTTTTTAATTTCAACAAAACGTCTTACATTAGCAGTGTGAATTGTGCCGACAAAGGGTAACACCATTCGGTGGAAATGGAAGGAAATTCATCAGGTTTCCGTTTCGGAAAATTATTCGTGCCCAGATGGAAAGACTTTGTTGTATTGTGCGCGTCTAATTGGCAAAGATGCTGCCTTTTGTTGTCATTTTCTATAAATATTTACATTACGTTCCGTTGGTCAAGTGCACGCGAACTTAAACCACGTATTAATCCAACCGATGAAAAGAAGACTGCTCACACAGCCACAGACACGTTTGGCTGTGTCTGAGGAGGGGGTCTCTGTAATTGAAGAATTTGGAGTCAATTTTCGACAATCTCTAGTAAATGCATCGGTGAATGTCTGTGCAGTTGCAAACGACTATAGAAAGAAGATAAAAGGTGTTTTTAAAAAGAAAAGAAAAAACCGCACAAGAATTTGGCGATAAAAGCATTACATTATTGCGTCAGTTAATTCGTTTCATGTTTGACTTCGACTGCCGACGATCACACGGTATCACAGACATTATGCAGATATTTTGCAGATGTTTGTTTTTGATCAAAGCCAGATGGGGATTTTTTTTTTATATTGCGATGCAAACTAGTTAGGAGTTGACTATTAGAAGTGCGCATAGTTTGCATTAGTAAACGTGGGAAATAAAATGTTTGATTTATTAAAAATTATCAAACCAAAAACATATGATGGAGCAGTTATATTTCCATAACTGCTTGATTTATTTTAAGCTGGTCGATTTAAATTTATTCTTTTATACTGCTTTTATCTTTTTTTTCTTAACTTATTTTACTGTCGAACATCTACAACACACCCCCTTTTGGCCATGAAACTCCATGTGAAATTCCTGTCGACAAGTTGCGCCACCACCATGCGTTCGTCGGTCACCGGTTGGACGTGCCTACCGGGTGGAAATTAATTCGCAATCATCGTTCGTCATTCTAACGAGCGCAGGCAATTCTAACCATTACCTGCTAAATGGAAATGGTTTCCGTGTCGCTGATATACCGCTCAATCCAGTGCCTTTTTTGTTCTGTTTTGGCCCGAAAGCATATCAAAACAAGGTAGGTGGAGGAGGGTCCACGCAAACGTGCACACGCAAAACCACCCACCCATCCTTGCGACGAAAGGCGTTGTGCAGTTCGCGAAGGTTTTATGTTGCAGCACACGTGTCTCTTTCGGGCCAGTACGGCTTAATTGCGATGCTTTCGAATGTTTTAGTTTTGGACCTTTTTTTTAAACTCAATTAAGAAGGCAATACTGCTAACAGGGAAATGATACTTGCGAGGCGGTAGTGCGCTGTGCAAATTTAAAACAAAATGTACCTAAACGTATATTTGGAGTATGTTTACTTTATTGTAAAACGCAAAGTTCATGAGATACTCCGTTATGAAGTTACAAGCACCGAAAAAAGTGAGGCCAGTGCACCGAGCAGGAACTCAAAACATCCAACACGATTGTCTCGCAACTAGTGATGTGATAATAGAATTTTTGTAGAGATCTTCGAATGCGAAAAAAAATAAGTAAAACACTAAAATAAATAGTTTTGGAGTTTTTTTTAATTTTCCCGAAAAATAATCCTATCAACTATCAATTAATTTTGATCAGAGCATTGCTTCCATATTGGATAACGTTTTCATAAGTTCTAAGCCTCCAAAGTTCTTGGCTTCACGGGTAGCCGGTTATGATTAAGCCTGGATATGGCTTAAGCTTTAGCTTTTAATTTTTTTATTGGCAAACAAGGAGATAACAACTACAGATTTTTCCTGTCAATGCCATAAATTAATTTAAAAAATCGTAAAGAAAGTAAAAACCGTTAAAAATGATAATTATCACGCTCACGATAACGCTTCACCGTACAAAAAATACATGTACAAACGAGATGTGCACAAGATGTTTAAAATGTGTACAAGAGTACATCAGAATATCATCAGTTAAATCATGCTCTTACTTGGTCCAAAGAAAAAAACACAACACCAGTGTCTTTCCCATCCAGCCAATATGGATCCCACATCGGATCCCAATAGGATCCCAAAAAGGAAAACAGCATGCTTTCTCACACTGTCTATAGAATCCCAATCGGATCGAATCCCTAAAGAATCCCGATCGGATCGAATCATTTTAGAATCCCAATCGGTTCGAATCCAATTAAAATCCGTCATTTGGGATCAGATCCGATCGAATCCTTCAAGGGATCGGATCTTCGAATTGACCGAATCCCAACTCTACTCGTGCTACGTTTTATAACCTTTATTCTTTAAAACATAAAACACGTCTTACTTGGATGCCGATAAGAATAGAAGAGAACGTGCATGGCACTGACGTTCAAACTGTCACCTTTGGCAGTGCTGCCAGAACAACTCGTAACCAGGTTTTTGACGTTGGTAGATACCATAACTCAAATGCGTCCCATTCCGATGTAGCTTGATTGTTTAAAATTCGGATCCATTTTTTCTGTCATCTTATGGTGCTTATGGGTAAAATCTAATTTTGGCATTTTCAGGAAAAATATAACAAATTAAGGAAAACAGTGTTCGGTCTCTATGATGTATGCCAATATGGCTAGCAGGAAAATTGCACTGCATGTCTTCTTCCTTGTAGAAGCTTTATTTAAAAACATAAATACAAAATGTATTCAAATTAATTGTCGTATTTTTTGGTTTTATTTCTACGACTCAACAAGAAACCCGTTTCGATTAGTAATTGTAATATTATGACTAATATTACATCGTCACTATCGTTAGAAATGTTCTTGCCTCTGGAACTAGCAATGTCTGTTGCTATTGGAATGTCTGACGTCGCACATTTCCATTTTCCAAATGGAGCACTTCACCGTCTCCGATCGCATGCACCACCAACCGGGTGGATGCTAAATGAAAATGCATCGACCAGGTTGTTCCGTCCTTCTCCGCGTTAGATTCCCTGCTATAATTAGACCGAATCCGAATCCCATCCCTTCTTCCGCGGAAACGAGTCAAACGAGAATCGTCTGACGGAGTAAAATAAAAAGCGCGCAAGAGCAAAATAATCGATATCGGGCGACACTAAAAATAAGACGCATTCACGCAATGTTATTTTAGCAGTGTCGTCTCCAAGATCTCTCCACTGTGGTATTCCGTGGACAATGGTTCGCGTTGTTAGTTTTTTTTAGGGTGGTTTGAATAATAATTAACGTTAGTTTGATGGGATTTATTCATGTATTTACATCTGACCGTCTGGTTATTCTTTTATTGTTATGGCATAATAAGACAATGTAAGGAAATGTAATTGAAACCGTCCATACTATCAAGAGAATAATAATTTCTGTTATGGAAGAATGCACAAGAGAACCCTGGTACAAAACTTCCCAAGACATCAGCTCCCAATCACTGCCGGCTAGACGTAAATCTTCGCCCGAAACGTACCGGTTCGGCGGTACGCGGCACGGTTACGTACTCTCGTTAAAAAGTCGTAAAAATAAATATCACATCCTCCACTCGACGTCACGCGCCTTCCCTTTTTCTTTCTTTTTTGGGTGAAACATCTATTATCTCCAGCGCGGTAGTTAAATCGACGGATTTCTGCTGGTTAAAGGTCCCCACGGACCAAAACCCGAATATCGCTTCTGTCACTGATGTTCGACTGGCCGTTTTGGGCAGAAGAGTATCCATTACCACAAACGGTGGTCATCGAGTTTCTTTTTTCTTCCTTTTTATAATGAAAGGAAAATGACACAATATGTCCCAGAATTTATGGCATCAGGAAGTAAATTAATTTTGGTTGGGATGTGAAGATTGGAAGTGATTCGGATTAGGACTTATTTCCTAGATGTTTTATTGGGAATTTCGCCTACGTTTCAGCAATTTACCAAGAAATGCTTTGAAATACATCACCGACAGTTCACTAAACACTTTCGACATTTACTTCTTCGAGAATTCCCTTTAGAATATTATATCTTAAAGTATCCGTGGACCTCCGTAAACGGAGTCATCATCCGAGCAGGTAACGTCGAACGTCAAATCGAAAATAAATCTCAATAAATCGTCCGGTAACGATTCGTTTGCGCGAAGCGTACTTTTGAACCCTTGCCACTACCCGTTACGAGTGTTGTATGCTCCCGAAGGACATGCCACGTGGGGGGCGTGTGCGGCAAGGTACGTCTATTTCCATTTGCAAACCATCGATTTCCATCCGTCCTCTAAGCGAAGGGCCGGCAAAAGGTCACCACATCGCCAGCATATGGTGTGTGTGGTGTGGTGGCGTCACATTGGCGCTACATTTAGGATAGCCGGATTTGTGTACACGGCATGATGTTTCCACCACTGGCCTTGGCTCACTGGCCCCACACCCACCCCACCGCTCTATCTTTCACCCGATTGGTAATGAAATTTATTGAATCTTGTAGCTCGGTGCAAATAGTCTAAAGATTGGTTTTGGCCATCGCGCGGACAACATAAATTGGATAATAATCTGCTTTAAATCCTTGTTTGACTGTGGTGTAATGGGTGGTTGAAATTAGTGGCCATTAATCGAACAATGATTTGGGTATCACGTGCACGGGAAAGGAGAGAGACTGCGTTGAATGTTGATTAAAATAATTATGTTGAGCAAATGTGTAGTACACCGGGATGGATTTTTCTATCCTTCCAGCCAATTAGTCGGAAATTTTTTTTAAGGCAGACAGACAGACAGACAGACTGATCGAACAGTATCAGTGTGAATTTTAAGTGAAACGAGTTTATGTAAATTATAAATAAGCCAAGAAAATGACCGAAGTTGATCATAAATAAAGGAAAAAAAAACTTGCAAGAAATAAACAAAGAAGAATAGGACCAAATGAAACAAAAAACTAAATAAGAAGAACTAAAACACGATAACGTAAAAGATAAAACTACAAAAAGAAAACAAATGAATTGCGAATTAACCAAAAACACAAACAAAAAAAATTGAATATGAAATATAAAACATGAGGAATCATTTATGAAAAGAGTAAAAAAGTAAAACAAACGCAGAACGGTAAACCAAAACAAGAACATGAAAGCTAACAAATCGAGTGTGAAATGAACTCGTTAATATTATAAACGTCTTATAAGTTAATATTATAAAACAAATTAACGAAGAAATGTCTGTAAAGAGCTAATGAAACGATAATAAAACAAATGAAGAGATCATTTTAACAAAGTAAGAAACCATGCAAGTAAAACAACAGCAATGCCGATTGCCTTACCTTTGTATTGGGTTATTGTAAAACGTTCCAACGAAATCAAGTTAAACCAAGCACAAGCAAAGAACAGCTTTCAGATACCATTACATCATCTATTTTCCATCGTTTGCCCGGGCCACGCTGCTTGAGGGCTGCGTCAACCAGATTCAGCTTGTGACGCTTGGTTGTGGAACGCCGTGATCTGTTTAGGTTTCCATCTGCGACGATGATGCCATTGATTGCATAATGTGTTTATTGAGTTTGCAGCCGATGGATGGCGCACATTAATGGGGTGTTATTCCGTTACCGGTCCGTGCACAACCGTGCAGTGGAAATTTACTTCCAACGTGGCCGACTTTGCTACTTGGCGCTTTAAATTGTTCCCTTTGACGTGACAAAAAAAAAATACAGTTAAAATTTAATTTTCCTTCTTGTTGGGTTTTGCTTTCGGAATTCGTAAAATATCCTTTGTGCAAGATTTTATCAGTAGAAAGAAGAATAACGCAAAAAAGGGAACTTAATAACCATCGAACAATCTTCCAGCAATGAGCAATTTGGTTGTTCGTCACAACTTTTGATTGCGAAGAAATTAATTTCATCTACGCAAAATAGCCGCGGACCAATAGGAGATGCGTGGCAACAAAGGGTAGATGTGGCAGGAGAAGATGGTTGTTGTCCAGCGGAGAAAAACATCGATCTTTTGTTGGGCGGTGAATTTTCTCCTCGCCCCCCCCAGCACCATCGAGATTTACGGCACGTTGAAAGGACATCTCGCTACTGACGGTGAAGCGTACGTGTGCGGCATGCGGCATAGGTTGTGTTGAAGAAATGGAAACTTTGGTACCATCGGTTGTCATTATGGTAACCTTGAAAAATCGATCGCACGTGCAGTGGAGCGGCTTAGGGAAGCCGTGCGGTTTTTGTCGAACACACTGTGATACAGTGTTGCCGATTTCCTTCACTCTGCCTACTGTGGAACATCTGCATTGTATTGATGTACGTTATATTCCCCTTTAAGGAATTTCACGCACAGAAATCTCACTTCACTTCAGTGAAGAATATTTGAAATATGCTATTCGAGTTTAACAATAAAAATGATAAAATATAAGTGAAAGTGGCAATGAATTGGGGAATGTGTATTTAGCAGGGGCACATATTTTAATTGTCTGTTTTTTTTTTATCTGCGATTTTTTCTCCTTTTGCTTTGCATAACATCATCACCAAAACTCACGCCACCTCACACGAACATAAAGCGCATGTCCACCCTGTTGAGGAGACGGTGTTTTCTTTTGTGTTTGTGTGTGTGCGTGTGCGTGTGCATGGGTTTGTGTGTAGCTTTTCCACTTTTCCCCCTAAGATAAGTGATTCGCGATGGTCTTTTCATCTTCTCACCCCAACCCAAAGCAGGCGAGTGCTCCATCTCACGGTGAAAAGCAACATTTCTCACACGCTCCTCGCCTGTGCTGTGCGTTGTTAAAGCTTGGTGACAGTTGTGGGGCTCACTGGCTGTCATCCAATCATTTTCATACGGAATGAATGATACTCTTCACCTTGCATTGGTGTGTGTGTGTGTGTAGTTTTTCCTCTTTCAGTTGTGTTTGTGTCAGAAGTGGGAAAATGAAGAGGGCAAATCTCGTACGATCTCTTTCGTGCCTTTGCTGTTCAAGTGGTTGTAGAAAATCAGCTGTTGTTTGTTTTTGCAGAGACTTTGGTCGGTTTCTCGGTGTGCTGAGCGCGCGGGGGGGGGGGGGGGGGGGGGGGGTCCTTCGATTTACGATCCTGCGTGTTCCGTGTTGCAGTGATTAGCGCTCTGTCTCTTTCAATCCCTTTTCTATTTGTTTCTCACTGCTGTAGATGGTTCATACGTAGTAACACTTTCGTCATTTCTCACTGATCGAAATGTGTGGCGCATTATTATTTGTTAGTTTTTTTTATAAATATTAAGAATAATGTAATAAAATATTGTTCTACATGAAAATTTAAAATCCAGTTTAAAATTACGAAAAGAAACGCCGCAAACTTGAAGTTTAGTTTAAGTGCAAATTTAAGCTCAACAGATAAGTAAAAAATAAATAAGTCTATTTTCCAATTTTGATTGATTTATTCAAATGTCAAATAATAGAAAATCAATAACATTTTCTTTCTTTCCGTTTTCATTTCAGGTAAGTGATGGCGATTATTTTTCATGAACGTGAGATGAATCAATGCCGGGTTTGTCATTCTACTTCCCAAACGGTAAATATGCATCTTTTCCTGCCACAGGTAGGCGAATATGTATTTCCTGTCAAATTAAACATTGCTGCTTGTTTAAACAGAGCAGAGGGTTTCGGGCAGTAGGCAGTAGGATGAACATTCGTGGATAATGTTGCGTAAGTGTACTTTGACTTTCGGTTCATTTGTTTATCGGTCTCCCTGTTTTCAGTTCTCGATAAGACCAAACGTTTCGAACCAGCAACTACCATTCAATCGGTCACTGAACCGATCTTGAGTTGCGCGTTTTCGGAAGGGAGGTAAACAAAAATGGAAAACCAAACATGGTCTCAGTAATGGAATGGCGTCGATGGCAGTGGAACCGTGAATCCCCAAACCCACCCCAATTGTGCGTGAGACGTCTAAGGCCCCCATAGTCCCCGTTAAGAGTGTCAATGTCTCATATCGGCGCTTTTGACGCAATGCCGCCCGTTAGTGTGCACCAACGATGACCTAACCTCACAACGGGACCGTAAATCACAGCTGTGGGTCAGGGTGGTAGGCTGATTTGAGGCTTTTTTGTTGTGGCGTTTGAGTTTGATTGGAAGATTTAGGGACCGTGTCTCTCGCACCAACACCCGGGAGAGTCGTCGGCGGCGTTGATCGCGACATCGGAATTCAATCTCCGTATCGTGCTGGGCGATCGTAAAGGTGAGATGGGGTCCCCGTTACTCATAAACACGTGCCCCATGTCCCGGTGGGGAGCACATTGCTCCCCAACAATAGCCGTAGGCGCTTCTGTGCGTCAGTAACGATATGTAACATACCTAGGCTACTCAATATAGGGTAGCGGTTACTTGAACCTTCAAGCTCCAAGAATGTTATCGGAAATAATGTACAGAGAAGGAAAAAAATGTTAATTTGTTGTTGGCTCAATGTCGATGTTGTTGACGAACGTCATCAGCTGTGTCAGCACGATAAGTTATGTACGGTAGAGCATAGCGGTTTAAGAGTTTTAGCTATTTTTGCCAAGATCCTGCTAGCTTCTTACTTCCCAAACATCAATCTAACTCCGGAATGCAATACCTTTTCAAAATCGTTATACATCCTTTAATGCCACTCATTAAACTTGATGTGCTTTCGGTGACTTTCAGCGCCGTTTTTGTCGTCACAAATCAAAGAATTCCGAACATTAAAGGTACCTTATTCATCTTCGTTAACACGAAAGAGCTGCAAGCAGCATGGAAACTTTTCCAAAGTAGACTACTCCCCCCGGTTACAGAGGTACTTTCCACCGACTAATCAGTCATGTCGTCAGTTGCCCTGCCGGCAGGCGAGGAAGAAGGTTATGAAAAGTTTCCCTTCTCGGGAAACTCACTTGCTAACTCGGCTAATTTCAAGTCATTTCTCCTGGCGCGCTTTTGCACTGCTGGAGTGTGTATGTGTGTGTGTGCATAGCACTGGAAGAACGCCCAGGCTAATGAAGAACTGTGAACCGTTTGTTACAGAGTTCTTCTTCCCTGCTTCCCAGTCCCAAAACAAGTTGCTTTACAAGGGACGAAGTCTCGACACCTTTTGGATTAAAAAAAAGCGAACAAATTTCGTCACTGTGTGGGTTTCTCATGATAAGGCAGTGTAGGAAGCAGAAAAAAAGAGAGAGCAGAAATCGGAGTTTGGTCCCAGCCAGAAGATGAATGGTCCCGCATCTAATTCTGACGCCGGGTGCCAGCTTTGCTGCCTGCTGCAGGGGGCTTAGTTGCAAAGACGGCCCAAGAATACCGCTTGACAGGTCGGTAATAATTTCGTGTCGTTCGAGATCAAAGTGTCGGTGTCGGTGGAATAAACAGGCGTAAGATCCTCTGCCAGGCCAGGACTGTATCTCATTGCGTTTTTGTGCGGCGTACTAGCGGCAGAAGGTACAACTTTTCAAGCCCCATGGAACACGCGGTTGTGCCATTTAATGTTATTAAATGAAGCAAGAATTAAAAAAAAATAAACACAAGCTCTGTTTTGCGAGCTTTCGGTTGTGAATATTGCAAAAGTTTTTCATTCTCTCCGCACAACAACTGTTTGTAATTATTTACTCGCAACAATATGTTCCACCCGTGGTCGCCTGATGTGGTAATTACGTTCGAAATGTACTACCAAAATGAAGTGTCTATGCCGTTCCTTCCGAAGGTGTACCGAACACGGTCCCTGTCAGGCTAAGTGAATTATTTCAATTAAATTCCTAACCCTCCCTTTTGTCAATCCTCATTGTTGGGCTTCATTCATGAAGTCACAAAAACTTAGACGAAATGAAAAGTTAAACCTTGTGATTGGAGCAAATTCCATTAGTCACACGTCGTCGAAGGCAAGAAATCAATTCACCGAAGATCCTGTGAAATAGGACGCGCGCGCGGTTCCGATCGAAAAAAGCGTTCAGCACTTTTGCGTTCTGTTTCGAGCGTGGTTCGGGATGCGGAACCTCCCCATGAACACCTGATCCAGGTGCCGACCGATTGAAGCCTTAGCAGCGATGAAACACCGATGGAAATGGTTGGAAAGATTGGGCGAAACAAAAAAAAAAAGGACGTCCTACTCTTGTGCTCGTTTCTTCTGCAGGGTGCAGGGTTGCTGGCCGCCACCTACAGCGCGGTTAATTTAATTGTACACTTATCGAAAGGACGGGAGTTTCTCTCGGTCCTGCACAGCAGCACTAGATCAGGTTTCTGTTTTCTTTCCTAACCAACCGAATGCTCGGTTAGGATAGGTTAGGCCAAGATGAAATGTAACGTACCGCTCTCTCGTGGCCATCGAGTTGATTTAGGTCGTTGATTTCAATTAATCGAAATGCGTTCAACCATGGTATGGAAGACTTTTTGGGACTGTCGATACACCTGGAACTTAAATTAACTATATTAAGGCACATAACAGTAGAACGTAATAGTCAGTGTGACTATTAATTTAGTTTCCACAAACAAGTCATAAGTGAGTCCCTCCAGAGAGGATCGGATGGTCGAAAATGAAATTAAATCGGATAAGCTCCCTTCCAGATTGGGTGTACCGTACGATTCGATTTTCCAATTCTCGAATCCTTTTTAACTCAAAGCTCATTATTTCGATACCCATTTAGAGTAACTTTACTACACAAACAAAAAAAAAACGAAATAAACCAATGTCGCCATCCCGAATGATTTCTTTATCGTAAAGCGATTGATTAAGGTTTTGGACCTTTCTCGATACTATCCCAACACATTGCCAGTGCGGCAAGATGGCCATTCAATGGCCTAGGAGATCCTGGATGTATCTTCCCGTTGCAGTTCTCAATGGGAAGTTATCTCCCGCACGCCGGTTCCGCTGAGTCGAGACAAAAAGCGTATGGAACGAAATGGTGAAACAGCCCAAACAGCAAGAAGAAGGGACCGCACAGTGCGAAGGAAAAGTAACACAAACGTAACAAAGTAATTTTGCTGACCTTTGGGAAGATTTGGATGGAAAGAGGTGGCTGCAGAATGACATACCAAAAAAAAAGGACGTTTTTAAAAAAACAATATTCATTGAATTCTATCGATTTCATGCAAGGCTTCTTTTTTTTGTAATGTAATAGTTTGTAGTGTACGTGAACGCGCTTCGTGTAAGTATCGTTGTGTGTGTGTAATGGAACAGGAAAAATCAAATATATTTCTAAAAGAAAAGGAAATTCTTTGCTGAACTATGCTCGCAAATATTTTTCTCCCGTTCCCTAGAATCGCCCAAGAATAAATTGCCGTAAAAGCCGCGTGCAAAATGGTGTCCCCTTTGGAATCGTATTTTTAAACCTTTGTGTATGTCCGGTTGCAAAAAAAAAAATGTAAAAAAAACCCCAACAACAGAAACGGAAAATGGAAATATAAATATATAGCAGCGAAGACAGCCAGCGTACGAGTGCATCGTACACTGTTCCATCAGCTTTTTGTGTTTGTTGTTTTATCCGTTTGCTTTTTTGCTTTGCTATTCACTGATGAACAGGGTTAATTTTAACTTGGGCTTTTTAGTTTTGCACTCTTCTGCACCATTTTTTTATATTTATGTTTCCATTTGTAAATATATATAAGTGTGTGTGTGTGTATTTATATTTATGTGCTTCCTTTCGAGACACACGTGGCTTTTAGAGGTTTAATGTTTGTTTGATGGATTTTTGTTTGTTTTCACCCGTTCCATTAGCGCGCATATCGCGCAAAAGGCAGGCAAGTTGAGAAACAATTTGTCCATAAATTCTGCCGAGTAACGATATACACTTGCTTACCGAAAACGTTACTCCGGGTTTGATAAACTATTTTTATTTGTGCGGACATCCGGAAGTGAAGTTGGTTCTCATTTTTTCGTGTTTTGTTTTTTGTTTTCTTCCAATGTTGAGTAATTGGCAGTGAAAAAGGAAACCAATCTAATGACATAAATGTAGCAACCTTCTGGTGCTTCTATCGGGACGGTACGAACATCATAAAAGGTTATTTCGCATGAGGAAAGCGGAGGAGAACAAACAATGTACCCCCCTCCCCGTATGCTCATGTGATCGTACAATCGTTGTCCTGGAGTAAACATGACACCGTTAGTGCTATCGTTTAACATCCCGAAAACGGTTGGGATCGGAATTGCGAATGCGAACAATTAGCACTATACATCGCGCGTTTGGGATGGAGTTTGTGGACACATCGCGGGTGGTTGCTGTTTATCGATACATCGTAAACAACATCGTATGCTTGCTCTGTGACACAATCAGCCAGCCAAAGGAACATCCTAATCCAGCCGATAGGTTTGTGTAATAAATTTTCACCTATCATGGTGCATGACATTACGGTTTTGGTTAGCGAAAGAAGTTGCCATTTTCGTGTTGCTGGTGTAGTATTAACTTTATCGTTTTATAATAATTTTGAGCAGTTTTTATGAATAAAATCGTTGAGCTTTATTGGTTGTAAATGGCAAATTTGGACAAAACTCGATATGTTTTCCCATAGTGCACATGGTGAGAGAGTTCATTTGCTCAGAGATCTTTTTTAAGGAGTAAAATGATGAGAACGATTTATTTAATTTTCATCTCACCATAGTGAGCACGAGCCTCTTTTTCACATGCTGATTTGTTTATCTCACTCGAACCTGAGTTGCAGGATTGTTGTGAAAAAGGATTATAGTTATGTTTTTTTATGCAAATTGTCCTTACGAATATTTTCGTTTTCTTCCTCCTTTTCTTGTAAAAATTTCCTTTAAATTGTTTCAATTTGGTCTATGCGTGCATTTGCACCACATTGTAAATCAAACAAGCGCGCAACCACTGACACATTCATTCGAGTGAGAGGAACGAGCGAGTGAGCAACGGGTTCCATGAGAATGAGAAATGAAAATAAAGGAGAGAGAGTGAGGTGGGAAAGAGAGCGTTGAACAATGAATTACTCATTTTCTCGTGCATTTGGAAGCTGCTCGGTGAGATCACGCACCGACCCGCTCAGTTCATTTTGAGCCGTTGCGAGGATTGGTCGCGAGCCGCGTGTGAATGGTTTCCGTGGCATCGTGGTAATATTTTCCACCCGGTTTTCCTGTGTGTGTTCTCCGAATATTTTTTTTCAACCAGCTCGACCGATCGCGACCGATAGCGGCAATAATTGCAAATGCGGTAGCGCTTAATGTACGTTTTTTCGTCGGTAAAAGGGTGTCAAATTTAACCATAACGTTAATGTTCAATAGTGGAAAGTGACCAGTTGTGGGTTGAAACGGGTGCAATAATGAAAATATGTGTGAGCCTGTGCAAAATGAATAATAATATGATGAAAGTGGGCCAGGAGGCGAAAAAAAAACATTCGCACAAAATTTGTGCTAAAGCATAAAAGCACTTACGATCATGATGTACAGCGATCGATGGTGGTTGTGTTGTGGTTTTTTTTTTAATCGCTGCTGTATGCAGAGTGAAGTTTTCGACCATGTTGACGTACACTGTGTTGTGAGTTTGTGGCATTTTAAGTGCGAGTTAGCACAAAATTCCGAAAACAAAAATGAATATAGTGCACGAACTCTATCCTGTCTGTCAGTAGCAATTAAGCCTGTGCGAGTGTGTGGTTTTCTGAGGTACAATAAAATCCATCCATCAAACGGTTTCCTCTAGCGCCCCTTCTAACACACCTGTCGCATTGCTCGCCTTTTGATCTCATCTCATCTGTTTCGTTTAGAACGCTACCAAACCAATTCACTCACACACGCGCGCAGGGAAAGATCGTTTGTATCCACATCCCATTTGTGCAGCATCCGGCGTTGTTGTGTGTATATGTGTCGGTTGGTTGGAAAGCACGAAAACAAAAAAAAAACAGCTGGAGAAAATACCTTTGATGTGTGTGCTTGGAAGGAAAGTTCGATGATCGGACAACTCATTACTTGTTCGTTCGCTTAACGGAAAAAGCAACAAGGAAAAATAAAACGAAACAGTGAGTGATGCGAAGTTGTTCTACCACATCAACCACTTGTTTCTTCTCATCTCGTCTCGCGCGGGGAAGCAAACAAACCCCGGAAGATCGGTTTTTTTAAAAAGTGTGGTGAAATGATGTGAAAATTAACGTAACCTGTTGTTCTTCTTCGAGCTGTTGTGCTGTTTCACTGTGTAGTTTAAGTTCTTGCCATGGTTGGAGTAATACGTGTAACGAACCCGTCTTAAATTGTCCTTTTAAATAGTGTTTCTAATTGCATTTTAATGCAGCAAACTGGAGTAAGAGAAGCGAGCAAAGAGGGAAAAGTTTTTCTTCATACAATGTATATCCTTTCACGCACACCCACATGCATACTAGCAAAAAGCGAACGGTGTAACACCACGCGTGTGGTGAACGTCCGATTTAGCAGCAGCAGTTGAAACAATAATAATCAAAATCATGCGAGAATAATTCATGCAACGAGAGTGTACGCCCCGGTGCGCGAGCACGGTTAAAATAAGAAACGCACAAAACCGAACGGGGAAGTGGGAAAAAAAAACCCCAAACGTCTTGGTCAAGAAAACAGGAACGGCACAAAAAATCGGCAACGGCCTCTACTACTACCCCCCCACACGAAAAGCGATGTAGAAGTGCGCGAAATGTCTGGTTGTGTGTGGGTTTATGTTTTTATTGCTTTTCGCCTTTGCAAAGCTTGCCGTTCGTTTGTTTGTTTTTTTTTTTATTTTTCGAGACGTTTCGGACGAAGGGAGGCACATAAAAGTACAGCACCATTGGAAAAGGTGCAAAACAAAAATGAAGAAAAACGGATGATCAGACGCAAACGAGCTGGAACCATCGATCGTGGAATAATGTTTCCTTCATTTTGTTGTTACACGGGAGTAGCAATTTTTTGGATAGAGGAAGCACAAAATAAACCCACTTTTTGATAAAAAAAAACACTAAGCAAAAATGGGTGATTGATCTTTATGTACCCTTTTTTGGCACAAATGATAAAAAGGGGTATTACAGAAATTACAAACAAAAAATAGGTAGTAACTAACACCCAGTGGTTCGAAAATTACGATATAAGTTACTGATGAACGAAGCTGGTGCTTTTATCCATTTGTTGCCAGATTCATCGTGCCAGTGTTATAAAAGGGTCACGCCGTTTAAATGAACGCCATAAATAATGCAATAAATCCCTTTTAATCAACGCCCGTCTCAACTGTTGGTGCTTGGATCGCAAGGCAGGCGGGTAAAACGGTTTAGGGGTTGGTGGAAGGTTGCAGACGCAATCTCACAATCGGAAAATCTCACCATTTCATAATTTCTCCCGCATATAGCGCAGCAAAGTTCATGCTTTCGGTTCATAGGTGATAAATTAATTTTCAAAATCATCCCATTTACCACTGCGGGAGGAGGTGATCTGTTGAGGGGTGACAAGGAGGAGGGTGGCCCATAAAAAGTGTACATTTTTAAACCACAAACAGGTCAAGTGCCGACACGAATTGATTGATGATTTAAGTCATATTTCAATGATGGAACGTTTTTGTTTTGGGAAAAAAATTCTTTTCCAAATTTTATTTTTGCTAAATATTCTACCAACCCAAACAAATCCTAATCAAGCAACGTAACACTTTGGAGATTTTATTGCTTTGATTTAAACAAAAGGATAATGAAAACCTTCGCCTTTTCTCTACTGGCCTAAATATTAAGCTCGATTTTTCGATACACATATTCAACGTGCAGCTAGAGCAAAATGGAAGAAAACCTCATCGTAGCATCATTTTCAAGGCTCGAACGAATGAAGATGCAAAAAACAACAAAAATGCAAATCTTGCGCTCACGCGCAGCATCAATATTCATGCCATCTTTTCGCCAATAGGTTAAACCTTCAGCTCTCGGACTACGTAATAGTGTGAACAACCATGCCGAACACTTCCGGTGCAAATATGAGATAATAGCTGGGAATTACATAAAATGAAGTATAAGCCATTTAAAGTGTGTGTGACACCGTAGGAAGCAGATGGGGGTTTTTTTCTTTTTTGGCAGACTAACATGCCCCCAAAACAACATCAACGCGCTGCGATAAATGATAATGAGGAATTCGTATCGGAGTTGTATGGAAATCGGCGAACTTCGTGGAACTAGCGAGAATATGGGATGATGCGAGGTTTGCTTTTTTTTTTGTTTTTTGGTCCTTACCATTTTGTGCGTTTGTTTATGTTCACTCTGTCGCACCAAATACGTGTCTATGCATATTAAAATGCATTTTTGTATAATGATGGTTATTTAAGAAGATGTTGTACAAGCTATAAGGTGGACTATTTTCTTTTGCAGAAAATCGTGAACTATTACCTTTTTCGTTTATATTTTTAATATAATCAGCGTTGTATGAAGCGATGCACCAGACAACCTTTATGAGATTATTCATTTAAAATACGTTTTTATCCACAAGGAGGGGAACTCACTTTCATGTGTTGACCGTTGCAGTTAATAATTCATTCATTTTTTTGCTACTTGGGGTGAAAAAAAACGGAACCATACTGTACCAACCAGCCCTTAATCTTGCCTTGTTCGGTAGAAAGAAGAAGGCATCAGTTCATCCGTCCATCACAAACGCTTGGCATTGCATAATTGATAGCGCAGATGGAGATGCAGGTTAGGGAAAATGATTTATCAAATATGGACGAATGGTGGGGAAAAGGATTGACCAAAAAAAAAAAAGAAGAAAAACCAACACAAAATGGGTCACCGATAAACCGATGAAGATGGTTTGGTCCCGTACAAAACAGCCAGCGTGCCAGATAATGGACATGTTAGACTCTGGTGGTTATTCCCCGTGACATCTACCGAGATCGACGGGTGGTTTTATAAATTAGAAATAGCCAGCCAACCTTTAGCAAGGGTTTTGCGCTGGCAATTTATTCAATTTGCTCGATAAAACATCAGCGAGTAAAGTGACGCGTCTATCGAGTACTAGTTTTTTGTCTCCTTTCCAGCCAGTACTCGTGAATAAAGGGTTTTCCATTTGGACAAAAAAAAATACACCAGCACTAGCGCTATCTTGTGCGGATCGTATCGGGAAGTTACATCACAGCAAGAAATCCCGCACTGGATGCACCGAATGGATGGCGGGGCTGCTTCCGAAAAAGGATTTGCACTCTTTCCTCCACTCTATTCCTGGGTGTGGTATCGGCGGCTGCACTGGACGATGTTGAGCGTGCGGAGTTTGAAATTATTATGTGCGATTCATGCAACTTTAATTAGACGCTTTCACATATGTTGCTTCTGTTTGTATCTGTTACCCGCTCGAAAGCCGGGAAAGGAGACCCATTTCCTTTCGCTGGAGCCGAATGATTAAATTCAAAAACTAATCCAATCTACCCGCGTTTCGAAACTGTCAAACATTATTTATTTAAACACACTGTTCCATCACCGGACCACCATTTCTGATCGGATGATTCCGGGTACATTCGGGTTTTTGCATTTGCAAATACCATTCCGGGGTTTTTGGTGGCGTTTTTACCCTCGGCCTCCGCCGTATTGGGCAAGAACCTTGAGAAGCTAATCAAATTAAGCATTATTGACCTCCCCACACTTTCCACAATCCATCGTTTCGGGCGATCAAGCGCTCAAATCAGCTATCAGGATTATGAAAAGGTCGATTTGTCGCTACACCGGGTGGAGGAAAGGTTGTTTCTCGGGTTTTGGGGTTGACGTGCCGACCGGAGTTTAATGCCTCTCCCCCTTGGGTTGACACTCCCTGCACCATGCCTCGCGGCCGCGGTCAACAAACCCACCGGAGGCTCAAGGGTCATCAATAAATAATGTGCTTATCCATCGTTAAGTTTCGATAGTGTTTAACACCCAGCGGGATGAACACAGCACGGAAAATTCTGTTCTGCGATACATTACCCAACTAAGAACATCCTCGCGTTAACGGTTGAAGCAAATGTTTAATTTATGCAATGAGAATGTAACGTTACAACCGCTTTTCCACAAACCGCGGCTGTGCACGAATTCTGCGGAAATTGCTCTGCACCTCTGCAAGAAAAATTGCCCCATCCACAAGCTGCGGGAAACTAAAATACAGGTCACCAATGATGGGGCGACATGGGCTTTCTCCCGCATCGTGGCCGGATTTTTTGTTTTCGTTTTTTGTTCATAATTTGTGGTGGGCAAATCATTTTCCATTTTCCCATTCAACACTGGCGGCCGGCCCGGTGACCGATCCACACACACCATCAGCAAAACCGGCTGTGTGGACCGGCATTTTTCCCAAGTTAGCCACTGTTGTTTTCCCTGTTCGCTTCGGGGGGTTTTTTTTTGTGTCGTGAAGCTCATCTTTCTTCATCGCGTGTAATGCCATTTTGGATCACGCGCTAATCGCGTCTGGGAATTAGAACATGAGAATTGGATCTCCGCGCGCGGTACACAGAGGGTGTCGTTTTTCGCTCGGTTGTTACTTGCTGCTGGTTCGGTTGTCTTTTCCGAGTGGGAACGATACCGAACTGCTCGATCATTCGTCTTGTTTTTTTGCCTTTTTTGGTTAATAACAATTAATCATAGGCGATTAAGAGATGCTCCGAAAGGCGCGTTGAGCGGTCCAATAAATAGGCAAGGCGCAAAGTGCGAGAAAATAATGAACTTCAAAAGTAAACCAACAGCGCACAACCGTCTTTTTTTTGTTTGCTGTCGATTGCTGTCTCGAGCTCTATAAGACAGCATGCTCTAAAAGAAAAATGCTAGCATATTGATTGTGCGTTTCATCGACCACCGGCAACTATTTGCTAATTGCACCCCAGGGAGCCAGGGAGAAGATATGCCGCACATTCTATTGTTGGCGCACGAGATAGTACACAGGCAGGGGAGAGATACCTCACGGGGAGGTGTTAAAAAACCCGGTGGTGCAACCCTAGTTGAACCATTTGACTGCATTATATCATCCCGCCATTGCGATACACCGATACAGATGGGGTACACTTGCGGAATGATCTATTTCTCCAGCCACGATCTTAATGTCCACCTGTTGCACGCGGGAAAGGGTTTGTTAAATGGATTCCTTTTGGAGCGGTTACGGTTTTATGTAATTCCTTCGAATGGTTTCGTACGATGATTGAATATGTTAAAGGAAAATAGGTACTTCGGCAATAGGCAAAAGAAATCACCTTGCCCCAGTGCTTGAAGAGTTAGTTAGTCTTGAATGGATATAATTAGACATCAATTTTCATCTCCAAAGCACCGTAACCTCCAGCTCCAAACTACGCTTTTTTGTAATAATTTACAACTCTCCAACAGCACTGGGCTTCTGGCCGATCATTGCTAATCATTCGTCTGTTGATCTTTCAAGACTCTTTACGCGAAGGAAACGTTAAGGAAAGGTAGGCTGCATTATGGCAGTGTGCAGCCACTGCTTTCAATGTCACCAATTTACAATCCAACACTAAGTAAGCAAGCAAACATCTCCCCAAACAGTTCCCCATCGTACAGTCTGTCTTGAAGTTACCGTCGGTGCCGTCGTCCAAAAACCCCAACTCGGCAAGAAGTTTGAAGTGTACGGGTTGGTCATCCACCACTCCGAAAAACAATTACCGGGCCAATGTTTTCGCGGCCATCCCAAACGATGTCCATCATCAGTGTCCGGGTTGAAGTGGAAGGCGGTCATTGCTTTTCCGTTTCCAATACAACACCCCCCCCCCCCACCCTAGCAAGCAGTTTAACCCAGTTAGAGCTAGCCTTTCAAAATGCCAAACCACCACCGACGACGATTGCGTTGAGCCCACTTCGGTGATGATGGTTTGGGTTTGGATTTGGTTGTTTTACCGTTTCCACCACAATTGGACATCCGAGAGCCCTCCGGCGGGGAGCTTGATCGGTTTGGCGACCGAGAGATCGCGTTGAACACAGCCCGGTAGTAGCTACAATTGAGAAGTCGTGCTCGAATAGGCTCCTCGAATTAAGCGGTACCTTATGAGAGCGGTTTCGTAGCTCCAATGCATTTCTAAGCGCCTGCAATACACTTTTAAAACCATAATCGAATTAAACTGGAACGGATCGAAATAAACCCATGACTACTCGTCAACGAGCGACGACGAGATCAACCACGGCGATGTGTAGCTGTGTATCCAATTATTTTCAAAGCTTCTCAGACATGGCGATCATAGAGATGAGAAACATTGTGACGTTGGCATAGAACCGTTGCGCCATCTCAAGTTGTTATTATATCCTAGGCCTGTTCCGGGCAGAAAATCACGACCTACATCACGAGCTTCCATTACGAATCGATGATCTCGGCTTGATCTTCCTTTTAATCCAAAGTTTTACCCAACAGCGGACCGGCAGTTTATGTTTTAGCGTAGCTTAAATCTTTTACACCCAGTTTTTGTATCGAAAATTCTTTCGGCAAACTTACGATTGCGACGACTTCCCCCCGTCATGGTCCGTCCGGATCCGTTTATCTTTTGCCGATCAGTTCTCTTCAGGCTAACGGCTCGAAAAACCGGTTTTGGCTAAAAAGCTACCACTGCAGAAGAGCAGGCCAGTGGTTCGGTCTCGTTGGCGCCTGTTCCAAAAATAAAGCTTCCAACTCCAAATTGACCCCCCCGGATTCTTGGGGAAGGGATACACAGTGCAATTCTGTGCACATATTCTTTCGCAGTTCCGCCACAGTCCTGATATCTCCTTTGCTTCGGACCCAAAGTTCGATTCGCATTTTTGCGCAACAATAACCAAGCATGAAACGAAAGAAGGTGGGCATAATAAATTACACTAAATCATCGCAAATAATCTGCCCGCGGGCGTAGCACAAGTCACTTCAACCGTTGAACGGCCGTACAGCGCCATTAACCGATGGGCAGAATGAAGTGCAACGATCTAAACAATCACAATTTGTGTTCTGCTCTCTCATGCTGCTGATTCATAATGGACCGCCAGCCGACAGTCAGAGCCTCCCTTTAAGGAGAGGTACCTCCGTTTTCTGCCTTGAAACGACCGGCATGGTCTGAATTTTTGGCAGGATCTTTTGGGGCGAGAGACTCAGTTGCTCACAAACGGTGCGGGCTTCAAAACATCAATCATTTGGGATGAATTGATTCTCGGTAAACACGAAAATCGGGCGATGATGAAACGCGCGTCAGTGTGGGAATGAAAGAGAAGCACCCTGAAAAAGACAAAATGGTTTCATTTTCATCGGAATGCGTGAATGCTGGATGGAAAGGAACAACCTGAAGAGAGGTCTAGTTTGGCAGTGATATGCTGTAAACGATGGATGGAAACCCAGTGGAACTGAAGAACTTCACAAGAATTCGGCATCGGCTTCTACTCAGAACTGAGAAAATGATTTCAAACCACGGATTTCTTTTATGTGAGGATTGGATGTTGATGATGTTTCATATTTATTCGCATCCTAAACTCCTCAATCTCTTGCTCGAATTGGATATCTCGTCTGGAAAGTTTGTGCTAATCAAGGCTCTCAATGTCGCCCTTTTTCAAAACCCATCAGCAACACCCGGCATACATGGCCTCACGCAATCCCTCGCAACATCAACGGACACATTTTATGGAACGCGCTTTGTTTAATGGCATAACGATTCGCTATCCTTGAGGATGATAGCGTCACTGTAGGGTTTGAGGAGCTTTTAATTACTGCATCACGTGTCACAGCTGTAGCATCCACTACAGCCCCACTTGCCGACAACAGCAGCAGCAGCAGCAGCAGCAGCAAAAAAGCTAATAACCCGAGCACGCAGAAGAACAAACAAATCGCCACTCAGATGATGATGCGCCACTAGCTGGCGGTGGCTGACTTTGCCGAAGGTTCCTCCACTCCATGAGGAGTAATTATGGATATGCTAGCCAGGGTGTGTGTCTGTTTTTCTTTACCGCGAAGGATTTATGAGCGTGAGAGAATTACTTGAAATTACGTGTCGACGCAAAATAAACGGGCCTGGCTTTGTTTTGAAGCCTTAGGCTTCTAGGGAAGGGAGAAGTTTCTAGTTTCGGTTTTGGTCGTCGGCACGACCTTTCGGCGAACGCGTAGACACCACACACGAAAGGAGGCTTGGCTTTCGCATATGACACGTTAACCTTGAGGTGTTGTAGCGTGTGTTGTGACAGTACGGTTTGTCCGTCAGCAATTTAATTACAACTGCTTGTCCGAGGTCCGTCTGGTGGTCATTACCCATCAATTGGGGGATAGGAAAGTGAAATTCATAATTGAATATTTGCGGATAATGTAATGAACCGTGCATGGGTCTCTGCTTACATGATCAGTTAGACCGTGTTTAGGGAAGGGAAAATCGGAGGTTGTTGGAACGCATGCATGACTCATTGAGATGTATTCCTGAGTCACACTTATCTGACCTCACCGATCGTTTGGAGTTGGTCTTTATGTGGTATATCCAAAGACACCCCATATACCTCGACTGCACGGGCTAATAGCTCCACGCTAACAAACGATCACGTTTCGTCAGCAAGATCTACTCCAGATTAGCCGCCAGTTTCGGTCATAGGTGAAAGGGAAACAAAATGGGGTGGGGATCGTACAGCGTTCGCAGCGGTGCAGAAGCAACGAATGACGCAGTATATACCCGGGGTATCGCAATCTGTACCCCTTCGCCAGGTTTTATGGCTATGGCGAAGATGCCGATCGTGACGAGAAGTGGTTGATCACTGTGCCATCGGCCAACAGCAGCAGCATCCTAGCGATATCCGAGAGGTGTCTGTGAAGAATTGTAGCAACAGACTCTTGACTGTTCCGCGTACAATGTGGAGTCCCTGCTGTGTTGGGTTCCTCCATTGTTTGGCCGGGTGTTTCTTCTGCCAAAAGGGCAATTAATCAGACTCCGCTTGTTCAGAGCGTCTCATTCTGGACGTTTTGAGCTACAGTGCAGCAAACCGTTGAAGTTTTGCGAAGATGCGAGGTTATGCACGATTGTCTTAGGAGCGGGGTGCTCTTGTCTTACAGATACAATGTCCAGCGAGGTATGTTTCTTCACTTCCTTGACAGCGATCATTCACCGTGTGCCGTCTGGTGGTGGTTGTGGACTACCGTCCCTTCGGACAACAAACACCACAACCAGTCCCATTATGCACGTCCAACAAACCTCCCTCCCCAGTATCGGGAGACCCAAGCGATGGGGTTTGGGTTCTTCTCGTTCGCTTGCCTAGTCGAAGTGTCCAATCCCACCACCTGGTGGTTCCATAATCACCTACTCTCACTTTTACTTCTTGTTTTGCGGATCGTAAGTAGCAGAGTACTTTTTTTCTTCGTTCATAGTGGTACGGACCGTCGGTCGGAGAATCTACGTCTACGGAGGTTGTACGTCTCTTTGTCCGGTTCGTAAACGACTTCCTCATTTGCTGTCGGGTACTTCCCATTTTTGGTTTGCCTTGGGGTGGTGGCGCAATGAACATTTGTAATTGTGCTTCCATAGCGATCGATTTTTTGCCGCGTGATGTGTGAGATGTGATCGTTCATTAGCCAAGAAACCCAAGCCCCTGACGTCACGAGCATCCGAAACATACGCAATATGCACAATGATTTGTGGTTTTTCTTCTCGTATTTTGTATGAAGTTGTGTGGAGCTACCGCCAGGTGCAAGAATGGACAACACTACCAGCAAGGTTATTGAAAGGGTTTTATGGGGATTTTGAAAGCATTCGGCCTTTTCAAATTTGGAATTTCCAATTCGCCAGCTAGAATGAATTAATGAAACGCTCTCCACATGGGGGTTGGCAGTGTAGAATTTTGTTTGCAAACCAACGTCAGCAACTCTTTGATGGCGTTTTCATCCACAGCATTCGTCTGCAGCAGGAAAATGAGTCGGAATCGAGGCTTCGAATTTTCCACGGCACAATAATCCACGGGAGAGAAGCTGTTGCCTGTTCCCACGAAATCGGAACGAATGTTCGAAGCGATCCCGTTCGGTAAAGCAAATAATGTTTCACCCCCCAGGGTGTGTGCGGCTACGGTGTACTCTGCAACTGGTACACCCTGGTTTGTCAGGTGTTGCTGTTACCTAGGGGGCAAGTTTGATTCACGCGCAGTTCCATAAACTAATTTGTTTCACCGTTTTAGATGATCCTTGGACGAGTTGCTGCACTGCGGTGGATGATGAAATCGATGTTCTGGAGCAAATGGGATTACACGCCCTCGGAGTGGATCTTTTGAGGGGGGCATACAATGTTTGCAGAACACTCAGATCGCGAATCAAACATCATGTGAATGATCATGATGGGATGGAATTTTCCGTAATGGTGCCGCACATGAACATGAACTTATTGCAAGCATTGGTAGAGATACATTTTTTTCCTATCTCTCGAAGGTCTCGTTGGGGGCCTTTCGACAACTTTTTACGCAACGTTTTACAATGTTTGTAACAGTCAACTGTGCATTTCATGGGTTTGCTTTACCTGGTTTGTTATAATTGTAAACCAGCGGAACAAACGTACCATCCCTAAATTGCTGTGAATTGTCGGCGCGATGACCTCGAAACAGCTGTGTTACTAATAGTGACCTAGAAACTAAAGTTTCCTTTATTGTGATTCCAAACCAAAACCAAAGCAAACAAGCAAAATATCGCCACAGTTGATTGTCATTGCAAAATGGTGAATTTACTACGCGTACTTCAAAAGGGAAGCGTGCTTAACAAAGTATTTTCTCATACTATGAATTCTGTTCCATCTAGCCTAGGAACTCTCAGGCGATTTGATTTACTTCGACTGGTGCTAAAACAACACCACGAACGATCGTTTCTCAACCCTTGTTGCAAACGGAGTGGCGATATATTATTTGTTATATTTTCCTTCTTCCTACATATCTGCCCTCCATTCTTGTGCGGTTCGGTACCGCGTAGCCGATCCGAGTTGGGCACGGTTTACGTTTTGTTGTAAACATTGCCTTTCCAAATAATGTTGCTGGCCAATTTTTGGCGTGATTAAGAAACGGCAAGAAAATGGATTTTGTGGCGAGCAGGATCGCCGCTGTTTTGCCCATTCGAGCCGGCAAATGTAGAGTGTTGATGAAGGAAATGTTGTTGTTTTTTCCCTTTTAAGACACGTTTTATTGAAGCTAGGAAATATAAAAGATAAATAAATGGGTTTTATGTTAATGGGAAAACGTTACAATTTACTTGAAGCGTTGCTGAAGAGATTTTATCGATTTTAATGTATGTGAGTGATATGATTTCGAAGAAATGATCCTTTCTTCATTTGTTTTTCTTTTTCTAATTTCTGCTTTTTATTCCTGTGTTTAAATATAATTCAATTCACTTGTTATTCTTCCAATTCATTTTCGTAGCTTCTTTTACGTTTGACTACTGACGTTTATACTGCTCAATTCAGTTCTTATTCGAATTCTTTTTCTGGTATTATTGAAATTTTATAGTAGCTGATATATTTCGGTGACATTTTAGAAAACCGCCTTCAAGACAATGCTCATAAGCAGTAAAAGATTACAATCTTTTTCAATATAATATATCATTTGAATTTTTAAAAAAGGTTTCTACAATTGTGGGGTTTTCATTGTGATATGTATCTTTCAATGAAATAAGATCTCCCTTTTCGCCGTTCTTATTTTTCAATTGTACGATCACGATTCTCAAGGTAAGATTGTATCTTATCACTTTACAATCATCCAAACAATGGTCCGCCTTCGTGTTCATGACGGTTGACAGCGCACACGGCATGTCACCGAACGTTTCGGCTTACTGCGATGCATTTATACGACTTCCATTCTTTGCTGGAACCTGCCATAAAACAACAAAACGCACAATTAAACCATTCTCTCTGCGGGTTAGAAGAGAGTGTGCGCGCGTGCGTGAGGTGCACTTCGCACAAAACGAGGAAGTGGAAACGTTTCAATTTTTGGGGGGATTTTAAGTATCGTATTTTGCTGAAGTGATTTTTGTGAGACGCTATTGTAAACAAGCCACTTGCTTTGCACGTGACATTGGGAGCACCGAGAAAAGGGTGAGTTGTGAGTAGTTGTGCTCACTCCCCGCCCCCCCGTTTTATCCATCTGGTGCGGAGCGAAGGTTTTGCCAGCCTGGTAGTGTACATGCGTACGGTGACAATAGTGCACGAGCTCTCGAGTAACTTACGCAAAGTAGCGTAACGATCATAAAGTCGCGCCCGTGTGGTGTGACATTGTGGTTAGATTTGTTTCAAACCGACAGTCTCGCCACACTGATCCGACACGAAAGAGAGCCGCCTGTGTGCGGTTTATAAATGTCGAGCCCGGGCCCAGAAGAACTAACCCCCACCGACCGACCCTTCACCGCCTATCGGGGGAGTGCTCGGGTTTCGTACAATGAAACGGTTCTATTGTTTCGAGCGATTTCTTAAGACCAGATTATGAACCGAGGCCATCCCGCCTAATGTCACTGTCCCGAAGGAAAGGGGAAAAAAATGTTGGAAAATCATTCAAATCTCCCTTCAACAGTAGGCAGATTGTTGACAGATTGGTTAAAAGCGTGCGTTGTGCATCAGAGGGGATTACTTTACATTTAGCTTTGTTTGCTCAACTGTGTTTGCGAACGAAAAACGGGATTGTATGTCCCCACAACTAGGACCGAGATTATGTTGGAACTATGTACGTTATTTTAATACAGCGCCTTTCAAACACGAAGCTTTAATTACAGGGTTACTCACGTGTGTTTTTTTTCGATTATAATAATTTTCACGGACATCAATCGGAATATTTTTTTTGCGTGGTTAATCTGCTTAAGAAAATACAAAGCAACAATCACGACAATTGGTAGGGCTAAGATGCATGAGAAAATATTAGAAACTCATCACTGCGTCAGATGTCGCACTTACGTAACTAACCAAACAGTCTCAGAAGGCTAACTCTCCTTAATTTAGGGCACGACAGGATTGTTCGAAAGTGAAAACAAATATGAAAATAAGCCCTGCCAAAGTGTAACATTTAAATCTCTCGCTCGTGATCATCGTTTCGTGCTCGGTAGAAGTAGAAGTGAAAGAAGTGGTTCCTTATTGTACGCCGATTCGTGACTACCCGCGAGCTCCGGTTCCGTGGTGTGTAGTATTGCTGCCACGATCGTGCAGTGTTCCGTCAAAGGAAGAGTACAATGTTCGATAACGAATCTTCTCCACAAATAAAAGTACGGTAGATAAAATGTGAAACAATATGCAGCGATAGCAATTCTGTAAGTGCGAAAGTGTGTTTTGAACATGCCTGTGTAACACTCGATAAAACAATCCCCCCCAGTTCTGGCTGCAGATGGCAGTGGCAGTGATGTAAAAACGGAACGTCTGCACTTTATTTAGAAGCCACCCCTCACGAGATGTGCCAAGAGCGTTGGCGAAAAAAAAAAACACCTAAACATGATGTGTGTCATATCGTGCCGAGTTGCAAGTGAAAATCAAACGAATGAAAACAATGGTCGGCGATCTGGGGCCGTCTGCTGTAGGACGGGGGAAAAAATGAATGAACTAAGAAACGATAAACTGCATTGAATGTAAATAATGCGTACGGGGCATATCTTTTTTCGCACTTCACCTGCACCTGGTTAACGGCTTACGGTCTTGATATGGTGTGATATAATTTACCTTTAATTTCTTACACCTTCTTTGTTCACTGCCATTGCACTACTTCTAGCCACATTGGTGCATTCATTCAGTTTTACTGCACAACTTGGCTGCTGGGAAATTGGAAAGTGAGACACAAGCACAATCAAACGTATCGCGAGTTTTCGATAATGTTGTTGTTTTTTTCTTTCTTCTTCCCAACTTTGTTATCGTTTCTATTTCTTTTAGTTTGTTTGTGTCTTCACGTTGCTGCTTTTAATTGTTCATTTTACATCCTATTTTCACTCTCCTTTTCTCTGGGCTGCTTTTAGTTGATTGCGAGGGTTTTTTTGCGTGTGTTTGTTTTGGTTTTTTGTGTGTGTGTGCGTAATTTATATGACAAACAAGAAAGTGGAAGTTGCTAAGATAGAAACGCGATATAAGTTATTAAAGTGGAGTTACAATTAATTGCAAACAAACGTAGAAAAACACAAACGATAAAGGTAGCAATGATTGTGTGGAACATTCGTAAAAAGATAATCAAAATGTGAATACAAGCCAGCAAGAAGCACAGACAGCTTGCACGTGCCACAAACTTGCGCGCAGTGTACGTCAAAACAAAACAATCAAAAAATACTGAAAAAAAAGCAACACATTCGAATTTCCGTTCGTTCTTTTCATTTCCTTAACCGGATACGTTTTATAATCATCCTTCGCCCTTTTCCAACAGCAGTTCCGTGCGTGAGTGATCGAGTGCGAAAGAAAAATAAAATCGAAACAAGTGAAAGTGGGGGTGAAAATAAGAAAAGAAAGCAAAAGAAATTGAAAAAGAAATCTTCCCCACACACCCACCCCCCATTGCCCGTTCGTACGCCCGTCGGCGAGATGATGTGGAAGGCGATGCCGGCAAACCCTGTGGAGTGATAAGTGGTGTGGTTCGGTTTTTGTTTGTTTGTCGGTTTGTTTTCTTGCTAGTATTTGTTTTGCTGCTGTGTGTGCTTTATTTTTTACACCCTCACCCGACACACGTGTTTCTGCGCGTTTTTGTTCTTTCGAGACAACTGCACGAACAGCGTGCAACATCCTCCTGATATTCCTAGTAGCCGTCTCTCGCAAGTTGAAGGAACGGAGCCAGATTTATTGTGCGGAGGAAAAGTTTATATCGCGTAAAAGCGCAAAATAAGCGTAAACAGAATTATAGTTCGTTAGTGTGTGACGCAGATTTCGGTAATCGGCTCCGGTATCGAACGGCCCGTTTCATCGTCTGGATCACCCGGTCTCAACCAACTGTTCACTGGAAAAAAAAGAATCTCCCTTTTTGATCGTGCTCTGCGTGGCGATCCGGGTGGTACGGTGGCGATAAAGGGGCAAGGACGACAACGCTGGAGGATACGCTCTTCCGGTTGAGCAAGTTGCGCGAACGTTTGAAGGCGATGCTTCGCTCACCGGCACATCTGATCGGGCACGGTCCGGGAGCGGGTGGTGGTGGTGTGGTGGGGCTGCACAGTCATGCCTCGTCGCCGCCCCACGCCCGGCCCTCGCTGTTCGATTCCTGTCACAGGAAAATCCGGCTCATCGGCGGTGGTCCAGTCGCATTTCTCGGCGGTTTAGTAGCGTAAGTATTTGGCGCCTCATTTGGCAAAGATGTAGGCTTACACGTATTTAACATATGTACAGGAATGTGGAAAAATAGGTAGAAAAATGTGGAGTAAGGTTAGGTCATCGTAATAATATTACGAAGTTTAAATTGTTCGTTTAATGTCATTCTATTTGAACTTTTAAGCCTGTTTATCTGAGCTGGTCGAAAGTTCCAAATGCCGTTTGACAGATGAATTTCAGCTGTCAGCTGTTTGACAGCTGTAGTTGAGTATCGTTGTTTTTTTCACAGCTCTTGAACTTGGCAAATCGGTCTTCAACTTTTTTAGGTCGCATTACTAATATACAACACAAGCGAATGTTCTTTTTGTACGAAACGCCTATATTGGGTTCGTTTCACGAACTTCGATGCAGTGGACCAAAGGCTCAGTCAGAAGTCCATGGAATATTCTTAAAGTTACACCGTCATCATCATCCTTCAAGGACTCCTTAGACCTCATAATTTACACTTCAATTTCAATGTTACTGCGCACTTGTAATATGTATACACAGAACATAAGTCCACTCAGTACTAGCGCACCTTTAATTATGTAAACTACGCAGTTTGGAATAACGATGTGTATGTTTCTGATGTTGACCAAGCGTAATCCCAATTCCGTTCGTATATCGTTGTTTGAGCTGGTTTCCTGTCGATCGTACATCGGTGCATTGCATTGCATTTTGCGTATGATGTAGTGATCGAAGGAGTCACACTTGCATGCATCCTTGTTGGCCAATCCTGTCATCCAGCTGTGCAGCCGCAGGTATGGATAGTGCTTTAGCAACGCTTGCAACGCTCGTCGGGTTTCGGATGTGCCACTATCGTCCTGCGCTATGAACAGCCAATATCCGTTAATGTGACTGTTCTTCCGAATTTTGTTTTGACACTTTTGCACAAACAGTAGCCGTGATGCGTAGCCCCAAAGCTCATAAGCACGGTGCCGTAATAAGCACATTTCCGGTGTGAATGTATCGCTTTGTGATACATTCACTCCCGAACGCAACTCCAGCTGAATTTCACAGCAACGTTCACCATAGGAGTACGTACTATTGTACTTTATCAAATGCACCGTATACACCGCACGGACATGTTGGCAGCGCAGTGTCAGCTGCAGTTGCGTCCGAGTGATGCATCGCACCACAAGATCCAGACAGCGCCAGTTGACGCCACCGATGCGAAAGAACGTAGCGGTGCGTGATCCGGATACTTCGTAGGGTTCGAAGTCAACCGGGTACATGTGCCATTCGGTGGTCTGATTACCGCTGGAACACATTTCTCGTATCGTGGTTCTGTTGGTAGGAGGTCCTTTACACTTTCCAGCACTTTCGGTTGCCACAATGACTGTGATGCAAAACTGCAGCAACCAAACCCAGAGCATGTCTTTTGTCAAAGTGTAGCGATGCTAGTGTTTTATTCGACGGATAGCCACTGACAAAATGATTAATGAAGGGATTAGAGTAATGAACGACATATAAGCTAGGACAATTTAGAATTCAACCAATATCAATACCAATTCCATCGGCTAATGATGTCTTTGACAGTAACCCCACTTAGCAGCAATCCATTGCAAGTCCCAACCTCCAAGACTTCTGTATTTTCCAGAATTGAGAAATAGTGTCCACAGGATACGAGGAACTATTAAGTGGTATATGTTTACGTCATATTATGATTACTTCATTATTGATTTTGTTATTAAATTGTGTGAAACATTACAGATTCTGGGAATGCTCGCGTGCTGTTATGTTAATGACCTGAGCTTAAGCTGAATTATCAGTAAAAACAATTTTCCCACTGATTTTCCAACGGGGTTTTACTTTGCTGCAGGAGTGCTCTAAACCGCACACGGTCGAGTCTCGTCGTCAGCCCGGAACTAGAGAAAAAATTACTGACGAACGCATCAACGTCATCACTCCATCTCAATTTGGGCCAAACACGGCTCCTCTCTCCATGTGAACGACCTAAAAGGACTTTACAAGCTGGGTCGTTCGGTGTCATTCTCATGACATGATCAGCCCACTGGAGTCTGGCAAGTCTGAACTGATTTATTAGTGAATAATATTCTGCAAGTGCTAACCAATCTGACAACTGCTCATTCGACGAATCCCAATAAGCCCAGATAAACGGTGCTGAATTTTATGGAATATGACGTCGAACGAATTAGATTAATTATTTTACAAAGTGATCTACTGTTCGATGTAATTATAGGATTAACTAAAAGAACTCTTTTAGGTAATGGTGTTGTAAGATGTAATGAACATAGAGTTGCAAACCTACCTGCGAGGTTCCTTTCACGAGAATCGTCCTGATATCACAACCAGTACTTATTGTGAAGATATTTCACAACCTAGACTGTCTAGATCCCTGTCTAGATGGCTGTCTTATTTATTTATAGCGGAGAAACATCGGAGGTGATCCAGACTAGTTTCGATCCACGATCATTGGATGTATAAGATCAAATGTCTAGACACAGAGGCATGGGTCAGACTAAAGCTCCATAGATAAAACTGTGCCACGCATATCCCGATCACTTTGCTTGTTGCTTGTAAGACATTCTAAGACATTCATCAAAGACTCGTTCTATTTTTTTCTTGTGTGACACTAATATCTCTTCTCTATATGCACCCAAGCAGGGGTAATCAGTATTTGAATACGAGAGTATGTCCCAAACGTTCTGTTCCTATTGTGTGAAGATCGACTTCCTTCTGTTTCATTTATATCCAATTAATTATATTATAATTCCAGCATTACCTTGCATCAATATATACGCACAAAACAGCATACCTTTTATCACTATCACACCTAAAACAATATATACTAAGATATTGGGAATAATCATGCTTACGCTTTTGATGTTTACCCTACGTAATCCCTGTTCCTTTCGGCGAGCGGTATTCAGATATTCCTCCTGGAACCAATCGTACATTGGTGTATTGCATTCCATCTGACGTATGATAAAGCTATCGAAGGAGTCACACTTGCATGCATCCTTGTTGGCGAATCCTGTCATCCAGCTGTGCAGCCGCAGGTATGGATAGTGCTTTAGTAACGCTTGCAACGCTCGTCGGGTTTCGGATGTGCCACTATCGTCCTGCGTAATAAAGAGCCAGTACCCGTTGGTGGAGCCTTGCTTCTTTACGAAATTAGTGCACTTTTGCAGAAACAGTACACGCGATGCGTAGCTCCAGATTTCATAGCCCGAGTGGCGCAATAAACACATACCGCTCTGCGATACGTTCATACCCGAACGCAGCTCCAGCGTGATATCCCAGCAGCGTTCATTGTCGAAGTATGTATAATTGTAGTTTATCAAATCCACCCTGTACACCGCACGGACTTGTTGACAGCGCAACGTCAGCTGCAGTTGCGTCTGAGTGATGCATCGCACCACAAGATCCAAACAGCGCCAGTTGACGCCACCGATGCGAAAGAACGTATCGAATTTGGCGCCGTATATTTCGTAATCCACCGGGTACATGTGCCATTCGGTGGTCTGATTACCGCTGGAACACATTTCTCGTATCGTGGTTCTGTTGGGAGGAGGTCCTTTACACATTTCAAAACTGTCGATTGCCACAGTGACCGGGGTGTAAAGCAGCGAAAACCATACCCAGAGCATGACTTTTGTCAACGTGTAGCGATTTTATTCGACGGATAGCCACTAACCAAGTGAGTACTGGTGGTTTTAGGGGACGCACAATATATATGTAAGGCTCTGGATGATTTAGAATTCAACCAATCAATACCAATTCCACCGACTAATGCACCGAAGCAAACCATTAAAGGTTACAATCCAACCATAATAGAGTTTTAAAAGCATCAGATGGCCTTATGAATATGTCTTTGCTGTATGAATCTCTAGACCCCAGGGGTCGGCAAAGCGCGGCCCGCGTTCCAAATTCCGGCAGGCAGTAGATAATTTTGAAAGACCTCACAAACAACACAAAATCTCTTCATCATGATACTAACAATGGATTATTGATTGATCATTGACAACTGCTGTGCCAAATTTGTCTACATTTTTTAACAAAACTGGTCATCTTTTTCCATTCAATTAATTCATAGTTGGTCTAAAAACTTACTAAAGTTGCTTCAACGCGAAGTCCAGAAGTTATAAAGGCAGTTATGTTTAAGAGTTAATCGCACAAATCGAATCCGGATGTTCATAATGTAACGAATATCGATAACCATGTGACAGGACTCGAGGATGGCAGAGTCTTGTCAATAGGTGCAGGACCACGAGAGTTGACAAAATGTTGACAAATTTGTCAAGTGTCAAAATTAGCTTGTCAACTGCGAAAAAACACTGTACCGTTGCCGCGCACACAATTGTACTCTTTGACAGAATATCCACATGATCGAAGCAGCTTTCGACAGTTGTTACCAAAAAATAACAGATTTCATATTTTTATTTTTTGTGCAAATATTAAGAGATTTGAGGAATAATGATAAAATATAAATTATAGCACATTCAAAAATCAAGCTTATGTACTTTAAATGCAAAATAAAATATAATTTTCCGATAAAAAATAATTTTTTTGTCAACTTTTTGTCGTGGATTTTCTACAAAATGAAGTTTGACAAAAGCTCACAAAAAATGACAAAAGCTCCGTTTTGACAAATTTATCAGCGCTTTGTCAGGTCTCGTCGCTCGGCACCTTATGATTTCAAAATCCAACTTAAAAGCAACGTTTTTTTTTCACAATCCGTAGGTATTTTAAATATTTTATGCCAAGTTACAGTTGAATGAAATGCAAAAAAATTACAAAACAAAAATGCACTGCGAACAGTTTGCAATCATAATTTTTAAAGGACCAGCAGATCCCATAAAGTTTGAAAAGAATTATAAGAAGTTCGATTTGTCTCAAAAGTCGTTTGGAATGTCTGGCCCGCAGCTTCAAAGTTGTTTCTATTGTCTGAGCCTATTCGTGAAAGGTGTGCCGACCCCTGCTTTATACTAATAAGATGGAATCCTTTTAACCTTCCATGCGTTCGAAGCTATAATCAGCACTGGAACACGTTTTCTTATCTGTAACGAGGCTTGCTTTTCAGTACGAAATGTCAAATCGTACCGTGTGAAATACATTTTCTACTTTAAACTGTTTCCAATTCGACATACACCAACTAATATTACATCCTAATTTTCCACGCTGCGGTACATGAAAGCATACACCTGGGGCTTTTCATTTCTTCATTTCTCGATCCCTACTCGATCTTGGTTCGGTCGATTGAAATCATCCCACGATCTAAATTCTTCTGCTTCTAAGCTGAACGATTCCATCCACGTTTTTATGCATCTCAGATGAATGAGAAAGAGAGAGGGAATAGAACAAATCTATTTCGCTGATTTTTCTGCTATTTTTTAGCCACTTCCAGCGATCGGAAACAACCCCTTTGCTTCAAGTGAAATATTTGTTTGTTTCTTACACACAGCAAACAGAAAAAAAACTGTCTCGAATCAATCGACAGTACACCTAAAGCCCGGGCGGAGCTTAAGATACATTCCGCCTCCACCGTTATAACTTTCTCTTCAAGCTTCACTTCAATTGAAAAGTTAAAGACAAAGATCTCGCCCAGATCTCCACCGGGGGTTTTTTTTTTCTTTGTGGGAAGCGTTTTACGGTCGAGAGACTTTTCCGCGATCGTGTGCCGTGTGCGATAATCTCTTTCTATTCCAGCTGGCGGTCTCTGGTGGAACACGTTGCGCGCATCATCGTAATGTCATTTTCCACCGACACGGCCCCCTCAACCTTCTTCCGGAACCGGCTTTGAGCGTCCCGATTTTATTTTTCCCCCGTTTGCTGTTGGGTGAAACGCACCGGTGTAGATCGGCAGCTGCTCGTACACAGAGTCGGTCGCGCACTAATGAGGGGAACAGCAGCAAATGGGCTGAATTTTCTCAGTTCATTTTCCTGGGTTCCCGTTACCGGTGTGGCTACATCAAAGAGACACTGCACACAGCCGTCCTCCGACAGCTGACAAATGGACAGTGAAGCTTATTGATGTTAATATTTTCAGCAGTGCTTGGCTGTATATTTGGTGCAATGTACATTTTATTTGGAGCTTTTTTTCTCTTCAATGAAAACAATTGCTCTGCGTTTTTTATTTGTTGGGAATGTTGTCGAGCAAAAGGGTGTCTTTTACATTTATTCATGTCAATTATTAATCTGAGGAGCATCCGCAATTGCCCTTCATATCGTTAGGGAAGAGTAGAACAAATACCACAAGAAATGGTTAATATTAGAATTGTAAAAGCATAAACTGTGTAACGAACGATCGACGATCTTCCAGACATTCCACGAAGACTCGTAACGCAAGAACCATAGCGAAACCGTCGTAACGCAGCAAACTCATTCGCCCTGGAACAGCGTGCACCCATTGCTGACGAAGTAGTTTCCACGCTGCTTTAAGTTTATTGATTCTTACACTCGATCGATCGATGTGAGAAAGCGAAGCATTGCAGATCGCAGTAATGAGAACGATCAGCATTTATTATTGCGGCGCATGATTTTCTTTTTCTCCGAAGTCTGTGAAGTTTGCTTTTGCAAACTTAATGCTGTGGGAATTCGTATGGCACATGGCCAGAGGCGAAAGAGTACTTTGACTTTTGCGTCTCGGAGAATTTGATGTTGGGATCAATTTTCTAATGTAAGGTTCTCATGAAAAAATGAGAACTATAAGCTAGTCTGCTAGCGCTTTAGTGTGAGGAGTTGAACACAATATTTGTGAGTGTATTTTTTATAAATTTATAAATAAATTTATATTTAATAAATTTAGGTCTATTCCGAGCAATTACAATGAGTATTATCGATCGTGTTATACGGCGAGAATTTGTCAGTTGTTTATTGTCCCAAAGTCCTGATATTATTGTGTATTGTAACGACTATCTATACCTCAATTGCGACGTTATTATACATCACTATTATATACCCACAAAACAATATGCCATTAATCACTATTACACCTTCAATAACATAAACTACGATGAATGGAATAACAATGTGTATGTTTTTGATGTTTACCAGACGTAATCCCTTTGGCTTTCGTAAATCCGTATTGGCGCCATTTTCCTCAAACTGATTGTACATTGGAGCGTTGCATTGCATCTGCCGTACGATGAAACTGTCGAAGGACTCACACTTGCATGCATCCTTGTTGGCGAATGCCGTGGTCCAGCTGGGCATTCGCAGGTATGGATAGTGCTTCAGCAACGCTTGCAACGATCGTCTAGCTTCCGATGTGTCACTATCATCCTGCGATATGAACAGCCAGTATCCGTAGTTGTAGCTACTCTTCCGCACTATGTTTTGACACTTTTGCACAAACAGTAGCCGTGACGCGTGGCCATAGAGTTCATAGCCGGGATGCCGCAATAGACACCTAGCGGATCGTGATACGTTTACACCGGGACGCAACTCTAACTGTATATCGTAGCATAAATCAGCACCTTTGCATAGATGTACGTTGGTTTTGCTCAACTGCACCGTATACACCGCACGGACATGTTTGCAGCGCAACGTCAGCTGCAGTTGCGTCCGAGTGATGCATCGCACCACAAGATCCAGACAGCGCCAGTTGACGCCACCGATGTGAAAGAGCATATCGTTTCGTGCTCCGGATACTTCGGTGGGTTCGAAATCAACCGGGTACATGTGCCATTCGGTGGTCCGGTCACCGTTGGAACACATTTCTCGTACAGCGGTTCTGTTGTTGGGAGGTGCTACACACTTACCAGGATGTTCGCTTGCTACGGTGGTTGAAATGAAGAACAACGACAACCAGAGCCACAATACCATAGTTTCGTAGTGTTTTATTCAATTGCCACCAACAAAATGAGTGCTGCGAGATTTAAGTGACGAATAATATACATTAGACAAGGATGATTAAGCCTTCGCCCAATCAATATCAATGTCAAGGATGTATTTGATAGCAACCTCCCTACCTCTGAGAAGCAAACCATTAAATGTCCCAATAAGAACTACTAAGTGGTACTCCTTTACGTCTTATTATTATATTAATAATTAAACAATTCAATGCGTAATCTGTACTTGACTTGAGTCTAATTCTGTTTTTCCTTCTTTTTTCTATTTTTAGGTAAGTGTTCAACAAACGAAACATGAGGAAATATCAACACCCCTGCGGGTTTATATTTGAAGCAACTTGCTCAACGGATGGAGCTGCCGTACATAAAGTACATCCAACAGCGTGCTCGGTACTACACGCTTAGCAGAGCGATTATAATTGTCACCCAGTCGGTGGTTCAACGTTGCGTTCTACCCGGGAAAAGGAACTAGTTTGCTATCCGAGACCTTCAATTACAACTCCTCCCGTAGCTGTGTACTACGGTGCAAGAACCGTATCTCGCCGTAGACCAGTTCCTAGACGTCCTACCAGCCAAAGGCGCTACACCGTGTACAAAACTGTCACATGTGTTTTTCGCACATGCAAGTTACTTGATCTGGGCTGGGTTCCGTGTGTGCTGTACAAACCACGATCACCTCGATCATTCGTTCTAGCGTTCGCACCGCGCCGTATCCGTTCTGTTCTGTGGGTGCGCGTGCTTCGTTGATTTGCGATCGCGTGCGCACACGACCGCGGCCCGTATCCGCGCGGAGCGGAGGTTTTGGTGTGTACGTAGGCAGTGCGCACTCGAAAACCGGAACCGGTTACTGTTCCAGCCACTGAGCAGAGCGTCAATGTGGGTACGAGTAGCCACTCGGACGTGTTGCCGGGGTACACCGGGATCGGTATTGTTTTTCGCAGGGAGTTGTTCCAGTGCACACAGCGCGCAACCAAAGGAACCAGAAACTAGGGCGAGTCGCAAAGACGCACACAAACGGGTTAATGGAGTGGACCGCCCGTACTTGGAGGCATGGTCGCCAACTTTGTTTTATCCGGAACGAGGCTAAACGTGCCGTGCATCATGGGGACAATCGATGTGGATTAGGTTCATTGTTGCACTATCGTATTGCAAAACACGAAGCAGTTCCCTTGTAATGGTCTATTCCTTTCGCTCGAATCGGAATCAGAGTCATCATCGGATACAGATAAATCGTGGCAAGCTTTTGGGTAGAAAGTGTCCCCCACAGCTGTCCCACAATGTGCGGTGATGCTTTGTGGACGCGAAGATGCCATATAATACAGTCAGGCAAGCATATACGGAGAGAGAGAGAGCGTTGCGCGTGAAGGTTAATTGTTTTGTTTACCAACGGAATCACTTCCCGTTTGCTGCTGCTGCTGCATTGTGCGGGAGAAGAACGTGCACCATCACCATCACCAGCTGGAACCGTGATTGCGTTCTGCCTGAGAGGATTTAGCGCTAAGTAAAGGGGAAAATGTCTTTGTCCTCGCTGGTGGAGAAGATTGTTTTGCGGCGCGTGGCTTTGAAGAATGAAAGCTGTGTCGCGGTCGCTGAACATACGACAATGATGCGGGATAACGACAATATTCATCCGCAAAGAATGTTTAAACGCAAACGATTATGGTTAAATTCATCGTTTTACTGCACATTCGAATTATTTCGATAGTAGTATTATTGTAAATCATTATCACCACCATGCGCACGAGAAAGGGGCGAATTCCGCAGTAAGTTTTCAAACAAAAGTATGGCGCTCTCGTTTTGAAGTACGTTTGCTTCTTGGTCGTGTTGAATTAATTACGGGCTTACACAGCAAAACTAATGAATTGCAATTGTTGTGTCCTTGGCCGGATCTTAATGCAATCCTGGGTTCCGGGAGAAATGCATCTGATAACCTTCCACCAAGCGGTCAGACCCTTATCCCGCACCAGGTCATGGGAAATCTGCATTATGATTCATTTGTAGAAAGCACGGCTTCTTCTCCATTTCTGCACGGTCATCGCGGTTACGCGAACCGTTTTTCCTTCATTCGTTTGCATAATGCGCGCATGTGTTAACCCCCGTTGCAAAACTGTGCAGTGGTTTGCTTTTTTTTTCTCGCACAATGCAACTTTGGCAGAGGTTGGCGTTGTTGAAGGAAGCGTTGAAGGAACACCACACAACACCCTTGTCCCCCCTGGGGTATGGTGGCTAGTTTTATAAAGGTCGTGCCGTTGTTTTTCCTCACCAACTCACGGCGGGGACGGAAGCTATTGTTATGATTTGACCGCACGCGCGCTACGCTTTCTTTCGTCTGTACCCCGTGCCGCGTTGCACGGAGATTGATACAAATTGTGCCACACTGCGAATGGTCACGAAGCGCGTTAATTCGTTTTCTTTTGCTGCTTTAAGGGAATAGGCATTGGCAAGGGTTGGTTGGTTTCGCTTAGGGACGACAAAAGCAATGCAAAACTATTTTGCAACAGTGTTCCGGTGCAGCCGGGGGGAAGGATTTTGCGGTGGCTTCTAGCCTACTTCCTGTAGCCTTCTGTACGTCGCGCTGCCACATGCTGTGGCAGCAGATTGCTGAACAGATTGATACGAGGCAAGCTTTTGTTGCCTTATCGTACAGAAACGGTTTTCTTTTCTTTACAGCTGATATTAGCGACATAACGATAATCCTTTAAGCCTTACACACGTTTTAACAAGGTTCGTCATATGCACAAACAGGGATCAAATTAGCAATATTAGTATTGAATTGTATTAAGAATTTTTTTAAAACTTCTTAAAATTACACGAAATATTTTGAACGTTTTCTTCCCAACAGGACGTAAGAAATAATTAATGTAAAAACTTTTTGCAGTTCCGTTTTTGCTTTTCAATTTCGTTTGCTTTTGTAAATAATGGAAAAAAACCCCTTACATATCCCGCCTTACCAAAACGTAAAAGGCAACCGACACTGTCATCATCACTCGATCACATCCTGCTTTTGTCGGAATTTTGCCGTTCCTCAAAAACGCTGAACAACAACAGAAAAAAAAGGATGAATGGCGGGAACGGTCGACACAAATGGGTGGGTTCAAAAAACTTGCCAGAATGATGCTGTGTATGATGTAAGACGACGGGAGGGCTTTTTTACAATGTAAAGCCTTCTCGCCCTCTTCCCGAAGGTAAACCCGCGTTGTGTGTGTGTATCGTGGCGGTAAGCTTGTGCCAACATCCGACACCGGGAAGACGCGACGGGTTTCGGGAATGGGATTCTTCCAAGAACATCATGAAAGCAAACGGATACTGTGCAAATATTGGTGCATCCGCTTGCTCGCCGTACCTTCGGGGCGAAGGAATGTAGCATAAAAGGTGGTGGAACCGTAGTGCGCTACCGCGAAAGGTGAGGATGCGCAACATCTTCAACGGGCAAGGTGACGTTTCGAGAGGATGCCAGCCGGGAAAAGCAGGAAAAGAAAATGTAAATACCATTCTTTGTGATTCAATACCTTCAAAAGACGTGGAAGACTTTTTGTTTTTGGTGAGTGTTACCCAGTGGAAGGGCGAAAATAAAACACACAGTGGGCGACAGAGTGCAACAAATTTTGGATTAATCTTTCAAGGTTCGCTTCTTGGATGGGAACAGGCGGATGTTTGAAGGTGATGGGGGCGGGGGGGGAAAAAAAGGAAGCGTTGGCTTTTGATTCTGAACACAACATGGGGAAGGTTCGAGGATCAAATATTTACCCCAAAAAACGTCAGTCATGCCATTGTTCCGGAACGAAACTTTCCATTCGGTAATGGATGGATTAGAGGAAACAGTTTGTTGTTTCCTAGAGAAATGTTTTTTTTTTCCATTTCCAGCCGGTATGAGAACACGCGGAACAAAATATATAAATATCCGAGAGAGAGAAAGGCAAGTTTTGCATCAAACGCGTAATTATTGCTGATCTTTATTGCCCGGTTACCGTTGACATTGCTTTGATCTGCATCAGAAAGCAGCGATACCTGCAATGCTCAACGGCACTTTGTCTCATTTGCATCAATACAACTTGTCGATTGTAAACGATTCACGTTCACCATCTAAATGTCAAGTGAATAACAGTTTTTTTGAACCTCAAAAGCTTACAACACCCGTACCATTTCAAGCTCATCGTACTTTTACAGCTCCGTCGTGTGAGCGGGCACAATCCATCCGCGCGTGAATTCAAAAGGATGATTGAGATGTGAATAAATTGCTGAAGTGTGAATAAATCAACTGAAACTTCAAAGAGAAGATGATTCTTTGAATGGTTGGAATTACTCTAAGGTGCTTTAAAGTTTAACGCATTTAAAAGAATTAAAAAGTTGCTCTATTTTTTGCAAGTGGTTGTAACCATTTAATGGTTACGTATCAATAAGATTGTGGTGTCTTA
This sequence comes from Anopheles moucheti, assembly GCF_943734755.1. NCBI lineage: Eukaryota > Metazoa > Arthropoda > Insecta > Diptera > Culicidae > Anopheles > Anopheles moucheti. Next base: position 85,420,756 of record NC_069140.1, on the reverse strand, counting down.
ATGATGTTGAACGATGATTAATTGCTGTGGTAACAATCTACTGCCTAGTCATCCATTTATAAAGAATCAATAATGTCTTTCGAATTTCAACTTGTCCACGTATCTCACCTGAAGCTGTAGCGTATCCCTGGAGACAACCGAAGGTGATCAACAGCAAATAGCAAATAACAGAGATGTAAGGGAGCATTAGACACTCTCACTGATGATGAACATCGCGGTTTCAAGGTTTTCCAATGGCCACTGAGACGGTTTCGTCGAGATACGACATTTAGCGTAGGCACAGTGGCATCCCCTCCAGGATGAATGTTGATTTATCCACGATTATTGCAGCACGGATCAACCGGTACCGTAGCAAGGAGACACACATCCGCCACCTACGCGGCGGGGCCACCACCAGTTTTGCACTGTTGTTTGTTTGTCGCACGATTAGAAACACCCACTCTTGCCTAGTTGTGCTGCCAGTAGTGAAGTTCGTCGCAGGGGTTGCTAATGTAAGTGACGCCGAATCTCCTGAGTACACACTAGTTCAAGGGAATAACGTGGCTGACCCTGAAACTTGCTTGCATACATAAAAAGGAAGGAGTGCATACACCACTCTCGGTAACTGGGTTTCGATAATTGTTATTCGTCGCCAAGCAATTGCAAAATTCGTTTCGCAGCAGCACTTTTGTAGGGCTCTGAGAGGTGTGATTTGTGAGACCTTTGAAGTGACGTAGGACAGAAAACGATATATCAGTCTACTTAATGGATCGCAATCGTATCTATCGTAGAACTCCGTTGATGGTGTTTTCGTGGCCTTCCGCGAATTACCTTCAACCATCCTCCAGCAGATTAGAGAAACCTCGCATATAGAAAAACATGGGTCCAGCAGAGATTTGAACCCAGATCAGATGTGTTGATGATGAGCAACCGCGTAACCGACACTGCTATTCGTCCGGTCTCGTTTTTCGCTGAAAGCTTCCCAATAATACCGATTAGACGAATGGAAATGACTAAAAAATTGTTGCGTTTCTCGGTGCATCCTATCAGTGGAACCTCCTCAGCAGTGTGTCAGCAGCCGACTACCGATTGACATTATTAAAGCTGTCATTTTTACCGGCAGCTAGTGCTGGGGGGTTATGTGTCGCGAACACAGAGGCACATCACGCTCTATCACACTGACAGCTGACCGGTTTGACTTGAGTTTAATTTAGGTCCACAGCTGATGGTAACGGTGATGATGATGATGATGATGATGATGATGATGATGATGCGGTTGCATGCTTGGCCGCCTTTGTGCCCGTTGCACGCGCCGGTTGTTCGCATCTCATCTCGTACGTAGCAGCAGCAGCCGGGCAGGGCTGTCAACTGATGTTGCAATCGGCTTTACTACTTGCCTAGTGACCGCGACACACGGAACCTACTCACATGTGGTGGCGCGAAACCATCGTCTCCGTGTCGGAATTGGTCGTTATTTGACCTACTCATACATGTAACCATCGTTGCGCTGTTGCAAAGGGGTGACGCTTGTGAAAGAAGGAACCCTAGAGCGAGAGAGCAGTACGGGTAGTGAACTTTTCAGCACCTCTCGCGAACCTTATCTGCCAGTTGTTTCACGCCAGTTGTCAAACGAAATTTAAGCATTCACATTCAGCATTGGGAACCCGTCTTTTCGATGGTTGTAAAATCGCTCAGCTACATGCGTTTACCGAATTTTGGCAATGAGACGAACAGGGAATGTTGTTGGTGTTGAAATTGCACATGTTTCTTTCGAACCCCGTTGGAGCACTGTTGACAGGTCACCCCATCGTAAAATTGGACTGGACAAAAAAGATTAAGTGTAGACAGATCCGCCTAGCATTCCTCCGCTTTCCGCCACGTGGTGGACGACATCTCGTGCGTTGCTCAGTTTCAAACGAGTTTCAAACGGCCAAGGTAACTCGACGGTGACCACCCGTCGGACGTTCAGATTTAACTTTTCGGGGTGGTGTGTACTACCTCCATCGTCACGGAGTGGTTGAAGGTTTGCTTCCTTCTCTAGAACTCTCAAGCACTCCACGTATGCTTGCCGGCGGCAAACCTCCCGTGTCCCAACGCTCTTCAGCTGTAGGCCAGTAATTGATACTGGTTTGCTGTTTTTATATCTCCTCACGACACTCACTCGCGACGAATCGTTGCAACGAATCACCGCTAACCTGATTCTAATGTCAAGGTTGCTTCTAAGTTAATGCCGGCAGTGGTAATCGGTTTGTACACCCTTCAAGCGTGTTGTAGAAATCGGAGGTGTGCTGTGTGTGGACACGATGATAAACGCATGTCAGCTAGGTATGCCTGCACGTTTACGTTGGTTCCTGCGCAAGAATACGCTCTGCGGTGTCCAAACACTCCCGGAATGAGTAATTCTATCGTAGCTTCAGGACTTATTGCCAGAGGCACCCCTGACATGTGATATGCTGTTCCAGGCGAGGTCAATGAAATTTTAGAAAGACATCGAACACTAAACTGTGAAAGGAATATTGGGCTATTAATTTTCATCACACCCAGTTCGTTTGGTTTCGTCATCGATTCGTTACGTTATCTTTGATTTTTTCTGCGCGAGTTGTTTTGTACTGATCTTGATGTTACGCCTCAATAGGCATTGCGTTTTTCTTGAACATTGGAGTGTCCGCACCTGGAAGGTAATTAAATTAGGAATGGCTTTTGGGTTTATGTTGTGAAGCATGCAGCGAATTAATTTGCACTCCCAGCAGCGTAGTGTCCAGACAGAGAATGAGTGATGAAATTAAAAGAGATTGCATTGTGGAACAAGCGAGCCCCTTATTCGGCGGTTTCTCCTCACTCTAACCTGTCGCTTACGCAGACGAAGGTTAAGTTACGCACCGTTTGGCTAAGTGTCATTATGATTGATTTGTTTACGCACGCCGGATCGAGTTCGAATTAGTCATCGCGTTTGGTTCCTCGCGATGGTGAGGGGTGGTGGGAGAGTTGCTGTTTCGGCACGTGCTTTCCAAACGTGATTTCGTGCAGTGAAACACAGCTGGAGAGTGTTAGTTTCACCGTTACGATCCAATTACTTGCGGGCGCTTTGAGTCGACGCTTTGTTCATTTAGATGAATGTCGAGCAAAATGCGGAAATGTCAAGCAAAGGAAATAAATGCAGCGATGTGGAGACGAAATAGTTTGTCTCGTGATTTCCTTTTCCAGCTTGTGTTAAAGGCAACATAAGCATACGTTTAAACAGTTTCCCAAAATCTGATGACAGTTGGATTAATAGTTCACACGTTGAAGATGTAAGAATGTGTTTAAAACTACACCGCATCTTACGTTCTGATGTTTATTTTTCTACGCAGTTTTAAATTAATTGCAACGATGTTATTGATATTCTGATGTCGACATTACGTCTGAAGGTCATTTGCATTGCCGCCTAGTGGCGCACGCGGTATCGCGCGGATTTGAAAACAATCCAACAACTGCAAGCAACGAGAAAATGTTTTGGTAAACATCAACATACAAACAAAACGGCCCGTTTCGTCGCTACACTTGTGCACCACCGAGCCCAACTCGCGCTGGTGGATGAGTGCAACAGTATTGAGGGTTAATTTAAATATAGATTAAAATAAACCCAAATTACCACGCTAATATCTTTGACCTTCTAGAGCAGCGCAGACACATTCCAGATGGTACCAACCTTTGGTGATTCTGCATGATATCGGTCGTCTAAGCGGTAAGCATCGGTTTACCCCTCACTTTTTATGTGTGCCAACTTCATTATCTGCTGATTATGATCGTTATCATCACGTGACCTTTTTTTTTTGCTAATTTCTTTCTTGTTAATGTTTGGTGCACCGGCTGGCCACCATCAACACTCATTTTCTTTCAGTGCCATGGTGTTGCGATTTTTCGCAAGCAACAGCCATAATTACATCCTAGAAATGGGGTTAAAAGTTCAATAGGAACTTGCACCAATTTTCCCTTTTTTCCCGTGTGTTCCTTCCCCGTCTGGTACGTCTGGCAGCCAAGTTCTATTGAGCGCGTGTGTGTGCGTATGTTTGCGTAAAAAAAAAACATGGAAGCCCTCACCTCACATTGTTGCCGTCGAGGGAAATGAAACCAAAAAAATCGCCCAAAAATGAAAACAAAATGCCTGCAAAAGGTGCTTAAAATTGCTTTGCGAAAGAAGGCGAAACACTGCGCTAAAGTAAAACAAAACGTACCACCGTACACGGAGCGTTAATTTTAAGTAATACAGCATGTCTAGCTTTTGGGGCGATGATGCCGCTCACCGCTCAGTGCATAGCTTCCGGTATACGGCTTTGATGGGCAGCTTTGGGACTTTGGGAATGGTGAGAGAAAATGGACTGCGCCCGAGCAAAAAACATGATCATTGGGAATTACTTTTAATTTAATTTTTTTTCTTCTCATTGTTGACTTCCTGCCGGTTTGTCCGTGTTTGCAGTGTGGCCGGGGCGCTATATGTATACACACGCTGTTTGCATGTTAATAATAGTTGCGCGATTTTGGCAAGCAAAAAAGTATACGACCCCTTTGGGAAAAGAAATAAACGATAGTTAAAAAGTAATGGGGTTGAATAATTAATAGCTTAGTGTTTTTTTGTTGTTCTGTTTTTAATGTTACAAATCAAGAAAGATTTGTTTGCGAAATGAAGTGTTTTAGCAGCAACAGTTAATTGAGGGTTTTAATTAGAAAGAGGAATCACAGGGCTTTTGATTATACAACTAGTGCATAAATATTGTGCAGCTGTCTGTCGTGACACTTGTATGCAACTCAACACTTTCATCCGCATCTTTAGTGTACAGGCAGTCCCCGAGATACGCGGTTCCTCTTATACGCGGATTCGGAGATATGCGGTTTTTGAAAATTTGACAGCTGAGCTAGTTTATAGCACAAAATCGAAGCAAAAAGATGAAAATTGGTCGAAAATAACGTTTTTTGTCACACAAAACATTTCTTTCTAACTTATTCTAATGTATTCTTTCTTAAAATCGCCTGATTCGGTGAAAAAAAATAAGTCCAGAGAAGGAAGTCGACTCTGTGACTTTGAAGTATAAACGAAATTGCACCAGGATTCGACTTACGCGGATTTTTCTCGGCTTATAGCGGTCCGCTATAATAGCGTATCTCGGACACTGCCTGCACTTAGTTGGTTAGTAAGTCTACGCTTTTATGGCAGAACCATTCAAGACACTAAGAAACGATATGTCACTTCGTAAACCACACATATCTTACAGTACTCAACCGGATGAGTGTAAACAGATCAAAGTGAAATTTAAATTAATCGATACACAACAGTTTAGCCACAAGCAGGAGCACCCTTTCCCTCCGTTTTTACTAACCCCCTCCCTCCCTTGTGTTTTTCTTCCCCCCAATCAAAGCCACAGTGTAATGCCCACCACTCTTCCAACTTTCAGCCATCGATTTTCCAACGTTAAATGGCACAAATGTCGAAAAAAGTACGGCTTGCGCGCTTAATTGGCGTAATTACATGCTAACTGTAAATTTAATGAAGCTGCAATTTATACTCTTCCACCTCCTTAGTTGCCCCACGCTCTCGGGGCCGCTATTGTGGCCGCCCGGTTCTTCCCATTCTCGTTGCGCCCGTTTTTTTCCGTAACTGGGTTAGATGAATTAAGCCAAAGGGTGTGTGTTGGTTGGATGGCGAGATCCCTATGGTGTTCCGAAGGGTACGAAAAGAGTGTTTCGATACCGATGATTCTGATGAAATATGCTGAATACACACATTCTCCCAGATGGTTCGATCTCGCTTCGGGTTCGGCTCGTTAGTAATCGATTCCATTTTGACCATGACCATCTCGTGGATTACTTCGAGGCAACGCGGAGATCGCTGATCGTACACCGGTAATGTGTTGTGAGAGCAAAGCGCTAACACGTACATTCATCATGTTGATTTTATTAATGATTTACGGTAACTAACTGAAACACAATTTGTGTCTGGTGGAAGTGTGTGATAAAATTACATTTGGGCTTGTTGTTTTTTTTCTCCCCAACTCAAACTAACCCCTGTGCCGCTAAGGGTTATTGTAGTGCAGTATTATAGCACATCGACTTATACGTTGATTGCACCAATTATCGATCGCTGGTAATTGTTTGATTTGCCGTCACACACAATCGCATTGGATGGGCGCCGGATCAGCTGATGGATGGTAGGTCTAGTGCGCTGTTCTTGTTTTTTTCTGTCGCTTTATACATTCCTACCCGGCATCCAATCATTCCGAGAGCGAACGAGCAGAGGATCATTTTGTCGCAATGCTTTAATGCCGTTTGATGCTCGAGCGCGAGATCAGCACACAACGCTTTTTCTTTTCGGTGTGTGTATGCGTGTGTTTGTTGGGAAGTGGATCGTTTTACAATTTCCGCCCCTTTTTTCTCTGCGTGGTGTTACCTTTTCCTGTCCATTTTCATCGGTACATCATCGGTTCTTCCTGCTTTAATGCTGCGTTGATTTTGGGCAAAACCACATAACGGAACCGTGGATCGACGGATAACGGAAAGTGCGGAAATTGGTTGATTCTATAAAATTTATTTCTTTGAAGCGCAGAACATATCAAATATCATTGCATATTGGAAGTGGTGAAGTTGTTTCTTTCGGTATTTTGAAATGAATATATTTGACATATTTTTACTGACATTTTGTTCTTTTTTCTTTGTTTCGTTTTAGGTAAGTGTCATGGAACGACCACACTGTATAACAACCTCTATTTGAGTAATACGTATCCTATAATACTGGCGTAACATCAGAAATGGCCGGAACATTTGGAGAGAGAGAGAGACAAGCACAAATATCTCAAAACTCAAATCGACAATCACGGAAGAAATTCTCAATCGCGAAACAGTGCAAGGAATTAATTTTCGATGTGCTATAAAATTGATTAGTAGTGCTATTAGCTGTGATATTATTCAACAGATAAGGAATTGGAACGCTTCCATTTGTGTTGTTTTCACTGAACTGAAAGAGACCTCTGATAACCGAACCTGTTTAAATTGTATAAATCACCCACTGCGGAATATGTAATTAACATCTAGTTCGAAAATTCGATATAAATATCCACCACGTAGGATTAAAATCTGGCCCGTCTATACGGAATCGCTTTTCGACCATGAAAAGTTATTGAGGCAGGCTTAAATCGATTAAAATTGTCTAATCACTAGGAAACAAAAGAATTTCTATAGGGGGTTTTTGTGTAAAAAATTAAACTAACAACATCGCTTTCAAGCTGATCAAAACATGCACGATTGCGAGCGGTCACAATTTCAAAAGAAAAGTGATTAGAAAACAGCATTCCTTTGCGCTGCTTTTTAGTTCACCATGGAATGCCTTCTCAAAGAGAACAGATCTTAATGGGTCTTATCTCGCTCATTGTTTCTCATCCATTCTATCATCGTACCCTTTTTTTTGGGGGGGGCGGGTGGCGAGGATGACTTTTTGTTCACGACCTCCTTTTCCGCTTGAACAATAGCTGCGAATGAATGAACCGATGGTCAACGGTGGAGGATTTTTGATGGATACACATTCAGCTTTTTCGCACCGTATAACACCACACGTATACACGCTGTATGGCACCCCAAAAATAAAGTGTCAAAAAGTGAAAGCGCATCCGCTGCTGACGTGACTTTTTCAATTATGACTTTGTTAGAGGCAAGAAAAAAAAAACGGAAATAATAGTCACACGCACACACAGATAGTTAGGCAGGAATGGGAAAGAATGGAACCGATAATGATGAGCTGTTGATTATATGGTTTAATTTTTTGAATGAACAAAACCTTCGAACCTTGTGCGTCACACCTGCGTGTGCTTGTGTGTTGTAGCTTTTTCGTCGTTGGTTCGTCTTTTACAAGTGATGATGGTGAGGAAAATAAAAACAGAAGAAGGTTTATAGCAATGGAAACCATTTAACAGCGACCGAAAAATGTGCAGAAAAGACGAACAATCACTTTTCGCGAAGGTCAAATCGACGACAGCAGAGAAATTCATTCATCATGTGGGACCGGGAGTGTGAGCGTGGTTGCGCGCGGACATGCCATGTGACATATGACTAATGAATTTAAAAACGGTTCAGTGTTTGGCCTGTTTTTTTTCGTTAAAACATGCATGCTTTTAGAATATTGAACCATGATTAGGTTACAGCATTAAAAGAAGCGAATTTTTATTAACAAAAGATGTGTGATTAATATTGTGGCAAACACTGTGTGTGAAGGAGAACGTTCTAGGTCATGAAAAATCTAGACTAGGTGAAAATGACGTGCTTTATTGTTATTCTTAGTTTCAGCGTGAAGCGTGATGGTGTAATGCCTTTCAAAAGAAAATGATGGATGGGGTCTTACCCGATAGTACACCTCTCCAATGCAGCACACAATTTTTGCTTGTACACCACCTTATCTCGGTACTGTTTTGTGAGCGTTTCGTGTATTTTGTGCGATGGAAAGTTTGCTGAATATTCATGAACGAACGAACGAACGGTACTGGTTCTCGATCGTTCTTTTTCTGTGTATTTATTTTAGTTGTGCTTTTTTAAGTCACGACCGGAAAATTGCAACCACAGTGCACAGTGGGATTGGAACTTATTTTTGCTATAAAAAAAAACCATATTACAATTAAGCATGCCATGATTGTGAATTGTTTCAATGTAACTATAAATAGTTATTAGTCTACATTGGGGTTTCCATCAGTTGGGAATTTTATTGTAATTTTCATTGGTTGCTTTGACGCCCACTGTGGGTTTGTTAGGTATAACGTGTATGAAAAATATGAACGACAACGGACGGCGTTGTGATGATCGTTCAGATGTTTCCCTTGGCGGAAAATGGCGCGTGATTGATTGCCTACTTCCTCGCGGGTTTGCCGACCAACCCGCATATTTTTTGAACCGTTCCCATCCCCATCACCAAACGCAACAAACGAGACCCCCTAAGATGGTGCGGAAGCAGAAGGAGGTAAAAGAAAGGGGTTCGACCACCCTTATGTGGACTTATCGATCTCTCGATACCGTCGAGTGTACACCATCCATAAGGCAGATTCTTCCCCCCCCCCCCCCCCCCCCCCACATCATGCTAGGTTGTGTTTTTTGCGATGTCCTGAAGGGTGGAACGGAGATTTAATTTTATGCACACATGACACACGGCCATAATTACCGGAACCGGTACGGATGTTTTTTTTTATTTTGTTGCGTTCCTTTTTAAGCGTGCTCATCTAAACTGCATTGCCGTATGTAGCACCACCTTGTAACGGTTCCTTACTACGAGCGATATCGGTTTTTTAAAATGATTTGCATGGTCTATGATACATCTGAGTCATAATGTGCATTTTTTGTAAAAAACATTTTGAAACAAAGAATAATACGAAATGTGTATAATATCGATGATTTTATTGAAACATTTATGAATTTTTTACAAAAATTACCGAAATCGTACGGTACTGATAAAACATTATTGCTCATTAAAATATTGGGTTGTAATCCGGCTGTTACATTATTCACATTAATCATCAACATATTGAGATACTTTTTCTGGCCCGTTCTGCCCATTTGCGTGTTGCACTTGGTTGGGGGTACCGTGAATATTTGCATTCTTATTTATTTAACAACAAAAGGTAAAAGTACAATGTAACGGGCGCCCGCAATAAATAGCATCTGCACAAAGTTGGCAATAATTATTCCGGTTAAGCAGCCGCCAACCACCAGCAACAGCGAATGGATCGAACAAGTGTTGCCAAGCGCACCGTCTCCGCATGCGTCTCCGCTCCCAGGTGCAACCCTGTGCAACCGATGGGAAGTGTTCGAACAGTCGTTAAAGCGTCGTTCATTTCCCTGGCTAGCAGGGAAACGCCATGTCCCTGGATCCGACGAGCGACAAAGAACACATGACGATGGTATTTGGTGAACAATTTATGGAACGGTATTTTACGATATTCGTCCGTCGGTTGGTTGTTCCGTGCTAAGATGGGTTCGTTTACATTCTCAGCGCCGAGAAATAGCAAATCGATTCCAAATGTTTTGAAATTATCCAATATTTTGTTTCCCTCCGGCGGTGGAAATCGATCGAACGACGACTAGAGGGAGAAGTTTTCGGATACTGCTTCTACTTCAAGCGACGCGGGTGTTCTAGCCCCGACACACGGTGGTCATTCTCTGGTCCGGGGCGTTATTAAATTAAATGTAATAGCTTGTTTTTATAGTTTTAGCATTTTTGTTGCGCTTGTTTTGCAAATGGAGCTCCGATCCGTAGACAACTTTATTGGTTCGAGTTTGATTGCTTTCGACCGAGAGAGTATGGGAATGGCCAAGGACGAGCTTTTTCGATGCCGTGCAATGTTGCCCCCCCACCCGGCCGGTGGCCTCTGTAAGCGAGAGAACGTCACCACCGGGCATCGGTTGTTGCGAATCGTGACACCGGAACCTGTTTGAATTTTTTCGACCGGAATCGCGAAGCATGTGCGGTAGAAATGATACCGGGATTTAGTTTTGTTGGCTCGTAAAAATGGAGATATTAGACGATGATATTCTTCGCCAAAGGAATGAAAATACATTATGATGCAGATGTTAAAGCACCAGGGGTAAAGTTGATATTTTTACAATATCTATTTTCAACTTCTCACAGAGTTATTGTTCTTTGTGTGGCACAGTTGGGTAACTGAACTCTTTTCAAGCTGAAAGATATGTGAACATATATCTAGATTCCTTTCAACTTTGAAGTATTTTTGCTACTCAAAATTGGTTCTGTTCAAATTGTTCTTGACGGACTCACTGATGGCTTAGCAAATGTGTGAAGTTAGCTTGTTTATGAATAACAATAATAAGTATTCTAGCTTTATTTAAAAAAAACACAAAAAGATCGAACTTTGCTACTTAATGTTGAAAACCCTGTAACAGAACCATAAGAAAATATTGTGTGCTATAATAATTTTCGAAGGATAGCTATAAAAATTATTAAATACCAACAAGTCCTTTGTAACGAAGCGTGATCGTCTAAGTGATCGTCTTTTTGGCTAGAGCAAATTACTCTTGTTCTCCAACTGTAGAGTATGATCGTTTCTGCAGAAAATAGGTTCTTTATCATCATCAAGAACTCTCTAATTTTCTGATACGTATATTCAAATGTTTTAAATATCCTAGAGAAAAATGCATTGCAAAAAACCATTGTCGAGGTAAGAGGTAGGACTCATCATCATCATCATCATCAAGAGGAACATACGATGGAAGAGAAAGCCACCAAGATCGACAGGTTGCAATGCCAGATCGGACAGAACATGGAAAATAACTTCACCCATGTACCCATGTGCTTAACATACTGCAGCCAATCTCTTTCTCTTCCAATTCTTCCTGCATCATCGTAATACAACGTTATGCAACGGTTATGTCTTTCTCTCTTGCAATTGCAGTATTTTTTTTTTTCGCAAACACGTGCAGCTCTGTGCACTCTGTCTCTTTCCCTGTGTGGCCCTTTCTCTCCCGTCGGATTGCTGTACAAGTTTTGCAAGTGAAATGTGTATGTGTGTAGGAGGAAATGTTTCTCCCGATATTTGATGGTCAACTTTGATAGGTGGCCAGCACCTTAAAGTACATTTTTTAAATTCGTTTTCCAATTTGCGTTACCTGCGGGGTTTTGTAAGGACTGTTTATTTGGCATAAATTTAGTAAGCTTAAGCAAATATCTCCACAATGCATTCGGATATTCGAATAAAGGTGAATGTGGACGCAATAAATGTAATGTTGCCAATATGATGGTACGGCTTTTGGTTGTGATTGCAGGTTTTTGTCTGTTCCACAACACGATCATCATCATCATCATCATCATCATCATCATCATAACAAAAACCCTTAGTTGAACTTGCCCTGGCCATGTATGTGCTTCTTCTTCTTCTCCGCGATCCACACTCGATCATTCGTGCGAGTTTTGCTCGAGTTAGTCGCAACCGTGGCCACACGGAGCAAGCGAACGAAGAGTGGAACAACTCGTTTCATCTCGCAAAGGGTGCGTGGCTTTAACGGTTTCCCGGCATGTTTCTCTCGTTATTTTTTTGTTTTATGCTTCACTTCTGCACAACATGCGAAAAAAGGCGGAAAATCAATACGCAGACGACGACGCAGTGGCTTTTGAAGGGAGGCCGGTTTTGGCCCCCTAAGACAGTGACCCATTTTTCCCCCCCGGCAGTCGCTCACGTTGGGTCCGTTTTTGTTTTTCTTGTTCCCCTTTCCAACGACGGGTTTTGCGTTTGCGTCGCCTTACCTTTCAGACCGGACCGGCGGCGGTTACTTAGAAGGAGCAGTAAGCACAATATCGATGATGGTGGGCCAATGGAAAACGAGAAAAACCAGCCAGCAACAACCGGGCAACAACAATAACAGAAAGCAACTTATCTTCTCGTACATGTGCGTTGCGTAATTGTGTGAGCGCTTTTTAATGCGCGACGGCTTAGTGGCGAAAAAGGTCATAAAGACATTTAAATTATCATCGAACCTATGGGGGGCCAGTCGAGTCTCGATGGACATTGTAGTATCAGCATGGTGCTAAATATCGCACCAATTCGTCATAAAAGGAATAAATATTAAAACATTAAAAATGTTTCTTAAAGTCTGAATGCTGGGGAGCTGTTGTCACAACATTAATTGGGGAAACAAATTATTCGAAAAATAAAACTAACAATGAGGCAATAAAACATAGTTAACAAAAGCTTCTCACCATATTAAAAGTGAAATAAATATATCATAAAACATTTCCAAACCAGCTCTGTGACCTTCGCATCTGTTTTTTTGTTTTCTTAGTTTTGAGGTTCAACGTCCACGTCCACGCAAATTTGTGTCAGTTGGGTTTTTTTTTTGTTATTGTTTTACTGCCACTTGTCGTAGCCGAACAAACCTGCTGCACATGCTCTCCACTCCATGGTCCAAATGTGACAATAAATTCCAATTGAAGAAAATTATCGAAGATATCTGATTGCGCCTTGCACTGATTGCCGTCGATTGTTTGCTTGCTGCCGCTGTCTGCAAGCTGGGGTTATTGCTAAAGTTCACTGTCAGCTTTGGTGTCAGCTACTGGTTTCTTCCCTTTCCCGTCCCATCTAGACGTTGATAATGTCATAAAACACGAAACTTCCCGTTTTGATTGGCAGCCGGTCTTTTGTGAGGCATCGGCGGAAGGTTTGGCTGAAAAGTTTCGTTTGATTTTTATCACCCTCAGAATCGGTGGAGTGATAAAAACTCATTGGTGTTTGGTAGATTGAAAGAGTTGGAGCATGAAATGTAGAAGATCTAGAATTTCACCACTCAATAAACAGCAGCTTTATTGGGTGTGGACTGTGTGACTGGAACTGGGCGTAAAAACATTTATATTCAAATCCAAAGTTTTGAAATATAAATATTCGGTAAAACGAAATAATCGCATGATAGCTCCACCTTAAAGAGAGATTATAAATCAGCATAAACAGTGCTGGTGTTCTCGCACAATAAGCCTACTATTTTTGTTCCCGGTCGTTAGACAGTAATAGCTACTAATTAAAATTACCGAATAATTTGGACATGAGATGAATTCTTATAGCGAACCGTCCCTTACCGATGAGCCACGTCAGTTTGCGCTCGTTTAATTATGATTTTAATTAACTACATACAGCTGCTTTACAGTGTTGAAATGCGAGCTCTACCCATCAACAACAGTTGGCCGGCCTGATGGGGTGTGTTTAAAAGCAGGAATTAAGTTCTGCAACCGGGTGTGAGCGATGGTAAAGTGTGTCCCCTTATTTCCCGCTCCGTATCGCTGCGCCAGTAAACAAAATGGTGTAACAAAACGAACTAAATGTAGCAAACCTGACGGTGTCTAGGTCTGTCCTGACCTTCAATCTTAATGCACGCCATATTTCGCCGTTCGAAACCAAGAAATGAGTGTTTTTGTTTTTAGGAAAGGAGGTGGTGTTTTAATATAGATCATTTTTGAAACGAAACATACACCCTACGGCTCTAGAGTCACGGTAGCAACCGGGTAGTGCTCTCTTACGGCATCTGTTTGCGTGAAACATTTTAAGAGCATCCCGGTGTGTCCCGTTCGCCATTTGCTGCCATGTGGTTGCGAGAATTGAAAGTGCATTTACCTTCCTTTCTCTCTTGGCAACGGCAGCAAATGGCGCACGTAAACAAATTAATCATATACCAAACGATCATCAAATTTAACCAAACACAAGCTACGACACCGCGCTGCGGGGCCAGACACACACCCCCCCTACAGAACGTCGATGCTCCACCAACAAATGTCATCCACCCCTGAGAAAGAGCGGGTAATGGGTATTGGTGGATGCTTTGGCGAGTAGCGTCACAGAAACAGTCCATCCAAATGTGCCAGCCAAACGGCAACGATATTCATTCAAAAGGTCACCGCACAACGAAAAAAGATCGAGCAAACGAGTCGGAGGGTTGGTAGTACGGAAGAATGTCTAGGTCTAGGTTTTCGCCTTTTTAAAATGCCGGGTTCATTAAAAATATCGTCACAATAGACAGTACTCCACAACGCGAGACGCCCTTTCCGTGTTACTATTACTACCAATTGTTCAATCAACTCACGTGCGACATCTAGCGTAATATTGAGACCAATTGATCGATTTTGACAGATACAATTACTCGACGGAAGAGGGAATGCCTAGCGAATTCGGTGTCTTTTTATTAAGATTTGTGCAAAAGGTTTAAATATCATCTAAGTAAATTCAGCTAACTTAGGCCATTTGGCATTTACACGAGAGAGGTTTAAAAAAAAAAATTGCACAAAAATAAATTCTAAGCCTTTTTGTTCATTCGTACGTGTACCCAATCAATCAATCAACGGTTTATTTTCTACTTCATTCGATCTTTAGGGTCGTAAATCAGTATTGATTGTTAAACCAATCAACGCATTCGTTACTAGCACATGTTCTGGAGCTCCATGTGGCTCCATCTAGCGGGAAAACTGTTGTTAGACGTAAGAGTGCGTCTTATTTGGGTTTTAAAAATAATTACACCGCTTATGGTGCTAATTTAGCGCCATTTGGAAGGGTTTTAAGCTGTGAAAAATTAAAAACCATTTCTGCCCAACCACTGGGGGGACATGCTATGAATGATTTTCTCACCTTCGATGTGCAGCTCCATTATTTACGCTCGACCTTGAATGGAGGTGACATTTTCCAAATGAGAAACAGTGTAAATATCTGTCCACCGTGGCGCACATGCGATCGGAAGTGGCGATGTGCTAAAATTACCCTAACAGGCTATTTTCACGAATTAGTAGCAGCTCCTATTCGCATAATACTCTTCAACCCAATCTGGTATCATTATCGTTCTCGCGCCGCCAACAGCCCCACCACCATGGATGAGTGACCACCGGGTGCTGTAAACATTGACTAATCACGCGAAAGGCTAAGATAAAAAAAACACAGGGCACAGAGGGAAAGAGGATGGTGTCCCAAACACTGGATGAAGGGCGTCTCGTGCCGGGAAAGTGGTTTCCACACGTAACCACGAACAGGAGTGTGAGCCCAATGTCGTATGCAAATTGGGGAACGATATTTCTGCCCGAGTGGCGCTTTTGATGCTGCTGATATAAATGCCGGTTGGGCCAGAAAAAAACGGGTTGATGTCGTCAGTGTGTGTGTGTTGTCCATTCGTTGGGGATTTGAGGTTGTGATTTCTTAACCCGAAGCGCGCGATAGCGAGTTTGCTGATGCCGGTAGGAAATTGTAATCCTCCTGTCAGACCTTAACCTGGTTTTGTAGTGCATTCGTTGCTTTAGCTGCGTTCAGCATTTTCGAAGTCAAAATCTTATGTTTAGAATATAAGTGAAATTATTTTCATATACAACCACAACCAATTTGTTACTAACTCTCGTTCCGGCATCTGGTGGCTCCATCTAGCGGAAAACCCGCTTTAAAACGCTTTTAGACATCAATATTTATGTTTAAACTTTTGTTTATTGTGCAGTTATTAATTTCATACCAATTTTTGCAATGTTGCAATTTTGTTTCTTGTACAAAATAAATAAATCCAACCGTTTGCCCACTATGCTCGCAATATTTATTCTAAATTGCTCACCGAAAATTGCTACAGCCGGCAGCTGCTGCTCAGGAAGCTTGGGGTGAATAAATATTATTTCTCCAACCCGCTGTCGCGCCCTGTCCATTGACCGCTTTGCGCTCATTGCTCGCGATTACTGGTAAACGCAGCCAAGTTGGTTCAATTTGTTTGTTTACGCTCGGTGTGAAATAAACGCACCTCGCGGGTACACTACCAGCCAGTGCACCAACGCGGCGTAGTGTCCAAACCACTTTCGACCGTCAGCGCGAAGGTGGAACAGTAAAAAAAAAACACCCGGAAAAAAGTGCGTACGAGCATTAATTTAAAATGCAAATTTATCTGCTTACATCAACAAAAGGTTCCACTCGCGTCGTGTCGTTGTGCGGGGGGGGGGGCCGGGCACCATTTTCGAAGGTTTGCTAAGCTGATGCTGTCCAACTCCATTGCACTCCCTTTCGCCGTTACACAGAGTCGGGTCGGGAAGAACATACGGGTTTGCTTGTTGCAGCGTTTTAGGGTAAATATAGGGCCGGGCCGGCACACTGTACTTGCAAAATGTACTACGCGAGGGTGGCAAATACACTTTAAACCGCTTTGAGTACCGCCTTCACCACGTTTGCACACACAAATAGGTCAATCTTAAAACCATCGAACCGTGTAAGCACCGCTTTGTGTTCCAATGTTCCAAACTCCTCCGAGATATGGGAGCTCTGATTGGGCGTTAGTGGAATGACCTTTTCGAGTCGCCGTTTTCACTTTTTACTTCATTTTTCTTGCCGTGCTATTTCCAGTGCACTTGAAAATCGATCGAGATGGGTAAACGATGGGAGCGAAAACAATTCCCGATTTCGTTCCACTGTTGAACGCGGGGAGAAGTTCACGAAAAGCTCTCGCTTCAAACGAACCCCCAAAATTGAGCACTTCAAAAAACCTTCAATTACGAGGTCAAAATGCAAACAACCGACAGTGCCCCAATGGGATTTTTCAGCGTTCAGGGTGAACTAGCTCTGCGCTGTGTGTGTTCATGATGTTGCTGTACAGCAAACTTTCTTTTCAAACCGGAAGCACGCGTAAATGCGCTTCCATGGCATTTGTTTCATACGGGAAGCGAGAACTAACTGCTGCGGGTCTTCGAAAAATAGGCTTGGTTAATGTATTCTCCAAAACGTAGTCCCTCATCAAAACTGTTTGTGAGCGTTCTTTTACAAAAAAAAAACACTGTTTTGAATGTATTTTAGTTTGTGTCATTATCAATTTCTGTTATGACATCATAAATATACGGGTAGTTCCCTAGATACGCGGTATCTGACAAAGGCGGAATTTGAGAATTTATAGCACAGTGTGTCGATTGTACGAAAAGCAGACAAATAAGGCAATAAATGTAATGCCTTTTAATTTGATCCAATAAATGTGTGTCCAAAAACTTTGTCCAAAAATATATTGCTAGTAAATCAGTAAAACCAACTCTCCAACTTACAAGAATAAACGATATAGCACACTATCTTAATATTACTATATTTTATAGCATTTCATGTTATTATTTTGCTATAAAATAATGATATTTTTCATGTGCAGGCAGTCCCTGAGATACGCTTTTATAGCTGACCACTGTCAAAAGAAGTTATTTTCGACAAATTCTTTACTTTTCTGCTTAGTTTTTTTATTTTTTAGATCTAACTTAGCTGTCAAATTTCCAAAAAATCGCGTATCTCGGGGACTGCCTGTAACACTATGTTGCTCTCCATTTTTTTATTTCATCATGTGATATGTTTTTTCTGTGCCTATTTTTTACATATCTCTTTACTCCATATGTCCCGTAGTTTCTCATCCTCAACCATAGTCCCTTGTTGTTCGTTATGATGACCTGCAAAAGGTGGTCTCCCATTACAACCAACGAAAGGGGGGGAGAGAAATAGAGAACACTGCACTTTTAATGCATCCGGTTTCCGGTCGCTTCAATCTAGAAAGGACACACACGATCGTTCTTTGTCCTTTCTTTTACGCTCGTTTTGTTTTTTTATCGATGCACACAATCAACTGCTGTTACCGTTGGGACATGTAGTTCAGTCGTTGTAACAAAAAAAAAACACGATACAACTACCATCGAACTCTCTTAATCATTGGTGGTCGGTACACGGTGCGCATCCCTTTTACCCGTTCATGCCCCGTCCCCGTCCCCGTCCCCGTCCCCGTCCCCGTCCCCGTTCTTAGTGTCTCCGTTCAACGGCAAAAAGACCTGCATCGCACGATAATGGGGTTCTGTACTGCGCGCTCCGCATAATGGTGACAACGTGTTTGGTCCATTTTCCCGCAATAGTGGCAAACCCATACCGTATGCACATGTGCAAATCGTGCGGTGAGAAGACCCGCACAATGTGCTAAAATTGCATTGTGTGACCTTCCCACGTGCACATTTACATGTGTGTGTGTGTGTGTGTCCAGTGGGGCTTTCTTTCCCCCCTCCCATGTGGATAACACTTCACCGTGCCATTAAACACCATATTTGCTACTTTAACGTTATGATAATCCCGTTTCATGTTTATAAGGACCCGGCCGTTGTAATGTATGCCAACGGCTTTTTTTTCCTTCTTTTTTGTTGGCTTGTTTTGCACCTTCACCTTTAAGCTTCCGTAGTGTGTAAATCGATAAGTACCACCACCACCACCACCGACCGCGTTTCTGTGGTAGAGGCCATTTTGCATGCAATTGCAATTTGCAGACACGTGCATCGTCCTGGGACATCGAATGTGTGCGCGCTCTTTGGCAAATGGAGCACACGGCCCATAGGGCACGGTTCATTTCGTTGCCATTTGCTTTTGGCAGTACGGAGAGAACCGCTTTGTGTACATGTAAGAGAAAAGATAATTCTATATAATGGCAAAAGGTGGGAAGGATTTATTAACTGTCGATTAGCAGGTAAACGGGCAGCGGTTCGGCATCTTCTTGTACTGGGTGGTCAGTTAGATGTATCGGATTTAGATTAAAATTGGCTGGATATAGGAAGGTTCTAAAAGGAGTTATAATAACACTAAGTACTAAAGTACACTTATCCCCTGGAATATAATTAAAGTACACTAAAACCCCATAATGGTGTGCTTACTATCCAACAGATGGCGTTTTGCTTAAGTTTATACTATATCGCATGTAGTTTTTATAATTAAACAATCATCCATTAGCTCACTACTGACAGTGTCTGTCTTCAAATTACATAACCGGTTTTGCCAAAAAATATGATACTAATATGCACGAATTACAGGTACGTTATTATAGCTGACCGCTATAATCTGGGAAAGATCCACGTATGTTGAATCCTGATGCAAAATCGTTTATACCTTACAGTTACATAGTTGACTTCGATTTCTTCATTTTAATTATTCAACAAAAAAGGGGGCATTTCAAAACAAAACTAACATAAAATCAAATGTTTTGTATGAAAGAGGAAAGTATTTTCGACCAATTTTTCACCATTTTACGTAGATTTTGTGCTTTAAATTAACTCAGCTGTCCAATTTCCAAATCCGCGTATCTCGGAGACTGCCTGGATAAGTTTACAAGTAACTGACAAATTTGAATAAGTAAATTAAAAAAAAAGGCAGAAAAGGGGAATTCTTTGCCATAAAACCCTATAGCAATGCTTCTATAAAATATTTGACAGCTGTTGTTGGAACCTTACAAATGTCTCAAAATGGACGAAATTTAGTTAATTAATAGCGAGTCACTATTGTATTGGCATATTCTGGTCGGTTTCTTTTACCGTTATCCTAAATCTTCTTTATGGTAAACAGCTTAACGTGCGCATGCTAATAAAGAACATGTTTCAATCAGCATCTATAGTTGACGGGCGCCAATCGCAAAAAAACAAACGGCGATCCTAATCGCTATTCGGCATCAATTGACAACTTCACCAGAGATGCACGGCCGTTTCGGGTAGTGCACATCCCACATCAAAACATTCATCGAAATGGATCCGCTTCCATGCGTGCTAAATAGATGGCGCCTCGTGAGATATCGCCTCCAATAGCTACTGATCTTTCCGTGCATGGTGCGATGCAAATCACATTGCCCGGATCACGCCACAAGCGGAGGGACTGTGATGCTGTAATACAACCGTGATTTTGATTTTGATTTCTCAACAAGCATTTAAAGCCGGCACATTCCTAATGTGTTGTTGGACTTTATGTGTTTATGTCGCGTCAGCTGTCTATGCACTTACTGCTGTCCCAGTCGGAGATCGTGACGGCTGGCGACCGTCATAATTGTAGCTCTAGTTCACTCAAGCAAACTCAAGATGGCGTCTAGCCGCAGACATTGCCAGTAACAAAATAGTGGTTTAATGGAAAGCTTCTTTCCGAAGTGGAGGAACATTTCTTCGAACGAAAAACAAAAACAAAAAACAACCCCTAACCGGATGAGAGGAGAACTCCATCTAACGGAGTTACGGAGTGGAAAACTTCTGCCTGTGTTTGCGCTTTGTAGGTGGAGTTTTTTCCCCCGAGCAGCGGGTCCGGGCGATCATTACTTGCCACTTGCGCTCTCGGTTACTTAATCACTCATACGATGCTTATCAACGTACGCCATCTGGCGAGCGAGATCTTCGATGTGTGGAATAGAAAATGGAGGAATGGTTTAAAAAAAAGAGGAACAACAAAGAAACAACGAAATGAAACGTGTTCACCTCACAAAAATGTAACACATGATACACAAATAATACACACACACAGGCAGAGGTTGGCAGGAAGTGAAGAAAGGAAGGGCAAAACAGCAGCTATAGACGTATGGCGCCGTTACTTCGCCGTAACAATCTTCGATAAGATGAGGCGTCTCGAGAGCAGCAGCAGCAGCAGCACACGTTAGTTGTCTCGATAATGGGCAAACCACAGCTTTTCGCTTTCGCTTTATTCAAATCGTTGTTAGGATTTTTCTTTCTTCCATTTCGTCTACTGTTGGCTACTGCTTCGTGGCTTCCATGGCGACTACTCTCTAACCTGCCCATACGCCCGTGTGAGGCGTGATAACGGAACGGGGGTGGTATAATGATAGTGAGAGGTGTTCCAGTCGAAAGCCTCCCTCGTGGCACTTTAGGTCAGCGTTTTACGTACTAATAATTCCATTTACTACCCACCAATTGACACCCCGCAACTAGTGTACGGGGAGAGAAGGTAGATATGTGTGTTGCACATCGTGGCACGATCTATGCAAATCTCTTAACCACAACAATGCTTCCATCTCCGCCTCTCGCACCCGATCGCGCATAAATGCATTCGATTCGGTGGACAAAACCCCCCACCCGCAATCAGCACGTGTGGTGCGATGATGAATAGGTCCGCATTGTCGGTGGAGCGATGATGTGTCCGAAGCATCTGGTGGTCGGAGTGAGATCAGTGCTGGTTTTATTCGAAGCGGGCAAATCGTGTTGCATAATCGAGCAAAATGTGCATATGCACACACCGATCGGTTGTGCAAGCCGCCCGCGATCACCGCAACAGTAGCAATTTCAGTGTTCTTTACCGACAAACGAATATGCGCCCCCCCGGGGGGAGGGATTGGCGATTATCGTTCCTCGCGATGGAAACGTCGGTTGGACACGGTGTGACTGTGGAGGGAGCATCCCACTGACAATGGGTAATTTGAACAGTGAAAAAGATCTATTTATTTGATGCGTTACGATACTATGTATGATGAAGGTAGTTGATGTCTATTAGCAATGTATCACCAACAAAAAAAATGGGATTTATCTGTTTATTATCGTGTGGAATAGTTTACTCATTGTATATCAAATTACCGCCTTCACATACGCGATGATCACGCTACCTAATCCGTTAATATCCTAAATGCTATTTTATTGTCTAATAACCAAGAAGATCATACGAAAATATATGTCATTTAGATCATTGTCTTGCTCAAAACAACTCCTTAATGTCTGGAGATACTAGATGTAGCGATATCAAGGATTTCTGCAAAGAAATTTGTCATATTGACATGAGAACTTCAAAGATCTCGCATGAATTCAACCCGTGAGTTCGTGGTACATCTGGCAATTGCAACGCCATTAAAATCACCCGAAATCACGCCGGACGGATGCTATAAACCGGCTTTTTACTGTCGACAAACTCTCTTTCTTTCTTTCCCCTAAATAATCCAACTTCCGGTAGTGAAACTCCGGACGTTCCTAAAACGAGAACAGTGTGTACCTTGCGTTGTGTTTTCTTGTTTTCACCCCGGAACTCCTCAGACTCCTCCGGCCGTTTGATGTGATGAAGATGTGCTGGGAGCGTGCACCCGTCCAGCTGGGAAAAGGGTGTTATTAGTGCACATCTTTCACTTTACTGCTGCTTGTTTGGGTTTTCAAACTTTCATAGGCGCCTTAAAAAAAAAAAAGGAATACCCCGAATCACACTCCGCTGCGATATGTCAATAGAGGAGGGAGTTTCTTTTCCTGGCAGACCAAAACGACAGCCACAAACGACATCATGTGTGGATGGTACAGTGATCCAATTTCCTAGCCTCCAGTTCCATCTGGTCGAACTCTTGCCCCCCCCCGGAAAATGCAACTCTCTGGTGGACGACATTTGTGTTGGTGGGGTGGGGAGTGGAGTCCAAAATAATAGCTTTTGCCAGTAAACTACTCGGCCTTCTGTGGATGTATATACATTTTTTGTTTGTGTGCCTCCTCAAAAGGGATTCATTGCTCATATTGCACACATACCCCGTGCTCTGTGGTTGTTGTTTATTGATTGTTGGATCGAGATTTTACAACATCATCCATCCCTTGATTTTGGGCCTTTTTTTTTTTCTTCGGTCGGTGGGTTTTTTTTTATTTGGAGCGATTTTTATTGCACGTCGTCTACCAGATGTGTACAGCATGAGAAGGGAGTGTGCTGTGTGCACATCAATCGATTTCCTCTTGTGAAAAAAGAGAATACCCCAAAACGGCTAGATGAATATGCGATATGCGATATCTGGTTCGTTCTACAGCGTTTAGAAGGGTGACCGTTTCAATAGCTAGAATTTCGTTGAGCAACCATCCAGAAGTGTACACCGGGCCCCAAAAGTTCATTCTTGGTGAGCAAATTTCTCAACATTTAATGATCCAGAGCAGCTTAGGCTTTGGTATCTCCGTACGTTTCGTTCACTTTCGCCAATATTGTTTCGTTCTCGATTGCAGTAGCTCATAAATGTCACAGTTTTCGTCATCCCGTACCCCGAACAATACAGCCAAGCCGGGGAGGAGATACATTATTGTCTCTTGACTGGTGATGCAGGGCAATCATGTGTAGCATGGGCAATCAGACCGTTGTGAAGGCTTTAGTTTGATTTTATTGCCTGCAAGAGTAGGGCACCGTTGCGTGACTTGGTGTAACCGTAAGGGACCCAACCCTCCTGGTGCGCATTACATGCATCGATGGGGCCAACCTGGTTGGTGGTGGTGACATCACTTTACCATTTGATTTACTTCTACACATTTTCCATTAATGTTTAATTACTTGAACGTGATGATTTTTGCTTTTCTCGAAAGATGATGACAAATTCCTGTTAAATGGCGGAAGTTTAGTGCCTTTTGTTCTACTGCACCCAACTAACATTACACACGCTAATTACACACCCAACCAACGGCGTTTAAACACCTTCACTTCACACCACTTCCTCCACCGTATAACCTTGGCCAGTGTTTTTGCGGTGTGACATTTTTTCAAGATCAACACATTCGTAAAGCGGCATTGTCAGCTTTCGAGTTTGGCTTACATTTAAACAGGGACACTGCTTCCCCTCTGTTGTGTTCATCATTATTAGTGTTCCCTGTCCAGCTCTCCAAGTGACCACCAAGTAGCTTCATTTGCATTTCGTTGAATTGATCTCACCCAAGTGGTGATGGTGTTTTGTTGTATCGGCGGCGCGCTGACCAGAAGTCAATTGGGACGACATTGAAGTACCCCATTTCGGTGACTCTCCTGCCTTGTTTCTTGGGGGGGGTAATAGAGCGAGAGGAAGGTTGGTGGACAGTGTGTGGACTTAAGCAGCTTTTGTTTGATTAAGTCTTCGAGGGTGACGTCCACCTGTCTGAGCTAATGCGAGTGGAAAAAGCGCTCCGAATATCCAGTTCCTGCTGACATCATTCAAATTTGGTTTTGCTTCCGATGCTACTGCCTCCCCAAACTGGTCGCAAAAACTTCCCAAACTTCCCGCGCCGTTTCACCGAATATCCTTTCGTCCGCTCCTTGTGGGCGTGAAGAAAATTCACATCGTACAGCAGCGTGTAAAGACAGCTTCTGGTACCTCTCCTCCCGCCTGCATAAGAAAACAATTCATCATCCTCAAAATGCGCGGTGCTGCTGGGTATGCTTTGTGGAGACTCGACGAACAGACGCCATTCTGTGGCCACCCGATATCTTGCCCAGGGTGATGCAACAGCAGCAGCGCACAATCCGCTCTTGGAGAGGATGGCACGTCATCGCACGGAAAACATCACTTCCACGCTAACCTCCTTCACCTTAACTTCGCACTTTTCCTGTTCGTGAGGCAACTAAAACCACCACCAAGCCACTCAGACTCCACAGTATCGTTTGCATAACCTCGATCTCGTACCCCCCAACCCGCCCGAGGTTCCCGAGTTCCCGAATCTGACGTAGTTTTTCAAGAGCTGTTTGTACTATTTTTTGTGGTTCTTTGACTTTCTTTGCTTGTTCAGACTTCCGACGGTGGCAAGGTGGCACACACAGAAGTTTGTGTGTAAGTTTTGGCATCCTTTTTTTTTGCTGTGGAGGTTTATGTTTTATTTATGTGCCATGATGTGTACGCTCATTGGTTTCGGTATCACTGGCTGCGAGTGACGCATACGGTGCGAACCTCCAAGTCCATTAAACTTAAGTGAACCTATTTTATTTCACCAACCGAAACCTACTAATCAGTAAGTAACCAGTGCGTTATTTATTCTAGCACTTGCACCTAATTGTACAGCTATCGATTATTCGCCCCAGAAACCCACTTTTCCGTGTATTGGTCAACGTCGTGTGCGCTATACAGAACAATTCTTTCTTGCATGTTTCACCCGTTGTTGCGGTGGTAACACAACAGTCTTAACCCGACTGGTACAAAAACATCGACCCGGTGGTTCCAAAAATCTAATCACATGTAAACAGTCCCAATTTGCTGCCGACCTCGATCAGGTGTTTTGGACGGTAACTATTTACGTTAGAATGGTGCATGCGGCGCTGCACGTCCACTGCCGTGTAGAATAAATCCCTGGACACACCGTAGCGGTGTCGGTCTTATTCTCGGTGCTCGTGCTTCCGCCATCGTGGTCCGGCAAGTTTTATTTAGATTGGTTGGCCGATTTGAAAGTTTAATTGCCGCCTTACCACCCTTCCCCTTTTTTACCCAACCGCCACCCCGCCAGCGTGCATTCCATCAATCCCGCCCCCCGCGTTGTAGAGGTTCTTTAATGTTTTTTTTGTTTTACTCTCCCTTCACCATCATCGTCACGAAACGGTGAATTCAAAGCACATTAGGAAATGGAGAAGCGGCGGCTACTACACGGCCGGAACGGTACGGTAATGCCCGCTCGCACCAGCACACGAAGAACACCCCCCAACGTTCACCGGTCATGGTTCATGTCGACATTATGCAAATCGAGCGCAACCGTAACATCGAAGTACAATTACTTTGGCTGTCACCGACCAGTACCGCACGTACCGCCTGAATGGTTCACGTCGAAATGGAATAACGATCACTTTTCTGTGGTTCTGTGGACACCAAATAATGAGTTGTGTGATAAATTGGACCAGGTGGCAAACTTCTTTTCTGCATATATGGATTTTAGTTAATTAATCTAGCTGCATTACATGGACTCACAATAGCGCAGGGGTTTTTGTTTTGCTGAATCACCAATAGAACCCTACAACAGCAACATACTTAGCAAAGAAGAACAACAACCCAGTTGACAGGTCGGTCAAGTTTGACAGTTTGACATTTACTGACGAGGAAGATGCTTACCGGTTGTGTCCCACTCGGTTGACATTTCGGAAAAAGTATCTCTTTCTCGCTCTCCATGTCCTCTCTTTGACCTTTTACATTTAACCAGTGCCCTTACAAACAATATCGGATTCTTCTTATTTCACCTTAGCCGCCTTAGTGCAGGTAAAAGTGGTCCATCTTTCGAGGGTTCTTTAACACACGAACAATAACGCAGTGGAAAACCTTCATTGCGCGTTATTTTGTTCTGTGTGTGTATGGGTATGGAAGAATCGCTGACAAAACCCGTCACCCCGTGATCACGTTTTTTTTCTTCAGGTCGTCAGCATAGCCCCACAGCCCATTAAAATGGAACCCGCCGATCAAAGAAAGCACAGTTTGGCTAAAAGCAAAAGCAGCATTTTTGCGTTTGACTAATCGTTTTTTTGTTGTTGTTGTTGTTGTTACGATTCGTTTCGTTTCTGCCCTTGACAGTGCTGTATGTTTCAATGTTTTTCCTAGGAAAAGTTTATTCCACGAACATAAAGCATGTGATGGTGGTAACGATGGCGGGAAGATGGAGGAAACGTGTCACTGCGGCACATTACTTCCAATCGAGAGAAGTTAACGAACGTCTCCACTGCCGCCACGCTTCCGAACAACAATGTTACCCCAGTGGTGTGGTTAGTTTCTCGGTGGGTAGTCACGGCTCCCGGCGCTCTTTTCGTGTACGACGACTTTGTCGGTTTAATTTCAGCCACTGCCCATGCCCATTGTGTGTGTGTGTGTGTGTGTGTGTGTGTGTATGGTCGTGGGGTTTGGCGACAACAGTCGGGCGTTACTTTACAAATTAGGAAATATGTTTTGTACGTGTCTATCGGTATTCGGATTCCGTTAGCTGTTTGTAATGTGCGACCAGTATTTAATGTCATCGTGGCGTGTCGTTGATCGCTTCGATCGTGAAGAATTATTGGCGTTTACTTCAAGTTCAATTTATTCAACTTTGTTTCTGTAATAGTTATACAATCGAACAACACAATGTATTCATATGTTTTTTTTTATTTCTTTCTACTTTTAGGTAAGTTGTCAATTCATTCTGGATTACTGATGAAGCGTGCAGGATTTGTTCATGGGCTGGGATGTCGAACCATCGTTAAACACCTTTATTGGAGAAGCTCTACTAATTATCCGCTAAGTGTAACACATGACTATTATTAGAATAAGTATTATATTTACTTCTTCGATAGTGGCACCACAACCTCAAGAGGTCGCCTTCGGATGGGATTTTATATCGGAATTTCTTGTAAAATTAAAATAGAGTTATAGAATAATTTGGGACATATTTCTCTACAAAAACAGA
Source organism: Anopheles moucheti (assembly GCF_943734755.1). Taxonomy (NCBI): domain Eukaryota; kingdom Metazoa; phylum Arthropoda; class Insecta; order Diptera; family Culicidae; genus Anopheles; species Anopheles moucheti. The sequence continues at coordinate 85,393,407 of NC_069140.1, read as the reverse complement.
AATCAGATTTTGTAAAACAATTAAGCCTCCAGCGGCTTTTATTGGAAAGATAAAGTTTCAATGTCACTTCTGTTAAACGTGCGACGGGTTAATTGAAAATTCTATTATTTTGAACTGTTGTTATGTCTACCAAACGTGCTGAAGTAATTTCTTGATGAATTTTCCTGAAAAATCTTACAAAAACCCTAAAGCACGCTGTCGAAGCTTAGTGCAACTGGTTCAGATTTTGTGCAGTGGCGTTTCGAGAGATGAATCTTGAGAGATCTATTGCCGGGAGGATTGACCATGCCAAAATAGGCATTAGAGAATTGATGTTACTGATCAAGAATCTGTTTTTTGAAATAATGTGTTAATCTGATAATAGGGATGTAAGAGTTTTCTTAGATAGACACTTTTTAAACAAAAGAATAATAGTTTAACAATACCACAAAGGTAAACTCTTACTTCTTAAACCTACGTTGCAGTACGAGATGAGATTTACCGTCATCATCATTCAATTCTCCTTCTTTATCGGGACAACAGCCTCCACAAAATGTTGGGACAACCAACCAGAAATCTAGCCTTACCATTTCTGGCTTTCAGTTTGTTTAGCATTAAAAGTTTGTTTACTCTGCTAAAATATTACAAACACAACCTTGTCAAACGAAGTGGTGAATTTTAAAGAATTTAACCTTCATTTTACACTGCCAGTTTGAATCAATATTTAGTAGTGTTGAGTACTCTTTAATCGTCAAAACAGAACCAAAAGGACTGGTGGAAGATGTTAAAGACTCTTAGAAGATAAAAATAATCATTCAAATTAAAGAAAAATCAGCCAAATGTGGTGAACTAATCAATTTGAATTTTCTCCTGAAATTATCTTCCCGGCACCATGCGTCTCCATCATTATATATTTATATTTTATGTTATATTTTTTCTACCTTTTGTCACTTCTTATTAGTATGTTGCGAAATTTCACCACGGTGTTTAGCGGAATTGATCGAAACAAAACCAAACAAAAAATCAAAACAATCCAAACATTCTCACGAAATATTCGCCAGCCGTGTGTTTTCCCGCTGAGAGGCTGTGAGAACAAAATGGAAGAGAAAAACAAACCCTCTGCTGGTGAAGCTTTTTTATTTTGCTCCAAAAAAGCTCCCACACGGTTATGCTCTTTCTTACTCACTCCTTTCCCACCGCACGTCATGCGTTAACTCTTGCTCACAGCTCACCTCACTCGGTGAGACCGCACACACCAGTGAGTGAACAACTCACCCAACGGATGTGCTCACCCAGCTTTTGACTTTGCTCTGCCGTTGCCACAAAACAAAACAAAACCCACCCCAATCGTCATCGCCCCACACACACACACTTGGGGCGGCACGTTCACTAGCGGATAATTGAGCCACCCTGGCAAAAAGCCCCCTGCTGCGGTTCGCAAGAGTGTTGTGAGTTTGTTACGGCCGTGTTCTCTCTCAGTCACGAATGAATACTTCCCCGGGTGTGTACTCGTACAGTTCGTCGCGGACGCGGATGTTGTGTGTACCCGCTGGTTGCCGTTACTGGTACGTCAGTTGTTGGGTCTTTCCACCACGAGAGTAGTGGCCCGCAGTCGGTGTCAGCTGATTTACCATATTCGCGTTTAAAATATCGCTGCCCAAGAAACCGGAAACCGCGCCGCGGGGTGCCAAATAAAAACCGGCGAACCAACTAGAATATCATCCCCCCCTCCCGGTGGTAAAAAGGGGTTGAGGACAATTTTGTGTCACACTTTTTTGTGACCCCACGTGTGTGTGTGTGATAGTGGTTTGTTGATTCTAAAAGTCGCCCTTGCTGCATTGCAGTGGCGAAACGAAACGAATTATTAGATTTACGGGGTGAGAAAGTACATCAACCACGTTGGGGGGAAAAAAGAGCAGTGCGGCGGCTGTGTGTTGTTGTGCATTTGCGAAGTTTTGGTACGAGCTCTGTGTAATGGTATTTTGATGTTTTTTTTTGTTTTCCATTCCGGATTGGAACCGGAAAATTGGGGGAAAAAAGTGAAAAACTCTTTATTGATAAATCATTGAGAAAGTTTGTTTTTTTTTCTGCGTAAAAGCAAACACACACACACAGAGCCACGTGAAAACAGGTGTGAAAAGTGAATGTTTAGTTACGGTATGGAGTTCGGAGTTTTCGGAAAGTGAAGTTTTGGAAATTAAACCATTGCGAAAAGTGAATTAATTAAAAGCGGGAATTAAAATGGAACAACAAATCGTTTCTATAAATATTTTTGAGATCCATGCGCGATTCTGCTTCCTTGATTATTAGTTCTAACCCTCTGGGGATTATTGCCCACCACGCATAGCTACCCCTTTATAATAGATGACTCATTAAACCATACGCGTGTACAGTTGCACCGGATCTACTTGAAACCCGGATTTTGGCAGTAATGCGTATGTGTGATGTTTTTTTTTTTGTGTGTGCAGGCAACAATCACCACCACCAACACGCATCACAAAGCGTAGTTAATGCGGCGAAAGTAAGCCAAACAGTGACAGTAGCAGCGGTGTTGTGTGCGTGTGCTTAGTGAGTACACGCGCGTGAAAGCTGACTAAATGCGCGAAACCCACCAAAAAAAAAAATGGCGCACGCACGTGAAAGTGAGGTGATGAAGAGCAGCAAATCGCACTGTGGACACTCGCTCCATGGGGGTGGTAGTACAAGTGTTTCGTTTGTGGGGTATTGTTTTTTTTTGTTTTGGTTATTAATCGAGAGGAAGTCTTCAATATAGACGACCAAGTAACGGAGGGTCCTTAGGGTTGCCTGTCAACTTGAACTTCACCTGTTTGCTTTGAGCTTCACTGGAGCGGATAAGTGAATCGTTTGGCCGTCTGATGATTCGTCACTGTGCATGACTCATCGAGATGTGTGTTTGAAGAGTGGTATGGAAGGAGGCTTGTCACCTAAAACTCACCAATCGTAAACTTTGCCGCTTGGAGATTCCCCTTTGGATTTACTGGGGAGGTGTGGACCCACTCCGTGTGACTCATGGCTGTGCTCAGTGAATATTAAACCTGAAGTTTGGCCACCAGAGAAAGTAGTGCGCAATGTCCCCATCGGTTGGGCGGCTCTGTGTGGGCGTCTTTCTTCACCCTTCCACAAGAGTGACCTTAAACACACACACAAGCGTTTGTTGGGATAAGGTGTCCTCAGGTAAAGGTTACTGACATTCAAATGGATGATTTATTAGGCGATTGATGTCATCGCGGAAAGTTGGGACGAGCTCTTGCGCAAACCACTGAACGGTCGCAATCAGCAGTGCACACGTTTCATTGCAGATTGGCATGTAATTAACGCATTGACCTTCGGGGTGGGGCGGTGTATGGAAACTGTTTTTGCGTGCAAAAACTAAATTCTGCTCCCGTGACTCATGCAGAGGGGTTGTAATTTGTATAGGGCAGGTGACGAAATTGCGGTCTCGCGTTCACCTTTATGCCACGCACTGGCGAATGGTTTGTGGTCACACGAAAGAACAATTCTCGGTACCGACACACACAACAATCGTGGAAAACTCGTTTCTCAGGAACGAAAAACTTAACCCCGAGGTGTTTTTTGCTATCATCGGCGGTACAAAGAACACATTCAAAATCCACATATGGGAAAATTCGGGGGGTTCGAAAAAAAAAAGCGTTCAAGACCACCGAGAAGAAATCTCTCATCATTATCCAGTTAGGTTTAATTTATTGCCGGAACGGTATCACTTTTCCCCTCCCGGGACAAAACGTCGTTCAACGTGACCGAAAAACTGTACGCCGAAGCGTGCGCGCATTGCTTCGCCTTTTATTGTTGTGCATTTTTGTGCCAATAAATTTACCTTCCATTGATATTGCTTCCAATCGCAATAATCGAAACAGCGGCACGGACACGAATAATAATAAAGGCATTATCCGTCTTACCATTTTTATTTCGAGGGCATGAGACGATCACATCTCACCCAGCAGGGTGACCTTTTGAAGACAGAAGAAAACCGTTTTTTTTGGCTTCTACCGGTGTCGTGTGCTGAGTTCTGGGCCCTGAGTTTGGAAATGATGCGGAAAACACAAAACCACCATTTTCCGACCATATTCCCTGCGTTGCGTACAACTTAAAATTGTACGTTCCGGCATGCGTTTGCGAGTACCAGAGCGCGCCAACACAAGCACCGAAAGCCAAAGATCAACGCAAAGAAAGCACTCGAGTTCTCTACTGCCCACGAGCCTCCTCTCACGCGTACCGGGGGCATTAATATTTTTGATGCGACGTAAAATAAAAAACGGTGGAAATGGCGCCTAAATCACGTCCAATTAGGCGGTGGAGTTTAAGCGGACTATAATCTTTTTTCTTCTGCCACTGATACAGCACCATTTTACCGTCGTAAATGGGTCTTCTTCTACTCGGGGGGAGAGGGTCCACACACTTTTTGGCGAAATTCTTTTACTGTCTGCTTTTCCGGCAACGAAAAAAAAAGGCAAGTAAAGATGAGCTCTAACTTCACGTTTGTTGGAAGCAGGATTTTTCTTTTTTTTTTTTAGACATTTTTCAACCGTGGCAGATGGGTTACTTCCCTTTATTTCGCTGCGAAGGTTCTTCAACCTTTCGAGGGGTGGCGAATAAAAATTTCTTTTTTATTACCGTGCCCCACCGGAACAACGGCAGTGTAATGTATCGGGTCTTGCCTTCTGTTTGGTGTGCTCTTGTACACTCTTCCTGCTTCGAGATGTAACGGTGTGAGGCTTTTCCCTCTTTGAAGAGGACGACCTGTCCGGTGGAATTATGCGTGTTTTATTCGACTCTTTGATGATGTGTGATGTGGTCAAGTGGGGGCAGTGTTCTCGCGAAACCCTTCCTCAGTTTCTGGACAATAATTCCTTGCGAGTTGGTTGACTTGCATGAGACACTACTACGATTTTCGCTATTTATGGGCTGACATTAGATTTTTTTCCAGACAGACCAAAGTGGCTTATTAGTTAGGAAAGTTTAAAATGCACCACGTCTAAAATCAGTGAGTCGCATATTTAATACAGGGTTTTTTAGATGATAGAACAACGCAAGCGCCTCTCACAACAAGCGCAGCACTTGACATTTCAATATCCTTAGAAGACACCACAACCGCAGTAGGCGTACTTCAACGCACATGATATCATAATGACAGCGCCGCTTAACGCAAAACTCGTACGATGGTATCAGCCAAGTTCGATCCGAGCAGTATAAACGCATTCTGAGAATGATTTTGACAATCAAGCGTTGTTTGCTTTGATCCGAAGAAATATTTACTGCATTTATCGAATTAAATAAGCTTTCTTTGATGAAAAATACAGTAATTGTGACTAAAAATCATCGTCTGGCAGTGAAAATCCAACCTAGAACACGTTTATACTGCTCGGATCGTACTTCACTTCTATCAACGTGCTGGTGTTGTGGTGAGCGATGGTGATATCATGTGCTTGCATTGCATGGTGGTGTCTACTAAAGACGTATTTTAACATAAGTATCCGATCAATAAATAATTTTACAAGATGGCAACATAATGATCGTTGTCCGTACAATACAAACTCCAATTCTATCGGGACACGTTCCACCATCGAACAGCTGGCCTTCACTAACCATATGGTGTTCTGGGGTTTTTTTTTGGGGGTGCGAATTTTCCCAACCCCCAATAGTACCCCCTTTTGCTAGACACATTTATGTGTTTGTGTCCTCTACCCGGTCCCCCTCACTCCCTCCCCTCCGCCGATGCCTATTGTTGTGTGTTTGGTGAAACCAAGCCACAAATTGTGCTTGTGTGTGCCGCGTTCCAAAATTTTGCCGCATAATGTTTTCCCAGCCCCTCAGCAGAGAAGACAGCAGCAACAACAACAAAACGCCTGGCTCTATACACGCTTTTCCCGCGCCGGTAGGCATTTTTCGGTTGGGTTTTGGGAGCTTGCTGGGAGAAGAATAATAACTGCGCAATAGGAGGAAACCTACAACAAACAGGAGGAAAGAAGCGGAAACTAAAAACGATAAAGCTATCCAAGAATCCAAGGTCATTAGTGTTTCTTTTTTTTTAGAAGGGGAGGAGGGGAGGGAGGGGAGGTTGGATGAGTTCACGCGGGGTTTTCCAGCACCACCCCCACCAACGGGGTGCAGCGCGCGCGCCGTTCGTTTCGTTTACGTTTGGAAACGATTTTCCACGAGCATTGAAGCATTATTTTCGTTTCTGCTTTTTGGCATTTCTTCTCGGCCACAGTACAGGCACAATCCACACAAACAGTCAGGGAACTATTGTTGTATATGTGTATGCAGCGTTCTAGCACGTTGTTTATCTGCAATGTTCACAAAAAAAAAGAATCAACAGCAACCAAAAAAAGAAACATTGAAAGAAATAGCCCCACAGTTGGAACCTTCGGGTGGGCGCGACAACTAAGTGTGGTAGTAGCGGGCAAACATAGCCTTAAGTTTGAGCAAATGAAACCACCTTGCAAGAACTGTTTGGGTTTGCTTAAAGCTCCAAGCGACTCTGTACCGTCTCGAGAACGTTCTCCTTCGAAGCTCCTTTCGACTGCTCGTGTGAGTGTGTCTGCTCGTGTCGTGCCCGATCGGTTCACCCGAGTAAACCCCCTGCCGAAGAGAGTACACGTGCCGGTACGGATGAAGGATAATTGATCCTGTTGATTGGAGCCGTCAGCCCCAACCGGGACAGCGAAATATAGCGTCACCGAAGCAAGTCCTGGACAGAGTGCTGTCTGAAGCTAATGAGCCGTGCTAATCTATTGCGAGATGAAATGTGCTGCTTCATTGGAGTCGCGTATTGAAGTTGTTGGTGATAATGTGGCCGCAAAATTGTACCAAACGCATTGATAAATTATTTTACAACCAATGAGCTGCAAATTAAGCTCTACAGAACAATATTTGACAGTCATGGCAAGTTGCTGCTAAGCGGTGCTGTTTGTTTACCCTTGGCGAGATAAGGACCCCCAGAGATACGGTTTTACAGCTTCGATATCGTGCTGTGCAAAATAACGGAAGCAGAAGCTGCTGGGACCCGATTTTACCAGCAACTCATATTTTTGCATTTGACGTCGCTATAACTAACGCTGATTTATAGCTCCTTCGAGTAATTGGTCCCCGTTGTTGGGGGGTGGTCAGTGTTAGATTAGAAATAGACGAAAACAATCCCTTTGCTTGCGTAACGTTGTTACATAAACAGCGGCTCAGAATAAGAGCAATGGCAAGTTGAAAATGGCCACCCCATCCTGCTCGAGAACTTCGATCTGACCTTGTGCTTGTTTCTGGTTGCGGGAGAATAGCACTATCGGATAGCAAAGCGTTATTTCTTCCTCTCGCGTGTCCCCCCCCCCCCCCCCCCCCCCCCCCGTAAGAACTGGCAAAGAAAGGATATGAATTATTGAAGGTCCCCCTACACGCCGTACGCCTTATGCTGCACGTGGGAATTCAGTGGAATATTCGCAACCACACTCGCTTCGTCCCATTGCATTTTACTGAGGCGGAGGCTAACTCTCGCTATCCTAGATTTGCCCCCAAGGTCGGCCAGTTGGCTACCGTCCAGCGGCGGCATCCTTTTCGGGTACGGTGGTAAAGATGGCGTGGGAACGGATCGTTAGCCTCAACGACTGGCGAGATCCCCCTCACCATGTGGTGCACGTGCACTGGGATAATGAAATGACGGGGGTTTGCTTGATTTTTTGCATGCAAACATGTGACAGTGACCACAGCTGGACTCACTTGGAATGTAATGGTTGTAAATGTTGTTACATTTACTGATCAAATCATTGAATCTAGGAGGTTCTCCGGATGTTCTATACAACTTGTACAATTTGACAACATTTACTCGAATATTGACACTTTCAGTTAGTGTTTTTTTGTATGTGTTTTGACGTTTCTAGGGTTACTCGCTGTCAGCTCCCCAAAACATAAAAGCAAGCCAAGTTATGTTTAGAAAAAGCGGCTTAAACTGGTAGTTACTGTTAGTATTGTTAGTACAACAATTAATTTAAAAAATGACAAAATGAAATTTCCATACTTTATAAATCCTTGTGATTTAAAGGTTATCATGTTATCATTTTAGGTATCATGAAGGTTGCGGTTTTCTAATACTTAATCTTGCAAATGTAATTACATTTGTACAAAAATTGACTATAAACTAATATCAAAATTTCTTAAAACACAGCAAAGAATCAATAAGAACATTTACACAGTTTTATTTTAAAATTTGTAATTTTTTATTGTACTTTAATATAATCATATTTATGTATTGTTTTAAGCTATTTGGGGTTTAAGTTAGTTTTTTTCCTCAAATTGAAGGTCTCAAAAAATATTATCTTATGCAATTCGAAATTCTAACGCCGAAATGCTGTGTCCTTAACGAATCTCATCAGAATGAAGCAATATTATTTGACAGAAGTTGTTATCCCATCATACTGTTGCTTTAAGAGTGAGTCGTTGCGCCCCCCCTGAAAGCCCTTTATTTGTTGATTTAATTCTACCGAACTGACGACATTTTGGAACTGTTTGCGACAGCTCCTATTAACGGTAACATAACGACGCACCCCTTGCATTGTGAATCACACATCCGAGTGGTGAGTGGCTTATCTCGGGCTTAAACAAACACACACGCACTTGCGTTAAAGCCAATCTTTGGGGGCGCGCGAAAAAATAAAAGCAACAAGGTGTGGTGGAAGTGGTTTTTTCGACGTCGCAGAAAATGTCATTGGCTTTTTTTGGGGTGGTTCGCGCCACAGTAAGCCTTCCCGCTTGATCCCCGATAAAATGTCTCCCCAACCCCCTCTGTGCCTTATATCTCTCTGTAATCTATTTCGTATCGATTGGTGTGGCCAGCGCAATCTAAAAAGTAACAGGCCACCCCTCCTTGATTCGATCTTCCCGAAAAGATAAGCGGTCCCGCACACCCGCGAGGGGATTTTATTTGCGATTTCGAACTCTTCCTGAGCTACTCCCCGTGCTAAATGGCTGATAGCGTGATAGCGTCACCTGATCTGTTCGCAGGCTCTTCGGCATCGGATCGAACCGAATCCGAACGTCTCGAAAACGGAAGCTCCCCGGTGGTGTATTCAGCCCGCCAAAACAACACCGCTCCGTTCGGGTTATGTTGGCGCAACCAACAACAGTCGCCCCACCCGTGCGTCATCCGCTCCACGCCGAACCCCGTGCTTTGCGGCAACATACCGCGGCAGCGTTCGCGATGCTTATCGCAACGTGACAGGGCAACATTCGCGACATCGCAAACACAGCTGCGATGGGGTGTTGTGCGCCCAGCCAACGTTATCAGTTGACGATTTGATACCGTGCGCGAAGGAACCAGAGAGCCCACCAACCCGCGAGGTGCAGGCAACACCTTTTTTGTTGTTTTTAGGGGAAGGAAACCCCGATTTTAAAACCCTTCGTTTTGCTTTGGGTTTGTGGGAGAACTTTTCGAACAATATTTTTCGGGGTGCGTTCAGTTTGCTGTTTGGCATTTGCTCGGTGAGGACTCGGACATTACCAATTGGAAGCAGAATCGTGCATAAGTGGAACCAGCCAGATATATTATTAATGCGCACAGGGTCGGCAATGTTTGTGCACGGTTAATGTTTGTTCCGGTAGCAGCAGTACCAGTATGATCCATCCGATGAGAAACCAGCGCTGGTGCCCGTTCCATTTCTTCAACTGCGAGTGCACACTACGTCATCGGACGTCATCGGCATTCAAGTCGTCCAGGCGGCGCAAGTACATTCAGCGATAATATCGCACGGTGTTGTCGAGTGTCTGTGAACGGTGCGAAAATAGAAACAAATAGTGTGTTTGTGTAGCGCAAAAATTTTGGGTATTGGAGCAGTATTGGACTCACCACCAACACAAACCCCCCCGGTCGGTTGAAAACTTAACATCTGTGATACGTTCGTGGTGCTGTCATACAAACGGTTCCTACACCTAGTTAGTGTAACTAAACGCCCCCTCAGTTCTAGTCTTGAAGAACGGTTTAAGAGCAGAAAAAAAAAGCGCCGCGCCGGAAGAGGAACTGGCGTGGTAACACACCAAAGTGCCAAATGAAAAGTGTGTACGAGCGTTCGTCACCTTCCAAGCTGGGCCTGATCGAGTGTATACTGTACCTGCGGAAGCCTATGTGGCAGGTGGGCATCGTACCGGCAAAGCTGACTGACGCACTCGGATCACTCGTGCGCTATGCTCAGGAATCTCTCAACATCTTCTTCTGCCCGACGTAAGTCCGCCTTTTCGGGGTGACATTTCATTCATACAGCAATTCGGCGGTTGCTTCTCTAATTGATCGAGTGATCGGCCAACTCTTGCAGTGCAGTGCCAAATTCTTTACCATTCGTTTCATTCAAAGTTACCCAATTAAATGGCCGTGCATAGGCGCTCTTCGTTGTGCAGACATGTGACAAATATGGGGGAAGGCACAAAGAACACGGAATGTTTGATGCCAACTGTGAGCCATAATGTTTTTCATATTTACTTGCCCAAAGTCGTTTGAGGCATCTCTCTTCCTCGGTAATAATTAACCGGCTAAGAAACCGGCCATAAAATGGAGGCAGTCGAATGGGATGGGAATTCTGAAACATCAGGTTAGCATCAGTAGGAACTCTGGCAAGATGTGGTTTTGACATTTAGAAGTAACGTGGGCCAATGAAAGGGAAGCTCTTGCCCTGCAATCCCAACGTAAACCTTGAACTTGGGATGGGTTCCTTGGTGGAACTTCTAGAGTAAAAAGTTGTACCCTTTTCAAAGTTCCTCAACCAAGGCAGTCCGTGATCTCCGTTACTCATACCCACCAGGGTCCTTCTCAAGAAGCTAACGACTAGTGGCAAATGTACTCACGTGTACTCAGCGGTTTAACTACGCAAACAAACCAAACACCATCAATCCCCGACCACCACACTGTTGTTGTTTACGGTGCGGCCCACCACACCACAGACCATTATTCCGCAAACCGTACGCATCCTCTCAAAAGGGACGTGAGAATGGATTAAATGGACGTGCCCACGACGCACTTCCTCAATCAATTGAGAAGAGTTGCTATTTTTCACCACCGCAATCAACCGCAGCTCATCAACATCATCAAAACAATCGCGAATCGCGGTGGTGGGGCCCAGGCCGCGGCAGACGACAAGAGGAGGAGTTCTTGGAGTTGGACCGGGATAGACCTTGGCCAAGAAGCGCGCCCCCCCGGGTACGTCTTGGCTGCTGCGTTGTTTACGCGAGTATGTCGGCTTGTCATGATCGTACGATCCTCAAACGGTGTGTGGCGCAAAACGTCTCCACCCGGAGACTCATTTAGACTCAATTGACCTCTTGGTGGAGCGGAGACCGCACGTTGTTTTTAGTGCTTTTAGTTCCTCCGTGCCGCATAATCGTGATGATACGCGTGAGTAAATACGCAAGACTACGGAGGGGCCCGCTGGATACGTCAGCGATAAAGATGGCGCGGTGGTGGTGTAGCAGTATCAGGCCATTATTATTACGTGCCCCGTTATAATTTGGCGTGTTTGTGCGATGGTGTGTTATGCCAACCCGGCTCTCTCCTAACTGCTGCAACAACATCGCGCTGATGAATGATGTGATTAAAGAGAGATAGAGAGACGCGTGAGGTGTATTGTACGCTCACCCACGCAAACACTTCGGGTGTACTTCCCTTCCCTTTTTTTGTGCGTGTGTACAAGCTGAGAGTTGGAGTTGGGGGAAGGTAGAGTGATAGTATACCTTCCTGATATGAAGCAAAATAAGAGGTGTTTCTATGAGTGATATCCATGTTTGATGATCATCAAACAAGCTGGAGTAGTACGGCTGGTACCGTTTTCTTTTCATTTTTCGCATGTTTCCGGTCAATGTGTTATAGCGGGCGATGGTGTTACTAATTGAAAGGTAGCGGAGGTTTGGTGGACCGACCATTAAGACGAAGCAGCAAAATGTCCTGTAGTTTTTTTTTTGGGATTGCTTCTTTTGGTTCCTAAATTCTTAAGTACGTCAATGAGGTGTTGATGAAGTCGTGGACTAAAATCTATTGATCACTGGATCCCAATGGAGTGATATGTGCTAGATCAAGAATTTTATTCCAGAGCATCTAAGGTAAGTATCTGGTGTACGTAAATTCTTCCCAATGTTTTTATACACATCACCTATCTTCAAGTATTCCGCATGACGTCCAGAGCTCCAAAACCCTTCTTGGGGTAGTGTTCGCGATTGAAGCGTTATCAGTTGAATTTGACCAAACACAAACCTAAATGCCTCCTCTCGTTGTTTATCGTACCGGGAAGAGTCTCGTGGTAATGTTTTTTTTATTCTTCTGTCTGCTCCTCCATCGAACTCGCCTCGTGGCCGGCCTTCTGCAAGATACGATGAAATGACAAAACATGTGGCTAAATCAAACCTGCCCTATTTGTGATTATTTTCATAGTGCGCACAAAATGAATCTGATGATAAAATGTGGTGTGAATTAAAATTCAAACCCCTCCCCCCCCCCACCCTCATCTTCCTTTTCTTCCCGAAAGTCCCCACAGCACTCCCCCCACGCACGATTCGGTCGGTTGACGGTGATGACCCAAATATCTGTTGGGTTGGAAAACATCTGGTTCGCGCCCGGGCTGTATAAAGGAAGGCAAAGAAAAGTCGAACCTTAGATCAAAGAACTTCAACTGAACGGGCGGAATATTGAGGGTAAAGCAGGAAATAGCGGCAACGCGGTAGATTTTCAGATTTCTGATGGGGAACGTGTAAGATAAGGGCAGTAATAAAACAAAAAAAAAGTGGAACATTCACAGTTCATTACCTTCCAACCGCTTCCGTAGTGCAGAACGCGATCCCGTGTTGCGATGCTTCTTAATCTTCTTGACAGTGTGCCCAGCCGATCCAAAGATCGGCAAGAAGACGCTAATTTACGATCGCTTAGACGTAACGCGCTACCCACTCCCTCTGCTGCACATTAGAGACGAGAGACCCACATTGCGCATTTTAGAGAGGAAGAAAGGCATCATTTCGTAACGAAATGGTATCGAAATCAAATTCACTTCCCTAGTGCAACTTTCAATTTCTCGAACATCCATCCGCGTACGACGAGATCGTGAGCACGTGTTGCGTGGTCTCCCGCATCCCAGAACTTCATAATTAAGCAACGGAGTTTTGTTATTTGAATTAATGCCCATCTAAAAGGGAGGGGAGAAATCAACCGCTGCTAATGCAACGGAATTAAAGTGAGCTGTTCTATCGTGATGTTGCTGTTGTTTTTTTCGTTGTGAAACGAATAATTTATGATATTGCAGCTTGCAGTAAGCTGATTGATTATGGTTCCTCTTTCTCGCCCTGTGACTTATTTTAATCAAAGCAATCACTGTCAACATTGACAGATGTCACCGTAACTAATAAACGTAGCAACACGGTTTTAATGTTTGTTTTCGTTTACATTTTCATTACAGAAAAGCCCGACGCAAGGAACGAGACGGAGATTCGAATCAGGGCGACACAAAGCTTTACCTCGAGGAAGGTTTATTAGAGCGGAAGCTACCCGATGCAGACTTGCGGTTATTAGTGGATCTACCTGCCGGTCTCGACTACAACGAATGGCTAGCATCGCACAGTAAGTAACAGTAGTGGAGATATTCGAGGAAATCATCGCTAATAGTGAAGCCATTAGGAATATCTTCATTTCGCCATTTAAAGAGAGTGGTATTTCCCAGAATTGTGCTACCAACATAGTACTACGTGGTTTAATATGCATAAAAAACACCCAAGTTGCTAGCTGACCATATCCACACAATACAAAACGTATTATATCTCAGTTTGTGAGGTCTTCTAAATATCTTCCATAACCTGTCATCTGACACCTTGTTTAGTAATGTCAGACATCTAAAACCGTACCATCACGAAAGCTTTTTACTGGAGCTATTTAAAAACTCGCCATTGTCGTTAAATATCCACGATACGGATATTGCCTAACTATAACTATAAAAAAATAACTAACGATTTGGGGATCACCATTCATCATACACTTCCCACGTCAGGGTTCGGTTTAACAATCGCCAGACATGGTGTCGCCCACCACCATATATTGTAACACAGGGATGATTTGCACGTCACCCGTGAAAAAAAACCTCCCTTTTTTTAAATCCCAGCTCTCTCTCTCTCACTCTCCGTCCCCCCAAACATCACATCATCCTACATCATTGTGACAATGTGTGCGCAAAGTTGACAGTAGTGTCATCGTTTCCTTTTTTGCGCTTTTCGATTAAAACGGGGCTCTTCATCGGTCGCTCCATCTCTCCTTCTGCGCTTGGCTTTGTAAAATGGTGGAAGAAGCTTCGGAGATAATGTGATTCACCATCCGCTGGTGTAACTCTTCATCTCACACGTCTAGCCGGACAATGTCGCCGTTTGATGGATTCTGTCAAAAAATGGCATTTTTCGGTATCTTTGTTGCCCTCATTTCTTGCCCATTCGGAGTGGCAAAGTTCACGTAATGGAACCGTCTAGAAATGGCACGGTTTGTAAAGGCAGCAGTAATGAATCGTACTTAAAATTAAGTGGACATCTTCGCGTCTTCTGGTAGACTTATTTCACCCCAATCTAATCGCCAGACGAAAGTGACCGATAAAGAATTCGCGATAATTCTGTAACAGCTGGAATAATAGCTCATAATCTTCTGGTGAGGTTCACACTGTCTCCGGGGGCTCGATTGTCATCAATCACAAGTGGGCGCTCTTTTTTTTCCTTACTGTTTTCCTCTGGGTAAGGATCCGTCTCATACACTCCATTGCTCGGTCTCATTGTATTCAACATGTTTCAGACAGACGGGCGAATAAAAAGCAACCTCTGTTTTTTTGGTGCAAACTTCACCACTTGGCCAAACACTGTAGAACCGGCTACCCGAGACAGCTGATTCCAAATGTCAAATGTCCAAAAAGTGTCTGCGAGACGGTGTGGTTAGACACTGGTGGCTGCCTCCATCTCTGGTGAAGGATATCGTTCTCCAATTTAGACAACTTCACCAAACCAAAAAAAAAAACGTTGCCAAAAAAACCTTTAGCCGAGAGAGATTCGATGCCAAACCAAGCTTCTTATCCCACGAAAACAGAAGACAACAAAAAGATATGCAAAAAACCAATAAAAAAATACTCGAACCATCGATGGTCCATTTAAAGACTCAGCTCTATATCGCTGGTTGTTGGCAGGAGTTGTTGTTTTTTTTTCGCTCGCATGTCCATTTCATTTCGAACTCGTTTCTGATATGATAAATGATGGCGAAGGTCGCGCCGCCAGTTGGTTTGGTGGGCGCTTTTGCATTTTCTGCTATGCAAATTGTTGTTGGAAACTGAACACCATCATATCAGCAGAGTAGTTTTTGCTTTTGTTTTCTCACACTTTTCGTGCAGGACCCAGTAGAGAAGGTCTACTTCACCAAACTACATTCTATTTTAATTGTCTTTTAAAAAACAAACTGAATACTAATCGAAACTTCCATTTCCTGTTTTTTTTTCTCCTGCTTCTCTTTTTAGCACTTGCGCTGTTCGAGCACGTCAACCTCGTGTACGGTACCATCAGTGAATTCTGCACTACATCCGGCTGTCCAGACATGACCGGTCCAGGAACTAGGTGAGTGTGGGAGTGAAAGAGTCACCCCTGGGCGAAGCGGGGGTGATTGTTTGAATGCACGCAAACATATACGTTCGATGTATATGCTGTTACGTCCCCTTTGCATATCTTGAGGGCGCGATAAAGCAACACCGTAACGATCGTTGCACGCACTGTAATGGGGGTTCTTCCCACTTGGCCGCGAATGGATGACAAGACACACGCGTATGTCGTGCACCTTTTTTCGGTGTGAGTTTGTGGTGGTGCGGCACGACAGGCAGTTAAAGCCTTGAACAACTTTCTTTCGCCGCGTAGAATGGCGTCCCATTTCGGTCACGTTTTAGATGCCGTCTGACAGATTCCAGATCTTTACCTAGCCTCATTAGGAAGGCACTGCACGAACGGACCTGAAATCAACGACCTCGTTGTTGAGTGCAGCCTGTACTGTTTGAACTTCTGATGTCGCGTCAATCAATTCAGGTCGCTCATATCACGATGATCAATAATAGTGTGACGCCTCGAAAAAGGGTTCCACAATCCGTGTACTAAATCGTTCGCCAGCCAGTAGTTTGTTATGTTTTCCTTCGCACAGACCTCGATTGAAGATTTATTTGTAGAGCGCACATACACCGGCTCCGGAAACAGGATGTGTTCTGAAACAATAAATCACGCGCTCGCACGTTTAACTTTCTTCTTCGTGCCCGACGGTCGACGGAGTAACAAATAAACAGTGACATAAAACGATCGCCCGTATTGGATGCGATTTTGCGATAAATTAATTTACGACTGTAATGAAAATAAATCAAAATCCAACAGTATGACGAAGTTTAGAGTCAATCTAATCTTCAACTCGACTCGTTTGGAAGAAAGCTCATCGAAATGTTTGATCGAGTATCACGCACAACGCAATAGGGAAAGGGTTGGAATATGTCTTTCCACTTTTATAGCTAGACATTTTTATATCTTCTCACGTGCTTATCATAATTTCGTATGCACAAAGTATCGGCATTTGTAGGAAAACGATTTGACCCCTTTTAAAACCCACACCGAAACATCTCACGCTCCGTTAGGGCACATTGTTCAAAGAGACAGTTTTTGAACCCGCTGCCTGATACATCGCGCGCATGATAAAGCAAACAGGAACTCAACCATCATCGGACGTTTGTTCTTTGATCGTCCGACCCGGGACGAGAACTCTTTTCATTTTGTTTTCCCTTCCAAAAATTCCGACCTCCCATGATGTGTAGCCCCCTGTGCTTTTGTGTACCGTCAAAGAAGAAGACGATCGTGTGGGTATAAGGTACTTTCTCAGATTCGAGAGCGAGCTTGTGAGTATGAATGACGGTGCACATTCCAGTGATCAGTGTACCAATAGTGTACGCTTATTACCTCATCGTTCTAGATGAGTTGTGCCTTAGAATGTAACTCTTGTTCTTTGTAGAGGGTTTTCATCTCTAAAATTCAAGTTCTTCTCTTCTCTTTCCTTTTTTTGAACAATTGATCTCAAATGTGATCTTAACTCTATCTAGTGTTGCATCATTGATCTCAGTCGTGTCTCTTCCGCCATGATTCATACGCTGAACCACGCTGTAGAATAAGCTGAAGGCGTGCGAAGTGCAAAATGTTTGACATTTACCTTGTCACACTGATCGATGACAGCTGTCAACGGAGACTGCTCGATTTGTTGTTGTTTTGCTTCGACTCAAACTAATAAGTAATCTTTTGTTCTGTTTCTTTCGTTTAAGGATGTACCTCTGGTTCGACGAGAAGGGCAAAAAGACCCGGGTGGCGGCCCCACAGTACATCGACTATGTGATGACGTTTACGCAGAAGACGGTCAGCGATGAGTCGATCTTTCCCACCAAATATGCCAATGAGTTCCCTAGTTCGTTCGAGAGCATCGCTAGAAAAATCGTACGATTGTTGTTTCATGTGATTGCGCACCTGTACGCAGCCCATTTCCGCGAGGTTGCCCTGCTAGGGTTGCACGCGCATCTTAACCTCACCTTCGCGCATCTAACCGCGTTCCATAGGTAGGTTACTGAACGGGGAAAAACAAAAGCCATCCTTAAAGGGTCGGTTTCATTTTAATCAACTGTTCTGTGTTTACTTTTAGGCGATTTAATCTGATAGAATCCAAAGAAACGGAAGTTTTGCGCGATCTGGAGATTGCGCTCCGCCTGACGGACGATCCGACGGCCCCGGCGGCGGTCACCGACGGCAAGGCGGACAGTAGTGCCTCGATCGCGTCCACGACCTCGGCCTCGACCGGTACGACCAACACGTGCTCGTCGTCGTCCACGTCTTCGACCGCTTCCTGTTCGCCGCCGCTACTCCTAACCGCCGCCGCTGCAGCCGCCTCCAACGCCGTGCCGTCCAACAACGGTGCGGTGAACAACAGTTGCAACACCCCCTCCCAGCTATCCTCCTCCAACACCTGCAGTGCGGACAACAATAATAGCAGTAGTAGTGAGAGTGGGCACGCGACCACCAACACCGTCCTCAATCATGCGCTGATCGATGGGGATGCGACGGCCCAGCCGATCTGCAAGCAGCCGCTCGAATCGGGCAGCGTTGTAAATAGTAATAGTCATAATAATCACCCGCATCACCATCATCACCACCATCACCACCATCCCGGTGGTGGCGGCAAGGTGGAACCGTGTGCGACCGGTGGTGGAAGCGGCAGCAGCACGGGCAGCGTCGGTGTAACCGGTTGCGGTGTGGGTTATAGTGTCGGTGGTGGTGGGGGAGGTGGTGGCGGTGGAGGACATTCAGGGGGGCCAAGTTCCCAGCAGTCGTCCAACACGCAGACAACGGCATAGTGGATACGTTGGACCG
The DNA here is from genome assembly GCF_943734755.1 of Anopheles moucheti. Lineage (NCBI taxonomy): Eukaryota > Metazoa > Arthropoda > Insecta > Diptera > Culicidae > Anopheles > Anopheles moucheti. The sequence continues at coordinate 85,374,987 of NC_069140.1, read as the reverse complement.
CGAGTGTTGGGGCCGGCGCCGGAACCATGTTCCTGCTGGGCGGGGCGGCGTGCTGTGGAGCCCTCCAGGTGCCCACCCAAATCTGACCAAAATGTGATCTTAAAACAAAACAAAACAACATACAAAAAAAGGAAACATTGCAAAGGGGAACGAATGATGGTAGCAAACGTATAGACACACACCACATACACCAGGGTAGAGGCAAAAGTAGATGGCCACCTGAAAGATGCGACGACTGTGGTGTGTGTGACGCTGTGAATGGTGTGTGGCATGGGGAATTGTTAGTTTGTTCCCAAATCTTTTTGCCTTTTATCCGTTTTTATCAGAACACATGCACCCAACCACATCCAGACAGACTTACACACACGCATAGAGTCACATTGGCTTTGGAATCACAAAACCACACAGAACAGAACACAGAGGCGTTGCGTCAATCTTACTTGTTTTTTTTTATGACACTAGGTATCATTTTTAAGCGTAGAATTTGTGAATGGTTGCTCCCGAGAATGGCTAATCTATCTGTGTACGTATGTATTACTGTTCAAGCCCAATTTAGCGAAGCGTCCTGTAAACTTTGAAGCCTCCTCGGAGAGGCATAGTAGTTTTAACTGCATATGAGTTACGAACAACTACTGCACTTCCACAGTGGAGTTTTCTTTTGAACAGTTTTTTTTTGCGTTGTGATAACGTGTTATTTTTGTTTTTCTTTTTACTGCTGTTTGATGATCAACTTTAACATAAATTATTTTCAAGTATTTCCCTTTATTCTCACCAATCTATCATCTACTCTGTGTTTGAAACGTTTTATTCGGTTTTTTTTGCTGCAGCCTCTGTTATCTAATTCTAATTCGTTCATTGAAATTTTTACTCTTTTACCTCGAAAGAATTGTGTTGTTTTTGGTTGTTTTGCTGTTAACGTTGTTATTCACAGTGATTATTCTGGTTTCCTTGTGCTCTTCCTTTACTTCAGTTAAGACCATTTACGATTGACCGCTCCAAGTATGCGCTTATGAATTTACAGAAAAAGGCTCTTCTTGTTGCTTTAAGGAGCTTATTGCTGTGAAAATAAAATAACAAACGAAACAAAACAGGCTTACAGAAAGAGGAATCCTCCCGTATAAAGCCCTTCCTCGTGGTGGTAAAGTGGAAACAAAGATCAATTGTTAGGTAAACAATATAAGTAACACACACACATACACAAAGTGATATACGTTTGTATCTTCTTAGCCACTGTTGTTTACTCTTCTTTCTAGATTATTTTTTTATTTTTTTTATATCTGTTCTGTTTTATGTTTTATTTACTCTCTCTCTCTCTGTCTATGTTCAGTTTTCGACCATTTCGCTTAATTTTGCTCCTTTAGAACTTTTAATACACAATTATAGCTACCTTTTTCACTTCGTTTTTTTTTTGTTTTGTGTGTTCTCTGTGCGCTCTAGGTTGTTTACAGTAGATTTATTAGCGTTTTTTCGCTGTCTTTTTTGTTTTGTTTTTGCTCTATCGACTGCCCTGAGCTTAGTGCGTATGTGGAGAAAACACTGGTTTTAGCTGTCGAACAGAGTCAGTAGTAGTAGTCAGCCGATGAAAAGGAATTAGTTTATTGCAAAAAACCCGCTACCAACCAACAAAATGACCTTAAACTACTAATAATTCACACGTGTTAGAAAGAGGAAGGAAGTATAATTGTTAATAGAAATGCATATAATATAAAAAAACACACACACACCCATCCAGAATAGGATATAGAGACCGATGCGTGTGTGTGTGATCATTTAGTTGAGCGGCTGTTACAGCAAACAGAATATAGAAATGAAAAAATAGACCCGTTTAGAGTAAATGCGTGCACGGGGACATGTTAATAGGTGCGTAAAAATGAAACCGTTTTTTCATCCCCGCGCGCAAAACAGCGAACGACACAAGCAAGCAGATGTAATGTTTTCACATTAAACGTAGAGATCATGTTGCAGCAAACTATATCAATATATAGTTTATAGAAGTGTAACGCGCAGCGCACAGTGGTTAATTCCTGTTCCTGCGGAATTTGTATAGAGAAAGAGAGAGAGAAAGATAGTACGAGCTATACTAAAACAAACCCCGGCAGCAGTGCAAAAGAAGCTGAACCTAAAATAAAACATAAAACGCTAAACAAACAACAAACACAACACTGTGAAGAAAAAACAAAAGAAAACACACACAAACAACACAAATGAAGGGTGAGCAAAAGGGAAGAAAAATTAACATGAAAAAAGAAGAAAAAAAACAATTAGGTCTATAAAATAAATATATATATATAAATATATATTTAATACAGAGGTTATAGAGAGTCAACTTATAGAAGGCAGAAACAAATAAAAAGAAAAATGATAAACAAGAACGCGAGAGAAGAAACAACACAGTAAACAGATTAAGAAAACGAAAGTTGCACACAACATGTGGTTAGAGAGCGTGATAAAAAGCGAGTGATGAACGGTACGGTGTTACAATAAATGTGAAAACTATTGAAGATGGTGTGTATAAGGTACACAAGTAGAAAAGAAAATAGTGAGAAGCGGAGATCGACAACGATTGACTACCGTGCGCACACGCCCCAGTATGCAAGGAATAATAATACAAGAAGACAAACAAGCATCCCTTATCTCCAGGCAAAAGGGCTCCGGAGGATGGGGATGTTTTTGTTAGCTGAAATGAAAGTGCGTTGCGATAAAGGATACGAATTACGACGAGAAAAATGGATTGCAAACGGAGAGAGAAAAAAGAAGAGAAAAACCTTTAAAAAAACACACAAAACTTTGATGCAAATACATAATCCTGCATATTGTTGTTATTTCACGCTGTTGTACGGTGTGGGTGTGAGGATCATCGAAAGAAACGAAGCACACGAATAGGACAAGCAGAGCGAATTATTTAGTAGTGTTTGACATCACTGTCCCTTACTGCGCCTAATAAGAAGAAAGAAGGTAAACAAAATTGGAAACTAGAAGACAAGAAGAAACGGTTAGTTTTATTGCTTTTTTTAATTTGAGGCACCTAACTACTAACATAAAACGCTATTAATTATGTTGTTTTGCCTTTTTAATTTTAGTTTCATTTCCACTCATCCATGGAAGCTTCATCATCATCATCATCATCATCATCACCACCATTACGCTCATGACTGTAAATCCCATTCCATCCAACAATGAGCCACCCTGAGCTGAGTGTATAATGTGCTTGTTCTCGAAGCTCCGAGTTCGAAAGAGCCGAGCCCCCCGAGAACCTCATCCGCATCCTGATGTGGAGCAAATGTCCTCGTGTTAATCTGTTTATTAGTTTATGTTTTGCACTAATTTTCCTAGTCGTCATCCCGTTAAACCAACGTAGTAGTTGTTTAACAGGAAGCAAAAAATGCAAAACAAAAAAAAAACACACAAACACATTGTGATAGTGTAAACGAGTGATGATTATATTTGCGCCCATTCATGCTCAGGCTCAGAATAGAATGAACGCAAAAGCAAACAAGAAAGTATAATTATATGCAAAAAAGATGAAATCTAACTCAAGACAGCCTGTTTGTATTGTTGTTTTTTTTGTTATGTCTCTCAAAAGGATTACGTTAATCTAGTTGTTATAAGGGCCTTTAAAAGAACGGAATTAAAAAAGAATAAATAAATATCTCGTAGTAAACAGCACAGAAAGAGGAAAACAAACAGAGTAAAACCAAAAAAACTACATCAGCAGCAAGGGTATAGTGAATAGTGAAAATACATTCTACTGATAACAGTTAATTACTTTGGTAGAGGACACGAAAAGAGGGGAGACAGAAATTTAAAGCAAATATTATCGAAAGAACAAAGTTCTTTACGAATCAGTTAAAAACAGTGTATAATTTCAATATCCAAAAATAGGAAAAGTTATAATTGAACAGAACAAAAAGCGACGGTTCATTGACTATCATTCAAGACTCATCTAGCTGTGTAGCAGTCACTCTGTTCTCAGTTTCATATGTTTAGAAAACTTGTGTTTTCGCGTTGCGCAAGCTAATAGAAAGCGAAGGGAAGGAAGAACGTAAAAACAGATAGATTAAAAGCAAAACAATAAAGCAAAATAGAAAGAAAAAGCTATTAAAAAGATAAAAATAGAAAAGAGAGAGAGAGAGAAAAAGAGAAGAAAAGCAAAGCATACATATATATATATATATATACACGTTGCATAACTTTAGGCTGATTGACAAAAGTGGCCTTTAGAAGAAATAATTGTCTATTGCGTCCTCGTCGGTGTTTTTTTTTTGTGTAAAAAAGCTAACACTTCTGGAACTGTTACGTATTAATCAGAAAAACATTATTCAAAATAACTAATTCCAATAGAACGTCGAAAGGAACCGGGAAAGAAGGAAACTGGTTTTCCTTGAAAAGCATTTTCCATCCCAATCATTTCCTGTTGTTTCCATTTTTTTCTTTATTTCACTTTGATTTTCGATGCGTTATCACATGTGAATGAGAATGAAAACATTTTAGCTTGTAAATAGAAGACTTCATAAAATAAGAATAAATAGAGTTTGAAAGTTGAAATAGTTTAACGAACAATGGTAGTAGCAGTCGATGGCGGGAAAATAGGATTGAACTCAAGACAAACTTTCCCATTCACACATACACCATATCAGTCTAATCGCAAACATACTCCAATGCCTCAGTTACAACACATTTTACAACCTTCTTTCGTTGTATTGTAGTTTTCTTTTCCCCTTTTCTTCACTTTGCGTTTCAGCAGTCAATTGAATAGCAAAAGGAAACCATATAATATAAACCGCTCTTGTAAGAAATCTCGGCAAGGATAAACAAACACTACAAACACACAAGAACATAACACTCACAAACACACGCAAGAGATGTGAAAATGAGGCATTTTCAGCATGCAATTAAAACCTAAACGTGATTGGTCACGTCCGTGCACTGAATGGTGAAAAGCGAACAGAATAATGAAATTACTTCGAAACCCTTTTGCAGCTTCGTATGTTAAAATGTAACATGGCAGGCAAGAAGAGTAGAGAGAGCGAAACAAAATGAAAACCAAAGCAACCGCTGCGAATTCGTGTAAAAGTTGATCGCCAATGGGCAACCCGATGAACCTACTTAGACCCTTTTGCGTACTGTGTAAAAAGGGAAGGAAGCATAAAATCATCATCCTACACAAGATGATTCGGTGTCACATTGTCGCCTCAAATAAACTTACGAAAGCAAAACAATGGCGCCAGAAAGGGAGATAAAAGGTAATACGACACAAAGAAGCAAGTGAAAAAAAAAACTCGCCTAGCTCTTAAAATATTTCTCGGCATGAAAATAATAATAAAATACACACAGAAATTTAAAAATGGTGTGTTTGTGCTCCGGAATGCTCCGAACAGCGTCGAGCTTCAGCTTCAGATCCGTGCAGATTTACCGGTGCACTTGTTATAGGCATGTAGTTTTCCCAATGTTGTAGGCATTTTACTAAAGGTTTGTACCAATTTTAAGCACTTTTGCTTTAAGAGTTCCACAAATTTCCTCAGGTTTTTGGGTAAAGTATGCAACGGTTCTTACATGATTTCATCACAACAGTTCCGTATCAATCGCATTCCATACAAACTAGGCATTTGTAATTCCTGATACCAGGAGAGCATGTTTCGAAGGAGGTGACATTGATTCTCCTCCAGCGTAGCTGTTCCGCTCTCGCGCGTTATCATTGAGCGTGAGAACAGGTCTTCTAATAAATTGGCTATCATTATCGCATACCAACAAACTCATGAGAACAAAGTGTAAATGAGACAGATATGAAATAGTGAAGCATTTTTCATCTCTCTTGAATTCCTTGTATACGAAATCCCAACAATTTATCCCGAAAATCGAAAAAGTAACACGAGCGGGAAATTCCGTCCGATCGAAGTATCCGATCACGTATGATAAACATGCTGAAATTTGTGTGAAAATTAATAAAATGTTACCTGCTCTCTGCACTCTTACACATAGATGACACTGTATCTAAACCAGCTTATCATTCTTACATATACATGACGTCCTCAACTTTCCACGCGTGATACCCTTACCCAAGGTGAATTAACAGAGTACAGGTGGGTCCAAGGTGAATTAACAAAGAACAGGTGGATCCGTCGCTCGTGGAACTATATCAAATAATAATGTGATATTCATTGCGCAAAACGAAAACTCAAATTGAGCATGTTTCATCATGCATAGTTGACTTCTACCGCTTCAGTTTAAATACTTTCATATGTGTACCACAAAGCTTCATTCTGAGAAAACAGAGATTTTTTAACACTGAGAACACTTTTGCGTTTAAACTTGGCAACTTTTTATTAAGCAACAATATTCGAATGACGAAAATAACATAAAACTCAAAACGCGAAACTGCTGGCAACTATCACAATTCCTTTGTACAACAAACGATTTTTTTTCTTGGATCAACACATGTGCGCTTTGATCGCACCTAACTTCTTCCTCCTTTCGTTTTAAGCTGTACAGACCAGTGGAGGATCAATCCCCTTGGAGGCCCAGAGCGGAAATATAGTTGGGGCCTCTAATTTTAAAAACGATGCAGGAGGGAAGGGGATTAATGGTGGGACTTGAAATGAGACAAGGCGAAAAGCGCAATAAGAAGGGGCCTACTCCGCCTACCGTTTGATCCGCCGCTGGGCCGCCACTAATCATCTTCTTCAAATGGTCCGGCGGGGCCATTACCATTGGAATACAATATTGGAACCGGCTATATTACCACCAACACCAGTTACCACTGTACCTGCACTCTTCTAAATGGAGCTACAATCATACGTGCGCCAACTTCGAGAAGCTGCACGTGGTGGAATTTACAACTACAGCATCCAAGGAGCACTTTGCCATCGAATTGGTTCGCTCGCTGTGCTTCCGGGATATTCGCCATGTGTTATGGCCCAACCTGATTGCTAGCGCCACGCACTGACAGCCGCTCGGCTATGGTTGTCACGTGTGATGAGTGCGTGAGTACCCGAAGGGCGCTGACCGCAGGATCGGCTTAGCGCGCAATCAGAAGGACTTAGCGTTCGGTGTGCTACGGGCGGTGCGTGTACAATTAAAACTGAAATAAATTATGTATAAAGTTTGTGTCTATAGTAATAGTGTGTAAATGTAAACTACCAAATCATCTCGGACACCTCAAAAGTAGACACAACACCATGCAACACTCAGTTATACTTCTTCGATCTTAACTTAACCCTGCAATACAGAATGAGCGAGTTACTAAGTTGTGAATTTCGATTTTTTTGTTTATTTATTATTTAGTGGATTGTTTAACATTGTGTATCCCATTAAACAAACAACCCAAATTTTATTTAATAATAATAATTTGTGTCATGCACAGTCGGTAAGATTTGCATAGCTTTTAGCATTTGAAAACTAAAATGCTAGGTCAAGTTTTTGTGTTGAAAGACTACCTCCATGATCATTCGCTCACTTCAATGTTTTAGGCGATGAACAAAAATTAACGATTAATTTCTGTGGTGAGCTTCTATTTACTGAACTATTTCAACAATTGATTATGTTTTATAGCATTCTTTGATCCATTAGGTGCAGGGCCACGAGAGTAGACAAAATGCTGAAAAATTTGTCCAATGACCAAATCAACTGGTCAATTGTGAAACCACTATACCATAGCCGCGCACACAACTGTTCGCACACAACCCACCTCCTACGTGTCACCACCCACCTTCCACGGGTCACCTCCCACCTCCCACGGGTTACCTACCACCTCCCACGGGTCACCATCCACCTCCCACGAGTCATCTCCCAACTCCCACGGGTCACCACCCACCTCCTACGTGTCACCACCCACCTCCCATGGGTCACCACCCACGAGTCACCACCCACCTCCCACGGGTCACCACCCACCTCCCACGAGTCACCACTCACCACCCACCATCCGCTATCTTGCGCGACATCTTGGCCGCCATCTTGTCCACCATCTTGTCCGCCATTTTCTACGCCATCTTGGTCGCCATCTTGGCCGCCATCTTGGCCGCCATCTTGTACGCCATCTTGTCCGCCATCTTGGCCGCCATCTTGTCCGCCATTTTGTGTCCGCCATCTAGTCCGCCATCTTGGCCACCATCTTGGCCGCCATCTTGTCCGCCATCTTGGCCGCCATCTTGTCCGCCATCTTTTCCGCCATTTTGGCCGCCATCTTGTCCGCCATCTTGGCCGCCATCTTGTCCGCCATCTTGGCCGCCATATTGTCCGCCATCTTGTCCGCCATTTTGTGTCCGCCATCTTGGCCGCCATCTCTTCCGCCATCTTGTCCGCCATGTTGGCCGCCATGTTGGCCGCCATCTTGGCCGCCATCTTGTGTCCGCCATCTTGGCCGCCATCTTGTGTCCGCCATCTTGGCCGCATTCTTGTCCGCCATCTTGTCCGCCATCTTGGCCGCCATCTTGTCCACCATCTTGTCCGCTGTCTTGTCCACCATCTTGGCCGCCATTTTGTGTCCACCATCTTGTCCGCCATCTTGGCCGCCATCTTGTGTCCGCCATCTTGTGTCCGCCATCTTGTCCACCATCTTGTCCGCCATTTTGTGTCCGCCATCTTGTCCGCCATCTTGTCCGCCATCTTGTCCTCCATCTTGACCGCCATCTTGTCCGCCATTTTGTGTCCGCCATCTTGTCCGCCATCTTGTCCGCCATCTTGTCCGCCATCTCGGCCGCCATCTTGTCCGCCATCTTGTGTCCGCCATCTTGGCCGCCATCTTGGCCGCCATATTGTCCGCCATCTTGTCCGCCATCTTGTCCGCCATCTTGTCCGCCATCTTGGCCGCCATCTTGTCCGCCATCTTGTCCGCCATCTTGTCCGCCATTTTGTGTCCACCATCTTGGCCGCCATATTGTCCACCATCTTGTCCGACATTTTGTGTCCGCCATCTTGTCCGCCATTTTGTGTCCGCCATCTTGTCCGCCATCTTGTCCGCCATCTTGTCCGCCATCTCGGCCGCCATCTTGTCCGCCATCTTGTGTCCGCCATCTTGGCCGCCATATTGTCCGCCATCTTGTCCGCCATTTTGTGTCCGCCATCTTGGCCGCCATCTTGTCCGCCATCTTGTCCGCCATCTTGGCCGCCATCTTGGCCGCCATCTTGTCCGCCATCTTGGCCGCCATCTTGTGTCCGCCATCTTGTCCGCCATCTTGTCCGCCATCTTGGCCGCCATATTGGCCGCCATCTTGTCCGCCATTTTGTGTCCGCCATCTTGTCCGCCATCTTGTCCGCCATCTTGTCCGCCATATTGTCCGCCATCTTGGCCGCCATCTTGTCCGCCATCTTGGCCGCCATCTTGTCCGCCATCTTGTCCGCCGTCTTGTCCGCCATCTTGTCCGCCATCTTGGCCACCATCTTGTCCGCCATCTTGTCCGCCATTTTGTAACCGCCATCTTGGCCGCCATCTTGTCCGCCATCTTGTCTGCCATCTTGGCCGCCATCTTGGCCGCCATCTTGGCCGCCATCTTGGCCGCCATCTTGTCCGCCATCTTGTCCGCCATCTTGGCCGCCATCTTGGCCGCCATCTTGTCCACCATCTTGTCCGCCATCTTGGCAACCATCTTGGCCGCCATCTTGTCCGCCATCTTGTCCGCCATCTTGTCCGCCATATTGTCCGCCATCTTGGCCGCCATCTTGTCCACCATCTTGGCCGTCATCTTGTCCGCCATCTTGTCCGCCATCTTGTCCGCCATCTTGTCCGCCAACTTGTCCGCCATCTTGTGTCCGCCATCTTGTCCGCCATCTTGTTCGCCATCTTGTCCGCCATCTTGGCTGCCATCTTGTGTCCGCCATATTGTCCGCCATCTTGTCCGCCATCTTGTCCGCCATCTTGTCCGCCATCTTGTGTCCGCCATCTTGTCCGCCACCGTGTCCGCCATCTTGTCCGCCATCTTGTCCGCCATCTTGGCCGCCATCTTGGCCACCATCTTGTCCGCCATCTTGTCCGCCATCTTGTCCGCCATATTGTCCACCATCTTGTCCGCCATCTTGGCCGCCATCTTGGCCGCCATCTTGTTCGCCATCTTGTCCGCCATCTTGGCCGCCATCTTGGCCACCATCTTGTCCGCCATCTTGTCCGCCATCTTGTCCGCCATCTTGTCCGCCATCTTGGCCGCCATATTGTCCACCATTTTGTGTCCGCCATCTTGGCCGCCATCTTGTCCGCCATCTTGGCCGCCATCTTGTGTCCGCCATCTTGTCCGCCATCTTGTCCGCCATATTGGCCGCCATCTTGTCCGCCATTTTGTGTCCGCCATCTTGTCCGCCATCTTGGCCGCCATATTGTCCGCCATCTTGTCCGCCATCTTGGCCACCATCTTGTCCGCCATTTTGTGTCCACCATCTTGTCCGCCATCTTGGCCGCCATATAGTCCACCATCTTGTCCGCCATTTTGTGTCCGCCATCTTGGCCGCCATCTTGTCCGCCATCTTGTCCGCCATCTTGTGTCCGCCATCTTGTCCGCCATCTTGTCCGCCATCTTGTGTCCGCCATCTTGTCCGCCATCTTGTCCGCCATCTTGGCCGCCATATTGGCCGCCATCTTGTCCGCCATTTTGTGTCCGCCATCTTGTCCGCCATCTTGTCCGCCATCTTGTCCGCCATTTTGAGTCCGCCATCTTGTCCGCCATCGTGTCCGCCATCTCGGCCGCCATCTTATCCGCCATCTTGTCCGCCATTTTGTGTCCGCCATCTTGTCCGCCATCTTGTCCGCCATCTTGGCCGCCATCTTGTTCGCCATCTTGTCCGCCATCTTGGCCGCCATCTTGGCCGCCATCTTGGCCACCATCTTGTCCGCCATCTTGTCCGCCATCTTGTCCGCCATCTTGGCCACCATCTTGTCCGCCATCTTGTCCGCCATCTTGTCCGCCATCTTGTCCGCCATTTTGTAACCGCCATCTTGGCCGCCATATTGTCCGCCATCTTGTCCGCCATTTTGTGTCCGCCATCTTGTCCGCCATCTTGTCCGCCATCTTGTCCGCCATCTTGTCCGCCATCTTGGCCGCCATCTTGTCCGCCATCTTGTCTGCCATCTTGGCCGCCATCTTGTGTCCGCCATCTTGGCCGCATTCTTGTCCGCCATCTTGTCCGCCATCTTGGCCGCCATCTTGTCCACCATCTTGTCCGCTGTCTTGTCCACCATCTTGGCCGCCATCTTGTCCGCCATCTTGTCCACCATCTTGGCCGCCATATTGTCCACCATCTTGTCCACCATCTTGGCCGCCATATTGTCCACCATCTTGTCCGACATTTTGTGTCCGCCATCTTGTCCGCCATCTTGTGTCCGCCATCTTGTCCGCCATCTTGTTCACCATCTTGTAAGCCATATTGTCCGCCATCTTGTCCGCCATCTTGTGTCCGCCATCTTGTCCGCCATCTTGTCCGCCATCTTGTCCGCCATCTCGGCCGCCATCTTGTCCGCCATCTTGTGTCCGCCATCTTGTGTCCGCCATCTTGGCCGCCATCTTGGCCGCCATATTGTCCGCCATCTTGTCCGCCATTTTGTGTCCGCCATCTTGGCCGCCATATTGTCCGCCATCTTGTCCGCCATTTTGTGTCCACCATCTAGTCCGCCATCTTGGCCGCCATCTTGTCCGCCATCTTGTCCGCCATTTTGTGTCTACCATCTTGTCCGCCATCTTGGCCGCCATCTTGTGTCCGCCATCTTGTCCGCCATCTTGTGTCCGCCATCTTGTCCGCCATTTTGTGTCCGCCATCTTGTCCGCCATCTTGTCCGCCATCTTGTCCTCCATCTTGACCGCCATCTTGTCCGCCATTTTGTGTCCGCCATCTTGTCCGCCATCTTGTCCGCCATCTTGTCCGCCATCTCGGCCGCCATCTTGTCCGCCATCTTGGCCGCCATCTTGGCCGCCATATTGTCCGCCATCTTGTCCGCCATTTTGTGTCCACCATCTTGTCCGCCATCTTGGCCGCCATCTTGGCCGCCATCTTGTCCGCCATCTTGTCCGCCATTTTGTGTCCACCATCTTGTCCGCCATCTTGTGTCCGCCATCTTGTCCGCCATCTTGTCCGCCATTTTGTGTCCGCCATCTTGTCCGCCATCTTGTCCGCCATCTTGTCCGCCATCTCGGCCGCCATCTTGTGTCCGCCATCTTGTCCGCCATTTTGTGTCCACCATCTTGTCCGCCATCTTGTGTCCGCCATCTTGTCCGCCATCTTGTCCGCCATTTTGTGTCCGCCATCTTGTCCGCCATCTTGTCCGCCATCTTGTCCGCCATCTCGGCCGCCATCTTGTCCGCCATCTTGTGTCCGCCATCTTGGCCGCCATCTTGTCCGCCATCTTGTCCGCCATTTTGTGTCCGCCATCTTGGCCGCCATCTTGGCCGCCATATTGTCCGCCATCTTGTCCGCCATTTTGTGTCCGCCATCTTGTCCGCCATCTCGGCCGCCATCTTGTCCGCCATCTTGTCCGCCATCTTGGCCGCCATCTTGTCCGCCATCTTGGCCGCCATCTTGTGTCCGCCATCTTGTCCGCCATCTTGGCCGCCATATTGGCCGCCATCTTGTCCGCCATTTTGTGTCCGCCATTTTGTGTCCGCCATCTTGTCCGCCATCTTGTCCGCCATCTAGTCCGCCATATTGTCCGCCATCTTGGCCGCCATCTTGTCCGCCATCTTGGCCGCCATCTTGGCCGCCATCTTGTCCGCCATCTTGTCCGCCGTCTTGTCCGCCATCTTGTCCGCCATCTTGGCCACCATCTTGTCCGCCATCTTGTCCGCCATTTTGTAACCGCCATCTTGGCCGCCATCTTGGCCGCCATCTTGTCTGCCATCTTGGCCGCCATCTTGGCCGCCAACTTGGCCGCCATCTTGGCCGCCATCTTGTCCGCCATCTTGTCCGCCATCTTGGCCGCCATCTTGGCCGCCATCTTGTCCACCATCTTGTCCGCCATCTTGGCAACCATCTTGGCCGCCATCTTGTCCGCCATCTTGTCCGCCATCTTGTCCGCCATATTGTCCGCCATCTTGGCCGCCATCTTGTCCACCATCTTGGCCGCCATCTTGTCCGCCATCTTGTCCGCCATCTTGTCCGCCAACTTGTCCGCCATCTTGGCACCATCTTGTCCGCCATCTTGGCCGCCATCTTCGCCGCCATATTGTCCGCCATCTTGTCCGCCATCTTGTCCACCATCTTGTCCGCCATTTTGAGTCCGCCATCTTGTGTCCGCCATCTTGTCCGCCACCGTGTCCGCCATCTTGTCCGCCATCTTGTCCGCCATCTTGGCCGCCATCTTGTCCGCCGTCTTGTCCGCCATCTTGTCCGCCATCTTGGCCACCATCTTGTCCGCCATCTTGTCCGCCATTTTGTAACCGCCATCTTGGCCGCCATCTTGTCCGCCATCTTGTCTGCCATCTTGGCCGCCATCTTGGCCGCCATCTTGGCCGCCATCTTGGCCGCCATCTTGTCCGCCATCTTGTCCGCCATCTTGGCCGCCATCTTGGCCGCCATCTTGTCCACCATCTTGTCCGCCATCTTGGCAACCATCTTGGCCGCCATCTTGTCCGCCATCTTGTCCGCCATCTTGTCCGCCATATTGTCCGCCATCTTGGCCGCCATCTTGTCCACCATCTTGGCCGTCATCTTGTCCGCCATCTTGTCCGCCATCTTGTCCGCCATCTTGTCCGCCAACTTGTCCGCCATCTTGTGTCCGCCATCTTGTCCGCCATCTTGTTCGCCATCTTGTCCGCCATCTTGGCTGCCATCTTGTGTCCGCCATATTGTCCGCCATCTTGTCCGCCATCTTGTCCGCCATCTTGTCCGCCATCTTGTGTCCGCCATCTTGTCCGCCACCGTGTCCGCCATCTTGTCCGCCATCTTGGCCGCCATCTTGGCCACCATCTTGTCCGCCATCTTGTCCGCCATCTTGTCCGCCATATTGTCCACCATCTTGTCCGCCATCTTGGCCGCCATCTTGGCCGCCATCTTGTTCGCCATCTTGTCCGCCATCTTGGCCGCCATCTTGGCCACCATCTTGTCCGCCATCTTGTCCGCCATCTTGTCCGCCATCTTGTCCGCCATCTTGGCCGCCATATTGTCCACCATTTTGTGTCCGCCATCTTGGCCGCCATCTTGTCCGCCATCTTGGCCGCCATCTTGTGTCCGCCATCTTGTCCGCCATCTTGTCCGCCATATTGGCCGCCATCTTGTCCGCCATTTTGTGTCCGCCATCTTGTCCGCCATCTTGGCCGCCATATTGTCCGCCATCTTGTCCGCCATCTTGGCCACCATCTTGTCCGCCATTTTGTGTCCACCATCTTGTCCGCCATCTTGGCCGCCATATAGTCCACCATCTTGTCCGCCATTTTGTGTCCGCCATCTTGGCCGCCATCTTGTCCGCCATCTTGTCCGCCATCTTGTGTCCGCCATCTTGTCCGCCATCTTGTCCGCCATCTTGTGTCCGCCATCTTGTCCGCCATCTTGTCCGCCATCTTGGCCGCCATATTGGCCGCCATCTTGTCCGCCATTTTGTGTCCGCCATCTTGTCCGCCATCTTGTCCGCCATCTTGTCCGCCATTTTGAGTCCGCCATCTTGTCCGCCATCGTGTCCGCCATCTCGGCCGCCATCTTATCCGCCATCTTGTCCGCCATTTTGTGTCCGCCATCTTGTCCGCCATCTTGGCCGCCATCTTGTTCGCCATCTTGTCCGCCATCTTGGCCGCCATCTTGGCCGCCATCTTGGCCACCATCTTGTCCGCCATCTTGTCCGCCATCTTGTCCGCCATCTTGGCCACCATCTTGTCCGCCATCTTGTCCGCCATCTTGTCCGCCATCTTGTCCGCCATTTTGTAACCGCCATCTTGGCCGCCATATTGTCCGCCATCTTGTCCGCCATTTTGTGTCCGCCATCTTGTCCGCCATCTTGTCCGCCATCTTGTCCGCCATCTTGTCCGCCATCTTGGCCGCCATCTTGTCCGCCATCTTGTCTGCCATCTTGGCCGCCATCTTGTGTCCGCCATCTTGGCCGCATTCTTGTCCGCCATCTTGTCCGCCATCTTGGCCGCCATCTTGTCCACCATCTTGTCCGCTGTCTTGTCCACCATCTTGGCCGCCATCTTGTCCGCCATCTTGTCCACCATCTTGGCCGCCATATTGTCCACCATCTTGTCCACCATCTTGGCCGCCATATTGTCCACCATCTTGTCCGACATTTTGTGTCCGCCATCTTGTCCGCCATCTTGTGTCCGCCATCTTGTCCGCCATCTTGTTCACCATCTTGTAAGCCATATTGTCCGCCATCTTGTCCGCCATCTTGTGTCCGCCATCTTGTCCGCCATCTTGTCCGCCATCTTGTCCGCCATCTCGGCCGCCATCTTGTCCGCCATCTTGTGTCCGCCATCTTGTGTCCGCCATCTTGGCCGCCATCTTGGCCGCCATATTGTCCGCCATCTTGTCCGCCATTTTGTGTCCGCCATCTTGGCCGCCATATTGTCCGCCATCTTGTCCGCCATTTTGTGTCCACCATCTAGTCCGCCATCTTGGCCGCCATCTTGTCCGCCATCTTGTCCGCCATTTTGTGTCTACCATCTTGTCCGCCATCTTGGCCGCCATCTTGTGTCCGCCATCTTGGCCGCCATCTTGTGTCCGCCATCTTGTCCGCCATTTTGTGTCCGCCATCTTGTCCGCCATCTTGTCCGCCATCTTGTCCTCCATCTTGACCGCCATCTTGTCCGCCATTTTGTGTCCGCCATCTTGTCCGCCATCTTGTCCGCCATCTTGTCCGCCATCTCGGCCGCCATCTTGTCCGCCATCTTGGCCGCCATCTTGGCCGCCATATTGTCCGCCATCTTGTCCGCCATTTTGTGTCCACCATCTTGTCCGCCATCTTGGCCGCCATCTTGGCCGCCATCTTGTCCGCCATCTTGTCCGCCATTTTGTGTCCACCATCTTGTCCGCCATCTTGTGTCCGCCATCTTGTCCGCCATCTTGTCCGCCATTTTGTGTCCGCCATCTTGTCCGCCATCTTGTCCGCCATCTTGTCCGCCATCTCGGCCGCCATCTTGTGTCCGCCATCTTGTCCGCCATTTTGTGTCCACCATCTTGTCCGCCATCTTGTGTCCGCCATCTTGTCCGCCATCTTGTCCGCCATTTTGTGTCCGCCATCTTGTCCGCCATCTTGTCCGCCATCTTGTCCGCCATCTCGGCCGCCATCTTGTCCGCCATCTTGTGTCCGCCATCTTGGCCGCCATCTTGTCCGCCATCTTGTCCGCCATTTTGTGTCCGCCATCTTGGCCGCCATCTTGGCCGCCATATTGTCCGCCATCTTGTCCGCCATTTTGTGTCCGCCATCTTGTCCGCCATCTTGGCCGCCATCTTGTCCGCCATCTTGTCCGCCATCTTGGCCGCCATCTTGTCCGCCATCTTGGCCGCCATCTTGTGTCCGCCATCTTGTCCGCCATCTTGGCCGCCATATTGGCCGCCATCTTGTCCGCCATTTTGTGTCCGCCATTTTGTGTCCGCCATCTTGTCCGCCATCTTGTCCGCCATCTTGTCCGCCATATTGTCCGCCATCTTGGCCGCCATCTTGTCCGCCATCTTGGCCGCCATCTTGGCCGCCATCTTGTCCGCCATCTTGTCCGCCGTCTTGTCCGCCATCTTGTCCGCCATCTTGGCCACCATCTTGTCCGCCATCTTGTCCGCCATTTTGTAACCGCCATCTTGGCCGCCATCTTGGCCGCCATCTTGTCTGCCATCTTGGCCGCCATCTTGGCCGCCAACTTGGCCGCCATCTTGGCCGCCATCTTGTCCGCCATCTTGTCCGCCATCTTGGCCGCCATCTTGGCCGCCATCTTGTCCACCATCTTGTCCGCCATCTTGGCAACCATCTTGGCCGCCATCTTGTCCGCCATCTTGTCCGCCATCTTGTCCGCCATATTGTCCGCCATCTTGGCCGCCATCTTGTCCGCCATCTTGGCCGCCATCTTGTCCGCCATCTTGTCCGCCATCTTGTCCGCCAACTTGTCCGCCATCTTGGCACCATCTTGTCCGCCATCTTGGCCGCCATCTTCGCCGCCATATTGTCCGCCATCTTGTCCGCCATCTTGTCCACCATCTTGTCCGCCATTTTGAGTCCGCCATCTTGTGTCCGCCATCTTGTCCGCCACCGTGTCCGCCATCTTGTCCGCCATCTTGTCCGCCATCTTGGCCGCCATCTTGGCCGCCATCTTGGCCACCATCTTGTCCGCCATCTTGTCCGCCATCTTGTCCGCCATATTGTCCACCATCTTGTCCGCCATCTTGGCCGCCATCTTGTTCGCCATCTTGTCCGCCATCTTGGCCGCCATCTTGGCCGCCATCTTGGCCACCATCTTGTCCGCCATCTTGTCCGCCATCTTGTCCGCCATCTTGTCCGCCATCTTGGCCGCCATATTGTCCACCATTTTGTGTCCGCCATCTTGGCCGCCATCTTGGCCGCCATCTTGTCCGCCATCTTGTCCGCCATCTTGTCCGCCATCTTGTCCGCCATCTCGGCCGCCATCTTGTCCGCCATCTTGTGTCCGCCATCTTGTCCGCCATTTTGTGTCCACCATCTTGTCCGCCATCTTGTCCGCCATCTTGTCCGCCATCTTGGCCGCCATTTTGAGTCCGCCATCTTGTCCGCCATCGTGTCCGCCATCTCGGCCGCCATCTTATCCGCCATCTTGTCCGCCATTTTGTGTCCGCCATCTTGTCCGCCATCTTGGCCGCCATCTTGTTCGCCATCTTGTCCGCCATCTTGGCCGCCATCTTGGCCACCATCTTGTCCGCCATCTTGTCCGCCATCTTGTCCGCCATCTTGGCCACCATCTTGTCCGCCATCTTGTCCGCCATTTTGTAACCGCCATCTTGGCCGCCATCTTGGCCGCCATATTGTCCACCATTTTGTGTCCGCCATATTGGCCGCCATCTTGTCCGCCATTTTGTGTCCGCCATCTTGTCCGCCATCGTGTCCGCCATCTCGGCCGCCATCTTATCCGCCATCTTGTCCGCCATTTTGTGTCCGCCATCTTGTCCGCCATCTTGTCCGCCATCTTGGCCGCCATCTTGTCCGCCATCTTGGCCGCCATCTTGGCCGCCATCTTGTCCGCCATCTTGTCCGCCATCTTGTCCACCATCTTGTCCGCCATCTTGGCCGCCATATAGTCCACCATCTTGTCCGCCATTTTGTGTCCGCCATCTTGGCCGCCATCTTGTCCGCCATCTTGTCCGCCATTTTGAGTCCGCCATCTTGTCCGCCATCGTGTCCGCCATCTCGGCCGCCATCTTATCCGCCATCTTGTCCGCCATTTTGTGTCCGCCATTTTGTCCGCCATCTTGTCCGCCATCTTGGCCGCCATCTTGTCCGCCATCTTGGCCGCCATCTTGGCCGCCATCTTGTCCGCCATCTTGTCCGCCATCTTGTCCGCCATCTTGTCCGCCATTTTGTCCGCCATCTTGTCCGCCATCTTGTCCGCCATCTTGGCCGCCAACTTGTCCGCCATCTTGGCACCATCTTGTCCGCCATCTTGGCCGCCATCTTCGCCGCCATATTGTCCGCCATCTTGTCCGCCATCTTGGCCGCCATCTTGGCTGTCATCTTGGCCGCCATCTTGTCCGCCATCTTGGCCGCCATCTTGGCCGCCATCTTGGCCGCCATCTTGGTCCGCCATATTGGTCCGCCATCTTGTCCGCCATCTTGTCCGCCATTTTGTGTCCGCCATCTTGTCCGCCATCTTGTCCGCCATCTTGGCCGCCATGTTGGCCGCCATCTTGGGTGGTGGAAGGGGGGAAGGGGGATGGAAGATGTTACCTCTTGAACAACATGCTCTCCTGGTATCGGAAATCTGAAAACAGCTGGTTTGTATGAAAAGTTAGTGTATAAACATTGCATACCTTCCGGCGGAAAGTTGGTAGCAAAGTTAGTGTATAAACATTGCATACCTTTCGGCGGAAAGTTGGTTGCAAAGTTAGTGTATAAACATTGCATACCTTACGGCGCAGTACCAGGAGCTACCTCTTCCGTGCATGCTCTCCTGGTACTTTAAATTCGGAAACTGGTAGTTTTCGAAGAAATTTTTCAAGACCAACGGGAAAGTTAGTGTTTAAACATTGCATACCTTTCGGCGGTTTTCGAGCAAAATTGCTGCATAATTTTAGTCGATCAACGAGACAGTTAGTGTTTAAATATTGCATACCTTTCGGCGCTTTTCGACCAAAATTGCTGTACAAGGTGCTACCTCTTTCGTGGATGCTTTCCTGGTATCGGAAATCGGAAAACAGCTGGTTTTGTATGGAATTTCGTACCAGCCGACGGAAAGTTTGAGCGAGATGAAGGATGCTTTCCGTTTTATTGATATTACTTATTAGCGATCGTTCTCACGTGTTTGATAGTATGCAATAGCAATTGTGATGGGCAAATTTGTCCCAAGCTGCAGATGTCACCTCTGGAAAAACATGCTCTCCTGGTATCGGACATCTGAAAACAATAGTGTGCGCGGCAACGGTATAGTGGTTTTCACAGTTGCCCAGTTTATTTGGTCATTGGACAAATTTGTCAACTCTCGTGGCCCTGCACATATTAATGTGAATTTCGATCGTTCGCTTGATTTTCGCGTATTAAATTTGATGCTTCAATTTTAGGTCGGTTGTCCGTGCGTCAAAAAATCCAAGAATTTCTGGGCCGATCTCTTCGCTCATTGTGAAGACACTTGCGATCATTTCGTCACATTTACTCTTGCACATTTACATCAGTATGAAACACACTATGTGCTCCTCAGGCACAATTTGATAGTCAGTAGCAAATTATAGGGATACAACACCACAAAGCACTCACTAATTTTTCTCAAACAAACCGCTTTCAGCACGCACGACAATGTTTTCGCAAGACTAGTATGATAGGTTCTTCACTGAAAACATTGTTTATATATCAATGCATGCTTGATTTCTTCAAATATCTTTTTTCGTGTTTTTTTTTTGTAATTTAGATCAACGATTTCGCGGTGATGATCTTCAACCGTATGGATTTAGAATTGGAAATTTTAAAACAATTTCAGTCTAACAACGATGCAAATGTTACCGAGATTACAACAATGTAGTTTGAACAGTATTCTACAAGGGGATATGATGAAGTGTTTGGACAGTTTGGTGGACATAAGCTGAACCTACAATCCAGCTTCGAATAAGTAATAATCAAGAAAGACAGAAATGGTATTCCAAGAACCATGAGGTATGAAATATCAAACGGAAAAGAGAGTTCTAATGATTGCAATATGATTTTATTCATAATCGATGACAATGCTAGCTATTTCGTAGTACACTGACAGATTGTGTCGGTTATAACATCATTACCGGCTTGCAAACTTGCAGAAATTGTGACAATCGAAATACTAAACACAACACTCCACCACAATACTGTTTCGAAACACGTAGGCTGGACATTTTCACGGTTCAATCGGTGAGAGAAAACAATACCACACCACGAGTATCGCAATGGCAATAGCTTGCGAATATTGCGGAAGTGAAAACAAGCATGTTTTCTATTCTAGCAACTAACGGTAGGATCATTTACGAACAGATGACAAAAACCCGTTCAAGAAATAGAATACATGAATAGGTTGTAGTAAAAGGGCATATAAGGGTTCACAGGGCGGCCCGATGGTGGATTCGCAGCCGGTCTGCTCAAGACAGGACTACGGAAAAAATTCATTTGGACCACCAAACCTCCGTACGCAGCACTGGCTATCCTACGGGTAAATAAAGTTAAAAAAAATAGAAATGGTAGGCTTAAACATCCTGAAGATGTCGTGCCGATAAAGAAGAAGGAGTTTGAACACACTGCATACTTCTCTTGCGTAGCCGTGTAACCGGGCCGATATAGCTAATCAAATAAAAAAAAATTATCTAACCAAGGATATATAAAATCTAAGGATATTTTCGATCAATTTTTTACCTTTATAATTAGATTTTGTGCTATAAATTAACTCTGCTGTTAAATTACCAAACATCGCACAATCAGCACAAATTGTTTGGGTCCCCCAACACGGCGAGGCCCTAGGCGACCGCCTACTCCGCCTACCGTTTGATCCGCCGCTGGTACAGGCAGTCCCCTAGATACGCGCTTCCTCTTATACGCGGATTCGGAGATACGCTTTTTTTGGAAATTTGACAGATGACAGAGCACACAATCTAAGCAAAAAGGTGATAATTTGGTTGAAAATACCTGTTTCGTCATATAAAACGTATAATTTTAACTTATTTCAATGCAATCGTTCTAAAAATCGCCTGATTTGCTAAATAAACCAAGTGCGGAGAAGGTATTCGATTCGCTGACTTTGAAGTATAAACGAAATTGCACCAGGATTCGACTTACGTGGAAATTCGAGTTACGCGGATTTTTCTCGGGTTATAGCGGTCCGCTATAATAGCGTATCTCGGGGACTGCCTGTACATGTACACTTCATAGACCTTGCCCGTACCCATAGCTACCGACGCCCTCGCAAAAGGGATTTTATTATCAAAGCAACAAAGTTTGGAGATGCTTGAAGCGATCATTTTGCATTTCAACTATTAATCGTCATTCATACAAACGCATTAAATAGCCATGAACAATTGCGAAAATTTTATCGTTCTACAACTAAAGACGTATAAACCTCTAGCTAGCGAGATCACGGGATAAACATGCTGGAGTTGGTGTGAAAATTAATAAAATGTTACCTCTATGCGTGTTCTTCGCTCGTGTTACATTTTCGATTTTCGGGATACAAATTTTTCGTATAATCGAAGTATCCGATCACGGGTAATAAACATGCTGAAATTGGTGTGAAAATTAGTCAGCGCGCTGTCAGCCCTCGAACAAGACAAGCTCTGATACCAGGAGAGCATCCAACGCAGGAGGATGCTTTTTCCATGTCGATCAAGACAGAAAACTCGCCAAAAATGACCAGTTTGTCAAGCTCTGATACCAGGAGAGCATCCAACGCAGGAGGATGCTTTTTCCGTGTTTTTCGAGGCAGAAAACTCGCCAAAAATGACCAATTTGTCAAGCTCTGATACCAGGAGAGCATCCAACGCAGGAGGATGCTTTTGCTGTGTTTTTCGAGGCAGAAAACTCGCCAAAAATGACCAGTTTGTCAAGCTCTGATACCAGGAGAGCATCCAACGCAGGAGGATGCTTTTGCTGTGTTTTTCGAGGCAGAAAACTCGCCAAAAATGACCAGTTTGTCAAGCTCTGATACCAGGAGAGCATCCAACGCAGGAGGATGCTATTTCCGTGTTTTTCGAGGCAAAAAACTCGCCAAAAATGACCAGTTTGTCAAGCTCTGATACCAGGAGAGCATCCAACGCAGGAGAATGCTTTTTCCGTGTTTTTCGAGGCAAAAAACTCGCCAAAAATGACCAGTTTGTCAAGCTCTGATACCAGGAGAGCATCCAACGCTGGAGAATGCTTTTTCCGTGTTTTTCGAGGCAGAAAACTCGCCAAAAATGACCAGTTTGTCAAGCTCTGATACCAGGAGAGCATCCAACGCAGGAGGATGCTATTTCCGTGTTTTTCGAGGCAGAAAACTCGCCAAAAATGACCAGTTTGTCAAGCTCTGATACCAGGAGAGCATCCAACGCAGGAGGATGCTATTTCCGTGTTTTTCGAGGCAAAAAACTCGCCAAAAATGACCAGTTTGTCAAGCTCTGATACCAGGAGAGCATCCAACGCAGGAGAATGCTTTTTCCGTGTTTTTCGAGGCAAAAAACTCGCCAAAAATGACCAGTTTGTCAAGCTCTGATACCAGGAGAGCATCCAACGCAGGAGAATGCTTTTTCCGTGTTTTTCGAGGCAAAAAACTCGCCAAAAATGACCAGTTTGTCAAGCTCTGATACCAGGAGAGCATCCAACGCTGGAGGATGCTTTTGCCGTGTTTTTCGAGGCAGAAAACTCGCCAAAAATGACCAGTTTGTCAAGCTCTGATACCAGGAGAGCATCCAACGCAGGAGGATGCTTTTGCCGTGTTTTTCGAGGCAAAAAACTCGCCAAAAATGACCAGTTTGTCAAGCTCTGATACCAGGAGAGCATCCAACGCAGGAGAATGCTTTTTCCGTGTTTTTCGAGGCAAAAAACTCGCCAAAAATGACCAGTTTGTCAAGCTCTGATACCAGGAGAGCATCCAACGCAGGAGGATGCTTTTTCCGTGTTTTTCGAGGCAGAAAACTCGCCAAAAATGACCAGTTTGTCAAGCTCTGATACCAGGAGAGCATCCAACGCAGGAGGATGCTTTTTCCATGTCGATCAAGACAGAAAACTCACCAAAAATGACCAGTTTGTCAAGCTCTGATACCAGGAGAGCATCCAACGCTGGAGGATGCTTTTGCCGTGTTTTTCGAGGCAAAAAACTCGCCAAAAATGACCAGTTTGTCAAGCTCTGATACCAGGAGAGCATCCAACGCAGGAGAATGCTTTTTCCGTGTTTTTCGAGGCAAAAAACTCGCCAAAAATGACCAGTTTGTCAAGCTCTGATACCAGGAGAGCATCCAACGCAGGAGAATGCTTTTTCCGTGTTTTTCGAGGCAAAAAACTCGCCAAAAATGACCAGTTTGTCAAGCTCTGATACCAGGAGAGCATCCAACGCTGGAGGATGCTTTTGCCGTGTTTTTCGAGGCAAAAAACTCGCCAAAAATGACCAGTTTGTCAAGTTCTGATACCAGGAGAGCATCCAACGCAGGAGGATGCTTTTGCCGTGTTTTTCGAGGCAGAAAACTCGCCAAAAATGACCAGTTTGTCAAGCTCTGATACCAGGAGAGCATCCAACGCAGGAGGATGCTTTTTCCATGTCGATCAAGACAGAAAACTCACCAAAAATGACCAGTTTGTCAAGCTCTGATACCAGGAGAGCATCCAACGCAGGAGAATGCTTTTTCCGTGTTTTTCGAGGCAGAAAACTCGCCAAAAATGACCAGTTTGTCAAGCTCTGATACCAGGAGAGCATCCAACGCAGGAGGATGCTTTTTCCGTGTTTTTCGAGGCAGAAAACTCGCCAAAAATGACCAGTTTGTCAAGCTCTGATACCAGGAGAGCATCCAACGCAGGAGAATGCTTTTGCCGTGTTTTTCGAGGCAAAAAACTCGCCAAAAATGACCAGTTTGTCAAGCTCTGATACCAGGAGAGCATCCAACGCAGGAGGATGCTATTTCCGTGTTTTTCGAGGCAAAAAACTCGCCAAAAATGACCAGTTTGTCAAGCTCTGATACCAGGAGAGCATCCAACGCAGGAGGATGCTTTTGCCGTGTTTTTCGAGGCAGAAAACTCGCCAAAAATGACCAGTTTGTCAAGCTCTGATACCAGGAGAGCATCCAACGCAGGAGGATGCTATTTCCGTGTTTTTCGAGGCAGAAAACTCGCCAAAAATGACCAGTTTGTCAAGCTCTGATACCAGGAGAGCATCCAACGCAGGAGGATGCTTTTGCCGTGTTTTTCGAGGCAGAAAACTCGCCAAAATTGACCAGTTTGTCAAGCTCTGATACCAGGAGAGCATCCAACGCAGGAGGATGCTTTTGCCGTGTTTTTCGAGGCAGAAAACTCGCCAAAAATGACCAGTTTGTCAAGCTCTGATACCAGGAGAGCATCCAACGCAGGAGGATGCTATTTCCGTGTTTTTCGAGGCAGAAAACTCGCCAAAAATGACCAGTTTGTCAAGCTCTGATACCAGGAGAGCATCCAACGCAGGAGGATGCTTTTGCCGTGTTTTTCGAGGCAAAAAACTCGCCAAAAATGACCAGTTTGTCAAGCTCTGATACCAGGAGAGCATCCAACGCAGGAGAATGCTTTTTCCGTGTTTTTCGAGGCAGAAAACTCGCCAAAAATGACCAGTTTGTCAAGCTCTGATACCAGGAGAGCATCCAACGCAGGAGAATGCTTTTTCCGTGTTTTTCGAGGCAAAAAACTCGCCAAAAATGACCAGTTTGTCAAGCTCTGATACCAGGAGAGCATCCAACGCTGGAGGATGCTTTTGCCGTGTTTTTCGAGGCAGAAAACTCGCCAAAAATGACCAGTTTGTCAAGCTCTGATACCAGGAGAGCATCCAACGCAGGAGGATGCTTTTTCCGTGTTTTTCGAGGCAGAAAACTCGCCAAAAATGACCAGTTTGTCAAGCTCTGATACCAGGAGAGCATCCAACGCAGGAGAATGCTTTTTCCGTGTTTTTCGAGGCAAAAAACTCGCCAAAAATGACCAGTTTGTCAAGCTCTGATACCAGGAGAGCATCCAACGCAGGAGGATGCTTTTGCCGTGTTTTTCGAGGCAGAAAACTCGCCAAAAATGACCAGTTTGTCAAGCTCTGATACCAGGAGAGCGTCCAACGCAGGAGGATGCTTTTTCCGTGTTTTTCGAGGCAGAAAACTCGCCAAAAATGACCAATTTGTCAAGCTCTGATACCAGGAGAGCATCCAATGCGGGAGGATGCTTTTTCCATGTCGATCAAGACAGAAAACTCGCCAAAAATAACCAGTTTGTCAAGCTCTGATACCAGGAGAGCATCCAACGCAGGAGAATGCTTTTTCCGTGTTTTTCGAGGCAAAAAACTCGCCAAAAATGACCAGTTTGTCAAGCTCTGATACCAGGAGAGCATCCAACGCAGGAGGATGCTTTTGCCGTGTTTTTCGAGGCAAAAAACTCGCCAAAAATGACCAGTTTGTCAAGCTCTGATACCAGGAGAGCGTCCAACGCAGGAGGATGCTTTTGCCGTGTTTTTCGAGGCAGAAAACTCGCCAAAAATGACCAATTTGTCAAGCTCTGATACCAGGAGAGCATCCAATGCGGGAGGATGCTTTTTCTATGTCGATCAAGACAGAAAACTCGCCAAAAATGACCAGTTTGTCAAGCTCTGATACCAGGAGAGCATCCAACGCAGGAGGATGCTTTTTCCGTGTTTTTCGAGGCAGAAAACTCGCCAAAAATGACCAGTTTGTCAAGCTCTGATACCAGGAGAGCATCCAACGCAGGAGGATGCTTTTGCCGTGTTTTTCGAGGCAAAAAACTCGCCAAAAATGACCAATTTGTCAAGCTCTGATACCAGGAGAGCATCCAACGCAGGAGGATGCTATTTCCGTGTTTTTCGAGGCAGAAAACTCGCCAAAACTGACCAGTTTGTCAAGCTCTGATACCAGGAGAGCATCCACCGCAGGAGGATGCTTTTTCCATGTCGATCAAGACAGAAAACCCACCAAAAATGACCAGTTTGTCAAGCTCTGATACCAGGAGAGCATCCAACGCAGGAGGATGCTTTTTCCGTGTTTTTCGAGGCAGAAAACTCGCCAAAAATGACCAATTTGTCAAGCTCTGATACCAGGAGAGCATCCAACGCAGGAGGATGCTTTGGCCGTGTTTTTCGAGGCAAAAAACTCGCCAAAAATGACCAGTTTGTCAAGCTCTGATACCAGGAGAGCATCCAACGCAGGAGGATGCTTTTTCCCTGTTTTTCGAGGCAGAAAACTCGCCAAAAATGACCAATTTGTCAAGCTCTGATACCAGTAGAGCATCCAACGCAGGAGGATGCTATTTCCGTGTTTTTCGAGGCAGAAAACTCGCCAAAAATGACCAGTTTGTCAAGCTCTGATACCAGGAGAGCATCCAACGCAGGAGGATGCTTTTTCCGTGTTTTTCGAGGCAGAAAACTCACCAAAAATGACCAGTTTGTCAAGCTCTGATACCAGGAGAGCATCCAACGCAGGAGAATGCTTTTTCCGTGTTTTTTGAGGCAAAAAACTCGCCAAAAATGACCAGTTTGTCAAGCTCTGATACCAGGAGAGCATCCAACGCTGGAGGATGCTTTTGCCGTGTTTTTCGAGGCAGAAAACTCGCCAAAAATGACCAGTTTGTCAAGCTCTGATACCAGGAGAGCATCCAACGCAGGAGGATGCTATTTCCGTGTTTTTCGAGGCAGAAAACTCGCCAAAAATGACCAGTTTGTCAAGCTCTGATACCAGGAGAGCATCCAACGCAGGAGGATGCTTTTTCCGTGTTTTTCGAGGCAGAAAACTCACCAAAAATGACCAGTTTGTCAAGCTCTGATACCAGGAGAGCATCCAACGCAGGAGGATGCTTTTTCCCTGTTTTTCGAGGCAGAAAACTCGCCAAAAATGACCAATTTGTCAAGCTCTGATACCAGTAGAGCATCCAACGCAGGAGGATGCTATTTCCGTGTTTTTCGAGGCAGAAAACTCGCCAAAAATGACCAGTTTGTCAAGCTCTGATACCAGGAGAGCATCCAACGCAGGAGGATGCTTTTTCCGTGTTTTTCGAGGCAGAAAACTCACCAAAAATGACCAGTTTGTCAAGCTCTGATACCAGGAGAGCATCCAACGCAGGAGAATGCTTTTTCCGTGTTTTTTTAGGCAAAAAACTCGCCAAAAATGACCAGTTTGTCAAGCTCTGATACCAGGAGAGCATCCAACGCAGGAGGATGCTTTTGCCGTGTTTTTCGAGGCAGAAAACTCGCCAAAAATGACCAGTTTGTCAAGCTCTGATACCAGGAGAGCATCCAACGCAGGAGGATGCTTTTTCCGTGTTTTTCGAGGCAGAAAACTCGCCAAAAATGACCAATTTGTCAAGCTCTGATACCAGTAGAGCATCCAACGCAGGAGGATGCTATTTCCGTGTTTTTCGAGGCAGAAAACTCGCCAAAACTGACCAGTTTGTCAAGCTCTGATACCAGGAGAGCATCCAACGCAGGAGGATGCTTTTTCCGTGTTTTTCGAGGCAGAAAACTCACCAAAAATGACCAGTTTGTCAAGCTCTGATACCAGGAGAGCATCCAACGCAGGAGGATGCTTTTGCCGTGTTTTTTTAGGCAAAAAACTCGCCAAAAATGACCAGTTTGTCAAGCTCTGATACCAGGAGAGCATCCAACGCAGGAGAATGCTTTTTCCGTGTTTTTTGAGGCAAAAAACTCGCCAAAAATGACCAGTTTGTCAAGCTCTGATACCAGGAGAGCATCCAACGCAGGAGGATGCTTTTTTCATGTCGATCAAGACAGAAAACTCGCCAAAAATGACCAATTTGTCAAGCTCTGATACCAGGAGAGCATCCAATGCGGGAGGATGCTTTTTCCGTGTTTTTCGAGGCAGAAAACTCGCCAAAACTGACCAGTTTGTCAAGCTCTGATACCAGGAGAACATCCAATGCAGGAGGATGCTTTTTCCGTGTTGTTCGAGGGAGAAAACTCGCCAAAAATTTTTCTCCACCAACGGGAAAGTTAGTGTTTAAATATTTCATACCTTTTGGCGGTTTTCGACCAAAATTGATGTACTAGGTGCTACCTCTTCCGTGCATGCTTTCCAGGTACTATACATTCGGAAATTGTTAGTTTTCGAAGAAATTTTTCTCCACCAACGGGAAAGTTAGTGTTTAAATATTGCATACCTTTCGGCTGTTTTCGACCAAAATTGATGTACTAGGTGCTACCTCTTCCGTGGATGCTCTCCTGGTATATCGGAAATATGAAAACAATTGTGTGCTCGGCAACGGTATAGTGGTTTTTCGCACTTGACAAGCTGATTTTGTCACTTGACAAATTTGTCAGCATTTTGTCAATTCTCGTGGCCCTGCAGCTATTGATTCCAAATTATCACTTCACACGCTCATTGTCACAACTCGGTCCACCAGCAAGCACTAGACTTTTGGGAGCGTTCTAGATATACTTAACCTTTCTCAATATGGAGGAGCAAAGGCAAAAATGTTACACATCATTAACCATGCCATTAAAGTAGATATAAGTCAAAGCACTTTACGTATTTTCTCTTTCTGCCTATTTGTTAAACTCCTCGTTACGCGTTGCTCGTACATTTTATATTTTAATGCTGAGTAATTTCATCCAATTCTGAAATAGAAAGATAGGTGAAAAATGTTACAAACAACTACAGCAAGTTAAAACAGCTAATGCGGACTTACAATAAAGCCGCACCAAGTAATGATGCTCCTTCAGATAATCTTGTCGGCAGTGAAGAACCGATCGAACCGAGAGCACCAAGAGGGGAATATCGTGAACTGTTCGGCCCCGAAAACCCGCTCAAGAATCCACCTGAAACGAAACCGAAAGGAATGGTTTACCTAACACTTAACACCTTCCAAAATTTATAAACGAATAACTGGTATGATTGAGGTGGCCGTAGCTAGAGCACATCAATAATGAAGATTTCTACTATAACTCTCCAACCGGTAACATTTCTGTTGTGAATACATTAATGTTATTGATGTGAGAAATTTGATGTCACGCAGCTACGCAGCTCTCAGAAACCGGTTCTTTTTTGGGATATGTTTAAGCTGTACGATAATCTTACTGTCTACGTCAGCTTAACATACCTCTTTCTCCTATAGGACCGGCACTTGAATAATAGGGACCGGATTGAGGCGAGTATCCTGGTGGTGGTGCCGGATATTGCGCGGGCTGTGCATATTGGGGCTGCTGTTGGTACGCCGTCTGATAGTAGGGCTGGTACTGCACTTGTTGTGGTGCTGCTGGTTGATACTGGATCTGAGGTTGTTGGGTCACCGGATACTGGATCTGAGGTGGCTGCTGTTCCTGAGGTTGTACATACTGCGTTTGTACCGCAGGTTCATAAACGGTAGGAGTCACCGACTGGCTGTTGGTATTCACATCTAAAAGTTTAAACAAACCTCGCAAAAACTCTTTGCTGACAAAGCAAATTCCGCTTACTGCAATATTCTTCTACACCTACCTTTGTTCTCGTCTACAACGACGAAGTTAAGATTACCATCTGGAGAATATGCGGCTGGCATAATTTCTATTCCGGGACCCGATTTAAGCACTGGAATAGCTTCGGCCATGTGTACAACAGTTAAAACCAAACAAATAACACCGGAAATGCCTTTCGAAAATGTTGAATTCGTCATCGTTTGCGTAGAGACACAGTTGCGAAATACTGTCCGGTCCGTGCACAACCTTACTACAGTAAACGAATGGATCAACTGATCGCGTATGATCTTCGCTTGTGGTAGATGAACATCAATCGGGATGAATCGTGGGTAAATCACTCGTTTTGCAAAAACCGGTTTCATAATGCTGTGTATGTTTACACCCGATTACAACACTTCAACGCATGGCAGTGCTTGAGAAATTACTTGAAGTTATTATTTGAAATAAGTTCTGAAAAAACTTCTTCATGAGTTCATATGAACTCATTATTTTTCTAAAAACATGAATTACATTACAATTACTTAAATAACTCCAAGTTTGCATTGTGCTATATGAAAAACAACAGTTAAATATTGTTTTAAATATTTTGCGCCTATCACTAGCGAGAAGTGAGCTAGTTCTTCTCACACTACTGAGATGAATGTTATACTGTCTCATTTGAACGCAAGGCACAATTTTGCAATCTAGTGTTGTTTTCTTATTGTAAGACGTCCATTTTGTATAATGTTTGATTTTATTGATGAAATCCTACTGTGAAGATACATTTAATGTAACAATAAGCCACATTTCTAGTACACACAGAAACATTGTACTGAGGTGTCGCTTCTCACCAGCGTGAATCGCCATTTTGACGTTTCCGCTCGTTTGACATGTTTTGACAAGCTGACAGCAAAAAAACTGACAAAGTTTGTTACGACGAAGGAAGGAAAACATTCAACCCCCCAAAAGGAAAGGAAACTGAGTGAAAACGTACAACGGAGAGCTGGAAAATATATTATTTTACATAAATTTTAGATTGTATCGTGGTTTTATTTAGAATAGCGCTGAAAACAAGATGCACGATTGAAACAATCGTTCGATGACGTGAGTGGAGAGTGTTTCGCAGCTATCTTCCGCTAATCGTAGGACGAGTGAATTTTGTTTTTATTTGGAGCAACAAAGCATAACTGCAGTAAATCGGTATCACGAATGTGACTCACCACGTTCCACTTGGCACACTGATACTGCTTTAGAAAGGATTCATTTGGAGCTAAGATTTAAAGGCTACGTATTAACAGTATCGGCAATGATCACACTTGCCCGCAAGAAGAAAGAATCGGGCAATGGAGGCAGTGGCGGAAATGGTGGTTCCACAACCGGAAGCAATGGTCCACTGTCCGATGCACCGAAACGGATATCAATCCGCGAATTTCTGCTCGTAAAGGAGGTACAGGAGCTGGAACAGAACTTACCCACCACCTGTAAGGTGACGTTCCACGATCCGAACGTGCTGAGCGAGTTCACGCTAGTCATCAGTCCGAACGAAGGGTTCTGGTGCGGAGGTCGCTTCAAGTTTAGCATTCTCGTGCCGGAAGAGTACAACATGGCGGTAAGTTTGCATGGTGTGAAGCGCGAAAGAGAAAAACAAGTCTAGGTTGAAGTAATGAAATGGAATCTCTTCATATTGTAGCCTCCGAAAGTGAAATGTCTTACCAAGCTATGGCACCCGAACATATCCGTCGATGGTGATATCTGTCTTTCATTGCTTCGACTGAACTCGATCGATGGCCTTGGATGGGCACCGACACGCCGCCTCAAGGACGTCATTTGGGGCCTCAACTCACTCTTCACCGTAAGTACTCTTCCGTCCGGGAATTTTACGTTCTACCTGTGCTCATTCTCATTCCTGTCCTGATTGTTTTAGGACCTGCTAAACTTTGACGATCCGCTCAACATTGAAGCGGCGGAACAGTATTCCAAAGACAAGGAGCGCTTCCAGGCGAAGGTGCGCGAATACGTAGCAGCATACGCGAGAAGATAATAATTCAAGATGTCCACACCCTTCCCATCCCCACCCCCGAGAGACTGTGACCCTCCCGCTCCTGCCTCCGGACTGGCCCTCGGGACGGGGTGAGAGCAAACAGAAGAAAAAGGGCATAAAAGAGAGACATGCAAATAGTCGGAATATTGAAATATGGGGGAGAAATTCCAATTTCTGCAATAATAGAATGACACCCCACAGGGAAATAGATATGCACAGCACATCAATATACATTTAACCACAAGAGCATATTATTGATCACTTATCAAAGAACGTTCACTAAACGTAGCAGCTTCAAACCTAATCAGTTTACCAATTGTTAAAATACGAAAATATCTAAGCAATAATGCAGACAAACACACTCAAATTGCTCAACATAAGCCAGCACATCTCTTACGTATAGAAATATTAGCAAAGCTTCTTCGTGTGTTAACAGAAGAGTTTTATATTGTCATTTATCCATTTAAAAAACCCACCATTCAACCAAGAACGTTAACTCCATGCGACTTGGACAAAAGATTTCCCGCCCGTTATACTCTTTCTTCCTTTTTTATGTCTCTTTTTCTCTTTGCCCCGACTCTCTCTCTCTCTCTCCCTGTCCCAACAAAAATAGGGCACCAATTCAGAATTGTAATTATAATAAAATACCGGTAATACTGATAATCGAATTTTCGCATGTAAGTTTAGCAATGTCTAGTAAATAAAAAAAAGTTAAAAAACGCTGTGACTCTGAGAAAAAGAAACAATCACGAGCCTTTTTTGGTGAGAGTAAGAAGAGAAATTATGACAGTATGATAAAAGAAACACAAGTTGATTACAGAAGCAAACGTTTAAATGCTTTTTTTTTGTTTGGTTTGTTACTCAACGTGCACTCAACAAACTCGCAAAAGTCAGAATTTTGTTATATTTTCAATATGTTTCATATCAGTTTTGTTTTTTAAATGATTTTTTTACACTTTGCGCTGTTCACTCTCTCTATGCAATGGGTTTTCTTTTGTGTGATATTTTGCTTCCTATCCTGTGTATGTATCGGGTATTTTGATTATAAGTTAACTGTTTCATTCTATCGCTTCGTTTCTTTTTCATTGATTTTAAATTATGATTTACTTTCTTTATTATTGTTTGCTAGTGTCTGTGTTTTCATGATAATTTTACTCTTGCTATTATTGATGTTGCAGATGCTGCGGCAGCGGGAAACGAATGGGAGTCGAAACATGTACAACATGCTTCCTTTGGTGATAAAACCCACGATTAATCACCCAATTAAACATTTCCTTGGAACAGGTGTGATAAAATCTCCGTACGATTGGGTGTGAATGTGAGATCCCCCGGTTGGGAACTACATTCAAATATATATATTTATAGCGATATCTTCATAAACACTAACGTTGTTTCTTCCTATAGCACGCGCTTTCTCAGAACTCTTGTCATTCACTGCCAAAGCTCAGCCAGGATTGCTTAACATTTATACCCATTTCGATTTTGTCTGACTGTTCGCTCCTGCCTTTTTAAAACAGAATTACTCTTTAAAAACCAATAAAAAAAAGAGATGACAATTCAAAGACAAATCTAAAGAGCCTATTTTCAAAGTTTCATGTTCAAATTTTACCAACTCTACATCTGTTAGTGCATACCCCGACCAATAGATGGCGCATTGAAATTATTTTGCTGTGGAGACTGCAACAACACCTGCAGCGAGTGGTTTTAATGTCAAACAATTCAAAAGTATGTAAAAGGAAAAAGTGATATTATACTCCTTAACTATCCTCAAACGTATTTATTTCCCATCTAAATGTACGGGATATTCAAAAGGTCTCAATCACATTGTTGGCTGAAATTACTGTTTGTAAGACAGCCTCAAATTTCACACCCCATTTTTCAAGTCGTAAGTGCTAATATTCACGAAACAAGCACCAAAATAAAGGTTAATCTGGGCTGAATGAACTTCCTTTTCTATATTTTCAATTCAGTATAAACGTGGCCGTGTACTGCGCGTGGGTAAAGTAAAAGCAAACGACCCCTTCCCCAACGACGCGGTTAACGACTGTTATTGTTTAGCCTTACAAAATAAGCGAAATTCTAATCCGAATAGCCTACAAACGAAATATTACAAAACGATATTAATAAATGAACATATTATACAGTACATCCGGGCGCGTAGGTTTTTGTTGCTGCTTTCTCTCACTCTCTCTCTCTCTCTCTATCGACTCAAAGACCGGCAGGATAAAAGTCGACTTCTTTAGCATGGTTGGCGCCCATTTCTAACGCGAGGATATTAATTCGTTTTAGATATTGAGAAATTAAAACAATTTAACCCCAGCTCTGTTTCTTCTCGTGCGTAATAGCGGTTCGCGCATATGAGTGGGTGTAGTATTTGTGTGTATATGTGACGTTGTAAAACCGTTAATTCGCTTTAGCATATGGTTTGAACGACAACAAGTATTACAAAGAAAAGATTGTTCTATGAAAGAGAACAAACAGTGGAGCTTTAAACCAGAACAATATTTTTAGGAAGATCCAAACAACTCTGTAACATCGCTTCAATTCAAAGACAAAGTTAAAATAACCTTACCACGCTGCTTGTTAATAAAGTTTAACTGAACAAAAAATTTCGTGTAACTATTACATGTGGTTTCATTTGTTGATTTTAATTCTGCTCAGTTGCAATTAAGCGCTAAGGTTTATGTGACTTTTCCTGTTTTCTACTATTTTTGTTATCTTATTTTTTATGCCTGTGTGGATATTAATGGTTTGCAATGATTGAAATACGATCATTCAAGTATACCGCATACAAATTATCAATAATTTCTACTCGTAATGTGATGTGATCGTATTGTTGCAAGCAACCTTTTACCTTTTTTCAACGATTTCTTTTTTTCGTTTTTTGTTGTTGTAGACCATTGTTGTATTTTTGTTGAAGTGTTCTATTTTTTTTTTTTTGTTTTCGATTTTAGTTGTAGAACAGGAAAGAGGAACTAAGAAAAGAAAATACAAAAAAAAAACAAGAAGGAGTTGTTGGAGAAAGAAGGAGTTGTTTTCCAGAATGTCCTTCGCAGTTCATTCGCTTTACATTTTCAACCTTTGCAACAATTTCTTTTACTATTTCATATATGTTGCATCGTTTGCAATTCGCTATTTTTGTTGTAGTAGAACAGTAAAATGGGAACCAAGAAAAGAAAATAAAATAATTCGTAATATTGTTTTACAAAATTTCCTTTGCAGTTCATTAGGTTTGCATTTTTTTTTTTTAAACAAAAGGTATTATTGAAGTAGAAAGAACTGAATTTCCTTAAATATTATTTCCCATTTTGTTTGCGATACACACACTTGTGTCTAATACCAGTCCACATGCTGCAACATGAATCTACTATCTGAGCAAATTCCAAACTTCTTCCGCTTCCTGCTAACCTCTTTCTCTCATTTACAAAGTGCCCGCAAAAAAACCCGCAATGAAACTGCTGCTCAACGCGCCCACATGCAACACACACGCACGCGCACACTAATATTATATATCCGCAATGATCTACATATTATTAATTATAATTATTATGTGTATCACTAATCCTACGGTAGCTATGAGAAAATAATTGTTTGTTAGCCATCCATTTAGGTTGAATTCCGGTTTCTGCCTGCCTTTACTACATTTCTTCTTCCTTCTTCCATTCCGGTTCACCCTCACATTTCTTGCTCTCTCGCCCTCGCTGGATATCGGCTAATTATTTCTCAGTGAATTAATGGTTGTATGGTATAGCTTGAGCGACCCCATTCACAGTCTTTGATTTTAGTACATCGTTCTCGTAGGACATAATGGTTTCCGTACCATTCTCGTACACCCTGCAAAACATGTGCAAAAAACGGGGAAAACAGTTCGCAAACGATTAAAAAAGGATCAATCATGGAAAAAGGACAGCACTGGAATATTGCTTACTTTTTCGTCATCAGCTTCTTGCCATTGACGAAGGTGGTCGAGGTGGAGGTACGCTTGACGGGGCCACCACTGTAGCTGTACTGGGATACGGAACTCATGCCCCGCGGTGCCATGTGCCCGTTGTTGAAGAAATCATCCATCAGACCGAAGCTCATCATCGGATTCATGAACGGTGATGAGATGATGTTTTGCGGGTGCGAGTGTCGTTGATGGTGGTGATGGTGTCCGTTGGTGGCGCCATTCGCCCGGCGCGCATGCTGATGCGCAGGTTGACTTACTGGTAAGCGAAAGAGGATAAGTTAATAGTGAAAGGGCAAAAACAAAACACTAACAAATTTATAATACACACTTCTAAACAACTCATCGAATGGTGATCCACCGAAGAACTCTCGGAACACATCCTCCGGATCGCGGAATGTGAACGGGAAGCCGAAGAACTCGAAGTCATCCATGCCACTGCTGCCATTGTGTCGTCGATGTCGCGTGCTCTGATGATACCGATCGGATCCATTGTTTATCAGACCATCCTTGCCGTACTGATCGTAGATGCGTCGTTTCTTTTCTGTTTGGGTTGAATAGGGAAGATACAATTGTACAAACATTGTAATATAACATTCATTACCAAGACATTTGATTAGAGAGCATGCCCAAAGTATCCGCGAGTTAATGTGTTTATAACCAGAAAACATGGATGGGCCATAGCATCCGCAGATCGATGTTAACAAAGTTTTAAACAACCAGCCTACTGCGATGAAGGCATTCCCTTTGCAATTCTCTTGCAATTTAATCGGTATAAAACAGTTAGTATGACAGTCAAGATTAGTCAATTTGGGTCTCTTAAACGCAGACAAAAAAAAACAAATACTGACACATGAAAGCACATACAATTACCCTTGAAATGTCTTAAAAAAAGGGTACGATAAAAAGGACCATTTTGCAATCGGCACATGACCGCGCACACATACTCCAAATGTAAACACACGCAGTAAAAGCAGCCGACATTGTCACGTTCTTTTCGTTTTTTAGTAGTTAAATCGCATTGGGAGTGAAGAACCGGTAGTGGTATTTGTTTTGCATGCGGAAGCAAAAAAAAAACGCTTATAATATGTACAACTACAACTCTACCAAAGAAGCGGAAAAACGGCGTCGTCTCAAAAAATCCTTTAAACGAAAACGTACGACTGCTGCTACTGTTCTCCCGGCCACCGGTCGACCCGTACCGGCTTCCCCCGGACCCATAGCGATGGTGATGATAATGGTCATAGCCTCCGTTGCGACTGTAGTCGCGGTTGGTAAAGGCACTGTAGCTGCCGGCAGTGCCACCGGTGCCGCTGCCGGTCGCACTCTTTCGCGTGCCCCGGTTGTCGTAGATGTGTCGTTTGTATGCTAATGTGACAAAAAAAATCATAACCTCATGAAAACCAGGTACACCGCCACAACCGCTCAATCCACACATATAAATATCGATTGTTCCATTTCCTCAAGCACTCTCCGCCAACAGTCCTCCCATCGCCGTTTCTACCATTCTGCGCGTACCGTAAAAATTAATTCAAAAAGAAAAGCTGTACGACGATTTCAAACTTACCATCGGACAGTACTTCGTACGCTTCCGAAATTTCCTTAAACCGTCTGTTGGATTCTTCTGGATTGTCCGGATTTTTGTCTGGATGCCATCGAAGGGCCAATTTTTTGTACCTAAAATATTAACCACGGGTTCAATCAATGTATCCAACGCATCTCTTATAAATTATGATTCACACTTACGCCTTTTTTATTTCAGCCTCCGATGCTGTTCTGGATACTTCCAATACTTTGTAATAGTCCACCATTTTGTTACGGGTTGCAATTAGTTCCTATCGGTCAACTACGCACACGCACGTTGCTCTGTTGCAGTAGCTAGTAGGTTTGGGAGTTCTTCTCAATGATTGCCAGCACTCAACTAGCTCCTACTTCACACTTGGACTTAACGATGATGATGCATCTCTTCCTGATGACGCTCAACGACTGGATTTGGAGAGCTGAGCCGAATTATCCGCTTGAATCTGGTGAAAGAATTGAAAAATAACAGGAAAAAATGGGTTACTAGATCGCATTAGCTACAAGTGTGTCAGATGACACATCAGGGATCAGGGTAGGTACATCTGATTATCTTTGACACATCCGAGTTTGACACAACGTTTGGTGTTACGCAATTAAGACCAGGTAAATATTTGAATCAATTTGTATGAGGATCATCTTCAAAAGTTGGACAATGCGTGGTTTGTTCTAATATACATTTTTAATCAATTATACACCTATAATAATGAAAAAAAAACACTGCTTTAAGCTGCGGCTGACACTCCACTCAACATAACATTAAACAGAAAATTTTATTTAGACAAAACAAATCTTTTTCTCCGGAAGACGAAAGTACACAATCAGAAACACTTTGTCGATTGCGAAACTAACGGCCAAATCTTAATTTTAATGACACAACAAAATGTAATGAATGAGCCACAGATCCAACCGGTGTGAGTCACGCTCCTGAAACGTCACACACGCAAAATCCGACCATATGGTTGCGCGCGGTAGTAGAGAGGTTAGTGACACTTTTTCTTCACAGTTCGAATAAAACAGTATTATACGCTTTGCAGCATCCACCCACCCACACCGACACGCACGTAAACTTAACGCACTACACCCCAAATACAGACGTCCTTCTTCCGCGAAGTTGCGGCATCGTACCCAAACCTGTCGAAACCTGACCCCTGCGCGCGTGGTTTTGTCCATGACAAACGTTAGCATTATTCATAATCCACTTTTGGAGTTCCAGTATTATTGCCTACCGATACCGTCAAAGACCTTCGCAGAGAGATCAGCGTTTAGATCGAACCATGATGGGGCGCACTGCTGGGCTGAAGAAGCTACCACGTAACTGTATTTATTTGAAAAATTGCGCGCATCATCACATCTGATGACCTTTAAATATTGGAGAACCGGTAATGAAACAAGTTCAGTGTCCTCTTCTGTTAAAGACACGTGTTTCAATCAATTGCTCTATCCGCGTCGCTTCAAATCAGATCTGGACATCTCATCAAGAGAGAAGGATGTAACATCTTCTGACGAGACACATTGTAGAGTACGGCCTACTCCGAAGAGTTTTTGGTATCGAGAGGTGTTTCGATAGCGACTGGTGCTTATGTATTATTTCTCGTTTTATTTAAACCTAACTAATAATTCTAACTGTGAATCCTTACATATGTTTCCGTTTAAGGTGCCGACGCTGACACCTAGATGGCGCAACTATATTCAATACTATTTCGAATCCTGAACACACATAATCATGCAGTAAATTGCATTTTGGAAAGTGTGTTGAGGTAATCTAATTCAGATTCGTGAATTTGAATGAATGAATCGGAATTAATACTCCAAAGATTCATGAAACATTCAAGATCATCGGTTTGCCAACATAAATGACTTCCAAGGAACTTACCCGATACCCAATATGCTCACTGAACCCCCCCCCCACAGGAGGTCGATCCGCCACAACACTGATGATTCATGAATCTTTTGAGATTCGATTCCTGATTTGAATGACTCCACGCTAAAGATTCATTTGAATCATTCCTCTCGAATCTCCAACTTTTGTCCATAGAGGGAAGCCTTTTCTGCTATTGTCGCCCAATCGATAGAGAAAGTTTTCCCATTTGGTAAACCCCAACAGAGATTGCGCTTTTTGTGCCACCTTATTTCATCATTTCAGGCACTTCACTTCCCCCGATCACGATTGACTTTTTAAACGACAAAGACGTTTCCTCACGTCATTGAAGGGTATTTGCTGGGGTTTGATCCACCGTAAACTCGTGCGCGGTACGAGGGAAAGGTATGGTCACAGAGGTGTACATTTCGTACGTCACACCAAAACGGAGATATGGCTACACTGCCCACCCCTCTTCTGATGGCCGTCGTGTCACGTTGTGACGTTTACCTTTCGGCAACGATATTAAAGCAGTCATAACAACACGAACTAAACAAAAAACCGGTATTTGCAGCGGGATTGCCACTCACCGAAATGAGCAGCTGCTGGTGGTGGATATGATGATGACAGAACTCCACTCCACGCGATCGCGATCGACTGTTCTTGTTCTGCATCCTGCTCAGCTGTGCGCATTTTGCCAATGAAACACTGCGAGACGTTTTACCCGGTAAGTCAAATGTCCAACCACCAGCTTGTACTTTCTGTTTGTCTTTTTACGGTGCAACGCCTAATGAGGCCACTTGGGTTACTCACGTATTGTTGAGCAATTCACTAATCCCCGAGTCGATTTTTGTGTGTGCTGTAGATAGGAATTGATGGCGAATGTTTCTGAAATTCCCACCATACGTCCGAATTACCAACGATCCACTGTACCAAACGTTGATCATCACCAACGATCACGGCGTGTTGTGATGAGTCACAGCACAAACAGTTTTTCCTTTTCCTCAACTATTACCACTTCTGCACTACTCACTGCCACTTACACTGGAAACACGACGTATATCAGCGTGCAATTTTTGCAAACAAATACCATGCACGCATCACGATGAAAACAACCTCATGGGCAACATCCGGCTCCGTTGAACTTACGAGCGAGAACTTTTAATTGCGAAACACAACCACCGGGACCAGTTTCACTTTGGTTGGTTTTCCCTTATCAGTGTCACACACGCAAACACACCCGCAAACTCGCCTCTTATCGAGGTAAGTAAATGATAGGATTTATAATAGTACGTGTGCGTAGTAGAAAAAAAAACATTGCACCATATGTAACGCATCACGTTAGTACCGGATCGGTATCGAGTTGAGTGTGTGATTACAGCCGTTTGCAAAACGTTTGGTGGTAGTGGCGTTCGTATTCTTTCGGAAAGACACGCGTTGACCCAGACCTAGCATACACACAATGCACGCTGAACAACACATGCCGATGATCCCATGCACCGATAATGAGATGGCTTCATCTCACACCAATTGCAATGAAATTACCTTCCGTGAGACCAACTAACCATTGGGTTGGCAGTGTGTCGGACATGTTTGCGTCAGACGTCGTACGTAGTTTTCAGTTTTACTTACAATCCACAAAACGGTCTTTCTGCAATAAGCAGCAATCTCAGCTGACAAAGGCGTTGCGTGCCACGAGGCTGAGAAAAATGGACGAGTTGCGTCACAGTACACGGTGTGACATTGAAACACACACACACACCGTCGTGCGCGACGGCTTCACAGATAGTTCAAAACCTTCGAGATAATGGCGAATCGGCAAACGGTGCTGTGTGCCGACGTTGTATGTCTCAAATGCGTTACGATCCTCCCCTCCATTTGGTCAAGGAAATTATAGTGCTTCTAGGTGAGGATCTCTATGACGTTGAACAACCCTGGAGAGTCAATGTTCAGCGTGCAATGGATGAGTGATAAGACAAACGGCAGCTAATGAAGAATTACATCCACCATTGGGGCTCATCAAATGCACCACCGATGAATCATCAGGCCACGTGAAGTTCCAGCATTATCGAAAGGGAAATACCACGCTGCAGTCTCATACATCCATTTCATGGAATGGCGAACTATTGAACTGCACCGGGGCGATATCTTACGTACTTGTTGAATCTGTGTATTACAGATGCTATTAAAAGTTTGTAGTGGAGTTCCCTTAACTCTGGAAAGGTTCACCACAGCACCACCTGAGCAAAATTTCATCATCCTCCCCTTCTTAAGCATCTAATGATCTTTTCCCTTCTAAAAAAACGCCATTAACTCCGAAACATTTATAAGAATCTGCAACTTTTCCTTCCACTCACGAGGACCAGGGGGGGGGGCGTGGGGTGTGCACGGACAAAACGCTTACAAATGGAAGTTCAAATGTCGCAGCACACACGCTCCTCCACAATTCCCCAGCATCACTTTGTATCATCCTAGGCAGCTCAACAAAACCAACCACAAACACACTTTCGTCGTAAAAGCCCATTTAGCGCGTCTTGGCCGCGTGGTGGCGCGTTGCCTTTTATGTTGGGCCGCAGCAGCATAGTTTCCGCCACCCAACACTGTTATTGCTCACGATTAGCACGCAACGCAGGGCAACACACGCTGCTGCTGGTGGTGCTGCGGATGTTCGGGTAATGTTGGGTTTACTGTACTTAAGACACCTTCCTGCCCTTTTGCGACCATGAGCGCGGGCAAGATTCATGAAGGCATTTATTAAGAAATTGCCATATAGATATGTGCGAAACCAATGCGCCGCCTGGTGTGGTTCTTTCGCGGTTTCGGCCAAACACCAACGCGAAGGGAGCGATTGGCAACACCGTGGAGTATGTGCGGTTTATCGACATGAAAGCGTGGTGGGAATTTGGCACGTCCTTCCTTCTCCGCAGACACTGCCGGCATCCGCCAAACCGATCCGAGTCGGATTAATATGTTCGGGGTGCGGGTGAGGAGAGGCGGCCTAGGTGCATTGCATACCTAAAGTTCGTACCGTTCATGCAATTGCACATGCATGCCTGACTGGCTTTGCCTTACAAAGCATTGGAAACACTCTTATCCGGGCGCGCGCGCGCTTGCCACATTCTTTCATGCTGAATTTTCAACTTGCCCTCCTCCGGCTGCTGCTGTCTTAAATGCTTTAAACCGAGCGATGCCTTGCCAAGCAAAAGTGCAAAGTTCCGCGTGTCGCCCGAAGGGGCAAGTTTAATTCATTGAGGTGAAATTGTTGCGGTGTACGGTTCACTTCACGTTGGAGAGCGCTAACCAATTTCCAGCCTTTATCGTTCTTGGAGGACAAGGAAGACTTTCTCCAGCATGCTGTAAGTGGGCGATTTAGAAACTTTTACTTCACACAACATCCTCCGTTTTGCATATCCCAACATTCTTGGTTAATTCATATGTCTACAAACAATCAGCTTGAAGAGCCTTGGCCTTGTTTAAAGCTTAAAGCTTAAAACTGGAAAAAATATAAAATTATCGGTCTATGTTGTGTCTTGACTTGAAAGACATCACATTCATTCAACAATGCCTCACAGCCACGCAATCTTTTATGCTATTGTCAGGGTGCACACATTGCGACATTCGTCATTTATGCTGCTACTGTCACGCGGAAACACATTACATAGAATGAGGACAATGGTTGTAAGCATGAGGAATCTGAGGTGACCACCACCCCTCTAAAGGATCCCCCTAAAGTAACAGGCACAGTAATTTCGTGTCAAACAATGCAACGCACCATGTTAACTGAGAACCCCTGGGGGAGGAGGTTGCTTTCTAGGCTAGTGAATTCTTGTACCTATGAATGTCTTACTCACGCGGCTGCACTGACCCTTATCGACCGTACCTTACGATTTTCCCCAAATGGGTTTCCACACCCCACCACCAACCTTCATGCATCCTACGCTATTAAAGAAAATTTAGAAAGGCCTCACTGGATCTAAGGGGATCTTTGCAGGGAATTGGAAGGAATACGAACCAACCCTTTCAATAGCAATGTTCCGTTATCATTATTACGCACTGCTGTGACGCCACAATTCAAGTACATGATAGTGTTTAGCTTTTCACCACAGAGAGCCCCCGCACTCGCAACAATACCCGGACATTTTCCCACTTTCATAATCATTTTTCCCCACCCCCCTCCTGGCCGATTCCATTGTTTTTTTTTTCCTTTCCCGCGAAGGAAACTGATGGCAAAAAGCCATTACTCACCGACCACCGCTCACACCTTGTGTCCCACAGTGCGTGGTTCGACAACCTGGGCAGTGGCAGCCAGCGACCAAGTAAATGAAAAACGCAACCAAAAATGAAGTAAGCTCCCGGTTTTGACACAGCATTTCAACCGTCAATCTTACACCTCTCCATGAATGCCACACCTATTTATTTATTTCCCTCCCCCCAGAAAAAAAAACAACTTATGCAACATGAACTGGAACCTGATTATTATGTTTGGCATTATATGCTTTAAATTATCAACCGCTAGAAAGTGTACGAGATATTGTTTCCACGCCTTATGCGCCTTGTGCCCTTTAATTTCATTTTCGCTTCCAACGTACGCGCGGCGCGGCCACAACATCGAAGAGAGCAACTTGTGGTTTTGAATTCAATTTTACCAAGGTGCTGACAAATGACCCCGAGGGGACTGCCGGACGGCCTTCTACACTTCCTCCCTTGTGTCATGTCATGTATGTGTGTGACTTAACCCCTTTTTCATCATTTTTTTTTTCTTGGACCTCATTTTGCATTTGTTTATGAAATGTGGCGGCCCATTAGTTTCATGCACGATTAGACACTTCCACCGGATGTCCGATGGAGTTGCTTTGGTCTGGCATGGAGTGTGTCACGTACGTGTTCTTTCTCTGTCCCCTCGATTGCATGACAATCTAGTTCTAACTGTGGATGGGTGTGGAGTAACCATGTGCCCTCGGCGAATGATAATTAAGTTAAAACCTTACAATATAAACGCATACAGCACGACGAAACTGTG
This sequence comes from Anopheles moucheti, assembly GCF_943734755.1. NCBI lineage: Eukaryota > Metazoa > Arthropoda > Insecta > Diptera > Culicidae > Anopheles > Anopheles moucheti. The sequence goes on along the minus strand of NC_069140.1, from coordinate 85,330,869 downwards.
CATAATCATACCAGCTGCATTAAAGCAATGTGGATGTACTTTATTCCTTATTGTAGCTTAAATTTAATGAACAAAACCAAATATTCCTCTGCCAATGCAGCTAATAGAAGGAGATATAGAACTCACTTCCATGAAGGTAGCTCCATGGTTAAGTGCCTTGATGTTTCGACCTATACACCGACGACCCTTGATCGAAACTCATAATGTCCAGCTCAGTAAATAGGTACGACTCCGTTTTATATAAGAATCATTGTAAATTTATATAACATGATTCAACCTTGAATAATAAGTACACTGAATAGTCTAACGAGTCTCAAAAGTATGTTAAACGGATGTGTTAACTAATCAACAAATAATATAACAATACATAATATAACAATTACAAGAAATTCTTCAATTCTTCAATTCAATTCTTCTTCTTGGCGTAACAAACTACTAGGTTCATATGCCTGCCATTTTCTGGCTTACTCGATAGGCAATCCTTGCTACGGAGGGGATTGATCTGGATGGGATTTTGAAACGATCCTGTCGTGTGAAGACCGGCGCTCCGCTACCAATACACCACCGGACCGTCCCTAGAATACTCTGCAATTAATGTACAAATTCTGTACACCTACTACATTAATCTTCATGTTCTGTTCACAGCAAAATGCAAATGAATGATACCTCGGTTAAACAACAGATACGATGATGGTCCACGGCAGATTACTTACAGGGGATTATCGCAAAATCATGAACTTCCTCCTAAGGGAGAAGATACACCCGCCCCCCAGGGTCTCATGATGCCTCCCTTTTTGAGACGAAGCGAACTCACTAAAGAAGACATTATTCCACAAAAGAGACGGCCAATAATCACATTCAATCATTGAGAAATGGGTACTTCTTCGGAGGGATATCGTAAGTCGATGGTGGATTAATATTCCTTCCATCCCTCGCTGGCCACACAACGGCACCGGGTTTGCGAGGAAAATAATAATTATCAACAGGTCTCTGCCGTCGTTCCCAATAATCAAATCCAATATTTGCACCAGCAGATTCGACGGTTTAAAGCTGATTGAAAAAAAAAGTCTTGCGAGTCTTGCGATTAGCCTATCCCACAAGAATGATTAATTACACAAAAGAGATTCCAGTGTCACGCATCGCACAACTGAGAAACGGGACACGATCCCTCTGTAGGCAGCCACTTAAGCGCATCGAACGCTGTGGGAAGTAAAACCACACACCGAAGCTTAATAATAGCACTATCACGAACTTGACCCCATGTTCGGTTTTATGGCAGAATCGTCTGCTGCATTTCGAAAACCGCGGGTGCACATAAAATGCCTTCACAGTTTAGAGTGATAGTAATTGCTTTTGCACAGTTTAGCTTCCGGCTCTGTTTTATTCCTCCCCCGGAACAATCATGAGCGATGGGTTGGGAACCGTTTCCGCACGCCCCGCAAGCGATCGATTGTTACATGAAAAGTGAAATAAAATTTAATTTCTAAAGCACCACGACAGAGGTCGTGCCGTTGAGAGGAGAATAACTAAAACGCCCCGAACTCCTACCGAGATCCATCACCCCAAAACGTTACGCCAGCAACAAACTATTAGCACCGACCGACCGACGATGGACCCGGTTTGCCGGTTACCATATAAAGGTACTCGATCTCCGATTGGGAAGAAAATAGACGATGATATCTCGCGGCACGACAATAATGGCGCGACTGGCTTATGATCGCACGATCATAAACTATCCGCTGAGGATGGGAGGAAACAAAACAAAAAACACCGCGCATCTTTGACTTTTGGCGGGCGCAATACACGATCACTTCAAACCCATTCTACGGCAAGATGACGACAGACAACGTTGCGCCTTTTTCCGACTACTCTTCTCTCGCGACGATAAAGATATCGTTAAAATGAAGATAAACGGTCCATTGTGTTCGATGCTGTTTGATTTTCTTTTTTCTGAATTGATCTCAGCGGCAGACGGCTAATCGATCGGTTGAACTAAGATGTACAAAAGCATAACACAGACTCCATGCGGGTGTCACTAGGACTTTAAGAGGAGCTGACAGGGACTAGCCCTATCATTCGAAGATGTAATCCGTAACATACTATTTAACCGATACACCTACATGAATTGCAATCCCTTCCAAGACCTTACAATAACAGTGCGAAATCTGATCTTTATGTTAACCGAACCTATAAACCATTCAAACGATCAATTCCGCAACCGAACCCGCATATCTCGATTGTTGCAATTGTCGTCATTGTCACAATTGAGGTACCGGTTGCAAATGTCGAGTGCATCCAACTGCTTCGGTTTGTTTATTGAAGTAAATCAAGGCCAATCGGTTGGATTGCTCGCATATACGAAAAAAAAAGAACCTGGCAGGGGTTGGGGCTGTATTTGCACAAATTGTTTTAATGCCCCCATGCGGAGTGTGTGTGTGTTGTGTTGATTGTGAATTGCACTAAAGGGTGTGAATTGATTTAACGTTTCACTCTTTCGGGCGCGTCACTGAAGGCAAAGGTCACAGAGCGCGCGCGTTACGAAATAATGGCTACACTCCAATGTAAACAGGAGCGTGGAATGAGAACCAACGGTTAATAAAGCAATTCCTTCGCACGTACGGAGTTCCAATCGGTTTGTCACAAAGAATTTTTTTTGTTCCTGCATAGCTGTTTGCCTCTGCGCGCCTGTTTGAATGGGTTGTTCAGGACTAGACGTTCTTTTGGGGGTTTGTACGATCTATCTCCCCCACTTAAAGCGCGACCATGTGCAACACACGAGACGAACAGAATGCTCGACATCATACGCTGGACACGACGTTGTGGCTAATCGATTTGCGCACAATCCACCGCGCCAGTGTTCATTTATTTAGATAGTTTTCCGGTTTGTTTTTGCTTCATGGTTAGGTTGTTCCCTCGAGTGGCGCTGCTGACTCATGCAAGAAATTCTTCGTTTCTCTGACTTGCGCAAATCCTCGAGGTCACTCAAACGATCATTTGATTACTTCGATGTTCCATTTGTAGCCTAAATTACCTTCCCTTCTATTAGCTTAAAGCACCTTTTGAACGAAACCTTTATGTTTCGTTTCTTTGATATTTGATCCTATGTTAATGTTCTATATAATGAAGGATATAGTCAAACATTAACAATATATTTTTGATTTTTAGGTGTACAATTAAGTTTCCAGCAGGTTTTCGTACAAAAGTTAATACAAATAGAACTGAATAGTTTTTATTAATCGTATCGTCTATCAGCAAATTACAAATTCCAATTCAACTTCTAGTATTTTCAGCCCAACACATAATCGGACCAATTCGTGATACTCTCGTCTAATCCAGTAATAGCAGGGTGCATCACAAAAAAGTGATGCCCAAATAGTGTAAAATCCGAAATACAATACGATAGAAGGAAGAAATAAGATTTCCTATCCATTAGCTTCCAAATAATTTTGACCAGAGCAAAAACAGGTGGCCAATATTGAGAAATAGTACGAATTTGCTGATGTACAACACAGTCTTAAGTTTCCGAAAACGCTGGAAACTTACTAGCAGATCCAATAGCATTCAGTAAAAGTATGACCTCGACGTCAACGAACGGAGTAAATGATTATCATTCCACCAAAGTCATCGCACACATTGCGGTGCATCGCTTTAAATTGTTCGAATTACAGCAATACCAATCTGATATCTGATAGATTAAATGGCTCAACGGTAAAAAGTGAGAGAAACCAATGCGCGCACCAGCTCAAGAAATAGGATTGCAAAAAAAAGAAAACTAACACATAAATTGCTACCGTATTTCATCGTCTATCGCCTTCCCGCCACGATCGCAGTCGTGACTGGTGACGCGTGCCGCGGGAAATAAATAATTGCCCGAAAGAAGCGCTCTGCAAAAAACAGGGGGGTGTTCCTCCCCCTTTTTTTCCTCCCAATAAGTCATGACCGGGATTGCAATGTATCCAGAAGGAACGACGAAGATGAACGATATAATCGTGGGAAGCATGATTAAACCCTTTTGGGAGATGGAGCTTAGAAGCGTAGCTTTTGGACAACATTAATTCCCAACACCCCCAAAAATTGTATTAATTCAACGACAAACGGGAACACACAGTTCCTAAACCTTCCAGGAATTGTGACTTGTGAACAAACATAATCAAAAATTATCTTTCCAACGATAGATTGTAATCTTCTTACACCGATTACAGTCCCCGAACGAACCACCAGAGTTCTTCCACACGATACGCGAAGCGAGGGCATAACCGTACCTTCCCCCCTAGGGGGGTTAATTTCCCGGCGATTGATGAAGTCTATTAAAGGCAATGGGCCACCGGTCGGTCGGCTTCCAGAAAACCCACCGTCGGCCAGCGATCATCAACAACGGAGCGCTACTTACACTCCATTATCCGCAATAGCTCACCATTGCTATCCATCTTTCTATCTATCTAGCTTTCCGCTGATTGCTTTTCCTACCTTTTCCAGACCGGAGAGAACGAACGTGCAATAAGCGAGTGTGCGCGCGCGCGCCCCGGCCAATTGTTGTGTTTTTCCATGACGGAATGAAGAACATCCATCGGCAAAAGACCGTGCTCCGCGTGCAGCCAGTGCAAGCCGGGAGAGTTGATGTAAGGTGGGCGCGCGCATCGTGAAAGTTACGGACGAACTTTCCCATGCACTTATCTGCGTCGCTTGCGCACCCACGATCGATTCCGCGCCACGACGGTAGGGGGTGGCCCCAACGATAAATCCACACATTTCCTTTGCCGTGCTAGGGGGACCCTTCATCATTTTGCCACCCCGCGTTCCATTTTAGTGTAAGCGAACCTTGTACTAAAACTCATCCACAGACCATTTCCGTTTGTTTTTTTTTTTGCGTTTACTATGTTTGCTATGGGCAGGTGATGAAAAATTGAGGTCGATCGGACACAGCGCGCGCACGAACCACCGAAAGGGGAGAAAAACGAATTGCTACAAAAATGCATTTTGCAAAACACGTGCAGCCCCCAACGGGAGTGGTGGGTGCATTTGCGATGCATTTTCCATCCCTGGAGACGGGGACGGGGAACAGGAGATTCAGTAGCAGCGCGTCGAAGGGAGTTGGTGATGTGCATTTAAGGAGGCCGGTCGCGCACTGTACAGAGGGTTCGGGTGAACTAAACACAGCCAACGAAACATCTCTACGAGTGTAGTGTGTATTAGGAAAGAAACCGAACCGCACTGCTATTGGTGGGAGACATTAAGAAAATAGAAAGATTTAAGACGATAAAAAGATCTCCTGCTGTCTCATTACAGTCACGATGTGGACAGATGAGAAACGACTATTAAAAGGTATTAAGTAGAGCAATTAAACGGCGGTGTGCGATCACTGCGAAGATTGAAAGAAAGCAGACCAGTCAGATGTTAGACAATTGAAAAAATGCTTCTATCAATGCTAGCTGTCTACCATAAATTGACAACCATTTTGTTGTAGTTTAACCATTATAAAGCGCGAGTAGCTAAATTATGTAGTTCATTCTTGATGTACAATTGTCCGCTATTTGCTTTGTGTCTTCTATCATTTCTGTACACAAAATGTTGTTCCATTCTTCTCTATACCACCAGCAGCAAATGACAAACCCTCAGAACAATGACAACTATAATTTATGACCACACAGAAATGCAACTGTCTGTAAGTAGCCAGTGCACGAAGATTATCAGGGTCGGCACGAAACAATGACCCACTTAAATGGGAAGGAAGCGCCTTTTACCCCGTTCGATTCGTCTGACAATCGCGCGAAATAATGGTACCACGGATCCGAACGTGGTCAGGTGCATACGTTGGTGGTAGCCATAATAATCATTTCCGGTGCCAATTCCGAACAGCTTTTGTGCGCCACCCATCGAACGCCATAAATATGGAAGGTGTCATTTGAGAGATGGATTAATGGTCGCCAATAGATCCAGATAAGCAATAGTGCGCTTTCATCGTTGTAATGCTTTATAACATTTGAGCAGTTTCGAAGGGCACGTGCACATTTTCCACCAAATAAATATGATCGGTTTCTTCTATGTGTGATTCCAGTTCATCGATCAAAGTGGATCTAAAAAGAAAAAAATCATTAAACATTTCCATGTCACCGAACGTTAATATCAACCATTAAATCCTTACACTTTTCTCATGTTTTTTTTTTGCTCCCAAACGATCAAGACACTTCCAGCTGACATTAATTGCCGAGTAGCATCAGAAATTGCTTTTTCTCGTGGAACGTTCTCTTATGCTTTACATTATTCATCATCCTGCCACCTAATCCCACCTGTGAAAGATACCAACTTGGACAAAAACACTCCATAATTCCCTGGAGATACGAACAAAAAAATGACAGCTTTCTCTTCTATCTCCACAACGCGAACACGCCCGCGGGACGCGCGTGAAGATAAAAAATTGGGCATGAAATTAAGAGCTTTGCCAAATCGTTGCGCTCAGCGAAACATTCTTCCCCGCTGGATGCAAACCACCATCACATTCACATAGCGGCTATGATAGATATGCATGGATGGATGGAGATGTTTTCCGCACTAATGAACGCGGTGGCCTAATCATCATTATTATGTTGATTCGCTCGGGAAGGTCTTACTGCCGAGAGAAGGTATCCTCTGCCGGTTATTAGAGTTTACCTGTGACTTTAAGGTCCGGAAATCGACGCTAATGCACTCAACTGTTCCACACCGACTTATAGAGAGGAGGGGAATCGGGCGATTTAAATCGCTATTTACTACTTAAACAACCCCATTGCGGTTTGCTCGTATTACAAAAGGTTATATGTTTTCGCTTTCCTTTCATAAGAAACAAAAAAAAAACAATTTAAATGTCAATTGATGCGAAGAAAATTAAAAAAACATTTTAATGGTTTAATGGTTTTGGTTTAAACACTTTTATTAACACAAGCTATTAAAACCTGAATTGACGAGAATGAGAATTAAACGAGACAATTGTATGAATCTACAACCATTCGAATCATGAGCCGATTCTGAAAAGATCTATACATGAATCATATATTTAAAAGATTTGTATACGTTTGGATATTCATGAATTATTAATACTTTATCCATGTTTGGAACTTTATAAAACTCCAAAAAATCATTAATCTTCCTTAAAAGGATACAACACCCTTCATTCCCAAGTCTCCTACACTATACTAGTGCATTAACTGTATTAAACACAAGATAATCAATATAAAATAACTCATATCAATTCGCCACATTATCACCTCAAACAGGCCCACCATGGTCATGGTATGGAGTAGGCTCAAACACACTTGAAAGAGAAATTTACCTCCCCTTTAACCTTGTACATCCGACACTCATCCGAAAGTCCATAATTGATCATAATAAATCCATCATCATCATTCGCTCCAAATGTGATCTCCAGGATGACCAAGTTCGACATTAACCACACTCACACAACGTTCCCCGTGGGGTGTTAGAAAGAGTGAAGAGTTTCCCATAGCATTCGCATTAAACGCAACATCACGCAGCCCCAATTATGATCGATCAGGTCAGTCAGGTGATGTGATCCCTTTTTGCTTGCTTGTACACAGTGCTCAACCCGGGACTCCACTTTCTTCACTCCATCAACTCCACGTCCACACATGTCCGGGGGCGTCGCCGTGGTTAATTATTTTATTCACATTTACCTTCATCTCCCGTAAATCATCCCGACACGTTTGACCACACCGCGGCTATTGAGGGTGAAGTATGTTTGGGGAAAAAGTAGTAATAAAATAAAAACTTATGCAAGTTAAGGTGCCCTCTGACAGTGTTCTGACCTCCGCATCAGGTTCCCCTTGTGGGTGGGCAGCAATTGTGGTTAAGAGCCACTTTCCGACCGGTGTCATCGTGCGTGTCTCGCTCGTATGACAAGGTGTCTGATTTTACGATAGAGTTTTACGGTGCAGTATATCGCATAAAACCAGTACATGAGACATGCATGGGCCGTATGTTTCGTAAGCGATTTATGTGACAGTGTGTTGGCCAAAACGTAAATGTACTCTATGCCTGTTCTGTGTTCGGCTTGCGAACAAAATTTATGGATAGCCACAATATAAAACCATTTTCTCACCGATACTGTCACTTTTCTTCCCTACCATGGCAGATACACCACTCTGACGTACGGTGGGAATTAGAACAGCGGTAAAACAGATGATAGAAGCCGATAAAACAATCATGCAAGAAAACACAATAAAAGCTAACATATCTCTCCAGATAACAAATCTGACTGACTGACTGACCGACCGACCCAATGACTGACTGATCTAAACACAGGATCATGCTTTCAAAAGCTGGTTTTCCCCCTACATTGTGCAAAACAACAACAAAAAAAACTGCATTCACTATCATCTGATCTACTACTCACCACCACCACCGCGGCAGCATCTCCACTGCAAACAATCTCAGCAATGGAATCGGAAAAAAGCAAGGTCACCGGGCTTTTCTCTCCCCTGCCCACCCCCCCATAACATCTCATCCATCAACGTTTTGCGAAGCGAAGGAAAATGAAAACGGAAAATCGGTACAACCTAAAGGAAACGATGTGCAACGGAGAGAGAGAAGAAAAAAACACGCGCAAAACCTAGCAGCAAAAGGCAGAAACACACAAGGCCATAATAATTAATTAACGATGCACACCCACTCGTGGGGGGGCCAGCTTCGATGGAGGAAGCCACGCGTGTGTTTGTGTGTATCTTAGACAAGCGTTGAAAAACGGCTTCAGATGAAAAAAAAAAGGAAAAACATATTGCTTTTATGTTGCCATGCTTCATTTGTTTTCTTTGTTTTGTTTTTCCTGCTTCATTTAAATCGTTCATCTGCACAGGTGTTGTGTCCGCCGCATGTGCAAATCAGACAAATACTCATTGGAATGAAAAATAAATTTGCATTGAAGCGTGCTTTGCTTGCCCTTCCAAATGGGCATAACAACCCCAGGTGGAATTAAATAAATATGTGTTCAATACGTGTGATAAACACATGTTTTATATCACACGACTGAAGTGAACTTCATCACATAACAAACAAAAATTGTAAAATTCTCATTTACTCGATCAGTTGAGGGCACGTGTACGCAGCACGTCCTCCTTCCATTACAGCAAAAGCACATTGGCACATCCCTTGTAAAGTAAAGGGATGCTTCAAAAATTCCGACCACCTGGTACAGCTGTTTGAAAGCGAACCAGCGGACGGGGGTAGGGTAAGAAAAGGACACACATCCTTTTTCTTTTGCAATGGGTTTGTCAGCATCAATGCCCTCACTAAACGTTCACTGGACATTATGCTCCCCAAGACAAGGAAGGGCGAGCGAGAGAGATCGATCCGCTCTTGTTCACCGAACGCTGTGCTACGCTAGCGATGCGTAAAACGAAGCATAGCAACGTGGGGGAAAGAGAGAGAGAGAGTCTATTCGATGTTCTTGTTGCTCGTGTCATTATTATGAGCCAGAGCGGCTATAGCGTTCTGCCAGCTGAGTAAATGCAGCATTATTTGCACTTGATTTTTTTTTAAATTCATTTCTGATATCACTAATATTAATTTGTGTAAATTAAATTAGGTAAATAAATATGAAGTTGTATAAATTATTACGCCTCACAGTACATGACGCTTTCGACGATTTTGGACCACAATTTTACCTGTGAAGTAAAAGAAAGGAGAAAAATGATGTTGTTAAAACAATTTCACCAGAGAAAGATATAGAGCAGTAAAGTTTAGATATTATATGTACATCACAAAAAATGACCCCTTTTCTCGTAAAACATTTTTCCTCATTTCTTTGATAACACATATAATTGATGTCCCCCCCCTGTTAAAAAGGGGAAATCCATTCCAGGAAAAAGCATTAATATCAGGTTAAATGACTCATCCGCTAATGCTCCTCTACATCAAACACCATTTAATGTTAAGATGATTTTTCATCCCTTCCTTCGACGTACGGTTTTTCCGACCTGGTCCCGGACCCCATTTGTGCCCTCCTGGGTAAAGCGGCAAAACGATTGACATCCGCCGGTAATCAAAGCTGATGGTGAAACGTACCGTGAACATTCTTACAGCCAGAGATGTCTATTCACACCGACTGCTAAGATGACAGCTCCTGCCGGAGTGTCTCATTAAAACGTCTCACTTTCTACACAAATCCGTCAAGCTATTTGGCTCCTGGAAAAGCCAACAACACCACCGCTACCAGTTGGTCACGAGCGATGGGAGCTTTTGTCTCTTTCCCCTATGTTGATGGTACGATTTAAACTCTTAAATGGTCATGCCTCCATATTTCTCATTACTGTGATAGAAAATAATACGACTTGCAATCGTGCCGTGCCAATAAAAGTGCCATGTTGATGTAAAGCCAACGCTTACTTTGGGAACACATAATTAAAAATGATAATTCTACACCACCTCGGCATGTAAAGGTTTATGGTGCCGCAGCCTCAATCTTGATGAACATTGCATGTGCAGAGAAGAGACCAAGAAGATCCTGTCTGTATGTGTGCCTTGGGCCCATCCATTTAATTGACGTTGACTTGAGCTATTGAATCAAAGCCTCCGGAGGGCCAAGTCCAGCGCATCGTCGTCATTCAAGTCAAGCAAAGGGCAGCGCAAACAGGCAGGAAAAGCTTGATGATAGTTTCCCTCCCAGCACAATTTACAGCAACGCCTCTTCGGCCACCGGCACAGAAACCTTTTGAGTCTGGCGAAGAAACTCGCCGCTATGCCACGGGCAAGGAGGAAGTCACACTATGCCCCGCATCCCGCAGACTGGCTGGCGCGCGCAAATATCGTGATTGATGTCGGAATGGAACAAGACACCGCCGCCGCGAAGTGTAAACTTTTATCACCTCCCGTCTCCCGTTCCTCTCGTTTCCCTTTTAGAAAGAGGTGGATGAGGGGGGGCAACAAACAAGACATGACACCATCAATTTTCCCTGCCCCCTAAAGATGGATGATGCTCGTCGGCTCTTTTCCGGCCACAAGAATGGCAAATGAACCTCTCGTTTTCCTCCTCCTTCCCTGTATTTCGCGACCATCCGGAGACGGTCTCTTATCCTACCTACCTATCACCATTTAACAAACCTCCATTTAGCAAAACACGACCGCGGATATACATCTTGTGCTATTAATTCGCAATGAGAGTGGACATTTGGTGGTGTGCGCATTCGGAAAAATGGTTCGCGCGGGAACTCGTCGTCGAATTGGAATTTAAATTATTCCAACTTGAAAATGACTCATAGCTGAAAGGGAGTGCCTGTCTGTGAACTAATGCAACACTTTTGAAAGGAAGGTGTTTGTAGGCCATTCTTTTATTAAATTGAGGAGTTCTGGAACTTCTATTCCTGGAATAGTTGTTAATCCTACTAGAGGTCATGAAGGGTGCCAGATAGGAAATGGCCTTCTTCTTGCGCAATCTTAAGAATCTTCTATGCAGGTAAAGGGTTTCTAGAATTATTTTCATTACATCAAACAGTCTGCTATATAAAATGGTCCAGCTGATATTTAGCATCGGTCCTGTCGAGCCCTCTGTTGAAGATCGGTGTTGATACCACCAAAACCCCCTTAAACTATTTAATTAAAGCCTGATTGAATTTAATTTACAGTGAGATAACTTCGAAACAAAAACGCAAATATCGAAATGTCTGGACACTTCTAATGGAGCCTTTTTTATATAATGTCTATTGACAATATATATAATGTCTATAAAAATATGTGTTATTAATATTTATAATACAGTAATATTTTTATTACATATTCGTATATAGTTTTTCTTCATGAAGCCGGGAAAGATGTCTAAAGGTAACTAAAAAGTTGGGTAAACGTTTTTAATTTGTACACCTTGGCAAGAGACCATATCTTAATACCTTAACCCATTCTGTCAAACTGTCAAAATTGCATCCGTGTGTGATTTCCTAAAACCTCTAAAAACCTCTGTAAAAATCTTAAAACACTTAAAATAATAAAACACTTAAAAACCATAAAATCCTTAAAACCAGAAAATCCTTAAAACCAGAAAATCCTTAAAAACCAGAGAATCCTTAAAAACCAGAGAATCCTTAGAAACCAGAAAATCCTTAAAAACCAGAAAATCCTTAAAAACCAGAAAATCCTTAAATACCAGAGAATCCTTAGAAACCAGAAAATCCTTAAAAACAATAAAACACTTAAAACCCATCAAAAACGTTAAAACCCCCTTTAAAACCCCTTTAAAACCTCATTAAAAACCCTTTAAAATCCTTTTAAAACCCTGTTATAATCTTTTCAAAAGAAAATCCTGTAAAATCCTTTAACAATCGTTGTAGTTTACAATTGTTATAAATATCATTAAAAGAAACAAAAGCTACGAATAAATGAGAGAAGCTTAGTAGCTCAAAACGACAACCAAAGATGGTGGTTTAAATCGGCGGAAGCATAATTTATCGTTCGCTGTAAATATCACTATTAATAGCCGTGCCTCCATTCATTCTTCTTAAGCAACTCGGATGATCCGTACCTACCCGTACCATCCCATCTCATCCTCTTCAGCTACATTTTGGGTAAAGTATCCTCTAACCCTTTATTTTTGATTCCCGAGGTGGAAAGGAAACCGAAACTCTACTACGGGTGTGTAGTTGTCGAATTTACGAAATTTAATACCATCTTGTAACTCGCTCAATCTCTTCTTCTTCAGAGCCCCGCAACAACCGTGTCTGTGTCGGGGGCTTATTATGTGCAATATATGTTTTCGAACGTTCACAAACCAACATCATCATGTGTTTTTTTTTTTATTTTCGATACCGACACAAAAGCAACAGCAGATCAGCATTTAGCATCAGAGAGCATTAAGCGCACCCGGACACCTCTTCTCTCGGCACAACAAGGCACAAACAACAAGTGTGGCAATTTAGATTGACCTTCGGCACCGGGGATTCGGAAGCTTGTTGAGAGGAAAAATCATCTGCCCATCGCTAAAATAAAAGCCCATCACTCATCTCATCAAAGGGCAGCAGAAGCTCGGATGGAAAAGTAAGCGAGGAGGAGAGCCAAAATTGTTATTAAGTTCCGTCTGAGAGGTGTTGTTTTCAAACATTAGGCACGGTTTTTTGGACTAACTGAACCGATCGAGTAGCAGACAGGAAAAGTTTGAAGCTTCAAGTAAGTGTTTGTGCTTTGCACAACAAAATCTTGCCATTCTATGCTACCCTCCTACTTAGCAGTGGCGGCGATGAGAGAGAAGGAACGCCCAAGCCAATATTTGAATATTCAAATCAGATTCGAAGGAGTTAGAGCACACTTGAGTGGAACCGCCACTTGTAATTAATCTTTTAATGAAGTGTTATTCCGCCGGGTATGGAGAAGCCGATTCGCTTTCGACGATTAAGTATCCATATTTCAATACAGGTTAGAATCGAATCAGACACCTGGCACATTACATGCTGAAGATAACAACAAACGTCTCGATTTTATTTTATATTTAACTGACCTACGGATCATTGTGGGTGACACAGTGGATCCTTTCGTGGACGTTATCTAAATGTCTAGATAATTCAACCCTTAGCTAAACCCAATTACAAGCAAATAATCCTGTTTTGTTGTAACGGACTTGCCGAAATTCTTATCAGTACCTGCGGGAAATTTGCTAATCACTAAATTACGGAGAGCTGTTTCAACCGAAAGCAACGTTTTAATCAAACCACAGACAAACCAGATAACCCATCACACAACTGTTTCGATGTTTGCCGAAGCTTTCCTGAAGATATATTTTATCTTTTTCCACTGCATAAATGGAACTCCACACTGTTTGCTTTCGTTTTCTTATCGTCACCACCTGGGTTAAGCCCTGGCGGTCTCACACGGCCGTTTTGTTTGACCGGGGTGGATCACCCGTGTGGACAGCAAACCGGCAGGAGGTTTGTCCGCACACTGATACGCGCTACTTTCACCTCCAAAAACGAACCACCACCCATTGGGTGAAGCCTGCCCTTTTCGGAGAGGATATTATACGCACAAACGGTGCCGCGGTTCAGGTTTGCGCGAACTGAGCCCTCCGGCGATGCGATTTCCGATGCGAAGGAGAAAGAAATCCTACACGCAGCACGCGGGGGTCCAACTTTCCATTTCACGACGCATTCTTCTGCACTGGATGACTCCCCCGACGAACCCTGGAAATTCTTTCCCACCCGTCAACCCAAGGATCGAACATGACCGATTGAGATTGTGTGTGTATGGGGGGGGGTTTTTTTGCCAACGTCCTCTCTCCATTATGATTGGGTCGATATCTAGGGCGCATGATACGACAACCGTAAAACAAAAACTGCCAATCTATCCGGTTGCCTCGGACAGGGATCTACGTCATTCCGACCCGCTGCACGACACCCTAATCTGACAGTGGACCGAGCAAAGGCTTAGACACAGACCTCTGTGATTGGGAAGGCCCCCTTTTGGAACCTTTCGGAACGATTTGCCTGAAACGTAATCCATTTCACTCCGAAAAGTTGACAGGAGGAGAAAGTGAGTTTGTGTTTCGTTTCGTTTCAGAATTTTGCTTCCAGTTATCAGTGGGGTGATTTAAACTTCATAAGGTGAGGCTGTGATGGACTTAATAACGAAAAGACATGTGCATTCTCTTGGGCGGTCCTGTGATAACTTGCCTTTGCATTCGACCGTACACACATCGAAACATTGTGGATCGAATATCATCTGAATCGACACTTTCTAGCAAGCTTCCTTGTCATACACAGCTTACAAAGTAAACGAAGTTCATTCAGCCATCAATGTGTGGAAGGCATCAACTTTATACTTCGTCAGTCCAACATTAGGAATAATGTATCACAAAGTATCTGTATGTCTCTCTCTTCTCGGCCTACTAGACCTGCCGTTTCTGGCTTACTAGAGAACTTATTTTACCACAAAGCCGGTTAGTCATTCCTTGATATGGAGGATTGGCCCGGATGGGATTTTGGTCCAGTCCGTTGGTGTCAAGACCGGCACCGCTACCATTATGCCACCAGGCCGCCCCGGATTTACTCCAAAGATTCACAATGATTCTCCGTAGATAATGATTTCTGAGACACAACCTTAAGCTCAAAAGGAAGATGCTGAAGGTTCCGGAAAAAATATCAGGGAATTGTATAAAGAATTGACATAAATTGAGTTGAAGAATTGAGAGTCTTCTTGTCAGAAAACATCAGAAGATAATTTATCGTAAAAAATCTATTCCACGAATAAAAAGTAGCATACTCTGCAGATAGCAGAATTGGGAAAGTCGCAATAAGAATACCTTGAGGATATCTTGAAGATATGTTAAAATAGCGGCTTAATTTTCCCCATCACCACATAATATTTTCATGTAAAGAAATATTTAAGAATATTCGCAACATTTCTCAGAATTCCTCATTTGGACAAGTTGAGCTGTCTAAAGCTGGCAGGATAATATTTCATTACCAGCCTAGCCCATGACAACTACCCTCATCAGAAACCCATTAGTGTCTCGTCCTCTTCTGGGTGGTCATAGCAGGAAAGAGGCGCACAAACGGGACCACATAAAAAGAATACATTTTACATGATGCATCGACGCGAGATGTGATGAAAATGTAATGAAATCATGTAGCCACCAACCCACCACCCACGACCAACTTTCCAGATGCCAAAAGGAGCCCCACCGATGAACGATAAAGTTTGCTAACACTACAAGGTTAACATCGTTACGAGATGAAACCCGCATCTTTCCTTCCATCTTGCTCAGGCTTCTTGTGCTTTTATTCTCTCACGCAAATAATTGCACCCAAGTTTCGATGGCCGTACAAGGATCAGCTGGGAATGTGCCCGGGCACGGAGGAATTGAACGCAAATGGTTAGCTTCGACGAAAAAAAACGCCAATTTCAGCCACCAGCTGGAACGATATGCGGGTCTGAGAGCGTACACAATGTAGGGGGATGGATGTGTTCGTTTTCGATTTTCCCACCGCCCATATACCGGGGGAGAGGAGACATGGTCAAGCCATGAAAAAGAAAGACTTGCACACATCGTTATTGCGGTGCGCCCGCCGTGTACGGTTCCGTGGCGATTGTCAATCGATTGGCAAAACTTTCCAACCGGTGACCCTTTTTTGGTGTGTGCACCCCCCGTAGCAGCTGGATGCGCGCAGCAACGAATGTGCAATAGAAATATATAAAAAATTCCACTTAAATGTGGTTATTTCAAATTGGAAATGGACACTGCTTGGGGGGGAGCACACATTTTCGGTAGAATGTCACTTTGTGGCCATTTTGCAAAATGTCAGCAATTTAGTATTTTGTTAATGATTTCCAACAGGTATTTATAAATACTTCATGAACGGAGTGAACGTGTGTAGAGCAATTTTATTTAATAAATTTTAATTCCCAATACTTTTATTTTATACACATCTCGTGAGTTAGGTAACATCCATTCACCAAATTAAAAAATGCAATGTTTTCTGCACTTTCTCTCCTTTCGGTTTAAATTAACCGATAAACGAAAACCTAGCCAATGAGTGTCACCGAATTGGCAAAATAAATTGATACAAAAACTGCAATGTCGTTGACGCCCCGCGCCAGTTCGCGGAAGGAGGCAACAACAAGCCGTACCGAAAACACGATTGAGATGAAAAACCTCACCATCATCATCACGGATCTTTCTCCTTTTTTTGTTACTTTGATAGCGAGACAAACATTTTGTTTCTGTATCCTTCTCCACCCGCTTCTATTCTGTCCTTGTGGCATCGGACCGTGTTTTTTGATTTCGCACCCGCTTTTCTGTAGCACCCGCTTCTTCGACAAACTGTCGTCCACATACACACACATATCCGTCCAATTCATTCGATACCGGTCGCATCACTTTGATGTGATCGTGTCCCCCGCTTGTTGTTCTGTTTTTTTTTTTCGTGCTTACTCTCACTTTAATTATCTGCGTTCCGGACCGTTTGCGGTTCGCGTAAGACAGACACCCGGGACACGTGCGGGGTAGTAGTTGTAGGTGTTTTGTCTTGTCGTCTCGCTCGATAAGGCACCGGTTTTTTTTGCTATCGTCCAACCATCAAACGATCCGATCTATCGGCAAACGGATTGATAGACGACCGCGGTTGACGAAAACGGACGAGTGAGATGTGGATGTGCGAACATCAAACTGATGTCGTTCGTTGTTACCATTATTGGCACAGCGTTGATTAAAATGCATTCACGATTGATTTATGTGTCGACTCGTTCGACTTCGTTCGATGGGTTTCGTTCTAGCTAAGTCCCACATGATGTAGCTGTGCTTAGCGTGGCAAAATAGGAACGATCAAGAGTTATAGTGATTGGCAGTATGATAAACTGTGTGGGCTTTAAAAAATTGCCAAATTCTTCATTTTGACACTACAAAAAACCGCAGGAATCTTAAAGTTTATTCTATTTATGATTTAATTTACATCCCCCTTTTACATTATTCTTTAACACTAGAACCGCCGGACTTTGCAACCTTACTAGAACCGCCATATGGGACAATTTTGTCCCATTCGTTATGTATAAATTTTTAAACATGTTTATTACTTCCTAAGGGTTTCTTGTGGTAAAATAATTAATAAACATAACAATTAGAAATAATAATAATACTTTATAAGCAACTTAATCAATAATTAAAATTGAGTTGAGATCATATCAATCGCATCTCCAAGGATATGATGATATCCAAGGATATCAAGGCCAGGTTTTTTTTTACATTAATATAACATTTTAGGAATTTCAGTGATAAACGCTTTTAATTATTCCTTATAGGATTGTACGACAGTGAATCTAGGCTTATAGCTATTGGTTTTTTATACAATCAAGTGATAAGTAGGGTTTTTATGATAATAAAACAAGTCTTTTGTTCTAAGTTGTTTGGGTCTACGTGGGCGTATATGACTTCCTTTCGAAACATTACAAAAATTCGATGTCAATATAGCTCTAAATGACCAAAAGAAGAGGACAAAGCTTTTTTCGAAAGCAAAATCAATACCTAGATTAATTATTTTAAGCATCTATAACACATTTTGTGGTTTCTTGGAATCAGGACATTATATTACATTGCTTCATCAGAACCTGGCTCACATGAAACGCATACATACGAAACTCTCTGAGTACATTTTTTACATACTGGTCTACTGCATGTAAAGCATTCGTTAGCACTTTTGCCCTCGTGACAAGACATTTGAACCTGGCAACGCCGACGAACACAAGTTCTGGAACACAATCTTCAAGGTGGTTGTCGGATGATTCACCAGATGAGCATACCAATGGATCAAATAAATCGCAGTCAGAGGTATCGGCCAGAGGATCCCCTTCTGATTGATCACTGGAAATGTCGTTCAGAGCAGCGACAATATTTTCGGGTCGTAAACCACGCTGGCGCACCATATTTAGATACTCTTAAAAGCGCACAAATAAAAATTTCACCTTGCAATGTCCTAAGTACACCAGGCAAACTGGTTACGTGGGTGTTGGGAGAGCATACGCAGCGATCAAGACCAACAGGCAAATCGAAACGTGAAGGCTACTTGTTTGGAGCTGCAAGTATTGTGCTGGGGATCCCTATACGCAATAACCAGCAGTTGATGCTTTGAGTGGAAAGCTGGGGATAGGGGCACTCAGACGAACCAGTGCTTCCAATAAAATTACGGTAGAGTATACAAAAATGGTGCTTACATAGATTAGTCGATTGATGATAGCGCAAAAATAAACACGTAGTAATCAAATGTGAAAGCAGGTATGCAGTTGAATACTTTCGCACTCTTTTATTGTTCTATTCATATTGACATGTCTTGTCACGAAAACGCATACACGCTAGTGCTGCCAGACTTGCAGAAGCACATCCACCACTCGTTGACAGCAGGAATATCAGCCATCACAAGGTATTTCGCCTATGGGACAAAAATGTCCCATTTGGCGGTTCTAGGTTGGAAATGATTTTTTTAAAGTACTATACGGGATACACAATTTTTGATTCGAATGCATTCGAAAGATCGTTAAAAATAAATAAAAGTCACAAAATTTCAATGAGTTGACACACAACGGCAAGCGGTGGTTCTAGTGTTAAATAAGTACGTGGGAACGACGGTCCGGATGGGATTTAATATCGTCCCTATCGTGTGAAGACCAGCACCCACAACCACTAGACCGTCCAGCCTCTTCAATGTTGGACCAGTTAGAATGCACATATAAACTTACAACTACAACTTATTGTACTACTGCTATATTACGACTAGCTTATTTCACGGCAATAAAACATTACGCTATTTTATTAATTCTAAAAACTTATTAAGAAAAAATCAACTCTAACAATACCCAAATAAACCACACCAGATACCAGTATAACAGATACAAAAACTATGTAAACATTACCATATGTTTGCAGTGTCCGTTTCAGCTTTCACTTTCCACCGACAGGGAGACAAACACAACCATTAATGGGGATGTGGAATGATCGCGTTTTTTTTTCTTCTTTTGTTACTGTCACCAACATACACACCCAATTACGCAGCCACACCACACATCGCACATTCAATTCCCAGCTGCCACCGGTACATCAGGCGAAAAACTCACTCCTCTTACACAAAGAAAAAGTAAAAGAAATCACCCCCCGAAATGTTATTGGGTGGCGGCGGAGAAGGATTTAAAGTAAGCTGAAGTAAGCTGAAACGCGATACTTTTTTCATCCATTCGGTTCCACACGCACACACTCCATTCCTATGATGTATTTTGTTTTTCGGCAAAGGGCAATAGCCCGCGCCAGGGTGTCAGGGTGAGGTTCATGGTCAAGTTGAGTTAACTGTGGGGGGGGGGATCGACACCAACCCCATTCAGCGATTTTTATCGCACTAGAATAGAGGGAACCTCTAACCGACACCCTTTTTATGAGTTTGTCCATCTCCACTCTCCACTGAGGTATTTCTATCGGACAGATCTTTCTCATTCTTCATCGTCTAACTCCAGATGTGGACCCTTTTGTTGTTTTAAACACATTCATGCTTCCTCCCCCTAAAGGATTGTGTCAAACGGATCTCGTTTCTCACACCGGTGTCATGGTGTTGTATTAGCGTCACTTTTGGGGGAAAAAAGAAATCAAAAACAACAAACGGACCTGCGGCGCTGTTGGTTTTTCGCCAACGATGCTCTTCTTTTCCAAAATCCAACGAATCTTGACAACCGCAGCCGGTGCGTGCCGGTGGTGCTACGGGGCGGGAAACGTCAAAACAGGTTCCATCTGTTCTGGCTTTTCGCAGCGCGTTCACAGGCCGTATCTCATTTTCCGCATATCCGCAATCGTAAAACCGGGAAGCCGGCCTTTCGGTTAGGCTTCCTCCTCGCTGAGCGCGTCGGAGAGGATCGCGTTTTAATCCACTATTTTTAGTCACATTCGTGTGCGCGGAAGGTGTGGAGAGTGATATTTTTGGAAAAATGTCGACTATGTGCAACTCTCCCTTCCCCACTCTGATGGACACACACCTTCACTTGATTGCCTGCGTGTACGATCGGTTTCTGATGAAGAAAGAAAAACAACGAAATGTACACACGTACACACACACACATACGCGCGCGACTGAAAAAGCCGCAAGCCAAAGCAAAGTTGATCTTCTCGTATGGGAGAAGAGATCTTCTTCACCGTCAACTGTGTAACCGAGAGGGGGATCGGCTTTTGGGGGGTGGTGATGTCTGCGAAGTGGAAAGAAGATCGGAACAGTTTGGCTTTAAATAGATGTGAGTTTATTTTTAGTGTCCCGAAAAAACCTGTCGAGGTAGTAGAGCCGGTGTAATGGGCCGAATTCGTAAACGCCAGCAGCATATCTGCGCTCTCGAACGGCAAAATTTACTTTCAGGTGTACCAAGCATTTGGACCACGAAATAAACGCTGGCTGTTTGCGGATAGTTTATTTTAAAATGTCTCAACAATTGCTTCTAGAGCTGCTGCTAATTACTGCTTTGTGACGGAAAAAAGTGTATAACTAAATTTCATACTAGAACAACTACCAAGCAGTTTTAGTTTAATTAAGTAATTAATAAGTTAATTTCAAATCACTAAAATCTGAACAACGTTTACTTTGCCCAACGCCAAGTTATTGAATTAGTCACATCAATATAAATGCAATAAATAGACGCACAAGCGAAATGCTGCACCTAGATCCATAATTTCTACCGGGATTGTCTGCCCTCCTGGAACTAATGATTCGCTTTCTACACAGAAAACACTACCGTTATTGTGCCGTAGCTGGAACACCACACTAGGTCCATGATAAATTCCAATAGTTTTGCAAACATTATTTCACCAACCCGCTACCCAATTATTGAAACTGGTGGCGCACAGTGAAGATAATTCTATGCATCAGCGGTAACCGATTGTCTAAGTATTGTGTGCAAAAAAAAAGAGAATAATACAAACGTGTTGGCAAATCACGGCAAATTATGCATGCTTACACAATGTTTAAATTATGCACGCTTAGCATCACTACTGCGTGTGTACTATCGAAACGTGCTGCACAACATAGTGTAATGCTTAGATCATTTGCTGTTCCATATATTGCAATACATGATTCACACTAGTTTGCATTAAATTTCATCACTTTATCTGACTCACTACCACCAACCAACCACACACACACGAACAATATTTAATTGATTATGATTTGTGCAAATATTTACCGAAACCCCCTCTTTTACTGGTTCTTATTCAAAGCATCCTACAGGTTATCACTCATTGCCCAGAACAGAACAGTTCAAATATGTACCCAGGAGTCGCTTGATCAAGCTTAATCGACGTCAATTAATTTCGTTAAACAATTTCACCGATATACCGCCGTGCCTCGGATGGTTTCAATTAGATTTCATCATTTGCTTTCCCCTTTTGCTGTAATTATCTCGCCCACGTACCCCCAAGGTAAACTCTAAAAGGGGAGTGAAAAAAAAACTCACTGCAAATGTTTGCCGGCATTCCAATTTGTCTTTGTTGCACATAAATAACATTTACAAGGAGAAGAAAGCAGCAAAAGAATTGTACTAGTTTGATGAAAACGTCAATGTTTCTCCTTAACAAGAGATGTTTAATGAACAAGAGATGTATACCGTGAATGTGTTTCTTATGCACCAGTTGACGCTGACTTGTTTGCGCATAGCAATTATCGAGAAACCCGTCAATACATCTTTGATTACGAATCCTTGAGATTGAGAAATTGATACAATTTGAGTACGAATCCTTGGAGTCAAGTGTGTGTCACGCAATAAAACTTACATCAAAAAACAATCAAAAAAACAAAGGTTGCAACCTTTGCCGCATTCACAAATTGCGATTCTTTTCCCGTCAGTACACCGACGAATAGGTAAAAAAAACTTATTAACTTTCAAAAATAAGAAGCAACAGATTCACGTTATCCAACAAAAACTGAATAATCTCGTGATGCTTTTTAAAAAGGTTGACCAACTAATGCAACACGATATAGGAATGTTGTTGTTGTCAAACATGAGAGAGGCTTTGGACCTCCTGGGTCTCTTTCGCCTCTGAACAAGATATAGGAAGAAAGATTAAAAAAACAACCAAAATTATACAAAAAAAAGTTCATATCGTGTGTTTAGGGACAGGTGAAAGAGTGCCTATCACGCGAATTAGTATACCTTTAAGGATTCATGAATCTTTGAAATACAAATTAAGAATTCAGATTTATTTATTCAGAATTCAGATTTATTTATTCAGGGTTCAGATTCATTCATTCAGGGTTCAGATTCATTCATTCAGGATTCAGATTCATTCATTCAGGATTCAGATTCATTCATTCAGGATTCAGATTCATTCATTCAGGATTCAGATTCATTCATTCAGGATTCAGATTCATTCATTCAGGATTCAGATTCATTCATTCAGGATTCAGATTCATTCATTCAGGATTCAGATTCATTCATTCAGGATTCAGAATCATTCAAATTCATGAAGCTGAATCAGAATCACCCAACAATATCTTCGAGCAATTTAAGATTTATTCTATCTTCTGCTGTAAAAACTGCTTCCTGAACATCAGTAATTCTATAAGGCCTATGAGAATTAGACCTTCCGGTATCTCTTTGGGGTCTATCTAAGCACATCGGTTAGTAGCTCTTGCATGTTTTTTTTTATTTTTCACTTAACCACGATAGACTTACTTAACACTAAAAATTAATGTCACTAGAAGAAGACACCGGTAGTTCTAGTGTTAATTTGCAAACATCAAGCTATCACTTTGACACGCATAAACGCTATACCGTGAGGCACGCGACATCGGATAGAAATGGGTATAATGTTTTAGTTTCTCCCAAAATTTTTTGTACAGTTGTTACTGTGAGGCCAAAAAAGAAAACTGTCAACAAGCTTTTTGTTGTGTTTTTTTTTTATGAAGACTCACCAAAAAAACACATAAAAACTATGGCAGCATCGTCTCGCATATCACAAACTGGAACGGTCATCAGTACAAAACGAAGAAAAAGTGCTGATCCGAAGTGCATGCAACACGTTCCGCGAGTTCGCACTCAGTGTCGCAAGGAAAGCGGAAAAAAACAAAGCAAATTGTGGCCGCATGCATGCATGCATGCATGCTGCTGCTGCTGCTGCTGCTGCTGCTTGTCCCGATGACAGTTATTAAAGATAGCATGTGTAATACATGAAAGCATGCCACACATGAATAGTCTTTTGATATAGGGGATGGGAATGGTTCATCCTATATCGCTTCGCTGTTCTTCCCGATGAAAACTGTTCCTTTCCTTTGCATTTCACTTTTCACAACAAACCGAACCAAGCCTTCTCCTCTTCGCAACACATACGGATATCGCCGGTGAAGGTTTTCCCACCTTTTTTTTCTATTCCGCACGAAACCTATTATATGCAAATTATGCCACCGGCACCGGTTTTTTGTTGGGTAGAAATTAAATTAATTACTTCATTATTATCGCTTCTGTCTCTCGCGTTCGATGGGCATTAGAAACGCGCACAAAACACACCAAGGAGGGAGGAGGAAAAAAGACCGCGCAAAAGTTATTATGCTGCTTGCTGTTTTGTGGTGTGTTTCATTCAATCGTATTTCTAGGTTAAGATCGTGTGCTACACCTTTGTGGTGCGTCTTGCTTCGTAAAAAGTGAACCTTACTGTTATTCGCAGAGTTCGAAAGGGAAATGTGATAGCGAAAAATGCCAAATGAAAAATGTGTTGGCGTGCGCATTATACTTTGCCCCCCCGCCGCGAAAGTAGAATGAAACAAATATTCAATCGAACTAATTTCATTATTGATCGATACTTTTTAGCCACGCTGATCGTTTTCAAAACAGAAAAATAGAAATGATTTCTCTTTTTGCTTCTAGGTATGGCTTTTGCCTTGGCTGTGCTCGGAGAGCCATAAAGCATAATGATACTCGTAATAAGATAAGATATATTCAATTTCATCCCTTTCCCCACACCTTACCTTCGTTTCGTTGGAGACGGTACAGAATTCTTTCACTATGGAGCTACACCAGCGCTAAGATACGAATGCGTTTCAGCACCGAAATGCAAGGTGTTCAATGCTAAAATGATAAAGAGAGAAGAATTTTATTAGTTCATCAGTTGAATCTGTGTAATATTGTTGGCTTAAAAATGTTTGCTTCCCACCAGTATGATTAATTTCCTACCTAAAACAAGCTAACATTTGTTTTTGGTATATTAAAATATTTGAAGAACATAAAACTGAGCGCACCATCATTGCTATAAATCATTCCAACCAACAAAAATACAACATTCTTTCTTCCCCACCGTAAAAAAGACAAATTCCGGCATCGGCAGACGCAAAGTGAAGTGCACCGAGGATGAAGAATCGTTCCGTGTCTGCCGCCGCCGACTGTGGCGAGATGAAGGAACATATTTGCGTTTCAAAAGGTGCACAACATCTCTTTCTGCACCTTCGGCGTTTGCTGCTTTCCTACGTTCCTACTAAACGACGTATGTCATTTGCCTACTTTTAAAGGCATGTCTCTGCCTGCGCCGCTCGTGGCTTCTTTGCACCTTTTGTAAGCATTATTTATTGACTCTAGCTGCAGGTGATGGCCGTAAAAAGTGGTATTTGAAAAATCTACGACAGAAATGCACTTAGGAATAAGATGGGAATACGCGCGCAATCATAAAAGCTGAAACACTTCACACGAGAGTCAATACTGAAAGGAAAGGTGCTAAGAAATGTTGCAAAAAAAAACCCTTTCATCTGTTACCGATGATATAGAATCCCTATTCAGGACATTCCCGCAACGGGATGGAAAAGTTATGACTAATGCAATTCTTTATCTCAATCACCTTTTGCTTCGATGTTCGCCACCATAACTCTCGACAGTATATCTTTTAATACTTCAACAGACACAACCACAAACAATGCCAGAGAACCTAACAGAACTTGTCTTTTCAGTTCTTCCACATTGATGGAGCGCTACTTGTCTTCCCAATCAAGCTAACATTTTTCGAAAGTTCTGAAGAAAATGGATTCATTAATGTTACACGCCGAGCTTCTTCGGCAGACCACGCGAAGGACTGATCCTTTTGCTGAAGACTCCGTGCGACGGTAACGGAGTTTTCCCGGTGAAGCAGAGGTGGTTATTCGTCCCGCTTACCAGACCTTCCCGCTAGTTGCTCCTTATCCAATGCTTGGGGAGCCTATTCAGACAGAAGGGGGTAAGGTGCCGAAAACCAGAGCTCTGATAAAAGAAACCTTCACTCTTCGCTGTTTCTACTTCAACCGATTTACGAAAACTGCTTTATTCAACCATTGCTCCCGCTTATATACCCATTTTAACAAAAAATCATAGCTTCCTTAAACTATTTTTCATGCGGCTTACAATATTACTTTTTCCTATGGTTACTTCGATCCAAAAAATTCCAAATCGCAACATACTCCCCTCCATAATTCAACCCGGTGAATTATGCAAAATAATATCTTCAGCGTTGTGATTTTTGTTTCAATTTCCTTGATTCTTAATTGCGCGATTCGATCTTGTATTTCTTCTTCATTGGGCTGCTCGCATTATCCGATTGATCTCTCTTTCCAGGTTTCTTTGAAAATTTGTTTACTACTAGTAGATGCTCTTTCGGCGTCACATCTATGACTGCAACCTTTATAGCTGGTCTTTTTATCAATCCTTGTATAGTTTTTACAATAACCGATCGTACCTGTCCATCCGGGGCTATTGCTGTTTCCACTACCTTTCCCTTTAACCATTTTCCAGGTGGAGCATTGTCATTACTGACCACCACGATATCGCCGATCTTGATTGGTTCTATTTTGCAAGTCCATTTGTTTCTTTTTAATAATGTAGGCAGATATTCTTTTTTCCATCGATCCCAGAATACTTTGGCGTTGTGTTCGATTAATTTATATTGCTGACGGGAAATAGGTGAGGAATCTTCCGGGGACGGCAAACAATTTACACCTCTTCCGATAAGGAAATGGAATGGTGTTAGTACTTCTTCATCTTCTGAAGTCAATGGTATATGTGTTAAAGGTCGCGAATTGATTAAGGATTCTATTTGAATGAGCGTTGACCTGAGCGTTTCTGGCGTTGGGTTTCGTAATTTCCATTCTGCTACCATATGTCTTAGTGCTTTTTTAATTATTTGAATTAGACGCTCCCAGGAACCTCCAAAGTGCGGTGAAGCTGGCGGGTTAAACTTCCATTCAATGTTGTACTGTATTGCTGCTTCGCGCCCCATTCGTTGGTCTATATCTTGAACAATTTTCTTCAATTCTTTTTCGGCTCCCACGAAATTTGTTCCATTGTCACTATATAAATGCGTAATCTTTCCGCGCCGATGAAGAAAATTCTTTAAACATACCATGAAGCTATCAGTATCCAATTTCTCTGCCAATTCTAAATGTACCGCTCTCGTGTTCATACATGTAAAAATCGCTCCCCAGCGTTTCTCAGTCGATCTCTTCACAGTGACATCAATTGGTCCGAAATAATCTACTCCCGTATGCATGAATGGTGGATTATACGGATGAGTACGAAAGGAAGGTAAAGGTGCCATTAATGGTGCTTTCGGAGCTGCTGTATTCAGAATGCATTTTTGGCAGCAGCTTTTGATGTTTCGTAATACATTTCGCAAATTTACGATCCAAAACGTTTGTCTTAGCACTGCGATGACTGCATTATCTCCTTGATGTAAGTATTTCTCGTGATAACTTCGAACGAGTAATTTCACGATGCGTACCTTTTGTGGTAATAAAATTGGTGTTCGTGCATTAGATGGCAGTTGCGTTGCATTTTCTAATCGTCCTCGTGATCTTAATACTCCAAATTCGTCGATGAACGGCATCAACGATCGAATACTGCTTTTGTTTGAAATTTCCTTCTTGCTGCATAACGCCTGCATTTCTTCCGGAAATCCTTCCCACTGGGCTCTTCGAAAAAGTGCATTCTTTGCGACTTTCACATCTTCGACGGAAATAACGCGGGAAAATGCGTTGCGATTCTTCAAAAAATCTACGAACTTCTTCATAATAACAGTATGTCTCAGCAATTTTTCCCATGAAGAAAACTGGTTTTCTGGTATCACTATTTCTTTTTGAACAGCTACTACGTTCTTTATGTGAGCTATCTCTGTAACTCCTGGCCATTCTTGTTCCTTTTCTAATAAAAATTCAGGTCCATTAAACCACATCCACGAATTATTGCTCATCTTCGTGGCGACATCAGCGGGATTTTCCTTAGACGGTACCCATCTCCATTGATCCATACTAGTTGAATCAAGTATCTCACTTATGCGATGAGATACGAACACGTCGTATTTTCGTTGTTCACTATTTATCCACGATAGCACAGTCTTCGAATCAGTCCAATAAATAGTTCTGCTAATGTTCAAACGAAGCTCCTTTTTTACAGTGGCGGTCAGCCTCGTTCCAAGAATAGCTGCCTGTAGTTCCAGCTTCGGAATTGATAGTGCTTTCGTTGGTGCTACTCTAGCTTTTGCGGCTATCAAACGTACTACGTAGCATCCATTGATATTACTTCTCGCATAAACAGCAGCAGCAAATGCTTCTAGTGATGCATCGACAAATGTATGTATTTCAACTGGACTCGTGATCGACGCTACTATTGGTCTTGGGATGGCCAGGTGTCTAGCACTTTCAATCATTTTCAGCCATTCACGCCACTTTTCATACAATGCATCGGGAATCTTTCCATCCCAATCTTCCGTGGCAATGTTGATGGCTTGCATAATTATTCGACCATGTATGGTGATGTGGCTAATGAGTCCAAGTGGATCATAAGCACTCATTACAAAGCTCAATGCTTCTCTCTTAGTAGGCTTCTTTTCTGCATCAATACGTTTCAGATCGACTTTGTAGCTAAAATAATCATTTCGAGTATTCCATTGAACACCTAAAATCTTTTCCATAGCTTCATCCTTTTCTTTAATATCAACCAAAGTTCTTACTTGATGGCGTTCTTGCGAGATGTTGTTCATTAACTCCTGTTTGTTTGACACAAAGTTTCGAATATAAAATCCTCCATCATCGTGGGCTTCGATGACTTGTTTTACTGTTGCGATTGCTTTCTCCATCGAAAAGAAACTATCGAGGTAATCATCCACATAGTGTTGATTTTTAATAGGTTCGAGTGCTAACGGATACTTGTTTTTGTTCTCCTCGGCATTTCGATTTTTCGCAACCTGAGCACACGCTGGTGAACACGTTGCTCCAAACGTCATAACCTGCATGACGTAGGTATCGGGATTCTTACTAGAGTTGCCGTCTCGCCATAAAATTCGCTGTGCGTCTTGATCCTCTGGACGTATTCTTACTTGATGAAACATCTCCTTGATGTCCCCGCATATACAGATGGGTCCTTCACGGAATCTCAAAAGTACTCCAAACAATGATGCCATTTCATCTGGTCCGGTTAGCAATACTGAATTTAAAGAAACACCGTTAATCGTTGCTGCGGCGTCGAAAACTAACCTTGGTTTCGGAATTGGCTTATTTTTGTTTACTATCACGAAATGTGGGATGTAGAATGTTCTTGGAGAGTGTCGAGATATTTCTTCCTGACTCAGCTTACGCAGATATCCTTTCTGCTGATACTCCTTGAAGGTATTGCACAGCCACGTTTTCAATTCCGGGTTTTTATCTAGTTGCTTTTCTTGTGTTACCAAGCGACGAAGTGCGTTGTTATAGCTATTCGGTAAAACGATGTCGTCATTTTTCCAAAGCAAGCCTACTTCGTATCGACCATCCTTTTTCTTGAGTGTTTGCTGAATAATAGACTTGGCTCTTTCTATCGCTTGACATTTCACTGTTTTCACAGGTTTCACTCCAAACTCCTCGGTTGAAAAATATCTTTTTATCATATCGGTCATCAATTCTTCGCTTTTATGAATCAATATGTGATTCTCTTCCATTTTTGCGTTTGATTTGTCAATGCCAAAAATCAACCAACCAAGCTTTGTTTTAATCGCCATTGGTTCATCTGGTCGTCCCATTTTCCGGCCTAATGGCATTAATAAATGGCTATGATTCAATCCAATCAATATAGTAGGATATGCCTTTTCATAATCCGTTATTTTAATATCTTTCAGATACGGATATCGAACTGCTAGCTTTGTCCCAAACAGTGACTGGTTTGGCAATTGTAAGTTCTTCACCGTTCGAATGCCTTTTAACTCGTGCTCTTTCTTTTCGTTGACGCCACGGATCATGCAGTTTACTCTTCTGCTATTATCTTCTTTCATCGAAAGATTTTGCGTCCATGTAAGCATAAGAGGGTCCTTTGCTCCGTCCAACTTTAATTTATTTGCCATCTTTTCTTCAATTAATGTTAGTGATGATCCAGCATCCAGGAAAGCGTGGGTTTTCACAGTAATATTCCCATTTCGTAACACAACAGGAACGATTTGATAATATACGTTCTGTATAGTCTGATGATAATTCATCCTCGCTGTGTTTTCAATGTGCAACAACTGGTGATGATGTTCTTTGCAACCTTGAATACCACATTCCTTGGCCGCGTAACAGTTGCTCATATTATGATTGTTAGATTTTAAACATGCTTGACACTGTTTGCTGTCTATAGCTACCTTGAGCCGCTCATCTGCTGGAATATTCTTAAAACGTTCACATCGATGCAATGCATGGCATCCATTGCAAAATGGGCATGATTGTTGAGGAATACGCGGTTGAATGCTTCCTTGGTGTGAATTAGATGGTTTTACGAATGCTCGAGTGTTTCGCGGTTGCTGTCCTGAAGGTGTATTTCGAGGATATATAGGCCGTTTATAATTCAATTGTGGAGGACGTTGGTGATTCGATGGAACACTTACATTTTGAGGCTGGTTAAAATTTACCGATTGTCGTGGTCGTTCTGCGTTTTTAGGCAGCTTTCTAATCTTTTCAGCAATAGGAAGAAGCCATTGACTGAAATGTAGCACGTTCGGTACTTCGTAGGCTTTCTCAATATGTTCTTTGTATTCTATCCATTTTAATTGCTTGCTTGTAGATAACTTGAAGGCTAATTCATCTACTAAACGATGATCTTGTAAATACGCCTCCCATTTCATAGCCTTGAGGTTAGTAATCATGTCTTCTAATGCATCTGATAGCTCGGGAATCTTCATTTCGTTATCGAGCTTCACTCTCAAGACTTCTTTTAACAAATCGTTGTACACTTGTTTTGGTCTTCCAAATTGTTCTTCTAGTTTCAAAATGATGGTTGGAACATTATCCGGATCAAGGAATAATCTCCGAACACATCGTTCCGCATCTCCTTTCAATGCATGCTGAAGACGGTTAAGATTCTCTAAATTGCTGAATTCTCCTTCCTTAGAGGTTTCTTCAAAGGTTCGTTTGAACTTGGACCAATCTTTGGGTTTTCCATCAAAATATGGCAATTTGCTAAGCGACATGCGCTTCATACTCGTTGCTGCGTTCAGACCACTTGCTTTCAAAGCTTCTACTAACGCTTGAATTGTTGAATCATTCTTGGACATCCGTGAATATTCAGCTCTATCGTCGTTACACTTCTCACACGTAAATGTTTCATCATATTTCGGTAATCGCAGTATCTTTGCACATGAAGCGTGATACCAGCGATCACATTCATCGCAGCGGACCATTTCATTGGGATCGTCAGCTTCGTAGCACAAACGACAATTTCCATTTTCATTTTCCACGAAATATAGTTTCCTGTTCGCCATGGTTGAAAGTTAGTATACCTGCGCAATTGTTAATCAAAACGCAGATTCCTTTCCGATGAACAGGAATAATCAATTATCTTCAATCGAAATGTTCTACGTCACGGAATCTTCGATAGAACGATTCTGTTTTCAAAACGATATCTTCTTTTCTCGGTTCGACGGTACGACGTCTTCTGATTTCTTCCTCTCTGGAGCCACCAAATGTTACACGCCGAGCTTCTTCGGCAGACCACGCGAAGGACTGATCCTTTTGCTGAAGACTCCGTGCGACGGTAACGGAGTTTTCCCGGTGAAGCAGAGGTGGTTATTCGTCCCGCTTACCAGACCTTCCCGCTAGTTGCTCCTTATCCAATGCTTGGGGAGCCTATTCAGACAGAAGGGGGTAAGGTGCCGAAAACCAGAGCTCTGATAAAAGAAACCTTCACTCTTCGCTGTTTCTACTTCAACCGATTTACGAAAACTGCTTTATTCAACCATTGCTCCCGCTTATATACCCATTTTAACAAAAAATCATAGCTTCCTTAAACTATTTTTCATGCGGCTTACAATATTACTTTTTCCTATGGTTACTTCGATCCAAAAAATTCCAAATCGCAACAATTAAATATTCCTAACACTAAAGAGACGAGTATGCACATAAGCATTTTGATTATGATTACACACGTAAATCATTCTGCCCACTCGAAAGTAAGGTTATTGACTCCACCTATAAACAACATTCTACTTCCTCCCTTTTGAGATCAAGACTCAAAAATTACAAGCATTCCAAAATGAGCCAAGGGAAAAACGATGGGAATTTCAACGCTTTGTATACAGAACACAACCCCAAAACACAAAAGTCAACGATATTTGCTGTAGTAAGCAGGAAGTGCAAAGAATTTGATGGAAAAAAAAGACACAACAAAAATCTTTTCCCCATGGGAGGGCCCGCAGAGATTGGACACAATTTTCTCAGGCAATCGTGTCTCTCCCCCTCCTTTCCCTTAACTTAACCGCCCAAAAAGGAAACAAACAACGAAGGCTCTTCGCTGTGTGTGTGTGTACATGAATAATTTTCAATTTATTATCTGGGTGTTGTTGGCCAAGGCAGTGCCGGGAGCCCACCGGGCAGGAAGACACACCAAGCTGCTCATGCTGTCGTGGAGGGTTGTGTTCCTCATCTCAACACAAGAACCGATAGAAGGCTCATGATTTTGCCACCGAGGAATTAATTTACATTTATGTTCCTGGACTGTTTTTTGGGAGCACCTTTCCAGTGACACTAGATACACTTTTACACCAAGGGATTTATGAAGAAAACCATCCGCTACTGATAGATAATGCTAAATACGTACTATCGTTGGGAAAATCTTATCGCTACTTGCGCCATTTACAGTCGAATTTCAAACAACACGAGATCAATTATTATCTTTGGCTGAATACATTTACTACCTTTGGCTAAGTGTACATGATTTTGGTAAAAATATATTCCAAGGTTAAGGATTTACTATGAATACAAAGAAGAATGCGTGAAATTATACTTCGTGTCAAAGTTTTTGACACAACCTGCCCATTTGGAGGACCGGAGCTTGGAACAAATGACGGGAGAGGGCGCCACCAGCAATGCAATAAAAAGGACTGCATTATGAGGATCGCGTCCTATTCCTGTTGCAAACGAAGTAAAGACCAGTAATAAATTTTGAACGTCTCTGATTATAAACGAGACTGTTAAAGATCTACTGAGAATATCCGAAACTTTGCAACACTTCGTCTTAACGTTATTTGGATCTCTAACTATCAACAATAGCTGGTGGTGTAGATTATATCAGCGCCCGTCTTTAAATAACAGAACAGCTACGAAAATCCTATGCAGTCTGTTCCTAAGTAAAACAGAACTTGGCTATTTCACGAAAGTAATAGATAAATTACCACAAGGAAATGGCCGAATTTATCTAATCTCCACAGGTAGTAACGATATTTAGATAGCCGCAACTAGTTATTCCTAATTAATGCTACAAAAACGCTAAAAAAAATATATCAACAGTCTAGTTGAAATAACCTCTTAGTTACACCATATTTCTCAAAGCAAAGTAATTATCTTCAACGCCAAGGAAAAACATTCGCCTAATCGTATGCCGCTCTTTACAAAAGTGCTGTACGGTAGGGCAGTCCTCCAACTCGTTGACTTGA
Source organism: Anopheles moucheti (assembly GCF_943734755.1). NCBI lineage: Eukaryota > Metazoa > Arthropoda > Insecta > Diptera > Culicidae > Anopheles > Anopheles moucheti. Next base: position 85,297,514 of record NC_069140.1, on the reverse strand, counting down.
CCTCTCGGGCTCATTTACACTTCGGCGCCGATATCTCACACCATACCCTCTCGTCGAATGAACAAACCACTTCAGGGTGCACAGATACATACCCCCCCCCCACAAACACACAGACACACACACGAACACTCGCATAAATCCGAGGGGTGGCAACGAAGTTATGGGTCAGGTTTTCCTTTCCGTAACGTCTCGCTATCTCTCGTCTGCTTCCAAGCAGCAAAACCCCCCATCAGTTTGCGTAACGTATTTATAGAACACATGGTATGCGCGTATCGTAAGTAAAAATAATTCCTACCTCCCGCGTCGCGTATGTCGCGCACTGGCGTTGTCAATACATACGGCTTTAAAGGCCGGTCTGTGGTTGTTTGTGTTTATACAACAGGGTCCCCCCTCCCCGAACAGCCCCTACGAAAAAAAGGGTGTAAATGTCATGAAGTAAATCAGTCAACACAACAAAATACATCAACGAATTGTAGCAACACATCGCAACCGATAGCGAAGATGGCAAAGAGTAACAATTCTTGACGTAAAAAATCAAAAAAGTTTATTGAAGAAGTAAATACAAAAAAAAGACTTTTAAAATTAATTACTCTGTTAGCACAGTACATTAATATCTGAAACAAATGAGCCTAATATTATATGACAAATTGTGGTCACCGTTAGTAGGTGAAGAAAATTGTTATAATTGACCAAGTTTGACCAAGTTGGCTGTTAACTAAAAGGACCCCCACTGCCACCCACTTCACTCAATCATGAAGAAAGTCGCGTGGTAGACCCAGATTCTTAACCCCGAAAGTTGCCACAGAAAACCATTACCCACGAATGAGGTTAAATCGTTGACCCGGCACACCGAATATTCACGACCTTAAAATGAGGCCATCAGAGTCACTAACTAATACGAAAGAACTATGCATACCATAACTCGGCCGAGTATGGCCATTATCAATCCGGGTTCATTACGAACTCCAACTTCGCAATTGTATTACCGTCAGTAAGTTTCCTTCAACTTCAACTCAAGCTCATTGAACTCCACGCCAAAGCGACATTCTTCTGCTCGTTGTTTCCTTTCTGATTCATTAGCCAATCAATTAACATGGGTAGATTTTGTCAATCGGTTAACTCGGCCGCAGCTATCGTATACACCACGCCGACAAGAACGTCCATACGTTGGACATTAATTGAATCCACTATCTCCGCAAACGCTCCCGAAAACTAAGCAACGCTTCTGCTAAAAGAAGAAATACGACCCCCCGATAGACAGCGACCACCAAGCCAAGGAACCGTAAACGACTAATTAATATTTATCAGAAACGATTCACGCTGGTGATTCCTTGGTTCACAACAATGTCCACAATCCTCCGGGCTTTACCAAGGGGGAGTGAAGAGTTTCCCCAATTGAATTACCTACAAATTGGTCTTCTTCCACCAACCGGATTGGTAGGAAGTTGTTGCCAGGACAAGACTGCATTTACGCTTAATAAATGTCCAACCATACAAGTTGGATGCGGGTTACTTGAGCTGAGACACACTCAGGATACAGCTAACGCACAAGTGTACAAATCGAATTAACAACCATGGTCTGTTCGATTGCTCGTTTAGTTAGTTGTTGCCCAGTAACGGACAATACAGTAGTACGCAAGTATAGTGAATAAGTTATAATCCAATTAAAATCTTTCCATGAATTCTAAATCTTTCGCTGTTCATCAGACATCATTGAAGCGCTGCTGCACAAATGCCACAGTTAAAGAGCGTATCTTTCATCTGACTCACTGGATGCCGATGTTCGTTAGGTGGTATTGGACGCTGTAGTCGTGCAAAAATGTAGATCACAATCAGCCCATCTTAGGCGCTTGTAGGCCGTTAATCTTCCAGCATCTTCTTCAGGTATTCAGGCACTTCTTCTTAACGTACCAACTGAATACACACCACATGTACAAGTAAACATTGCTGCATACTTCTCATTAAGGGAAGGAAAATAATTGACAATCTCTCTTCTTGCGTCGTCCTTTACACGTCTTTTTCGTTCGTCTGTCCACAATAGGAATCGGAGAAGCTGTCTGTTCTATCGGACGCTTACATCTCACCTATGGCGTGAGTTGAGAGGTGTTTTATGGGCTTCAGTGCACAACAACTTTCTGAGCCCTGGGGGCAATGTCAGTCACAGATCGATGATTCATTGGACAAGTGAAGTTTACTTGCCGCGCCAACCATCATGCATTCCGAGTGCACTTGATTAATAATCACCCAGATGAACTACCCAGGTTCTTAGGCAGTCGCATAAAGACGAGAAGCAGCAGACGTTTCGCAAACGAATTTGAGGTGACGTATATTGGAAATGGGCTCCTTTTGCTAGCTTCTTTGCCCAAAGCATTTCTTGTGAGGTGCCTATATGTTCAACGAATGGATATATATAACAATTGGAGCTTTAAACTTTATACTACTGACTACTAAAATCTGACTGCTTTATGCTCCTATAATATGTCTACTGGTTTCGCATCCATATAATTAACCCCTCAAACTCTCTAGTGTAACTGTCATCTCTGTAACATACACCTTCCCCAAGGTATCTAACCAAGCACGGGAGTGTTACCCTAGCGATAATGATAGCACTAACGTAAACCAAAAACAAATTAGTTTCAAATTACTACCGCTTCCAATGGCTCGCTACGCCGGCTGTGGCTACGTTAGAAATAATGGCGCTACCTTAAAGATAAATATACGAGCTCAAAGCAAAAAAAAATGTAACAACTTCAAAACAGGCTCGCGAACCACAGAAACCACAACGATGCCCTGAGGGAGACAGCTCTAATGATAGCGATTCAAGATGTAATGGTGCACACTTTCCTGCTCCCGCGGAGTAAAATCGATCAACGGGTCACCACCACCATTCGTGTGGTCTGCGTCACGAGCATCGAGATGCGATAGAGTAGTCACTCTGTTTTACATTAGACAAAAATCAATTTACTGCCCATTGTTCCAATCAAATTTCTGTGCAGCACTCTCAGATCAATCAGAAAATAGTGTAATGGTGAGTGTATCTACAGTGTCATTCGTTTGCTGACCTCCTTTAACTATCCCTTCGTTGCCATTATGCGGAAGGTCCAGGTCAGTTCTTTCTCCCCCCGAGGGACTACGGCACTTTTCCATGCGAGAGCTACAAACCGTTCGATATCTGCAAGGCGTGAACGCAACGTCATGTAACCAACGCGTTTCAAGCCTCTAGCCGGGTGCTCCATAACTGATGCATCGGTTCGATACAATTTACTCCAACACACATCCAACGCTTCTCTGTCACCGTGGGGCATAACTACACCTTGAGCACTGCAATTTGCACTCGAACGATGCGTAAGCTTGCCGTCACGTATGTACAGATAAATCAATCATGCAACAGGCCTACCCAGACCGACAATGCACTCATAACTTCCTTTCCTTAAGCCCGTCACACCGCTTCCGATAGCTCGCTCCACTTGGTGGTGGTAATGGGAAAGGTTGTCTGACGGCAAAAGCAAGTACGGCAGCTGCAATATGCGTGTTATATGATACCAAACACAACTCACAGACGCGGTGGTTAGTCATCCTCATTGCCGTTAACCAGCCACCGGGCGCGGAACAACAATACGGATCATTGTCGAGGATTTGCGATTCTTCCGAACGGTGGCTTCGCTAAAGCGATTGAATTAAACACCCCGACCCCGGATACGGCGAAGAGGCGTCACCGCATCATCACAGCGCGCACACCGGTACCGAACGGTAGCGCCTTTGGTCGTTAGGCTTTTAAAAACCACATCTGCAAATCTAGGTCATTGCACACGCCGGTTAGATATCTCTCGCAGGTCGGGTCCAATTGGCTGATCCAATACAACGGATTCTTCGTTATAGCGGCACAACTAGCAGCAGCCAAGCGCTAACGTGACATTAGACACCGTTCGTGCACACACACACCATGCTATTGGGGCATTCGGGCGTCGTATCGGGTTTTTGGTCCATAACACCACCACCACGACAACAATAGAGCTCCCGCGCTTTGCAAAGGCGTGAATTACAAATTTATGATTAAACACACCATCCTTCATGCCTAAAACGAAACGAAACAGAGGCCTTTTAAAAACACTTCTGGTGTGAGGTTAGGAACGGTACAAACTTACCCATCTGCTGCCTCCCCCCTCATACTGGATTGAGAAGTTATAATCCCTTGGATGAAGCCTTCTTTCCCGTGCACAGTCACAAATGTAATCGAAATCGTTTTCTATCGGCATCTTGCCATGCGTTGCGAAGGCTCAGCCACTCGCTGCTTGCACCATGTATCGGACATAAAAGAGGTGGTTTTGCTGGGTGTTTCACGATTCTCTTAATGCTATTCAATATTATTTTCATCGTGCTGAAAGTGTGGTTTCCGGTCCTGGATCTATCGATACCACACGCACAAGTACACATCTCATCAATGGTACCGAAGGGTCATGAATATTTCAAATGTCCTAAAACAATCAGCTTTTCCAAAACGCCACACATAAACGCTCATTAATATTCAATCGAGTTTGAAATGAACAGATGACACACAGTATAAACACAGATTTAGCACCTACCTGAGTAAACTTTCCTATTGCTCTACTATCCCACACAATGATGCCTACAATATTTTTTAATTCAACTAGGAAATCGAAAGAAATAATGCTCGGTACGATAAAATTAACAAAAAAAAGTCGAATAATATCATCTTCCGAGATCGCCCGATTTATTCAGGGTAATGATGCAACATGAACGTCCAAATGTTCATGCACACTGGACTCTTTTCAAGGATTTGAATCAGAATCAAAGAGTGGGTTTAAAGATTTGAACCCTTTACTCACTCTTTTGAGATTCATTAAAAAGCATTGCAGTGCACTAATGTTTTTACCACTCTTTCAAGTGTATACTAACTCTCACTCTCTGTGCCGACTAGAAACTTACTCAGGAGTGAGTAAAACTGTTTTATCATTCTTTGGATTATAATCACTCTGTAAGAGTGAGTAAAAGAGTATTATCACTCCTTTGAGATTGTAAACACTAATGATGAGTGAACCATCGTGGTTTGTCACTCTCTTTGGATTTTACTGCCCGTGTGATTACAGAGTGATTATAATCTAAAGAGTGATAAAACAGTTTTACTCACTCCTGAGTGAGTGTCTAGTCGGCACAGAGACTGAGAGTGAGTATAAATGCAAAAGAGTGGTTAAAGGAGTCATAGAAAACTCTTCGTGCTGATTTATACTCATTCACTCTCTCGAAGGTTTCAACTCACTCACTCACTCTTACTCAGCGTGCACATCTCTAATGCACACACGACAGGAGGAATTAGGGACACAACACCATGACGCGTGAAATCCGGAAACAAACGAAAACAAACCCATAAATCGCGTGTGTGATGGATATACTCGAACATCATCCATTAAATTCGTCATTGGATCGGTCTATTCGGTCGTCTCCAATATGCATTGCACCTCGGTACCCTTGGCGCGACACCAAAAACGCAATGTTTATGATTTATGCATTCGCGTGTGGGAGCGCTGACTACACGTACGGGGGCGCACACTACACCTAATCGTGTAGGTGTGATGCTCACGTGTGTGTTTGTGTGATTCGAATATCACACATCGCAATAATGACCTAAGTGCACACCTGTGTGCCCAAGAGCTCGTCTAGACCAAAGGTGTGTGGTTCCGGAACACCCGGCAATAACCACTCGCAAACTACACCAACTCTACTGACCGCACCCCTCCTTCTCGGGCCAATGCACCGTGTCATATCGCATGATCGTGAAAAACCGTTTCCCCCCGATTGCTCAGTAGGTACAACACACTCCTGATACTCCATATGCCACAACATTTGCACTCATTTCAGCTACTTAATCCCCTTCATCCTCGCGTGAAGGCCATCGCGACCGGGTGGGAGAACCCGGTCGTAGACCTTACACTGTACAATTCGTCCACACCTGGTCGCATGCCAGTTCGCAGTCGCATATGCGGGCAAAAATAAACGGTTGCCGTTCAATTCCTGCCTTCCGAGTCCTGCGGTTGACGTATCGGCCATTTCGGCCGACCGATAGATCCTTCTCGACCGGCGCGGCGGGTCATTGCCAATGCTCACGCTTTCACCCCAGCGTATTCCTCTCTCCCCACCCTGCCTACGTACCACTAATTGGAAAGTTTAAATTCGTTAAGTTTGTGATGATCTAGCGCGGAGCAACAGCACCACCACAACAGACACCCAGAGAGTGTTTCCACACCCGCATACAATAGGGTGCCGCGCACACACGCCGGCTGGGGTTGCTGCAAAGGCGGACCCAAATGTGGAATCTTGTCTCAAGTGGTGCTGCTAACCCCATGTCCGGGAGATGGGAGAGAACATCCCACACACTGGATGACCCACGGAGCGGTTCTGAAGGTGGCTGGTTGATGATGATGGTGAGGTCTCTCTGTATGAGAATTTTTGGCCAAAGCGAACGAAACCACAGAAAGTCAGGGCCACATCAACCGTGTTTGGTACCGGTAGATACTTAATTTTAGGGAGCAGATACTGACCAACGTGACAGTTTGGTTCGGTAGTCCTCTCGTTGCTAGATCAAAAGCACAACCGGAACAAAATGGGGAAGGATGTATTTCTTTTTTTATTATTCGATTGCATTTTTCTTTTCTTTAGCTGAACATTACTTTACCGACAGTGAACGACTGGTGAGGGACAGACACTGCCGTCATATGTTCATTGCACTTTACCCGCAAGATGACTAACTTTGGCAGCAGCAGAAGGCGGACTTCCCCAGTCAGTCGCCACAACCACTCCAATGAGCATGATCACATCCACACACCGCAGGTCGCGCTGTTCACAAACAGGTTTCAAGAAAAGTTCAATGATTCTCCCACCCGAGAGGGGCGGGCCCCGGGAATGTGAATGTTTGCAAATTCAAAACATCTGCCACACAACCACCATTCTTCCGGACACATTTCCCTTCCTAATAAGCGGAAGATCCCACATGTCCACACGAGGAACGGTCCGCCAATGTCTAACTCTTCACCACAAAGCATCTCTATTTCCTTTCCGTAATGGCACTGGTAATTCCGCTAGTGTTTGCTGGCGATGAGAACAAAGATGTGATTTCCGCGTTCAGGGAGAATATGACGGGATGGAAAATGTATAAGCAGTGATGAACGCCTAGGAGGGATTCTCCTCCACCGCAGCACGGTGGTTGTCACTCTCGATGTCAGCTCTCAACGCCGGTAACGACCGCGTGTGGGGGTGTTGCCCCACGAGTCACCCTGTCTCGCTTAAATGAGCGTGATTAATCTTCGGGTGACTCATGCATATGAAACATACGCGATCGAAGAAGATCACACCATTGGATTGGAAAAAAGCAAGATCATTGTATATTTTACGCTCAAGATGTGTTGTATTCAACTGGAAAGATTCATTTTCCACTTGATTGTACTTATATAACAATAAATACAACATAAATCATCCTGCGCAACAGAATGGATTTAATTTCTGCCATCCACCACAAACCACAAACACACATAATGATGACAATTAACCAAATGAAAAGATCAATAATAGCTAATGTGATTTTACCGACCCAAACACGGGTCGGTCGAATGGCCGTAACGAAATAAATTAATTTCACCGCAATAACTGTAATCCGCTAATACCTTTCACTCCGCGCACAAAGCTTTGTCGGCGACCATTTGGCCCATTCTATCGCCAGCCACTGCCTCATCTGATCCGAAAGGCGCCCAACAAAGCGGTAATTGTAATTGTGAGGTTAGGTTCGCCCGGACTGAAAAACTAAATCCTAACCCATCAATCAGTGAACGGGAAGACACAGAAGGCAAAACATCCATCCACCGCCGAACAGACACACACTCCGCGGGGCAAATACGCGGTCATTAAAATCGGGCGGTCGATACAGCCGTGTGCGCGTGCGGTGATTATATCTCGATCGGTCCGTTTCGACAACCTACAGCTTCACTACACACACTGTGTACCTTCTTTTTCTCTGGCCATCAAACAACAAAATGGAGACTTCAAACTGGATCATCCCTGCCCATCTTTACCGGCTAAAGTTTGGGGAAGTTTGTAACGAAATAAAACCGAAAAAGGGGATTGCAATGGCGTGACGAAACCAAATGCACACGGGAGAGAAAGAAATTTGAGTCGATTATTAGACAAGCATAATGCGACTTGGTTACATATGTTGATAGTTCATTCAACGCTTCTAATTTCATATTGCACCGCCAAGAGTGTGCGGCAATCTAATTGAATGCTCCTCCCGGACCGTACGAGCTGAAGGTAAAGAAGGTAACCGTCAGATCTGTGGCTTGTGAGGCGTCTGTAAGCTTACATCGCATCTTATACGCAGTGCTCCAGCGTGAATCCAATTTGTAGCTTCTTTATCATGTCTCTATTTCGTAGAAGAGCACATATTATATCCAATTACATCTTCGATAAACTTGCCTTAATCACCGCAGATGCTTCAACACTACCATTCAACATCTTCATTGGCTATTAATGTTAAGCTGCAGCGATGTTAACTTTTGTGTGTTTGTGTGTGGCCTGATTGTCGTCGCGTAAGCAAGCCGGTCCGGTAATCCTCATAATTTTTGCAAGCTATTTCTGTGGCAACTTGAACGCCAAAGCCCATCCCAGACGGATCTCACTCCCATTGAATCCCGGGGTGTTTTGGTCAAAGTCTAACACACCGGAGCGCTTTGCATACATTTTTCTTCTTCCCCATTGCTCCGGTTGGGGCCGGGCAATGTCGCCAACCGTGTTCGGTCTCTGATAAGTGAATACAAAAATTAAACATAATTGGATAAAAGTGTTACAGCTGCCGGGGGCGAGGATACGACCAGGCAGGCAGCGTGTACCTACGTGTGTACCCGCGCGCCAGTTCCCTTTGTTTGAATAATCTATGAAGGCACAACCAGCGCCGCGCACGGATCCCCCATTTGTAGCCGTTCCGAAAGCTTGGACGATGATGATGTAAGCGGAACGTTTTAATACCGGATATGCTAACATCGTTTCCATGCGTACCGGGAAGCGAGTCAACACACCCGGAGGAATTGTTACACGGTGTGGGGTAGTGTAGTGCTCTTCCAAAGTTTGTTGTCGAGCTCACTTAACCAACTCCGCTGCAAGAGTTCAACTGCTGGAAGAAAGCGAAACTGTCCATAACAATACTATAGTGTGCGGAAACTAGGGTCTTATAAAAGCAATTCTCTCCTTCTAGCGCCACGGCACTGTGGGTGGATGTTCTGTGCCACCATTCGTAACGATCCTGTAGGACACGAGGTTACGACGCTCGTTACGAATGGCTTTACACACCGTACTAGCGCTCCTAGAGGCTGTTGTTTCTTTGCAGCCTCTTCTAACGAGCGTCTCGCACACGAGCGCTATCACATAGTTGACAATTCTATTTCAGTAAAAACTTTTCACTTCAAACAGGCGCACAAAGTGGTTTGGGTGTAATATAGCCATATAGTGCGGCAACAGTAGTAACAGGTGCAGAGGAGTTATACGCTAACAAAAGCCTTATACTTTCGCACTTTGATCGTTGAGCACTTTGAAGTTGAGAAGATGGATTCAGATTACTTCCTTTATGCTTTCAGGCCGTGTGTACCGTACCGCACTCGTTAGGGCAGTCGTTTTCGTTCTTTGAAGCCGTTGTTGTTCGAGCTACTGGTAAAAGCTACAAACCCCGGCCGGAGAATGCAAGAAAGAAGCCACCGACGGGGAGTTTTGGAGTATCGCTTACGACAACATACGACGACAACGACATCCTCCCCGGGGCGTACGGAATTGAAAATCACTTCCTGTTGTGCTCGGTCACCAGCCTGACGACGCTCAGTTACCACAGCCCCTCCGCCAAGGCTGGTGTAACAATTTGTTCCATGTTCAATCGATTGCTTCATGTTGAACGGGCACGTCAAACATAGCTGGAAACGAGCCCGCTGGCAATGAAATCCACCAACCTGCAAACGAAATGAGATCTGAGATGCAAGCGGTGTGATAAAAAGGGCGCACAAGCTTTCCGAATGAATACGTACGTGTCGAATTTGTAACGATCTGTGACGGCCAAGGAAAAAAAACAACACGGGAATGACACTTTTAGGAGGCTCGATTGATGTACGCCGCTAAACTTAATTCATGGCTGTTCTTCTTGGAGTCTTCTGGCAGTGGGGCAACTATTTTTTGTCCAACGAACATGTCTCGTAGAAATTTACTTTCGCGTTTCGTATCGTTCGCGTTGCTGTGCCATTTCTTTTCCTGTTTGAACTTCACGGTACAATTGATTAGCCCTGGCGGTACTTTTCATTCAGTGAAATTGGTGCAAGAGCAGTAACCTATATCAAAAAAGCACACAACTATCTCTATGGGGTACACGAAATAAAACGTACCACCGCTGCGAACGCGGGAAATGCCAGCAAAAAGGCGCCCCCATTTCACATTCAGACCTCCCCCCGACCAGTGGGTGGAGGATTGCCTCCGCTCGGGGTCCATTATTAGCGTGATAACATGAAACAAAACCAATCAAGCTAAAATTATCCAAAATGAATGCAATTGAGCGTTTCCTTTGCGATGGTAAACGATGGACCCCCTCTTACGATGGATCCCCCCGTCATTAAGGTTAGGGGGCAACATTGTGTATGTGTGTTTGCCGCCGTTGTCTCAAATCATCTCAGAATTTGCTACAGTTTGAAACAGGGCGCATGAAAGACCGCTGCCTACACATTGCGTGACACTCTATCACCATGAACCTTTTACTTTCTGAACCAGATACATCGTACCGCGCCTCAGGGCAGCAACACCACACCAGGCACACCGGAAATGGCAGTCGTACCCGGGGCCGGGTTTGGTAGTAAATGTGGGGTGTGGTGGTTCAAACAATCTGTATAAAAAAGTGCAGCCGGCCGCAGGAGTTGCTACAACTAACCTCGTCTGAAACGATAAAGAGAGGAAAAGAGGAAAACAAATAATTAGTTTAAAATTCATTCCAGCTCGTGTGTAACTGTTCTGTCACGCACGATCGATTGATTTGAATGACAACGTACAGGTTGGACATATGCAGGTTGGAGGAGAGGAATTGAAAAAGTATTTAAATAAAGAAAAATCCTGATCAGCCGAAAGTTGATCATGCGTAAGTGAAACTGAAGCACAAAAGCGTAACGATTCATGCAAGGGAATGTTAAAACAGGTGTTAGTAACTGAATAAGCTATCGCCCGGGCAAGTCAAATATTTGGTCTACACTTGAATTTGATATCAAGGTTTTATTGAGCAGCACTAAATAGCCATTTTAAAATTGCTTCATATCAAATTTATTTTCGAAATAGTCTCAATAATGTTAATAATAGTCAACTGTACTACAATACAGGGTGTCCCCGAAAGTATAAGCACGATTTCTAAATGACGTATCTAGTAAACGGATGACGTAAAACAGCTGATTCTTGATATGTTTGATTGTTTACATTCAGAGCTACTAGCTAGTGCATTAAAACTATTTTTTCAATCGCGTCTGTTGAAATGCGAGGCATTTGCGTCGAGAAGCGCAAAAGCATTAGCACAAATGGCGCTAAGTTAATTAGCGAAATCGGAAGGTATGAGTATCGGATCCGTACGCCACCGCCATCCAAAAGTTTCGGCAGGAGTCCAGCTAGTCCTGTCGATCAACAGTTGGACCGGGACATAGCAAAAGCGTTCGAGCAAAGAAAGGAGGTTTCCATTCGCGATGTGGCTCAAAAACTGGGCATATCAAACAGTAACATCCAACGTGCCAAGGCAAGATTGAATTTAAAAACGTATAAAAAGCCAAAGAAACCGTAACGGAGTACAAGACAGGCCGCATGCGTTAAATATCGGGCTCGGAAGCTGTACGACAAGCTGCTGTGTCGCCAATCCTCATGCATCGGACGATGGACTACATAACTCTCCCGGAGAATCAATATTACACCGTGCCTGAAAGCCAGGACATCGAAGAAGCCGACAGATCTATTTTTCCCAAAAAAAAAATCGGAAAAAAGGCGATGGTGTGACAAACCATTTGCGAATGCGGTATGATGTTCGAACCGTTTAGTGACAACGGAGACGATGAGGACCGATCCCGACATCCGGGAGTGTTTGAATCGACGTTTGCTGACCATGAAACGAAAACATGCTGGTCCAGGTTTTGTTTTGGCCAGGTTTGGCCTCAGTCCACTATGCCAAAGACACGATCGCATGGTATGAAGTATATGAGGTACGGTACTTGGCGAAGGAAATGAATCCCCCGAACTGCCCTGAAGCCAGACCGATTAAGTTATTTTGGACGCTAACCATGGCACAATTGAGAAAGCATTTTAAAGCTACGGAGGACATCAACAGATCTCAAAAAAACTGGAAGAAAGTGTCGAAAATCCTTTGGGACAAGTCTGTGCTGAACCTCATGGGAGGCGTCCGATCAAAAGTGCGATCATTGGCATACCATTTGTTTTTTTTTAAATTTTCTTTTTTGGAAATGATACAGAACACTCCACAAATTCTATTTATCAAATAAACATTCAGTTTCTAGAAAAGATTTTATTTTTTGTCTAACTTTTAAATCGTGCTTATACTTTCGGGGACACCCTGTATATCTTATACTTTTCAAAGTGTATCAGTACAATTCAACAATCTATTTCTATTACATTTACATCAACCGCACAACACAGCAAAGTTCAAGGTTAAGAAAAGAATAGATCTGATTGCGCTTCACTCATCGCCCGCTATTTGCAGTAATTGCAGGCCGACATCGCCGTATAACAAGGTTTCGCGTGGAGTGATCAACTCCAAAAGCCGAAACCGTCACATCTGGTCTTGCGAGCATCCACCAAGGCGCGACCACTTTTAGTAAAGGCGGATTCGGAATGAGTTCTCAATTCGCAGCTTCACTTCAGCTTGCAGCCTCCCCCCAAAACCATTGCCAGCACCGCGGCCCCTCCGGATAATTGTCTTAAACAGAACGAGAGGCCATCTGGACCGAACTGTGTAGAAGTAGTGACGAACGCGCTAATTTGGTGTAAATTGTTTGCACTGCTCACCCCCCCCCCCCCCCCCCCCCCGCCCTCTCTCCTGCCTTGAGAGCCACACTCCCATGAACGGTGGTGGCGGAGCCAATAATTACTTCCAACAATATATCAACAAAGAGATCAGCTCGATACTACCGTTTGTACCGGAGGGTTTTCGTTCCCAGTGTACATTGGGAGGTACGCGCGCGGTAGAACACATCGTCTCTATTTCGGATAATCTCATCTTCTCGCCTTGTTGAACCAGAACCTTTCGGCCACTTGGGCACTCTTCACGCGGCAATGATACTCCTGCTTTTCTAAGTGATCCTACAACGACGTACCACACGACGGCCGGCAGAGTACAATGCGAGGAACACAACAGGGTGGTGCCAAGGTTTCTCCAATCGTCAAATTGAGCCCCTTGTGTTGCATTGACCTGTTGGCGCCGTCCGGAGCGTCCGGAGCATAAATTAAGAGGTAAACAAATTACTTTCGAGATGAAGTGTGCTATACTTGGCTACACTTTCACGATAACACTGTAGAGCAAGATCTTTCATTCGTCGGTATAGGAGTTGATTGCACACCCCTGGAGACATAACATCCGAATTGACCGCGACCAACGAACACCAGTAAGCATTGAGCTTATCTCATATCTCCACAGTGTGATAATTCCGATCACTGGAGAATTAATTCATTCCCAGTTGCAGACAAAAATCGATCAACATCACCCCATAATTATGAAATCGAAAGTTCACTTCCTGATCACTTTCATCCGAAGAAGATAGCGCCGCGCTTCCCTTTCACTTTTCCCCCGAGGGGTTTTTTTTTGATAAAAAAAACCCTTTTTTCATGTCTCTCTTTTTATCTACTGTTTTTTTTTTTGGGCTCTATTTTATAAAATCACAAATTCTTTTACAGCTTCCTTCATTTTATCCAACTTCACCGGACACTCTTTTGCCTATTCATTCCAAATTTACCCAGCAACCGGTAGAAAACTTAATTAACATTTTAATATCTTTTTAATTGATACGAACTCGCAGAAACACCGCCCTGTGGCTCACACATCTTCCAGACGATCGTTGTATATATGGCCGGGTCGCTGACCGGAAGGAGATCGAGAAGATCCCCCAGAAAAGATAGGAGACCGTAAAGCGTAAAGATGAAAGCTCCCGATTTCACTCGCCCGGATAGCACCCCACTGCTGGGTGGACGATTCCTCTGTGGGGCAGGGCGTGTGTGTTTGTCAATTCGATGCATTAAGCGGCGTGCTGTCTTGACCAATACCAGAGGCAGAGACAACAACGCACGTGGGAAAAGGGTATGGAGATTAAACATACAGCTTTAGGGTACGATGAAATCAATGTTCACATGCGAACCCCGTCAACGCAGAGGCGCGCTTACGTATATATCTGTGGAGTTATCCCAACAAACTCCGCACCTTACGTATGTATGCCACCGCAAACAAGACGCAAACGGCTGCTCACTGCAATACCTAATTAATTTCCCGGTCCCGTGTCCAATAAAACCTCCCCATATCCCATGCTATCTAGTCGATATCGCGCCGTTGTGCTTTGGTGATCGAGTATCGTTAAGCAGAGCGTATTTCTTGTTCCAATATTTACAATCCGACCGAATTGCACCGCAGAGACCGCGGGGCACGATGTCTCCCAGCTATTTCACACGTTTGTACCGCGAGCGGTTCATCCCCAGCGACCTCCAGCAACCTCCGAATAGGCGCATGTGAGGTGAACTCTTCGAATTTCTCTAGTAAGGTGATCACGTTAATCGATAATATATGATTTTATTGTGCACTGGCTGTAAAGCCATTTCCTCAAGCGTCGGGAAGGGGCAGGGGGAGGATGCAGATTAATTTTTCACAGCTTTTTCGAATTCACGAGAGTTTTACTTCCTCCTGCAATAATGTCGTAAATCTTGTGTTGCTTGTCTTTCATTTTATTCCCCTTTCGCTCGCACAAACGCGTAATACAATATCAAATAATAGAGAAAACGTAGCGCTTTACGAAGCCTCAATAGACATTTTCAGTGACTGAAGTCTTCCAAAATGGTGCCCTTTAGGGTAAGGGCTGAGCGCGCCCAAAGGGTATTAATCTTTCCCGCGGTAACCTTTTGTGGCATCGACCATTATGCAACTGCTGGTCCATTGCACGTGTCCAATACCGTGAGGCGTACGCATCACGCATCTCCCCTTGTAGGTTGGTCATTATTCTCCTCCTTCGTGCAAATGATTGACGACAGAAACAGTTATCCTCTCCTCTTCTGAGGCATGCAAATTGGTGGTGCATTTAACGAAAAAAAAATCCCCCATATCCAAGAATGGAAGTGCGCTTGTAGGCGAAGTGGAGTGTGTCTATTTTAAGGTGACGCTTAGTACCCGGGATTAAATCATCTTCCATTTTTAAGATTCGCAACAGTATGATGAATTAAAAAAAAATATAGCGAACTTTTTTTTCAATTCCATGGTGTGAATAAAAAAAAAAGAGCTTCATCATCTATGCATTCATCGTTGAACTAGATCATGTTTCATACCGGCATCTTCTTACACGCTACAGCGCAACAGGGTTTAGTTTACCATTTTTTTTTTGCTTCCAAATACGTCACTATTGAACCCTCACAAACGCGTATCTTGTTGAGATGACATAATCTATGGACAGATGGATGTCTAGGCATCGACGATATAACGTAATTGAAACAGAGTCTCTAGCCGTGTTCTCTTGCTTTTTACTTGAGCTTTCTTTTTGCAGCTTTGCTTCGAGGGAAGGAAACACACACAATTTGGGAGGTTTGAAATTATGCAATTTTTGCAGTACATAAAAATGAAGTAATTGTTTTTAGAATGAAAATAAATAAATTTATAATCAGTACGCGATCAATGTAAGTTTATTTAAATCAACAACCCCCTTTTCAATCAGCAAGATGTTTTTAAGACAACTTGCACTGGTCTAAAAGCAACATATCATCCAAGAAGACATTTCAAGTGTACTTAACCATGTAAAAGAAGTTATTCAACAGCTTTAACGAAACAAACCAAAAAAAAATGCTCAACGAGAAGAACTCCTCTCGTTAACAAACAAACCAAAAAAAACACGCTGCGACGATAAATCTTCGAAAGACGAACCGAAACTATCGGTCGGTGGAAGAGTCAGAAGATCTCGAACTCCAGAGTTTTACGACCACGCCTTTGCGACATGTGCCTTCTTTTTCCCAGCTGCTTTCATATGCCGGACGACTCTTTTTCACCGTTCGAGTGATACTGAACATCAACCCCAACAACAACAGCACACACGCGGTCATCTCCGTGGTTCCTCCGCGATACGGCGCGGCCTATCGAGTTTGGTGAAAGTTTTTCGATGTGCATATATGACATAAAGAAAAAAAACCAGCAGTAAAAGACCGAATGAGAAAACATCCTCGTATCCATCCGCCCAGAAGTCTTCTTTTTATTATGGCCATAACGCGCACAAGTCTTGTGTGTAGTTAATAGCGGAAAGAAAGAAGAAACCGAACTGCATTGCTTTACTATCCAACATATCTGGTAGGGAGGAAGGACTTGACCACCCAACGAAGGTGAGTCGTTAAGAAACCACTCACGTCTAACGCTATGTCTCTCCCTTTCCGCGTCCGCGCCACCGCCTTCAAAGCGTTCTACTCAATCACTGCTCCAGCGTAACACACACACGAAATCTTTCTTCCAAAAGGGCCAAAACATAATAGTGTAAACAAACCTGACCCACATTAGGAAAGACCCCTTTGGAGTTGACATACTACTCCAATTATACCATTTCACCTTACAGGTGACGCAGAAGCATAAAGCAGAGTGCCCGGAAAATGGCCCCTCAACAACAACAAAAAAAACGAAAGAACGAAACGGGCCCAACTAAAAGATTTATATGCCCTGCCTACGCGCACACGCTATCGTGTCCCAGCTAAGAGGTACAGAATGGAAAAGAAAGCCACTGAGCTGTCCAATCAGGCGAGTGATTCTTGCGTGATACGCGTGTGAAGAATCTTTTACTTTCTTAACAATCGGGTTGAGAGATGGTTGATTAGACCAGAAGGCCAAGTCGAATTACCGGGCAGGGGAAACATCAGATGTAGTGTTGGGTGGATCGGATCGGATCGGATTCTGGGATTGGATCCTTCATTGGATCAATCCGGATTCGATCCTGAATCCAGCAGGATCCTCTGGATTGGAATCCCAAACAATCCTTTTCGATCCGGATCTGTTATGACGGGAATCCGGGATCGAAATCCAAAACAAGAGTCCGGATTCGGATCCTTCAGGAGCCGGCTTCGTCAATACGAGAATCCGGGATCGAAATCCAAAACAAGAGTCCAGATCCCGGATCCGGATCTGTCATGATTGGAATGTGGGATTGTGGTAGGGATTGTTTTCGAATGCGGATATTTTGTGACTTATTGCCTTTTTATTCTGTTCCATGTGAACGTATTTTCTCTAAGGCAGGACAAATTTACACGGACAGAAGAAATAGGCTGCTCCCCAAAAACTGAATGAAATAATATTTCTAAAGCATAACTTAAGCGAGGAAGACATAGAAATAATTGGATATTTTTATTTGGATTTGGATTATTATAGCTTTGGTTAAGCTATTTTTTTAAATTAATGCATTTGGTTTAAAACATATTAATCAAACAAATCACATAATGTATTTGATGATCTTGAATTAAGTAATTAATTTAGTTTCCTATTTAAGCAAACTAAAACGTACAATTTAAGACGTCCATTCCTACATAAAATTGTGATATGCTGATAATCTGCTAATGCTGAATAATGATAATCTCGTGAATGTTGAGTAACACTAAAATCGATAATGAAAATAATGAATTAAAAATGAATTTTTAAAAAATGAATAAAAAGAAATAAATTGAATTATTTTTTTTATTTCACATAAGCTGAATTGTGAACGCACAAGAAAAAACATGTCGTATTAGCATATCCACTATGCATTTTCTTTGATTACAAAGCAAAGAGTTTTTTGTGGTCATAAAAAATCTAGCAGGATTCGGATCGGATTCGGAGGATCGATCCCAAGGCGGATCCGGATCGGTCGGATCGAATCCCACAAGGGAACGATTTTTCCCATCACTAATCAGATGACTGTTTGTCCAACATTATCTCAAGCGATAGTGTTGCGTTAAGCGAAACACCGAAAACCACACCAATTAATTACAAATATGGTCTACTTCTTTCCCCAGCTGACGACAGCAGAACGCAACAACCCCGGCAAGATTTTGATTTACAGCTTTTACATTGGGTTAAGGCTTCCGAAAATTAATTTATAGTGTGCATTTGATTTTTACCAGCAACGGAAAGTGCGTTAACTAGAAATTCAACTCATTAACTCATTTGCTTTAGGCAAATAATGAACAAAGATTTCTTTCTCTTCGCTGGTCCCCCCCCTCCAAACAACGCACACCGAAAAACCCTTTTGTATCACAAACATTAATCTTCTAATCACTGAACATTTCTTTTTTTCTATGGCCGATTTGAATTAGGAACGATGCGGTTTTTATGCGCTTGCGCCGCCTTTTCACTTCCAGGCTCTCCCCCGTATAAAGAGGCCCCCGTCGACACCACACACTTTCATTAATCATCGTAAATTGATGCTTTCTATCTAGGCGTAGCGATTTATCAACGCGTACAACAAACTACTTCATGCGTTTGCGGCGCTGAAAAAGGGGGAAAAATGCGGAGCGTCGAATGGAGCCGCAATTGGATTTCAATGGCAAATCATTACGGCTAGTTTTGAGGATGAAGCTTTGTCCGAAAGACGTGAAGCAAAACTGCAACAAGAGCGTAAGCGATTTCCATCGTTTCTGTATACTATTTTTTTCTTTCCCTCTCTGTTGCATTTTTGTTTTGCACCGAACTGAGACCGAGGTTTCCCAGTTCCAAAAGCAGTATGTAAGCACACCGCTAATGAAAGTCGATTGGGGTGTGCCGCATTTCGACATTATTTATGGTGAAGCTAAACTGATCAAGTGATCTTGTTATTTTATTTTTGGATCTGTATTAAAAATTAGCCAGCTGGTAAAACAAAAATACTTAATACGCTCACTTTGCATCATGCGAAGAAGGTTGTCGGTGTCGGATAAAATGATAATTCATTCATTCTCGACCCGCGTCCGATCGACCATGCACAATACAGTGTCATACCACCGCCCCCTAGTGTCATATGAACCTGTCACCGGTTGGTACAGCAAAAAAAAAACCTACGTAATAATAATCTGCTATTAAGAAGCGATTCAAAATCCCCCCGTGCATCCACCGAGAGAGCACACACACAATCTTTGGTGTGACCGACGCGATTAAATTGCGCGCGTCAAAAGCGCGACCGCCGCAACGACCCGCAATCTGGTAATGGGCGGCGGTGGTGCGCGATAGACTTAAGCCGGCAGTCTCAAACTGTCCTATGATGCAACGCGCAAGTGTAAGAGAAAAAATAGCAACAAGAAAAAAGAACTACACAAATTGCAACCAGTGTCAAGCATCAAACTACACGAATGCTGCTCTCAAAGTGGTGTTGAGCAATATGAATGCAAAACGCGCAACGATAAGTCTTTAGAATCAATAAGGAAGAAATAATAAACATTCAAATAGTTTAATAGATATTTGTAAAAGGATAGTACCTTTTGACGTACTGATATGAAGGACATTTTTGGAAATTTTGTAGATAAATTTTTATTTATTTATTCCATGATGACGGCTTTCTCCGTATTTTTTTGTAGATAAATGTTTTATAAAAATTGTCCCTTTTAGACTGCAAAAGTAAATCAAATCCTTCCTATTCGCGGATGAACTTTCTATTATAATATAAAGATTATTTTAGTGGTGTGCACAGGAATCTTTATTGAGTCATTGAAATCAGGTATCGGCTATCAAAAGATTCCAGAATCATCGGAACAGTTAAAAGAGCATAATCCTCCGAATTATGCAATTTTGGCAAATGATGAGCGGGGGAGGGGCCAGATGAACTAGATGTAGCTAATAAATTTTGGATGAATCATGAATCTTCAAAATAAGAGATTTAAATTCATTCATTTCTTCAGTTCAAAGATTCATTCCGATTCATGAAACTAACTCAGATTTGCCCAACACTAATTATGTTAAAAAATTGAAGGTGGAACTTTTTCCAAACCTTCAGGTCACGTTGTCCAGTAACTTTCCAAACGTGGAATAGATTAAATTACATTCAAATCTTTAGACATTCACGCTGCGAATGCTGTTCGGCATGTTCTGGATAGGGTAATTTCGCGAATTTCCGGTGAAGTTAACGATAAAGTAGGCACACTAAAGATTTTCCAAGACAAACAAACACCTAGTTAATTTATGAATATAACTTAATGTTAAACATGTACTTCCAGCAACTAATCGTTTGGTCCGGGGCACAAGAGCACCCAGCAAAGCTACCCTTTTTCTTCATTCCCGCAGCCCGCACATTACCAATGATCTAATGCTTCAGGCTTGATCAGTGAATCATGCTGTGATGGAGGCATGCTGTTGGTTCCGTTGCAACAGCAAGACGAAAAACGCTTAGCCGTGTAGTGTATATGCAGTAGCACACACCGTCAGTCAGCTCCCTAATCACAATAATGCGCGGCACCATATTTAGTCCCTTTGTTTGGCACTACCAGAGGAGTGGGGAGGTGAGTGTTAGCGAATTTATGTTGCGTGAAGAAGAGTTTTGGCTTGGCCCACGGAAGGCGAAAGAGGGAGAAAGAAAAAGCTCAATGCCACCGAAAGCCGCATAATGACACAGATTCTTCGAGAGGCTCAATATTTGTGGGCCCCCTCCGTTGGTACAGCGAGTGCCCGGCACGCGATTACTATTACACAGCCGACTAATAGCTGTTCGTTTTTCACCACCGAATAATAGGCTGCATTGTGAAAAATGGACCAAAACTCAAACCGTTCACCTTCGCAGCACGATATGGAAATCAAACCAACCAACATGAACGGACGCGGGGGGGGACCTTCAACGGTGATGGTCAACACTATGTTAACTTGTATTCAGGCTACTAACTCATCCAAACTTCTAAATTTATTTTCACCGTACCCTGGGCCCATGCTGCTATTCAAACACATCAACCTCATTAAAAGTTTTCAAACAAACTTATCATGACAGTCGGGTACTGTTGTGCCGGTTTGGGGTTCGTTGGTTGGCAACTATCAAACTGACAGAAGCAACAACACCGAACATGATTACAGCATCATCTAATGTAAACAAATTCATTTCATCTCCCTCTCGTTAAACTGCCATAAAGCACCGTGTATTTTATCCTTTACGTCACCACCACCATTCTCTGTCTGCTGCTGCTTCAGCTAGTTTTGTCTTTCCGCCATATCTTCTCCTTTCGCAGAGCTGGCGAAAAGGTTGAATGGGCTCTTTAGGCGTTAGAGATGAATTTTACAAGACCTTTTCAGGGTCTTCCGTCCTCCTGTGCCTAGTTAACAAAAGCTCTCCCGCGCCGTCACCTTTCATTTTTTATTCTTCCACTCCGATCGAAAAAAAAAGGTTTGTGTGTTGGATCAAATTATTGGGTAAGGCCTCTGGTTCATTTCAACCCTTTTTGTTGACCGCCGGCTTTGAATGATTGAGGGTGATTAAGGTTGTGATCCAGCCGTTCTGTGTTATATAACAGGCTTAGACTTTCAAAAGCTCTCACAAAAACACACTAAGTTGTTCCATAATCATTTATTAGCAAATGCTACAAAAGATTATACATTTCTATAAGCAATTGGTTTGTTTTGTTTGCATTGCTTTTTAGTTTTTTTTATATTATTTTATATTTATTTAGTTATTTTTATTCATTTGTCCCGTTTCGAATTATTTATTTCATTTCTTGTTTTATCTGTTAACTCTTCCTTATCAATCTTGTACTTTATTAATCTCTTTGCTCATTAATCACTTTGTTTACACAAATTTTCAGTTGTTAATTATTTTATTTTTCACTTTATTTATCTCTTAATTTTTTAACTTTTTTACCAACTTTTTTTTGTATCTTTCCGTTTACTTATCCTTTAATTATTTATTTTTAATTTTGTCTGTTTGTTCGTTTGTTGTTCGATTGATGTGTTGTTTATTTTGATTTAATTTTTGTTTTCAAATTTAAGTGTTATCATTTGCAAATAATAAAGCATTATAAAATCCATTAAAACTGACCCAAAACACCTATAGTGTACACCAAAAGTCCCACTGGCTAATGTTAATAACTAAAATACATGCACACACAGTATTGCTATCCTTGACAATGAACGAAGTTACATGCATGCAATGAGTAACACACTACACCTCACCTCACCAATAGTGAAGGTAGAAACGACCCAGAACATGTATAAATAAAACACTCATTCCCTGCCAATGACATGGTCGATTTTCCACCATTAACAGACGCCCCTGGTTGGTGAGGCAACCCGATTAAACAATGGCAGAAAAAAGGAGCGTACGCCATTACCGCTGTCAACGACGTACGGTTCCCTCCATTTTTTCCCCCCACTAGAGTTCGTTGCCAAGGCAGTGTAGGGCAGAGTATAGGGGGAGAAGCACCAAGTGGCATTCCCGATGCGAGGAAAAAGTGTACAATGTTTTTCCAATCAATTCTCCGGTTCTGTCCGGAACAACGGTGACGAGAGAGTTTTGGCAAAAATACAAAACATGCCTTGTCCACCGAGAGCACTGGCTCCACACCAAACTGTCATCCATAACCCCCGCGTGGCAGGTGACATAGGGAAGGAAACAGAAAAGCATCAACAATGGCAAGCAAAATGGGTAAACTTTTAACTGACAAACTGACAGTCGTCGATTTGGAGGTTATGTACTGATGCCCACACACACACACACACACAGGGGAACAAAAACGATAATAGGTAGAACGATTCATGGCTTTTTTTGTCGACTTTAGTTACCCAAATGAAAGATGGATCTGAGGGGCCCGGGAAATGGCCCGACACCGACAACTATTCGCGGGGTCTCTCTGTCATGTTTCAGTACACAACACACATTGCGCTCATGCTGCTGCTCAATTTCAATCGATACCTGCGCAGCTCGGTTCCGGTCAAGTGTATTCAACCTTCACGCGAATCAGTGTGTTTAGCGGTATGTTACCGACTGTTTTTGCAGCTACTATTTTCATTTTGGCAAACTAGGAAGAGTTGTCTCCGCAAATGGCAGGGGTTCCACACCCTTTAGCTGTTGTTGTGCAGGGGTGGGGGAACCAAATGTGTGGCTTTATTTTTAGAACAATCTAAACTAACAAATAGCAAAAATCGTATGGCTAAAAAGAAAGAAAAACAAGTATGATTAGAATTTTTGTTCATAGTGCTGACGGTGGTCCATAGATGGAAAGACGTGTTGTTGGCGGCGACATCACACTGCCGGCATTAAGATTTCCCTTCGCATCTTATGTTCTCCCGCTGTCTTCACCATCACACTTTCCCACACATTGGCCATATAACAATTTCGAGGAATCGCCACCAGCACTAGGAAAAATAATGCCGCGCTCGGGAAAACTGTGAAAAGTATGTGTATGTGTGTGTATGTTTGTTTTTCCGTTTTTACTTCCAAACATTCCCGGGTGGGGGGGGGGGGGGGTTTCTGGTACTTTCTTCCCCGCCTTGTCCAAAAAGGTTTGATCAATATTTGCTTCCGGAGTTATAATGTGTTTTGCTTTTTGTTTTAATTCGCCATGGTCACCCGTCGATGTGACCCTGTTCCACAAGGAAGCATCGCACCACCATTCGAGAGAGGGAAAATGAAAAATTAACTCAACAAAAAATGCACTCTCCAGTTCCTGCTATTCGTAGGACGGTTGATCGCAGTATACGTGAAGCTAGTATCCTGTGCAGTATATGAGGGTGAGAGAGGAGGTATTTCTGTATATCCATGCTATGCAACGCATAACTTCAACTTTGAGTAACAGAACACCTGGACACACTGCTAAACACGCTTTTGTTGGAGGGCTGCAGCATTCTCACTCGATATCCTCCTCTTCCGGTGTAGTTTATTCTCGAAGGAGCCAAAACGGACCTCTTCTCTCGTATGTACAGTGTTGGACAAAACAATAAGACTTCTATAGGTTACGGTTTGTATGAAGATTATTAAATATTAGTGCTGTTATGAATGGAATTTATGTCAGGTCTCTTTAAATAGAATCTAAATTCATTATCTGCAGGATTCTTTTATGGATTTTGAGCTAGTGATATCTTTTGAACAAATCAAATCTTTGCTCATCAAGTTCTAGGACACTGTCTCTATGAGAGTATGATGTATTATTGTGATTTAAAGAATACTACCGGATCAGCACAGTCGGGATAAGTTGTCCTTACATTGTTTAGAGAAGGGAATATCTCGTTACCAAAGTGAATTGTATCACAGACGAAGTCACCAATAATAACCAATAGGTTATTGTACATAAATAAGTAAAATCCTACCGGACAACATTAATTGATATAAAAATCTTATAAGATTGGAAGAAGTTCTCTTTGAATAGAACTTAACTCCATCCATCCGAAGATCATGGTGTCTAGAGCTATAGACATCTTACAAGCAAGCCAAATTGTTGAAGACTCATTTGCTCAGAGTATAATGTATGACTGTAATTTGAAATAGCCTACCACAGAACAAATATTGTTATACAAATCTTACAAGATTGAAAATACATATTCACACATCTGATATTATTAGTAAACTTGTCAGCATTACTACCCAAAATATTACGTCCAAAAAATGTTTTAACATTTTATCCCTCACTGTTCTACTTTTTCAACGGTGCACGTCCTTTCGCTGCAGACAGTTTAAAGAGCCTTATAAAGTAGAACAGCTTAAAAGTAGCGTCCGACCTAAAAACCGAACCGGAAAGGACCAGAGCGAGGTCCTCTATCTAATCGGGCGGAAATATTTATGCGATATAATTTACGAGCTTACCCTGCTGCTACCCTAATATTCTACGGATATTCATTGCCCTATTTCGGTGTAGCAGCAACATGGATGCCTCTCAAGTGTATTACAACTATCCGATTAACATCAACAACCCTGTTTTGTGTGATCTGAACAGTATGGAAATGGTGAATAAAAGGAAAACACAACAGTGAGAGAGATCATAAAGTATAACAAATTCTTGCATTTACACCGAATCGTTGATTTCGAAACTTTTTTTTTGATTCGATTTTTTGTTACTTTCAACAGCTTCTCCCAGGGTGTCCTTTCTCAATAACTACAGCCAACTAACTAGTCAAGTGTAACAATAATGTCGATTTCAGAACTATCCATGATGTACACAACACGCCCTACTCGTTCTATGGCCGCAAATTGTACAACTGACGCTCAACGGTCCGGAATAATAATTGACCGTTACACGCACGTCAACTTTGCACATAAAACTTGTTGAGTGATTTCGTGCACAACACACACACGGGCGTGCTGCTGCTGCTACCTGATTTCCGAGTCATTGCTCACCCGCCATCTTCAAGCAGAAGCAGCACTCAACCCGCCATTAAGCGGGATATTACAACGTGGTGCAGAAGAAGAAGAAAAAAAACGCAAGCTGTCCGTTAAAGAATCGACGCGAAAACACGAACGCAAAGCTGACGGCGAGAAGTCGAGAAAAAAATCGAAAGTTAAGGTCACTAGGCACCGGTAAACCGGTTTCTTTCAAAACTTTGGTCTTTTTTCGTTCGGTTCGATACCGAATGCAAACCGCAGACAAGAAGTCAATGAACACACACGCGGCCGGGCCGTTAGGCATGAGAAACTTTGCTGGGCCGGATCAAGCAAAAAATGTAGCAAAGAGAGACCAAGACGTTCGACTTCTAGGTTTTCCTGCACGATCTATTCAAATTTGGGCTTCAGCTGCAGTGCTGACGGCGAAGGTTACGACAAGCCATCTCTTGCCGACCGAACTGTTACGTAAGTAGGAGTACTAAAGAAACTAACAAAAAAGCAATAGTGTTGAGGCTTGCTGAAGCATTCAAAATCGGGACGAAATCCTCCAATTTCTGGTACATTCAAGATAAAAAAAATCCTCAAAATCAGCTGGTAATTACAAGACATCAATTGGATTCCGTTCGGTTCGAAGATACAGTTCATCTCAATATTCGCAATGGGTCACGTACGTAGCTGATTAGTTTACCTAAGTTCTCTCTGCAATAATTGCAAACCTCCAAGCAAAACAAAACAAAACAATAGCCACTCAAGACGCATCACTATCTCCCTCTCAACAAGCGTTCCAGCAAACGGCGAAAGCAGAGTTGGCTGGAGTTTGGAAAATGGCATTTCAATCGTAATCAATCAACCGAACACCGCCAAAATGCGCCCAACGGAACCAATAGAACCAGCGCACCACCACCCCGGGGACGTCACAATCATTTTACGCTTCATTAGCTCCGCGCGTCGTGTGGCAATTTCGCGATTTGCTAATGCTGGGCAGATATTTACACGCGAGCAGCAGAGGGAACACAACCTAAGGCGTACCACCACGGCTGAGGGTCATCGAAACTGATTTGCCATTGCGAGCTTCACAACGGTCACCCACCACCGCACGTCCGGTACGTACGCAGCCCGACGACCGTTAAACCCATCCTTTCACTTTGGTTCTGAAGGATGGATGGGGCGCAGTGGACACAAACCATCTAAAACCCACGGTCTAGGTTCACCCGCCCGGCGACGTGTGCTTTGGTGAAATTGCCCGGTAATTTTAGCGGATGAGAATTGATTGAATTTGTCCGGAATTGATTGAGGAACTGAGGTGGTACGCTTCCAAGAAATTCACCATCCCTCCATGTGCCGTTTCGTATGCAGGATGATCTCTCCTTTTGGGGTCCGGAGGTATCTCCGACTGGACAAAAAATAGATACACAACGAACGTTGGGTTTCAATCCAGAAGGAAGAGCTCCGAATCGACATCAGCTAATTGAACTCAAGGCGTTTGTTGTAGTTTGCTAAATCTAATTTCTCGTAGAACCAGTTTCCGTCTCACACCAGTTTAAAAGCTTGCTCCAACAGCTCTAGCTTTGCTGTGGCAGCAATGAACAGTGTTAGTGGGTGCCCCAGGCAGTCAGTAGGAGGATCCTACTACAGTAGTGACCCAGAGGCAGGCGCTTCATCACTACCACCGCCACAGCTAAAACCGGTCGGTAGGTTCTCCTTTTACATAACAATCGTTTATGCCTTTTTAGAGAGACGCTGACAACTTCCCAAACCCGTTGGGCCCCACCACGGATTCTGAGAGCCGCCGCCATGCGGTTGCTCCCTACTATGGGTGGGTTTGATGTGTTGCTTTACGAGGACGAGACCAGCACTGCTGTGATGCTGTAGGTTTTTTTTTTAGGTCTAAGCCAGCAGGCAGAACTACTTCGGAACAAATCGAATCGGTGGAAGAATGAACGAACAAACGAAAATGGAAGTTTTTTCGTTTTGTGTTTGTAATAAATAGCCAGACTTCGTACAGTTATCTCTCCAATAACCGCTTCTTCTTCGAACAGAGAAGGAGAAAATTAAAACACACAAAAATGGCATAAAAACTTGCAAAAATCAGTCTGTGTATGAGGATTCCAGCTGTGTCTCTTCATACAGACTGCACATACATCAAAAGCTTGGCAACATGATTCTTTGGACAGCATTCTTGTTGTCAACCTTTCGTGGTTAAGAGTGGTTATTTCGTATTCGTTGGGCTCAGAAGCGCAAGTTATTCAGAACATGAAATCTGCCTGAAGTGCTTAACATGCAACGCACAAGATATACCGCTTCAATGGACAGCAGGGCTGATGAAGAATTCAATCGGAAGCTAGAGGAATTATAGTACATATAAAAAATATTATGAACTGTCACTATTCTGCCCTTAACATAGCTTCAACTAACGCGATTAATTTCGTATAAATCTCTCTCTATCTCTATATTTTAACGGCGTGTCCAAGAATAGCCATTACCGTCACAAGGTTATCAGGAGAATTGGCAATTCGAACTGGCAAATCAAATCTTCTCAGAAGGGCAACAAATCCTTAGATATTTCCCTAACGAACAAAAAACCATCTACCAATCTTCCGAGATGTTTGGCCTAAATATTATAAGATTTCTTCCGAGAACCTGGTCGGACCACTTCGCAGAGCTACCCAACAAAAAAAACAGCTGGTAAAACGATTCGCGTTGTCATAGCCACCTCATCGCAACGCAACGAATTACTCAAACACGTGAAACATTTTGTAACGCAAAAACTGCATCATCCACCTCCCCCCATCGGAGGGGTTTGCCAGATCTCGGGTGAATCGACTCACACTGGTACCACCGACAAAAATGCAGATCCATTGCTTGCAACGGATTTAACGACACCATTTAGACCGCCGTAAAACCCGTGAAAACGCTCATTTATATTAGCACCGTATCAGTGTCAAATTACTTTTCTGCACACCAGCACCACCACAAGCACGGAGTCCCCGCCAAGAGAGATTCTCCATTCCAAACGCCGTTTCACACGCGCAATCTCCGTTTCTGGCGCAACTAGTATTTTGCGGGCCATCGAATCATCTTTACGCCCAGAGTCGCAGACGACTGACGCGTCATCGCGTTGAGGAGTTTCAATCGAGTCGGTTTCGTCTGCAGAAAACCAAAGCAGAAGAATCACCGACCGACGAAATATCTGGCATGAGTTATGACCATTCCCTTTCCTAGCGTATTATCGTTTTTGCATGCGCACAAACACTTCCTCGGCGGGATATCGTCACCAACCGGGTGTAGAGAGCTTCCATCGCAACCAAAAGCACTCCATTGTCATTTAGGCATCATCAATCGATCGCACACGCAGGATATCTCTCTGGCAAGGGAATGTGTAGCTTGAAGGTTCTAGACGATTGAAGAGGCACAATACCGAGACCCAACCAGAAGAGTACAAAAAACATCATTTGAACTTCACGCCAACATGTCAATGATGATGGTTTTTTTTTTTGGATTGTTCGTAGCAGGAAACGGAAGCATGTGTAGCAGTGTGCTGGATATGCAAAATGGGCCCACTTTGCCAACAGGCCCGTAGCAAAACCGGGCCCC
Source organism: Anopheles moucheti (assembly GCF_943734755.1). NCBI lineage: Eukaryota > Metazoa > Arthropoda > Insecta > Diptera > Culicidae > Anopheles > Anopheles moucheti. Next base: position 85,268,394 of record NC_069140.1, on the reverse strand, counting down.
AACCAGTGCGCTGCCGATCGATAAAATACTATTTCGGGCAATTGCTAAAACGATAGGCAAAGAATGAGAAACGGTTAAATGTACAACATTGTACAAGGCGCATCATCAAATTGATTCCATTTTTATTTCCTCGTCGATATGTACGCTATGAATAATTAATTTAACTTCACGAATATGTAGACAATGTCAGTAACATTTTGTAATCTCAACTCAAATCAATTTAAATATAATTTCAAATCAAATGAACTTTTCTTGCAGGGGTTTTTAAAGAGAACATTAACAAACACACTTCATAAAATTCTCCATAGTTAATATCATATAATGTGTTATTTGCAATGTATTTCATTTTCAGCGTGTGTGGCACATTCAGCTTCACCCCTTCCTGGTAGTGTGTGGGCGCCCTCCCCCCTTTTCGATTGCATCGCATAAATGGCCATTGCTCATGAAACGTAAAACCACCCCCAACGCAGCAGACATACTCACACACACATACGCAATCAACACGGCAGCAATAATGCTGGAGTGTGAGGGTTCCGCACTCGACAAGGGGAGAAACTGCTGAGCCTGTCGGGCTGGGGGGTTGCTGTCAGCAGAAACCAGAAATTTCAACAACAGAAAAAACAGAGCTACGCCAATGTGGAAAGACACAAAAGAATGGAGCCATTAAAGGTTTACAGTCTTCTCCTTTTAGAACTTCTTCTACTCGGTTTGTATGGGCTACGAAGAGAGGAATGGGTGGCAAGTGACTGAAACGTTTGAGATCAAGTTTAGTCTTTTTTTCTTCAAAGCCACAGTTTCAAAATGAAAAGGAAATCTTGCAAGTATTTTCAACGGCAGAGCAATTTTTGCGAACTTGTAATGATACCATTTTTTTTTTGTTTCGTTAGAACGGCCTTGGCCGAATCGACTTATTTTACCACGTAGCCGGATATAGTCAGTCCTTGCTAAAGGGGGATTGGTCCGGATGGGATTTTGGTCCGGGCCGTTCGTGTGAAGACCGGCGCCGCTACCATCATGCCACCGGGCCGCCCCTAATGATACCATTAAGACACGAAAGAAAAATCAATTTCTCCAAGGCAATTCTACAAAATGACGATTTCAGTGCTTCGAGGTAGAATTTTGAGTAAAATTTCCATAAAGAAAACTCTACACATAGCTTTAACATTAAACATTACTTACTTGTTTGGTGATGGTGAAAATATCTATCCTCTGCGAAGATCTCTCCTTCCGTGTACTCCAGATATTAAATTCTCAACTTTCACCGTATATGTTCACTGGCACCATCAAGCACAAACTTGAACACCTTTTCCAATCACGATTCTAAACAGCTAAAACGTATCGCACTGTAATATATAATAAGTAAATAAAAAAATACACGAATTAGACCACTTTTTAATCTCAATTGAAACTTTGAGAGTCTTTGTTACAATTTAATGCTCTCCAATTTTCGTTTTAAAGTTGAATTTAGTCACATTTTGTTCACTGATGTTGTAAAATACACTATTTTGTTTGCAAAACAAACTAAGGCCACTCACGCAATCCACAAACAAACCCCTTTTTTTAATCTCAATTGCAGAAAATCGTTGGCTAAAAATTTGCTATCAACTTGAACAGCGAATAACGTGTCCGTTTTGCCGCTAGTGCACCACCGCCTTCTACAGGGCGTCAGTTTTCCTGAGCACAGTGGTTCATCATTCCCTCCACCAGCAGTACACGAAGCGGTTACATGGTGGATTTTTTCCTACTGGAGCAACACAACGGCACGAACATTTCCACAGGGAGAGTGCGTCCCTCACTCCCGGAAGCGCTTCTAGGATGAATTATTTGTGTGCTACTATTTCATTCCCGTTTTTCCACAACCAGCTCCTGAGTTCCAATGCTCACCACTCTCGCAGTTTCAACTCTCACAAGAACCGCGTTTTGCTGTATGTTGACCTCATGAAAAAAAAAAGGTAGGATGAGGAGCGGGTTCAGCACAGCAGGACGAACTGCAGGACGACTTCCTGAAACAGGAAGCCGGCCGCAGTATGAGATATTGCTCGACAATCCCCTACCAGAATACAGAGTTGAAAAAAAGACATTTAACAACGTAAAGATGAGCTTTTTCCATTTCACGAACAAAAATTCTGATCACACGGAATTCTATCACACGGAAAGTGATGCAATGGGGAAGTTAAAAAAATACGATACGTCACACTTCGCATATATACGTGTTCCAGCTTGTATGTGCCAATAATATCGTACCATCGCAACACGCCCTACAAGGACGAAGCTTCAACCTTTTCTCCAGGAGAGATAAAGTGAGAGCGACAGAACAGGAGAGAAAGAGAGAGTGAGCAGCAGTGTTAGCAACCTTAAAACAACAACAAAACACATCTCCTACACTCCGATAACAACACCACTTTATCTAATCTCGAAACCGTTCCTTGCCAATGTCGATAAAACAAAACGATCGGAAGGCGATGTGACGACCATACGCTTCTATACCGTTCGGGGTGGCTCATCAAACAGTTGCAGATGGCAACCCTTCCAAAACACAAAAAAACCTTCCTCAGTTTACACACCTACGCGCGGGGCTATTCGGTTTCGCACAAGCACTAAACCCCAACCGTCGGTGAACACGCGCGCGCGTTTACAGCGGCAGGAAGTTTTCAGACAACTGAGCGCCGAGAATGCAAAAAGACGCGCGCGGTGGTTTCACGCAAAAGCTAAAAACACACACACACAGTGTCCTGGTCGCTCCGTTCGCTTCGGTCTCTGCGATTTTTACGTTTTTTTCACGTCAGTTAGCCTTTTCCGCCCAGCTGTCATTGTATACCCTCGGCACCACACCTGGATTCCAAGAGATCCGCGAGGCTCCCAATTCTAGGGGGACACTTCCACCCCACAACAGCAGCGGCAGGATATCCGGAAGCGCACAACAAACTGATGACGGACTACTGAACCGTTCCCGTAAAAGTGTCTTCGGAAAGTGAAAGATTGAGAATTCTCTGCCGTATGTCGTCCCCCCTACAACTGTATTGAGCGGAACCTTTGGATGTGGACAAAACACGCATGCGCTAAATTTGCAGTGTCCGCGTCCGTGTGTACTTGGCAACGCGTTGTTTCTCGCGAATATCTTCCTGCTGCTGGGTGCGCTTTTGCCCAAAAGTTCCCTCTTTTTCCGTTCCGGAGCGGGTGAATATCCGAACACCGTAACAACGCGTAATGCTTCCGTTTCCTGTTGGGAGGATATTGCTCCTGACTGGAAATAGAATTGCGTTAGGCGTTTTTTTTTGGTTTCTATCGTGGAACATTTATTGAACGTTTCGTTATTTATGTGGGACGTATCTCGTAAATGTCACAACACCGAGGGACGGTAGATTAGAGATTGTTTCGCATGAAAAATAGTAGGCCCACACACCACAAGCTTCACGGTCATAAAAACACAGGCTCCTGCTTTACGCCAAGCTAAGAAACAATGATTAGAACGTATCATTTGCGCTCTCACACATGTATATACGCACGAATAACTTCACACACATATGCCCCCGTCTGTACAGAGAAATCACTGCAGCTAGGCTAGTTCCTCCGCTAGGCATGATAGTGTCAAAATCAGCTGACAGCACACACAGAACACTTCAACGACTTGTACGACAAACTGTGTTCAAACTTAAGATTAAGTTGTGGTAAGCTTTTTAAAAGCATTTGTTGTTGTTGCTATTTTTTCTAATGCACACTTTTGATAAACCATATCTAGACGTGGACCCAAAAACATACATTAGGTCCACATTTCGTTCACGCAAACATACAAGCCACTATCGACACAGAAGGCGGAAAACCTACCCCACTGATAAGTGAACCAACCAACACTAATGGTAAGCGCGGCCGGACGCACTCCCTTCTCTCACGCTACGTTATCCCAAAACCAGCACACCCCTCGTGATTCTACGACCAGAAACGGTGGCAGGCAAACGCGTTACGACCACACGGTTCGGTCGGATCCGGCAAACAGTACCGCCCGGTTCAGACAACGAAACAGAACTGAACCGCACAGCCCAACACGATCACGAACGATCATCATCCCCCCCAGCACTCGGGGGTTGGTTGCGTTGTTGTTGCACAATTGCTCTCGCAGCGAACGTTCGGCAATACACACGCGCGAGACACATTCGTGAGCAACAACATTACTGCTCACGCACACTTTCGCCCTCCGCAACCACACGGTGGAATAATGATCCCAAAACGTGCCATACAAAGGAACCGCGCGCGAGCGCACACACATCGATAGAACCCCCTGTGTAAGCGTATCAGGAGGGTGTAATACGAAAAAGGAAACGGGGAGTGCGCGGATCGTTTTAATGTTCACCCGGCGTTGTGTCGACGATCGCCAAAACGATCACGCGCTGTAGGGATATTGGTGTGGAAGGCCAGGTAAACAACGGCAGCAGAGCCCAGATCTCTCACGCGCCTCCATCATGTAAACGTTGCGTCCGAAAAGGGGGTGCGTTTTGTTGAAGCGCCGGGAGCAAGCGAATGCGTATCGTTCCCCATACTTACACTGTGAAACAGATTGGCCAACACAACGTGGAAAACGTGTGTTCGTTCGTTGACACGCATCAGCAGCCCCACGTTGGGGAAACTCTCTTGCATACGGCCGAAACGCCACGGAATGGTGATGATGTTGCTGCACGCACTGTATGTCTGGTGAAATTCTAACTCACCTATAAAACAATCCCCGATGGTAAGGGGGTGCTGTCTGTTGTGATCGTATCAGTGCCAAAAGTTTACTGATTTCGGCTCATTTATCTACTTTTATGAAAACCGTTTTGTTTCGACTTTTCCAGTAACGTCTTCTGCGGACATCAACAAAGTTGTTAATATCTGCTGCAGCTATTGCCCTCGTGCAATTTACGTCCGAGTTTACGTCATGCAGTAAGTGCGGAGAAGAGTTTCTTTAGCGATAACATTTGGTGTACCGAAAAAAAAACCACAATGTGACCTCATTTCTGATAACATATTCTTGATAGTAACCCACAGATTAGCGAACTGTAACTTAACTTCTTTAAAAACAAAATTTCGTTGGTTAGATATTTACCGAGTAACTTCCTCCAGAGATAACAACCTATTCTCACACTTATATTGAGCTAATTTTAGTGTATTTAATTTAACACCAACATAAAATAGCGAACAAACACATCTAATCACCTAAGCCGGATCGAGATCCCGATTCGTTCTCCCAAATGGAGGCGAATCCATTTTTCATTCGATCAAACCAACGCCAAAAGAATGAATGTGTGTGGTGTCGTGACCATATTCCAGTAAAAAAAAGTAGATCCATTGCTGCTCACGTCATTCGTGGGCAAATAAAGTTCGCCAGTGGACGACATTAGGCATGAAAACCTCAGAAACTGCTTTGTATACGTTAAATCATAGGCACAACATACTATGCGCGATAAAGAATTTATTAAGACTATTTGGCATACTCATATCGTAAACCTTAATAATCGCGATTCAACAACAAAATTAGAACTTTATTACCACCCAAATAACTTCACCCATAATTTAGCTGGTTGTTAATATTTGGTTGAACGTTTCGTTGACTTCCATCATCAAAATGGAGCAATGGAGGGTTTTTTTCTGGTTCTTTATACGGTTGGCACCCAAGAGCACCAAGCGATGAAGATATTTCCTTTCACTGCTTTACTTCCACCCAACCAAACCTTCCTTCCATGCAGGTGATAATTAAGGAGGGAAGATGCTGATTCGTACCTCAATGCTACATACTAATTATTAGACCCATTCTTCTGTTATATCTATTTTTTTTGCGTCAGATTTTTTTGCAGATCAGCAAGTTGGAGGATAAAAACTTTAACCTTATTTTTTACTTACTTGGAATGAGGTAATGAGTATTAATGTTCAAGATGCGATAGACAATTAGTCAAAAGCTCGAAAAAATTGGAGCATCTTTTTTTTTGTTCTACATAAAAGCGCGAAAGTTCCTAAGACGACGTATGAAAACTACCAAATATGCAACGATTCCTCTTTTTGCTGTTTAAAATTTCAACCTAAATTCCAGGCGCTTCAGAACTCGTTTTGCTGTACGTCCTAACCTGTTTGACGGCTAAATAAGCAGTAGCTTTAACAAGAAGTTACACAGGAATGTTGAATAACATCACAACTTTAGACGTTTCTTCCGAGCTTTAACTTTTTGTCAAATATGTATAAATACACGAGTCACAAGATGGAAGAATACCCTACTAATTACCATAGTACAGTATGTCGTCTAGTAGCTTGAAGTGATTAGCTATTAATTAAAACAACATCTTCCTCAGTGTGAAAATTAAACCCTTTTCTTGCTTGAATAATGCTTGAAGCTAACAATTACAATCTTAATTACATGTCGTAGACAAAGCAATAAGCAATCAATATAACAGAAAACGGACAAACATAGAAGCTTCCCTCAACAACTTCGCGATCTTTGCACATTCCACCACCCGAAACATAAAGTTTTCTCGACGACTTAAAAAAAAGGTTACAAGAAAACATCCAACAAAAAAGTAATCGTTCTCCGACCCTAAGCGTCTTTATCTCGAAACAAACATGAAAGAATGCGAGATTAATTACTAATCAGCTGATCCGATAATTAATAGTAGCGGAGCAGTACGTGAGATTATACATAATGTTCGCCAGGCCAGTTCAAGCGTTATTGTTTAATTTAAGTTAAATACGTGTATAAACCAATCTTTAATGTTAAGCTAACTTTTTTCTTTGCTGGGTTAGAACGGTCAGGCCGTATCGACTAATTTTTACCACTTAACTGGATAGCAAGTCCTTATCCCGGGGGAGGGTTTATTCTGTATGTGATTTTTCTTCCTCGGTCCTGTCTGTCGTGTGAACACCGTCACCGTCACCGCTACCAATACACCACTGAACGGCGCCTGCACAGAGGACTAAATTTCTTCAAAAACATATAAAATTTAAATTAATTACGAATAGAAATAATTAACCTTCATATCGTTCGAAAACGATTGAAGTCAAACCATCGACAATTGAGAGGTCATTAATAGACCCAATAAACGTGGCTTTATGGTTAAAGGATACTGCTGCAAAGACTTCTTATTTGGCACATAAAAAGGATAATAAAAAACGCTCAATAACGAATGAATGGATTGCTATAGCATGACAAACTTCCGGTTCACTTTGAAGAATCGTTAAATATACTGAGGTCTTTATGCAGAGGGCCACTAATGGCAAAATTGGATTTAGGACATGTGCTCTTATTGAACTACACATTTCGTAATTCACCGAGTTAAAGTATTTTTTTCCTAATGAACTTTATGAATCCAAACGAATCGATTTATTTTAATTATTTAATCCAGGGGTCAATCCGAACCCCATCCGAAAAAATCCACCGTAGCAAAGACTGACAATCCGGCTACGTGGTAAAATAAGTCGATACAGCCAGACCGTTTTGAAGAAAAAAAATACTCAACCTATCAAACGGATGCAGATTAAACTGCCGATCCCTTGCGCTCAAGCGTAGGATGTCCGACAAAAACATATAAAAGAAAATTCCTTAACCAAGCCCGATACGTGATGGAAATGTTAATTTGAAGTATGTACCACACTCAATGCCGAAGTACAAATGCACTTGTATGGCAGTACTAAACAGTACATCAAATTACGCCCATACAAAGCCTTTACATTCACGTGGAAAATATAGTACGCCTGAAAGCAAACAAGTTCTAACGCACCGAGAAACGAGAGACCCGCTTGGCACCAACCACATCACATCATGGCTCAATGACGGGCTCTGCAGCATAATGCGTGTACGCCTTCGGAATACATTCATCCGGACCGCGATTGTGTGTTGCGGAGGAGTTCCGCTGTGGGTGTGTTTTGTTTGCTTCCAATGACTCTAAATTCCAGTTTAAAAAACAGTTTGACAACTCCCGCAACTTGATCGCACACCTGAGTCGGATAATCACATTGAAGGGTCGGTCGGCGTTCGAAACATCCAATAATTTGTAGCAAATCAAGAGCATTTTCCGTTGCTTTTCAACTTCTTCGGTTCACACCTTAATGATCGATCGTAATGAAACGATGGTGTTTCTGTTTGTCTGGAGCGATGAACAGAGGGGAGCTGCTGATGATCATCACCGGGATCGCACGCATGTTTGGTGTTTTAATGATCCGAGTCTTCCCGGGGAACGTGTGTGCAGTGAAGTTTCCTGTCCGGTGTTGAGGGTCTACATGTTCAGACTTTAAATCGTAACTCCACGTCCGTTCCATACCATTAAGATCCAATCCAACCACCCAACTGCCTAACAAAAAAGGATTTCGTTAACAGGTGTATAGAAACGGGCATTTAACGTTACAAAGATGGGAAATAAAAAAACATCCTATGACAGTTTTCTTCAAAGCATTTGAAGTGTACAAATTTCAAAGATTTCCATATAGCTCGAAGCATCCAAGGTGCACAATTTGCCTAATTTATCATATTGTAGCAAGCAAAAGAGAAACTTCGTCAATATCATCTTTCTTGACATGCTTTGCTGGCATTTTGTGCAACAGTACAAAAAAACAGTACATATCCCGAAGAGCAATACACGCATGACATGAAGCGAACCACTTTCGGTTTTTTATCTTTTTTTGTTGCCTTCAATTTTGATGCATAAGGAAGCATCCAACCAAATCTTACAATTACCGTAAACGAGGCTAATGTTGTCCCAGCGGCCAAAAATGAAAAGGGCTCATCGTTGTTTTAATTTGTCCCTTGCGTGGGGCTCTAAGCGGTAAATCTTCCGGGTACGGGCCTAACCTGTGGGTAAACATTTACATTGGTTCCCCAATGTACACTCCAAAGGGCACACACAAAAGGTGCAGAAGAAAATATATTCCCTGTTTACAACGTCAAAACCTGTGCTTTGAAATACATTTGCCGGCATAATGAAGGGAAAATTTAAAAATCTGTTTAAGTTATTAAACACTATTCTGTGAGATTGAGGGCGATTAAAATTAGGTCTCACTTTCTTCCTATATGAAATAGTCCATCAACGAACAGGAATCTGCGCAATACCATTTCCGTAAGTTGAAATAAAAGAACCATAAGGAATGGAGTACGGATGCGAAGCAGAGAACTAAAGATTGGTTGAAAGATCAACCTTCCAGATTTAGCAAGAACTTTCTCCCGTCAAAGCAGCACAGAAACGATTCCTGCACTCAACATGGACAACATCTTTTTTCGAGGCTTCCTTCGATCAAACAATACATGCCGCACAAACACACATGTACGCTGCTACACATCTTGACATGCCGCCATGCAACATACGGAAAGCGCATCGCCTATTCTGCTTATTCCATTTCTCTATAAGGATTCCTACGGCAAGATAAAACACATTTTTATGTTGTAATAAATTTAACCTAATTAAAGCATACCACACATACACATTCTCATCCTCATGAGAAGTGTTTGACTATAACCTGGCATTGGAAACAGGACCGGTTTTCATACGCATGCAATACACCTCCCTCGAAAGGATTATTACTTACCAATCAAAAATGTCACTGAACACACCTGGATTTTCCCCAATATCTCACAACATGCACAATAATTCTTCACACGCGGCGAATTTATTCACTTTACCGGCCACCACTATCGATTAGCTTCAGCAGCTTGGAATACAGCGCGCTTTCCGTAGCTTGCGTTGTTAAAACGACACGCTTCGTTTGTTTGTTCACTGTTTCGCAGAGACCTTTATCGCTCTTGTTCTTTTTGCGTTTGATAGATAGGTGGTTACCGTCTTGTTTCGAACACAACTTCTGAAACGTCCCGAGAATGTTCAGGAAAGTTCTATTCCCGATTGCTAGACACGCAGCGCAGTACCACGATACCGACACACCTGGCGTACTGAGATCAATTCTTTTGTGTTTTTGAGAAATTCCTACTTTTCAGGCCCGTTTCCGGCTATGTCCTTTTGTTTATGCCGGCGAAATCGCACACTGGGAGTGATCGTAAGTCAATGTGTTGAAATCAGGTTAGCCATGAACTATTTTTGGCTCGTTTATTTTTAATCTAACGATTTAACTTTAACAACAAAAAATGTATAAAACAAACATATTTTTTATCACATAAAAATGCCATACAAAACCAAATATGGTCGATTATAAACGGGGTTTTCGCATAAAATAATCACTTTTCAGTTCAAAATCCCATTGTGACTGCGTAGCGTTTTTGCAGCACCTTCTGTTTATGCATCTATACCTTGTAGTTCAGGGACATAAACCATATCTCACCCGCTTTCACAGAGCTAGAGATGGTTTTATTGATGTTTTCAACTGATTCTATCTTTTACCAAAAGCATTTAATCACTAAAAATGTTAAATAAGCTTAAACATTTCAATAAATCGATGTAAAATAGGCAGCATGGCGGAGAAGACAGTCCTACCCCCCGTACAAACTTCACTTTATTATTTCCGTTATTATTTAGTGTTCGGTGGCTAGTCTATTTAGCTGTAGTTAATAATTTCAATACATTGTTGCCGGTACTTAATGTATCATACTTAAACAATGTATTTATTGTCAAACAATCTGTCCTCTGCATGCTACAAACAGCTGACAATCGGTTAGAATGTCAAATTGCAGATAATTTGTTTACTTCATCTCTGCCAAAGAATTATTACACAACCGAAAAGCTAGTGCTTTTCTTGGTGCAATTGGTCGCTGTTTCAAGCCACACATTGTTCGCACAGTATTTTGCATTCTTGTAAACGCGACCGCAACAACACAGCCAGGATGACTGACGCCTCTTTGCCGATCGGGAACACGCTGTGCCTGCGGCCCTTGACGAAGGAAAACATCTTGTACTACTACTTTCCGCTGAAGGGAATGCTCAGCTATGCGGCATTGTCCGTCAACGTAATGAATCCCTCGATTGCTATCAAGTAAGCTCGAATGAAACGAACGACACTCCTTTTTGACTAAAATGGATCCTTCTAATGTACATGTTTGTTTTTAGAATGCTGCCAAAGCGAGACGTGACGAACTTTTTGTTGCTGCATACCGTGCTCGGCACGACGCTGTTCATGTACAGCAGACCGCATCTGAAAGCAGTGCAAACCAACAAACGAGTAGCGTATAGCATCTGTGGATCCGTGCTGTTTAGCTTCGGTTCGGTGCTGGTTTGGGCCGTCATTCGATCGGCCGTACCTCGCAATCAGGGGCTTGCAACTGCCCTTGGTTTGTCGTCCGGTCTACTGATGGCCAAACTTGGCTACGATTACATCGAGAACAACGATAGTCTAGCGGTGGCGAAAAAGAACTAAGTAGATTGACTTGTTTTTAGGATCTCAACGCAATTTACCCAAACCAATTGGCGTTGAGCCATTTAATACGCGGCCCTTAACTTTGCCGCAACGGAAGCAATCGAAAATTTGGCAAAATTTTGTGAATGCTGGATGAATTAGTTTTGAACATTGGGAAAATACACGAAGATTGTTGCTATTTCTATTACCTTACAATATGGTTGTTGAATATGCAAAGTTATAGTTTCGATTTAGATTCGGAATTCGCCGCAAACGTATCACACTCCACAAACTTATGGAACTTATACAACAGCTTCCTTCGTTTGTGGTTATTTGTTTGGTTTTCTCAGCTTGCCATCGATGTAATTGAAGAAAAAAAATAAATGGCTGCATTCCAAAGTACGCAGCCGTTTTGTTCGAACGTTCGATGACAGATGACGAAATGACAGAAACGAGAAAAAAAAGAACGAAACAAAAAGCAACACCAATTGTAAACAAACGCACTTTATCGAGCTGCTTATTGTAACGTAAAAACCATTATCATAGCATCAACATGGGTAAAAAACAGCATCAGAAAGATAAGATGTAAGTAAAGCTATATTTTGCAAAGGTTTTTCGTGCTCTGAACCGATTCGGATTCCCCTTTTAGGTACCTCACGTACACGGAGTGGTCAGAGTTTTACGGAGGTCACAAACGAGACTCGGTAGAGAATGAACAGATTAAGTTCAAACGACTTCCCTTTGATCACTGTTGTCTGTCGATGGTTCCTTTCGAACATCCCTACTGCGACAATAATGGCAACGTGTTTGAGCTATCAGCTATTATAGAGTTTTTGAAGAAATTCAAGGTAAACCCTGTCACGGGTGCACCGTTAGATGGAAAATCACTGATCAAGCTAAACTTCACCAAAAACCATGAGGGACAGTACCATTGTCCGACGCTATTTAAACCCTTCACCAAAAACTCGCACATCGTGGCCAACGGAAAGACGGGCAATGTGTTCTCGTGGGAAGCGATTGAACAACTAAACGTAAAGGCAAAGAACTGGAAAGATCTGTTAGATGATACAGCATTTTTGCGGAAGGATTTGATCACGATTCAAGATCCGGCCAACTTGGACAAGTTCAACATTACCGGTTTTCATCACATCAAAAAGAATCTACGCGTTCCGACGGAGGAAGAACTAGCCGAACGGAAGGATCCTCAAGGGCGATTGAAAACGATCTCCGCCGAAACGAAAGACATTCTAACGCAGCTGGAGAAGGATTACAAGGCACCGGAAACGCAGACAGAAGAGCGCCAGGTAGCGGATAAGTTTAATGCGGCCCATTATTCTACTGGGGCGGTGGCAGCCGCCTTTACGTCTACAGCGATGGTGCCCGTTTCGAATCATGAAGCGGCCATCATCGACGACGATATCGTGCGTTACGAGCGGGTCAAGAAGAAGGGGTATGTCCGGCTGCTGACCAACTTTGGTGCCCTGAACCTTGAGCTGTACTGTGAGCAGGTGCCCAAGACGTGTGAAAACTTTCTCAAGCACTGCCACAGTGGGTACTACAATGGATGTTTGTTCCATCGGTCTATCCGTAATTTTATGCTTCAAGGCGGTGATCCAACGGGCGTTGGTAACGGTGGCACATCGGCATGGGGCAAAAAGTTTGCGGATGAAATCAAACCCAATCTATCACACGCCGGACGAGGAATTCTCTCCATGGCCAATTCGGGACCGAACACGAATGGATCTCAGTTGTAAGCATGTTCGGGAGTAAACATTTTACCCATCAGCCAATACGAATCCTCTTTTTTTTCAGCTTTATCACGTACCGATCCTGCAAACATCTGGACGGAAAGCACACTATCTTCGGAAAGCTGGTCGGTGGGTTGGAAATTCTAACCGAGATGGAACGCGTCGAGGTGGACAACCGTGATCGACCGATAGAAAACATCTTCATCCAGCGAGCCCAAGTGTTCGTCGATCCGTTCCAGGAAGTGGATGAACAACTCGCCAAGGAGCGTGCCGAAGAGCTGGAACGCATTCAGCAGGAAGCGGAGGCCAAACGAAACAAAGCGGCAGGTAAGAAAGGATCCCAACCGCTGAAGGTGTTTCGATCTGGCGTGGGGAAGTATTTGGACACGAACATTACCAAGATACCTTCGATTTCTACCGGCGAAACACCTGGAACGAGTGGTGTATCTGAGGCTTCGAAGGCGAAAAAGCGGAAAGCAACAACCGGACGTGATGGTTTCGGTAATTTTAGTTCTTGGTAATTAAAATGATAGGTCGAGAATATTCTTTATAAAATCAATTTGTTTATTACTACTTTAACACTACGCGTTATTTATTTATGAAGTCTTCTCCGAATCATCCCCGAACTCGCGCTCCTTCCAAGCCTTTTTCTTTGCCTGGAGCTTTTGCTTGCGTCTGGCCGTTTCGGTTTGTTTCTTCGATTCAATCCGTTGCAGTTGTGCCTCCACCGACTGATCACCGTTGTACAGTTGGTCCAACTTTCCGACCAGCATCTTTCGTGCCTCGCGACGATTTTCAAACAGCGAGCGTGTGGCATGGCACTGCACAACGATGCCGGTCGGTTTGTGGGTTAACACGACCTTGTTATTTGTCTTCGCAACCGCCTGTCCTCCGGGGCCACTGCCACGGACAAACGTTTCCTCCAGTTCTTCTTCGCGCAGTACCGGAACACGGCTGTGATCGATTGCCTTGGAAAATGATCGCAACGATAACGAAGATGGAAGCAGTTTCGATTGTACAACAGATACGCGACCAAACAGTGGAAGCAAACTGTGCATGTTACAACGTTACAACCAGCGGTTTTACAGAACGCGTCCACGATCTAGAAGCGCACGACCTCGCTAGAGAAAGGAAAAGGAGGAATATTAAACACATTTTACGTAATACGAAAAGAACAACTTCGCATCATTACCCTGTAACAAAATTCTATCTCTTTCGGGTCGGTCAGTGACGCCGACTGGCGAAATTCGCGCCTTATTCGACCGAGAAAGTATTCCTGATCGGTGTATTGCAGCTGGGCACCGTAGCGCAGCAAATCACGATACAATGAAAGCACCAACCGTTTAGAGGTGGCCGGTATATTCATTTTTTGTACCACGCGCCTTCTCTTCGCCGTATGTAACACCAAGCCAGCCCCGCGACGTAGTTTGTTTATTGCCGGAACGCACGATGACGTTTCTCAAGCAACCACCAGATGCGAATGAAATTAGGCCGCGTACGTTACGCTGTCCAGCGCGCAGCCTTGCAAAATATAAAAATGGCGGTTAGACATTTTAGGCTGCGTCCATTTTTAACCCCGTCGCTACGGGGGGTAAAAGAAGAAGATGGAAACGCATGGAGGAAGGGGAAAACCGACGCCAACTCTGAATCATACAGGAATATTCCTGAAACACGGCGTCGCGCTTGAATACGCAGAAGGTAGAACGAACATCGTATCTTTTACATCAATATTTTGGTGGCCCTGAAAAGGACCGTTTTTGTTGAAGATATTTGACGATATTTGACTGCTTATGCACGCTCTCCACGGATGCGGCGCGCCAGCTGGATGTCCTTGGGCATGATCGTCACACGCTTGGCATGGATGGCGCAAAGATTTGTGTCCTCAAACAGCCCGACCAGGTAAGCTTCGCTGGCTTCTTGAAGTGCGGCCACGGCTGCGCTCTGGAAACGCAGGTCCGTCTTGAAATCCTGCGCAATCTCACGCACCAAGCGCTGGAACGGCAGCTTGCGGATCAGCAACTCCGTCGACTTCTGGTAGCGACGGATTTCTCGCAGGGCGACCGTTCCCGGACGGTAACGATGCGGCTTCTTGACACCTCCGGTGGACGGGGCACTCTTACGAGCGGCCTTGGTGGCCAGCTGCTTACGAGGAGCCTTTCCTCCGGTGGATTTACGAGCAGTCTGCTTGGTACGGGCCATCTCTGCTCTTCTTTGCTGTTTTCACTGATGTTGAATGACACAATCGCTTACAATGCACTTCTTGGAATGCGAAAAAAATTTCCGGTACCGCCTTTTATACCCTCCGTCCGAAGCGTCGAACGTACGAGTGTGTTGGTGAGATCGTCGCTTGTGCTGTGCGATAAAGTGAGATGAAGCGTTTGCTATCCTGCTCACATTTTCTATTTAGAATTTTTTTTTCGAAAATGTTTCACCCTATGCGCATTTGTGAAATAGTTTAATTTTAAACAATTTCTGGAATATTAACTACATAACTAATATTGTGTTACATACAAAACTAAACAAAACGATGTAAAGGCGTACGGATTTATTTAGAGATGTTTATTTTTCCAACTGCGTATGGAAATCTCTGGCGTAGTTGCCAAAACTTTGTTCCTTTAATTATGGTCCTCACTTTGATTCAATAAAGTAACGAAAACTATTCATGGTATAGACATTTCCGAGATTGATAATTTAACAGTCTGATAGCCAAAATATAACGTGCTCAAAACGGTTCTTAAGTAATTACAGTGCCTGTTTTATTTATAACCACAGGCATAACTTTCCAGAAGTTTTTATGTAAATTTGATATTATCAAAAGGTCGTAAAGGGTTTATCAAAGGTACAAATATTATTCTCGCAGTTTATAATACCAAAACGCCATTTTCGTTCTTTTCTTTTCCCGTACCCCTGCTTACGCCATAGACCGTGGGAATATAAAAATTTCCATTTCATAAAAACATTCGCTCTGTAAATGGGCGCCAAAATCTAGAGTTCGGTAGCGTCCTTTTGCTTCTGACAACAGGATGCGTTCGGATCTATGTATTGTTATCATAAAAAATGTACTCCCAAAAGGAGATCCGTTGTTGCGGTGGAAATTTCCATTGTATGGCACAACGACAACGGATATTCATGTTTAGCAAATCTTCTGACCATGACTCACTCAGATGCAATTGCGTCATTGTTTTGATATTGTTCGTTTATTTCGTTTCCAAATAATAAAATATGATACAATTTTCGATTGCTACATCTAGTAGGCATAATTTGCTCTCATTACCAACACCGATCTACACGGCACTGAGGGGATGTTGCCATGAGAAATGTTTCCCCATCCCTTTTACGATATAATGCACACTTAGGATATAGAGGAAAGGAAATCTTTTTAGAGCAAAACATTTGTAGGCCCTGAAAAGGACCGTTTTGGTCTGGCTGGGGTTGTTTTAGCGGTAGCGCTGGATGTACTTGGGCGTATCTTCGACCGGTTTAGGCACGCTCTCCACGGATGCGGCGAGCCAGCTGGATGTCCTTGGGCATAATCGTCACTCGCTTGGCATGGATGGCGCAAAGATTTGTGTCCTCAAACAGCCCGACCAGATAAGCTTCGCTGGCTTCTTGAAGTGCGGCCACGGCTGCGCTCTGGAAACGCAGGTCCGTCTTGAAATCCTGCGCAATCTCACGCACCAAGCGCTGGAACGGCAGCTTGCGGATCAGCAACTCCGTCGACTTCTGGTAGCGACGGATTTCTCGCAGGGCGACCGTTCCCGGACGGTAACGATGCGGCTTCTTGACACCTCCGGTGGACGGGGCACTCTTACGAGCGGCCTTGGTGGCCAGCTGCTTACGAGGAGCCTTTCCTCCGGTGGATTTACGAGCGGTCTGCTTGGTACGGGCCATTGTACGTTTGAGGTGGTCCTGGGATGCTGGAAATTCGGCGGAAAATCTTTACCAAACCGTACTCGGGAACCAACTAATAACTGTACTTTTCCGTGAGGACGATTTTATACACGCTTCCCCGTTAGGAATATTATTACCCTCCTGTTTTTTTAGGGACAGGACGCCAAGGGTTGATGTTAACGCGAACAGAACATGCGCTTTCTATCTTCCCCTCTCACTCTTGTAGCTAGGATTCGCTATTCAAACATCAAGTAAATGTTTACCCCCGTCATGTATTGGTGGTATGGTAAGGATTGTTTGACTCACAGGAAGGACATCATTGAGAACACCACCACCACCAATACGTGATGTTGGTCACTCAGGCAAAAATTAGCGAGGGTCAGTAAGATGTGCGTATGATCACGAATACAGACAAGAACAATACGCTATTTGAAGGTTAGAGAAGTAGAACTGTATTACGAGGTTCGAAAGGGTAGCTAAAATTGAATTTCGCATTATCAAGTGCCTCCTGTTTAATCCTTGTAGGTAGGCAACTATTTTACCTACTTGGATGGTTGGTTTCCTTCGTGGTTTTGTCGTGGGTAAAAAATGAATATTCAAAACCATGACTACCCTGCATCTAGTTCACCGTTGGGTGCACGATGTGAATCCCCTTTTCCAATAAGAATTACAGCGAGTGAAGGATATTGGTACAGTTCCGTAAAGCGCATTCCACATTTCAGCGCCATAATTGCAATCGCCCCCCAAAGCTGATTTTGATAAACGACTTTTATCATTGGTATTAATAATTATTGCCTTCAAAGTTACATTTTTTTTATCGTAGCTTCCTTGCGAGATGTACACAGATGTTCTTACGGCATAAGTACATCGTTGGTTCGATATTGGACGCTATATTTTCGCGCGCTTTTACACATTTCCCTCGGGGAACCATTTCGTCGTCTCGAAAACAATTTTTTGCGTTTTATCTCTCTTTCACGAAGGACGAAACCCCTGCTGGAACTAATATTGGTATATTATTTGAGTTTATAGAAAAAAATCCTCGTCCTTAAGGCATAAACATTATGCCAATCGCAATGATCTGCGAAAAGTTGTAGGATATGGTAGTGAGAACAGATGCGATATGATTGTACTCAATTTGCTAAAAAATCTCTTATTACTCGTTCAATAGATGCACGACACATATTTAGGGAATAGTCTTTCATAATGCTGCTGTTGCTATCGGACAAAGGAGGCCCGGAAACAATTATAATGACAATAAAGTACACAGAGATATTCATAATAATACACCAGATCTGTATTACATTTTACTGTTTATTTTAATCCTCAGAAAACTTAATTCTATTACAAAAACTACGGATTCTGTACACATTTATTAAATACGCAAATAACGAGGAATTCGAATTGCATAACGACGTCGCGCGTAGAAGATGCGAGTAGATCGCTCAATCGGTGCATATAAACGCTACTCACACCAAGATTTGACAGCCATGATTCAATCTGCCCTCTTTGCTTTCTTTTTCGCTCTTTTGTAAACCCCCTCTCCATTATTCTTTTCAGTATGTAGTTATATTTTTTCATCAAAACTAAGCTTAATTATGAATCTACATGTTAAAATACTCCCTCTCCTACGCATCACAACCAACCATGGCAAGACAGAAGTCAAATGTAATATCTTTTCGTGAATTCATTTCGTCGCCCTGACAAGGGCGGTTTTGGTTCCGTACGTGTGATTTCGGGTATCGTAGGCCTGTGTCCAAACGCTTTCTCGCACAGATGATGCTGTTCGTCGTCCGATAGGGGTTTTCAGGAGCTTAAGCCTTCTTTTCCGTCTTCTTGGGCAGCAGCACGGCTTGGATGTTGGGCAAGACGCCACCCTGGGCAATCGTTACCCCGGACAGCAGCTTGTTCAGCTCCTCATCGTTACGGATGGCCAGCTGCAGATGACGCGGGATGATGCGCGTCTTCTTGTTGTCGCGAGCGGCATTTCCGGCCAACTCCAGCACTTCCGCAGCCAGATACTCCATGACCGCGGCCAGATAGACGGGGGCCCCGGCGCCAACGCGCTCGGCGTAGTTGCCCTTACGCAGCAGCCGATGAATACGACCGACCGGGAACTGCAACCCAGCACGGTTGGAGCGGGACTTTGCCTTTCCCTTAACCTTTCCGCCCTTTCCACGGCCAGACATGATGAATTAGGTTGGGTTGTTGAAAGTTTTAACACTTCACTTGAGAGAGAACGCAGAGCGCTTAGCTGCACAGGTTTCACGTGTGTACTGTTCGACTAAAAATCTGCCAATGTCGAAAAAAACCCATGCTCCGCTTTATATACTGCCGCGCTTGTCCATGTTCGAAAAAGTAGGCGGAGCGTCATGCGGTAGCTTTTCGAATACGCTCTGGTAGCATCCGAGCATATAAAAGGAATTTTCGGGAGATTGAATCCATTGGCGAAATCGAAGTCTAGCAGTGAGGAAGTACGGCTTAAAACTACCAAGTTTTTCTCGAAAAGTGTGATAAGTTAACAGTAAAGTTAAGTGTTGAAGTAAAAATGGCCCCGAAAACGAGCGGAAAGGCAGCGAAGAAGTCCGGCAAGGCGCAGAAGAACATTTCCAAGTCAGACAAGAAAAAGAAGCGCAAGACTCGCAAGGAAAGCTATGCGATTTACATCTACAAAGTGCTGAAGCAGGTCCATCCGGATACCGGTATCTCATCGAAGGCGATGAGCATCATGAACAGTTTTGTGAATGACATCTTCGAGCGGATTGCGGCGGAAGCGTCCCGGTTGGCCCATTACAACAAACGCTCGACGATCACGTCCCGGGAGATCCAGACGGCGGTTCGGCTCCTGCTGCCGGGTGAGCTGGCAAAGCACGCCGTATCCGAGGGAACCAAGGCTGTGACGAAGTACACCAGCTCCAAGTAAGCACCCCCCAGTCGGATTGTGAGGAGAGCAGCAGCCAGGAAGCGTGTAGTGGGTTGCCGCCTGTGAAGCAGGATGCGAAGGAGGCCATGGAATTCTTTCGACCGCGTTCCGGATGACTGGTTGGCACAACCAAGATGACGGTGTCCAGAGACGAGCGTGACACTCCAGCAAGGAAAGATGGAGCAGTAGCAACGAAGCGACAAGTTCCGAATTGGCTTCCCCGCCTTGGGGGCACGAGAGACAAACCCAACACATACACTCATCAGTACACACACTATTAGCCGTTAAGAGTTTCTAACTAGATGTAAGTTTTCCGCTGGAATTATTTTACGAATCGTAATAACCAAAATAATGTAATGGCTACATGCGAAGTAGTCGAATTGAGGAAGAATAAAAACTGTATGTAAATACTACAAGTAAATCTTTTGGTTGGTTCGGTTGTTGGGAGGGAAATTTGGAAAGAAATGATTAGTGGGATTTAATGAAGAGAGAATAGAAGAATAGGTAAGTTCCAATCCGAATTACGAAAAGATAATGATACAAATGATGCAACACTTACGCTTCAGGAATGTTTCGTTATAAAAATATAAAAATATTTTCTTTATTGTTTGCGTTCCTCCCAAAACCCAATTTTAAGGGGAATTTAGGAACACTCGAGTACGGATTGACATAATGTATGTTAATCGTTTTGTTTGATAGCAACACTAACCTGTCTTTCTCCCCTCTATGCACGGGGGCCATTTAGCTAACAAATCTTTCTGCCTAAACTTCTAGTTAGCTGTGGGGGTGTGTAATGCTGTGTGTTTAAGATATATACTTCCCGACGCCACGAGCTATTGCAAATTCCATTATCTTTGTGTAACAAAACATAAACCTAAAACTACACAAACAGGACAAAGTTTTCGAACATTGCTATGACTTTTTATATTAAATACAAATCATATGTAGCTAAAACACCTAACTTTACCTCGCTGTCTCTTATACCGCATGTTTGACGGTCCAACTTAAATAGTTTGAAAATAACAAGAACATAAAACAACATTGAGCGGTGTAATGTACGTACAGGGAAACGGGCGCACCTATCTCTAATCTCCATCCCCTAACGGTTTCCCTTTCCTTTTATCTCCTAAACGATTTTTTAACCCCCCCCAGGACTTATTGCTAAAGTCTAAACTTTCTTAACCTACGGCGGAACATCGCAATGTTCCATAGCGTTTTGGTATAGTCGTAAGCAGCAGCATATTACTGCAGAATTCACTTTAGAAGCCAATCTTCTTAAAGACATAATTAAGCCGCCGCTTTATCGTTAATCCCTTCGATTTTCTCACCAAGTT
The DNA here is from genome assembly GCF_943734755.1 of Anopheles moucheti. Classification (NCBI taxonomy): domain Eukaryota; kingdom Metazoa; phylum Arthropoda; class Insecta; order Diptera; family Culicidae; genus Anopheles; species Anopheles moucheti. The sequence continues at coordinate 85,247,215 of NC_069140.1, read as the reverse complement.
GAGAAGCGTTAGCAGTACAAACAGGCCCACCATTAAAGCGCTCTTCGATCCGGTCAGCCAGGACCAGAACCCTCCTCCGGAAGCCACAGTATCGGTACCGGTGCCCACATTCCCATTACCGGCGCGACTGTCTGCAGCGTAATAGTCGACGTCTTCTGTGGCCCCACCGGCCAGTGGGATTATTTTCACACCAACCGCCATCGGTGTGCCAGCGGTGGGCGATGCACCGGACGGGTTGTTAAACACGTTCGGTGGTGCATTTGGGGGAATTTTATCCGTTTTCTTATTGCGCCACCCGGGTACGTCCGGTTCATCGTTAGCCCCCAACACGGAACTTCCACCTGAAAATTAAAAAAGCAAAGTGGTTTATTTGTGGCAAACAATATTAAACAAGTGACGGGGTTAAGCAACCATGTAATGCAATCAGTTGGGGGAACTGTGGAAGTTTCTACCAGTAATTGTTCATTGAATTTAATTAATTGTAGATGTTATTTCAAACGCATCATTACAACTACTTACTGTAAAGTTACACCATTTTGTCGAAATAGTTAATGTATATACGTATAAACATCTCGAATTAATGCGAGAATAGCCTAATACCCCGAATATGCTCGTGTAATTCATTCTCGTTTATCTGTTACTGACGGGACAAAGTGTATAGATCAAGAATTGAGCCCTTTCCTTTATAGTAACAATTTGTTAGCAATTGTTTTCTGTTTCCTTTTCTAAAAAAATGGAAATTCGTCGCTAGTAATAATTCAATTCAACGAACAGCCTCAACAGTCCCAAACTGATTGCACGATTCTGTTGGCAAACCCCGTATTAGTCATACCTTTCTGACTTTCCAACCTTCGACCCCGGCTACTGTAGACAAGCTCATTGCCGACGAGGGGCATCATTGGCTGCGGTGGTCCCTGTTTAAGCTGACGCTGTTGCACCACAAGGAGACGCTGCTGTTGCTGCTGATCCGGGCCAAGCAATCGATCGTTCGGCCCGGTACCGATGTTCAGTGTGGACATGTTAAGCGTAACCGGATACTCCCAGTCAAGCCGCTGGCAGACGGGCAGTGGTCGCTTCTCACCGGTGGTCGTGTGCGGCACGAGTACCTTCGAGTACAGGTGTAGATTGTTGTTCGGCATTCGCTGTGGTAGCTTCACATTATCTGCGGATGGGGGGGAAAGGTACATATTAATGGGATGAAAAAGCAACGACCGAAACCAAAACACGTTATCACCTTCAATCTGTTCCACCTGGCGGCTAACGTTGAGATCTCGCAGCAAGCTCGTCACGTGTGCCGTCATCGTGTACTCGAGCAGGGAATCCAACAGCCAAAAGCACGGCTTCTCCAGATGCGTCGAATCGAGACAGTTCGAATCACCGTACAGTGCGATCCGTCCACCAGCCAGTTCCGGACGGTGGGCCGTTCTGCCGGCCGTGGTTGCATTCTGTTGCTTCGCCGCTTTCGTGCGTTCGCGCAACAACTGCCCAATGTCATCCGCATCGCGATCATCTTCCGGCAATGGTTCCTCCCCAGCATCGACCCGATTCGCTGCATCGTCCCGATTAAACTCGCCCCCATCGTTCGGCACTTCTTCGTCCTCTTCCACATCGGTACCGACCGCAGCCGCGCTCAGCAGGATGCGCTTGTTGATGATCGCACCACGATCGATCTTACCGTTTTCCTCCTCAACGTCCTCCATCATCTCGTCTGCCGAACCGAGCGGAGGACTTTCCGGGTTCGGCGTGGCCGGTTGCAACCGTGCGTACACTCTCCGATCCGTTTGCAACATTCCCAGAATGGCGGTACGCAGCCGCACCTTCGAGCGTGATTCGTCCGGTTGCGTTATAGCGATGCCTTCGTCCAGAAGATCGCGCTCGATCAAAATCGTACCCTCACCGATCGGAAAGCGTACAATGTTCGCCCCGGACGCATAATACATCCGATGATCGCGCATATCGAAATAACCATCCGCAACACGATCACCGAGCGCAATGCCAAAATCACGCAACAGATCATTCAGCGCGGGCACATTGGCACCGCCCGTGTCCGGCATCCACCACTGGCGGGTGTTTTCGTCGTAGAATTTGATACGCCGCATTACGGACGTATTGTACCAGTCGGCGAACACGATCACGCTCAGCTGCCGGTCCAGTACGTCCTCCCGCAGTTTGGCTATTTCGGCCGGGAAGAATTCTTCCTCCGGATCGACCACCAGCAGTGTGCCGTAGTAGGACGCATTGAAGCAGGTGTAGGGCGCACCGAGCACCTCCACGTAATAGCCCGCATTACGCAGATGTGTGTACATGTCCTTGAAGTTGGTGTGGACGTGATCCGCCCGCCAGTCCAGTGGGTCGGACTTAATTTTGAGGTTATCGCGCGGGAGATACCCGGGCGGATAACGGAGGCTGTGATACTGATCCCAAAGGATGCGCTTCTGGCGCGGAGGTTGCGGGATGATGCGTACCTTGATGGCGAAACTAACCGTACCGTTCCGAGGTTCCCGTTCGTTCGGTCCCTCGGCCGGGCTTTGCACCGTAAGCGTGATGTGTCCCTGCGCGATACCTTCAAATCCTCGACCGGCTTCATTTACACCGATGTGTACCGCCATCCAACCGGACCAGGGCCACAGCTGCTCCGAGTAACTAATCGACACGTTCAGCAGCTCACCATGCTCGTTACTGTACGGATGCCAGGTCGGTCTATTGATTACACGCCCAATCACGCCCATCCCGTTCAAGATGGTAACGTTCGCAATAACCGGCATCGCGCTGTAATACAAGCTCTGCGTCGTGTACGGCCACATATAATCCTCCGTAAAGTCCAGATACGCCGGCGAAAGTGTGACCCGCGGCCGGTAAGCCGCCAGCGCTTTCATACTGCGCAGTATGTTCAGCTTTCCGTGCCCCTGCTCGAACATGTTGTTATCCGTCAGCCGTTGTGCGCCTTCGATCAGTGCCTGCTTCATGGAGGCAGGATTTAAATCCACCTCCGGTCGATCGAGCACACCGCTTGCGATGAGCGTTACCGCACCGGCCACCATGGGCGATGCAACGGACGTGCCGGACAGTGACTTACAGCCACCGTTCAGATTGCTACCCTTCACCTGACTGCCGTACGTGACAATGTCCGGCTTGAGCCGACCGTACCCATACGGCAGCTCCCAGGTGGTCATACCGCGCGAGCTAAACTTGGCAATATTGTCCGCGTAATCCATCCCGCCGACACCGATCACGTCCATCTGATCGCCCGGATTGTTCAGCGTCCCGTACAGCGGTCCATCGTTACCGATCGCGGACACCATGATCACACGGTTCGCCGACAACTCCAGCACCTTATCCACGAACGGTTGATCGAGAAAGTCCGGCCCACCGATGCTAAGGTTTAGCACGTTTATTTTCTTCAGTATGGCGTAATTGAACGCATCCAGAAACCAGGACGTGTACGACACCTGGTTGTTGGTGAACACGCGAAAAATGTGCAACTCCGCGTCCGGTGCAAACCCAAGACATTCCTTCGACGACGCGATTATGCCGGCCACAAACGTACCATGGCTGACGCCATCGTCTAGCGTCTTTTCGTTCGTCCAGTTCGTGCGCTCCTTGATGCGCTTAAAGTGTGGATGGGATTTGGCCAGTCCTGTGTCAAATACGGCCACCTTTACACCCTGCCCGGTAATTCCCATCCCCCACAGCACGTCTGCCTTCAGCAGGGCCGTAATTTGGCGTGGAATTGCACGAAGTAAGCGTCGATTAGAATGCCTGTTTGGGGATTGGGGCGGTGGCGGTGGTGGAGGTTGCGAAGGAAACGCGCCGGACGATTCATCTTCCGTCGTGAGGCGTCGTTTTTGTATAAACTCGATAAATTCTTCCGTCTCCGCGTCGTCTAGATCTAGTTCGGGTTCGGGTGGTTCTATCTCCTGCTCTGTTTCATCCTTTTCGGGAGCATCATTGCTTGAATCGAGTTCCGACTGTCGCAGTGGTACGTACTTTAGCGCACGGTGTACCATCCGCTGCGGTGATATGCTTTTTATCGATGGATGCGTACGCAGTACCGCTAACCCATCGTCGGCGTATTCGACCGCTTCCTCCAGCGTCAGCACGTCGAAATCGCTCGGGAAATCTTGGGCCGGATTGTTGCGTGGCAAGATGCGCCATTTTTGCACCTAAAACGGAAACAATCGGTAATTAAATTACGTTGCGTACGGACACGGTACCGTCACCGATTGCTTTGCTCACCTTCGAACCGTTCAGTGCAGCCTGGATGAAGCTTTCCCGCTGCTTTGGTTTGTAGTAACCGTTGAACTGCACGATGTACTCATTCTGAACGATTTTGGTAGAAAATTCTATTACCACACGGTGCGTCCTGGCGGATGGGGTGGACGCCCGGTCGGTGCTATTACTATCACAGCATGGTTTTGTGGTTTGATCGAACGTGGCCGACCGATTGCCAGCATCCGACGATCCTCGGTCCGTCTGCACTGTTGTGGAAATGTTGTAAGCTATCGTACTACCGCCGGGGACGTGATCCGACGTGAGGGATTGGCCGGTGGCATAGTGCGTCCCAGCAGCCTGCACAGGCTGATGGTGGCTGCCGGTGAAGCTATTATTAACACTAGATGACACATTTGTACAGATGGTTGTCGTCAACAGCAGCAGCAGAAATACCAGCGACAGTGCCCCATCGGTAAGCAGTGGCGATCCGGTGGTTAGCAGCCTAACCAGCCGAAATCTCATCTTCTCCGCGATTGGAGCCAGCCGGTAAACAAATTTTCTAACACAATTCACCCCGGCAACCCCATTTGTGTGTATGCTGCGGTTACGTATTGTACCGCGACCGACACATTTAGAGCTTTGGTGGGAGGGGGTTTGTTTTTTTCTCTTTTTCCTTTTGCCACGGGTATGATATTTCTGTCTAGCTGATTGTTTTTGCGTGCCAAGGGGCTCGTGCTCTAGAAAGGTTAGCAAAGGAATGTTTGCTTCCTAGGTTGTTCTCCTACAAGGAAAACTCGTCTTTGTTTGGGCTTTAATTCACGAGGAACTGGACACTACATTTTTCACCCCTAAATGACACTTTCACTGCAACATAAAATGGGGAAAATTAACGCACACTCTTGCTTCGAAAGATCTTCCCTTCCTCCAGATTGATAAGGAATTGTATCGGATTTATTTTATCTTAGGAATATATTATCACTCCACTACGCACTATGTGCGTGAACTTTTCTTCAAACTTTTCTTTCTACGTATCGTAGTAAGCTTGCCGTTTTTTTTTTGTTTTGCCTCAATTAGTAGGCATATTTTCCTCTACAGCAGTAAAACGCCAGACTTTTTGCCAGTTTTAATACACCACACTATCGCTTTCGCGGACACTTTTAACCGTCACACAATTAACGTTACCCGGAAAGATTTTCTATCGAATTAAGCGCGTTAATTACCTTTGCAGATTCTCGATATGGCCCTTTTCCGTGTTTCTTTTTCACGAAAACAAGCCAGACAGCTAGACATGGGCTAGGGTTACGGGTAGGGAGAGAGGTGCTGGACAAGTGGTTGGTATGAACGACAGTTGTACGGGGCAGTTATCTTGGAAACAACCGTAAATAATGAATAAATAAACAGCCGTGCGTCGTAGTTTTTCATTTCAATTCTGTTTAATATATTAGCTTTATTTAGTGGCTATTTTTCTGAGGGAAAAGATGCCAAATTGATTCATTATTTAGCAAAATAAATTGAATTATGTTTAGATCATTGGAACACTACAACAGTCCGCACGCAGAGCTACCACCATGATGGGAAATACAAACGTCAAAAGCGTTTGTTTTGCTGTCAAAAACCTACACCATCGCGGATCAAACACGTGCGGTAAACTAACGCCGGGTCGTATATTTTCACGTTTTGTGCTTATTTTAACAATTAAACAATACACAATGGGTAAAGTGAAAGTCGAAAAGATGGAAGCTACTGAAGATGCCGACGTTACCGTTAAGGAGGAAGATTCGTACGATGACAAGATCCGCAATGCGAGTGCAATCGCACAGCCGATGGCGTCCAAGAAGCTGACCAAAAAGATACACAAACTGATCGAAAAAGGTGAGTGGTTTTGAAGGCAGTTCTCGCCTTAATCGCAAGCTAAACTATCGTTTGTTCGTTCGCTTTGTAGCTTCGAAACAGAAGAACTTTCTTCGCAATGGTCTGAAGGATGTACAAATTCGCCTGCGCAAAGGAGAAACTGGGTAAGTGTGCGGGGGTACATGATGAGTGCAACGACTACAGCAGACTAAAACGTTTTGCTTTGGGGTACTTTCACAGACTCGTGGTGTTTGCTGGTGATGTGACACCGATCGAAATCATGTGCCACCTGCCGGCAGTATGTGAGGAGAAGAATATCCCCTACTGCTACATGCCCAGCCGTAAGGACCTCGGCGCAGCGATGGGTGTGAAGCGTGGCACAGTGGCGATGCTGATTCGCGAACATCCCGACTATCAGGAAACGTACGATAAACTAAAGGTAGAACTCTCCACCCTTCCCATACCTTCATGAGCAAGCAGTCAGATTTAAAGTGAGCCCAAAACTATTTTATACCTTAAACCGAAATCCCCGCTTGAGGGGATTGCGAAACATTTTCTTTTTATCATCATCTCTTTTTATTTTATACTTGAGTTCAATGTATGAATTGTATATGCGATGAAAAGCACACAGGAAAAATGTTTTCGGTTATGAAAATCGAAGATGAAATAGAATATTGTTGTTTACAGCGGAAACAGCCAGATTTATTATAAGTTGTGTTACTACCACTAAACACCGAACATTAGTCCACATAAATTTGTCTAATACAGAAAACGAATAAACCTTCCACGGAACTACAAATTTTCGATTTGCCTCATTTAGTGCCATATTTAAATAACGAAGATTAAGGATGAAATGTGAAACGAAAGAAGGAACTAGTTTTTTTTAAGTAAATTTGTCGTTATTGAAACCACCGCAAGAAACACGTAAACAGTACGCATTGTATAATAGGAATCCAGTACAGATTTGCAGTTTAGTCCTAACATTCAAATATCGTTACACCGACTCGTGTATAATGGGCTGCGTGAGCGTGAGTTCCATTGTGTCATGATTGAATACGAAAGATCCCTCTTAATCAAACCCCCTTTTTTGTCCCGTTCCCCGTATCTGTATAGAATATCATTTTATCTATTTATGTATATGAGTACGACTTAAACGACTAATGCTGCTAAGTGAGAAATTCGGGTACGAAATATCATTCCCCGGGGATTTTTTTTTTGGTTTGCCTTTTGTGTATAAAACTTGCATTCCAATATCGCCTTAAAAGTGTTTGGTATGAACTATGATGCTTTGGTATGATGTCTCTTCTAATCGTCATTTCCCTCTAATAATGAACCTTATGGAATACTTTACCATTTGCCGGTAGTGCGGATTAGTAAAACGTTAGTGTCCGTCTGTTTCGTCGCTTGCAAATGAGCGTGTTGAGTTAGTTAGGTGGATGTTCGTCAATCGATGAATCCTGCTCGCGAATGTAGTTCATCAGTGGAATCATTCGGTCCTGCTGCATTGTGCCCGCCGTTGACTGGCGTAAGATGGCACTGGGAGGATTCTGCTGCGTCCAGATACCGTACAGCCCGGGAGGATTGTGAGATTCTTGTTGCTGCTATCGTTTGGCGAAAGGGTAAACGAAACAAATATGCTCATTAAGATCATTTAAATCAACTCATTTTTCCGCAGCGATTCCACTCACCATCCCGGATGGTTCCTCGACAAACGGTGGTCCAATGTTGGGCGGTGCCATCATCATCATCGGTTGCATCCGGTGAATTGGTCGACAGGATAGCAATTGTATCGCTTCCACTAACCCGTCCTGGCTGGTGATTGACGAATGCCAGGTAGAGTCCGGCGTTGTGCTTTGGCTGCGATCGCCCAGCGAAGATTTTGGCGTCGGCCCTGGTCCGGACGCCGGCACGGCAAGCTTCGAGATCGGCATCAGGCGCGTTTGGTTCCAGTGCACGGTGGATTTATCCGCTTTCGCTTCCCAAGGCATCGACCAGCGGCGCATTTGACTTTCGGGGTCTAGTGCCGCCTCGGAATTAACTTCCCCCGCCGCTGCTTCCGACCATCGCCGCTGTCCGTTTAGCGTGAAGAGTGGAAAATTTAACGGGGATCGTGATCCTCGATAGAAGGGCGCTTTCATGCCCGACAGATGGCCAGGGTTTGGGAGCGGCCCGCGTATATTATCCAAATAGCCCTGTATGGGGCTCGGTCCGCGGATATCGTGCGGTGATGGACCGCGCGTTTGTTCGTACGCCGTCGTACCGTGATCGGAGGACGACCCCTGCGTCGAGATCGATCCCGTTCGATCGTACAGTCGGGCATTTTCCTGCATTTTCATACCGAAGTGGGGCGACGGGGTTTGGGAGCGTTGGTCCGCTGCGCCACCGGTACGGGCAATCGTAGCAGCGGCCGACATCGGATGCTGTACCATCGGGCAGTCGGGATCGTGTGGAAATCCCACCTGCGTTTGGCACTGGTAGCAGCACATCAGCTGTGCAAACGCGTCACAGGAAGCGACACAGAACTGGTGCTGCAGATTAATCATCGTTTGTGCGTTATCCTGCAGGATAAGCTGATTGTATTCCTTGATATGTAGCAGTTCGCTTTCCTGTTCTACCGTAGCGAGCGGTTGCGTTTTGAAATCCTGCAGCACGCTTACGATATGAGATTTAACCGTGCTCGTTGCCATGACGGACGCCCGAGCCAGCTCATCCCAGGCCGTAATGAACTGAAAGGCCATGTGTGACGGGATCTGCGATGTTGTGAAGGGCAGCTGTGGTATTTGCGGGACCGCCTGTTGCTGTTGAGACTGCGGCGGAGAAGGGCCACAGGATGGGTTGCTTCCGCCGGATGATGGTCCACCACCACCTGTAGAATTCGGCTGTTCAAAGTACGCCCAGGGTTCGAGTGCGGCAATCGTTTGCGCTAGCCGGTAACCGGCCGCACACAGGTTGTTCATAATCTGCAGATAGTTTAGCCATGCTCCCAAGCACTCGCTGACGGCGGATTTGGCCGAACCCGAGCTGCTCGAACTTGTCGACGGTGAGATGGAGGAGTTGCTGTACGAAAGGGCCCCCGAACCGAGGGAACTGCGTGGTGTGGTTTGAGTTGGAGGTTGTTGTTGCTGTTGTTGCTGCTGTTGCTGTTGCCCAGACAATGGGTCATCTAAATCGCTCATGTTGAATTATTTGCTTATCACCTTTCCTTATCACAAAACCAATCCACACGCACTAAGGAGGGCTAATTAATGTACGGGACACCTCCAACCGGACCAATAGGCCATTTTGATTACCGCTTTTCCCGGTTTCTTGAAATCCCAAAAAAGGATTTCACACCCGACGAAAACAACACGAATGTATAATGAAAATCTGATGAAAATTCCGACAGTATATTGACAGTTTGTTTACTTTTTGTACTGCAAAAAACTGGCGTTGCTGAACTGTAAATGGTTCGAAAAAAGGGAAACATTTTAACGGAAATAAAATCTGTAAAAAGATAGCTTTAACACGTTTCATAAAGTCGAATGCAATTTTGGGTGTTGGATAATACAATTTTTGAAAACTGTGTTTAGCGTTTATAATTTAATGCGTAAATTTTAATACCGTCACACAGAGCCTTACAACAGTGCTGGAAATGAAAATAAAAAAAAACTTGAGATGACATTTTATCCGAAACATAAACAAATTTGCTTCCCACATTCTACATTTTCTGCCGTCGCGGAGCAGAAGGCAGGAAATGTGTACGTAAATCGTTAAATTATTGTATTTCAGGAACAAAACCGAGGTCCACCATACAGCATTGAAGATGGACAAGTTAACTACAATCAGCGCGGGTCTGTTTATGGCGGCGGATGTTTGTGCTGTTGTTAGTTTAGCGATGCCCGATTGGATTGTGACCAGTGTAGGAGGTACAGTCATACACAGCAAACATTCTATAGAACCACTTTAATTATCTTTCTCCATCCCCTTGTAGGTGAAACACGCTTGGGATTGATGTGGACATGTATGACGCTTTATAACCGGCCCCAGGTGTGCTTTACACCGGAACTTCAACCGGAGTGGTTTTTTGCACTGATCTGCATATTCGTGGGTTGCATTTGTATCACCACCACCATTATTCTGCTAGTATCCAGCAACTGGGATCGTAATGTGATACCCTATGCACGGTGGGTCGGCTTTACTGCAAGTGAGTTAGATACGCGGGAAATTAGCTATGGAAACCAAACTTAAAACATTGTTCCTTCTGCAGTGGTGCTGTTTTGTCTAGCGGCAGTAATATTCCCGCTCGGATTTCACATCGATGAAATAGGTGGCCAACCGTACCATTTGCCACATTCGCACCAGGTCGGCATATCGTACATCATGTTCGTGCTGGCCCTGTGGATCACGGTTATATCGGAGCTGTTTGCAGAGAAGGTGTGTCTTCCGCAGTTTTAAGCCTGCAAGCAGCAGACAGCCAACCGGCTCGAGACATAGAAGTCTCGGGCACATATCGATGTATCTCATAATTATGCTGTATTAATATGTATTAATCCTCCATCCAGTCCATGTCCAGTGCTTGCATATTGAATCGATTTGATAATACTTCTTAATTTCCTAGTGATGGAATTGAGCGTTAGGTGTATAGGCTGAAAAATCAACCAAAACAGATAAATGTAAACTTGTAAAATTGAATGGCTGGATACTATTTAGTTAAGATAAGTTATATTGAGTTCGTACTGTATTAGTGAGAAATAAATTGTTTTACAACTTACATCCGTCTCTACGTGTGTTGGTAAGGGATGATGAAAAACATAAACAAACCAGCATAAAACATCACCCCCCGCCCATATGCACAGGCCAGCAGCATAGCACACTGGCGAAGACTGGTTCGATTTGACGTTTGCCACAGATTGTTTTGTTCATCTGCTCGGATTCCAGTGTGTGCGTGCGTAAGACCGATCGGAAAGCACATCTGCTTCATTCAGTTGCAGCGGAAACGGAAGTTGCTATGAGCCAGAAAGGCAAACGGTGTGTTGTAGGCCGGGCTAGTGATTGTTAAGTTGTCTGTTAATGTTATTCAAACGCGCACACAACACGCCAACATGTGTTCCCTGTTTCGATGCTGTGATGATACATTTCCGCGGCTTGCGATGATGGTGATGCTGCCACTGCTGACGACGACAATCGTTAGCTGCGATCAGATAGCGCTTACGGAGCAACTACCAACCGTAATGGTGGCGTTGTTGGTACGGAACAAAGCGCACACGTTGCCATACTTTTACACGTACTTGGAAGAACTCGATTATCCGAAAGATCGGATGGCGTTATGGTAAGCGGGAAAGCGACTTGAGGCACGTTATTGATCGTTTAACAAGTTGTTTTTTTTTCGTATTTTGTAGGATTCGATCCGATCACAATGAGGATCGCAGCATCGAAATAACCAAAGCATGGCTTAAAAGAACCTCCCCATTGTATCATAGTGTAGATTTTAAGTACCGCACCGAACAAGGCAAGCGAGAAAGTGAGAAAACCAACACTCACTGGAATGAGGAGCGGTTTAGTGATGTGATCCGTTTAAAGCAGGAAGCACTACAATCTGCACGGGCGATGTGGGCAGATTTTATATTCGTAAGTTACTTGGTGGATCAGTTTCGGTTTAAACTGGGGGCTATATTACCTGTTATCTCCTGTTCCGTAGTTTCTTGATGCTGATGTATTCCTAACGAACACCAACACACTGAACAAACTGATCGACCGGAAGCTACCGATCGTCGCACCGATGCTGGTATCGGATGGATTATATTCGAACTTTTGGTGCGGTATGACATCGGATTACTACTACCAGCGGACGGATGATTATAAGAAGATTTTGAACTACGACCAAATTGGTCAGTGGCCAGTCCCGATGGTTCATACAGCTGTGCTGGTTAACCTTAAGATTGCCCAAACTCGTCAGCTAACGTTTGAACGGAAAAATCTTCTCTCCGGACGCTACGATGGTCCGGTGGATGATATTATAATTTTTGCTATGTCCGCAAACTACTCAGGAATTCCGATGTACGTGTGTAATGAGCTGCTGTACGGATACATTATGGTACCGCTGGAAGCAGGCGAAACTGTGCCGGGAAAGGATTTGGAACAATTGACCAACGTGCTAAGTTACATCGTAAATGAGTATGGGGAGTTCAAGCTAAAGCAGGATTTGAGTAGATTCGTTCCCGATATTTCCAAGTAATGCAACACTTTATTGCTATCGATTGGCCGTAACTCAAGATAAGTTTTTTCTTATTTTACAGAGATAAGCTTTCACTTTCCCACATCTACATGATCAATTTGGATAGACGGGCGGAACGGCGAACGAAAATGTTGAAGCATTTCGCACTGCTCGGACTGGACGTGGAACACTTTCCGGCCGTCGACGGCAAGCAGTTGAGCGATAAGAAAGTGCATGACATGGGTATACGCTTCCTGCCCGGTTATGCCGATCCATTCCACAAGCGGTTCGTCGTAATGTATTTCTTTTGGGGTTTCGTTTCGTGATAATTCATTCTCTTTTTCCAGACCGATGACCATGGGTGAAATTGGATGCTTCCTGAGCCACTACAACATCTGGGAGCGTATGGTTCGTTTGAATCTACAGGAGGTGCTCGTACTGGAGGATGACATTCGATTTGAACCATTCTTTCGACGACGCGCATTCAGTGTGCTGGCCGATGCTCGTCGCATCGGTGGTTGGGATTTGATCTATTTCGGCCGGAAACGGTTGCAGGAGGAGGATGAAAAATGGATCGAAGGATCGGAGTATCTGGTAAAGGCAGGCTATTCCTATTGGACGCTCGGGTACATCATTTCGCTTGAAGGTGCGAAGAAACTATTGCGCGAACAACCATTAGGAAAACTGCTTCCAGTAGACGAGTACCTACCGATCATGTTCGATAATCATCCAAACGATAGCTGGGCGGCTCATTTCCGTGATCGCACGTTGAATGCGTGGAGTGCGGCACCTTTGTTGCTTTATCCGACGCACTACACGGGAGATGAAGGATACATTTCCGATACGGAAGATTCAGCCCGGATCGATGGAACGTTACCGACGATCGGTACCAGCAAGAGTAGCCCGGGGATGGTTAACAACGATACCCGCGACGGTGCACAAGTGCAACCAAGTGAACCAAAAAAAGGCGACAAGGAACAGTTACCGAATGCACCGACATTGTTGGCCGATTCCGGCATCGGGCAGGGCGAGCATGATCTGGAGACGAAGAATAGACGCAGTGAGCTATAGCGTTCCTGCTGGCGTCATACGCACAAAGTGTTCGATCTGCGAAGAACAGGTTCGACGTGTTCTTGTTAGCCACTTATACCAAAAAGATGGAACCAATTCGTACTCGAATCGTAGATGGATAGAATTGCGATAATATTAATGTGCCTTATAACGATATTAGGAAGATAGAAAGGCTAGTTGCCACTAAGAAACTAGCCATAACATTGCCATTACGTATCAGTTTCCCTTTTAGATGGAATTTGTTCTGAATACATTAAACAATTAATTTTAATAAACAAGCAATCTTATTCGTAGAACCCTTTTGGCAGAAGTTTGATTTACACTGTGTTCTAATACATTTGAATGTATGACCTAATTCCTTACTTATCCGGCACTAAAGCTGCTTTATAGTCTTGGGTTGCTGCAGAAGACTTTTAAACCTCCTCTGTCCATAAGGACGACTAAGAAGGAGTGGGTCGTCCGACGTTATTCCCATGCCATGACCATGATCAAATGAAATGAAATAAAAAAGTACTATATAGTCTCAATTTCGTTCGAGATGTGTTTTGGGTTGAGAAGCTTCCCCACACTGTAGCAGACCGGTAGGCAGCCAGCACCAAATGTATCATGTATCATAAAATAGATAGGCGCCATAGTTTACAATGGCTCACAGTAGTAAACGACTTTTTTAAAATAAAATAATTTAAAATACGAATTTCGGTACAAGTTGACAAACCCTGGCATTGGGAACTGTCGAGTATTTTGGCGTTTACGTGCGTGCGCGTGAATGTGTGTGTTTGCTCAGGAGTGGATTTTTCTCTACTTGTCAAAACATTCCATTCGTGTTTGTGAACCACAACGGGAGCTGTTTAATTGTTTTGAACGCTCGTCTGTGTTTGTGTCCCTCGTGTGAAGTGTGAACAGTTTGTGCATGTGTCTGTGCGTGCAGTACGTGTGCCATTCCCGGTGTGTAATGTGTGCTAGGTAAAAAAAAACAACAAATAAATGGGGATTAATTCCATTTCCTCCTATCTGCAATCACAGTAATCGGCCGTGCCGTCGTTTGTCTCAGCAGTTGTGAGAAGGGCGCAAAGGGAAGACGGAAAAAAACGCGCAGTTGTGAATGGAATCGCGTAACCTGCGGTGAAGCGTGTGCGTAAACTGTGGGTGTGCGTGTGCGTGGAGGGAGTGTTGTTTTTTGCCCTTTTCGGTCGTGTATGTTTTACTTTCTTCCCTGCAGGCCATGTTACAGTAAAGGGCCGCCGCGAGATGTACAGATTGAGATGCGGATTTTTGTTTTGTAAAGTGCAGGAGAAATACGAATATATTGCCTGTCAACCTGGCGCGGCGTAACAACAAACCAAACGTCAAATCGCTGTACTTACGGTCCCTTCTTCCGGATCCCTTATGCGCACATCCCTTCCACTCCGGGGGAGCGTTTTTCACCCCCTTTGAAAGAGTTCGGAAAGAATGCGCGATTGAATGCGCTTTAAAAAAGAAAAGGGTACATAAAAGCATAGGACAGCATAAAACTGACCGAAGAGTGCCCGGGAGTTTGGTGTCCACCAGTTCGTAAGTGCATTCCCTCGCTAATCGGTGTGGCGGGCGTACTGATTCCCTGATTCGGTACAAAAAAAAAAGTTTTTAACAAAGCCGCTGTGTTGTCGTTCGAAACAAGCGCCCGGAAGATTTTTTCGTCTCGTTTCATGTGATTGGTAATGCGCGCGTGCTGTACGGTGTGTGTTCGGGGAGTTTACGTGCGTTCTTTCGCGTTTAGTAGAAAGTGCGTGAAATTATGTGAAATTACCCGGATAGGCTTTTTGTATGTTCTAGCCGGCCATGAGTGAGATTGGGGACAGAGATAATTTTACATCAATTCAGCAAGAAATCAACGACTGTTCGCAGGAGGGCACGGTTGAAGTCGGTGTGTGGTTACCATGGTAATAATCCCACACTCTGTGCGCTTGAGACACGGGGTGTCGTTCACTTTCGGGTGTTTTTGTTGGCACTTTGGAAGTCTTTAAATACATGTTGGTTTATAAATTCGTGGTGAAAGGAATGTGACATTCCATTGAAAGTTTGGTGAGGATATGGAAACCCGAAAGCTGATAAACAGTTCCGCTCCCTGCAGGATACCGAAGTTACCGTGTGCTGAAGGGCGTGCTTTGGAGCTTTCGTCTCTTGTACTACAAAAAAAAACCAGCGCTATATTAAAGGTAGGTACATCCCATTTAAAAAAAATAGCAATAGATAGGTTTATTAGTATGTTTAAGCTTACCTCTCATATAAAACAGAAAAACAGCTACTGTAAAATACACGTGCTGTACGCGCACCAATTCGGTCCAGAACCGGTGCGATAAGCGATAAGCAATTATTCGATAATGATGTAAACAAAACCGCCGATCTCTCACCCGCGATTACACACGTGAGCAGGGCAGAAGTGGAACAGTGCCGAGTTGAACCGGTTTTTTTTGGAATTGATTAGATAATTGTAGCGCCACAAGTTCAACGCATTGTTGATTATCGTGCGAACGGCTGGTTGGAAGAACTTGGAAGAAAACTGCTTAAAAAGTGGGGTGATATGAACTGCTTGAATTGTTGAAGGACTTGCAGCTCGAACTCATATTAGACGACCGTTTCATTAGTCTCCCCTTTTAGTTTTGATTTTAATTTTAGATTACTCATGACTCTTTAAACATTCTGAAACAAGTGGGAGTCCCAGATATGAAAGAGGACTGCGAAGATCCAATTATCTCGAATTTTCATGTTTGTGGAATCTGGATGCTCTATCGTTTATCGTTGAAAGTTATATAAGTACTTAATTATTTACTTAAATTTAATTTAAATCTAGTAACCTTGCTTACTTACTTATCAGGCGCAATAACCGCTTCGCGATCTTGACCTGCCTTAGTGGTCCTCTAAACCGCTCACGGTCGAGCGCCGTTGTCTCCCAGTCCAATATCCCAGGCTTTCTGACTGATGGATCAACTCCATAACCTGGATCACCTAAAAGGATTTTACGGACCGGGTGGTCCAGTGTCATTCCCATGACGTGATCAGCCCACTGGAGTCTGGTCAGTCTAAACCGCTGTACGGCAGTAAGTTTGTCGTACAGCTCGTAGATCTTGTCCTTCAGCTCCTCCATTGTCCTTCCTCACATATGGGGCCCAAAAATCCTTTTGAGCATCTTCATCTCAAATACGGCCATCTTCAGCTCAAATCCAAGTCTCAGAGGTTTAGGTGAGCACTGGATAAGTTCTATATAGTCCCAGCTCCGTTCGTCTAATCACCACAGTATTTAATCAATGAGGTCAACTATTTCCTCTTTTAGGATTGAACTTAGTGCTTCAGTTACACCGAGCTGTCAAACATTCAATATCGGGGACTATCTGGGGTCTTGTATCTCCGGGACTATCTAATTCTTGTAAGAACGGCCAGCTCGTTTGCCAAAATAAAAGATGGCGAATAAAATATTTAACATATTTCTAACAATTTCACAATACCAATTCCAAAAAAGAAACCCTTCCAGCAAAGGGCTGGATATCTTCCGCGTTCTGAGCGCATACAGTACCATTTCTAATGACGCAATTATAGTTTCTCACTTTCACCACCCTGCTGCTGCATATTATTTCACACACAATCGCAAAGTGTTTGCATTGCATTGCAGCCGTGCAAATCTGCATCTGTGTTTGGTCGGAGGCTCGCGCCGGCGCGCTTTTCCAATTTCCGAATTTTGCTTCCTCCGGGTGTGTGTGTGTGTGAAAGAGAGAAAGAGCGAGACAACCGAGGGATGCAGTTTTCCGAGTTTTCTATTTTCATCCAGGAAAGGCAATGAACTTGAATCCTGTCCGGTTGCCGCCCAGCCCCGATGCCGACGGTGGTATCATCGATTTGTGCTCGACCTCGACGACGAATGCACGGAACTACCACTACCACCGATACGTACGGGAACATACACACTTGTACTTGCACACACATCGCTTCCGGTGGTGCATTCCTTTACTTGCACCCGGGGAGGGGGGGGGGGGGGGACGCTGGGACAGTAAGGGGAGGTGGGGGCAAGGTGCAAATGGAAAACTTCGCCATCAAATACGAATGAATGCGGCTATAGCTCTGCACCATTCCCGCGAATATTATGAAATTTTCCATTGGTATGTGACTGTGACTGTGTGTGTGCTTTGGCAAGGACTGCATTATTGAAAACGCGCAGTTGCAGTTATGGGGCCGTGTGTTATTGTGAGATATAATAAAAAAAAATCACTTTCCATTTCCTGCTTTTGAAGGTGGAAGCCGACCGTTCGAATCGTTTCGACTCACTCTGGCACACATTTCCGCATGAAACGTTTCGTCCCTTTCATTTGAAGAGAACGCAAAAAAATGTTGTTTTTTGGGAAACTTTTTTGTTTTTGTTGGCCATCCATTTTCTTTTTCGACAATGTGCGGTACATTCTATGTACGGGACAATTCTTTCGCCTTTTATCTGGCAAAAGGAAAAGGGTAAGTTTGCTGTGGGAAATTTTCCGTCTTGCAATGCACATTCTTTGAAGATCTTCAAGCGCTACCTTTCCAGGAAGAAGTCCATTTGGTGTAGATCGTTGTCCTTACAGACTTCCCCAAAAGTTCGTTGCTTTCTCCTGCATTGTCTCTCTCTTCTGCTCTATGTACCAAAACAAAATCCGTGTATGGGGTTTATGTTTTTGGACACATGGCATGGCCCTGGTTCGGTTGCATCACCACGCCCTGAACGCCCTGGGCGCCCGGATCGATCGATGACATTTGCCTACGGTGCCTGACCTAGGGCATTGCCTCGCGGGGGTTAATTTTTTTTTTGCGACTCGAGATCATTGAACATACGGTGGAGGGTTGCCCGATGAGACGTAATAAATATACCCGAATTTTTGGTCCATTGCCACTGGCCGGAGTTAAACCCTGCTGGAGCTTGAGAAAAAAGGCAAAGGATATGCCAGGTTGAAGACAATATTATACAAATACAACTGTAGAATTGTATATTATCTGGGAAATAGTACAGTGTTTGAAGTTAATCTTCAAGATTCCAACATGAAACCAATTTAATTTGGGGTGAATGGCTTTTTTTTCCAGTGGAAATGTGAGCAAACTTCAAGATGTACCACTTCCCCGAAACGAAGATTCGATTAACTAAGTTCAAAGGAGAATCATTCGCCAAACATATTCAACGTTGATCGATACCCATAGGGCATCGACCAACTACATTTACCTGCCAGGCAACAATTTTGCCAAAAAATCCCGCGGGGTGTGTTTTCCACATCTTATCCGTGTCCCGGCTTGGGACGCTGGCTGACTTGTTGGGTGTGTTCGCTTAATGTATTACATAAAAACAACAAAACGAAGGGAACACAAATAGTCAAAAACTTTGGTCACGTTTTTATTATTTTTTTGTTTGTTAGCGCCAGAATGAACTTTCCCTCCCGTGCTTTGTCTCTGTTGTTTAATTTCCCTTATCTCTCGCTTTATCTACCGTTTTGGTTGCGATTTCAGTGGAATGTCCTTGCGCATTCCATTGCACCAAAGGTGTCGCACCGTTTGGTGTGAAAAAGAGCGCCACGAGTAGTGAGGGGAGAGAGAGAGAAAGAGCAAGAGAGAGAATCCATCGTCGCAAGGTCGTTTAAGGCAATGGCGCTCGGTTCACGTGCAGCATACGGTGCAGCCAGGTTACGATGGATACTGACCCGACTGTTGACCCTATTTGTGGACGGTGGCAAAGCAAGCAAGCAAACATCCGAAATGAAGTTAGTATCGATTGGTTAGGAAAAGGTGCGGCTTTCTTACAATTTTTATTGCAAAATAAGGTTAAATCATAAAAATATTTTATGTCTTACACAACTCCGTTTTGGGATGATTGTATAAAGGTTATGGAGATTTTTTGTTATTTCTTTATGTTTGTGAATATTGTCACTTCAAACAATGATGGCAAATCATTGAGTACATAAGGCAGGACCTACGACAACTTTCCGTATGATAAAATCGATAGATAACGTATGTGGCTTCTCTAGCTGTATACATATATAAATATAGTAATGTATACACGTAAAGGAGACATTTGTTCATATTTCATACATGGAAATTACCCTTATTTTACCTTATAAGAATTTTCCAAAAGCGGATGGAGTCGCCTAGTGAGGTGTAAACTTGCTTTAATGTTTTGTAGTATTTTAGCAAACACTGGTATATGTATATAGCAGTGGGAAGTGCGTCAAACAGTGGGTAAAAAGGAGTACATAACGCTTCCTATATAGCCTTTGAACACTTTCGAGGTCATGTGTGGCCCTGTGCGAGGCAATGCCTAAATCGGCTTCGGATGGTATGTGTGAGAGAGCAAACGGAGGGATGCATTTTCGCCGTACATAGCCGGCAGGGCAATGGACGTCACTGTGCAGGAACCGGCAAAAGACATAAGGATTTCTAACTGCAATAACTGCTTTCTTATCGTTTGCAGTTAATAAGGAGAAGTGTGTTTTGTTTTGTTTATTGATACTTAGATATTGTGTCATCAGTATTTTTAACAATGATATGTTAATCGTTTATTCGTGTGCTTTTTTGATGTTATATATTGCTTGATTGTACTTCTATGTTACCAGCCATTAATGACACTATGGATCAGTTGCATTAACACAACATAAAAACCGATCACGTTGCTGTTTTGCAGCCTTCAAGCCGGGATTATTCACACACATGTGCTGTTTCAACAGGTTACCCCATGAGAACGAATTAAAAATAGATCATAAGCAAATGAAAACAATACGCCTTTCTCGAAAACAAAAACACTTGTTTTGGCAGCTCTATTTCGCCCGCTGAAAAAAAAGGGGGTAAGAACAGTAGTGAAGCGCAAATGAGCCCGAGAAGGAACCCCGAAAAGTGCTAAATGGAGCGGAATGTATGGTTTGAAGAATGCAGGGCACGCAACAAGCAGTGAAGCAAACAAGAAGACGAAAAAAAAATGTTATAATTATTCGCCATACTTTGACCGAGTAGGGGGAAAAGGCGAACGAGCAAGAGAACACTACGAACAGGAACAACGGGGCAGCGAGAACGAAGGAACGATAAACAATATAAATGCTAAAAATGGTTCGAAATGAATGTTGGCGTAGGTTCGGGACAGGGTCGTAGCATGTTGCAACCCCCTCCCTTCAGGTTTCCCCCCCAACTACGACTCTCCGATGGTTCGGTACCGGCGTTATTGGATTCTCTTACCTCGCAATAGTTTTCATACATATCCTTCGCGCGGTTTTTTGCTTGTTTTGGTTTAGTTTAGCATTCTGTGTGGTTCGGTTGATTGGCTATAAGAACAAACTATTGTCATGTAAGCTGGACCCCAATCCTTTTTTAAAATGCAATTCTAATCAATGTCCAGGTAGTCCGTGACATGTACGGTCCTTTGTGAAATGGCGAAAAGAAATAAAAAATTCAACGCTTTCATCGTTAAGTATTAATAATTAAATTCGATCGTTAAACAGAATCGATTCGTTAAACGGTATCTCGTGGACAACACAACACAATAAGTGATGTACAATAAGTCAGCCTATTTTTTCCGTGCTGAATGAATCTTTTGCGAAGAGTCATATGAATTTTTAGCAAGGAGTCATTCAAATCAGGAATCGATTCTCAAAAGTTTCATGAATGAGTGGCGGTGTAGGTCCTTTGAAGGTCCGAAGCGAAATGGTAGTTTGGTGGCAACAGTCGACCGGGAAAGGGCAAGAAGGGGGAAGAATTCCTCTAGCGGACAAGGTCCTTGAAGGACATGGAGGTCAAGGATTTGTTAATATTGAAATGAGAGATTCAGATTCAATCATTTAACTCACAGATTAATAAATCCGACATTACAACCCATCAATCTATCGGAAATCGTATCGTTGGCGATACAAAATAAAAAAAATTGGGACTATATTGGGTTGAGGTAGAAAGTTGTATCGTTTAGACGGAATCTTTCAAACAATCAAGCAGGTAAAGGTCATCGAATTAGGATTAGGTATACTTTGGATCTGATGTTTATACAAAACTTGATCTTTTCGTTCGACAAGTGAGTTTTTTTTCGACAAGTGAGAACAGTAGGACCCCTGTAGTCTAACTGTAGTCTTAATTGTTTGAATAATTTATTCGTTAAACAATGTTTTGAATTGTGACGTAACTACTTTTGTTGAGTAATGTTGCAGATACTTCTATTTATTTGCTTGGTAAATCTTGGTAGTTTTATAATTATTTTCGACATTGTAGGTCGTTATTTATTTATTTTTTCATCGGCGCAACAGCTTGGAGAGGTCTAGGTCTGGGACCTTATCTTGCTTTCTTTGACTTAATTTAATTTGTCTTTAACTTTAACTACCTACGGGGGATTTTTTTATTGTATTGTATTGTACGTATTTATTGTCTGCTTTAAGCTGCACAATGTTGCTTAACCTAACTTAATTGCTAATAGGAGTTTAAGTGAGAGGAGTGGCTGACGATCGAAGACGATCATGGATTGTCGTGTTAAGACCAACACCGCTACCAAATTCAGCGACTGGTCGCCCTAAATGGGTCGTTATTTAGTTCTTTAAAAATAAGAAAAACATTAAGTATTTTTGCAAATAATACCGATTTTAAAATAATTTTACGCAATTTCAGGCATCAGATACTTCCCTTCTAAACTCCTTTTGACTCCTTCTAGCCATTGGTAAAAATTATATTTATAGTTTTAGTCCGGGACAAATAGAAAAGTCAATGCTATTTTATTCCAGGGGAAGTCAGTTCCACCTAGGTAAGTTTTTCTTTGCTTTGAATGATTTTTAATCCTTAGAATCTGCTTTCACTTCTGACACCTTCTATTCTGCAAGCACTTAACCTTGTGCTTATTGTGTTGTTGGTTATTGTGGCCGAAAGTTTTGTCCCCAAGAACAAAAAGGTTCGACTCTTTGCAAGTTCGGAACTTTTGCTATTATTCTAACAAAGTGCTTTTCCACGTTTCGTTTGTGGAAGCTCTGCTGCTCGTTACGTAAAGTTAGCGTACTCAGCGTAATTTTGTTCACTCAGTTTGATCATCCGTTGCTTACTAACATTCACCCAAAATGGCGTAATCTTGAGTTTTTTTTTCTTCTGTGTAGTGTTCTCCTCTACTCCTTTGACTATGATAAATGGATGACATCTTACTTTGCCGCATGATTGTTGTTTCTGCTTTTCTCGGATGAACGGCGGTCAACGGGGTGAAGGACGAAATGTTGTGTTGTGCTATCGTTCAACATACAGATCTCGTATGAGTTGGTCGCATTCTCAAGGACTTGCTTGTTATGACAGGCTAGCTAAAAGGAATCATATCTTGATGGATGTGGATGGATGAAAGCAGCAGTGGATACAGAGGACAAGTAGAAGTTTTTACCATTACAAAAAATCTGCTATTGTTTTTAGTAAATCCGTTTATCAGATTTGTTTTATAAAATTCTTTTCCAAAATTATTTTTAAGTAGTGTTAATCGTTATATGTGAAGCCGATTTTTGGTGGATATTGCAATACTGGACACAACTTTCCTTTGCATCGTCTGTTATTCAAACGTCCTTGACCCCTTACGTTGGAGAATTGTATAAAGTTCCGTTCACGGAAATAGCGTGGCCACGGCTGTTAGATAAATTCATGAATCCTTGCACAAGAGAGAGAGAGAGAGAGCATAAGGTGCGATGGAGCACTTGTCCGGAGTTAAGATCCCAGCACACAGAGGCTGTATATTTGGATTTGTTTTGCTTTCTCCAATGTGTGGGAGATGAAAACTGACGCAGTTCGTTTGTTTCTCAGAACGTTGCCTACCCGTCAAAACAGAACGACAGAAGAACGCCAGGACAACGGCTCCCAGACGGAACTCATGCTCACCGGCCAAGGATAACGGGGTACGAGCACTCTCCTTCGTCCTTGGCACAGTGTCGGAACGAGCGCTCGCACGCGTTCGTCTTCATTAGATGGAACTTTTGTGTGGCGAATGCAGGTGAGTTCTTTTGCCGTTTCGATGGCATCACCGTTCGGGCCTATAAGAACTCTTCCTTTGCTCCGAAGCTTTTTCGGTGAGCTTTCGCGCACACACGGCAAGGAAGTTGAGCAAAAGTGAAGGTTTTTGTTCTCAATTTTTGGAACAATATTTGACGACTTTTCGATTTCAACCATCTGCTACCAGAGCAAACGGAACTAGCTCCTTCTAATGGAGGAGAGTGAGCTTTTCTGTGTGTGTGTGTTTTTGTTTTTTTTGTATCATCCGGAGCTTTCCACGTTAAATGCTTCCTTTCGGTTTCTAACACCGCGCAAAACGGGGGGAGGTGCTTGCCTTGGGTGGTTTTTGGAAACAAGGAAGGAAATACGGCGCTGTTGTTATTATTATTATTATCGTAAGGATGGCTTTGTCTGGCCCAAGACGTCCTTGACTAGAGGTCGCAGGTTCATTGGACCAATTCGGGCCAGACGCTGATATTTTCTGCCCAATCGCTCGCTCGCTCGCTCTCACTCGCATATCCGGCCTCTCGCGGTTTGTCACTTGGAATTTTCCGCACCTTGGACTCGATTTTCGTCCGCACACGGACGAGTGTGGATTTCCGCAAAATCTTCTTCCTGATTCGTCTGGCACACGGTCGTACTGTTCGTCGCAGCATTTCCGTTCGATTTCGGTTTGGTTGGATATTTTTATTATTGTACGCTACCGAATGGAAATACCATTATCCTGGCTGATATTTATATGCGTTACTTAATGTAATTGGTATTTTTTTAGTAGAGCAAAAGTAGATGTGATGTACTACTTGAGTAGATGAGCGTTGTTTTTATTTTAATTGAAGCAAAGTCAAATGAGCTAGAGCTTTTTTTTTGGAAATTAATTAAAACAATTGGTAAACTGAAAATAAAAGAAAAACCATACCTTTTTGAATTTACCCTCCGGCAGATAATTTATGCAGAAATTTTAGACACCTGTCGTACAGCCTCGCATCGGTAGAAAAAAACCCCACATCGGAGAACTTTATTCTTCCCACAATTTTCGATGCTTCTGGCATTCTACGGCCCCCGCCCTGTTCTCAGCCTCCGCCCTCGGTGCTCCAATCTTCCGATAATCATCCTTGTGTAAGAATTTTGTTTCTTTTTACAACATCGAAGGGCAACGGCCTGTCTGCCGAGAGTTGTCGTCATTCGGAGTTTAAAAGGATAACCACGATTGAGACGCACGAGACATCGGATGGTGGCGGGTGCGTGTGATTGCGACCCCCGGCAAGGAGAAGACCATAAGCTTGTCTGGAATTTGATTGGGCTTTCGTGCACGGAAGGCTACGGGAAGGCGAAGGCGCTCGCAAAGAAAAGGCGCACGGATGTGGTTGAACGTTCTGTCTTTGCCTTCTCGGTTGTTTGAAGTGTGGACGGAATTTGTTGTTCGGATCGAATTACTTGACTGGTTGCACGCTCACCATTCAATTGGAGGAACCGTATAACATGCTTGCGCCTTTATTACTTGATTATCGGTTTGATGGTTACAGTTAATCATGACGGTTCATGTTTTTACTTTGAAATCTTAATTTTGGTAGCAATTGTATTGTAGTATTGCTTTTGGGTTTAATGTTATTGTCGAGAATATTTAAAAACAAAATTAATAACTACTTACTTGGGTTGAAAAATGCTGAAAGTAAACGAATAAAATATATTCGAATAAATATTAAAATATTATTACTAGCGAATAATATAGTATTCACAAAGTCCACTTTATACATGCTTGACGAAGATATACGGCCTGGCCGTTCTTCCGATAAATAAATAAAAAACATTCTTGACTAATAATTCAGGTTTTTTTAAATTAAAGCAACAATAGAAAAATGTAGCACTTGATAGTACAATTGTAGCACATGATAGTACGAAATTGTAAAAAAGAAAAAAACTTGCCTTAATTCAGTAGTTAATGGGAAATCACGAGTGTCGGAAATCGAGGGAAGACTAGCCATTTACATAAATAAAAAAAGAGATCCCATCGAACTGTCAAAATGCTGTCATTGTTCGTGTTAGGCTTTTTGTTATCATGTGCCACAGTTGTCATATCATATGCTGTGATGTTATGATGCCTAGTACTATGCTATTGCAAATGGAGACTGTTGCGTTGTCATCTGTTGCGTTTGTTTTTGGTGACAGTTTTATTATTTTAGTATCAAAAAACCGTTGAAAAACACATATTATGTTGATTAATTATTACCTTAAATAAAATGTAATCTTTATATAATACATTGTGATACGCACAGTACCAAACATCCATAACTCTCCGATACGAAACACAAATTAGTCCTTCAAAGCCCGAACAGCAATGTCACAAAGCATGAAGGACATTGCGTTGTGAGTGCTGCTGACAAAGATCCCGTCGACGGATCAACCGTACACCCCCATTATCACTTTGTGCAGCTACTTAGCGAATACCGTCGTCGTGCTACATTTCCCATTTCCGCCCGATTCCATTTCGGCTGTGTGCCAGATTTGCCGCGTGGAAACTTCACTCTCGCATCCTGATGGTAATCAGTGCACAAATAAATGGAACACCCGCAAACCACCCGGCACAAAGGAGTGTGGTGGCGTTCTTGAGCGGCAAGTGCAACCAGTCGTGGAAAATGGAACCGACTGTGACCAGCAGCCAGAGAAGGTGCGGGATGGGATGACTTAAACTTTGATGATATTTTATGGACAGCGCGATGTTCGGGAATCGTTCGGGGTGGCGTTTCTTGGCGCGCAAGGAGTGAGTAACAGTAACATGGTACGAAATGTTAACGACTAGTTAGCTAACAGGAACAAGGCTAATGGGTTTTGGTTTGGTGCTAGAATGGGGAAAGTTTTGTGTCAAAGTGTAGTGTATTAGCAGCTGTAGCTTTTTGTTGCTTCCTCCAAGTGCGTTCGGTTTGTCGTGCGCACTGGCGTGCGTTCCAGGGACATCGATAGCGATAGCGTCAAGGACGCATTCGACAGCGTGTTGCATTTTCCTTTATTGAGCAGAGCGGGCCGGAAAATCGGGGGTGGCTAGCGGATGCTTTGAATGCATATCGATGTAACTTGTTAATTTGATCGCGAGATCGAGATTGAGAAAGTTTAGTTTGATATGCGGAGCGGATTACAATGCTGCCGGAAATGGGTGTTTAGTTACGTGCCTGAGCATCCCTTTAACTGTCATTGCAAATTAGTGTAGGAAAGATATTAAATTAGTTAAAGTGCATTTATTTACTGCCTTATATTGGCTAAAATTTTAAACATTACAGGGTTTTGGAAATGAGATGGTAAAGTTTAAAATTTGCTTGATTGTATTCAAATTGTAATGCAAAATTTGTAAATGAATTAAAATTAAATTAATTTAAATACACAAAATGAGAAAAATTAAAAGTAATGTGATTAATTTAAACAAATAGAATGTTCTATTCCAGAACTGCGATGTAAATAATTTATCATCATAAATGCATTGACATATTCGTGTTGATTACTTAGCTATAAACTCCAGTAGTAAGTACGGCCAGCGGTTTCACTGAAGCACGTACGAAAAGTTTACGCTAAAGTGGTTGTAAAAAATAAGTGTATGTAAACAAAGGCAGCCGGCAGCGTGGATGATGGACAAGGTTCCCGTCCTTGTGCAGACGCTAGCCGCATAACTGGTCGATGCATTTTCGTGTTCGTGATAGCAGCGTCCACAGTGTTGTTTTGTGTTTTTAGAGCTATCCCTGCCCGCGTTTAACAATCTTTTGCTCTTCATGGTGGTTGCTGGTTGCTGCTATTTAAAAGACAGAAGCAAAAAAAAAAAGCTGAACACAGGATTCACCCTGGTGGTTGTAACAAACCGAACCACTACGGCAGAAGGTGGGAGTTTTGAGGATGGGTTAGTAGAATGTCCTAACCTTGGTCAGGACGTGGTGTTCGTACACCAATCTAGGGCAAGTCCAGCCCCTTCCCCCACATACATGGGGTGCGCCAATGTGACCTATTTGTCATGCGGTTAGTCCGGGGGGTGGTTGAAAAAGGGGTGGTGGTTGAAAATGCACATCCTGCTGTGGGCTACTGAGTGGCACAAAGTGTGTGCATCGTAGTAACGTCACCGGAGAAAGCATTAGAGGACGTTTTTTTGTTAGGAATATTTTAGTAAGTCATGCAGAAGTATGAAATTGAAAAAGAAATTTCTTCTTTAAAGCTTGACGGTGTTTTTTTCAGTTTCGAAAATGTTGAACTATTTGCCGTGACTTTTCTTTCCATGATAGCGTTATCATTAATAATGATTTTGTTTGCCAAATTTACACTCTTGTGAGAAATGTTTTGGAGATGACCACAAAATTTATGCGAATATGGCTATTGTCGGTTTAATCAATTATCCTGGTCACGGCACCATAAATTTGTGCCATTTTTCACCTCACACTCCATTCTTTTTTGTCCTTGTCCATACTTGACCATAATTATGCAATGGTTTTTTTTTACAAACAATAAGTTAGCCAATGTTATAAATTTCTATCTTTGAAGTATATTTCTAAGAAGCATAATTTATGTTTATAAAAGTTAAAACATTTTTGCATAGTTCCAATGTCAATTAATCCTAATATGCAAAATTTATAATGCAAAAGTTTAGTATGGTAATTTCTATGTAACATAAAACTTCTAGTGAAGTGTATAAACCTAACAACGAAAGTTTCCATTTCATGCAACCGCCCACCGCACCATGCCAACTGGTGGCCACAGCAACTAACTCTCATCATTCCCTGTTGCATTTCGAATAATGTGCAATCAAATCGTTAACTGCTGTGGGAGAAATAAAGCTTGTACCATAACCCAACTAATGAACCGACACCGACCCGATGACCACCCATCGGGTGGGAGCTAAAAACCCTGAAGTGTTAAATCTCATCCTTGAACGCTGCAGCTCCGTATCGGAACACACGGCAGGAGGGCAACTGAAGGGACTCGACCCGAATGTTTAGTACTGTGAATGCACAAACAAGTGCAGCAGTGATCATTTCACATCTTGTTTCTTTCCCCACTTATTTGGCCAACATCCCCTCGTTTGGAAGGTGGCAGGCAAAAAAACAAGCAGGACAAACGGAAGCGAAAGCTTCCACTCCACCCGAACCTGCGAATCTGCAATCTGGTTGGAGTGTGCGCTTGCAAGATGCACATAAAGCTTCTAATTTATTGCACTTCTTAGCCGGGGGGAACCCTTTTTTGCGTTTTACCAAATCCGGTTCGGAATGTGTCCGTGCATATGAGTCAACGGTGGACGGGAGATGTGAAAAAAGCTTCTGTTTTAAGGGAACATCGTACGGTTCGTGTTCGGTGCCATCCCGTTGGGACCTGTAACAGCACCACCGAGTGGTGAAGGTTTGTGTTTCTAGTCATTGTTGCGTGTTTTTGTTGTGCTCAGCCTTGGAGAGTTCAAGCCATTTTAACGTTTGATTTTGTGGTGTTTTGTCTATGGACCTGTTGGTGTATTCACTTGTGAGGAAGAAATGTTGCATTTGTATGATGAGGTAAGAAGAGTTTTTCAGCGATTTTCTTGAGAACTTCTTCGGATGCAATGAAAGCAATTATTTTGGTGGTCGAAATCGTTTAAAGGTCTTCAGCTTAAAGCATTCCAACAGCATAATTCTCTATTAAAAAAAATGTACTGTATTCTCTTCAATTTTCTCATAATGTTGTTGAAGCAGAAGGAGTCAGCAGAGGAGTCAAGAGATAAAAAAAAAATGCTTGTCAAGTTTTTAATGTTTCGTTCCTTTACATTCCACAATATTATTACCGAGAACGGTTCCTGAAAGTGCGCTTCATTAGGCGCGAGGTGAAACCCTCAGGCAATCGTCTCACAGAACCTGGGCTCAAGGTTCAGCTATGAAGTTTTACGACTTAATCATAAAATTCAAAATCGAATTCCCAAGCCACACCGCTGTACTGCGCGCAGGTTCCTCCAGCCCAGGGAGCACGATTGAGACGATCGATCAATGCTTGAAACCGTGGCGAGTGTTGAATAGGAGAAAAAAAAACACACACAAGTTTAAGAATTTATGTTTACAACTGCGCCTTGCGGTGTGCTGTTGTGGCCAGTTGTGAGCTATCGGAACGAATGCACAGAGTTCTCAAGGTATTGTAGCTCAAGCTTGATAAAGCAAAGAGTGCATCCCGATGTGCATGTGAATCTGATTCGAAATGGCCTTCGTTTGGGGCGTAGGAGATGTCTAACATAAATAAATTAGGGCTGATCGAAAAATTTTAAGAAAAAACTGTAGAAAACGGATATGATAAATGATAATGATAAAATGTAATAAGCCTTAATGTATTTTATTTCAAAGTATTCTTGAGTACCTGTCAATGTGCTGCTTTCAATTCAATTTGAGAGATCATTTGACTAATTTTTATATACATAAATTTGTAACAGATTAGTTAAGTACCAGTCCTAGATCGCAAGGATTGGATGCTTACCTTGTCCTGTGAAAACTCCAGTTCAAAGCTATTACCACTTCAAAGCCCAATTTAGTAGTGTTTGATCCTTATCAGATTCTACGTATGCCTCAATTTCGAATGTAAAATTAGCTTAATTTTTCACAGTCATAATCACATTGCATAAAAGGAAACTCATTTACCCGAATTTACAGAATTTCCCAGTATGAAATCTAAACGTTACAATTTAAACTTTTTCGAAAACATTCTGCAAAATCAGCTTAAGTATGATACTGAGAATTTTAAGTTCTTCAAATATCAAATTACGTTGATTCATTCATCTTAAAACCCCCACAGATGCTGACACGATGTACGAGAAGAACTTTTAGTGAGTTATTATTTCTGTCCTCTGGTTGAATGAGTATAAGCGAATTCTCTGCTCATCTCACCCGTCCGTTTCCAACCACCGCTCTAAAACTTAATCATAAACTCAGCTTTCAAATCACCTTTTATTGACAGCAGCTCAGCGCTGTACGCTCGGAGTAAACGCTTTACAAGGCCCTCGATTATTCCGAGGACAACGATCGCAACGACTAGAGCTTAGGTCACCCGCAGTGTTCACGCCATGTAGCGTGAATGTTCATAAAATAAATCTTATCCCAGTTTGTCGTTTTTTTCGTGTCATTTGACCGCTACGTAAGCGGAACTAAGAAACGGCTCTCGCTCTGACTGTCTCGGTACACGGTTGCCTACCCCAGCCTGGATCACACGCGCCCCAGACCCTCTTTTTGCCTGGTGGGCAAAGATGTATGGTGTAATAAATTCGCTTCCCGTGCGCGAAGATGCATTTGGAGGCATTCGTTCCCACTCGAAGCGACACGATGTTGCATGCTGCTTGCCTTTTTTTTCTCTTCTTCAGTTTCGTAAATATCGAACAGTTTGCATTTTAGAGGTGTTACCTTAGAAGAAGGGGTTTGCGAGCAGAAGACGGAACACTATCGGCTGGTTGGTTGGCTGGTGCGGGACAACAATAGGCTTGGTGCCAATGAATCATACCGTCCGCGAGAAAAAGGTCGAAGATCGTACGGAATTGCGCTAGAAACCAGTTAGAGGTAGCCCGAAAGGGTGTGGAAAAGGGAGATGTGTCGCGATCGTATATCGAAACACACGGTTTCGTCCATCCACCCAACAACCATCCTGCTTAACGGGAGATATTGAACCACCTTTGACTCACGATCACATGTGGAATGGAAGAGGTGTGGTGGTTTTGCCCTTTCTGGTCAAGGATTCACCTCGAAGATGCTTTATGGTGCCGTAATCTGCGACTCTGGCCTGATGCTAGTGCTTCTGTGGTCGCTGCAGATAGTAATCGGTACACCATGGAATGAGAGAATCGGAAAATGTTGGAAAAATGTTTCGAACTCATGCGGCCGATATTATGAGACAGATCTTGCTATATTGGCAGGCTGTTGATAATAATTAAATTTATCTAAACGATAATCAAATGATCGAATGAATGAATGATATACATGATCTACGGATTGTACCAATAACGATCGCATTCTGGAGATTCTTTGATTTTCACTTCTTTTAATTTATGACTTATTCAAAAATCATATCATGCTCTTTGCTTATCATAAATTTTATGCGGAACGTAGTTTTATGTTATCATCGAACAGCGTCCGAGATCGTCCGAGAACCTGATAGCAAGAATGCATTAGATAAATATTGTGCGGGTGGTTTTTTATTTCGCAAATTTCGATGCCTCCCGAATGCCCGACAGTGGTATCAGCATTCATAAGCGTTTACCGTTTCACACGCTCATAGTTACCGTGTGCACACCATGCCCAGCACATTGAAGATGCTATTCGACGATGTCCGCCGTAAATGGTTCACAGTGGAGAGAAACGGGAGAATAACAAAAAAATCGCAACCTCATCAAACCAAAGGGATCGCGATTTGAACCGGTTCTGGGGGCATTTTCTTTCGCCCCTCGCCGGGCACCAGATCGTGTTTGCGTTTTCCGTAAATCTGGTCTTTTTCCACAGCTACTATTTGGTTGATGTACACTGTTTCCGATCTAAAACGTAATTAGATTTGTTTCGTTAGTAAAATATTGTAAAAAATGATGCAAGACAACATATTAAATAAAACATTAAGTAAAACATATTAAATAAAAAAAAACAATAAAACATATTAAAAAGAAATATAATTCGAAACAACCAACAGCTAAAGAAGTAAAACAACTAATATAAATATCATAATCAAGAAAGTATATAGAAAGAGGTAAAGTAAAAAAAAATAACTATAAAAGTTAACATACAAAAAAGATAGCAAAATAACGAAAGAAATGGAAAAAAACTTCAACACTTAATGATACAAAAATGATAAACAAAGAAATGAAACAACCAAGTAGACTTGGTAAATAAAAAAAACAAAGACACAAGATAATTTAATTAATAACTTGAACAATGAAATAACCAATAACAAAATAATATGAATTAAATAATCGAATTTCTCCAATCTGCAATATTGTCCGTTTTTTTTAATTTAATCAGCAAAGTGTGTACCGCATCCCCAGAACAAATTTTGATGCATTGAACAACATTAAATTAACAGCTGACTTTGTTAAGCGCTTGTAAATACTCTCATCTCATCTGGCAAGATCTCTCGCCCCGCGAGTGAGAGCGTAAATTTTCCCTACGAGAAAATCGATCGCTCTCTCGTCGGCACTCGCGGGGGTGAGAATCGAATGCGTCTGCATCCAGCGCGGTGCGAAGGGTCGGACAAACGCGAACCATGCAGGGGTGGCAAAGATCATCGAATTGTGTTCGGTATGCCGATCACGATGGCCGCCCGCCACCTACCATGCGCTGCGGAGCGAGTGGTAGCGCTCAGCAAATGCTCTCGCAAACCACCCCAACGTCGGCTGCGTCGCATGTGAGTGCTCTCACTCTCTCACCGTGTCTTGCCCGTCCCCGAGGTAGTAAACTTCGAGAATCGAGCTCCGGGGGTTTGGATGGAGCTGTCTTCTTGAGCTAAACCAAGCAACGAACCCCCATAACTCGCGCTGCCTCGCTTGTGCGTTGTCACAGGGTGGCGGGCAGGTGGACACGCGGGTTCCACTCACACACTCAGCCGAGCTCTTTCGCCCAGCGCGAGTGACGTTTATGCGCTTGGGGCGGCCGTGGTCGCATCGCGAGCGGTTAGTTTCTCACCATTCACGGATGCGTTCGGTTTTCTGCCACGGAAAGCCACGGAATACGGTTTTGCCGCCTAAGTAGACGTGTGTGTAAGTAGGCTGTGTTGTGCTGTTGGGATTGTTCTTCTACTTCGCGTTGTGGTCGTTGTGCGAGGGTGCAGCATTTGAGGGGTTGAAATTACGATTTATCGCCGAAATTGGGTGTTTTTTGTGTTGCATCTTCATGCAAGTGATGGAAAATGTTGTTACCATTTCTTAAGCGAGTGTGTTAGGATTCATCGCCCCTTCTATCGTCTGTTGTGCCAATGAATTGTTTTGGTAAAGTGTTTGACATGTTCCCTCGATCGTACCATTCGTGCGCCAGGGCGAGGGTTTTTGATAAGGGCCGCGTACCAGCAGTCGAGTGCACCTTACCCAGATGCACCTTCCCTTTGCATCGTTTGACGGTCGTGCGGATGCAGTCCGCGATGTGCACAAGTGTAGGTAAATCTCGACGATGCCGCGCGTGTAAACTTACCCGCACTTGCTTGCGGGTCAATCAGTGTCTGCGTCTGT
Source organism: Anopheles moucheti (assembly GCF_943734755.1). Lineage (NCBI taxonomy): Eukaryota > Metazoa > Arthropoda > Insecta > Diptera > Culicidae > Anopheles > Anopheles moucheti. Next base: position 85,213,754 of record NC_069140.1, on the reverse strand, counting down.
GTTTGTTAGTGTGTGTGTGTGTGTGTGGGGTTCGTTTCGATGGTATGAGTGGGATGGTGGGAAAAACCACGCGATTTCCCCGTCACCACCACCCCATACGGCAGTGGACGGTTTTTGGTTTGTTTGTGTTTTCACGTCGTCGCGTATGTCTTCATCTTCCCCCCTCAATGATTCCTTGTTTTTTTTTTGTGGGGGAGCGTGCTGCTGCTGCTGCTACTACAACCCGATCAAAATGCCCCGAAAATCAACGTCCGGAATTCCGTGTTCTTCTGCTGCGGGTCTCGTGCGCGTTTGTGAGTGTGGCTCTGCGCGATCTGCCGTGTGTATGTGGTTTGGTTTGGATTCGAAACCGGTGGTGTTTTGTTGGATAAAATTAAAGGCTTTTTTGGGGGCCGTTTGGGGAAAGAAAAGATAGCCCTTGCGTTTTAGCTGCGACGTCTATTATAGACCAGTGTTTTGCTAGAAATGATTTTTTTTCTTTGGTGACAAAATTTTTAAATGCAATAAATTACAACTGTTGTGGCAAAATGCACAATGTCCGTTAAAGTTACATTATAGTGTTCGAAAAATTCTACCATCCAACGCAACATTAGCATGTTCGCTTCGCATTAACATTAACGCCAACGAAGAACGGATGCGGAAAATGTCATCCGCTGGTGCGCGAGTGTTTGTGTGTCCACTTGTACGTGCGTACGGAGAAGGTTGGCTTCCGGTTTTCTGGGTTGATTTCCAACGAAAGCCGCCAGCCGCCCCGGCGGAAAGCCTCCTCAGTTTTAGGTCACTATTACTACAAATCTGCTGACATGCTTCCAAGGTAGGTGTTGTGTTGCTGCAGGGCTATTGGGGGGGATGTGGGTGGCTTTGGAAATACAAAAAAAAAAGTAAACGATAAACAGACAGTGAACAGTGAAAGAAGGTGCAAGCAAGGGAGATAAATAAATGATTGGTTTGTTTCTGGGGTGTTTTTTGTTTTTTACTTCGTGTATTCCTCTGCCCGCTGCTTTTTTTTTTCGTAAACGTAAATATTACGCTAGAAAAATTCCTTCCAATCGGTCCCGCATTCCCGCAAGCCCACCGGGTCGTGGTAGGTGGAAAAGTGTGGGAAAAACGCATGATCGGTTAACGGTATTGTTTACGGGCTTCTCGATCCCACCCCCCGAGGGGGCTACCGTACGTTGCAGCAGATACATACAGATACATATATATACACATACATATATATAATGTTCAGTAGCTCGTGAAACACATCAGGCCAGCGGGCAGCATCAGGGCTGGAAATGTGTTAGAACTACTGGTGTGAAGCAAAATAGAAAGACAGATGAAAAACTCGCGCATTCGGCACGCAGCCCCATCGCCGCTGCCGGTGAATAAAAAGGGAAATAGGCTTCGGCGTACTGTTATTATATGGAGCAGCGGGAGCATTTCTAGCCCGTTTCTGTGTGGATATGTTTTTCCTCTAGCTGCTCTCCGCTATGTTGCTCTGTTTTGCCTTCCGCTTTGTGCGTAATTCATCCATTTCCTTTCGCCTAGGCATTGTAGGCGCCAAAAATAATGTTAACGCTTAGGTTTCGATTTTGTTTGCTGCTCTCGTGTTGAAATAGGTTTCCATTTCAAAGCAGCGTTTGAGCTATTTTTCTACGAGCATTTTTGTGGAAAATAGTGAAATGATGGCGGTGTTAAACTTTTTATCATTTTTATACTTATTTTAGACATTATTTTATTGGATCTTCAAACATTTTTCATATTTCTATTGCAAACCAAAATCTCCAATTATTTTAATGCACGAAAAAACATGAGAAAGGAACTTTTAAATCTAACAAAAAATAGTATAAATACTTACTAAATTAAAGTACATGTTAAAATGGCCAATAAATTACTCTCAACTGACAGGCTAATAAGCGAAACTTATTTAACTAATAAACCCATTAGGCGCATAAAAAAAAATATAAGCCAAAAGTTATGCTTTCATATGATCGTGCTCAGTACAACGACAAGAAGATACAAACAAACAAAAAATCCCCACCGAACCCTTAATGGAACTTTGTTTCAGTCGGTTGGGTGCATTCAAATGAGACACACCACCTTGGCCCTATTTTCCCGTTTTTCTACACCGACCAAACCGACACAAAAACAAAAAAAAACCTTTTTCATTTCTTCTAAACCGCTTCCTTCCGCACCGGAAACCCGTCTTCCGTCCCGTGTTGTCGTTTCGGTGCACGTATTAGTATTGTTTAGCTAGCGTTTTTCGCTCTCCACCCCGTCCCAGTGTCTAATGCACCACGTTCTAAGTCACTGGCTGGGAGCACTACGATACAAAACGCATACATACGCTTCCATGTTCACGCGATGGTGGGCCCGTTGCGCCCGACTGTGAATGTGTGAGTGTGTGTATCGAGTTAAAAGTTGTTCTATTTTTCCGTTTTGCTTTTTCGGTTCGGTCCGATGGGGTTTTCCCGTACAATGCGAGGGAAAATTATGTAGGTACACATTGTTTCCTTTCGGGGGGAAAGTGCTGTGCTACGGGAAATTGTACGTAGTTATAGGGAGTTTCTAGTTAAATAGATGAAATACAAGCTATTTCTCGATGTTAGCACGTTAGTTACTTATATCATTGTACTCAATTCTTCATTTTTTCAAGTTCAAGTAGAATCTGTAGAGATCAAAGTGGAATCTTTCCACCTTTTGCAATGTTTTTTGTAAGATAAAATTGATTTTCTGTCAACTTTTATCTGCTTGAAATGACACACACTTGAAACTGCACCCTTTGCAACATGCCAAAAGTGACAGTTCAGAAAGTTTTGTTTAGAATCAAATTAACTTTGATTTAGATCCAGTAAGTGTGGGAAAAGTTTCACATATTTTTTTAAACATGTTAACGTATAATAAGTTCAACTTAAAAATGTTCCAGTAAAGGTTGCAATTTTATCACTTCAACTTGAAACCCCTGTATAAGTTGTACCCCTGTATACCAATCCGATGAAAGAACTTTTTAGTGGAAAAATTATTGAAAAAATTAACATTTCGTGTAGTGGAAAGTGTGGAATAATTGTTTAGAATTTTTAATGTATTTTTCAACTACCAATCTTTTACAGAGTTTGAAAGGTGAAGTTGAGTAATGTTGAAACAATTTCGTAATGTCGCACTATTCATCTCTTGAGCTTTTTATGCATTATTTTCAAGTTGAAGTGAGATCAGTTGAGATAGATGTGAACCTTTTACAAGCTGATATCGATTCTTTCCAAAGCATTCTCAATTCATATTTCTTTTAAGTTTATAATGTATCAGAAGAGCCAGATTTCAGATATATTTAGACATTTCCTAGCTCAACTTGAACATATTCCTGAAATGACTTCATCTTTGTGATTTGTACTTTAAAGTTCGATCTTTTCTTGCTGTTTTAAAAATTGCACAAACACAGACAAAATTGCAATGCTAGATAACAGTTCTATTTCACTAGAATGGCTTCCTTTTGCTTCCTGTTGCATAGTCAACGCATTCGAAACTTCGAAACAGAGAAAAGCTGCATCATAGGAATTCTGTTCTTCGCTTGTTTGACACATTCTTCTAAGTTAATGTGCTAAGCGGTGGAATTATTTTTGAAAAATTGCTGTTAATTAAACGCACCCGTGACGATTTATAAGGTGATAAATTGTTTCACCGCTACGCCTTCGGCTCGTTAAGTTGCAGCCCCTCACCGTTTACAATTTATATTTGTCGTTGCCGTCGGTGCGGTAAGTGCAAGATAACGTATGCCCTTACATTTACCCTTCACCCGAACTCTGCTTGAAACCGCTCTTCAGGGGGCGGTGTACGGGCGGTACGGAAGGTTTTGCGAAGTATTTGCATAAAGTAAATTCCCGCACTGATGAAGATGTTTTATTAATGTGCCTCTCTGGTGTGGGTCACTCTCGCCTCGGGATGCGAGTGTTTGGCAAAGCCGGCAAAGGGAAGAAGGTTTTTTTCTGCTCTTTCTCTCTCTCTTTCTGTTTGTCTTCCTTCCTCATCAGCATTGCATTCGCCTGCTGCTGTGGTCAATAATTTTTCATTCATTACGAATGCAACTGACTGACGTTTGCGTTACCATGCGTTGCAGTCCCTGGACTATAGCAATGCGCGGTAAATCGATGGAACCGCCCGAAACGAAAACACGAAAACTGCAAAGAAAACCCTCCGTAGAAGGACCTTTTGGATGGTTGCAGAAGGATTGTGCACCGGTCCCGTGTGGTTGGCATTCCGGTACAGTGCCTGTTTGCTTGCCCGTCTGACAGTGAAGCCCACCAGTGGCCGCCGTTGCGCTGTGGCTTTTGGTGCGTTTTGGAGGTTGCAAGCGCAACGCAACGGGGACACAAACTCGCAAACGGCAAAGCCGTGTGTGAGGGCATTAGCCTAAGTATAAGTGGCTTTCCTATTCGTGCTGACGGGCAAAGTTAAGAAGCTTCCTGAAATGGGAAGGCTGTTGGCTATTTTTCATTTTATAATGCAATGGATGCTCTCGGACGCTACGCAAACGCAAAGTACGCTGCGGAATGACGTACCGTCGCGGTACTGTTGGTCGCGAACTGGCGGATCTAGGCGGGTCATGTTTTGTATGGAGATTTGGTTTTATACATATTTATAGGTTTATACAACCATCGATATGTTTTCGATTGGAATTAAGCTATATGAGTGATTGTTTCTCGTTAATACACGAAGCGTTTCAAATATTTGATTAAAAGTAACAAATTTTCGAAAATTAAATACAAAAAGCTAGTGCAGTAAGTCTTTCTTAGCAAACTTCACTGTGCTTTAACACGCAGAAATAAGAAGCCAAGCCTAAACCCTTAGCGAACCCTTCAGTAAAGGGCAAAAAATCAATGAATTTAAGTAGGAGGGATATTCATGAAATCGATGCAAAAAGGTAGTGTAACGAGTGTGCGTTCGGTTGGGGTTGGATGCGAAGTGAAGCGAAGTATGCAAATCTAATGCTTTGTCCTTGAATGTTGATGCTCCTGCTGGGAGCCATTGCCGGCCATTCCTGGTGCTGGTTCCTGGTTACTTACGGTCTGATTTAAATATCCGTTACTCCATCCGGTGTCCGTTCTGTTCTGGGCAGTTGGGAGTTTTATGTTCCGATGGTTTTTTTCGGTGGTCATGTTTGTAAATCATTGCAATCATTCGAATGTAGTAAACTGGTCAGTGAGCTAAGGTTAAGTAAGGAAAATCATGGTGTATGCTGTGAAGTAACGTATTCGAACAAAACAATCAAATGCAAATAGTAAATGAGTTGTAACATTTAGAATGTTTTGAATGATCCTTATTATTTCAAATGCATATTGTTCGACATACAGTTCGTAGCATAATTGTATGGATGTGCATTTTATTTATTTAAAATTTGACGAGACGGATAAAATCATGTCTCGGAAGTAGTTAACATTAAAACAAAACAGGGATTTCCATTATACCATTACGAAAATAAATGCAGTTTATTCGTCAGATTGTTAAATTAGCTAACGAAACAAGTTTGTTTCCGAGCCAGGTAGTTATTGCAAAATGCTTTGAAGATTACCTCGAAAAATGCAAATATATTTTTTTGCGATTTTTTTCTGTAAATGTCATTTTCGACCTTTCAAGCAATTTTCAGGATCTTGATGGGAAATGTCATGTGTTTTGAACGGTTTTTATTTATTTCTTCCACCATTTATGATGCCCTTTTTTAAGAAATAATACTGACCAATTTATCTTTCAAAATTTGTATGGAAATTCCTCACTTAATGTTTCTTTAATTTGATACTTTTTTTAATAGGAACACGAGAAATAGTTTCTTTTTAATTTAAATTTTCACAAGAAATAGTTTTTTTTTAATTTCAATTTTTACGAGAAATAGTTTTTTTTTTAATTTCAATTTTCGGAGCGGCCCGGTGGCATGATGGTAGCGGAGCCGGTCTTCACACGAACGGACCGGACCAATATCTCATCCGGATCAATCCCCCGTAGCAAGGACTGACTATCCGGCTACGTGGTAAAATAAGTCGATATGACCAAGCCGTTCTAAAGAAACAAAGTAAAATTCAATTTATATTAAAATCATTTAAATAATTTAGTTAAAAGTCATATAATTATGTTACGCACTGTAGTGAAGATGCTTTTAAACTCAAACTTCTACGTTGTACAAAATTGTTTTTTATGCGTGAAATTTACTGCATCGTGCAGTGAAACACAACATTGTCGATTAAGAAGCTCCACGGCCGATCAAATTGCGTTCTATCTGAAGGCGAAAATCCCCACGCAGCGCGTTTATGCATCCTCCGGTACCCGAAAGTGGTATTATTGGATGATTGATTGAATATCCGATTTGAGTATGACAGTTGTATGTGTTTTTTTTCAACATTTTGTTTAAATTCCTGCACACTAAACGCAAATCCAGACAGCGATGACGATTCGGCTGACTTTTGCTGTCGAATAAATAAATAAAAGTTATGGTTCGAGCGATGAATCTCGAAGAGAAGAAGGTGGCCGTAATAGTACACAATATGAATGCGCTATGGCATTTTGTGCAATGCACCGTGTAGCTTTTTTGACCTTCGTTTTCGGGGGGGGGGGGAATGAAATATAAAGAAGCCGATGGAATCATGATGGAGGTCGTTTGTATTACATTTTATTGTAATTTTAAGAACACAGTTTTGTAACCACTAAAGTTCGTTAGTTAATGGTGTTTGATTATTACGATTGAGATTGGAAAGGAAAAGCCCCTCGATGTGCTTTTACCGTTTTTATTTATGTTATGTTTTAAAAGCACTAACTGCATAATTTAATTTAAACGGTCTTTAGCCGACTCGTCGAACCCGTGGTAGTGTAGTGCAAACGGTTTCCATCTTACGGCCACACTCGAAGGAACGATTTTCCATTCCGATATTGCTAGCAGCCAGGCAGCCAGGCAATTAAAGTATGTTTCGCAGATAAATGTGCGCCATCCGGTGACAATTGTTCAACAATCGAATTCGTTGTGGCTTTAGGAAACTTTTAGCCTAATGCGCTTTAAACCGTGCCGCTTAAGGCCCCCGAAAGTGGTCTGCGGCCTGCCAGGTGGTTCGGCTTTGTTCGCTTGGTGCCGTGCCGTAACCGAGTGGAAGAGAGCGAAAAATGTCCATTCGTTGCGTTGCGTTTCGTGGGTTTCCCGGGGTGGTTTCGTTTCGTCGCGCACAACTTTGACCACGCGATGCACAAAACAATTAAAACAGTGCGCGATTGCAAAATGGCCAAGAAAAATCGCGAAACTCCCCCCACCCCCCCTCCCACCCATTGCCGGTGGTCAGTGGGATTTTCACAGTCACAGTACACAAGACTGACCGCGAGACGTTAACGCTAGCCGCCCTCTGTGGGTCGGTGGGAATGGTGCTTTTGGATTTCACACAAAAGCTGAGCCGAGCTGCTTGATTGAAGGGTGATTAGCCCATCGGGGTTCAGCGGGGTGAGCGTTGCCGGGTTGGTTGGTCAATGGGCTAGTAGCAGCAGCATAGTGGTGGCGCACCGGGGCCGTCATGTTCCCGCTGTAAAACGGCACGCATTTAACCGGCTTAAAATGTCTCGGCGCCCTTGCACTTAGCGTTGGCAGCAAATGCAATAAGAGAGGTTTTACGTTTTTACGCAAATTGAAATGCAAACATAAGCGACGCTAACGGTGACATACGATGGAAAGTAAATACGGTAGAGCTTCGATTGTCTTGGCAGCTACGGAATTGCCATAGCCTGGTTATTCGATTTCCACGGATAATCGGACCTACAGGAGCGGGTTTGTCATACATACGTTAATGAAACATTATTGGAAGTAGGGAAAAAACTATTGTTTTCATCGTGAAACGGCCATAGCCGGAAAAAAGAACAACTCGACTTCGACTCGACTCGAAGGATTCATGAATCTTTAAAGATGATTGAAATTGCAATCGATTGCTAGAGGACCTTGGATTATTTCATCTGTATAAATAAACTTGTTGCAGAAACACTTACAATTACAATTGTATAAATAAATAAATAAAAATTAATTAGAGATTCATGAGTCTTTAATGGTTCAGTAATATATGAAGAACCATAAGTTCATGAAGATCTATCAATCTTTCAAGGATTCTTGAAAGTTTGAGATTTCATGAATCTTTAAGTAATCCTTGGATAAATTTGTTTAGTTTCTACGTCAATTCTTTTTCTTTACCAGCACAAAAACCGCAAAATGTGTGGGACCTGTCATTTTTTAATGTCTTTGACTTTACTTACCTCTTATATGGAGATAGTCAAGTCCTGCGTACACGGGGGATTGGTTGGGTTGGGATTTTGGAATGGTCTTGTCGTGCGAAGACCGGCGCCGTTAGCAATACACCACCGGGCCGTCGAATGTTTTGTTGATTCTCCGTTGATTAGCCTTCTGGTGATCGAGTAGAATTAAGCAGATGCGGAGCTACATCCAGCTTATCCGTGTCACTCGGCAATGACAGCGCCATGGTCATCGAGAATCTACCTTAGTCGGAAAAGTGGACAAAATTAGTGTTTTTCTTAATTAATTTTCTATTCAACTAATTTTAGAAATCAATTAGAATTAATTTTAGAATAGTCTTCAGTGAGAAATCATACAAATAATGAGCTGACTCTCAAACTATTCCTTCAATATGTCAGGAATTAATTGATTGATTGATGAATCCTCATAGATTCTAATGATTTGAATACTACTAAGTAGTGAGATACTGAGATACTAAAAACTAAAATGAATTTTCCAAATCCATATTTCAAAAATTGGGCTTCAATTATTCAGAAACGGTCGAGTCTCGGAGGGACATGGGGAATTGAGATCGAAGTGAAACCTTTTATTAAATACTGATGATGTACTAAGTACGTCAACTTATACATTAACTTTTGACTTAAAACATTCTCAAAACGATTCACACTTCAACTTCTGATGTCATTTTTCCACTACCCAGTACGTTAAGCAACACCCAACAGCAGCAGACTTGGCCTGCACTTTTTTCATCACTTCTTTTTCGCACTCATTGCCTCCGGCGGTCGCACAGCCAACGGTCGATAACCTGCAGCGGTATGAAAATAGCTGGCTGTGACAGTTTTTCCAATACGGCCCGCTGCAAGTTTTCCATCGCGTACGGGGCCCACCCGATAGACGAACCGTGGCCGGGAAGCAACGAGGTTCAGCACCCGATTGCGCTGCTTTCACTCACGCTCTCGCTAGAAAAACCTCGGGGGGGTTGACATGTGTGTTGCACCGGGTACGGCCACTTCTAACCTTGACCCAAAAGTGTGTTCACATTAGCAGGTGCGCGCGCGCGCCTGCTCGTGTCCGGCGTGTAGTTTGGCGTGGTGGTGTGTTGCATTTTCGTTGCCGATTGGTTTGTGTGCAGTTTTCCCTCGCACTTTCCGCACGCACGACGCAACACATCGCTGGATGGGGTGGGGGGAGAGGGAGGGGGTGGTGTTGGTTCGCGCTCACACCCCGCTCCTTTGTTTCTGTGTCGCAATTGAGTGTGTGTGTTGGTTTTTTTTCGACTATTTACCCTTCCCACTGCCAATTGGCTAATTTGTGCGCGGCATTTTGCTACGTTTAGTTCGTTGGGGCCAAGAAATCGAAACCGCACCGTATTCTGCTTGCGTACGCAAGACGAACGCGGCGATTTTTCGCGTGCATAATTCCTCCAACCCTTCTGTTTTTGTTTTGTAGGTGTACGGAATGGAATTGTGCGCCCATGTGTGCGTGTATCTTGGAGGTGTCTTAAACCATATAGACAACAAAAAAGCAAATAGGATGCTACCTCGTCAAGGGAGTGTGAAACCACCGCCGAAACTACAGCCGCGAAAAGTTTCCCAACCAAAAACGGTTCAACGAACCTCCCGCTCACCTGGGTAGCGTGGGTTGCGCATACGGCCAGAGGGAAGAAACCACGGTCCCCGGGGACGATGATAGTGAAACTTTGGCTTACAAATGTATGTGTGTGTGTGTGGTTTCGCTTTTCGGTGCTCGTTTGAAGCATGAATGTCAGCGCATGCTAATTAAACTCATTCGTATGCGTATTACGATCGGCTACGGTGCGGTACACCGTTTCATACTAATGCCGTTGATGGTCGAAGCACTTTGCGAAAAGGTGCGCCTAGAGCGATAGGTGTATTGGGGTTTTTATGTTGGGGTGCTGTTTGGGTTAGCCGGCGTAAGCTAAACGTAACTATTGGGAGCTTTTTTTTCACATAGTCTTGTGAATTCAAAATTACTCGCTAGAGTTCTTTTATTGTTCCAAATGGAAGTTTTTGACAGATGTCAAAAACCGAGAGGTATGTTGCATAAGGGGTTAGTTTAATCGATTTTGAATTGTGGTTATTTTTATTTATGAAATATTGAACCAGCCTGAAATCGCTGATCTTTAAAATACCCCAAAATGCTTCAATTACGCCAAAAAAACATTTTCCGCAAGATAAACAGGTCTTCAAAGTTCTTATGAACCTAAGGGGGACAAGTGATTTCTCTCTGATCTACATCAAAGATTCAAATCACAGCTAAGTGATTGGTTTCAGTTTGGGGTTCTATCCGTAACCGGTATTGTGTGAGATACCGTACTTACTAGAGATGAGAATAATCACCCTTTTTTAAATGATTTGAATCAGAGTCAAAGAGTGGGTATTACTCACTCTTTTGAGATTCATTAAAAAGTATTACACTGCATTAATGTTTTTACCACTCTTTTGCGTTTATACTCACTCTCACTCTCACGATTAGAAACTCACTCAGGAGTGAGTAAAACTGTTTTGTCACTCCTTTTGTGTTCTTTATAATTTTTTAATACACAATTTGTTTTATTTTCAACATATTTTTTTGTACATTTATTTTTCCCCTGGCTTTGCCAATAACATCCATCAAAATTTTTTATTGTAAACCACAGTAAAAATATAATCTCATACAAATTGTTTTTGTTTTTTACCAAGGATTGTTAAAATTAATGAAAAATGATTTATTTGTACAGGTTTGCATTCCTGGTTAAATCCATAACGAATTAGAATACGACTTTTATTTCCGGTTTTCGGTATCAAGGTAAATGAAAAAAAATTCTTGCTGTCCCTCGGTCCCCCTAAATGACTGACTACATACTATTGTTTTATAATATACCATTTTAACTTTTTACTATTTTACTTTCTTTGTAATAAACCATTTTAAATAAACAGGAGTAAAATCCGAAGAAAGTGACAAAACACGTTTGCTCACTCATCATCAGTGTTTACAATCTCAAAAGAGTGATAACTCACTCTTACAGAATGATTATAATCTAAAGAGTGATAAAACAGTTTTACTCACTCCTGAGAGTCGGCACAGAGAGTGAGAGTGAGTATAAACGCAAAAAAGTGGTTAAAGGAGTCATAAAAACTCTTCGTCCTGATTTATACTCATTCGTGCTGATTTATACTCACTCTCCAAGGTTTCAACTCACTCACTCACTCACAGGGAGAGCCTTGATCAATGAGCGAGTGTTTTTGCGCTATAGAAGCAGAGAGCTACTCGTCGTATCTCACCAACAGTTGTACGAGCTAGTCGCTATTTCAAATATTTGAAAAGAAAACTTGATATTATTCGGTTTTAAATTTCCCAACAAACGTTTGACAAACATTTGCGGTCATTTGCCGTCTGCTTAGGTTAAAGATTTTCTCACGCTTGAAATGAGATGAATCGAACCAAAAACCTTACAGACATCCATTTAGCACACCGTAAAAGGATCGATGCTGCATCTTTGGAGGGAGCGGAGAGTTTGATTTAAGTTTCCACGCTTTCAAATAAATAATATCAAGTCAAACAATCACGCCCCGGAGACCGGTATTATGCTAATTTTTTTGTTTTGTTTTTTGTTTTTTTTTCGGAGCGTTCCAATACGGGCGGGTGAAAAGATTACCGACAGCTTCGCGTGTCGTGTTTCGTTGGCTGACGTATCGGAATTAAGAACCGTCTCTCTGGATAAGGACAGTACGGCTCATCACACACACCAAGCCGCATCCCTGCGGTGTTGGTTGTGGATCTCGACGCTTTCGGTGGGTTTCGATTTGGTATCGAAGACATCAGATACGGAGAGTCGATTGTATATGCCTGCCACGATGCCATATAGCAGTTGCAAAACACCTAACATAAAGGAATTAAACGATAAAGTGGAAAAAGTGTCTACGTTAGGTGAAGATCATTTATTGACACGTTCTGACACTGAATGTTTCCCAAAATGGCATCGTGTGACGTAATGCGAACTACTACACAGTCCTTTCGTTTTGTCACCGAACCAGATCATCCTCCGGGCTGCATTCGGGGGTTTCTTTATTGCCGCGTGTTTGTTTGCATTTACGCTTCAATTTTGTTCAATTTTTGCTCGAAACCATTCCACGTTTCTGTGTGACGTTTCTATTCACTTTTGTCGCGCGGTGGCGTCTTCCGCGTGTCTGGACGATCGTTTTCTTCCTTCCTCGCAATGCAATATACGGCAAACGTGGTATTGGTTCGTATTTATTGGCACAAAACATTATGGTCATTGCCGTTCGTTGTCGCTGTCGTAGAGGCCATTTTTTTTTGTTGGTCAAGTTGTTTGCTTCTCATGTTTATGCCCAGTCTTTTTTTTTATTCGCCGTCGGATAAAAACACTCCTCCTTAACGAGGGATGACAGCGAAAGAGGAACTGGTGGGTCAGGAGGGAAGAAAACACCCAGAAAGAAATAAGTAAGTAAGAAAATAAATAAAATATTGCAATATCAGCCCGCCGACGATTCCGATTGTGTCGCCCCGATCGGTTCCGATAAGTTTCGTTTTCGTTCACCTTAACCGTGCTGTGCCGGGGTGGGGCGCAAAATGAAATTCGACTTACAAAACAAGAAAAAAACGTCAAAACCAAACACACACTCAGGTCTCTTTCCGTCTGCCCGTGGTTTGGGTGGTGAATGCACAGTCTGTAACAAGAGATTGCAAGCCGCCGACGGGACGAAAAGACAAAATAAAATAACAAATCTAACATAACCGATTGCTGCCAACATTCCCGAGCTGTCGAAGACGAAACATGACGCGAATGGACGCAGTGGGCAAAAAAAAAAGAAACCAGCTACACATACAGCAAGGAAAGCACAATAGCCGACGAAAAACAGCACGTATCACCATTCCATTGCCAAAAGCTCTGGCACTCCAAAAACGGGACCACCAAAAACCAGACAGCGGCGACAGCGAACGAACACAAATGCAAAAGAGGGTAGCAAAAAAAAAACAAGGAGCACTCGTTGCACTTTTCCTTCCCGAGGTTCGATTGCTGCTGCTGCTGCAGCACTTGTGCAGCCCGTGAGGGAGAATAAATTTTCAATCTTACTTCGAGTGTGGTTTCGCTTTCTTGGCGGGTTTCTGTCTCCCAGTGCCGACGAAACAACCGGTGGACATCCCCGGAACAGTTCCGCCAGGGCGGCTCAGCATTCCGATACTGTGCTGGTCGGCCCCCGAAAAAACCGGGCCATAATATACGATCGAGCCCGGTTACCCTCTGCCCTAACTCATCTCTATTTTTGGTGGAGCAATTCGCTTATTTGTGGGACAGTTTGAGCGCTTCAAGAAGCGGTCAAATTTATGGTGTACGAACCGTTCAAGATTTATGTTAACGATTATTGTGTTCTTCTCCGCTGCTTCCAGGTAAATGCCGTGCGCCGGAGTTTGGCACGGAGTAATCTTTGCGTGATTTAAGAAGTGGTAAGTGGATTGCGCGACAAAAGCAATGGTTTATTTGTGCCGTTTGTACACAATTACCAGATGAGCAGTGCAATGCGAGAGAATCCATTTTGGGGAGGGGGCTATGCTATCGCTAATTTACAGGGTATCCCACAGTACTTTGACATTTCCCATTAATTTTTGAATCCTTCCCGAGATTTTTTGACTGCGTCTCATATATTTCTGAATCCGTCCCACAATTCTTTGACAGTTTTCCATCAATTTTTTAATCCATCCCGAGATTTTTGACCGCGTCTCAGATATTTTTGAATCCTTCCCGAGGTTTTTTGACTGCGTTTCATATATTTTTGAATCCGTCCCACAATTCTTTGACAGTTTCCCATCAATTTTTGAATCCGTCCCACAATTTTTTGACTGCGTCCCATCAATTTTTGAATTTGTCCCACAATTTTTTGACAATTTCCCACATATTTTTGAATTCGTCTCGAGGGTTTTTGACGGTTTCCCACATATTTTTGAATTCGTCTCGAGGGTTTTTTACGGTTTCCCATACATTTTTGAATTCTTTCCGTTTTTTTTTATTTGAGCGGTCCGATGATGTTATGGTATCGGCGCTGGTCTTCACACGACAGGACCAGTCCAAAATCCCATCCAGATTAATTTTCTGTACGCTGGACAGACTATCCGGCTACGGATAAATAGAGACGAAGAAAGCCAGAAATGATAGGCCTAAGCCTCTTGAGGTTGTTGTGGCCGGTACACAGGAAAGAAAGATGTTGAAGGTGAATCAAGCATTGGTTATGAGCTTGACGGTAAAATCTCTGCGGATTGTTAGCATGCTAACCAAGCAGCTCTTATCGCCTTAATGATGACATACGGAAGCCAACGGTTTTCCATGAATGCATCTGAACCTGTGATCTTCTCTCCCTTATCTGTGGTCCAATACAATTGCAGGGTACTGTGGTTAAGTGAAAGACAATTTATTTAAAGTAGCATTCAAAAATATATGGGAAACCGTTAAAAAACCTCGAGACGAATTCAAAAATATATGAGACGCAGTCAATAAATTGTGGAACGGATTCAAAAATACCTGGGACACAATCGAAAAACCTTGGGAAATTGTCAAAAAATTGTGAGATACCCTGTAATGTTGTAATCTGTGTTGGATTCCGAACATTCCCTCCAGGATCTGTTAATTCCATATGTTTTTTCGTTTGGCGGTTTCGCTATAATTTCTTATTTAGTTGATGCCTTCTGGTGGGAGTTGTCCATTACTATTAGTGTAATGTACACCTACTACACCCGCATTAGCCAAATGCAAACAAATGACACCCGCATAGACTCGACATTTATTTATCCATCAGGAAGCTTACTCATCATCACCGAAACCGTCCAACAGGGGGGGGGGGGGGGGGGGGAAAGAAACCGAGCAAACAAACTCACTTAATGACACGGCAATGATACAGCTATTAAATGGAGACTAGACCTAATTTCTTGCAAGATTTTTGGACGTCGGCGGAAGTTACCAATGGCCGAGAGAAAGGGTGGGGGGGGGGGGGGTTGAGTACATCACGGAAAAAAAGGAAACAGCCAACCAAATTCGGCGTAAAAATAGCCACCCAGTATCTCATTAGCGAAATGAGGCCAGTGACAACATCACACCAGCAGCAGCAGCATGCGCAAGATGATGATTGATTTTTGTGCGCGTTCTTGGTGTGAGGGCTGCCGGACGACCTACCAGCAAAATCAATTTTTCCGTCTGGAGCTGCATCCTTAGACGTGCGAGCGTTACGGCTGATGACTATTATGTCTGTCGCTAGATTTCGTCCACCGTGCTTTATCGTCTTCTTCTAATGGAGCCGTTGCAATCGAGATGTCGTGCGATTAGGCCGAGAATGAGGTCAGCGCAGTAGGAATACGTAGGGGGGCAGAAAAGTATTCCAATTAAATTGGTAACTACAACAAGTTGAGCATGTTGGTGAAGAGCTTGTTCTAACGTATCTTCGCGGAAGGCTTCATTAAGAGGAGGATTTTTCTGGACTCCAAATTCCAAGACTTCAAGACTGCTAGTGCTGCAACTTCAAGAAACTTGCCCACTAGTCCGCACGCCTCCAACGATCAAGTTCACGCCGTGACGCATCTGTCTTCGGTCGATGTGCGTGAGTGAAAACAGCGACACTAAAACAAAAACAAAAAACGGTCAACCAACCAGACGGCCGTGCTTCCGATGCTGTTGATTCAGTCAATTTGTCTTAAAGACGTGGCGTTTGTTTGTTGTAGTCCCGGGCATAAGTATTTATGAGCGATGGAAGACTTGCGGACAGTGGCGACGAGCAAGAAATTATCGTTGTGAAGAGGGGGGAAGCCCTACCTTCGTGAATGTGGATCTTTCATGCTTACATCCGCTCCCCGCAAGGGCCGCAAGGGCTTGTGGCCGAAGCGACAAATAGTCTCAAGTATTTACAATGATGTACCGCTGTTAAGTGGTTGTCACAGCTTTCAATGTCACACTGTCCGCTTTTTTTTCTGCTTCGCCCAGTTTTGTAGTGACAAGCTTGGTTAGCTTTGGGGGAGTAGCTTGGTAGTGTTGCCCCAAGGTATCTCGAGATATTGTACGTATAGTTTCTCTAAACTAGTTTTTATCTGTGAAACATATGAACTTTCAGAGAAAAACGCCTATGCTGCCCTGTCAGTATCGCGCTGGATATCTGCCTCTGCTTAGAATGGCGGTTTGGCAAGTGCATCGCGTTATTGTCTGCCTAGTCACGTACCCTCCACTTATCACCTGTGTATGCCCACACCCCGTACAGAGTAATGGTCGAACCATTGCCTGTGTTCGTGGCTGCCTTTACCTGACCAATTGTGACCCATTGCATAATGGCGTGCGGTACCTTTCGTAACTGGCCTGATAAAGCCTTTTTTTCTCTCCCTACTTAAAACTCACTACCGGGGGGCTTCGAAACTCATCGAAGGAATGTTTTCCTGCCATTTGCTTTCGCCGATTGCGATCGTGCAGCGGTTTCGGTTGGAAAACTTATGCGATAGGACACGCTTCAGCAGCGTGGCTACCGAATGTTTGAAGGTTGTTGCAAGACAACTGGGAAGATGGCGCGCGCGCGCAAAAAAAAAGCTTAATCAACACACGTCCGGGGATAAAATGGCGGTATATACCACGAAGGAGGAGTTAATTTGCTGATGAAGCAACAACCGGCAGACAAAACAAACAAATTATCTACAGGAAGTTCGCTATTGCAGTGATTAGATGTCCTTCTGCATGATGTAAGTGACTTTTCCACACGTAGCCCTGATGCTTTCTGATGATGGCACATTAGAAAGAGTGTGGTAAATGAAACTGAAAGCTCAACACCGCAACCTCTTCTTCGGGTTGAGAATAATTGAAGAATGTTCTGGCAGTGGGGTAACAGTGTGGTGTTAACGACAGGACGGAACGGAACATCAGTTGAGATTCGACTTTTTTTCTAAGTACAGACTACACCTTGATGGAAGCCAACAAAGGTAGTTGCTGCAACAGTGTAACAGTGTGCACATTCCGGTGAGTGTCTTGGAGTGTTTAAGTAACGTGTACAAGCTGTGGATAGCGATTGTAGTAGCAGGAGAAACACTCTCGTGGGTGTTTATTTAAAGAAAAAAAAAACACCCTTAATGTGGTGTGAATGAACGTCAGTTAAGACTGGGCCGCCGCAGTGTGTGCAAATGCGTTAACCTCCGTCCACCGATTGACTAACTCCGCTGCAACACTGACCTTTGTGTCTACGCAGGCGTTTGCCAGGCGTGTACAAACTCGATACGTACCAACCTTTACTGCGAAGTTGTTCACCCTTTTTGTCTTGGTGTCTTGGTAAAGGGCACGATTCACGCGAAACATTCGCGGTGCTAACGCACGATCAAACAGTTTTGCATGCTTGGTTGCCGGTTTGCGGAGCGTTGCGACATGCGTTGGGCATGCTTACGCGAGACACTGCACTCAACACCACCTTCCGTGGCCTTGTCTGTGGGGGCGAATGTCTGCACCTCTCCGTTCTGAGCAAAATGTGAAAAGAATGTCTAGCAAAGCATTACCTAGATCCGCTGGGCTCTTCACTTTCTTCAATCGCACGAATCCAACAGCTCCCAAACAGCAAGCAGCACACCCGGGTGGGAAAAGCGAAAAAGTCAGCACTTGTAACACATTTTTCGTTGAATGTTGTTTACAGTTGAATAACTGCATCTTTACCAGGTCTCAGACTCTCAGGCACTGGCCTCGGGGTAGCGGTAATCGCAACGCAGTTAGAATCGCTCACAGAATCGCTGATCTTCAGCTGAACGTGTGTAGGCTTCCATTTCTATCCAGTTCTATCGTTTCATCGAGAGCTTTGGAAATTGGTTCAAAGTTTGTAAAAAAAAGGCCAATGTAGACTTGAGCGGAAACCAGAGGAGGAGAAGAAGCAGTAAAAGATCGATAATTGCATGCTGAAGGTGGAATTGCGTAGAAACTGGAACACGTGGGAGTTTACCGATTGGAATAGCGTATGCGTGTGTGTGTAGGACTCAGAAATTCTGCTTCAAGATGCAAGAATCGCGAGCACAGGAGGTTATGCTCGCTCGAAGAAAGGTATTTTAATTCCTCTCCATATTATTTGGGGTGCACAGTACCATTGTGTGGCTTTAACGGTTGGTTTGTTGTTAAAATGTATGGAGATCTAGTCGAGATTTGGTCCCGGCACGAGTGCGTTGTTTAATCAAACGTTCACTATTTTACTTTGGGCGAGATCTGAGTGAATGGTGTTAGAACTCTCTTATTTAAAGACCCATTTTGTAAGAACTCCAAGATCTACTGATATTCATACGGATTGAGCTAGATTTTATCAACTCTACCGTGATAATGCGTCGGAAAATGCTTATGCTGGAATCTTTTTGTCAAAGTTTTTGACACATCCCCTGCCCATCTGGAGGTTAAGAGCTTATAACGAATGACGGGAGAGGGCGCCACCGTCAATGCAATTAAAAAGGGTCGAGGATCGGATCGGGGAAATGGCGAGGATCGAACCCTATTCCTGTTGCAAACGAGTAAAAGAGATGTAATAAAAAAGAATCCATCGATAGAAGTACTTGCATCCGTCAGTACCAGAGTAATCGCAATTATTCATCACGGAACTGTAATGAACAGTTCAAAGAACAAAACTGAAACTAGTGCATCCGAAGTTCAGGAGTCAACTGGGGCGGTTCATGCTACCTTGTGTAACTTTTCAGCGTTGATTGGAAGCAATTACGCACGGCGAAAGATGGAAAGGCCCGGGAAAGCTATGAACCGTACCCCTCCGGAGAGTAATTATCACATTTGCTGAGCGTATCATTATCACCTCGGAATTAGAACAGTCGGGGGGGGAGGTTCGGGGTTTGGCGGGTTTCTTCTGCTCGTAACATCAATCAGTGGATGTGTGTGAATCGGATGTTCCGATTTATGGACTGGCTGGTGTTGTAGTCCAGCGTAGGACGGAATGGTATTTTGGTACGCCCAATCGACGTATTCTACGTGGCGTTTGGCCACGGTGCAACGAGGTGCAACGAGCTGGAAAAACGTTCCAATTTTTATTCCCCGTACGAATGATGCGAGGGTCGGGAAAAACTGGACCAATCGGTCAAACCGATGTACCGATATTTATCTACCGTTGCCAGCTGCCTCGCTGGTTTTGAATTGTGATCAGAGGGTGCGATATGTTTGCTGTTGTGTTTCGTTGGTATTACGGAGCTTGTTTCCTAATTGAAGATTGTTGCGCGCCTAACTATAGACATGAAACACGCGAAACATGTTCGTTAGCGTACGTGAGGCTGTAGGTCTCGCACGTGATGGTGAGAGATTGATTTGGGGAGGTTTGGTGTTTCAATTATTCAGCTGATTAAAACAGCATTCCTCCGGTATGGTCTCATACCATGCCGAAAACTTTTCAGCCGTGCCTGGGAAGAGCAGGGAATTATCAACATAATTCACATCACCATAACATCACTGTGGATCTCAGAATTTTGTGATGGCTTTCGACCCTTGCCTGCTGCGGGTCGGACGAGAACGGACGGATTAGAGTGTTATTTTTTTAATTATGTCAATGACTCCCCATTCGTCACTCTCCGGTGACTCCATTTGGTGTTGCCGCCACACGCGCACTCTTTCCAGATGGCGGGTTGTCCATCATTTCAATCTGGATGTTTTTGTGATTGTTGTCACACCGTTCCAGTAAGTGTAGGTGACCACCATTTGCCACCTTCACCAACGGCTTTGCAGCGCTGGGGGGGGACAACAAAAAAAACAACAATCCCAACACCTCCATATCGCAGTTGGAGCAAACCAAAAAAAAAAAATAACGAAACACATTAAAAGACATAAAAACTTGAAAACTATTCCGTTTCATTCGGCTACATTTCGCCGAGGTGGCTTAAACGCCGTAAATACGGAAACGAACAAGAGGGCAAAAAAAATAACATAAAAATCATTAAACGGATATTCGGTTTTGTTTGCTAGCGTTTGAGCGTGTTTGAAATGACAAATGGAATGGGACCGAAAATGGGAGTCCGCTCTTCTCTAGGGGACTTTGGGGGAGACTGCGGATGCATACTGGTGGGGTACCCGGAGTAGGCGGAACGGTACGGGAAACGGAAGAGAGCAGCAGCACTGTACGAGATTTTATGATTAAAAAAGTCATTCAACTTGTTCCATTTGATGAGATTTCGGATGGGACAAACCGAACACAGGAATATGGTTCTTTTATTGGGCTAATTACGTCATAAACGCTTGTCGTAGCAAACACGACACGACAAACATTTGTCTCCGGTGATTTGACATCTGTCAAACGGCGGGAGAGTAGTATGTCGCTAAAGATCTTCTATTGTGATATAAAGGAAAGCGGTTGGTTTATTAGAGATATCGCTGTTAATTGAGCGTGTTACGTTCGGGATGAGTAACTGTTTGTGAATCAAAAATAGGTTTTACCGAATGAATGAAGTTGCGTAGACCTGTAGAAAGCAAAAGGATATGTCTTGCATCTCTACAAAGCATTACTATTCGAACCCTTTCGTTCCAGGAAACGATCTTCACCTTTCTGTGACGATGATTTTAGCCAATTTCTGAATGAAGTCTTCTCCAGTTGGAAGACACCAGAGCATATGCAACCCCATTACTGTGTTTAGACGAACTCCAAGCGAGAAAAAGGATCTCCCAAATATTCATCATGCCGAAAGCCATCAAATTCCTCGAAGCGAAGCGGGGAACACCCGTTTTTTTTTTTCGAGCGTTCGATCATCTGCCATCCATTTCACTTTCTTGCAATTTTTGCTGCCCGGTGTATTGGCGTTGAGGGGGGGCCCCATGTAGTGTGCGTTTGGTGTCTCATGGCGAAGACTTTTTCTGTCCAGCTTTTATTATGCTTTTTTTTTTCTTGGCGCAATATTCAGCCAAACTTCCAATCTTATAAGAATCGGTGCCGGCGGTATGCGCTTTGGGATGCTTAAGATGGCAGAGAATAGAAAGGCTACAAGGGAACGGGCAAGAATGGCCAATTTGGCAAAACAAAACATAGCAAAAAAAAAAATAAATAAGAAAAGAAGCGGAATGAAACGCTGGCCTGCAAAATAACTTTCCTTCCATCTCGCAACAAGAACGGATCCGCGAGTTGCAAAAAAAGCGGTGCGAATGTGAAACAGAAAAGGTCTACCGTGGCACAATCTGTGGCGAATTTGTTGCGAATGGTTAGCGCTTTTCCCTTTGGGTCGTTTTTCCGTGGCCAGAAAGAAATGTTTGCTGCCCATGGCCAGTGGCCAAAAATTGGCTCCGCATCCGTCGGAGGGGGGCCGAGAGAGGCACGTGAAAGAAGATCTGGTCGCGTACACGATCGGCAGAAGAAAACACGGGAACCGGTTTTTACTTCTTCAAATCCCGTTCCTTCCACACCTTCCTGTAGGATTCCCTCCGAAACACCCTGGTGGCTAGGGGTGGTGTTTTTTTTCTCCTACGGCGTCGAACCACACAGTTGGGAGTCCGATTTTGGTGGGGGAGGGTGGTGAGACGCTTGCTGGACCAACCCGGTTAGTCGAGTCACTCGATTCGCACGTGCGTACTGGGCTTGTTGGTGTTGGTGCAATGTCAGAACTTCGAGCATAGAACGATCCGCGAGTCGTGGACAGGAACAGCGATTTTTTTTGCAATAACTTCCCCAGCTCTTCTCTGCCCGTCTTTGTCTTTTCGAGTGTTGTTTTCTGCTCTAATGTTCAATACGTAGCGAAAGGTTTTGTTTGTCGTTTGAAACAAAATTGGCACCTTTTGCGGAATGCAACTTATACGGTGGCACCTGCAAAAAAGCATCATGTTTTTTTTTTTCTTTTCGAGGGGGTTTCGGATGTTTTAGATGTTTATCATATTTGCTTAATGTAGGTATCAAGTTTAGAATTTTTCCCAACTTCAAAAGATATTTATCAAATGAAAATCAAACAAATGACAGTAGAGAAGAAACAGCGAGAAAAATGGCGATGGATCGAATTTTTAGATTGACAGTAGATCGCCGGTTATTCAAACTCTTGGGTACTAAGTCTTTGCCTTATTAATTAATAATACGGAAAGAAAGGTATTTCTGTTCTTGAAGTACAATACAGGGGTTTATTGAAGAATAAGTAACACGAATATCCGTGCATCTTGAATTTAAAATTGAAGTTAAAAACATTAAGTTAGAGAATATTCTTCCTTACTTGATCGTGCCCTATGTGCATTTGAGCGCCGATTATCCGTGCTTATCGGGACTCGACGTTTACCGGATAATCGGATAACACTGATAATAGGCAAATCTTCTTTTTGATGTACACATTCTCAAAATACACTCAACACTCAAAAAATAGTGTATATTGTACCATGGGAGTGGGGCTCTTTAAGTGTATGATTTATTATTCCTCTATTATTCATTGGTACACAAAGAAATTGTAGTTGTTTTCTCTTAGAATTTGAGCTCATTTTACCACATAAAATTTGGATTTTTATTTCTCCCGTCATCAATGTTGCAGCGAATATGTCAAATTTCCTTTGAAACTGTCATTTCCGAGGTGTACGGATAATCCGACACCCGGATAATCGCACATAGAAGATCGTCGGCCTTGGATTAGATCTGTCAAATCGCTTTTGGAGCTGTCATTACTTAGTAGCACGGATAGACAGATCCACGTTCGGAAGAAACTCGGAAAAGCAGCGTTACAAAAGCAGTTTATTATTTCAATTGTTAAATAGTGTTAACATAATTATCAGGTGCAGCGTATGGCACTGTCTTGTTGAACCAAAAAAGCTAATTATATCGAGCTTCATTCAAATTATTTGTTCTCGTTTGCATCGCTGGCAAACGCATTATTCATTCCCAAATTAGCTGCCGTGTTTAATTGTCTGTTGGTGGTGTTCTTGAACACATTAAAAATGTATTTAAATGAATGTCTCCAACTGGGCGTCCCGGGGTCAAAAACGAGCCAAAACGAACAAAAAAGAAAGAGGTCTAACACTTTTTGGTTCGTTTAGTTCGCTAGTTAGCAAAGATCGGCCATCGCAACAAAAAACCAAGCTCAACGTGAACTGACAGTGAATTAAAAATTTATATGTAAATGAACGTAAAATTTTAGCACCTTTTGTGTTGCGCGTCCAAACCACTTGTGACGCGTGATGGGAAGGGGAGCTTTACGAATTCGCGCCAGAGTGAGTGGAGCGAGGTATAAAACTTACTTCATCATGCAATCGCGTAATCTGCTTCGTTTACGTTCACGTTTAACATTACGATGTCGTCCGGGCTAGCATATTTTACTTTTATTCCCTGTGCTAAGCGCGAAACCCGAAGCGAAATGCCAGCGGAGCGAATGGAAAAGCGCTCCACACATCCACAGCGGTGGATGAAATGATTTCGGATGCGGTACGGTGAGTGAGTGGCAGAGCGGTTTAGTTAAGATAAAGAATTTTTCCAGATTGTTCTTGAGTGTGTGAGACCTCGGACCGCGTTTCATAAGCTTCTTCTATTCAGCAACATTTTCCTTGGGGTTGGGAGTAGCGTGCCGGTGTTGATTGAAACACAACTCCTTTGTGCTGGGCTATGATTTGCTCTTGAGGATAGGTTCTTTTTTTTCTTTTCTTTCGCCGAAGGTTTATCCCTTGCTGGAATGCAATGGCTTTTATCGCGCAGTGTTCGCCGCTTCTGGTAGTTGTCCTCGATTTTGATAAAACGATCACTACCCAATCGGTGTGAAATGCTATTCCGAGTGACCTTGTGCACGGAATCGGGTCGCCGGAGGATGGTTTCAATGAAAAAAAAAACACGGATGAATCAGTTTATGCTGAAAATGATACTGAGATGGAGATGAGATTTTCTTGATTAAACATTTTAAGCTACTGATATCGAGCTATGCGATACGAATTTTGTACGATTAAATGTAAGAGATATCGTGTCATGAACATTGCTGCTGATTGGAAAATCGTTTCAATTGATTGGTTGTATGAGATGTCATCGGAGGAGCGTGAAGTGTGAATATACGGCTTAATAAGGGCTTGATAAGAATTAATCGATTCCTTGGTCTGCATTTAAACTAATAGTACCCTAAATAAATCATATAAAAAATAACATGATCTTTTATACAAAATATTAATTTTTTGCTTCTATTTTTCTTTTCAGAAACGTAGCTTGTCTCAAAAGCAACATCGGCTTCTTCTTAACAACCTTAGAAAGTATATTCATCAAGTGAATCTAGTCAAGTACTAGAAAGAACCCTTTCAATATCAATGATTTAAGACTTCTATTTAGAGACAGATATAGCAATATTATCCATGTGAATGAAGTTGTTTTATTATGACAGTGAATTAGCTAAAATTAAAAGCATCTTTAAAGTTTTTGTTTAAATGTTTCTTATCCAAACAGCGATACGATGCAGTTCTTTCCAGCAAAAAGTGTCGTGCAACACTGCAGCAACAATGTGAAAAATGTAAAATTCCAAAACACCGTGGTGAAATGCGAGCAGTTTTAAAAAAGCAAAGAAAGTGAAGAAAAAAACCCGTGAAAAGCACCAAAATAAAATACAAAGCGAAAAGTGGAAGAAAGTGAAACCAATGCTGTTGTTTCCTACCCCCCAAAAAGAAAAAAAAAGTTCCAATCCAAACCTACCTGTGGCAACCAAAGTTTTAAAGTGAAATAATGTGCCGCAGAGCACCAACGCGGGCCAGATTTGTGGAGCAGCAAGGTAAAATAGAAAACGAAACCATCTCAAAGCCGGAGAAAAGTCGCTAAGATTTGCCCGACACGAAACAACTGCAAATGGAATGATCGTTGTGATTGCAGCAGCTGCCGATCGCGATCAAGGGCGGGCGGGCAGGGAGTGAAGAGTGAGAAAGTGGCCGGGACGGGTAAAGTGGTTCAAATATAATCTTCCCCCAGCCCCGAAAAAATAAAAAAATATTATTACGCCAGACGCGCCTAACCTTGGCCAGCTGTGAATGCTTGATAGGTGAGCGAGATCGGTGTGTAAATAAAGGTCCGGGATTTCCGACTGGAAAGTAGTGAAATCGGAAAGAAAGTGAAGTGTGACGCGCGACGTTTCGTATTGTCCTCCGTTGCTTTTACGAGCGCGCGTGTGAGTGTGTTTGTGTGTGTGTGTTTATGAAATATTTTTATTTTCTCAAAGTGTGAAAGAAAATGGTTCCATAGTGTAAGAGATACAAACAAGTGGTAGAGGTGGAAGTGTACTTAGCGTAAGAGTGAGGAAAAATATTCGAAACGTGTGATGCGGTGCTAAAACATGTCGCAACGTAACCCACGAAAGCAGTGCAACATAGAGCAAGCAAAGTAGATAACCATCGTTCGTGTTCGGGCTTGACGTCAGCAGCGGCAGCAAAACTCCATACACTCGATAAGCAATTCCAAGACTCTCGTTAGCAGAATAATATTTTATCTCGTCGTCGGTAACGCTCCTCGCCAGAACAACTGCAGGTACGTAGCTCGATGAGTTCCCGATGGAACATTTAAAATGCATGCTAACGCCTAGCGGCCGGTCGCGGCTTATTAACCTCCGAATATAGATGACCGAAATTTCACACATGACGTGTGCGACTCCATCTCCAAACGCACACTGTCAGGTTGTTTGTTGGTGTGTGCGGTGTGGCCTTTTTGTGTGCTTTTTTCTATTCGAAACCTTCAAAAAGTTGCGCGCGACGCCTCGTCGAATAGCGATGGCAACAGATGAGAGAACATTTCGGTCAAATTTGTGAAGCAGATTTATTGCCCCTTTCGGTGGTGTGTCCGAGGGAAATAAAAGCGAAACGTCTTCCGGTTGTGTTTGTCGTTATGTAGTGTGGCTTTTTTTTCTTCTTCCTCTGCTCGTTTGGTTGTTTGGTTTGCTTTCTGTCTTTATTTTTTTTGATTTGCTATTACACCCCCCAGCCCCTCCGGTTTGTTTCTTTCGTTCTTCTGGCCGGTTGGCAAATGGTTTTGCGTTTTTTTTGCTGCGCGAAACATTAACTTTTGCTTTTCGCTTTTTTTCATTCACGGCATGCGGCAATTAAAAATGCAACAGAAAGAGAATGGGTTTTGGGAGATGTTTTGCACAGGTGAGCAATTTTCCTTTTCTTTTGCCTGATGCTGGTTTTTGTTTTCGCGCACTTGCGATAATGGAAAATTTTCATTGGGAAATTGTTTAAAACTTTAAAGCTTGTTTTGGGGTTTTCTGATTATTTAATTGGTTAACGTTGTAAGTGTTTATGTTAAACAAAATGGATGACAAAAAATATGGATGGAGTTTCGTCTTAAGCATCTGAAATGTCATTATTTAAATTGTGATGTCAGAACGTTTGGATTTTCTTTGGTTTATACCATGATTTAGCCCATAAATTTTTGAAATTCGATCATAATACTGTGGAATCTTTATTCTTGTCCTTTCTTACTTACTTACTTATCCGGCGTTACAACAATCTTGGCTCCTGCAGAAGTCCTTTAAACCGATCTCGGTCGAGCGCCTTCGTCTGTCAATCAATTATCTCGGCCTTTCTGGCGGAAGCATCAACGCCACCACTTCATCTCAATTTGGGTCTTCTACGCCTCCTCTGTCCACGTGGACAACCTAAAAGAACTTTACGAGCTGGGTCGTCCGGTTTCTTGTTTTTGTTCTTGTTATTCGTGACGCAACGACCTTCTGAGGTCGTGTCTGTCATTTTCGACTAACTAGCTATAGTTAGTCCTAGATTTAGATAGACGCTCCGGAGGGATTTTTATGGCAGATTAGCATCTGTCATTAATCCCAACTATCGAGTGCCTACTCCTTACTTGAGGAACAGCAGCAATTAATGAGGATCGCCTGTATTTTAAATCTAAAAGTACAAAAAGGAGGCTTAGTGGCGCATATTTCAACGGTGCCGGTCTTCGCACGACAGAACTTGCCCAAAATCCTATCCGGACAAATCAAAATAAAGAAAGTCAAAGAAATCTCCAGAGGTTATTGTGCTGCTAGAGAAGAAAAAGAAAGTGGGTTGTTTGGTTTCAGTTTCATGACATGCCCAACTCATATTTAATTTTATATCTTAAATAATCAGAACTCAAGTTCTATTCTTATGTCATTTCTTACATAATTTGAGAAAATTTTAAATGTTTAATGCGCCTCAAAGGTATAAATACCTTGAAACTGTATTTTACTCTTCCCGCTACCGTTTTCTGTTCAAGTCAATACTGCAAATTTGTCATAAAAACGTGTTCCCCTCATGTCAACTTCATGACACATGTGTCTCGATCACGACAACCGAAACATTTGTCTTATTCTTGTGTGTATGTTTTTTTTAAATTTCATTCTCATGAGTGCTCACAGCTCGCAAGATGCTGCGTAACGCACTCATGCACGAGCAAAAGGAGAAGCTGTTTCACAACGCGCGCATGCAGATGCGTCCCGTTCGGCTGCCGACACCGTTCTATACTGGTTTTAGTAGGTCAAAGCGAAACCCGCGCTCGACTGTTGGGGGTTTTTTGGGTTCATGGGTGTTTGGTGTGTGTATTTTGTTTTTTTTTCGCATTTTCTATTTGGTAGACGAATGTCTTCTTTAGCTAAGCATTTCTCGATTCACGGCGGGTTTGACCCAGTTATGATTAGTGTGGTTATTTCCGTGGGCTTGAAAGGAAATTGAATAAATAATCTAAAATATTCTCTCGAATTTAGATAACATCTTTGCATAACTTTATATTAGCAATATATATTTACAAGATGTCTGTTTTAATCCCATCTTTATGAACTTATTGTTAACGACATATGTTTTGTGTCTATTAAACTCCAGATCAACCTACAACTTCTTTTACTGTTTGATTTAGTTTTTCAAACACCCACACTGACGGCACATCCTCTAACGAAGCGGCAGCCTGCGGCTCATCATCGAACAAGTGCAGTGCCATCTGCATCTGCATGCGCCAGTCGTCGGAATGGTGGGTCCGCTTGGCGCTAAAAATAGCTTCCCACATCCCTGTTTTGCGTGCGATGCGTTCCGCTTGGTGAAATGGTGTTAGAGAGAGAGAGAGCACACTGAGAGAAACCCAACACTGCTGCACCGCACGCGATGTATATTGGTTGTGTGCGCGATCGTGTCTGTGGTGGTGTAGGTAGCGCTTCCGATGCACTTTAGCGTGTTGTTTTTTTTTACGCAAGCTTTTTCGCGTCTAGAGTAGTGTGTACATGCAATATTTCTGTGTTATTTGTTAGTGCCGCTTGCCAAAACACTTCCACGCCTCTCGCGCACTTCGTTGCGGAAGATGACTCTCGGGGGGTGGTGGGCGTGTGTGCATGTGTGACATAACGTGATTGCATCGGTGTGTGTGTGTGATTGAAAAATGAAACCAGCGCAACCGGGTGCGAAGTACACAGCGTCCTAAAAGGGCAAGTGTGCGATTGCGGTTTGATGATACAGGTGCTTGAGTTAGCGCGATCAGAACGAGCAGATTGGGCAGCTTGGGAATTCTTGTTCTTGGAGAGTGAAATTGTTTTTTTTTGCGTAAAAATCATGGATTAAATTCACAAAACTTTCCGCCTTCCACCTAGACAAGCGTACAATGAACCGCATTCACTCACTTCCGCCAGCCCGCAGAACAATGATCAATGCTCCGGTCCGGAACGACTAGCCTTTGGTTGCTTAGACCCCGTGTGTGTGTTTACTTAGCTCGTTAGAGAGCGACGGAGTTCATTAGCATATGCGCAACCGCATTCTCGATAGCGCAAACCAAAGTCATAGGCGCGGTAGGTCTGGTTCTACGATTGTTTTTTTTTTGCTCCAACGCATCTAAACCGTCAACCATCGGAAAACGGCTCTGTGTGTGTTGGTGCTGTGTGTGTTTATAAAGCTGGCTGTGGAGCAATGGAAAAAGGGGAAGGAGTATAAGTAAAACACTCCCGCGCAATGGAGATGTTTGGTGGAGCAGGGTGGAAGGTACGTTTTTCTTCACATGACCACATATAGCGGCTCATGCACATGCCTCCACGAGCGAATGTTCAAGGTTAAACTGCGTAGCTATCTTTCATTTCTGCGCGTTTGCGCGGGCCAACCCCTCGTCAACTCCTCGCCGACAATGGAGCCGGTGAGCAAAAAAAAACCTCCATGAAACGTCACTTGCCTAACGCTAGAACTTCATTCAATGCGTCGGTGAACGTCGGGAAAGGGCGAGTGAAAATGGATGGAAAAATTGTCGATTCATTGTTGTAACGCGAACCAGTGTGCTGTCTACTACCATTGTGTGTCCGTTCGGAGGGGGATATTCTTCCTTTTTTGATTCATGTTTTCTCCTTTCTGGCGACGGTGCCGGTCGCGTTTTCTTCCATTTTCTACCATCTAAGCCACACTAAGCAGCACCAGAATGAACATCACCATGCCGCTATCAATAGGCATCTGGGCAGCATTGTTGCCGCCATTTTAGCGACGCCCGTTTCATGTCTCAAAGCCGGGCTTCCGTTCGCTGCGAGTGCCAGGTGGAAATGCGTAATCATTAAACCTGAACGATGATGTAACGCTGTGACGAATCTGCGACGAGGTTTTAAGCGGGTACGGTGCTACTTCTAAAAGGGAGTCAAGCAGGGACACAAGCAAACAATCGAAAAAACACAATGCAGATCACATACACGGGTGTTAAAGACGGAAGTTGTCGCGAAAAAATAACCATCATTTAAATTACTTTCTGTAAAGCATGTGGAGTAATGGAGGTCATTTACCACTTATTTGTTATGCAAATGTTTCCTATGCTTCTGTCTTTTCTAGCAGTTTTGAGTATGTGTCATATTTTTTCCGATTTTCTTTTGGGCATCTTTTCGCCATATTGTCATGTTATTAAGATAGGTGAGCTATATACTGGCGATTCGATTGTCGCTCGAAGAAATATGGCTCCGTTGTACAGGGACACTCATTTACCTTGAATTCATTCTGACTTTGTACAATGTGTCATATTTTGATGAGTTTCAACAAACAAGTTTAAACATTAATGACGGAGCCGATCACTCTTGCTTGTATAGAAATCGTGTGGGTCAATGACCTTTTCTAGAGATCCCCAATATCCCAATAATCCCAATTATTATAAGAAAATGAATTATATAATGATGACTATCTGCTACATACATTCGCTTGCGTTTCTACGTGCAAGTTAAGGACGAGTTCTTCTTCTTCTTCTTCTTCTTCCTTTTCTTCTTCTTCTTCTTCTTCCTTTTCTTCTTCTTCTTCTTCTTCTTTATCGGCACAACAACATCAAGGAGGTCTAGGGTCTGCCATTTCTGGCTCTGTGTGACTATATTTATCCGCAGCTGGATAGTCGGTCCTTGACTAAGGGAGATTGGTCCGGATCGGATTTTGGTCCGGTCCGTTCGTGTCCGAAGACCAGCGCCGCTACCATTATGCCACCGAGTCGCCCCGATGGGCGAGTTCAAACAGACTTATAAATTCATGAAGCGAAATGAACTACTTTTTGACAGCTGTCATCGATGACACATAGCCAGTTCATTCATATTGATCTTCAAACGAGAGCAACCTTTCAAACTGATGCTTTTGCACATTTATATTATATTTCGCGAATTTTGTGACCTTCTGTCTTGACCTTTTTTGCGTTATGCAAAGTTAATCTATCTTCGTATCACGTTTTTCTATTGAAATTGTGTTTTTTTTCTACCGGTGATCACATTCCGATCATCTTTAACTAGCCAATTATTTTTTTGTAGTTTTGTTTTTTTTTTGAAGAAAGATTTGCGCAATACTCTTCACTGTACCGCCGTTCGTTTGATCATCAAACCCAACCACACGTCGTTCGGCCATTGTGCAGCAAACAAAAGCAATCAAACACACACGGAATGGTATGGGCAAATCCGTGCAAACAACTGGATATGAGTGTATCGAGCATGGTAAAGGCCTAGGCCCACTGCCCAAAAACCACGCCTCGCCGCGCACAGGTATTTGACGTTTGACAGATCTGGTGAGTTCCTGGGTGGGGGGAAGCGTACGGTGCCGTTTGCAGGGTGAAGAACCCGGGAAGGTGTGAACGTGGTCTGCAATCAAATCCATCCCTTCCCGTGCGTGCGGTTTAGCGTGCGGAATAGTTCCGCGTGTTTTGTGTCACGTGTTGTTCTCGGGAGAGTCTCTCGGTCCGGTCATGTCTTCCAGCTACGATGGCCGATCACGGATGCACGAGGGCGTTCGGAGGCGCCGATATATAATGTTTTTGTTTGCCTGCTAAGCGTGTTTTTTTTGTTCGCTTTTCCTGGTGGTTTAGAACCGTAATGTTTTTTCGCTAAAAATGGCCACCAAGGAAGGGGATGGGTGGGCTAGAGAGGACGCCGCCAATCGGCCGAGATTCGCGAGGTGGCGAATCGTGCTAATGAATCGTGTGGGTCAATGAACCGGCGAAGGATTTCGAGGTGGGAAACCGGAGAGCTGGACGCGATTAGTTCGTCACTTTTAATAACTGCCCGGTGCCGGTTATTCCTATCCTCCGTACCGAGTAAAACATAACCTTACATTTTGTTAGGGGGCCACAGTGTGTGCGGGTGGTACGCTTTAATGGGCTATCAAGATGCGAACATTTCGTGATGGTAAGGAGAACGGGTGCGGTTGACGAAGTGTAAGCTTTGATTTTCGTTACCGTTGGCCTATCGCCGTGACCGCACGCATACACACCTACGCTCCGGAACCACCATGTCGCCATGTTGCTTAGCAACGGTGCTGACTCATGGGCGACGGTACGCGTCTAAGCTTCGGGAAGAAAGGAAAAAAAAAGCTCACTATCTAGCGCGAAATAAGATCAGAACGCAAAAAGCGAACGTTGAAAACAATGTGCCAATGAAAGTATTGGTACGAGAAGGTGTACGCAAGAGTTTGGCTATGGACGTTCTGAATTTCGAACGCGCATTCGCTTTCTTTATTCCGCTTTTCTAGGGGGTTGTTCGCTCTTGCTCAACCTGTCAATCAAATTATTTATCGTTAATCAACCGATTGACGTGAACTGCCAAAAAATCTCTCCCGAAAAGTTTGACTGATTCGCGTGTGCTTTGTGTGTGGGGGGGTTTTTTTTGAAGCCGAAAATTGTTCTCCTGATGAGTAAGCCCAACAACGCTCTCCAATGCAATCAATTCGGACCGATCACTTTAGCCTTCCAAAATCAATAAACCTAGACGAAGTTGGATAGTTTTAATATCTTACTCGAAAGTTCTTGGTTTCTTCGTCCATAAAACAAACGCTAGAACTCGGCTAAAACATCGAACTACAAACCTTAAACACACATCCCCAAAAAAACAAACGCGCACACCCAGTAACGTGCTACCAGCCTTAACGTGTCCTGGCCGTAATTTATTGTGGACATTGATTAATTTGCTGCAAATGTGCCAACGATTAGATTGTGCAGCGTTGGAACAAAGGTTGTCTAGAGGAAAGTGTTTGGATCGCGTGTGACAGTTGACCTCTGCCAACCAAACCCTAAGGGGGCAATAGTGTAGGCAGCGATGGAGTTTTTAGTGTGCGCAGATAAAACTGCAGCTCCCACTGATAGACGGCACATTAATGCTGAACTGTTTTGTAAGCACCAGAAAGCACCTGCAATACTTTATTTAATTTGTGGTAGAGGTAACGAGCTTTTTGAGGTATCGTAATTGAATACAGGCAGTCCCCGAGATACTCGGTTCCTCTTATACGCGCATTCGGAGATATGCGGTTTTTGAAAATTTGACAGCTAAACTAGTTTATAGCACAAAATCGAAGCAAAAAGGTAAAAATTGGTCGAAAATACCTTCTCTTGTCACATAAAACATATCTTTTGTAGAAGTTTAAAAAAATAAAATAATAATAAAATAGATGTATATACGTGCAAACGCGCATTGAGCGACGTTCACAATTTTTGACAGCTGTCATTTAAAAAGAACAGAATAAAATAGACAGTGAACAAGTAAGACCGTCAAATCAAAGTGTCCTCGTATTTAATTGATTTTAAACTTTTTAACTTATTTTAACGTAATCTTTCTAAAAATTGCCTGATTCGTTGCATAAATTAAGTGCAGAGAAGGAAATCGACTCGCTGACTTTGAAGTATAAACGAAATTGCACCAGGATTCGACTTACGCAGATTTTCCCGGGTTATAGCAGTCCGCTATAATAGCGTATCTCTTGGACTGCCTGTAGTTTCAATGTCTTATCTTCATATAAGTAGGAATGAATTCGGTATTAGTTCCACGTGTCCTGCGACTGCCGTTTGCTATAAAAAATTATAGCAGCACCCATTTAACATTTTTCGTACAGCTTTATTTCACTATAATCCCACACATATTTGTGCAAATCAAGGTTTTGTTGGTAGAGACTTATTACTAGAGAGCAAAGAAGCGATTCCAAAGATCATGTCGTGGGTTCATTGCAATGCGTAAGGTTTAAAGATAAAGAACGCACACCAAACATTCTCCTAGGTGGTCGGTTGGTTTTTCCTGTTTTTCCATTTGTTTATTTTTCATCCGGCTTTATTCTCTCTCTCTCTCTCCCTCTCTTTAACTCCCTTTCTTCTACGTTTCACTCCCACCGGTTATGTTGCTGGCCGGTAAAGTGCGCGCAAAGTCGCAAAGGAGATTATCAATCATTTGCACACGCCATTAACTTTAGGCAAACAGACCGATATATCCTCCCCGAGGTCCGCCCGAAGTTTTCGCCGCCGATCGGTGTCACGCCTTTTTGGACAACTGACGAACGTGCATACGGTTTTGGTGCGCTTGACGAACGCTTTGGCGGCGTTGGGTGCGGAACGCGCACCGTGTGTTGTCCGTTTGCTAGAAGAAGCGTCTAGTAGTTATTGTGTGTGGTATGCAGCAGTAGAGCTTGAGAGAAACGTTGGCACACTATAGTGTTTGAATTATTATCCAATGCCCGTATAGCATTCGACCGTACCGGAAGCCGAGAGCCGAGTTAGATAGCGTTTTTGAGAAGGTGATTAATGTCAGCCATTTTAACGTTTGTTTTGGTACGTGGCTCTAGAATAGTAATGGCTGAGTTCTAGCTCCTACCCAACCGGAAAAGGAAACTGAAATTAAAATTGGCATATAAAATAGAATATGCTTTATTTTTGCGGTTAAGGGCCGTTTCAGATTGACAAATGCTGTTGATTTAACTGGCGTTTTTAATTTGCCGATGAATATGCATTATTCGGACAATGGCGTTTGGAGGATGGGGTCGTGTTTAATAAAACTGAATAAATCAGTTTGAAGAGCGGCATAATGGGATTGCTTTCAAATTTAGCACGAACTCATGAAATATATTAATTATTACAATAAATCTCCGTGCAACAAAAAAAAACAATGGACAGAAGTGAATGTAATGACGACTTGTCATCAAATTCTGTCCCATTTAGCTACAAATTTATCACAATGCTTTTCCGACCATGACAGCTGATGTGCGCAGAACAGGCTTTCGGTAACTCCAGGACGCAATGATAGACAGGGTATGTGTAATTGGCAATGGCGTATCGTTCAATTATCCTTCTTCGGACAGCGGGCATGTCCATATTTAATTGAACGTTTAAATATCACATTTCTTTCGCGGAGCTTTAGCAACATTGTTGCGGCGGAACATACCGGGAAAGGTTTGCATTCGAGCAGCATTTCCATGTTGCTTACCATTCTCGGACCGTACGACCTCAGTGGCGCGGTACGTGAAAATCGTCGTTTTTGCAAAGTTCTTGGTGTTGTGACCTGCCCGTCGCATTCATAGCGGCATCGGTACGCACGCAATAAATGAAACCAGTTTTTTTCCATCGGTTTCACAACTTTGCCAGAGATATGCTCGTCTACAAAAAAAGTGGCTCTTCTTCCCCACGTCTAAGCTCGACCAGCGGGTTGGAGCGGGTCCGGCCAGTTGAACAAGTCGTCCCACTGGCATTCAGAATCGTCGATCTCTCGTCTCCTCTCGGTTTAACTCTTCCGTTCCCGGTCCGGGTCCGGTTAGTTTGCGTTTGCTTCTTCGTCGTAATGTGAGCCTGTGTGTATGTGATTGTGTTGTGCTCCCCTTCTCGACCATCGTTATGTTTTTCCCTCGGCCAATTCCATCGGCCACATCGGCCGGTAGACCGGTTTTCTGGCGGTGGCTGTGGCGAGAAGCGAAACCGGTTCCACCACCCGTACCATTCGGTTTCCCGATGGTGCGTGCGTCTGCTGTGTCTGTTGACCTACACTGTGACATTCACCGTGAATGCGTGCACGGAAACCGTGTCGGATGAAGGGG
The DNA here is from genome assembly GCF_943734755.1 of Anopheles moucheti. Lineage (NCBI taxonomy): Eukaryota > Metazoa > Arthropoda > Insecta > Diptera > Culicidae > Anopheles > Anopheles moucheti. The sequence continues at coordinate 85,178,322 of NC_069140.1, read as the reverse complement.
TTTGTTTTTTTTTTTTGCTTTTTGCATGAATTATGAAGAAAGGAATGACTACACCGTACTAACGATCGAACGAGATCGGATGCACTCTGCAGCAGGGAGGGAGATTACTGTTAAATCTTTCACTCTATGACAGCCCAGGTTTACAGCTGCAGGTTGAGTGATGCGGTTGACGTTCGGACAAGCTCTTTTTGTATCAGTGATCATATGCGCGTGCGATCGATAGGAAACATAACCTCAAAACGAATGTCGAAAGTGATGAAGCTTAATCGATGAGTTGTAACTCGCTTGACAGGGAAACAGGGAAAACAAACAAACCTCTCGCTAACGTTTTGCGATTAGAATCTGTTTGATGAACTTCCGACAACTTCGTGCAGGCACTCAACCAAGCATGCAGGAGATCAGTAAAAACGATTGGATAAAACTTATTCGAAACTATCTTAACAACAAGTCGGATATTGGGAATGTTTTTGGGGTACTCTGCCTTTAGCAAAAGAAAACTGTAAGAATCCTCCGTCTAATGGGATGTGATTTGAATTGATCATGTTAGCCGCGCTCACGTCGATCGTTTCTGAACAAGTGTTCTTACAGACCACCCTGGTGACGCGTATGAGAGGTGAAACGATAGCGATCTAAAAAGGACTTCCTCTGTGTATATCGCGGCTACTGTGGATGAAAAATTGTGTCCGCTGTTTCATTGTCCGCATGAGAGTTCTAAAGTTCTCGCTTCACACACAAGCTAATAATGGCTACCTGTATGCTCATTCTAAATGAGCGTGTGCTTTGCATGCGTAATTCGGTAGTGTATGGAGATGATGTTGTCGCCTGCGATGCGTTTAATCCGACGAATGTGCTTAGAATAAGGTAGTGGATATATGAAGGTATGTGAAAAATGAGGTAGTTGATAAACTTTATTTCTATTGTTTTGTATTTGAAACACGAGAATTCCATTGAAATAAATTCCAATACGTGTATAGATGATAGAAAAGTTTAAAAGTACATTTTTACAGAACAGCCCATCTGAGATTCGAACACTTGTCCATCGTAGTGGAAGTCGTACACTCTTACCATTGGACCACGAAGACATGGTTCATTGTCGTTGTTTTTATTCGTACAAAAAGAATTGAATTCGATTTACTTTGCAATTTCTTTCATCGGTACGCGTACTTTTTATTCTTTAAAGCATTCTTTATCGTGTTTTGTTTGTTCATTTCGTATGCAAACCCTACGCTCAAATTTGTTCGATTTTCAAGCGTTTGAATGTGACATTTTTTCGGGTGTTATTGAGACACGTAAAGATCTCGTACACGATCGCGATGGAAATGTATTCTAATTTCCCAACCGGCTCAAGGCCAACCGAGCAGCAGCAACATTGTCTTCTTCGTTTGCGAGCTTCCCATCAGTCAGTCGTTCGGACACTGTATGCGTAATTCAGCGTCGCAAGTGGCTCTTTTTCAATTCCAATGCAAAATTAAAGCGAAGCTATTAAATCTTGCTGCTGCGATTGTTTCTCGTTTGCGAGCGGGAAAAGAAGAAAACGGCACAAAAGCAAAAAAAAAAAACAGCATCGACCGTAGCCATTTTATTGCATCCTATGACAAATCCTATCATTTCATTCAAAACCATTAAAATACAGCTAAATATCTGAATGAAAAATGATCCCGGCAAGGGGTTTTTTTTTCTCTGTGTGCGAAATGTGCCGGCTTTTGCAGTTACCTTTTTGTTTCAGGGTCGATCCCCGGGCACGGTACTGCCGTTGTCTGGTTAGACGAGAAAAATTCAACTTGTTGCCGAGAGCTCACCTTGACAGGAATAAAAAGTACGATTCGTACGAAACTCGTTCCTCTGGAGTGGAACTGGTCGTTCGAGTTTCGGAGTAGTACGTAAGTTCTTTCTCGAAATCCTTACGAGACTTGGGTGGGATGATGGAAGCAGTGCTTGCGAGTATGACAGATGGATTTTCCGCGCTCCAAGGCTTGCCATACCGATAAGCCATTTAAGCGCGCAACAATCCCGCGCGCACGAATGTCATCGATCGACTCGGCTGATCAATCAAATCATTATACAATTAGCGTTTCTCGCTTTCCGCAGTCGGCGCAAGGCAGCTGGTAGCGGTCGGAATACCACCGTTTCCTGCACAATGGAACGGGGCAGAAATAATATTAATGTTAAGATTTAATTAGCAATATCTGGCGTGTCGATCGATAAGTGGGACGCACGATCAGTTTGTCTGTGCTTTCGAGTGTACCAATGCACTTCGAAGGCAATCTTTTCCCTCGACGAGGTCAACCATGCAGTGTGTGTGTGTTCTCCTCTGTGCCTACTTCTCCACCATTCCGCGTGTGCGCTAATGGAAAAGCTCGATTGCAGAAGGATTATATTTCAAGTCCGCTCAAGTGGAGTGGTGCTGCCTACGGTGCATCTGTCAGTGCGGGTGCGAAAAAGGGGAAGATGTGGTTGCGTATCTTGATCAACGTTGCCTCCGGTGGGTTAGTACATGTACACCCTTGAGGCTTTTCCATGACGCAAGTGTAGTTCAACATTGTTTCTACAGAGTCTTTACATGATGTTGAAAGGATAGAATCTCTTTCGCATAGCAAGACGTACCAAGTTGCTGTGGCTGTTGAAAACGATTAAAAAATGGAATTTTTATCAATGTTTTACTGTCATTGGTAATGATTTTGCAGGGTTGTTGAACACTGCATCATTAAAATTATTAATATCTAGAAGCTTACCTTACTAGACGCTTCTCGTTTCTTAGTATTACATCATCATTTAAACTGTGTTCTTAATCTTCATTCCTTCGCGAATGATAAATCCGTCTTGGAAGCCAATTTTGGTTCTCGCGCAAAGCCCTGTAGGAGTAGCCGCATCTAACCGTCCCTGATGCATAATGGATGAAGTTTTTCGACTCCCTGTTAGCGCTTAGAAGGGGAGCACCATTAGGAAAGGCTTGGAAGCAACCTCAAAAGCAACATCGAATACGCATTTATGCAATGAACAATTACAAAACATTATAGTTTGGTGGTTTTTTTCATTCTTTTTCCGTATACGCTTCGCGTTGGGTTTAAAAGTGTGTGTATGTTTCCTGTTGAGTGCTGCTCGTTAAACGTTTTCGTACGTTACAGTGACCCAGTGCGAGGAGCGAAGAACGTAAGGGAAAGGGAATTTTGGTGGAGGAAGCAATGTGATAAATGAATTATTTTACAATTAAACCACATAATAATGAATCACCCAATGTATGTCTAAATGTGTTTTTTACTTCTTCTCTTGTTGCAGGTATGCGATTGGCGTTGTTTTACTGGTCCGTGTTTAAAAAAAGGCTGCACTCAACATGGAATTAAAGCTAGAAAATAATTACGTTAAGTTTTAAATCTAACTTTTATACAATTTAGCAAATTAAAAATTCTAAACATCCATTAGTCAATCACTTTCCACGCTTGTCAGCTATTCATGTACTAAAAACAGCGTTAGTACTAAAATGCTGCGTTAGTACAGCGTTAGTATTAAAATTGTTGAAACAGGTGTGTTGACATTCCTTTTCGCGGTTTGAATAAATCGTATTTTCGTAGCGTAAAAGCTGACTTCCACCTCTTCAAGCTGACATTGACGCGTGATGATTTTAGGACTGAATTTCGGGCTGAACCATTAACAGCACCAAATTAAACCTCTTTGTTTGTACATCTAAAGGCGTTATGCCGAGTGGTCGAATAATGGTCGAGTAAAAGTGTGTGTGTGTTTTTTTTTTGCTCAGATCAAAGACTTTTGCTCTCGATGGCCAGAATGTCGCAAAAAAGTTTGAATTATCGTTTCGTGCATTTACACCGGGTCAAACATCTCACAAACGGACTGCGAAAGTGTCGTTGTATGTTTTCGGTTTTTTTTTGTTTGTACCACCCTGTACTAACGACGATAATCGTTAAGCGATTTCGCGAAAGTCGTTTATTTCCCTTTCAGATGGGGTTTTGGTAATTGATATTGTTCCTCATGCGTAATAGGCGTAAGAGGTCAGCGAACGAGACATGCTGCCTGTATTGTTTCTTAAAGTAGAGAGAATATTGTATATTTCTTCTCTTTTTTTACCGGCACAATAAAAGCTCAAAAGATCTAAGGGGGTCTGCCGTTTCTGGCTGTCTTTGACTTTGTTTTCCCATAGCTGGATAGCCCTGCGTACGGGAAGGTCCGGGTCCGGATGGGGTTTTCGATCGCTCCCGTCGTGTGTAGATCGGCACCGCGCCCCTTTTATACATTGACTTTAGTTTATGATAAAACACTACGTGCCAATAAATCACATTATCGTACGGCAAGCGTTTATCTACACCAAAATCCGTCCCACAGCGTCCTACCCCCGACGCTGGATGTAAAATAATTCCATTCCCTATGGCAATGTTTAAAGCATTTTGGGTTGGTCTGTTGTTTTTCTTCCCATCCACCAAATCATGGTTTATGCAGCAGCGGCCACATAGCCCTCGGTCGGTATGAGAAGCCTCTCGAAATCGGCGTCAGCGTTCTGTCGAAAAGCGCAACCCCATCGTGCACCCAAGAATCTTTGCGAGCAATGTTTGTGAAGGAAGTGACCGGTTCGGGTTCGTTCCTTTGGGTGCGGTGTGCCTGTGGTAACGCTTGCTAACTTATGTGCATTTTAGCACAAAAGCAGTACCCGCAGCTCAAGGCCAGCAGGAGGGAGGTGTTTGACGAGCATTGTCGGCTTTGGTTCACGGATGTTCAAGGTCCTTCCTTCCTGGTGTTTTTGGACATCAGGACATCCCGTGGGATGGATCCCAGGCCAAACTAACATGCAGATCGGTTAGTGTACGGTTTTTACTTTTCTCTCCACATTTAAGCGAAATTTTTAATGTTTGGAGTTGTCTTGATAGGACGAGAGATGTAGCTTTTGGAGTTTGTGCAGGGAATGTCTAGACGCTAGCGTCGGGTAAGTTCTGAGCTTAAAATATTGTTCTGGAGCTGTGCCAACATTTTTGAACGTTTTGCTTTGACAGAAGTTTTATTGTGGCAAGGGTAGTAAAACTTTTCAACACCCATAGCGGAGAGATAGAGATACAAAAATTACGAACACGCAAATGTTTATATTTTCTTTAAATTAATAATAAACAAAAACTGTAAAACTCTACTTCAAAAACTCAAAAACGTCGAATTGCAGTGTTTTGGCGCTATCGGCATTAAATTCAAGCAGCGAGTAAATAGCGTAAATAAAATGCGATATTCTATTCTTCGTACCTCAAGCAAAGGTCAGGTCTCATTTGCTAGCAGGAACATTCACTGCCACTGGTCGCCCGGGAAACGTATTGAAATTGTGTCAAGTTTGAAGGTGGAAGAAAACGGGGAATTAATAATGTGTTTTTTTGTTTTATTTGTTTATCGATTGATGAACGTGAAGCAAATTTTGAGTAACCCGATACCGGCACCACCACCAACTCTCAAGACTCTTTTTCCTGCCGCGAAAGGAACGAAGAGTTCTATTTCAATATTTTTGTTGAAGTTTCCAACATGGTTCCTTCCCCAGCGTGTGCTATCTGACAGGGCCGGCCGTTTCGTTCCAGCTTCGTCCGCTTCCGTCCAGTCGGCGTGGTAGGCGAAAAGTGGTTTTAGAAATTGTGAAAATTGATAATTTATTTTTCCATGACCTACCTCACATTTTGCGCGCTTCTTTTAGGCAGCGTGTGGTGTGGGTGGTAAAGTTTGGCCAATTGAGAAGTGTTTTTCAAGTTTACTACTTGAGGTTGGAGCTCTTTGGTTTTAAAATTAAACAGACGACAAAATATGCTTAAAAAAATATTAATAACCTTTAAAATAGCAATTTTATAAAAATTACAGCAACACAAAAGCTCCTTAGATAGGACCTAAGGAGTAGGAGTTGATAATAAATATTACAGAAATACATTTTTTTTGTTTATTTTATTTTGTTTTATTTTTTTCAATGTTTTTATTTTTTTATTTTTTATTTATTATTTATTATTTATTATTTATTATTTATTATTTATTATTTATTATTTATTATTTATTTATTTTATTATTTATTTGTTTTATTATTATTATTATTTATTATTTATTATTTATTATTTATTATTTATTATTTATTATTTATTATTTATTATTTATTATTTATTATTTATTATTTATTATTTATTATTTATTATTTATTATTTATTATTTATTATTTATTATTTATTATTTATTATTTATTATTTATTATTTATTATTTAATATTTGTTATTTATTATTAATTATTTATTTTTATTATTTTATTATTTATTTATTTTATTATTATTATTTTTTATTTTATTGTTTATTTAAAAAAAACTAAACTTAATAAACTAAAACGAGCCAAGCCTTTTGGATTTTTTGATAGATAAATCTGTAAAGTGTGGGTCCACTCTTTTTTATGACCAAAAGAACAAACAGACCAAATTTAATCAATGTTTTTGAGTACCCCATTCCGGGTGGCATAACAATTCGCCTCAGAACTATTCAGAATTCTGGGCAGTGGTCCAACCCTTTTTTCTAGGACGTGCCCGTCTAGCGCGCACAGTTTATTACGATTCCTCTCTTGAGACTTGGGGGGGACACATGTCAGTCGCGTCTTCCGAGCTACGAGGGCTTAAGAGTGGCCGGACACTGTCCATCCTGTGTTCCATCGCGCCCTGTGGCACTTTGCTCTCCTTTCGATTAATTGACCTCGATCGGCCGGCAGACGGCTGGACGGTGATTGGATTGCATTCGGATGTGCACGTTCGCTTTTATTGACATTTTGTTGTTTGTGCTGTTGTTGTTATCATCGAGAGTCGAGAGTTGAGTGGCTTCCGTGCAAATAAAACGAATCCGTTTAAATTGACCCGTATTGAATCATAAATGGGCGGCTTGGGTAATTGCGCTTTTTAATGTTGATGATTCGGCCAATAAGCGGCGATAAATGTGTGTGCCGTCTAGAGGTACGTAAAAATTGTCCGAACGCTCACACATGAAGAGACCATTTTCTAATTGAAGGATTTGCATGAGAAAAATGTAGATGACTCTACGCAATCAATAAAGGATTTTTTTTGCTGCCTCATATTAAGTCTATTGCCCAGAAGGCATTGTGGGGCGTTGCGTGAGTAGAAGCAATTTTTCCAGCAGAATCATGGTTTACTGCTGGAATACTTTCATCCATTCAGCGAGTTCACTCAGTACATTCGCTAGAGTCACTATTCGGTCGGTTATGTCCCGTACGTCCACTACGCCTTTGGGTGATGTGGCCTCGGCTAGCATTTCTGGCTTTTATTGATGACCTACATTCCAGATTTTCCGTGTAACGTGTGAAAAGGTGTGTCATCCTTGACGTAAGAGTAACGGGGGAAAATATGTCCCAAAAGAAGAAGAGCGCTGACACCGTGAGGTTTTGACATTTGGAGGACAGGACGAAGTTCAATAGGTCGCGATGCGCGTTATGCGATGTTTCTGGGGCAATGGTTACGTGCGAATGTACCGGGACATAATTAGATTTGTCCCCACTCCCCAGCCAGGCCAGGATGATATCCAAGACCTTCGATGACCCTAACCTACCGCAAACCGGAATCCGAAAAGAATGCGGAATACGGAGAGCAACGAAAAAAAAACGGCACAACCCGGGTCTTCGTGTCCCGTCCTCAAACCCATCATCATCACCCACTATTCAATCAGCATGCATGCATGCGTAATTATGTATGAATTGGCTGTACAACATCAACACGACCACCAGCGCACGGTGGGGCGCTGTACGGCCCAACAATGCGGGGAGACAGCGCGGTTGTTAGTACAGCTGTTGTTGGAGCGTATTTCGAAGTCCGTCGGCTTCGTCGGTCATGCAATCGTTTAAGCGACACGAGAACCGTACGCTCGTCGTGGTCCGTTTGTATGCGTGACTCTATCCGCCTGTTTATGTTTGTGCGTTCATCCACAGCACATTTGACCCCGTTTAATGCTGCTGCAGCTCGGTGCCGGTTGAGGTTCACCCACCCCCCGTACCTACAGTGGTTGGTGCATTTTTAATGAAAGAATCGTCTAAAGGAAGTCGCTACGGAGAAGAATGAAAGGCACGAAGGTGCCCTGAAGCACGTCAGGAAAGTATCGCATGAGTGGAAACAATAGTGGCCAACGTTGCTTCAAGGTGAATACTTAGGGATTAGAAGAAGAATGGGAGGTTTGTTATTTTTTTTCGCTGTGGATCTTAAGTTTTCTAATGTTCTTGAAAATTTTATAAAAAAAACCGGTTTTAATGTTGCAATATAAATTAGCATTCTTGCGTACGCTAATTTACATAAACGAGGTTTTTTGTTGTTGTCATAATTAAACTATACTAAGCAGAGGTCAAAGTAGCACTGTTGGCGATTGCAAACAATTCCTTATAATTATGGCCACACACAAACATGTAAACACACACACCCTGAGCATTCCCTGATGAGAGGGGTGGTCATATCATCATACTTCTAGCAAATTTACTCCCTAATCTATGTGGGGCAATTGGGGTTGGGTCAGTGATCGCTGCAGCGATGGCGTTCCGTGCCATAGTTTGTGCCATACGCGTTGCAAACGAACCAATTGTGCAATTGTTTGAGCAGTTATGTGCCATTCTGTTACTGCGTGCGTGCTCTGTGGTACATGACCGTCAAAACGATAGTCTTTGAGGGGGAAATTAATGTCACTTTAAAGGGGGGATTTTTGTGCGGGGATATGAAGCTATTTTGTAATTTGAAATTTCTATGCTTAAAACTATGAATTATTGCAAGAAAGTTTGTTGAATATTTGGGCTGTTATAAGCTTAATTATCAGCTTATTAAGGCATCATGATTTGGCGTGGTATATTGGTAGTGGCGCGGGTTTTCCACACGACAAGACCGAGGAAAAATCTCATGCGGACCAAACCGTTCCAACGAAACAAATAAAAACTCATTATGATTTAAATTAAACAGGGTGGTCGTCCATGTATGAATATATCTTTTTTTATCTATTTTTTTACATTTTCTTAAAGTTCAAGCTTTTAGATATATTTGGTGAAAATGTCTGATCATTTTCCCGACAAACAACGAAGTTGTGGACGAAATTGTAAATGCATTCGAATGTGTCCATTTTTAATGCTCAACGTTAAAACTAACTAACTAGCTTAATCTGTGAATGAGATAAAATTTATTCACGATATATTCTAGATACAATTATATAATACTAAGATTTTACTAAGATTTTACTAAGATACTAAGATAAGATTTTATTTGGAAATTGATTGCTATTTATTTTATGAGTAAATTTCAAAAATTCAAAAATGCCTTCTTTACGAACTTTTGTGTGTATATCCTCCCATAATATACAGGCAGTTCCCGAGATACGCGGTTCCTCTTATACGCAGATTCGGAGGTACGCGGTTTTTGGAAATTTGTCAGATGAGTTTGTTTAGTGCACAAAATCTAAGCAAAAAGATGAAAATTGGTCAAAAATTGGTCGAAAATACCCTTTTTGTCACATAAAACATTTCTTTCTAACTGATTTTGATGCATTCTTTCTTAAAATCGCCTGATTCGGTGAAAAAATTAAGTCCAGAGAAGGAAGTCGACTCGCTGACTTTGAAGTATAAACGAAATTGCACCAGGATTCGACTTACGCGGAAATTCGAGATACGCGCATTTTTCTTGGCTTATAGCGGTCCGCTATAATAGCGTATCTCGGGGACTGCCTGTACTAATTTAGTAAGACGGATACCAAAAATGTACTATTTACTGTATGGTATTTAAGTATACGAGGAATATTCTATTTAAGTGTACGATATACTATTTCAGTAGGCGGGAATTTGCTAATGTAATACGCGGTATACTAAGAATATACTAAATTAGTATACGGGTAGCAGAAAACACTAAATTAGTATGTTTAAGTGTACAGGCGGTTTCCGAGATACGCGGTTCCTCTTATACGCGGCTCCGGAGATACGCGATTTTTGGAAATTTGACAGCTGAGATAGTTTATAGCACAAAATCTAAGCAAAGGGAGGAAAATTAATCGAAAATACCTTTTTTTTGTCACATAAAACATTTCTTTCTAACTGATTTTAATGTATCCTTTCTTAAAATCGCCTGATTCGGTGAAAAAATTAAGTCCAGAGAAGGAAGTCGACTCGCTGACTTTGAAGTATAAACGAAATTGCACCAGGATTCGACTTACGCGGAAATTCGAGATACGCGCTTATTTCTCGGCTTATAGCGGTCCGCTATAATAGCGTATCTCGGGGACTGCCTGTAGTGTCTTTCTTAGTGTACATGACTGTTCGGTTTGCTGCAGTTATAGAACTCGATCCGTTGTTATACAACATTCAATTTTGTTCATCTTCGGTTGTAATAATGAACATTACTCAACTACTGAGTAAGCTAAAATTCAAGATTAATTTACCATTCTAAGCTCGTTTATAAACAGTGATTGAGGGTTTAGTTGTCATACGTTCGTATTCAAGGGAGCGTGGAATCGCCATAAACCTGGCACAGTGTACTAGATGCACTTTTTTCCTAAGACGAACCCCATTGCAATAGATTGGACACTCACACACACTCATACACTAAAAACCACTCACCGCACGGTACGGTAACTCACTCTCCGGTGAATCTATACTGACCATCCCTCGCAAATCATTCCGGAAATAGAGGAATCCACGGCTAGATCGCTTCTGGTGGGTGGAAAATGGCAAAAAGGAAGGGCTGATTTATTGCACTCGCTGCAGTTCAACCGACCCCCACGGTACGCTCTCCGCGGATGTGTGTATGTGAGTACGCGCTCGTGCGCGCCATATTCGAGGTTACTCGCGAGTGTGAGTGCAAAACCAAGAGAGTTACAATGAGAGCAATTTGCATTCGCTCGACCTGATGTGACGCGCGGTTTTGTTGTTGTTGTTGCCTGCCTGCCTGCCTGCCTGTAAAATGACACTGTGTGTGGGGAGCCATTTTATTTGTCTATTTGATGCCGGGTGCAGTTTGACTGTGTCCGGCTGTGTGTTGCTCTAATGCATCGTACCGCGGGTTGTTTTTTGTTTTGTTTTACTTCTGCTTGGTTTGGTTCGCTTTACGCTCGGGATCGGCTTTGGTGGATCGTGTGCGGGGTGCGTCCCCAGGCTAAGTTCATTGCTCTAGCCGTTTTGTATTTAGATTTCGCTGATGATGAGTGACGCGCACGGTGACCGTGCCGAGGGCGGGGGGGTTGCGAAAATGGCGTTTGGGCAAGCAGCAGCAGGTGACGTGTGCTGCGTATGTGGTGTCAACGGTTTTTGATGAGCGTCTGCTGCATTTGCGCTGTTTAAGCGGTCGGGTGGGTGGTTTTTTTTTTTCTTAATTTGTTTATTTTGCGCCTTTCGCGCTCGTTCAACTTGAAACTTGTTATATGAGCCTAGCTAGTGTGTTACGTGCCCACATCGCTCTTAAAATTTGCAATCCGGTGCCCAGATGCACTCGCTTGATTTATGTGCTGCCTGTTTTGCGAACAATTTCTATTGCACCGGAATTCGTCACCGAAAGATAGGTGGCCGCGTGAGATGATAAAAATAACATTTGGGGGGAAATGATTGCACATTTTCACTTTTTCCTCCCTGCTTTACCACGCTGAGGTTAAGGTCACCTGCTGACCCGAGAGAAGCTCGGTGCTCTGCTTTCGTTGTGACCTGATGATTTAATCCCATTTTGCGGGCAGCTGTGGAATGAAAAGACGAATAAAGAGAGAAAAACTCGGCTTGAGGATCATCTGTTGATTGGCTGAAAAGTTATCGAACGCAGAATGCCGGGTCTCGGGGCCGTGTTCCGCTGCGTCATAAATGCAACACATATGGCCTTCTATTGGCGTCAAGCGTTGGTGGTTGTTTTTTTTCGGTCCATTCGGTAGCTACTGTTTATCCCTGTTTGTGGATGTGTATTTTTATTTAAACAGCCACCCGACAAGATTACTGCTGCACCGGTGCTCTGAAATACGACATATAAGACACATTCGCAGTGGAGAAGCATCAACACACACACACACACAATACACACAAATCGTACACTCGTAGCACGTCTCGCCACATGTGGGGTGAAGGACAAATCTGTCCGTATCGTCCGCTGGTCTCGCGGGGCTGTTCGTTTTACTTTCGCGCTGATGGGTGATCGTCTGTTTGGTCAGATTGTTTGGCGTTTGTTCAGTTGGGCGCTTTCTTATGCCATTTTTCGTGCAGCAACAAAAAAAAAAAGACACGAATTAGTTGCATTCTATGCTGTCATGAGCATTTTATTTGCGATGATTTTGATGAGCCACGGTGGTACTTTGGTTGGGTGGGAATAAGATGGGTGGTATGCGCAGTTCATAACCGAATGTTATGAGAGGAGCAAGGAAAAGAGGCGAAACCACTCGCGCCCCGTCTCTTCGGAACGCAGCATCTTGCAGCGATAATGAACGATACGAACGATGGTTTGTTTTCGTTTCTGTCCGACCTAACGATCTTCGAAATTTCATTTCCGCTCGATTCATCTTGTGCGCTGTGCGAATTCGGGCCCCTTTGGGTGATTATTCTTTCGGTCGATTGCATTGCGGTGCGTCATTGCATGATTCTTCCTGCATTTGCATTGTGTATTGCACAACCTTGCTGCGATTTTTTTTTCTGTTTGCTGTTGCTTAAATTTTGTTGGTATGCGTTGATATGATTATTTACCTTTGTGTTTGGTATTTAATTTATGAGCTTCATTTTCGACAAGTATTTAATCGTTTTAATCTGCTAGGAAATTTTGTTTTTTTAACTGTTCTCTATTTATACAATAAATTTTAGAAAAATACAGTTTCCATAATGATTATATCTTTTTCGTTTGCTTGTTGTTTGTTGTAAAATGTATTTTTTTTTATTAAAAATAAACTCTTTCGATCGATTATATCTACAATGGGTTAGGAATGGTTTAATAAGAAAATATTTGTATGACATTTTAACAAGCTTATCTGTAGTGTTCTACAGTTCGTAAGAAATGAAAGGTTCATTTGAAGTGATAAATGAAATTTAAATTATGAGGATTCTATCACACGGAAATAGAAACCAACACTAAAACAACCAAGCGTTTTAAGCGTTTCTCATTGATTGACCCTGTTGAAACAATTTCAAAGTCCTCTAATTATTTTTTAACAGTGTTTGGAATTCGTGTAATAGAATAGATATGTAAAAGCCATGCATCAACCACGGAGTAAATGTTTATCCCCCTAAAAATAATTTGATAAAAATTAAGTGGGCCAATCTTTTTAATATAATAAACTTACCTTATAATAGGTTTTCAAAGTAATAGTGACTATTACTATATAATTTGTCAAAAACACATTTGTTTTAAAGGCATTTTAAATCATAAAGTTGTACTATTTATCGTCACAGGGTATTTATGCAAAAATATTGATTTTGATTTTTAAAATGTTATATTTACACACCCTATTGCTACGTTACGGTATACTTTCAAAATATTTTTATATAACAATGATGTTTTATAACTTCTAGCACACGTGTTTTATCATCTATCTTTACGATTTTTTTATGTTTCAAAAAGCAATTTAGAAAGAGACACCCTATATTTATAAACTGGACTTGCAGTTCCTACAGTCAAATTTTAAAAATGTTTATTTATGGCAATATGGTGGATGTTCAGCGGTGAAACAGATTTTTACTGAAAATTTATTTTAAAAATTTTCCATTAACTAGTAAAATAGTTGATTTGATTTATAAGCGCTGAATTGCACAAAAAAAAATGTTTTGAAAAAGATATTCATTCAGTGTGTAGAATCAAATAAATCGCAATCGGGATGAACATTTTTGGTCGAAAAGTCTCCCGGCAAGTGTAAAACCAAAAAAAGCATGTAGAAATTGAAATAATCCTACAGTAATGATTATTTATTTCTTCCTCGCTTACAGAGACACATCATCCTTCTGCGGATGATTTTTTTTGGTCTCGTTCTGCCAGTACATGATTTTGTCAAACCAAAACCAAAAATCAGTGAAAGTGACACGACCGCGCGCAATAACCGCTAATGAAAATGGCCCCGGTAATCGTTTGCATGGTTCGTTTCCTCTGTCTCCACTGGACCTTTTTTTTCGTTGCTTTGCGTTTATACTTGATCATTGCCCATTTCTTGCCCATGAAGAAAGGAACAGCAGCGAGACAACAGAGAAAGGAGGAAAAAAAACAATGACCAAGAAATTTGACCAGAGAGCGCTTGCTGCACCACATTTGCACCGTATGTGTGCCGGTGCAAGTGCATCTGGATGTGGGAAATCAGGGGGCGAAACGGCGCGAAGTGAAACACACAAAATCGTGTCATAAAATAACAACCGAATGAAAATAACCTTGCCCCGTCATTGATTGTGTGTGTGTGGGGGGGGGAGGTTTTGTCCTACGCCTGAACGTGTTTAAGCTACCAAAGGCCCCAAAGAGGAGTGTGGAGCGATGTTATGCGTCGACCATTTATGTCTGATTGTTTCTGCGAATCTGATTTCGCATTGCATGCTGACAAATTTTTGCCGTACGCTTCGATCAATGATTGGTCATGTGGAATGGAACGGTGGGCAAACGGATGGTGACGGAAAGAAGAGTGATGGGTCACATTGTCTGGTCGTGTTGCAGTTGCATCCCTGCAACGTGTTCCGCTGACGAACGTCCGTGCCAGGAAAGGTGTGCGTGTTGCAAGCGTTTCTTCCATTGGCTGTTTGTTGATTTATCGACGATGACCTCATTTGCCGATTGATATATTTATTCAGCCGCTTATGAATGTTGCATTGGATTAGATTTAAGTTATGCAGAAGTCGGTTTGGAAAGCATTCGGCATTAATTTGCCGCTGGAATGGCTGAAGCAACAATAACGGCTTGAAATTGCATTTCTGAATATTTTCTTTCTGCCTTTTGCCATTCAATGCTGTTGTTTATTCTTTCTCGAAAATACATAATTTTCGTAGTGAATTTATTTCACTTCACCGATTGTGTAAGTGCTTTTCACTGCGTGAAAGGCTTGCAACACGAACAGTGCATTAACTGTCCACCACAAACCCGGGGACTACCTCAACAGAAAGTGTAGTTGTGCCTGTTGCACTACGCACTACTGTCGCTGTACATCCCACTGGGTCATATCTCGGTGCATTCTCGGTGCCGCTTCGTTTCGTGCATCAGTCGCGCGTTCGGTCCTGTCATCGGGTTATCAGGTTGTTGGGAAATGGTAATAAATCGCTGCTGGGGCAATTTGCAGCAAAGTTTCATCGCGCGGTCGTTGGGAGTTTTCTGATGAACTTTCACTAGGCAAGATTGATGTCGTTTGATATGTTTATTCCAGCAGCGTTTTGGAAGGTTTATTTCATGTTAAAGTTAAATAAATATTTGAAAAAAAAAAACAAAACATATAGTCTATTTGTATTAAAAATATGAAATAAAAAATTTAAAGTTTAAAAAATCCTAACCTTTAACCAATTTTTTCACCAAAAAAATAATTAAATTTTTCCATTTGTCACAATTTTGTTAAGTCTGTAGTCTTTATTTCTTTACTTTTACTTCTTTTGAATAGAAGTACCCAAAAACTATTGGAGTTTCTGGAAGAAAGTAATGTTAGTAAAATTGCCAAATGTTTTAAAAGAAAACACGACCTACCAGTTGCGTGTAATGAATATTTTTAATTGAGAATTTGTCTGTACCTTCGCTAATAAATCATTTCAAGGAAAATCATAAGAAAGCTTAGCGTTTTCCAAAAGGATTGGGTCGTAATATATTGATATTTTGATATTAAATCTTAACAAGGTATTATGTATACTTTAAGCGTGAAGCTCCATGATAAATGCAAGAGAGAACTAATTTTTCGAACATATGCTGATCGAGTATATATCTCCCCTTGATGATCGTAATATTTATTCAAACATGTCACACCCATCGAAGATGGATCGAATTGTTAACCCTTCTTTATCACGGTATGAATCTGGAGGAGATAAAAAAAACAGTAATAACCCGCAGCGAAAATGCAATGAGGAAGAAACGCTACCAGCAACCAATCAATTTTTAGCAGGTCTTTTTTCTACCCTGCCATGTTTCCCATTTTGAGGCTTCTCTTTGACAGTTATTCTGACCGCTTTTTGATGTAACGTCATTTTCGTTGCATGCTTCGCACCCTTTTCCCCCTTCTTCTCGGGTGAAAAAGTGCAAGGAAAATCTCAAAGTCAACAGTTTTATCTTCCGCCATTAATAATTCATTTGCGCTCGAGGTTCGAGGAGAACGCTTCTGCTGATTGTGTCGGGTCTCTTTTTTTTTTTGCTTTTTCGCTTTCCGTGCCGTGTACCTATATGCGCTTCGTTCGGTTACAGTTTGTTGCCCTCCCTCCGTCTCGTTGGTGCATGCTGTGGAGCAAGGGAAGGACAGAAAAGCGCACGACTAACCTTCGCGGCTGCTGGAAGGTTGAATAGCTGCAGCTGAGCATTACCCCATGAGCTAAAAATTCGTCTAAATTTCGCTCACCGTGCGACGAGTTGCATTTGGTGTTGTGGTGCATTGGGTTTTGCAGCTTATTGGTAAGGGAGTGGAACGGACGGAACACAGCGACCCAGACGGTGGCTGATTGACATTGCGCTGTAAATTCAAGGTGAAAGTCATCCGATGTTTTTTTTACTGCTTTTTTGGAAGTTCGCTGTTGCATATGCGAGTGAAATGAAGTTGTTCTGTTCTGTCATTTTCTGCAAATGGGAGCGTTTTTGTTTGCTTGTGACCCGGTTGAAGTTCTGCATGCACAGGAAGCTTAGAAGAGGCAGTGGTTTTCTTCAGGTTTTTTTGTGGGAGGCAACGAATTTTAAATGAGAAGAACACCTCTCGTTAAAACCTTGCGGATGATGTCCTGCGAGGGTAAACGATAAACAAACAGGGTTGGTTTTTTTCATTTCTTCAGCCTGTGAACCATTATTCCTTTCAGCACGAACCATTCACAAATGCACAAAAGCTCGCACGATTAGAATCGGGGCGTAAACGTTATGTTAAATTTCGTTCCAATGAGCATTTATTTTTTTTGCACGCGTTGTTGCCTTTTAGCATAAATCAATAAGACATAACCGAACGATCTCGAGCTCGTCTGGAGCGATGAATTGTATGGGCGAAGGACACGTACCGATGGTAATGATAATACAATTTAATTCAATTTGCAATCTCCCGGCAACCACCTATGGGGGAACACCTTTGAACGGGGTCTGGCGAGAGAAAAAAAGTCGTCCAGAATCGAGGAATGGAAAATTCAAATTAAACCCAACCCAGTGCACCCTTCTTCTAAACGGACAGACGGGCGTAGAGAGAGAGAAAGAGAGAGAGAGGGACAGAGTTCGGGATGCAATTCAATTAGGAAAGCTACTGATCGATCGATTAAGGACACATGTGGTGTTAATTTCCTGCCAGGCGTTTTAAGCAATTACAATACTCTGTTCGCGTGAGTGGCTCGTTTGGCAGCCGGGGCTATCTTTTCGGGGCTACCAATCATCTTTTGCGAGTGTATCGTAAAATATGTCTGGGGAGACTTTACATGTGGAAATACATTTTCTCTGCTGAATGTAGTTGTGACATTAAATTGAGCTTGGTAAGGTGGTGATAATATTTCGCCCGCAATGAATCATAAAGTGTTTGGACTTTAAAAGTAATTGAATTGGTCTGAAGAATGTGTGTTGGAGAAGACATTATGCATAAGACGTAATTAGAAAAAAGGAATTAAAATTAGAATCTTAACGTGACAATTGGACTCATCACTGGACACTGTAAATAATTGTAGAAAGTGGTCTAGAACATTATTTTGTACATTTTTTCCACAGTTTGCCACCATGGTCTCTTCGAAACACCGCCACTCTGTGTGTAGTGGCTCTGATTAAAGGCCCCATTAGCTGTAAAATAGGAGGATGAATGGGGACTTACCTTTTCTCAAAAGAAGAATAGAATGAATCTAAGTGCTGATTATTAATGTATCCTATACATTGTTACTTTATTTGAAGAAACAACTAACCAACCGGAAGTGCTAAAGGGGTCAACTATATCGAAAAATTATACTTCATTATATTATAATTATATTTGTCATAATTAAGAAATTATATTGTTATTTTTGGGATAGTGATTTTGTCATAAATTTCAATTAAAAGCAAAAAAAACTTCTAACTTTACGTGACTTGCATATAAAAGTCCGTTAAGTCTATGCTAATTTCCAATAAGAAACAGCAACAGAACCATGAAACAATTAAGAATTCAAGAGAAAAATATCTTTTACAACATCTAGATAATGTAATCTAGATAAATTTAAGATAATTTTGGATTTGCACCTTAAATTGATAGTTTGATTGAGGAAAGATAATCTATAACACGATAAGCATGGAGTATAAACTGAAAAATTCACATGAATTCAAAATTATAGCGATTTATAGCGAATGAACTACGAATGAACACTACCCAGACAACAGTAGCACACTTAAAGCCATGCAAGAATCGCCAGTTTTTTAACAGCATGGTAATATTCCAAAATTAATTTTTACTTTCACAATGTTAGAAATATTCTACAATAATCTGTACAATGTTTTCAACGAGGCGTTCTTCTACTGTTAAAATAACGTCCAATGGCCGGACGCTGCAACATACATAGCTGTTTGCCATAATGTAAAGTTTATATGATGGTTTAACGTTGACAGTTGTGTCCGACGTTAGTTTAGATGGTCTTAGACTTTGGTTTTATTGTTACCATTTTATTTTCTTCCAACATGTAGTGGTTGAAATAAATTTCCCGTTCGTTTCCTTTCATCCGCCAGTCAAATGGTTGATGGGTCAGGCGGAAATGTGTTCGAAACATCTCTGGAAAACATTCACTCATGTCAAAGCACAACGTATCCTATGTCTGACCCGCATCCAATAAAGGTTTGCCTAAAGCCCAGGCAATTTTTCATCGTTCGCGGGGGTAAGATTTGCTGACACTTTGATTTCCCCTGCCCCGGTGCCCAAAACCATGGCCCTTTGTGACCGGCCTGTGATGGATAGGGTTGGATCTGAGACAAACGGAGACGATTTATTTGAACGCGGATGGTTCGAGACCGGAAGCAGCGGCCGGGGGTTTGAATAGTGTCCCCTGCGGATGTTGAAAACTATTGTGCTGTGCTGTGTGTTTCATAGTTCATTACACTTTGGGGCCGTGCTAGCTAGAAACAAATGGCCAGACATCATATCTCAACCACTGGTCACTTAATAACTGTGACCCCTTTTTGTCCGCAAGCAATCCGCAGCCGGGCGAGGGGGTGGATTATATTGGATCCCAGTTTTAATCCATTCCCAATGGCGGCCGGTACGGAAAACTCCGCAGAGCATCCTCCCCCCCCCCCCCCCCCCCCCCCCTACCCACGCACGGCTAAATTTTGGTGGAATGTTTCCCTGTTTGCTCTACGCAGCTTTGAAAGTCTGCGTTTGGGGTTTTCCTTTTACAACCGAGTACGGTCGCCGTATTCACCCGAGACCCGAATAAAGTTCAGCCACCCCATTAACAGCAGCGTTGGTTTTATTTGTTACGAAAGGGACGCGAAAAAGGACACAAAGCTGTAAAGCTGGTAAACCCTTGCTGGGGAGAACGAACAGAAAAAAAAAGCCAAAACAAATCAACCAGACGAAAAGGCCCCCCGTTCCTTTGTTACACCGTCGGTGGTGGGCCGTCGAGGATCGGGCGAACCGCCACCGCTTTAAAGCCCCGGCTACACAGGACGGTCGGACGAGCTCTGTGAATGGCGCGCACGAAACACTCCCTTGTGCGGTTTGACCATAATTTAGCCGGTGCTGAAACCAGCAGCCAACGAACTCCCTTTCCCCCCTGGTGTAGCTCACGCGTAGCACGCGCCACAGAGCGGCGTACCCTTAAGGTAGTAACCGTTGACGTCTGTCTGTATGCGGTGGGTTCACGTTTTGTGGGTTCACGCAAGGTTCATCGGTGAGGAAGAAATGCCAAATAACGCTGCTAGGGTAACGTGGGTAACTGGGGGGTTCCCTCATTACTTCCACGTGCGATACACACCGTCGCCATCGATAAGGGAATGCGAAGAAAACGGAAAGACCTAAAATAATACACGTACCCAAAATTGAACGTATCGCCCTGGTGTGCTACTTCGCAGGGTGGATAAAACGCCTACGTTGTAACCGGGCAATATTCTGCTATAATAAAAAAAAACAAGGAGAAAGTAAATGTGGTTGTGTTTTGTTGTGGAAAACAGTTTAAGAGAGTAAGAAACGCACTAACAAAACTTGTCCAAAGCAGAATAAAAACTATGCTATGATGGAGGCGCTTGGTACGTCACGTCGCTTAGTTTCGCGTTTCGTGTATTTTCGTATTTTCCTTCAAAGTTGATGGAAACCACACGCTGCTAGTTTGATGTCTGTTTATCAGTTTTTTTTTGTTACATGTAATATGTAATAGTAAGTTCGTCTTGATGATATGAAAATTATGGCATGTTGTTGCTATAACTCCATCAACTTATTTGCACGGTTTATTACTTGGACTTTAATGAGAGGAAATTCATTATCAGGGTAATTTTTTTTAAATCTCTTCTGTCTTTTAAAACAATATTTAAAGTAAATTAGGGTATCTAGGATAAGAGAGTTGGTAGATATGGATGGCTTAGTAATATAAATTGTGGCACGTTGTTGCCATAACTCCATCAACTTATTTTCAAGATTTATTACTTGGACTTTGATAAGACAAAATTTATTATCAGTGTTTTTTTTTAATCTCTTCTGACTTTTAAAACAATATTGAAAGCACATTAGGGTATCTAGGATGTGAGAGTTTTTCACATATGAATGGATTAGTAATATAAATTGTGGCATGTTGTTGCCATAAGTACATCAACTTATTTGCAAGATTAATTACTTAGACTTTGATGAGAGGAAAATTATGATAAAATTTTTGAAATCTCTTCCGAGTTCTAAACAAATTATTCGAAGTAAATTGGAAGCATTCAGGATATGAGAGTTGTCAAAGTTAAATGGTATGATAAAGAAAGTTATGGCGTGTTGTTGCTATAACTCCATCAACTTATTTGCAAATTTTATTACTTGGACTTTGATGAGAGGAAAATTATGATCAGTGCAAATTTTTCAAATCTCTTACGAGTTCTAAACAAATTACAGTAAAGTACATAAAAACATTAAGTATATGAGAGTTGTCAAAGTGAAATGGCACGATCAAGATAATTATGACATGTTGTTGCCATAACTCCAGCAACATATCTGCAAGATTTATTATTCAAAATTTGATGAGCTAAACCTTTTGATGGCTGTATTTTTTTTGTTGTTGAATCTCAGTTATAAATAAATTATTCAAAGCACATTAGGGCGTTCAGGATATGAGGGTAGGCCCTCCACATTATATTTGGGGAAGAATCGTTAAGCCGAAAGCGTGGAGAAGATTCCGCTGAGTGCTTAAGGTCTCTGCGCGATGGCGAACTTTATCCAATATTCCCAACCCGAAGTTTGGTTTCGCATCCGTATCCGGATTAGCAAACTTGTTTCGTTACGGTCTCCAACACCAAACTAGGCTGTACAGAAGGTTTTGCTGGATCCCAATTTCTCATGTTTGTATAGCGCTTCAGCAAGAAGTTCGCAATAAATAACATTCACACATTCTTGAAGGGTGATATTTATTCCTGCCCGTGTGCTCATTCAACGCCCATCACGGACGCGTTCATTCAAGTGGCTTCCGACTACGCAAAGCTCCACTGCATCTTACACCACACCTCCTTCAAAACCGGTACCGTTGTGTGTGAGCGCGCGAACATCATGGCCCAACACGGGTGAACCTACTCGATTCTTTGCCACCGGTCCTCCAGTCCATGCTGGGACGATGGGTTCCACCGGAAACGGGAGGAAAATTCACACAAACACTACACGGGCCCGCTCCCGCAAAACCGCAAGCCGCTTCCTCTCCACCCCGTATCGGCATTTCGCAACAAAAAAAGGACCATCCCGTCGCGCATCTGTCTGGCCTTTATCGATCCGGTGTTTTTGGGTTTGTAAAAAAGGTCTACATTTAACGGGGCGAGCCTTGTGGTGGTTGTGTTTTTCTTTCGCACGTCGACATATCCTTCCCTCACGCAGCTCCGAAGCTTTTTGTCACCCTGCTCCGGTGTCACGGTGGTGTCACGCAAACTTCCACCGGCAGCGGCGGAACGTTTAGCGTAATCCCGCACCGAAAGCTTAGGACTGGCTGGCTCTTTTAGTAATGGCAGTCTGGGCTGGTCCAAAATTAATTGAATGAATGTTGGGATTCTTTTTTTTTTGCTGGCGTAGTGAAGTGGTGGGCTTCAAGTTTGATGGTCAATTCGTTTGGTGGGAGGTCTGTTTTTGAAGTTATTTGAAGTTGATGACAGTTCATACAATTTGGTAATTATTTTTATTTCAAGAAACATTAAACGCTAATTGAATTGTTTGAGTGAACGGCTTGGGGATTTAATTTTTTAGAATGATTCTTGCCAAGTTTCCCAAACCTTGTGCTATAAATCATGGTCGCTTTTTTATATGTGATGTCTTTAATGCAAAACAGTAAAATAAAAACAAAAATGTTTCCAACAAACCATTTCTCAAACGAAAACTTTATGCTCCAACAAAAAAAAAAGTTGTCTCAAACATGCGTTGTTAGGATGAATGGCTTTTCCGTTTTGCTGTTTTTTATGTTTTGGTTTTGTTTTGCTCCTGGGTAAAAATGACAACCGCTATCGAAACGCCGACCAACCTAGATCAGTTTGATTGATGAAGTTATGCTTCGCACACATACGCAAACCAAATCCCACTGTGGTCACACAAAAGGGCCGCTCTGTTGGATGCGTTTTGGGGGCGAGAAGTTTTATGCGGAAAACCCGTGGAGCTGTGTGTGGTAAATCCTTAATGAACTCTGTATTTTTTTTTTTTGTTGGTGTCGCATATTTTACATGCTTATCCGACCATCGCAAGGATCCGTTTTTCCGGTGGAAAGATGGTTTAATCTTGACGCGATGTAAAAAAGCGACCCCCCAGAGGAGGAAGCGATTGAGAATTGCGTGCTACGCGGGTGACATATCTTGAGAACGCACCGAAGTCAACGAACCTGCTATCGTCTATCCGCCTGGGCATGGGCAATCCTCCGAGTGACATTATTATCCAACCTATCGGAAGGCGTTTATATGAAGAAAAATGATGACCCATTTTTCCCCATGACGAAAGCGTTTTGCCGCTACGCGAAGGCACCCGGTTTACACGTGGGCGTCGAAAGATTCATACTAATGGCTTAATCATTGTGGTACTGTTTGCCCACCGTTGTCTTTGCGCAAAGAAATTAGAAAGCGCTAAAAGACTTCCGTTCCGTTTGCGGGCCCGGCACGTGGCGTTGATGAGAATGAAGAGAAATGATAAGCGGATGCGTGTTCATTTGAGATTACTAGTGTCCTGGGTGTGTTATGCGCGCTAAGCTGCGTCCTAATTTCTTTATGATGATACGCAGATTGTGTATCCTCGGCCAAGTGTGCCTTGAGCGAATAAATGTACCGGAAAACACCAAGCGCCCCGGATCTCTCCAGGGCCGCCGGCAGAGCCTACAATTTAATGAGACTAACTACAATTTATGTACTATTTTAGCACGCGAGAAGAGAGTTATGATTTTGTTGGGTTTTTTTTTTCAACAATACAACATTTCAAGGCGTCACAAGTTTTTCCCGGCGGAGCTTTTTGCAATTTTCCAGCATGCCCAAGCCAAGGAATAAATGGTAAGCGCGAAGAGTGAAAAACATACAGAACCGCCACCACCACCCCCTTGTTTTGTTTTTCTTTTCTTTCGTTAAGTTTAATGTTCGTTAAATATTTTTGCAAAAGCTCAAATAAGCTTTCAGAATCCTTTGCCAACCCGCAAACCTCGATGGAACCTCGATGGAACCTCGAAAGGTACCAAATCAGGGGGTCCCAAATGGATCCTGATTTGTTCCGCCTTGCCAGTAAAAAGTCCTGTTTTGAAAATCAAGTCCGGATTAATCCCGAATTGGTCTTGATTAGTTCGGATTTGCCAGCAAAATGTCCAGTTGGGTCGTAGCACAGTTGAAAGCTGTGGTTACGAAATATTTCATCAACGATGAAACGTTTCGGTGAAATGTTTCACGCATGTGTATGCCACCTCGTACACAGTAGCGCCATCTAGCTGGAACACCGTGAAGCTTGGAGAGAATGTTCAAAAAAGTGATTTTGCACTTTCCTGGTTTCATGAGCTTGTTTTAATTTATGTGATCAGTTTAAATAACTAAATAACTAATAAATAATGAATAAGTTTAAACAACCTTTTGTTGTTCAGCTTTTTGTATGCAGACTATTGTAATAATTGAATATTACTTTCATTATTGGTTGACTGTTGCTAGATTTGCGATGCTTTTTTAGATCATCTTTGAAAACAGAATGTAATTCAGTGATTCAAAACGTGGTTATTTCATCTCATTGTTGAGCTGTTGTTTATTACATGATTGACATCTATGTTCGAGAAGATAGGAATATAATAATATTAATACTTGTGAAAGGATTTACATACGTTTTTATTTAATTTGTAAAACGTTCTATTCTAGGAGCTCAATTATCATGCTGTTTCTTTAATGCCATTTAATTTAAACCTATCCCGTTCAGTGTGAGAAAGTAAAATCGTTAAAATAACGTCGCGTTAGTGATAGTGGTCCTGGTTGCAACGTTTCGAAATGGAAAGTCCTTGAAATAACCTTAACCCAACCCCGGTCGACATTGACAATAATCTCTTGCGTGCAGTTTTTTTTTTTTGCTGCTGCTGTTGCAAATTACGTTGTAACTTCATCTTCCACCCGCACCACGAGAAGAGCGTGGTAACATAACGGAGCACTGTTACATAGAACCATTGCAAACATGAGATCCCCCGTACTCAACCCGTCCAGCCACAAATAGCGGGATCTGCACCGAAACCATGACCTATGACCCCGAATTTCGGTGTGCCCCGGTTGGAATTGGCGGTGCTAGTGCGCAGTCGCGGCAACACACTGTGTGGCGTCGCCGGGATGGAACGCCAGACTCCGGGGCGGAAACGACACCACACACCATTCAAAGCCCGCAAGGGCCACATCACCGCGTCTCCGCATTTCCGTGTGCCTTCCAATGGGGGAGTCTGGGAGTCTTTGATTTCTTGCCCGAAACGCAAGGTAGGGATGGGCCGATGAGGGTTTTTCAGCTCTTCCAATGCTGCACGTATACTTCACGTTGCTTGTGTCGTGCGATTGCACAATAGCAAACGAGCGCTCGGCTTCCTGCAGGTGTCTGTCAGTAAATAGAGGCCAACGCGAAAAGGGAAAAATCCACACACAGACACACACACGTGGGTACATTATGTACCAGACCATGTATCGCGCTACGAGGATGGAGTCGTTGCACGCAGTTCTCCTTGAGCTTGACTTTCCCTTGCCGTAGTTTCAGTTGCAAAACCTTCAAACCTTGCTTGCTTCCTTTGAAGTTTACTGCTTTACTACTTGTTTAATGAGGAAATTTCAAAGCTAGGATCTAACTTCTCAACGAATGACAACCAATTTAAGTTCATATTTATATTTTCCTCCGACATTTGTTACCGTTTTTTTTGTTGTTTTCCTTACTTTCCCGGTAAGGATTGCGCACTGTGTACAAAATTGCTGCGAACTTCAAAAAAGGAAAATACACAACCATATAGCTTTCGTATACTTCTGAGTATATATGTGCCCACTAATACACACAACCAGGCGCTTGGTAATGATCGTTGGCTGTGAAAAATGGAAAAATACCTTAGGGTAGGTCACACACTAGGATGGGAAAAGCTCTCCCCCAACCGTGAGTCCGCGCTCCCCTGTTTTCGACTTTTTGATTTGGCGTCGGTTTTCCATTTTCCCGCCCATCTCTCGCCACCCACCTCAGTTTTGCGCTTTGCCAGACGACTCTCGACGCCCGTTGTCCTTCTTGTTGGCAAAGGTCTTGTGCGGGATCGTGCCGGGAGATACCGGGAAACCGGGTTCTTATGTGTTCAAAGTACTGCATTGACCTAAATTCTTATGTATTTTCGATGTGTAATGTCTCACGCGTCAGACCACACCGATGGTGGAGCATAAATTGCAGGAAGAATAATACAAAAAGCAAAAATGCTTCTTCCGTCGTCGTCGTCGTCGGTTGGTTGGTCGGTCGTGGCCTCCGGGACATTCGGAAAGGTCGATTTAACGAATGAAAACGGGCAAGCGAGAAAAAGATGCATCGCAAATACATTTTTTATGAGCATTCATTAGACGAAAGGAGCCCGGCAATTGGTTCCATTTTATTTTCTACCGAACGTTCTACCCCACACCACCAATGCCGAAGACACAAAAGAAGATGCCGTTCCGTTCGTTTGCATGGATGATGATGATGGTGGTTTTTTTTTTTACTTCCAAACCCCCGGCACCGGATGGGATTTGGGTGGGGAAGCTTTTCTTTCAAACACACACACAAATGGATCTCTTTTGCCGAGGAACACACAGCACTGTTTAGACGTGAGGAAAACGATTTTCGCTTTCCTTTCAACGGTGCGGAACAGGGTTCCATTTCAAAATTGCGCTCTATGTAGCGTTCCTTGTTGCCGCAACTCAGAAGTGCTTTATTTATTATAAGCGAAATGTTGAAGTGATGTTGTATTGAAAGGACATGGGAAGAAAGAATAGCTGGATACTATCCTGGAGAGACTTGGAAAAGCTATGTATATTATTGTGTAAAGCTTGTTCAATTGCATAAGTGTTTGATAATACGGGAGTGAAATATTTATCTTTTAGTAAGTCCTTACACTTTCCAAATACATCGAGAGATAGCTTATACAATGTGGGAATGCTTGGGTCGCTTCGCAACATAATATTGTGGAGAAGAGATATTGAAGTATTTGAAGAATTCTGGCAACTCCTTAATTATTACATACATAATTATTTCCTTTAGATGAAATTTTAAATGACAATTCTGAAAAGACCAAAATCAATTGCATCATAGAGTCAATACTGATAAACATACGCTCAACTTGCGCAATTCTTATTATCCTTAACTCCCACCAATCCTCCCACTCCACCCACGGTCAAGGCTCTTGCACTTTATGAACGCTTCGATTGGTTTGAAAGGAAAATGAAAATGGTCTGGTAGAGAAAAATCGTTCCAACACTACTTCAGCACTGGCCCCACCACCCGTAGTCAATCACTTTTCTACGTTTAATTAGTCCTTTGATGTTGATTTCACGCTGTGCTGCAACACTGGTTCGTTTGCTTGTGATGATAAACAAAATGTCATACTATAGACGACTGTTATCGATGCATTCATGCATTCGTCTCATCCATCCGTAGAAGGTTTTGGTGGATGCACAAAATTGCAGAGAGCCGTATAATATAATGTTAAACAAACAGGATGTTCTCAGGATCGTCCTTTTTAGAGGACTTTATTTCGAAACTGTTTATTCTAAATTCTTTTGGAAATATATTGCAAATTAGATTTAAGTATTTTTTTTTCATTTAAAAATATTAAACATTATAAATATAAATTTGGTCAACAGTCTTTGACAATTTGCGCCCTGTTGGGCTAGGACGTTATTTTCATCGAAAAGGAAAACCATGACCGGCCTTTGTCTGGTGCTTTGGCTGGTTTTCGCCGTCGTCTGCCGACTTGAGCGAGAGTTTTGCGCACAGTGTGCGAGGAAAGTGAGTGGCGACACGATTTTCCACACACCGGCACTGGCTTTTTCCCCCGTTTTCCCACACCCGTGAATTGGCGAGTAGGAAAAGCTATGTATTATTTTGTTTAGGTTTAATGGCCTGCTCGTCTGAGTGTCCATTTCCACGCAGGGTGTTTTTTTTTGTTCCCACACACACACATAGAGGTCGGCGTGCGAGCGTTCTCTCACAAATACATTTCAATGCGCTACAGAGGTGAGAAAAGCACTCATGGAAAACGATCGATTTTTCTCACTGCAGCTCAGCCGGCTTGGGAGGGGAGGTGAAGGTGAAGGATGAGCAAAATGGGGATGGGAAAGAAAAGTTCCCGAGCGCCAGCGCCATGTTACCGGTGAGTGCCACCCACCCACTCGCTGTTTGCTGATGTGTGCGTGGTCCATTGGTTCCTCCCGCCTTCTGAGCGCATCATCCGACCTACGCCAATAAACCTGTGCTTGTCTACCGTGTTTTTTTTGTATTCTGCTGCCGCCTTTTTGCTAATGTTGCTCGGCAAAGGCGCACCTTGCACTTGATAGTTTCACAAGGGCTGTGTTTTGTGCTGCATTTTCAATGCCTTCTGTCTGCCTGGTCGGATGCCTGGTGGGCGTGTGTGTGTGTGGGTGGTTTGTGGGAGATGGGCTTTGTTTATTCGGGCATTGATAATGCACGTTTCAAGCGTGAGATGCAGCTGTGGGTGGTGGATGGTGGATCGATTTTTCAAACAACCCCTGGTTTTGGACTCTGTTTGTGCTTTGGCTTATTGTTTTCTTTGGCTGTTGGAATTTGTGGCGCTATGGAAGGGAAATTGCAGCAACGAGGCAAATACGAAATGGATCGAGCAGGTTCACCATATAAGAAACCCATTTAATCTCCGTAAATGCAGCAGAATAGTGGATGCCCCTATATATTTGCAGAGATGTAGCAATACAATTAAAGATGTTGTACTTTGTTTGGAAATTTCTTAAATTAACAGCAAAAACATTGATGTATCGTTTCGTCTTTAATTTTTTATGACAGGGTACCCCACAATTCTTTGACAGTTTCCCACCGAATTTTGAATCCGTCTCGAGATTTTTTGACTGCGTCTCATATATTTTTGAATCCGGCCCACAATTTTTTGACTGCGTCCCATCAATTGTTGAATTCGCCCCGAAGTTATTTTGACGCTCTCCCTTATATTTTTGAATTCGTTCCGAGGTTTTTTGATTGGGGTAGTCCGATTGTGTATTGGTAGCCGTCAAAAAACCTCGAGACGAATTCAAAAATATGTGGGACGCAGTCAAAAATTGATGGGACGCATTCACAAAATGATAGGAAGGATTCAAAATTACCTGGGAGGCAATCAAAAAACCTTGGGAAACTGTCAAAAAATTGTGCGATACTCTGTATTCTATTTGTTAATAGATTATTATTATTATTAATTATTAATTATTATTATTATTAATATTATTTTATTACTTTTTTTCAATTAACCAATTCCATATTATTCCATTCTGTTTTTTCGCAAATATTTAATGTAAACTTCTTGCCTGAAACCTAAAAGACTTACCTTTCCTTTGTATTTCATTTTATTTCAGATATTCTTCCGTGAATCTCACCGAATCTTCTTCCATTCGACGGTTGTCATGTCCTGCGCAAGAATGATCCCGATGAGCTGTGTCGCGCATGTAAACGCCTATCGAAGCAGCACATTGGTGAGCTTGCGGCTCGACCGCGTCCTGAATCCGGACTGCATATGAACGTCTCTTGCTACGCTGGAGCCGATCGATAAGGAAGCAGCAGCAAGGCCCGTAGCCTTAAACGAAGTGCAATAGCAGTAGTAGAAAGCGTGCACCAACCTTCTGCTAGAAGTAACAGCCACACTATTTAACTCACAATCAATCGGAACTGCGATGAAGGCAGTTGTAGAGTAGAGCAAAATGGCCGTAGAATTAAGTGACACGCTGAATCTCTTTTGAATTCGGGAATGTATTAAGACACTAGTCGACACGAGTTCGTTTCCTCGCGGTGTGTCATCTGAAGGTGGAATCTCCGTCATCGAATAGAGAGATCGCATAGGCGAGTAAAGCTGCAGTGTGTGGCAGCAGCAAACATTGAATCTCAACCCGCTTTGTTGAGACTCATCGGAAATCGTTTAAGAGTCCTTCCCTTTCCCACCCCCCACCTCCGTGTCCTTCCGGTTGGTCATGTACCGTGTAAACATCGTCAGCACAAATCCGAGCGTGTCAGCGAGCAGTAGTAGCAGCAGCAGCGGTAGTAGTGGAACTGGAAGTGGCAGCGTCAGCAGTGCAAGCAACGTGATCCTTCAGCAAGCGCCGCAAATCCTCGGCAGCACGATCCTGGCGGGCCAATCGGGTACGGCGACACTGCCAATCGGTACGATAGTCAGCATACAGCAGCCGCACCAGCAACCGTCCCAGCAGCAGCAGCAGCAACAGACCCAACCTGCCACGGCAACGATAATCGGCTTGAGCGCTAGTACGCTCAGCGCACTGAATGCGGCAACGGCGGTCGGTAGTACGGGCGGCGGTGCCACGATAGCGAGCGGTGGTGCAACGATCACACCGGTAACGGCTGGCGGTGGTGGTGGTGGCGGTGGCGGTGCGACGGTTGTCGCCAATCAGCTGCTGAAGGTGGCCGCCGGCAACAACAACAGCATCAGCATCCTGAAAATCGGTGATGATATCATGCTGAAGGCGGTGAAAGTGGAACCCCTGCCCAGTGATACGGGCGGTGGTGGTGGTGGTGGTGGCGGGGGTGGAGTTACAGCGACCACCACCGGAAATAGTGCCGGTGTCACTGCCAACACCGTTACCGTGACGACGATCCCGCCGGCAAATGGTGGCGGTCATGTCGTCTTTGGTGGCAAACGACGGCATGAAAGGTATGTACCCATTGCGACTAGTTAATAAAATGTAACACAATAAAGTTATTGGTTTTGGATGTTAATAAAAGAAAAGTATTTCTTCTTCTGTTAAGTTAACAAGTTTCATCCACCTACAGTAATTTGTACTCTAATCAGAGGCTTAATTGTCAGCAATCAAGTTTTCTCTGCTCGATCAATCATATTATAGTTCTCAATTGTCTTATAAGAATCAGACGTTTGACATCAAACCACTTTTTTAGAACCTCTCTTCCAACTTGTTTTAATGACTTTTCCAAAATGATACAAATTATAATTGTTATCAACTATTGTTTTATTTTTGTTTTACCACCTGAAACTAGATTAATTTTATTTTTGTAAAAATACGCGAAACTGACCTATCGAGCTACATACAATTAAAGGTCTAAGAAATCCAAGAATGACAGACTTAAACCATTTCTTTGGATTTCAAACAAACAACAAACAAACAAAAAATACACCGAAGTTTAGATATCAACAAAATTATACGTCGTTGTATTTGCTAGCGTTCAATGACGTCTACTATCAAGGGTGTAACTGTCTATTTAAAAAAATGTCATTCGTTCAGACGTAAAAAAGTGCGTCAGACGTTTGAGAATTGTCGTCTATTGTGTTTGTCAAATGTTTCGCAAATATTAACACGTTTGACACTTTAGCGTTAGGGTTCCTTTTTCAAAAGTCAAAATCCAGTGGTGGATCTAACGGTGGGCGGAGTTGGCGGCCGCCTAAGGCCTCTAGAAACGTCATCCTTACAGAACTGTCATTCCACCCAGGACTTCCAAGGGGAGTGATGACGCTACTACCAAAATCTATTTTTGTGTCGAACGAATATCCAAATTATCTGACAGCAGGTCCAAAATTGTCTTCATCTCAGTAGGACAAAAGCATATGTTTGTTAACATTTTACTATCGCATTGACAGGAACTTTACCTTAGGGAAAAATTCTTTGGCTTTAAAAATAGTTGACAATATCAATTCGATTTTCCTTTGGAAAATTCCGCATGAGACGGTTTGTTTTTGTTTTGTACATAATTCTGTCGGCGGGCCATTCTCAACATTGGCTCTAAATTCAATTAGACACAGTTGTAAATCAGTTTCGGTAGAAGTTCCCCCCCGCTTTTGTGTAATCACAATCCTAACCACAGACAACTGGACAGCACTGAGCGTAGTCCTGCCCTTCCGCTGTAAGGGATATAAAGCCGGAAATACGTCATTCAGCACATTGCCGCCGTCTGATGAACTTTGTTGTCGTGGCGGTGTGTGTATGTTTTTGTTTTTGTTTGTCTGCACTCGGTTTTTGCATATGTGCAACGGCGGTGAGTTGACCTAATTTGGAGAAACAGTAAAACGCTCGTTGGCTCGTTATGCTCACCGCTCACCAGGGTATGTCTGGTTTGTGGTTTGATCACTGTAAACACAAGCCGGAAAGAGAAGCAAATCCAATTTAACGTTTCCAATTAGCTGTGAAATGGCTTCAGTGGTGTGGTACGGCGGGAAATGTTTAGTATCAGTTACCTCTTTGTTTGGAGATTGGAGGGACCCCCGGTCAATAATTTTGCCCATCACTGTAGCGCTGCGGAGGTTCCGCTGGGAGATAACTGGGCTGTTTCTCAATACGTCTCAAGGTCATCGTCTGACTGATAACGGAATGGAAAGGTGTGTTTGGATGTGCAAAATCCACTATTGATTCAATTCAGTCTTTGTTGCACGTCTTATCGCACGTGCGTTTGTCATTCTAGAGGGAGGTCCCACCTTTACTACAGTACAGAAATAAGTAAACAAAATAGTAATAGAGAGATAAAATAAGAACTACACAAACTGACAGCTTGTTCGCGAGCTGTCCGCCATTTTAAATATAACCCAACGAAACCCCAAAACCATTCCGCTAATCCTGCAGTAAAGTGAGGGCAAAAGGAAAAACAAAACAAAAAAGCACAACAAATAGCACCCACAAGCTTCGAATTTTCCCGACCAGTCCCGGCACATGCGACCGCACTGGAAATTACCTTGGGAAAGGTCGTGAACATCGACCGTCTGTATCTCGTCCGACATGGCGTGACGACAGCGGTGCGATGGTATTATTTGTCCGTTAAAATTGCTTACCCAAACGTCTGCTGTGTGTGTTCGTTGGCGTCTGGGGACCCATGGGTGATTCACGCGGCCTGTCTGGAAAATGGCCCCAATATGTGATTGGGGAGAAGTGCGCGCGGGGGGGCCGGGTACAAAACGGGAAGGACGAGGAAAAAAGGACAGACGGATGGAGGTGCGCTATCAACGAAACCGTGTGCCAATATACATCGTACACACACGGCCTGTGAAATGGTACAGCCGGGATCTATTATCAGATGGGAAATGAAAGCTAATGAGATGACGGGCGAGTAGAAAAGTGCTGCACACTGTGGTTTGTGTGTGTGTGTCATTCTATGCAGACGAACATCCCCTTCCCCTGGCGTGGTGTAATTTGGGTCAGCTTTCTCACCTTGTTTTTATCGTTTTTTTTTGTTGTTGTTGCTGGTGTAAGTCGCCACTGATGCACACAACCCGACCGACAGCACCCCACAACTGGCGGCACAACATTATTGTGAGGTCTCGTTAAATCGATTTTTATTTGTTTTTCCTTCTTTTTTTCCCGCCCCGACACCCGCAGTTGTCTGGTTGTTCTCAAGGCCTCGTTAAATGGTGATTTGTGATGCGCTCTTTGTTTAATGGGTGGAATGTTTACAATTTTAATACATTTTTGCTGTCTTCACGTGGGTTAGGGTGGTGTTGTTTGTTTTTTGTTTTCGTTAGAACACACTCATGTTGTGCAGGCTGAATCAGAATGAATGAATCTGTTTGATCTTTCTAATGCGTGAGTTGCGTATCTGGACCTCACTGAGGAGTGAGTCATTTTTGATTAAGCTCACTCATAGTGATTTAAATGATTTAACTATAAAGCTCATGATTGACTCAACTTAGAGTGAGTGAGTTAGACTGGGATTTGATCATTTCACGGTGACTACCAATTACCTCCCTTTGGTTTGTCTTAATAGTGAGTTACAAAGGGCATGAGTGAGTTCAAATACTCACTTTATCCTCTGCGATGACTAGCAACTCACTCACTCAACACAAACTCTCAAAATTAATTAGAATTAAATCATATTGATGAGTGAGTTAATTTGTATCTCAGCGAAGAGTTTTTATGACTCATTTACCAATTAATTCAAACATCGGTCATCTGAATTATAAAATTAATGAAAGAGTCGAATAAAAGTAAATTCATCTCACAAAGCTGATGAGTGAGTTGAAATACTCATTTTATCCTCTGCGGTGACTAGCAACTCACTCACGTAACACAAACCCTCAAAATTCATCAGAGTTAAACCATATTGGTGAGTGAGGTAATTTTTATCTCAGCGAAGAGTTTTTATGACTTATTTACCAATAAACTCACACATCGGACATCTGAATTATAAAGTTAATGAAAGAGTTTAATAAAAGTGAATTCATCTCACAAAGCTGATGAGTGAGTTCAAATACTCACTTTATCCTCTGCGGTGACTAGCAACTCACTCACGTAACACAAACCCTCAAAATTCATCAGAGTTAAATCATATTGGTGAGTGAGTTAATTTGTAGCTCAGCGAAGAGTTTTTATTTCGATACGGCCAGGCCGTTCTAACGAAACAAAAAAAAAAGAGTTTTTATGACTTATTTACCAATTAATTCACACATCTTACATCTGAATTATGAAATTAATGAATGAGTAAAGGTGGGTAGTTTTAATTGAGCTTTAATCTTCCGTGGTGACTAGCAACTCACTCGCGTATTGTAACTCTTTAAAGAGTTAAAGAGTTTAATAGCAACTCGTAGCTCGTGTAGCTGATTCGAATGAATTAGTTAAACCTTATTAGTGAGTGCGTTAATTTGTAGTAGCGCTTAGAGTATTTTTCACTTATTTGTCCATTAAGTAACAATAACTTCCA
The DNA here is from genome assembly GCF_943734755.1 of Anopheles moucheti. Lineage (NCBI taxonomy): Eukaryota > Metazoa > Arthropoda > Insecta > Diptera > Culicidae > Anopheles > Anopheles moucheti. The sequence goes on along the minus strand of NC_069140.1, from coordinate 85,143,732 downwards.
AGAGAGGGTTACAAAATAATTATAACTTACTGACTCTTCTTAAAATCACCTTACGGAGTTGTTATAAACAGGAATGTGTTAAGCGTGGATTATTATAGAATAGTCGACTTTGAGGCTCAGTATAGACGTACACTAACCATTTGAAAATGTGAACTCTTTTTTACAGCAACGAAGAATGGATATCCTCACCTAGTCCTGGCAGCGTGCAAGGATCGGCACCGCCCCTGAGTCCCTCGCCCGGCTCCCAAAGTCACACCTACACAAACACCATGTCGAACGGATACTCTTCACCATTGTCCAGCGGCAGCTACGATCCTTACAGTCCAAACGGGAAAATGGGTAAGTGCGATGTGAATTAAAAATGCCCAACAGAACGTTCGCTTTAATCGATCAAAACACCGATCCCGATTCGCTCTGACAATCCAATGAGCGGTGATTGTTCGCATTTAAAATTAACTCATAAAGTGAAGAAAAAATGCAACAATGTGGCCACGGTGTGGCACGGATACAGTGCGCGTTTAAGCCTTTTTCTGGTGCCTGGGGCGGTGTCGCGCGCGTGTCCTTTTTGCTTGCGCGCTAGGGACAATGTTATGCGGAGCGAAATCGTATTAATGAGCACAATTGCAACAATGTTAATCTCACCGTCATCATCGGCACGTCATGCTATTTTCAGCGAAGCGTTATACTTTTGCGCGGCCTTTTTCCCGGTGCGCCACTGCATACGCCCACCAAATGCGTTATGCGTATCGCGCTAATGAAGCGTGCTATAAATTGCAAATGTAAATAATTTGCAATTAAATCCCGGAAAACTGTGTGTCGGGTGCGTTCGGGAGCGGGAGGTCGGAGTGTTAAGTTTGTCCTTGTTTTTTTTTTTGTTTTGTGTTGTTGTTGAATATTTTCTCCGTTAGAATAGGGCAACATTTTATGCTAGCGAGCAAAGGTCTTTCTAGTTCAGATGCGGATTGGATCTAATTTTAGATTCATGTTCCATCAATCAGCGAATGAAATAATGAGTGTCCCCTTGTCTTGCATGTTTGCATGCCTTTGAATGGAGGAAATGAAAATTGCATTAATGTGCATAGCTTACGGGACAACACTGACGGCATTTTTTTTTCTTTTGGACATTCGAAGTCGTCGTTCGTCCTCAATTTGTAGAAGACACCGGCATTAATCGTCCAAAGTACGCTAAAGTCACGATTCTGCTCAATCAGCTGCCTGTTCGGAAGCTTAAGTAAGGAATCCCCAGACAACCAGAAGCATGGCCATTGACGATGCAAAAACAGCAGCCTTGAACTTTATTGCAACAGTCAATTGCAAAAAAAAACCCAAGTTTATAATTGAAGGTTAAGCACTCAATTATGTTAAAGCATTGCACTTGCTTGCATCGCTTGTTGATTTGTCCCTCTTCGGACTTTAATGCATTTTTCCTGCTACCGTTCGCTTCCTCAACCGTGACTTACTTTCCATCGAAGAAAGTGATGCATTACAAGGTAAAAATTAAACACACACACCTTGCACGCCCGTCGGAACGATCGATGGGTATGCATGTGCATTCAAAAAAAAACGCAAAAAACGAAATTCGCATGCAAAAAGCATGGAAAATTAATTTTTCTTTCACTTTTAGCGTGCTTATCACGTGGGTGATGATGGTACAATTGCCGAATGGAGGCGGTGGTGGTGTACTTGATGCAGTAATTTTACTCTCCCACAACGTCGGCATGGTTGCGGGACAATCAAAATGGCTGCCCTGAAGCGCATTCGGTGTGGTGGGATAGGAAAAAATTTCTACTCCAATTAAAACACGAGCACCACATTGCTTGTGGTGGTGGACGGCTGTGGCTGTGGGTGGTAAAAAGGGGGAAAATGTGGAAAACCCGGTTTTGGGTTGTAAGACATGTTTTCTCCCTCTCTCCCTCAACCCACCCATTCGTTTCCTTTCCCTTTCGTTTCCTTCTAATGGTCGCGATGTGCTCTCGATGAGCAGTCTTGTTAGATGTCGGTTGCTCCAGTTCCTGTGCGCGATGGAAAGAGAAACAAAGGAAGAGGGAAGAAGGAAGGAAAAGGAGGGTAGTGGGGGAGGGGGCTAATTAACACATACACACACAGGCCGACATGAAGGTAGTGAAGGCATTAGATACGTCGAGCTCTATGCGCAATAACAGCAGCTACAGCAGTCTTTCCGAAGCGGCAAGATCTTCATTATCAATTAAAGTTGCTTGGAATATTGGAGGGTGGTTGGGGTGGTCTTGAGGGTTTGTTTCACTTTTTTTTCCATTTCAAAATACGCACACTGCAACACTAACTGCATGCATTGCAGGAAAGGTGTGGCGATCGTACGCTGCACTTCACCTAGAAAACTACTTTTATGCTCAATTTATCTTTTTTTTCCATTTTCCATTTCTAATCCAGTGGAACGAACACGTTGGAATTCGTTACTTTTTTTTTCTCTTCTCTGTCCTCAATGATTGATAAAGTACACAGGCGCGAATAAGTTTACCAAATGCAATGAAAGTCATAACTGCAAAATGACGCCAGAGGAGTGAAAGGTTGGAAAAATGAGTGAATTCGCTGGAGTTGTGAAAAGCGTAAAATCTGTAGAGTGTTTTGATAAGCGCCAAAACAGGTTCTCTGCGGGTTTGGGAAATCATTTTTTTTTTATTCAACATACATCCCTTCAAGGGTGTTACACATTATAGCCGATTTTCCATTTTTGGTTACTATTTTTGTAGTAGTATTTGTCATTTGCCGCAAAAAAGGCTTTTTTTTGGCGACCACCTCTTCATCCGAGGAAAATTTCTTCTCAGAGTACATCCTTTTGCGATCTGAGAAAAGGAATTAGTCACTGGGAATCAGATCTATGAAATACGCTGTTTGGCGAAGCAATTCGTAGCCTAATTCATGAATTTTTGCCATTGTTTTCTCTGATTTGTGGTACGGTGCGTTGTCTTGATGAAACAAATTTCTTTTTCCTTTAAATGTGGCCGTTGTTTGGCGATTTCGTCCTTCAAACGCTCCAATAACTTGAAATAGTAGTCGCTGTTAATGGTCTTTTCTTTCTCAAGATAGTCGATGAAGATTATTCCTTGTGAGTCCCATAAAATTGACGCCATAACCTTGCCAACTGTTTGTTGCGTTTTCCCCCATTTTGGAGCATGTTCATCGCGTCCAGTCCACTTGGATGACTGTTCATTGGGCTTTGGAGTGAAGTGGAGAAGCTAAGACTCATCCATGGTTCCAAACTGATGCAAAAACTCGGATTTATTTCGCTCAAACAGCTCCAAACACTGCACCGAATCATCAATTCGTTGTTGTTTTTGGTCAAATGTGAGCTCACGCGGCAGCCATTTTGCACAGAGCTTTCTCATATCCAAATACTCGTGAACGATATGTCCAACACGTTCCTTAGACATCTTTAGGGTGTTAGCTATCTCGATCAGCTTCACATTATGGGTGTTCTTAATAATTTCGTGATTTTTTTAAATGTTTTCTTCTCTAATCATCTCTTTTGGGCGTCCACTGTGTTCACCTTCTTCAGTGCTCATTTCACCCCGTTTAAATTTAGCATACCAATATTTTATGGTTGATTTTGGTGAAGAATTGTCCAAAAACTCTTCATCAAGCCAATTTTTGGCTTTAACTGTATTTTTACCCTTCAAAAACTAATATTTGATCAACACGCGAAATTCCTTCTTTTCCATGATTATTCAAAACACAAAAGTTGCGTCACACAAAATGCTCTAGCTCACCAGGTTATGGCCACAGTGCTGTCAAATTTGGACAGAATTCGTTTGAAGGTTGGTACAAACTAAAAAAAAAATATGCATTTAAATCTACTAGCACGATAATTGTGTTAGACCAAACAATTATCAGCCCACCGGGTAATTCAGCATAATCATTGTCTTTATATGTTTAATTTTATGTAATGTATTTATTCATTTATTTCAATTTATTCATTTATTCTAGACTTTTAGTTGCTTTTGCGTGCCTAAAATCTATTTCATCCATTAATTATGTGTTTTTTTATGTTATGATTAAACTAACGATCCATTTCAAATTTAAAATCGATTGAATTTGACTCGAAAATAAGCACAATATGAAAAGAAGAATAAGAGAAACGTCATTCTCCATACAAAATGTATGGAATACCCGGGTATGCTGGTTGCCAACTTACGTGGTAAAGTTTAAAATAAATCAAAATAAAATACTTACTGCTTGTTGTATTTTATAAATTACAATTTATAAATCAAACCAAAAAATCAAACATGAAAAGATGGGAGGCTACAGAAAGTTTCAGGTCAATGACAAGCAATGAATCAAAAGTAATTGCAGTTTAAGTTGGATTAAAAAAATACCCGGGTATCCGGTTGCCTACTTGAAGGTTAATTTGACTTTATTATAAAGAAGTTCTCTTGGGGCGGCCCGGTGGCATGATGGTAGCGGAGCCGGTCTTCACACGAACGGCCCGGACCAAAATCCCGTCCGGACCAATCCCCCGTAGCAAGGACTGACTATCCGGCTACGTGGTAAAATAAGTCGATACGGCCAGGCCGTTCTAACGAAACAAAAAAAAAAAAATAAATAAATAAAGAAGTTCTCAGAACATGTAATTTTTAAATACATTTTTTTAAGTGTTTAGTAATCGCTTATTATTAATGTGCATATTTCTAACGAAAAACCTGGGTGTTTGTGTGTTTTTGAAATACTTTGTTGATAAGCGTTTATTAATATTGACTTCTGTAATAAAGTTTGCGAATTCATATACCATTTGTAGTATATATATTTACACAGATTTGTCTCCCATCTTCGAGCGAGAACCACCAACACCTCCTTCCTTATTGCCGCACAAATTGGTGGATGGGTTTACCGCATTAAATTCAAAGCGGTCGTCCTTCCCGAGCTTTCCAAGGACATTCGAGTTCATTTCACTCTGCGTGCGCCAGGGGTTTTTCACGGTGGTGCGGAGCATGTTTAAAATTTAATTTCCCCTTCTTGCTTTCTCTTTCTCGTTCTGTTGAGCAAAAGCATAAAAATAAATGTGCTAGCAAAAAAAAAAAAGGATTCCTCCTCCTGCTCCTTCGATATGCGTTTGATGTTTTCGGTGGTGTGCCGAGGGGGTGTTGGAGCTCAAATTTCTCCCCAACATGCGCTGCTTCGAGTTTCTATGGAATATATCCAACCGCTCGAGGAGCTGTGGCAACAAAGCTTCTTTGGGTGTCCTGTTTTTTTTTTGTTTTCGTTTGCCCGCGTCTCGATCGATCCGACCCTTCCATAAACCCCAGGCAAGCACACCGAAGAAGAAAGGTTCAACCAATGGAACCGTGCCCTAGGTCGCACTAGAAACCGTTGCGCAAACAGCGGGTTTCCTAGGGAAGGTGAGTGCTCGAAAGTGAGTCGAAACAGGTCGTGGTGAAACCGAGCACGCGCATCTCTGTTTGCTATCTCCTTTTTCTTCCGGCCCCCCCCAAAAGCCTTGTCCCTGTTCGCATCGCATACGGTACATGCGAATTATTTACCCAAACCCACCCAAGCACACACCATCGATGGTCGGATCGGCCCTTGTTGGAGCAGAAACACACAGAGGAACACACTGCGCGCGTGTCCCTTTTTCTTATGCGATGCGATTCCAATGGGGGATGGTTTCGCTTGCAACAACCTTTCCGTGCGTTCCATCCATTGGTGGGTTTTGGTGCGCGGTCTCTTTACGTGCCCGCAAGTGCACCGGCTCGGCTGGCACTGTGCTGTAACCTTCAAAAGGTCACTCAACTGCCGTGTTCTGTTGCGCTTGCTCCCGTTCTTTCCCTTCGTTCCGGTGAGGGGGGGACGGTTGTGGACGGTTATTTGGTGGGGACACCGTGCTGCGGCCCATTTCCCATCCCAGGGCCCTTCCCGATGGTGGCCCGATCGGATCCGGTACCGGTACGGTGAGAGCAGTGGACACAAATAAACATGTAAAAGGGCCCTCCAGATATGTTTCCAGAACGAAGGAAGGCAACAGTAACGGACCGGTTTTATGGTAATCAATATTTGTTTGTTGTGACGGTTTTATTTTTAAAACTCTGAGATGTTTTATGCTTAATGTAATTACACTGAGAGATAATAATATTGTTCAACAACTTAATAACTTCGATCAAAAATAATAACCAAGTAATAATCCACATTTATAATACTAAAAACATCCAACCCTGTACAAACACGTTCACATAAAGGAAAGGTAAAAGCTGACACTGACCTGCGTCAAGCGAGGGTAAATTGTGTTATCCATGTCACCTCTGTCTGTAGTTTTCACCTCGTCCGGGGCTTTTTTTCTCGCTTTGTTTTGTGCACCACCCTTACGGCTGTGCCATCGTGCAAAAGGGTCGTGCGGCTGTCCCTTTTTGGGCTTTGTGTGGGTGGAATTTGTTATAAGCTCGCACGACCGAGTACCGACCGATGCCAAAATGTATGTGCCCGTTGAATTATTCGTTTGCTCCGTGTCCGATCGATACGAACGAGCGCCGTCAGTTTCCCGGGTGGTATTGGGGTATTTTTGTTTCAAATTTTCCGACGTCCGGAACCGCCAAACCCCAGACGAGACGAATTTTCCGACCTACCGCAACCGGTACTGGGCGGTAGGGGAAAAATTTAGGAGACACTTGTATGGATTGCTGCCGTCCGATTGCAACACGACATGCTAGACGTTCTCACACACAACTACATACCGTTCCCTGTTGGAATTGCATGTCCGAACGTCACGTTTGAGAGCTCGCGATAATTGCAATATAATTCCCCTCGGGATAAAACCATGTACGCAAGGGGGAAAGGAAAAAGGTGGGTGGGAACAGCGGGATGAGAGGTTTTGTGAAAAAGTGGAACTGAAAATGATCCATGACCTAGCTGGTGACGCGGGGGCAAGCATAAAGCATAGGTGTGTATGCTGGTGGGTGGAAAATGAAGATCCAACGGAGGGCGGAGGGAATGAACCCGGGGATCGGGTCTCGCTTTCACGGACAGGGTGTTTTCTATCTCCACGGGGGTTTAGGTGTGAAAATGGGGAAAGGTACTGTACCCGGGGTGCATCCATTGCAAAACACAAAGTCTCTCTTCTCATGGTGAGATGGATATCTGTTTCGCCCCTGATGCGTAATCACGGTACCGTGAATGGTAATGGATATGGGAGGCAACTACAAGTGCGAAATAATGACAATGATACATGTTCACAACACTGCCGCACACGCACGCACTTTAGCACCATGTGAAGTTGGTCTGTTTAATGGTAGAATAGTTTGACAGGGGATTAGAAATTTTGCCCAAAAAATTGCATTTTAATTGGTAAATGAATTGCGTGTTAAGCATTGCGTAAGTTAAGCAATAAATATTAAGTTTTCCACGATAAAAAAATTAAGAATTAAAGAATTAGGCAGCATCAGAACACTTAAAATATTCGGGGGCATTTTACATTTTTTTGGATATCTTATTGACTTTAATTATTTACTTATTTGTTTATTTATTTATTTATTTTTAATTCCATTATGACAGCTTTCACCGTATTATTAACTTATTACAGTTTATATTATGCAAAAAAAAACAGAATTTTGGCAGAATTTTTCTTTTTACATTTTTACTTTTTTTAGATATTTTATTAAAATTTAATTATTTACTTATTTGTTTATTTATTTATTTCTTTTTAATTCCATTATGACGGCTTTCACCGTATTATTAACTTATTACAGTTTATATTATGCAAAAAAAAACAGAATTCTGGCAGAATTTTTCTTTTTACATTTTTACTTTTGTTTAGATATCTTATTAGAGTTTAATTATTTACTTATTTGTTTATTTATTTTTTTATTTTTAATTCCAATATGACGGCTTTCACCGTATTATTAACTTATTACAGTTTATATTATAAAAAAAAACATAATTCTGGCAGAATTTTTCTTTTTACATTTTTACTTTTTTTAGATATCTTATTAGAGTTTAATTATTTACTTATTTGTTTATTTATTTATTTATTTTTAATTCCATTATGACGGCTTTCACCGTATTATTAACTTATTACAGTTTATATTTTAAAAAAAACAGAATTCTGGCAGAAAGAAAAACAAAAAAAAAAGAAAAAAAAACCAGAAGGGCCAATAAGGAACTTCTATGGCGTTCTGGGGCATTGGATTCTTTTAAAGAATATTCAGTAATTTATTTTTAAATAATAGCCAAATCTCATTATTGCCAATTCAACAAAACTTGATGACTTTAGTCTAAAATGGCCTGGCTCGTTCCGATCGATAGCTAGTAATTCTTGCCATGGAAATTCTATGCCATGTCCGTGTCAAGAAAAGACAAGAAAAGACAAGAAAAAATGGTTGGAAAATACCTTTTTTGAGATTTGGCCGAGATATATCAAATAATGTTTGGGATTACCTTTAATAATCCAACATTTAGAATTTTCTTTCACATTTGTCTCTCATAACTCTGAAATCAGAATCGCTTGTGCTTTGAAGTTGAAATCACTCGCGTCGAACTACCTGTTTTAACAGCCATCAACTACCCCGTATAAACGTGCCTAGTCACCAGTTGCTTCAATAACCGTGTCAATTTACTGATCGATTCGGATGAATGATCGGTTGCTGGCTGCTTCCCGCAAACCGGGGAAAACAATTGCATACAGTCCAGTGCAATACATGGTTGCAAAACGTTACAGCACGAAGACCGAAGTGCCGCGGTGTGGAGGAAGATGTTTGACTTTCCTTAAAACAAACATCCCCCAGACACGCAAACAAAAGCCAATCCTCACCCGACAAGCTGCTGTACATGTTAGTCACCGAAACAGGTTCACTTTGCCGGGCGCAGCGTAGAGTAGGTAAGAGGTGTTGTTCCTTGTTTGCTTTGCGTGTGGGGAAGAATAGACCACCTTGAGCATCGATATCTGTTGGTGGAAGGATGTGTGTGCCACTGTGTATGCAACGAATGCAGTTTTAATGACCTTTCTTATCCGAACGGAACGGTTGTGACGCACATCGGTTGACCAAATTCGACAACGAAGCGACGAAGCATTCGGACGTTATCACAAGTGTCTGCTCTTTGTCGTCGGGTAGGTCGCGGTCGATGGGACTTTTTGTGTCCAGAATATGATTCATAGACGTTGGGTTGGGGGATGATGTGGGTCGTTGAGTAGGTTTACACTAGCGTTCCGTTGAGTCTGATGACCTTCCCTCCCTTGGGTGTCGTTTATCTACTTTTACGACGAAGTGCAGAAGGATGACTTTGCGTGTGGTGGCGTGCGAGATCCGACGCAAAAACTCGAATTGCTTGATGAGTTTTCATCTGTCATTGACTGATAGCGCCATCTGTGAAAAAATGCATAAACCACGAATTTAATAAAAACACTTAGTTTGCAATACTAACACTTAATATATTTTTTGTTATCATTCGATCCAGAAACATAGAAAAAAATCCCCAACCGCTCCAGAAATGTTTCATGTGTTCGAAAAACAAAAAAAAACCAAACCTCGCACTTTTTTATCGGTCACCGGGCGGCAGAGTGTTCTAATTGCTTTTTAAGTGCACACTTTCAACTGGCACAGAGGTGCATGGCCTTTCGTTTGCTTGGCTCCGTATGGTGTTTGCATTTTTTATAGCTAGTCGGAAGAGTGTGTGTGCCTGCCAAACAAAGCGAGGGGGTGGACGGAGGTGCTTGGGTTGCTTACAGAAAGGGTGTGAATTGAGACAAAATAATTTGACTTGTCGTAGGTTCTGGTTGACGTGTACACATGGTGTGTGCATCGTGCAATTGCGCCCATATTTTGCCCGAACCTATCCCAAGAATGGCGGAATGACGATGGTTAATAAATGTTTATTTGTGCGTTTTGTCGCGGCATACGGCACAAAGAACATTCGAATGGGTGTTGAATGGGAGGGCGGTAGAAGCAAAACAAAACAAAATCCCTGTGTGACTGAATCGGGATGCAAAAAATGCAAACACCTGATGCATACACGATAATGCAAGCGTCAAACAACGACGGGAAGCTGCAGCGTCATTGCGTGTTCTATTGGGCATGTGAGAAATAAAAATACCGTAGTGGGTGTTTTTTTGCAGCACAGAGATACAGGCGAGATGCAGCCGTTTTTGATAAAGGAATGAAAGGGTGAAATTATAGCAAAAATTATAGCATACTCGATCGTTTAAAATTAGGCCTCTTTGTTCATTCGTTTTGATAGATTCATTTTCCATTGATGAGTTCATTGATAGTTCATTTCATTCCATTCATATAACAGTTCATTAAGAATTCATTTAGATTTCGCATCCTGTTTATACTGTTATCTTCAAGTGTTATCGATTACTTTATTTACGAATAAAATAAGCAAACAGTTCAAACATTACACTTTGAAATTATAACACATCCTGTAAAAGACCTTTAATTTCATTTGAAGAATTTATTTGCAGCTGCAGAATTTAAGTAGAAATATATCAATAATAATGGCACAAGGAACCATCGGCCACTGAGGACACCTTTGGCAGTATTTCTAATCATCAATCCTGCAAAATAAAACCCCATCTACATTTAGACGCGATTTGCAGTCTACCAGCTGCTTACCGCAAATAGCCTATAATCATCCCCAGACGCCATGCAACATGTTGCGTCTGCACTGAGTGTCGCGTGTTTGTGTTTCCACCAGTGTTTGTTTCCCTTGATTAGAAATGGTTGATTTACACAAGCTACTTGGAACTAAAAGCTGTGCAGTAATAATATAGCGCAAAGCTGCAAACAGCTGTCGAAAAACTAAGCAGGCTACCTACCGGGATGGTTGCGGGCGCAATGTCTAGACGGTATTCATCTTGCGGCCTACGGTGCTTAAGGCGTGGATATATTAATTTAGCAGCAGGTGATACCGAAAGCTTAGCGGAAAAAAAAACAAACGCACCACAACAAACTATGCTAATTCTATTTTGTTTCATTAACCTACTATCCTGCTTGCTTTTACGTACGCTCCAGGGTTTCCTTTGTTTTTGCCCTTTTCATTTGCTGAAATTGAATGCATTTCGTTTTTTTTATCGTCTGGTTTTCTAAGCACACGCTCGCTATTAAATAAGCGAAAAAACCATTACCCCAGTTAACCAGTTTTTAATTGCAAAATAACCTTGAATGGTGTTCCCCGTTTTAGGGCGCTCAGGGGGTTCTAACTAACGCAGGATGTTTAGTTGTAGCGTTTACCTTTTCTTTCTCGAATGGTGTTCTTGCTCGTTGTTGCAAATTTGGCACAGGGCGCATCCGTTTTCGGGATGTCCGGACAATTGCAGCAGGACTATGCTATTAGTGGAGCATACACCGAGAAAAAACACAATGTGCAAGGTGCATTTCGTATCGATTGAGTCGCGTGCCTCAATCGCTCGAGGGCAGACGATGCGTTGCAGCTTTCAAATGGTATGTTGAGGGCAGAAGGATTGCACCGGAACGGAAACGTTGGTGTGTGCTTTTTTTATCCGCAACCATAAGCGTAAAGCAAAGGGAGTAAAATGGAACGCAATTTGTGCTCTACAACATGGAAAATATGCAGCAAACATTAAATTGAAATTTAGGATTCTTGAACTTTGGACGAAGGAACGTAAACCGATTTTGACAATTGGTGTAAAATTGTGTTGAAGTTAATTACGTTATAGAACACCCTACCATCTCTGGGGGGATTGGATACCCCACGCACAGTTGCACCGTATGCATCTTGTACGTACGTTCGCTATTAGCGCTGTTATAACATTTTCTTCGCATTAGATCCAAGCAGGCGAACCTGGAAAAAAGAAAAATCGTGCACAAAAAAAAACGGATAAATCCAAGGTGCAGATGCTTAATCTGCTGCGTGAATAGAATGATGGTAGAACGATGGCTTTTAGTAGTGGCAATGCGTCTAACGCAAACGGAAACGTTTATGTTGCCAGCTGCTGCAATGGTGTGGGGCAAGCATAAAATTCGCCGACGCACCTACGGTCCATCAACAAACGGACCGCAGAGTGGAAATAAAACTACAGTGTCAGTATTCTTCGAAAAAGATTATCATCATCTGGTTTTTTGAAAATGGAGCAACACACCTTTCGATTATGTCTGGTTGAAGATCTGCTGCACCAGTTGTTTTTGTGATTTAATGTTTTCTATATTTGCAGTGGAACGAATATAATATTCGTTGGTACTTCTTAACCGGAAAAATCATACAACTCATAGTGTTTCTTTTACACAAAAGAAACCAAAACTATCTGCAATTATTATTTAACCCTAAATTATTCGATCAGTTAGGTTTACTCTCTTAGATGTTAGGAATCTCCCAAAATCTTTGGAAATTAATAAATCTTTATGATAGGAACGCTGAGTCGCGGATTCGCTTAAAAATTGTATATAGAATCAAGAATTTTTATAATAAATCATAAATCATATATCTATAACTAACTATAACTATTAAAACCTCAAAAATATACCCCATCCACCTTAAAATATACAGAACTGTTTACCACAAAAAATCAGACGTACTGATTATTCGTGTTGCCCGCTAATCCGGGCTGTGTCGACTGACGTTTAGTACGTCAGTGTTTCTCTAGTGTACCCACAGATAAAGTAATCGTTTCTGCTTTACTTTTTATCGAAAATGTATAATCTATGTTAAAATATGCATTGTACCTTATCGCTTTACTAATTTAACGTTTACTACATATCAATATTTATGTACTCCATCATTACTTTAATGAACGATTATTGCTTCTCGAAACGGAATCATTCGTTGGGGACGGGTGAATGGCACAAGATTTTTCTGATTAGCGCACAGTCGAATTAAAAATTGGTCAGTGGACACTACCACATTTCAACCAATGCTTCTCCTTCTTTTCCCCATTTATCACTTCCCGTCGCATAGAAGGAAACTCAAAGGAAGCGAACTGTATTAAATTACACGCGCAGCAATTTAATTGCTCCCATGCTTAATGCAATCAAAACGTACGGGGTGGGATCGCCATACGGCTGGTCCTGCCAGAACTGATTCGCCGCCAAGCGAGAGGGTGGTGAGGGACCGAATTTATGACATCACTTTCGGTCAACAAATCAAGCAACTTTGGTCGAGCTTTACTCTTCGCGGGGCTTTACAGCACCAGTGGCAGTAACAGCAGGAGTCACGTATTCCACGCACGAAAAAAGCAAACCCTTTCCTATTGCCTTCCCGGCCATCGACTTTGTTGGTGCATTAATTGCATTTGGAACCATTTCCGAGCGCTCGAGAATGGGACGAATAATGGAGAAAACGAAGCGAATAACAGCAGTCCTGTGGATTGCGTTGCGCATTCGCAAGTCGTTATGCTGTGTAGCGTATTTTTTTTTCTTTTTGGTGACATCAAACCACATCAAGAACGCATGGGAATTACTTTGCACGCACGCACGCAAACATGGTTTGTGCCGCGGAAATTAAAGTGTGTGCGCGCGGGTAAGGCAATGCCGGGGAAGAAAACATTTCTAATATGCGCTTGGTCATGCTACCGTCGAATCGAGAATGTTAATCTGCTGTGATGTTGTGTTGTTAATTTCCAAGAATTTTCGCAAGTATTAAGCTTAAATAGAATAAATGGTTACGGAAGTTACAATTTTATAAATATAATTTAAAAAGTTTTAAAGAGTTTTTTAGAGAAAAAACTCATACAAACTAGCATAAGTGAAAACTTTAATCTACGATACCACCTAATGAAATCAGTAACTTGATCCATTCGCTGCTTAATCATACTGCTTCTTGGGAGGGTTGTTGTTTCTACTGTGAGTCACCACCGTAAGCATCGTTGATGGACGTTGCTAAATATGTACACGGAGCGAGAAAAAAAGAGATCAAGAGTCGCTTGAGAAAATCCCCAAATCTCTTTCGTTACCTCTGCTTTAATGATCGTCAATTTATTCCAGCGTTTGTGGCACATTTTCCCCAGCGATCTGATGCCGCCGCATCAGCCGCAAATGCATCACGAATGTTGCACCAGGAAGATTATCTTAGCCGATAGACGTTCGGAGCGATCGTTCTACATGATGTGGGATTGCTTTTGCGCTGCTGATACTGATCGTGGCCATAGAACGCATCATTACGAACTTCGATTTAGGATTCAGGTTCAGGTTTCTCCCGGCACCGGCAGGATCTTCTCATTAATGCACGCGAATAAAGCCACAAAACCGGTGGGATGAACGTGATAATGTGCAAATGATTATGCTGCAAATTTGGTTGAAAGATAATGTGCAAGAGGAGCGATAGATAGAGAAAGAGAGAGAGAGAGGGGAAGCAAAACTGAAGCAAATGGTTTGACAAATTACCTCCAGAGTTCATAATTAATCGCCTGAATGCGTTTCGGCCGTACCGGTTCTTCTCGCGCCCGGATCGTTTGTCGGGTTCGTCGTCTAACTTGGCGGCTTCTTAGGGTGACTTCAATAGTCTGCTGAAGCTGCTTGCAGTCGTTTCCGTTGCAGTCGGTAGTTAGGGTTAATATTTGAAACGAAGCTCCACACTGGACGGTGCGGTGCGTTGCGGAAGGTTGGGATTTGTGGTGGTTTTATTTTTCGGTTCGTCAACATTGCTCAAATATCAATCGGTTTCGGTTGAATGCAAGTACGAAGTCAACTGTGACTAAACGCTGGGCGGGCTACTGATTTTCGGGCTACTGGATCGATCTTGATTGGATGCAGGTCGCTTGCCAAAAAAAAAAAAACGTTGTTTAACATGTTGATTAATTCGATAGAAATGTTATTACAATAAGCGCTGTTAACAATTGCAAGAAAGAATGCCTTGCTTACTAGCAAGATTAATTACAACCGATCAAACAAACAAACTGATGAAAATCTTCCTACAGTCATTAAATTAATCACTATCAAAAACCCACCGTGATGGCAGATAACGATGGCGCGCGGAAAATTTTCGGTCGAACCATAATAATGTTTATTTTGTGCTCGTGTGGTTTTCGTTTCGGTGTTCGGGGTACATACGTGTACATTTCGCTATCTGATGCACTTTTAGTTTCACATTCTTTTTCCCTGCCTTCACTATACGCCTAAAAGTGTGTAAAAAGAGAGAACGAAACGCGGTTGAAGCAAACGGAAATTAACGCAAACCAATTGTGTTTCATGTGGTGCGGCTGCTGCATAATGTTGGTTTGTGTCTGTGTGTGTTTTTTTATTGTTGTTGTCCGCTACACCGCTGTACAGCGAAACGATTATACCGAACCATGCGCCGAAAATGTGGCCACGCCGAGAATTGGCTTATGGGATGAAATTGAGCAAAACTGCTAATTTAATTTAATTTGCTCTGGCGGTGCCGTGGTTCGTCTGCCGATGCCCACTTGATCACCCGGTGACGGTTGCCCCTGTCAACGCGACTAAGAATGAGCAAAACGAATGACATTAAAAAACGTTGCCTAATTTTGAAACCCAAAAAAAGGCAAATTTAAAATGAAACGTTCGTCGCTTGTTTCGCTGTTGAAGTCTTTCGTTGTAACGTTGTTAACAGTGAGTGTGATCTATTTATAATTTTTTCCAACGGATTTATTTACCTTACTGACAGTGTTGTGAGCAACATCCGGACCATTTTTCACTTGCAGTTTTGTTTGTTTTAACTTATCCACTAGCTACTTCATGCTTTATCCGCTCGTTAGCTCAAAATTGCGTTCATTTTCGTTTGCGCCGTCCGGACGCGGCTAAGCAGCTCTTTCCGTTATTATCGATCGTTAGCGAAAGCGTTACTTCGCGTTGCATGCATGCGTGTTACGCGTGTGTGTATGTGTGCTTTTTCCTTTCGCTAAAGCAGGGGAGGCAAACATTAGCCTCTCTTAAGGAGACTACCTCGGGAGGATGGCAAGTGGTAACGCAGTTGGGGCAGATAATCGTCAACCACGGCTGCTACACTCTGCGCCGTTTTGAGTGTGCAATTCTTCGCACGGTGAAAATGTCATCTCGATAATCGACAGCTGTCAAAGACGGGGATGGAGAGACACTTGGTGCGTGTTGGTGTGCAACGAGACGTCTCAAATAATGCACCTCGGGGTGTACGGTGAACGTGTCGGTGCAAACCGAAGGTGCAGCTCGGTGCATCGTGGCTGGTCGCATGAAATGCAACACCACCATCGAAGAAACGAGCATGGCAACACCAAAACCGGCATTCGATCGATTTCAGCGTACAGTGTTTGGGTGGTGGAGCACACTCAGATGCGCGCCGGGTCGGTTGCGTACGCCGGGAGAGTGGTTGATGTGCAGTTGTAATGGCGGCCACTTCGGCACCGGCTGTCGCGACACCATAACCGGATCGCTCAAGGTCTTCTAACGGGTGTTTTCTTCCGCAAAAAACCCGCCGTTCCACCATCGCACCCCGCAAGGGGTTAGATAGCTTGTGGTGTTGTGTCCCTGTTTGGGATTTTGCAACGAAAATCGTGCACTCGGCGGGAGTCGTTACACAAAACCACCTTCCGAAGCGAATGCACAACCGGTCAATTAAAGCAAACGCACCGGTTGTCGCCGAGTGCGTGAGGAAATGCTTCGCTCCTTTCTAATGCATCTCCCTTTCGCGCAGAATTTCCGCGCATTAGCGAGATGGTTTTCTGTTGCCGCCAGTGGTGTGCACAAACTGGTTTGATTAGCCGGAGTGCCGGTGTTGGCTTGTGAAACAGTGTGAACGATTTAAATGTTAATGTGTAACGTTATGGAGCGGTATTGAGAGGAAACTATTTGGGACATTCTTGCACATAGGAGTATAATGTATTATTATTCCTTCAGAATGTGGATGACAGTTGAGTTTTGTATCGAAATATCATGAATTGTTGAAACACCTTTAACATTCGACCATTACGGATGTTTTTTTATTTTATTCCATTATTATTTTTGTTATTATTATTATTATTATTATTATTATTATTATTATTATTATTATTATTATTATTATTATTATTATTATAATGCGAAAACTAATTTGTCCACCCTTAAGGCTTAACAAAATGTATTTTATAGTCTAATATTAAATCTAATTAGGGAGATCAAATGGAGATTAAACAAACTTAACATCGAGGATTTTGTAAGGAGTCATTAATTGATCGGGCCCGAAAAGCAGACATCGAGATGTTGTAATCGAAATGATAAAAAAAAAGCAGTTAAATGATTTCATACCTCGCAGAAAAGGATCATTTTGGGCCGTAAGAGGTAAGGCGCGCCAGAATAAATGAAGGAGGACGGAAACGGAGACCACGGCAAGGAATGTACAGGTAGTCCCCGAGATACGCGTTTCCTCTCATAAGCGGATTCGGAGATACGCGGTTTTTTGGAAATTTGTCAGATGAGTTAGTTTAGTGCACAAAATCTAAGCAAAAAGATGAAAATTGGTCAAAAATTGGTCGAAAATACCCTTTTTGTCACATAAAACATTTCTTTCTAACTGATTTTGATGCATTCTTTCTTAAAATCGCCTGATTCGGTGAAAAAATTAAGTCCAGAGAAGGAAGTCGACTCGCTGACTTTGAAGTATAAACGAAATCGCACCAGGATTCGACTTACGCGGAAATTAGAGTCACGTGGATTATAGCGGTCCGCTATAATAGCGTATCTCGAGGACTGCCTGTATAGGTTTAGCATAGATAGTAAGGATGGGGCATCAGTATTGTTGAGGAGAATCTTAGTGATGAAAATAGCTGCCTGAAAATATGACGACCGAGGGCCATATGATCGACATAGTTTGACGAAATTGAATGGCTGTGGGCATTTCCTTCCAGTTATGAGCCTTATCCACATTACATTACATGAGACTTGATGGTGATGTTAATGCAGAGCTTAAAAAATTACTTGTTAACCAAATAATTCCAATCGACAACACAATTCTGAAGCTGAAGAATTAAAGTGTTTCATTCAACTCCGTTTTGTTGTTAAGCAATGCGCATGAAAATTTAACACCTTTCGGGGAACTGCAAACTGAAACCGTCGGAAAACGGAACACAACAAGCAAATAAACATGAGCTGGCTGGAGCGCCAAGAGACGAGCCAGCACCTCTTAGGATGGTTCAGTTTTCTAACCATGAAGCGGAAGTTCGATGGCACGATAGAAGAGAACCTGTAACTGAAGTAAACCCCTTCTTCTTCCTTCTGTATGTGGCCACAGGGTGGTACGGTCGGGCAGGCAAATCGAGCGGGTGGTGGCTATTCTTACCTTTGTTCGCCGAATGCAACCCCAGATGCAACCGTGCCGAGCGGCGGGATGGGTTTTACTTTATTTATATTTTTGCAAACGCAAACCAAAATTTCACATTCTTATGCAATGTGTTGCACTTTGGGTGTGTGTGTGTGTGCGAGGGGAGTACAAAATTGGCTAGCATTGATCGGGTGTGGCATCATGTTGCTCTCGATGTACAAGGTTCGGTGCATCAGCGTGCGCAGGAAACGAATCCCCCCCGCTTACTGCCGCGACCGGGAACAGTTGGTTTGGTTTGTTCTAGGTTGAGAATGAAATTGTGCTGTGTGCTGTGCATCGTGCCGGCGAAAGCGAAATGAAGAACGAACGAGAAGGGGGAAAACACCAAAACGTTTTTGCGCACAAAACAAAGGAAAATGCATGCATTTCGCGTAGACTTCTGAATCGACAGCCAACAATGCATCTGCATGCATGCTCCAACTGTTGCTTCACAATTGCAGCACGGCTGTTGCAGCTCTTGTTGAGGTTTCGCTTTAGAAAAATACGCCTCGGCACAGCAGTCAGAATCCTGGACCGCCCCGGGGTAGAGTGGCGGGGTGTTTTTCTTGTTGCTGCTGCTGCAGAGTTCGATACGGGACAGCAGAACTGCATTCGCAAGGATGCCGTTGCATCTTCGACCCGGGGCAAAAAAAAAACCACGCGATGCAGTATGGAAAACAACTGCGCACCAGGTCCCAAGAAAATCCCACGGCCATTTCTTTTCAATCCGGCCACACCGCGTACTACGCATTGTTGTGCGTATGTTTTCAAACGTGTGGCATCGTGTGGCTGCACGCGCAAAAGGGGTGCATCGAACAGCATCGAACCAGAAGAAAACGCACAGCGAGGAATCTACAAAATCGTTCCTCGTGTTCGTTCCGTTCTCACGGACGATTATCTGGCCCGATGGGCCTTGTTGCGGCTTGTTGCGGACCAAACAAATCTCCTGCTCGTTCTAGGAAGTAAAACTGGTTTAAATCAAGAATTGCGATTAGAAATCTGGTCAATCATACGCGGCTCGCTGGCTCGTTGCGCATCACACTTTAAGGCCGCTGTTAAAATGGGAAATTTATGATGAACCAAACGACATAAAGATTGTAATCCAGCTCGTGGGGGCTGATCTTGATCGCCGGGAAGCGGTAACGTATATGGCTGTATTTTTACGGCGAATGAGATTTCGTACCGGACTGATTCGAGTGATAGCGTTTTAAATTTATCTTCCGAACAACAAACATGGCTAAATGTCATTAGGATTGCTTTAGATTTCTTTTTCAATTCAGATCAGTACCTTCTGATCTTACAAACATCTTTATATCTGTTTAAACGAGTTTTAGATTTAGAAGATTATAAATGAATGAACTCTGTGCAAGAAAACGTATATAAATTAGAATACGTTTAGCTTTTAATAGTGTTTAAAAGCGAAACTTAAAAAGAATAAACCAATTTTTCATTAAATCTGAGATAAGGTTAATAGAACATTCAATATATGTTCTACTTCTGACACCAATTGGTTGGAACCTTAAGAAAGGTTGATGAATAAATAATAGTAATTGCATGTTACTTACCTTTATAGTCACTTTGACGATCGACTTTTCCTTGGGTTTGGTCTTAAAATATTTTGTAAAGCATCCTCCGCCCCCAAAAAGTTCTGGCATCCCCGGAACATTTAGTGTAGGGGGTTATAGGCAAATCATTAACTTAAGTTCTTCCGTCAATCTCTTGATATGTTGTTTCTCATTATGCTTGTTAATATAGATAGCAACTTCCAGTGGATATTACGTGATCATATCCCAAATCTCCGAAAAATCCTGGCAGAAAAACGATATCTCTTGCCACCTTGTCTAATGTCGAAGAATTTCCTGGAGAAACTTGATGTAGGAGTTGTCAATACAGATATTCTTGGAGTTGGACGTAAAGTTACTGGTCCAAGTAGATCACGATCATCTATTAAGATCGCAATGGTGCGCCTCGTCGGAATAAATTGTATCACAAGAGACTTCAAGTGCTAAATCCAGAAGTTTGGTCCAGAAACATCTTCAACTTCTTCGCTCTTCTTGGATTTTGTTCCACAAGCAAATTTTGCGTACCGTTGGCGGCAGGAATTCAGCCTTCTGTTCAATGTGATGAACACTCCTCAGGAGTGAGAGCTATTTCGAAGGAGTTCCCAGGACTTATAGGGCTACGAGTCCCAGGTATATTGTATAGGTATACTGTGATATTCCTTACATCACAAGATTTTGAGGAATTCTGGGTTGTCAATTAGGAGTGAGTGAGTGAGTGAGTGATTTGTTCCATATGAATTTTGAAAAAAAAACTCACTTGAATCTTTAATGAGGTTTCTTTTTGGATTGGTTTGGACTTGACATATGGATTTGATAATTTTATCCAAGACCAAGAATTTTATCTAAGACCTTGAAGTTTGACAAAATAAATCCCTTCCCTTCATAAAAAGTAATAAAAATAATATATAATCAATACTAATTTATTGTTCCCAATAGCTTCCACAAGGCTTCCAGTGAAAAAAAACATTAAAATCCTTCAAATTATCTTGTTATTCACCGCACACTCTCCGGATGTGCCAGGACAGAGCCCGCAAAGGGGTCAGATCGGGTATCGGTCCTGCGTGTGTCGGTGATGATCTTTTTTGGAGTTCATATTTTGTTTCTGATCACCATCTTACCACCTTTCCCATCACATTTATGCAGCCCGTTTGCTACTTAGCATAAAATGCTAATGGCGCACCGATATTGCTCGCCCAAAACGAGGCCCGGCAACGATCGTTTGTTGACAACATTCTCGGCGCACACTTTACGCACACCACTCAATTACATCATCCCGGGCTGTGTGTGCGGTGCGGTGGGTGTAATAAAGATGCAGAACCTTCCTGTGCAAGGGTTAGCGCATAAACATTTGATTTCGTTTTTCGTTTCGATTCCGGTCGGTTTTCCGTGTGGGGGGCACGGGCGAAACGTGCCAATGCGCGAATGCAACCGCGTGTATACGTGCATACACGTATCGCTTTTAGGGATGCATTACACGGGACTTAACGTGGTCGGTGCTGTGCGCCGTGCATTCGAAATTACCACAAACCTTCTTCGTGGGCGTGGGATTGGAGTTCGTTTTTTAGTTTTCTTTGCCATGCCAAGATATTGATGTAATATAGCATTCGCTTTTCTTTGTCACTGCCGAGTGGGGGGGGGGGGGGCTACTGGCGCTTGAGAGCATCAGCCAGCAGCATTAGCCAGCAGCACATGGTGTATTTTAAGCAGATAGCTTTAAAACAACATATTTCTTTATATTGATATAAAAGTGACTTTTGCTATGATGGATTGGTCCGGATTGGATGGATTGTTAAAGCAGACATTACACAGCAACTGATTGGATAGTAATAAGCTTTGCAAAATTCTGCGTAGTTGCACAGGCAGCAAACCCCGGGCACAACACCCACTCGGAAGGGAAAATCTCATCTGGCGCAGAGCAGAAAGGCTTCTATGCGATGCGGCAAATGGACACCCACCTTTCCCATAAGGGAGTTGGGAACGGGCTTGCACGAGCGGAAGTAAAATGTACCACGGCTGTGTGTGTGTGTGTGTGTGTTGAATGTGCCCCCCCCCCCCCATTTATATTGCCGTTTCCCGGAATGCAAGGTCACACGGTGCAGCGAGATGCAAATAACCGACCGACCGGATGGTGAACTCCATTCGTGCGCTCGTGGCGCAAGCCTTTGCAACAAGGTGTCTCTCGGTCGATAGCCCCCTAGCCCTCGGTGTGGGTGGTGGTTACATGGCACCTGATTAATACGCGAATCGCCACGTGGGCATCCGACGCAAAAGGGACAGCCCGTGTCGTCCTACCCGATCGACGTCGTAAATTGATGGTGGGTTTTTGAAAGGCCGATTTGATTGGTTTCGAGTTTTGTCTAGCACAGCGTTGGCAGGAAACGTTATTTTTTTTCGAATTTAAAAAAAAAAACCGGTGACTAGGTTAATTTTCCCGACTCGAAGAAAAATGATTCATCTGAGAGTGAGTGACAGCACGCAAATACCTGATCGGATCGCTTCGTTCTCAAACAAGACCTGGAAGTAGTAAATCATTCGCTTGCCATGCCAATCCATCCTGAAAAGAAGCGATCAAGTGACCTTCATTGGAGTTGCGATTGGCAGCGTACCGAACAACACCTCATTAAATAAAATGTATTTCCCGCTCGCGCGTAGTAACTTCATTTGCCAGATTTATGAAGATTGTCTCCCTTCACTTTTCACCACCACTCGATGCTAATTATTAACCCTTCACGCTCGCAAGCAACGAATTCGCTCTCGAGCGAAATACCAAATGTCAGTCAGCTGTTGTATGTCGGCAGTTTCGATCAACACAGCCGCACACCGTACGGCATCGTTTTGTGGTCGAAGTAGTCGGAGCTGTCGCTGTATAATAATAAAGGCCTACACTCGGGGGAGAGATTTATGGGCTTCAATAAAGCAGCAGCAGCGGCGCCGCGGCATGGTTGTTTGGCCGCGGCGGATGTCAAGTTCACCGTGTCGTGTCGCGGCTGTCGCCATCGTCAAAATAAGCACCATCCGCCAAGGGCTTTCCGATCATGGCACCAAAGATCAAAGTCAATAGAGTGTTTCGCTGGCCCGAGCGAAACGATCGTGAACCGTCAATCGGCTTTTGACGGTGGACGGTAGGTTTATTGCATGTTTTACGAGATTCCCCCGCCGTTCCCATCGGAGGAAATGGGAGGAAAACTGCCACCGAAAGTGTGGGGTTCGAAGAGGAGGGTCCATGAAAAGGGTGGTGAAAAATCGGCACGGAACAAAGTGTGCAATTACTATTGGCAGCGTCGTGTTGGTGCGGGTGAAAATCGGTAGCATATTTGCGCGATGATGGTATATCACGAAACGAACCGACCCATTTTGCCGGGGGTAGCTCATGGTCCTATTTTGTTCGATGAGATTCTTGAACGTTTTGGATGCGCCTCCACTAAGGAGTGTGATGATGGATATTTTGGTAGCAGTTTATAAGTTATAGTTTATTACTTATGCAATTTTTGAAAACATTTTTGTTACAGAAGATTGTTTAAAAGGAGGCAAGAAGCTATTTCAAAATGAATATTTGAAGTGTTTTAACGAGACAGTATACATCTTAAAAAATAAGGGAAATAAGTGAAATTAGTATCAAGGCTATTTACCTTTATTTTGTCCCAAGGTGCGCTACAATTAGTCAAAGCATTTGAAAGGAAAATACAAAATTGACGTTTTCATTGATCTTGCTTTGGGGCACATTTTAAATTCCGGATTAATATCTACAAACTAGTAACAGTTTTCGTATATTAAAGTAGTTACAATATAGAACCTGAAGAGGTGTAGAAAATACATTACAACTAACTAAATAACCTACTTTTTCAATTCTTTTATTATCCTTTGGACGGCAAAACTTTTTAAAGTTTGTTTTAAAACCCAACCATCAAAAGTTCACATTTAGTACTATGAAATGTAATAACAAACTCTTGAAAACTTGTGAGTTAACTTGCAGATATTTAAGAATTGTTTAGTACTATTTTGCATAGTTGTATTTTGAGTAACTTCACATGTTTTCCCTTGGAAAAGTGTTAATGTTTTGGGAAATAATATCTATGCCATTTTAATACGAACAGATTTTTCCGGAAACCTTCGAAAATTTCCACCTATTTGAACTCTTACAAGCCAATAGAAATGAAATTCGTAAGCTTTAAAAAAACACTCTCCATAAAACACTGCTAATTGAGTTATCAATATAAAAAAGCCATCAAAAGTGTACTTCATTTCCCCCACATCATTCCTTTTCATATGACATGGCTGACTGGAGCTCGCCACAGCCCCGGTAGCGCCGGTGGATAAACGCAAATTTGGGTTTGACAATGCAATTTCAGTTTCAAACAAAAATAAAAACACATTCTACTACACCGCCCGAAAAGTGTTCTCGTTCGTTTAACAAGAGCATTAAACACACACACACACCGAAACCATCGCTTGCAGCTTAAAATATGCGCAATTTGCTCTACGCAGCACAATTTTTACGCACTAGGGTGAAAAAGAAAATGGAGAGGAGATTCCAAGGGGAAGAAAAGAGAATAGAAGTTAATAGCATTTTGTAAGAGGAGGAGAGGGGGGGGGGGGGCAAAGTGATGGTGACGGAGGTTTATGGTTGGTCGATTTTGATGACAATATTTTTTTTTTTTGTTACTTGTCGCCTTTATTTTGGGAAGGCCAATTTTTCGCATTTTGACTAAACCAACAGGCTTTTCTTTCTTGCGCGTCTGTACTTGTTTTGTTTGCCTTGTTCATGTACATGTTTTATTCGTTTTTTGTTTGTTGTGGCTGCTTTTATTTTGTTAAATTGACTCGTTTTTGTCACTGTTTTTTTCTTCTCTCTCTCTTCTGTATCACTGCTCTGTGGATGCGTGTTTTATATGTTTGTCTGAGGTACTTATTACTTTTATTATTTGTTTTGCTTTTCTACTACACACTCACCATTTTCCATCGAGTTTTTTTTTGTGTGTTTATTTTTTGTTTTGTTTTTGTTTTCCTTTCTAAGTACAACATTCCAAGTTGTTCGTGGTTTTCTTCGTGTGCGCTTTTCATTTTCCTCCGCTGGTTTGTTGTTTCGTTTTTTTTTGTCTTTTGGGCGAGTCTTTAGCAACGATTCTTTTTAACAACATTCCTTTAGCCGTAGTGTTCGGTTTACGGTTCGGTGGGTTTATCTTTATTGTAATGCAAAAGGGTAAACCCCCACGTTGGTGGAAACGAGACGCGAAGGTGAAGCGTTTCTGCTTTGAACTGAAATTGGATCCATCGGTGCTGTGGCCGATAGTGGGAGGGCAAGGGACTCCACCGGACAGGACGACGCGTTTGTTGATGGTGGTTAATTAGTGTTTATTGTGTTAATTTGTGCCCAGGTAGCGTTTTTGTGCACTTTTATTGTGAATTCTTTTATTTCTGTTGCGCGCGCCGAAAAAAAAAACACTCTCCACATCCACGCCTGTTCCCCCAACGGTCAATGCGTCATTTTTCCGTTGTTTTCCACTCGATTCTTCAAGTTCGTCAACTTCAGTGTTGAATTGTTGGTGGTTTAGCCGTTGTTGTTGTTTTTTGCATTCGTGAATTTTAATTTCCCTTCGTTTTTATGTCGCCGGGTAAACCTTTCTGCAACATTTTGACGTAAATTATGCAGCGCCATGTAATAATGAGCGACAATCGCATGCGGTTGTGACGTCCTGCGCGCCAGGCTTTGTTCTGCCAGAGTGGATGGGGGGGGGGGGGGGGGGGGAAGGTGGTCTCATAATTGTAATTAACTGTTGCATGCCACCCCTCTTAAGCGGCACTGATTTCCCTCCCTCCCTCAATTCTCCGTACCATCTCTTTCCTCCACGTTCTATGGTGCCGTGTGAAAAGCGACCACTAGAACGCTTGAGTGATACTACTCTCTTGCCTTGGTCTAGGGCCAGAAACCGTGGTGTATTGTTGCGAAAAAAAAAGAAGCACACGGGAAGGCACGCCAACAGCAGCAGTATATATTCCGGCCAGGCAGCTAAATTAATGCGTATGACCATGAACCTGAACCTTGCGTCGCTGGCTCTTGCAGGTTGTTCAACTTGATTTTAAAAGCTAAATTGGAGCTTGTTTGATGGATTCGTTCGCTGGTTCTCGCGTTGGTGTTTTTTTTTGCGTGTGGTTGTTTTCTTTACATTTGTTGCTGTTATCGTGGTCTATGTTCTCCTCCCATACCAGCGTATGATGGACGTGTTGTCGACGCATTGTTGTGCGGAAAATTTTGTTCCCTTTCTTCCCTATTTGCATTTCTATGATAATTTGTTATCTGCCTGATAATGGTACATTATCGTGCTGGTTTATCGCTTTCAATTATGTTCATTTAAAGGTGAGATTGTTAGAAACGAAGGTTTTTAGTTAATGTTTTGTACTATTCACCATGCTACTGTTGAGTATTTTTTATTATTCAAACTTTGTTTTATCAACCATAAAAGTTTGAATTAATTTTGTGCGTTACTTCTTTTGGGGTAGAGTCATATGAATCTTTTCAAATCATTTAAAAGGCCTGTAAATCACGACTCTCGCCGAAAAGATTAATGAATCTTTAAGGAATCATCTTTCAAGTTTTTAATGCAGAATGAATCTTGAATCTTTGCAGATTAGTTCATTTTGAGGGATTAACTTTGAATAATTTTAATGAATGAATGAACATTTAAATGAATCTTGAATATTTGAAAATTTATTAATCTTGAATCATTGCATGAATCACTCATGAATCTTGAATCTTTGAAGATTCATAAATCTTGAATCTTTGCAGATTAGTTAATTTTGAGGGATTAACTTTGAAGAATTCCAACATTTCAATGAATCTTCATGAATCATGAATCATAAAACTTCATTATTCAAAGAATCTTTTGAATCTTTGAAGATTCATGAATCTTGAATCGTTGAAAATTAATGAATCTTGTATATTTGAAGATTCATGATTCTTTTCATAGAGTCTCTCGTTTGGATAGAGGATTCAGAGTCAATCGTTATAAAAAAAATCAATCAGATTCATGAATATGAATCAATTTTATTATCAACACTAAAATTATACGTAAAAGAGCTCTAAAAATGGAATAATATCATATTTTTGTTGTAATCTTTTAACTCTCCTCAGATATATCTACATTTTAGATCCATTTTGATTTTCCCGATGCTTCTCTACAACAGATTCTCGCAGAAACCGAAACCGGCAAATGAATCATTTACTTTTGCACCATTTTCACGGACAAACTTGCTGCACGGTTCATTTGTTTCGTCGTCACACATCCGTGGCCACAAGAAAGCGAGCAGGGCAAAATTTTGAGCACTGCCCCACGCCCAGCTTGAACTTGAACTTGAATTTGTTTCTGTTTCCGTTCCACTTGCCTTACCTTTCCCCTTTTTCATTCCGCTTTGTAATGGGTCCATGTTTTGCTTTCGCTGTTACAACCTCACTGTAGTATGCTCACTGTGTGTGTGAGTGTTTTTTTTTTCATTTCTTTCGTAGTTTTGACTAGGGTTTTCCACTCGCGCTCGTCGCTAATTTCTCCCGCAACAAGAGGCGAGGGTTTACCGTGCGCGTTACACTCCATTTCGCGAACGCTATGGCAACGATGCACTTTTCAGTTTGTTTGTTGGTTTTTTGTCTGTTGATTAACTCACAGTCCCTTCGCAGTAACCCCACAATTGTGGTCGAAGACAGGGACAGGGAGACTGGCAAAGAAAATCGAAACGATAACAACAACAGAAAAAAACCGTCTGCGAACACGCGACTAAACAGCTGCATCCGCTGCAACGGAGTTGTGTCAAAATGTTGATTTTTCCGTTGTTTTTTTTTCGTTAATTTTGCAACGAAAATTTCACTTACTGATAAACGGCGAAGCACTCTTGCTTTCCAGCAATGGGTTTTCATTTGCTGCATAACTGGAGAGGCATGAAAGTAAAATTGGTATTCGAGTGAGTGAGGAGGGCGTCTTATTATTATTTGCTTTGTTACTATTTTTTAATCAATTCATTGCAAATTGGTACATAACATTCTATCGTTTTAAAGACAAATACAAGTTAAATTAGTACAAGTCAATTCCATAGAATTTTGCCAAACAAAAAATGTATCAGCTCGTCAAAAAAGGGACCTTTTTTGGCAAGCAATTTCACCCCTCGTGGTTTACATTGAACCCATCGAGACTGGCACACCCCTGATCGCATGACATTTTGGGCAACCAAATACAAGGGAACTGTGGTCAACAAATTAGTCTGTGCTTTCGGAGGGCTTGCAACAGACACACACACACACACAGGAAAATAATTTGTCAGAAAGTGTGCATCACCACGGCGGCGGTTGGTGGCGATTCTCGTGTCAAACTGCAATTGCAGTCATTTTTTATTTTGCAGCCCGACGACGAACACCATCGGCCAGTCGGCAAATGGTACTAATTGGGTTTGGTGTAGCTTGTTGACATGTATGCGTTACAACGGGGCATGTAACGGAGCGTTTTGAAGCTAACCCGGTGGTGTCTAATTAGCAAATAAAGGGTCGAAATTGCAATTGTTTTTTTGTTTTGTTTTTATCCGTCTCTTTCCGTTTGCAGCTCAAATTAACCTTCTTTGTTGTATGATTGATTTAATTTACGCTTTTGAAAAGGGATTTCATTTTGTATGAGCCTGTAAAAATAGTTTGTAAAATGAAGAAATTGTAATATGAAAAATAAATCCAATAAAATTGATCCAAATGTTCAAATGTTTAAATTATTAAATTTTTGTTATTGTTCATTTGGTGTTCATTTTACTGCTTTCTACTGTTGCGTTTAAACTGCAACATTCATTTCTGATGTAGCTTAATTTAATTAAATATAATGCTTTTGAAAACCTTCGAAATGTTTTTACAAATATATTCTTTAATCATTTTCAAACATTGATTGTTCCATTCCTAAGTAAGTGAACATAAATTCATGCGGTAAGCTGCATTTTCCCCGGTTGTTCATCCTTTCATCCAATTTGCGCAGGGATTTAGCACGTAACGGAAACGAGGTTATCATGGTTCCAGACTCCCGTTTGCTGCACTGCATTATGTTTTTTTTCGCTCTCTCTCTCTCTACTGGGTGACATTGAACAAGTGCATCGACAGCTTTACTTCTTGCACGTTGCAACGCAACAGGAGGAAGCAGAGACTCTTTCCCAGGACCAAACATTACGTGCTCTCAGTGCCCGGTGGCTTATCAACCTTCAAATCGGCGTTGATGATGTCGGTAATGGAGTGTGTGTCTGTGGGAGGTAGCTGTGCGCTGTGCACATATCGGTAGTAATGAGGGAAAATTCCATTATGACACATTTTTTCCTCATGTTTCACTTTACTAGTAGCAACGCAAAAAGAATGTAAAGTTTAAAAATGGATTTTGAAGCAAGTTTTAAAATGTTGGCAATTCGATCGTCGTGGCTATCAACTTAACTGATTTAATCCTTGATCTGTGAGGTCGTAGGGCGATGTCTTATCAATCAAGTAACGCAGTTACTTCAAGTCTTTGATTATGAAAGATTAAGATGAAGTGGCTTAATCTAGATTATGTTGGACGTACGGTTATGAGGTTGGAACGTGATTTTATGCCTGCTAGAGTCCATCGACGTCGAAACGATTGCACAACAGAAGGCGTGTGATGATGACGGGTCCGTTATTAAATATTACTTAAGGACTCGCATAATATTATTGCGAGAATGGAAAAAAGTGATTAACTTAATTTTATATTAAACTTATACTTTGAAGTATTTTAACGTAAACTCCTTCAGAGCGAAGATAAGCGGTGGTGTCGTAGGAAAACCCTCTCTTATTTGCTAATATTTGTTTGCTAACTACTTCAAACTGCAAGAAGTGCAGTGAATAAATCCCTCCTTGAGTGAATCATTCATTTATCAGGTGTGCATCTTGAAAGTGTTTCCTATGAAGTACTCCATCCATCCTATCAGCTGTAGCTAACGATCTATTTTAAGCGGTCCACATGGAACAATTTTCTTTAGTATTTAGACAAAATCCTTGGAGATTGTAAAATGTTGTCCCGATACAATTTAAATGCATTAAGTTTAAGGTACGGGACTTTTGCGTTGCATGGCAAACAAATGTTTCGATCACGTGAGTCGACAACGCTCACAGGCTCTCCATCAGCAAAGATCACGATCACCTCCAGCCTCGCGCCGACTCGCTGCCCGGCGATCTGCCCTTGACTTCAATTAGCGAAAGGGCGCAAGACGCGGTTTCTGAGATCGGCGTCGCAGAAACATAACACGCCGCACACCTTACGAAACCGAAACCCACCCGTACTTACACACCTACCCACCAGGACCTACCCACATCTGTCACGGCAATTGGAACTGGTGTGCGAAAACGGAACATGTGTCCGATGCTGACAGGTCTGGGATACGATTCATACGGCGTTGGTTGTATTTGTGTGGAGTGGTTTTTTATTGTAATTTCTTGTAAGAAGAAACGGGTCGAAACGATTAAAGCGAGCGTTCAAAGGACTACAGATTTATCTCAATCCGGATCACGTTAATGTTTCATACGACTTATCCAAGCTGTTTTTTTTGTTCCTCTTTTCTTTCGCAGGTAAGTCACGGTGTCGGAACATTCTATACCGAGTTGGAATCTGAGAAACGATCAACACAAATCTGTCAAATCTGTTTCACACTTATGTGACTTGGAGTTTTAATGGGAAATTTACCACAATTCTGGCGTGAACTTGATATTGCACCAATGGTGGTTAATGGTACTGCGAGGATCTACTGACATGCTCAGAATGGTTGAAGAAACTCAACTCCTGGAATGGAAATAATTCATCAAGATTATGACTGTTTTTTTTTGTAAAACCATTTTAGCTTTAACATAACGCGTACGGTGGTAAAGTGTAGCTGAGTATACATCTGAGAAACGTTCCAGAAATCAACTACCCTAACTAAACACGCCACTTCAGAGTAAAGCTGGGGCAAGTCGTTACAATCTCACGATAATTACATGGCTCGTTGGCTCCAGGGCCCCCGGGAGCACCGATTTCCAAACGTACGCCCATCGTTCGCGATCGTGATCCAGAACTCTGCGTGGATTAAGTGGGTAATCGTGACGATTCAATAAGTTGATCGAGTGAACACTCCCCACGCTTGATAGTTCTGATAAGATCAGATCTTGCCCTACGGCGGAGGGCCCGTACCCCCATACCAGGAAATAGATCTCGTCGCTTGTTCTATGAACATGTTCCGCATCTCCGGCGGCAGTGTAGCCGGTAGAATCTGGTTGTGAAGAATGTTGATTAAAGCTAGGCGTTTGGTGAAGGTGTACGGCGTTGAGGAGTACAAATTGCCTCGATCGTGATTTCACCTTGAACGTCGACATAATCTCCACTCTATCGATTGCGCCTGCCACACGTTGGCGCTTGCGGGTGCGATGAGCAATATCTCATCGTGTGCGCAAAGCAATACATCACGCAGCTGACGATATTGTTGTATAAGATCACGCGTACCCGTAGAAAGAATCATCTGGTTGGCTGGTTGAACTCTGATGAACCGCCATCATCGATTTGTTGACATAACACAGGCATCAGCGGGCTATGAACCTGGTGCCGCGGTGTGAGTCACACTGTGCGACGTTGTGTGGAGTGGAGTGCCAGTTCTAGTTGTAGTTTCTGATTGATCATTCCGTTGTCGGGAGGTCGGTAACGTGCGGAGGACTGAAGATGTGTGTCCCATTAGACGAGGAGTAATGATTAATCCGTAGTTGTCGATCAAGTGATGGGTCATATTTGTCATCCATAAAAACTGGAGATCGGTTTACGTGTCTATACTTGGGATGTTTCTCTCCAATCCAACCTTAATTACTCGTGTCGATACTTAGTCACCACACAAAGAAACTATTTTTATTTTGTGCTTTCTCTAACAATCGTTGTATTTGATCGTGTGTTGATTTTTTTTTGTACAGCACAAATGCCGCAAAACCATTGCAACCATGTTAATTATTTAAAGACACATAAACAAACCACGCTAGACTAAATAGTGGCGCTGCACAACAACAACAAAAAAAAACGGCACGTTGCTTTGCAAATAGTTTTATTTGCATTACCATAAATATTAACCTCGTTCTCGGGATGATCTTCGATCGCGAGTCGCAACGGACCATCCTCCGCTGATGGGACACCTATCTCTGCGTGTTTGTGTGTTTATATTTATAACACCAAAGTAGCAAGCCGAAATGGAGACGTCAGACGAGTTCCTTGAGTTGTGCAGGAACAGAAACAAAACGAGATTCCGTTTATGGTACGTGATCCGTCTCTTTTGCGCTGTGCTGTTAGTAGAGAGACCCCATCCGATCGCATGACTATTAACCGAGGCTACTCAGGATCGTGCAGGACTGTTAAAGAAATTATGTATCCAAGAAATGCACACGGTGTGTGGGTAGTACCGGTACCGGCCGGTCCGACGGTGATTTACGAGCATCCTTGCGTGCGCGTGAAATTGCGGTCATCGGCGTGTGTCCTTGTGATGTCGTCGAAGGTAAAAGAAAGATATGTTGTATGGAATGAGTGGCTGCTGATGAGGTTTTAACCTCCCCGCGAACAGGGAGTTGCTTTTTGGGTGTTGGAAAAGCCAATCAC
The DNA here is from genome assembly GCF_943734755.1 of Anopheles moucheti. Lineage (NCBI taxonomy): Eukaryota > Metazoa > Arthropoda > Insecta > Diptera > Culicidae > Anopheles > Anopheles moucheti. The sequence goes on along the minus strand of NC_069140.1, from coordinate 85,111,370 downwards.
TCCAGGTGGTGGTGCCCTTTGGTTGTTTAAATGTCGCTCTGTATGCCTCCAGCGCTTCATTATCACTCAATTAAACGGGCGTCTTGCGTGAAATATTAACTTCCGATTGTCAGTGTGGACATCACACTCCGCTGGCTTTGTTAATGTGGAAACCATGTGGAATGGAAGTATGATTGATGGTGACCCGTGATTAACTTTATATTATGCACACCCTAAAACGTTCCCATTTTGAGACTCATGCTTCTTGTGATGGACGCGATCGAGCACTGCCCATACACGGTCAATGCAGGGTTGTTGCAGCGTTGCAACATGCTGCTGCTGCTGCTGCTGCAGGGTCATAAGTTTTATTGGGTGCATACAGTGGAAAATCCCCCGTAAAGAACTCGGCATGCGAATAAGATTATTTTATTGTAATCTACCCCCCCCCCATTTATTGGAGAATAAAACCGAAATACCTTCTTTCGCCGCGTGGTAGTGGTAGACCTCCAATGCAGCACTACTGTGTCCCTCATCCGGAGTATCCAAAGTGTAGTAGCAGCCGAAAAAACAAAAACACACTCTTCCGTGCGATCGTGAATGGTGCTCACGTTCGATACCTCAAAAATCGACACCCCTCTCAGACATTTGGCCTTTGGTTGTATCGTGGTCCGGCCGGTTTATTCGTGAACTTGTGCCCAAAGTGTGGGGGTCCATGCTCTTTTACCACCCCTGCGCCCAGGTCTGTCAGGGCTAAAAAGGCCGTGCATGGCTCGGGCAACGCGCGCTGCACTGATGAAGGTTGACGGAACGTGCAAAATAGCTGTCCCCTCCACTGGTGGGCTCTCGATAGTTGGGCCTCGGTGCTGTGGTGGGGTTTTTTGTCTTTTCGTCCAAGAGCTGGAACGTATGTGCGTTTTGTTACTTCTTTCGGAATTGCTTTTACCTTCTTACCCGTTTTTTTTTGTTTGGCTTTTTGTTTCATACCCCGATTGGTGGCGACCCTGGCCCAATTAAGAGGTCTAATAGGGTGGATTAAGTGGAACGTGAGTGGGGTGAATGGGTTTGTTGGTGAGGTAAAGTGTGTGTCTCTCGTGCGCTCGGTCGTCTCGGACTTGGATGGTGGTGCGTTGAAGAATGGTCAACAACTTTTGCCTCATTATACCAAAACCCTCTCGAGCCCGAAATCATGAATACGGCGAGATGACATTCGCATTTTGATGAGCGAATGACATCGAAATTCAACTTTTATTTTTAAAATCTTGTATCTCATGTGTATCTTATCATACCTTATGGAGTCTTAAAATACTTCATGACCTTGTTGAGATGAGTTTCTTTGATAACATTGTAGTTAATTTAAAATTAATAACAAATAATCAAAAAAGTATGTTTATTCTTCTACACACTTTTATGTTGTCTTTTAAAGAAAAAAAAAACCCAAACGAGTTCAATAGCTCACACCCAGTGAGTCACTCGAAACGCTTGCTCTCGCGATCGTTCAGCACGAGGTAAACATGAAAATCAGGAAAATGAAGGCATCAGCATGCGGTGGTACGGCTTGTGGATGACTTGGTGTGGACGGTTAATTCGCTCGCTTATTGTTTCCTTCCACGGTTTTCGCTGCATAATTTTAGCCGGTCGTTGAATTCGGTGGCCATTCGCGCATCGCGTTGTTTTTTTTTTTTTTTTTGGTTTGTTCTCGTGGTCATTAGCCCACGAAGCATTACCTCGCTGAAAAATCTCACAGCCCTCCCCACGGTAGACAGAAGCCTCGACAGAAGTTGGCTCGTGTTTGTGTCCAATGAGAGGTAGGCCTAGGAAGTGGGTGACCTTTTGGAGCTCGGTAGTGTGTTATGCTGTTGTCGAACCGGTGGCACTCTACCGGTGAGGAAGGTAAGATCGAATAATGGACGGTGAAGAAGTACGGGCACGCAATTGATTGACAATTCTCATCTGGTGTGTGTGCCGCCTGCGAGAGGTGGAAAAAAGTGGATCATTGTGGACCGTCCGTGACAAAAATGTTGCAGGTTTGTAAAATGTGCCAGCTACCCCACAAAAACACACGATCTCACCAATGCTCTCAGTGTGTGTGTGTTTGATCGTTGAAATGGAACGAAACCGACCAGAAGTCCAAAACTGCCGGAGGTTCGTTGCCTTCCGCCGCGATAAGTCTTTCGTTTCGCGTCGTCAACGGGGTGACCTTGGCTTGATTCTTTTGCTACTTTGCTGCTCGTGGCCAGCACCTATGAATGGGTGAATGGGTTGTGAGAAGGAGGGTGGAGAGGGAGGGTGGAGAGGGAGGGTGGAAGAAGGGAAAGGGGGGGGCATTGAATTTTGCCGATGTTGCCGAAGCGCATAATTTATCCTTCGAGGTTTTAGTAATATTTTTTTTTGTTGCTGCTGGGTGAATCTTTTGAATCACACAGCGCGCACCATATGGTGTTTTGGAGAGTTATTGCTGCTAGAAAATAGATTCTTTTCCCAGGTTTTTTTTCTCTCCCCACCCCCCCCCTTACCGGTCCTCCCTGCCGGCTTGTCACACGTGGTACCACAAGTACGAGACGATGAGCTTGCTATTTCATGCACGACGAAATAATGGGTATTACCTCTGGTGGGAGAGCAAGAAGATGGATCGCATCCACCTCTTTCCGTTCCGCACATCGGTGATCATCGGTCCTTGTACGCTTTAATTGTACATAGCTTGGCTAGGGGGTGGCGGAAACGTCTAGAATCCTAGAAGTGGAACCGTGATCCGGAGAAGATTCGATCGGTCGTTCTGGGCCATCATCATCATCATCAGCAGCTCCACCGTGATGCTCCACCGTGCGATGGATGACTGTCATAAATTGTTGCCTTTTAGACGCACCGATTCGATCGAATGGCGCTTTTGGGAAGCTTTTGGAAGCGATGGAGCAACATTTGTTGTTGAAGAGTTTCCCCATCAAACTACTCCAAATTTCTAGCCTACCTGGTGTTGCTGTACGTCCAGCCACTCCAGGTGGAGCCATCTTCAATCGTGTATTTTTGTGCGTGTTCTTTTTATATCTGTTTTATTATTGGAGTACTGACCATAAAGCGGAATCGGACGTAAAATAGCAATCTAAATTCAGCCAGGTCGATGACGATTCGGTCGGGCGAATCAGTTGCGTTCTGTGGTTTTAGTTCACACATATAAATCTGGTTTTGTGCCTAGAGCAGAATGGGCAGAACGAAAATAGTTCCAACTGTTTGACTAATTGGTCAAATTGATCCCCGGTGCTCATTTAATCACCATTCATTGTGCGAAGTGCGAAATAAATCAGATCCCAGAGGGCGGTCATTGATTTTCAGGAGTCGTGGCTAGCTTTGATCGCGTTTGCATAAAGGAAGTTGTAGTTTTTTTTTGTGTGGAATTGTTGAGGATGTATTCAGAAAAAAGGTCAATGAAAAATTGAGACGTAATCGAGTCTTTTCGAGTGAGAATTATTGAATTTACAAGGAGTTTTTGGGTTATTTTTACTAAATTGCAATCAATACACCTTGGAAGTCTTGTAGCTTTCACAATCGCATTTAAGAATAAACATCACTAGACTCTACTTTCTCGAGATTAATTTATTTGTTTTCTAATGCATCCTTACTTGGCCAAAGAAAGAGTAAATCCATTTGATGAAAGAATTTCCGTTCTAATTTTTTCCCCCTAGCAAAAGGACATTCTTTTGTTCGCTTTCATTATACATCCTTGAGTCTTGGTATGAGTGTCCTAACAGTATTGTGACCTTAAATTATTGCTATGCTAACCCAGAACGTTGAAAAGCAGCAGGATACTCGAGCACTCCACCCGGTAATAAGAGATCGGACTAGAACAGAAATTGACATAATTTTATTCATTTTCCTACTTTCTCCTTCCGCGCTGTTATTTCTCACACGCCTCACGTTCCTTGGCCTTGTTCCTCGCTGCGTTAAATCGTTGTCCCTCGAGAATAGTGAAAGGGTTGACAGTATTAATTTACAAAAATGAAAAGGGGGAAAAATGTGGAAATAGCAAAGGGGTTTGAGAAGGGCTGTCAAGCCTACCAAGGGTCGTTCCATGGATTGCACCCTCTAAGAATGGACGCTGTGTAACCTTGAGCTTTTGAGTAGGTAAGATTACTAACCCTTAAGGCAGGGAAGGCTTGACATTAATTTGAATACTTCGCATACTATTTCCGATTGAAGCAAGACATAAGTTTGTTTGTTTGGTAACATATTAGACCAGCAAATTAATCATTTACCTGGCTGGGCTTTAATTGTACCATCCCTTCTTGGTGGGGTACCGTCTGGATGACATCATAATCCTTAAAGTAACCTTCTTTTTACAAAAAAGAAACAAAACAAACGATTTCTTAACCACCATTCCGATAATAGTTCCGTTTTTCACATTCGTGTCGTTGGAATTAATATCGACGTGCCGTCGCCGTTCAAAGGTGCTCTCGAAAAAAAAGTGGGCAAATGTAATTTATTTGTCGGCGTGCCCCAAAACGAGCTCCATCTCCATAAAACTAATCATCCGCCGCGTTGGTAAAGTTGTCTAGAGCGAACTCCCACGTTGATTTTTTGTAAATTCTCTTGTTTGCTTTGTCCTCCAACGCAGCTAATAAGCGGAAGAATCGAAAAAGCGTTTCGAAAAGAACTTTTGACAAAATAATTCGTTTGATAAATATTAAAGTTAAAAATGAAAATGTTAATTTAATAGTACAAATCTAACATTTTCGTTGTTAAGACAGAAATGTTATGCCTATTGCATAACTTCAGGAGTAAAGTAACTTTACCCAATACTCTGATACGATCTTGCCTTGTTTATCGTCAAAAATTGCAGCATCCCTTCTTTCTCCATTAACCTGGAACTAACGGTGAATGTGGTGACGCAAATGCAAATGGGGGACCACATTTTTTTTCCATAATTCCATGCAAAACAATCGATTGCGCCATCCGCCAAAAAACAGCGCAGGAACGTGAGATGTTAATTTATTCGCACAAGATTGTGCCTAATATCGGTCGTTGGGTGGTATGTGTTGCGTGCCCCTGACGGTTGTGTGTCCAGCTGCTGTAACAAATTTAAACCCGGCCCGGCCCAATTTGTGTACACGCTCGTGTGCATTAGCCACCATTGACAGCGTTTGTGCAGCATGCTGCAGCTGTTAATTAGAGAGTCACCGTAGCTGCGGCACGCTTTCGTGTGTGTGTATGTGTGGGGGGGGCTAATAGATGAATGGAACCAAACGAAAACGCCGATTTTATCGTCCCATCGTCACCTCCAAACGGTTTCCGTAACCTGTCTAACCTGCATGCCTCTAAACGGTATGATGCAACGTGCAATGTGCACCAGCGCAAGTAGTAACGCTTCCGGGTCGCTTTTCCGACGACTGTCCGACACGGCGGTGACATTGGAATGCTTGTTTTTTTTCCTCACTCTTTCTCTTTCTTCTCTCCCAATCGTTTGTAATTGGTATTGTTAACAGCAGTTGTACTTTGGCGTTTGGTGTTCTTATTTTCTTATTCTCGCTCGACGAGTCAGTAAGATTGGTTTGTGCATTTAATTGCACTCGCCATCACCACACCAAACGGTTAATTACGTTTGCATGAAGGAACGTTTTGGGTGAAAGATGGCAAACACGGACGAACAATTTTTGCCCTCGGTTCGGACGCATTGCTGACAGCCACAACACGTTTAAAGTGGGATGGGATATAACATTGACACTGGCAACTGTAAAATTATTTTAAGTACGTTTTATTCGGTAACCTTTTAAATAGAGTTATTTTTTCAAAGTAAACTGTTGGTTGGTTCATACAAATAATGGAAGATTTGCCAACTTGTTCCTTTGTTAAGGCCAACATTATGTGCGTGTTGCATAACTTTAGGAGTTTTATTCTAGTGCAAGTGGGCGCCCACATGTCATATCGATATGGGAATAATTTCTTAAATGTATTTAACTGTTTGAAGCCTACTTTTTCGTTGTTTAAATATAGCATATTATCAACATTATTCATATATTTTTTTTTTATTTATTGTTCCATTATGACGGCCAAGGGCCGTATGATCGACATATTTTGTCGAAATTACATGACTTTGGGCATTTCCTCCCAGTTATGAGCCTTATCCCGGGCTTGCTCGGTTGTTTTTAAAAACTAACTTAAAACTATGGAATGCAGTGGCGGATGGTGATGTGGTCTTTTTGTGGTGGCGGTTGAAGTTTTGTGGTGATGGCGATGATGGTGGCGGTGGTGATGCTGATGCTGGTGGTGGTATTTGTTGTATGGTGGTGGTTGGTGGTGGTGGTGGTAGTGTTTTTGAAACGATGATGGTGGATGTGATGCTGAGCTATTGATGTTGTTGCCGGTCTATTGTTGTAGGTGTAGGACAAAGAACAGGCACGTAATATTAGTGTAACATTTATAACAGTTACAACAAGGAGCGATACAACCGTGCTAATTGTAGCTATATTTTTCTGCCTCCGTGGATGTTCGGAGATGCTGCCGTGTCCCAGTGGGGTCGCGTTGGTGTCGAAATCTATGTGGCACAATACGAATATAACGTAGGACAACATTTAACATTTAATGGAACATTTGGAAGGATGGAAAGGAACTTAAGGAAGGGAATCAAAGGATTAGACCATTCTCTCGGCAGAAGCGGTGTATAATCATCATATACCTCAAGTCCTTGTTAGCCAGTAGATCGCGGATCGGAGCACCCGGTTGCAGTCCGATACCCCGGATTGCCCTCAGCAAGTCAGGTCTGGCGGGTTCGAATTCCACGCAGTGCCACAGAAGGTGATCCACATCGTGGAATCCAACCCCGCAGCTACATACTTTCGTGTCCGACAGGTTTATGCGCTGTAGATGTGCATCCAGTGCAAAATGGTTCGACATAAGCCGAGACATCATGCGGATAAACGCACGATCCACAGAGAGCCCACCAAACCAGGGCCGCAGGGACACTTGCGGAGAGATCGAGAAAAGGAATCTCCCGAGTTCATCCGCTTCCCACATGCTCTGCCAGCGAGACAGACAAAGTTGCTGTGGGGAGCGAAGGTACTCATGGGTTGAGATTGGTCTATCGTAAAATGCGCCTTCGGTTGCGCCTTTTTTGGCCAGTGAGTCGGCCTTTTCATTGCCGGGAATTCCACAATGAGAAGGAACCCAAATTAACGAAACTCTAAAAGCTTTCTCAAACAATGAGCCAAATACTTCCATAATTTTGTGGATAAAATAGTCATGGCTCTTAACAGCCTTCTCTGTTTTTAGCGCTTCAATTGCGCTTAAACTATCAGTGAAAAGGAAGTACTGACCAGAAGGGCTCGCAGCTATGATAAGTAGCGCGTAAAATATTGCGGCCAACTCAGCAGTGTATACACTGCATGGTTGCCTCAACTTGAACGCGACCTCCGTTGTTATGCCAAAAACACCGAAGCCCGTACCCTCCCCAGAAGACGATCCATCAGTGTAGAACTGTTTTGAAGGGTCTAAATGGCCATACTTTCTCCTAAAAATGCCCGGGACGACCTTCGGGCGAAGATCATTAGGAATGGTCTTGATTTCCTCTCGCAACGAGGAGTCTGTACATACAAAAGAACTGTAGGCCTCAGGAAGGGCAGCACGGTTTATTGCTTGTGAAGCGCTAGGGTGTACTTGTAGGGAGACAAAATCATTATATACATCAATGATTTTGCTCTTTGAACCTGCCTCTATTAGTGCTTTGAAATTCTCTATAATCAAGGGATTTGATACTGAGGATCGGACCAGAAAACGAAGCGAGAGCAGCTCAAAACGAAGTTTCAGCGGCATCACCCCAGTCATCACTTCTAGGGACATGTTGTGAGTGGATTTCATGCTCCCTAGTACGAGTCTAAGACAACGGTACTGTATTCTTTCTAATTGTATCATCGACGTTTTGGGTGCCCACTGGAAACATATGCTTCCATACTCCAAAACGGATAGTACTGTAGTCTTGTACAATCGCAGGACATCTAATGGGTGTGCGCCCCACCAGAAGCCTGTGATTGTCCTCAAAAAGTTGATTCTCTTGGAACACTTTTGGACCAGATGGGCGATGTGTGTGTTCCATTTCAGTCTAGAGTTGAACCAAACACCTAGGTATCGAAAATTGTCGGATATTGATATCTTTTCCCCGTACAAAAAGACATCAGGTTTTGGTTCAAATAGTCCTCTCTGTCTGTTATTAACCGTGTCGCTAAAACAGGAAAAGACTACCATTTCAGTTTTTGACGCAGAAAACGTGATACCTAGGCTATCTGCCCACTTGGTGAGATTATCCAAAGTGGATTGCAAAGCTTCTTGTATATCGATGGTGCGTCTGCCCGCGACTGAAATAACACCATCGTCTGCCAATTGTCTAATGCTGCAGTTGGCCGCCAGACAGGTATCTATATCCTTGACATAAAAGTTGTATAGCAGGGGGCTCAAACAGGACCCTTGTGCTAGTCCATGGAAGCTGGTCCGTTTCATTTTTACGTGACCATTATCGAAATTCATTACTTTTTCCGACAAAAGATTGAAGAGAAAATTGTTCATCTTCGGACCCAGCCCCGCATTTTCTAGCATTTGACACAGTTTCCAAGGAGAAACTGAGTCAAAAGCCCCCTGTATATCCAAAAAGATACATCCCATGTTTTGCTTGCGAGCACGAGCAAGTTCAATTTCTGTTGTAAGAAGCGCTAAGCAGTCATTTGTACCCTTTGCTTTGCGAAAACCAAATTGGGTAGCTGAAAGAAGGCCGTTTGATTCAAGCCATTCTTCTAAACGAAAAAGAATCATTGCATAACTTCAGGAGTTTTCCCGCATTTAAGACATTATCGGTATTTCATAGTTATTTAAACCAAATTTTCTATAAATATGTGAAAAAAAGTACAATTTTAATCCCCTCGGCAAAAAAACAAACCCTTAGGTTAGTACACGCGCTTCCATCTTTCCGCTAACACGGTTATTTATAACGATCGAACAATCTGTTCTAATTTCACATGCATGATGCGAGTATGTGGCACAAAACCGAGATCTAACCGATTTTAGCCCCCCAAAAAAAAAAAGAACGTCGCATCTCTTTTCTTGTTTTTTTTTTTGGCTAAATGGAAAGAATTTCGCTAAAATTTAGGGCCCTTCTCGCGTTAACGGGCAGCCTTCAAACGTACGGGTGTGGTGTTGTTCGAGCAGTTTGTGGCAACGCGGCACAGTCGCCACATTCCTGTACTTGGTCTAATTTCTTGCGTCGAAACGGATTGAAATTGATTTGGTGCGCGTTCTATTTTCGCATTGAGTAGCGCTATTTTTGGTACCAAATTAAGTCAAACGTTCGTTGCATATTCGCACACCAGCAAGCGCATGAGTTTCGGATCGGATGTTCGAAAAGAGATTCGGATTTTAAAATGAATGATGTTTTACTCGATTGGTTTGGGGAAGCATCAAAAACGGGTTAAAGGCAAGCATCTTGATTCGTTCTTTATGTGAAGACAGTAGTAGCGTAATGGAAGCAACAAACGTTGCTTTTAAAGCCATCATGCTTTGGATGTTGGGGCCATGCGAAACAAAAAAAAGAACACTCTTGCAGCTTTCCATAGGTGCTGAAAGGAAAATGAAAAGAAAACCAAAAAGGAACCAAGAGGCCCACCTAGCGCACCTAAAACCACAAAACTCTTCCTTTCGCGCGATCGTCTGCTGGTCTGAGTTTTTGTTGTTATGTTCTGTTCTGTGCATTTTCGAAAAACCAATTGCTTCCTCTTTCAAAGCAACCATTTTCGCTGTGTGTGTGTGTATGTGGCTGAGTGTTTTTTTTTTATTTTTTGCTTCACCTAAGACCAATTCCGATTTCCGATCGCTTGCCAATGCGAAGGCAACCGCGTACGGCAAGGATGTCTGCCGCGCGCCGAACGAAGGTCCATTCGTCAAATTGTAGTCTTCCGCCTAAATTGCTCTCCGTCGACTTTTTCGCGTGCCATCTTCTTACGTGGAGAGCGGAAACGGACGTGCGGAAAAGTGGCCACGAAGTTCTGGGGGTCTGCTGTTGTGGTATTTTGCGTCTCTCGCTTCGGACGTGATGCATCTTCAGCAGAGCAGCAGGAAAACAAAAAAAAACCTGCCGTCCATCGCCTGGCAGCAGCAAAACCCCCGTATGGTAGCGATTTTAAGTGGCCACATCTTGTCCGAGATGGTTTCACCCCCGGTACGCCGGTCACCATACGCGCCATTCGCTTTCAGCTGTGGAGACCTTCTGGAAAAAAAAGGACCCAATCGGTGGGAGCCGCAGGGAAAAGAGAAGCTCGCTGGAGCTTTTGCACTATTCTGACGAATGTTTTGTCTTCATTGCTCGCTCTTGCCTAAGCTAAGAACATCACCTATGGGGAGTGAAGAAATCAACCGTGTGCTGCCAATGAAAGGAACGCTCTGGAAGTGAAGTGTTTTTCGCATGCCATCGCTACAGCGCAGCGACAACATACTCATCCGAAGAATGTGTAATTTTTGGGCAAACCCCGTAAAAAGCCCGCAGCTGTGCGCTGTTTCGCTTTTCTCGCTTCGCAAATCAATCGATCGAATAATTTGCCCCCCTGCCTGCCTTTTCGCTGTGTGTGTGTGTGTGTACCGGGCATCACAACACGCGGGGCCACTTGTCCGGTTCCAGATAATAGTTTTCCCCCCAATAACCCGGTACACCCCAATTCTGGACGAAGATTGGACGAGATTGGTGTTGCGTGTTTGTGGGTGCCTTTTGGTCGTCGTCGACGTCCAAAAAAAAAGGGCTTCTTGGGCAGCCCGGGCACTGTCAGTCACTGGTTGAAGGCGAAGCGAAAATTGAGATCGTTCATGTAAATGTGGTATCCTGTGGGGATTGTTGTTGATTTGTTGGGTATCAGAAACAAACGCGGCGAAAGGTATTTATTTGGACAGACAAAATGCAAGCATTGTTGTGTGTGGAGAGAATAAAAAAAATCGCCGATCGCCGATCATTAAATGTTTCATGATTTGTTCCGCTGGGAAATGTATTTGGTAGTCATTTTCTATCAACTGTTGTTGATTATTGAACATCAAAATAGATAAAAGATTCGAGAGATTTTATTGGTTTATGAAAACTATACTTATCTAATAACGATATTATAACAGTCTACTATAATAGTGTAACTCGGGGACTAACTGTATTTATTCATTACGCAGTGTAGTTCATTTGCTATAATTTTTTCCGTTTATGCTATCTGATTAACGAGTTGAACCTTTATTTTCCTTATTTATGTATAACATAAAACTTATCTGTATGCTACACTACAGATAATTCTCAAGATACACGAAATTCGCAGTTTTTTAGATTCGACAGCACAAAATTCATGTTTTAAAGCTAAAAAAATGGTTTAATGTCTTCTAATTTGATGCAATAAAGTTATGTTAATTTTTGTTAATATTCGCATACAAAAAGTCACCCTTACTGCTAAATATATTACGAGCAGAACAGGAGTACGACTTTAAAACTTTTAAACATAAACGATCTGGCATCCAGACTCTATATATCGGGGATTATAACAGTCTACTATAATAGTGTATCTCGGGGACTACCTGTATTTATTCATTACTCAGTGTAGTTCATTTGCTATAATTTTTCCCGTTTATGTTATGTGATTAACGAGTTGAACCTTTATTTTCCTTATTTATGAGAAACATAAAACTTACTTTAATCCATTTCAAATAATGAACGAATTCTCCAAGTCAATTCCGAATTTCTAAGTTAAATCAAAAAGATTTACACATAGTTTTCCAACAATATCCAGACATAATTACTCATCAATGATAAGTACAAACAGGAATCTTCTTTCCCGTTCAAGCGTATCGTAAACAACATGGAAAACATTCCACCCTAACCCAAAAACCCCATTGTCCATCCGAAAACCGAAAAAATGCACCATGACACTGCTTACCGGTGTCCGTTCTGCCATCATTGCTGTCACAGCCATCCCTCGTGTTTTGCTAGCGGCCGTAAGTCGTTCCCACTGCCTGCAGCAAAGATCCTCCAAGCAGGGATTATAATTCAATTTTTCATTTCCCTCCCTGTTCGGGACGCAAAAAACCGTTCCCCTTTCTGGATGGAAATGTTTAGCCGAAGAATCGTTACTACCATTAAAACCCTCCGCACGAGGATGACTTTCATTAGGATGCCGCACGGGGAAGCTGTGACAGATGCGTACAGGGCGCACTGGTGTATTGGAGAGCAAATGTCTTCCAATGGGGGAAAAACGTCACACTTTTCTCTGCCCGGGATGCGTCTAAATGGTGAAGATAATGGGTTGAAGGTTGTTTAAAAGCGGTCGTACGGGGTAACGTGTGCAAATTTTATTTAATTATTACTCTTGGAAATGAAGCACCAAGGAGATGTGTTCAAAAAGGGGTAAAATAGTAGATGATTGATATACGTTCGTAGTTTTGGTGTAGGTAGGAGAAAACTAAACAGTTTTCCTACATTAGGTTAATTTTGTGTTATAAATTTGAATATGGTTTCCTTCGAGTACAAAATTGTTCGAAAAAAGAATCACCAACTCTACGTTGACTCATTAATAAAACTCATAGAACAATAAATGGACTTAACGAGTTTAATCATGCCTTGGGTAATTCTTAATAAGACATTTATTGGGTTATATTTATAGCTACTGATGTTATCAAAATTTGAATGAGTTGCATTATAATTTCGAATTAAATTTTTTATCTACCTCAACTATGTTTATTTTTTTTACTACATCCAAAGATATTTTTGCAGGCTATAAGAGAGATTTCTCTTTTCCTAGCAGTTCTATATGGTCTCTTCTCGTGTTAATACGGTTTTGTAGTACCAGGAAATCATATTTATTACTTTGTGCTTGTAAAATGTCTTCGATGGGCTTTAGTCAACATTTTTTAATTTATATTTTTAAAACAACAACATTTTTAAAACAGCTTTAATTGCAACAAGATAGTGCAGACATTCACAAAAGTCTTGCGATGAAGTTCTACATCATTGAATGGTAGTGGCAACCCTGTGTCCCTACATTAAGTCATCGAGAAACGTCTCGCAGTTCTCCGTAAATCTACATCAACAACATACGAAACAATTGAATTAATGTGCTCAAAATGTTCAACCTTCAAGGTGAATTTAGATTTTTTTTATAAAATGGGAAAAACTCAAGATCTACCCAGAAACGTTCTAATACAACTTGAAAAGAATTCAGTAAAGGCTGATTTTTTTGTCATTTGAACTGCGACTCTAGACTAAACAGAGATGCGACTTTAGAGAATGGTCGGAGAGTAGCATCAGAGTTGGGTTTATTTGAATAAATTAGGCCACAAGATCGTTCTTAATTAAGTTGAAGTTGATATCTTCTAGTGTAACTAACAATCTCCCCACATAAAATTCTAAAATTGCTTAAAGTACTTCATAATCCTATTGCATAAAGCCTCTCAACACACTGGGATCAATAAATCGACAAAAAAAGTACATAAAAAGTCAAAAAACGGAAATGCATTTGTTTCTCATGCACTTCCAGTAACCTCCCATGATTTCTCCCCTATTCTCGCTCTTGCTGCATCAACAAATGGAATCAATTTTGACAAGATATTCTTCCCCGCCGTTGGACGAGCATGTGCAGTTTTTGTGTCCACATCCACGAAGCAGTCTAAGTCACTGGCGCGGCGAACCGGCGCGGCTGCTTCCTGGATGCAGTTTTGGCTGCAGGCAAAACAACGAAACGAACCTACCAAAAAAAAAAAAATAAATAAATAAAATGCAACAAACGCATGTAAACCGGTGGAATGCAGGAGGATGAGACCGGGCCCGGTACGAACGAAGATGGCCGAAGATAAAAATGTAAATTTTCCTTCTAAACAATACGACCGAAGACCGGCAGAGACGACGCCGGTGGTGATGCCGCAGCAGCAGGATGCACGTTAGAAGCGGCCCTGTGCATGTGCATATGTGGTTGTGACTTTTTTATGCGTTTTCTTCTGCTTCATCACCATTTGCACTCTCTCTCCCTCTCTCTTCTTTCCCTTTTGCGAGTTGCATTTTGCTACGTTTTGCCTTAGGGCGGTTAGGTTTAGAGAATGGCATAAAAAGTGGGAAAAAACCTCATTCTAAGAAGCCTCCAAGCCTGGTGGCATTTTTTTTTTTTGGAACGGCAGCGTGAGTGCATGCGGTGCAGTTAGTTGGGGCACGGCTTTTTTTTCGTTTTGAACGATGCATATCGCATCAGCAAATGCCGGGGAAACATATGCAGCCGACACGGGTACCATTGAATCGGTTAATAGTATCGCCATAAGGCTTCCACCACCACCACCATTCATCAGGCCCCGGTTTGTGGTTGTTTGTGGTTTAACATATTTTGCTTTCCTTTGCTGCTCCTGTGACGTACTTTGGATCGAACGTGCTGTGCGGATCATCTTCCCGTGCGCTGTTGACGGAAGCGCACTGATTTACAGCCGTCGAGCGGGTTACAGAATCGGAGTGCAGAATAAAACGAATCTGTGGAGACTTAGAATGATTCAGAATGGTTCGTAAGCAAAATGGTTATGCCTGGTTTTTGTATTTAATTATTCAATTTATGCCAAATAAAGTGCTTTATGAATAAAGTGCTCAGGTTTGCATTGAAATGACTTACAAAATTATTTACCACTCAGTCATGGCTTTATGATGCAAATCTAAAGGCCTTTTAGATCAATTTAGAGTTTATTTTTTGGACAAATCATCACAATACTATTTAAATACATGGCAGGAAACTCAATTACAGCTTCAATATATTAATCACTTTATATATTTTAAAGATTTTTTTTGCAAAATTGCGTAAAAATCATATTTCACTTAATTAATGTTAGATTGCCAAAATTCCTAAAAGTAGCAAGGATTCCAAATCTTTACCTTGACACATTTTAATTGCACTAAAGCAAAATCCAGAAGAAGTTGCAAATTTCCCCCTTCGGAGCTGTATAAAATTCTAGAAAGTTGGAACCATTCCTTGATTCCCTCTAGCAGTGATAAAATATGTAAAAATGGAAATACGTCAGTATCTAATTTTTGGGAGTTTTTACAAGATTAAAGTGAATATTTGAAGACCTTCCTCGACAGACGCACTTGCAAAACTTACCTGCAGGACAGATGTATCGATTGAGAAAGTTCTGCACAAAGGTCTTAATTAGTTAAGCCCTAAATTCAGCATTAATGGTTCACAAATGTTAAGTGGCTGTTAGCGTGTAATACCCTACGTTGTGTTCTTTTTTGTATTAAAAATCCAAACTCCTTCCGTTGATTTCTTCTGTGTTTTAATTGCACTAATCTCTTGCCGTCAATCTCTTACAATGTGTTCTTCTTGAGCAGTAGAAAACCAACTGATTTTTCCGTCTCTCCTTTTGACATATGGTTGCTTTGATCAAAACTCTTTCTTGTCCTAACTTGTCCTATTCCTGTTGACATATATGGATCAAATTCTTCTTCACAAACCTGACTCTGGTTTAAAAAAAAAATCATTGAAATTCCAACAGTGGCGTCAATACTTTATAGTGAAGCTGTTTTCGTAACTGTTTCAATTTTATTAAAATTTAACAAAACAGTACTTCATCTAAGAGTATTTCGTTCACCTTCACCTACACAAACCTGTTCAAACATGGAAGTGTTTAATGTTTCATTTCCCTAACATAAACACATGTTCTCTGCAAGTACCAGATGTGTGTCTGTGATGCATTTCTCAATGTTTTTTTTTTCAAATCTACTGCGCCTGCATTCGGCGGCATTCTCCTACGTTACAGCGTTGCATCTTTCTTCGGCTCTTGTGATGTTCGCTCTATTAACATACATTTCTGTACGTATGTTTGTCATCTTTTTGCCTTTAAATGGGGGTTTGTTTTTTTAAATCAAACTTTTACCAACCACAGATTAGTTTAGATTAGCTTTAGAAAAGGAAAATGGTTATTGAACTCATATAAAGATAAATAACATTTTTAAAAACTCTTCAACAAACAAACAAAATCATAAAATATGCAAAGGTTTGTAAAGAAGAGCCCCCGTTTCCCCGGGACACTTAGGACCCCCACAATTTGTTGTTCAGCACAAGTGCAAAAGCAACAGAACGAAAAAAACAAAAACCCCTGAAAAGCAACAAAACTGTTTGGGGGCAATAAAAATCAAAAGTAAAACAGAAAACAAAACAGTGGAGCTGCTGGCTGCACACCGTGTGTGGTGGAAGTTACAGGATATGGCGCGGAACACGTGGAATCGGATGAAGCGCCGAAGAGAAGTGGTGTGCCGTAAAGGAATGGGAATACACGCGTAGAATACATCAAAAAGCAGGTTTCTAAGACGCAATAAAAGCGAACGGTGAGTTGGCTGTTTTCTTTCCGTTTGTGTAAAAGCGAACCATTTCGGGAGAGAAGTTAGGTTTTGATAACACTTTCAATTCGATGCAATTTTAAATGTTTGCTAAGTAGTTTTATTTATGGTAAACTGTTGTTAAAATCTTGCAAACTTGAAACGGAATAGCAAAACGTATAAAGCTATAATATAGAACACAAAAATAAACGAATCGAACGTTAAGACGAAGATAAAAGATGAGCAAAGTGAGTACAGCCGATATTAAAGCGGATCAACAAATAAGCATCAAAACAAGATAAAGTAGAATAGTGACTGTCGCTAGTAGCACGAGAGGAAGCACGGAACGCACACATACATCAAACCGCAACCAAGAATCCAAGAATGTGTAGCTAATGGGGAGAGAGAGAGTATCCGGGGCGAAACGCCAGCTGGCGAACCGAAATTGAAAGGCCACGATGTTGACGACGCGGAGCACGATGATGAACTGGGATGAAGGTGTAATGGGTAAGCCACCAACCCGGGCCTGTTCCCAACCCTCGTTTATTCGACTCTCCTCGGGGTGGAGCTTGCGTTTTGTACAAAACCCTGAATTGTACGGGGATGCCCAACCGAATACTGATTTATTTTGGGCAACTTTTTCGGTGAATAACACGACGCACAAACCGGAGATGGTGGAGAAGAAGCTTTGATTGCTTGTGGGGACTGCGGGCTCTTCTCGACGCAAGGTGGAGATTCTGGGGATGATGTTGGTGGTAGAGCGTTGTTTGATGTGGCAGTGGGTTGATGGGTTACTGATCTCCGTCATCATCGTACCCATCAGGGTATAGAACCTTTTGCGTACACCGTGAAAAGATACTGCTTCTTCAGGTGAGGTGATTAGCTGGTTTTTGTTTCTTTCGTCAGGATTTCTGGGAGGTTTCTATCGCTCAGACATAGGACCTGCGTAGAAGATGCGAGTAAAATCCGGAATGTGTGTTAAATTGTAAGAACAGATGATTTTTATCGGACATTTGGGTGGCTTCCATTATTAAGTCGAAATGTTGACAACCGTGTATGATATTGGAGAAATTGGAGTTGATGACATATAATGCTAGCTGAACAAATCGGACAATGGTCCGTTGAGTCCGTAGTTCTAATTGAGACGCCCAAAAAACATTCCTACCAAGGACACGCCGCCCTGGTGGGAATTCTTGTTGCACATCTTCCGAAGAAGGCAAAAACAAGCGGATCAATAAAACAGCAAGGCCCCGAACCATTCGGTCCCTTTTTGGTAAGCGCCGGGGCATTAAACCTTCCAAGCTAGCAATAAAAAAAATATATGCAGTCCCTTTATAACTTCAAAACATGACGAAAAAAAAATCTCAAGATCGTCGTCGCTGCTGCCCGTCCCAAGCTCGATGCGGGTGTTGTCGAGAGTGTCTGTATCGTGACACAAGCTTAAAAGAAAGATGCTCAGTAGCGCGAAGGAACGCTTCACTTGGCCTCATGCTGCTGTTCGGGGTTGGGGATGAGAGAAATTTTCCCTAACCTAGACCAATGCGAGACCATTTCTGGTAGGGCACGCACGCGTGTCTCGTGCCGAGAAAGTACCACGCAAACGCACGGGGTGAAAAGAGAAAGCGGGAGTGCGTGAGCGTGGGATGGTGAGTGATGCGTTATGCGTTTGCTCAGCACGCAACATCCAGAAGAAGCGCGACAAAGAGAGAGAGAGTACGAGAGCAAGAAAGAGAACGACGCAACGGTGACGAATCAGTCAGAATTTCGTCTTTATTACTTTTGTTTGTTTACTTCAATTTGACATTTATGCTGAACCGTAACAAAAACGCATGACGCTCGCACGGTACGGGATGCGTTTATGAGCGTTTGTTGTTTTTTTTATGAGTAGTGGCTCCATCCCTCCACAACTCCACTATCTGTCTGTCTGTGGTGCGTTCGAATTCGAACTAAAGTGAGCCGAACCACGCTGCAGGTTCTGCCGACAGCTGATGTGTGTGTGTGTGCATGGGGAATTAAATATTCCGTGGTTGGTTTTGTGCTTCTGTCCAAAAACTGTTTTTTTTTCTATCCACCGATGCCTTCTGCCAGCTGGAAATGGGGTGGATGGTTTCCGGGCGCCATCTTTGCTCACCGGATGTTAGGAACGTTCACGAATGGCGCCTGCTGCGGCGTAAACGCAAAGGGTGTGCGTGGTGTGGATAAAATTAATTCGTGAAAATAAATATGAAAAATTCATAAAGATTAGCAATTGGTGTTTTTTCTCCTTCTGCGTTATGATGTTTCGTTCATGCTAAAAGGAACTTAAAAATTAAATCTTTGCTAAGTTTTTTTTTGGGTTTTTTTTTATGTTCAACTTTTCGGGGCGTTTACTTTGTTGTAAACTTTTACGAAAATTCCAGCGATTCTTTGTTTTCAATGTACATAGTAAAAAATAAAGCGATGTCATAGGAATTCAAAACTTTAAATAAAATTATCTCCTTAGCATGTTTTTTTTTACAAAATGGCGCACATTATAACTAAAAAAATCTTAATGTCGAGAGGAGCTCTCTTAGCAAATAACGAGTTGTTGAACTACTAAATGTATTTTATACTACTAAGTGTATTTTATACAATTCACTACTTCTACTGATAATAAAAAACACTCAAAAATGGTGCGTCCGATTTGAAGAAAGTTGAGCTGTTATAAAATTTTATTTAAAATTCCTGTCATTTAATGTTCCTGGTTTTCAAAAGGGCTCTTCTGTGCATCATTTTATGTATGTAAACTTAGTTTCTTTGTTCTAAACTTTGTCATTATATAGTTTTTAATTATTTCTACGAAAAAATACGTACGATGACTTTAACTTTATCTGAAATGGACGGAAAAATATTGATTTTATTATAGGCCTAACAATACGAGCTTTACAATGTCCGCTAATCAGTTATAAGCGTTAGAATTAGCTTCGCTATGATCAAAAGACTTGCTCAAGTATTGTGATATAATTAATTTGTGATATTTGTAATTTATATGTATTAATCACTTATAATGCCTTTTTCCAAACTTTTCCAAAAATATCAGTCATAAAAGCATAAGACTTATTTTCTATAATTAAAATAAAAATTCTTTATAGAATAAAAACGTTAACATAATAAGGAAATAAATATATAAACCCCTCCGGTATCTAGGCCATTCATCTGTCACACGGTTGTCGATGAAGCCGTAAACGTTGGTTATGTTTCTCTAAAACTACCACCAATACCATTCAAGACATGGAGAGACGGCCAAATCGTTGTCCCCCTTGTTGTGTTTTTTTCCTGTTTGTTTCGTCGTGTCGCATCCTCTTTTCGCTGACTACACGCGGTTGATTATGGCCAATAATGATGGTGATCATGATCGTGCGCTGGTATACGATAATAACGGTAACGAACAGCACGGTGTGCCGTTCCGGAAGGAGCGGTACGAAATTGAAAACTTTCAACCTTAAAACAAAAAAAAACGAACATATAGTTGCAGAAGCATTAGAAGAGCCATCGACACCGCACCGAAGACGCGACTGACGTTCACTGAAAAGTGCAACCAAAACACAATGCAACCGATGCGGCGATGGAAGGAGGGGTGGCAATGGTGTGTTGGGTGGAAATGGGCAGCACTTTAACACCCCACCGGGTGCAGTATTATTTGACTGAAACAATCCTCTCCGCCACAGCTCCGGCAACAGCTTTCTGTCCCTAAGTTTCGTTTTATGATGACGGCGACGGGTTTTTTTGTTCCTTCATTTCCCATTTTGTTAATATATTTTCAACCGGCTCCATTTCGAAACGACGTACAAAATGGGGAGGTGCACAAACGACCCAGTCATGCAAAGGCGGAGTCTCTTGGTCGAGTTTCTTTTGTTCTCATAGTCAAATTTTGAGTTGAGTTCCCAGTGAGCAATTCGAACACGCCCATCCATTTTTTATTCGGATCTCTCGTTCTGGCCTACATGCGACGCGAGATAAAAAATCGAGCACACACGTGATACACACGCAAAATCACGGTACGCGATCCACGCCCTCCATCGCGCGTATACGGATATCGCAACGCACCAACACATTCAAAGCAACCGACCGACAACGCGTGTGTCGACAGGTACCTGTGTACTGTGCTCGCGCCTGCCGACTTAGAGTTAAATTTTGTCCCTGCAGCTTACGCGCCTATGTACGCATAGGCGAACACATTCAAAGCGACCGACCGATAACGCGTGTGTCGACAGGTACCTGTGTACTGTGCTCGCGTCTGCCGACTTAGAGTTAAATTTTGTCCCTGCAGCTTACGCGCCTATGTACGCATAGGCGAACACATTCAAAACGACCGACCGATAACGCGTGTGTCGACAGGTACCTGTGTACTGTGCTCGCGTCTGCCGACCTAGAGTCAAATTTAGCCCATGCAGCTTACGCGCCTTGCAGCTCAGCATATGCGGCTCGAAACCCACATATTCAACCTCTCATTTAAAGCGTCCAACTGACTGGCGTGTGTGGATTTCTGCATTTAATCGTACTTAAATTATTATTTATTTATAAACCATCGGTTGTAAAGTATTGGCAACACTTTAACTAAACAATTGGAACACTTTTTCCTAGGATATTTGAAGGACAAGCGCACAAATTCAATGTATTCAATGGAGTATTTAACAATAGCAGGAAAAGTTTAAGTGTTAGATACATACATTGTTCCACAAAGTGGTTAAGAATAAGAAATGTAGTTTTTCTATACATATTAGTGGTGATTTTTCCACAATTTTTACATATTTTTAAGAATAACTAGAAAAGTAGCAGAGATAGATAAAAATGATGTTCTACAAAAATGTAAAGAATAAAATAATACATCTTTTTATGGTGTTTGAAAAGTTCTAAAACTTATACCAAAAATTTTTTTTCATTATTTTTCAATGCAAAAATTATTTCAAAATGCCTTAAATTTTATGTTTTATTTAAAAACAGCCAATCGCCAAGCCATTTGAATGTTTTTCAAAATTTTCAATGACAAAAATCCTTCCCGTTAGGCTTTGTTTATAAACCGTTAGCAACGCACGTGAGCCAAGCTACTCGCGCGACCCTGAAGGATGTACCTATTGCTGCTGCTCGACCGACTTAATCCAATATTCTCTTTCATTACAGCACTATCGCCACGCAAATATATGGGGAAAAAGAGTATCATTCTCTGATAACGGCTCTCACGAGAGAGCCAGAGAGTGGTGCTAGTTCCCCCACCCCCCTTTTTTTTTGCATAGAATCATATTTTTGCTACGATCCGGCGTAGGTCCACACGCTGCAAAAGCCGCCGGGCGACTGAAGCGGGCGTGGTTACGCGCCGCTTTATATACCATGCGGTGAGAGTGTGTGCGTGAAGGTTGAAGTTCGTCTTCCTGTCGGTTGTCTACTCGAAAGAAACTTGACTCAAAATTTGACTATGAGAACAAAAGAAACTCGACCAAGAGACTCCGCCTTTGCATGACTGGGTTTCTTTCGAGTAGACAACCGACAGGAAGACGAACTTCAACCTTCACGCACACACTCTCACCGCATGGTATATAAAGCGGCGCGTAACCACGCCCGCTTCAGTCGCCCGGCGGCTTTTGCAGCGTGTGGACCTACGCCGGATCGTAGCAAAAATATGATTTTATGCAAAAAAAAAAGGGGGGTGGGGGAACTAGCACCACTCTCTGGCTCTCTCGTGAGAGCCGTTATCAGAGAATGATACTCTTTTTCCCCATATATTTGCGTGGCGATAGTGCTGTAATGAAAGAGAATATTGGATTAAGTCGGTCGAGCAGCAGCAATAGGTACATCCTTCAGGGTCGCGCGAGTAGCTTGGCTCACGTGCGTTGCTAACGGTTTATAAACAAAGCCTAACGGGAAGGATTTTTGTCATTGAAAATTTTGAAAAACATTCAAATGGCTTGGCGATTGGCTGTTTTTAAATAAAACATAAAATTTAAGGCATTTTGAAATAATTTTTGCATTGAAAAATAATGAAAAAAAATTTTTGGTATAAGTTTTAGAACTTTTCAAACACCATAGAAAGATGTATTATTTTATTCTTTACATTTTTGTAGAACATCATTTTTATCTATCTCTGCTACTTTTCTAGTTATTCTTAAAAATATGTAAAAATTGTGGGAAAATCACCACTAATATGTATAGAAAAACTACATTTCTTATTCTTAACCACTTTGTAGAACAATGTATGTATCTAACACTTAAACTTTTCCTGCTATTGTTAAATACTCCCGTGTGTTACCGATCGCCACAAAGCAATGTCTTCGAATGTATCAAATTATACCTAGTTTTGATCATTGAATTTGTGCGCTTGTCCTTCAAATATCTTAGGAAAAAGTGTTCCAATTGTTTAGTTAAAGTGTTGCCAATACTTTACAACCGATGGTTTATAAATAAATAATAATTTAAGTACGATTAAATGCAGAAATCCACACACGCCAGTCAGTTGGACGCTTTAAATGAGAGGTTGAATATGTGGGCTTCGAGCCGCATATGCTGAGCTGCAAGGCGCGTAAGCTGCAAGGACAAAATTTTACTCTAGGTCGGCAGACGCGAGCACAGTACACAGGTACCTGTCGACACACGCGTTATCGGTCGGTCGCTTTGAATGTGTTCGCCTATGCGTACATAGGCGCGTAAGCTGCAGGGACAAAATTTAACTCTAAGTCGGCAGACGCGAGCACAGTACACAGGTACCTGTCGACACACGCGTTATCGGTCTGTCGCTTTGAATGTGTTCGCCTATGCGTACATAGGCGCGTAAGCTGCAAGGACAAAATTTTACTCTAAGTCGGCAGACGCGAGCACAGTACACAGGTACCTGTCGACACACGCGTTGTCGGTCGGTTGCTTTGAATGTGTTGGTGCGTTGCGATATCCGTATACGCGCGATGGAGGGCGTGGATCGCGTACCGTGATTTTGCGTGTGTATCACGTGTGTGCTCGATTTTTTATCTCGCGTCGCATGTAGGCCAGAACGAGAGATCCGAATAAAAAATGCATGGGAGGAGTCCAATTGCTCACTGGGGACGTGCACACTTCCATTTCAATGCACCGTGATTTTTGTTCGTGTTACGGTGGGGACGCGGGAGGCGTCTATGTCTATGTCACGACGACATTGGCATTTGTTTGGCCGGCCGGTTGCTGCAACACCGTTGCATGGTTTGTTTGTTTTATGAGTGTCATTTTGTTTTTAAAAAATCGAGAAATTAGTGTTCTAGCGAATACTACATCCAGTTTAACTTGTCTATCATTAAAATTATTTATTAAAATGTTTGATTTTTAAAATTATATATTGATAAATAAATAGTTTTAAAATACTATTTCTTAACTTGAATGTAACTTCAATATTTTATAAATATTTTTTCTTTAATCTATTAAATAAAAAGTAGCATGGACTTCAAGTTTCTTGCTGACAGTTTCAATTTTATCATCGATCATCGTATATGCAGCAGATAACAGCACGATGGTGTCAAAAAAGTGCATATTGATTAAAAGAAATTTAAATATTTGCTCGCCGGTTTGCTAAACTTCCGGTAAATAAACAAATATTTCCGCTCCACTTTAACATCCCGTCCGCATTTTTTTTTTTTTTTTTTGCTAAAAAAGAAAGTCACAATTATTAAAGAAGTTTTATTTTATTGATACGAAAAGACCATTAAACTTGTCTGCTAGTGGTGTTTAGTCCAGTATGATATAAGCTTTATTTACCGATCTAATCTGTCACCACCCCCCCACCCACAAACCGGCTCATTCATGGCTTAAGCGTTGCAGCTACACTCACCCTTCAGTAAGCATACTTTCGTTTTGCTTTTCCCCATTGCTCGTTTTTGTTCTGCTAATCTGCTAATCTTCACCAAAGCGGCTAATACTGATAATAGCCTCCCCATGCTCGAGGGGGTATAACGCCGCTTGACGCTGGAAAACGGTAGTGCCTCCCGGTGGAAATTATGTCTACTAAGCAGAGTTCAGAAACATTCGGCCACAGACACACTCACACTTGCAACACGCTGTGTTGCATCAAGCATTAGATGGATTGGTCAGCGTGAAGTGTTGCTGCAACCGCCCCCCGTACACCTCTCGCGCACATCGTACGCAACGACGGGTTGGTTTGTGCAGATAACAACACTGTCGACCACGATGCGATTGCACTCTTCAACGCGCTGGCCTCACGGGGAGGTTCGTATTGCCTAAGGGGCAAAAGGGATGCGATGAAGTGCAACTTTTATTAGCCTTCTTTATGGATTGAACCAGGGAGGGGAGTGTGAAGGCAAGGGAAAGGAGGTGGCATTAAAGGAAGCACGATGGAGAGGTTTACTGATAATGCCGCTTTTGCCCCGATCACTCAAACTACGCCTGTGTCGTTGTCATCCCTCCTCCAGGCTGCACCCGCTGCACAAATACAGATGGAACTCCGGTTCTCCGGTTGGGCGGCACATGGAAACCGAATTCGACACGCCAAATCCACAGGGTACGCAGTGCAGTGTGCAGTTTCGGGCTTTATGTCCGCGTAAGCATAAAAAATCAACACACGCGCTCCGTCAATGGGGACAGTTGGATGGCGGTTGCACACCTTAACATGTTTCTGTGAGAATTTTATTGGATATTGGACACATTTTGGAGTTATTAACTATATAGCTAACGTAATTTAATAGCTTTGAAGTTGAAATGAAGCCCTGATAAGCTAATTCTATGAAAATTACACGCATTGAATTAGAAGTACACTAATAAAACGCTATTGCTTCATTTGGTGCCGTGACCAGGATTAATGTCATTTAAAGCTCTGTAATACAGCTCTGTAAAAAAGCTTCCTTTGAAAATCAAACAAATTGGATTAGCAAAGTTGTTAAACAACAAAACAAAAAGGATCATTAATATGGTGGTGCCGTGACCAGGATACATGCAGTAATGTCGACAGAAATAAAATAGCAATATTTTGATACGATTTCTGAATGTGGCAAACATACAATCGTATGCACAAACACATGAATGCATGTTGAAATCTCGTCCGATGTGACGACTCAACAACAACCCCCCCTTTCCGAATGCGTTGGGAAGTGATGTGTGTGTGGCAGACTGCAACGGTAGATAAGCTTCTCTGGTGCGATGCGGTGTGCTTCTGGGGTGGTTGCATGCATGTGCCGCTTCATCATCATCATCATCACCGTTCCGACGAAGAAAACGACACACCGCAAAGACGTATATTGGCCCGGTCGGGAATGGGGTGCCCGCTACAGGGCAGGAAGAACAGAAAGAGAGAGTGTTGGGGTTCGGGTTTGCCGTTGACGAAAAGGTGTTACGTAAGGCGCGTTTACAGTTGCATACTACGATGCGGCGAGTGGTTGAAGTAGGGAAAATTACCGAAATATTCTTTAGCCGTGCGTTACACATATTACCCCATCATAGTAGGCAGTGGGTAGTCTGTTTTGTTTTATCATTGTTATTCACATTTTATTCAACACCGATTGTCTTAAGGTCAGATCACTATGCATCGTTGCTGCGAAGAGATTCTATTTGCCGGAGATGCGTTTTAGAGTGTGGTTCGGTCTTGGACATTGGGTGTAATCAGATTGAAAATTCTGAAACTCCCTTATCACACTTCTGACACGAACCGACGTACAAAAGTGTAGTCGATCAAGATCTGTAGGTCAAGAATAGGTTTAGATCACTAGGAATCTTCAAGAATAGGAATCTTAATCTGGAAAGTACAATTCGCATTAGCTAGTGGATACATTTCGACCGGACTCTCGGACTCTCATAGGGAATGGAAATTTTTGGAAATGTTTTCCCTGCTTTCCAGCGTGGGACATTCGCGAAACAGGGCGGAGAACCACTTCGAACTGATGCAATATGCCACGCTACAAAAATGAGTGCAACGAACAACCATGTCCCTTTACCACCGACCGGGTGTATTAGTGGTCCACATGCGGTGGTGGTGTTTGCTGAAGCATCATTCTTCTGTTGTCCAGCACGGGTTTTCTTATCGCATAAAAACAGACGGGGACGCTGGTAGCAGCAGGTAGAAGGGGGGGAGAAAGGGGATGTGGGTATGTACCGTGTTTTATTTTTATGTTTTGTTTGTTTGTTTGTTTGTGCGCTTTTTCTTCTTCTACTTGCGCACATTTGCAGCGCCCCCGGACGTGGTTAGAAATTCGCTTTCGAATGCATCGCTCTGCATCTCTCCCGTTCCCGCGACCACCCTTCGCGGTTCCCCTTCGCTGCTCCCGGTTATTACTCCGGCGTTTCGGACACCGATGGAATCTTCTGCGCAGTTTTGTGCGTTGATTGTTGTGCCCCGTTCGGGTGATTGTGATGATATTTCGGTTCCATTAATGCAGCCACAAAACCGTTTTGCCGCGGGGCGTAGAATTAGCTGGTGGATTAGCTAACATTGTGAATTATTGTGTCGATTTTTTAAAAAATTAAGTTGGAGTTTTCATACATTTTTAACCATTGCTTTTTTCTTTCTTTTCTTTCCAGGTAAGCAAATGACAATTATTACTACTTCCTTTGGTTTTGGTATGTTTCGTCTTCAATGCTGTCATAAATTATGATTCTTTCCTCAACGTGTCATATACCTCCTCCAAATAAATTATTAACATATAATAACCTTGGAGTTTTTAAGATGAAATCCTAACGTTGAACCCATTTGTGGACTCTTTTCAAGATGAAGTGGAATTTGTTGATGTAGATGTGGAATGTTTCTACATTTTTCAAGATTTTGCTGAGTGAAATTTATTCTTTACGAAGTTTTTCCAACTCAATCAAATAACTCTTCAACAAGATCGAATAATTGGGATTTATTCCTCATCCACCTTAGGATACTCGAGGTCAGCTTGGAAAGAGTTGGGAAATAACTCCAAATTTTCCACTTTAATTTGAAAACTCTGTTTTTCAAATATATTTAATTATTCTCAATGAAGTAAGATGTTTATATCTTGTTCACAGCTTATAATTATGAATCTTGGCCAAAAGTCACCTTCCTTTAACGATTCTTGATAGTGAACTGTCATTGTGACGTTTACATAAACTTTCAATGGTTTAAGTAGATTTTTGGGAAGTGAAATCGAAAACATCGTCCTCTTTGTAAAATAACACTTATTAAACACAGTTAAAATATTGGAGTTTACAATATTTACATTTACCTAGCAGGAGAATTTTGTTAAAACACTTCACAAAAGTATCATTGTTCCCAGCACATTCATTGCGTTACAGTTCGCCAGCTGCAAGTACTGTCATTGTTCCGGTGGAAATGGGTTTCCAGTTTTTCCTGTCACGAACGCGCCTTTTACTGATCCAATTCCTCACATTACCAGTGCACTTAGACACGATACTGAAAACAAAAAAAGAAGTGGAAATAAAAAAACTAGACAACTCTCCCCCACCTTCCCGGGGCATCAAACGTCGTTTCCTTCCCATTGCACTTTTCAATTCCAGTGCACTTGGAATCACGCTTCCCGGGATGGCACAGTTCATTGGAGTTTATTTCCTCCCGCAACTCCGCACACCCACATACACGCTACGTGTCTGGCCCCGTCAGCTCCACAAAGCCCCGTCACACGTCGTGGGTTAGTTTTCAACTAGCATTCGCTTCCCACCGCAACCAAACCACACGGTTCCCTCCACCGTCCACGGTTCCACTGTTCGGCACTGAATGTTGGATGCATTCCCTCCCTCCGCGCCATGAACCGGGTTTATGTTGGAGCGAATGTGTGTTTCTTTGCTTTTTTTTGTCTATGTACCTCCACTATGCTCTTCACCATGACACTGGCATACATAGCAGCGGCGTGTCAGCGGCGTGCATAGCTCTGTGTTGCTTGTGTGTGTGTGTGTGTTTAGGTCAGTGGTGTGTGGCTCCCGGACGACGTTTGTCGGCGCGCCCTGCTGTTGCTGCACTCCGTGCGTTCTCGGTGACGCTGGCCACCATATTTTTCTAAACCCCACTTTTTCCCCACCCTTGTGGGTCCCGGGGGAACACCGGGGAACCCGGTTTTATGCCATTACGACATCTTTCCAGCGGGAGGGTGTGCGAGAGAGGCGCAGGAAAGTTTTTCCACGGCTCACCATTCGCGGGTGTGTGCATGTGGATTTTCTCTTTGCTGTAGATTATTTCACGCGGTGTGCATCGTCTTGAAAGCGTGTCAGTATGTGCAAGGAAATGAGAATTCCGGAACGGGTTTGTAAGGAATAATTTTGTATTTGAGCTATATGTTACATTTTCTATGAAGAATTTATTCAAATACTAACTAAAACAAAAAAATAGCCATGAAAAACAGCTTTAAAACCATTTTAATAATTCAAACAAAAATTGGATTTTGAACTTACAAACAAAATAATCACAATACAATAAAATACTAAGTGTTGAAATTAATTATTATTCTTTATAATTGTTGTTTTAAATTTTTTGTAGAACTTTATTTCGTTTTTCCGTACCGGTACGGCAAAAAAAGAAAGAAACACAACGATACATACAGAGTGAAAGGGAGAGCGGCGTAAAATGCAAAACCTGCACGTTGGTGTGCGTGTCACAGTCACTCACAGGGCGTGAGATGAAAGTGAGTTGAGCATGAGCATGAGAAAGTGAGTTTACGCTTGAAGCTCACGGTTGACTATATGAATGCGGATTGCGCCAGTATGGGTGTCACTCTCGATTGTTGCACACTGGATGGTGCTTGTTGGACAAAACTTTGCAATACATATTGATATATTTGAGCATTTTGTTTGTGATAGCAAAAGGATTATTTTACGTTATAAAATGCTTCTCAGTTGAGTGGTACTGTGTGAGATATAACTAAAAATGTTATTTCTTAAATATTCCTACTGTTCCTCGTTTAGTAATTGTTCGTTGGGCTTATTAAATAAATATTGTTGTTTTTATACAATGTTGAAAAAACTCGAATACAGAATTGTGGACTTGCATTAAGCTCTGCAATGCAATAAGCCTCATTTTCGTCAAATTAATGTATTAAGTTGCTATTTTTTCCCAAGCAACGTTTTCCCACTGTGCGTCGCACGCATCCAAACACATACACAGAGAGCGCCGTTCGCATAGCGCGCTCACGAGTGCCACCTCGTCATTGTGCCGGCCTCGAACAGCGCGACCGTGCAACCAGTCACTCAGTACTTCTCTGTACCTCGGTGAATTTTGGTCGCACGGAACGTGTACCGTACGCTCTGCAGCCGCGTTCGAGCCGAAGATTTCTGTTTCGAGTTCGAGGCAAACGCACACACTTGATTGTTACTACGCGCCGGACAATACTCTCTGTGCCGGGTTCGCGCGTTGTTTTGTCGACGTTTAGAGTGGCGTCGCAGTGTGTAGTAGAGGTTGGCCATAGTTTCGTGGTATTTTCGGGCCTAAAATCAAGTGATAAAGAGTGTATTTTCTCCGTAACAAAGGTATTATAATTTCTGCCACACTATTTACGTTTGCGTAGCTGTTGTGTTGTATTGTTGGGTTCGATAATGTGGCAGCGTGCATGCGATCGAGTGTGTTTTAGAAAGCAGTAGCAGCAGTGTGACAAAAAAAGGAAAAGAATTAGATTGCTGTGATGTGTGGTGTGTTGCGTTGGAAAATCAAATGCAAAATATAATCTCAACAACCCCGCTGGGGTGGGAGTAAAAAGCAAAACCGAAACTGTGCCGGAATAGTATTTGCATGACCGACAGAGGCCAATCACGATGGTGATGGACAGGCAGTGGTGAACTTGATCACTTGCTTGATCCCATATAGTGCGTCATGCCGGATCGACACCTTTCGCGCAGTAGTGTCGATCGGGGTGTGTAGTGCGCTAAATGCGATCGGGAAGAATAGCGTGCGCGTGGGGGGGCGGGGAGCACAGAGTGATCGATTTGCGTGTCGTCCGAAAATAAATCAAATGTTTCGGGATCCTCTTGCCGTTTTTTTTGTTCCTTTTTGACACCTGCCAGTGTACCAACGTAAAAAGCCTCTCTCTTTCGCTCTACCTACCGTAATACCGCTCCGTGTCCCATAGCTACGCAACACAATTATTTGCTGCGTGCCGCTTCACGAGCTCAAGTGTCTCTAATGTTCTAATGGTTCCTACACACACACATACACACGCGGTAGCAATTGTGCACCATTTCAATCCCCTAATCACCAGCAATCACACGCGGGTTCTGGAGTACTGAATAAAAGGTTCTGCCAGAGGAAAGTGTGTATAGAGTGTTGCGAGCTTGTGCGCGATGGCTGGAAAAGTGATGTAATGAAGGATGCTTTAAATACCCCTGTGCATTATTTGGATGGAAGAAAGTAGTGGAAGTGTGATAAAACAAAACAACAAGAAGAAAATACTGGGGGAACAGTGATACATGAAGCATTATTCCGTGTGTAGAAAAAACAAGAGCAAAATGGAGAAAAGTGTTGTTATGGCCTGTGAATATAAGTGAACACATGGAATTCCACTAGCTCTTCTTCACTAGTGCATTATTGTTAAACGGTGGTGCAAAATGTTCAACGAAGTTTTCCTATTGTTTCTCTCTCCCTTCTAAAAGGATTATGATCAGTTTGATTCCACACGGTATCGGATGAGGAAGGAGTGAAAAAGAATCAAAAGAAAGAATATATAGTTTCAGAAAGAAGTGTAAGTTTAGTTTCGGAATAGAAATATGTGCACTCTTCTATGAAAAAAATATCGAAACACAGGCTCTTAACTTTTGTTACTTCATTATTTGTGTAAATTTTATACAAAAAAAAAAGAATCGTCAAACATGCCTCGTGTCCATCGGTTGCGTCCAGCGAAATAGCGACCATTTTTTTTATTTCTTCTTCTTTTTTTGCGTAGCCTTTGCTACCACATCCACCACCGACGCCACCGACGTCGACACGCATTAGAAAATAGATACAGGAAGGACAGAAGGAGAGGCACGCATCAGGTGCGAGCGAGACGAAACGAACGACTGTACATTACATTCCCGACCAGCGCAACACACACTTAGAAACACGTTAGAAAGGCGAGCGGTCAGAGTGAAAGGGAAAAAGTGCATCAGAATGCATCGGGTGTGCGAGTGTGCGTGAGAGTGGCTGCAGGAGGAAAGACGCGTCTTTTCCACCTACTCACTACACACACACTAGAGTGAGTTTGATTAATGCTAGACTCAAAGTCAGTAGGTTACTTTTACTACTCTCCTTCCCTCGCCGTTTACTAGTATAATGTGCTACTAGTACCACTACTACAGCACAAAAACAGCATCACCGGTTGCAGTTGCATTTACACGCACGGATGCAGCGCGAAAGAGAGATGCAAAACACTGTTGGTGTGTGCACCATGTGTGCACTTGAACCTGATTCTGCTTTACATGTTTTTTTTCTCTCCTTCCTTCATCTCACTTGATGCTCGTATTCTCTCTCTCTCTCTCTCTCTCTCGCAAACGCATTTTTCTCTGCTATGTGGGCCCCGTAGTGCGTTTGATATGCCTCATGACAATGTCTTCTTTTTTGTTTGGTTTGGTTCTCCTTTTCTCAATGCTGAATCTCAACCGTGCCTCACTAACACTGGCGGCCAGCATCGTTACATAGTAACCCAGATGCAACTCACCATTTCTAAGCGCTCGTCCGACGCTTGGTCGCGCTTGTGTGTGTGCGTGTGCTGTGTTTCACTTTTCCTAATGCAACTGCATCGCGAGATGCAAGGAAAATAGACTGTGAGAAACGGAAGGGCGAGTGTATGAGTGTGTGGGACCAGTAGGGAAAAAAAGAAAAACTTACAAGCAGAATAAAACATAAAATAGGGGCGAGAGTGACTATGAAAACAGGGTAAAATAAGTTATGAATGAAATTCATGGTAACTTAGAAAAATATAGAATATAGATAGAGGTTTGGGTGTCAATTTGACAGCTGTCAATGAATGTTCCGTGCGTATGACATTTATTGCTATAAATGACACTTGTTACATTTAGAGCTTAGTTAAAGCAGGTGTTTTTTTTGTAGAAGAGTGCACTTTAGATAAAACAATCTATTATAACATTATTTATTTGAACTTGTTACTTGTACACAGACCAAATACTGCTGATGTGTTTATACCTTGAACTGTAATACTTCATTTGAGACCCGTATAAGAATATCTTATTTGTAGTAGGCCGAATTTGTTAAATTCGTCATCCACATTGAATCCACCGTTTTTGCATGCAAAAACTGTTTAAAAATGTGGCTGCATCAAAGAAGAGTTTGAATCAAAATTATTAGTGTGCAGGTGGCTACCGTCACAGCACAGGGACACGACATGAATGGACCCCGGGGAATATCGGGGGTAGGAGCGCTTGGAATAAATTTAAATAATTTCTACCTTTTCTACACGCGGCCAAACAGCCGAATCCCGCCGCGACAAGGATTCGATTTGACAGGGTTGCATTGTTGTTGTTACACCGAGTTGTTATTAAAACGGGGTGTGTGTAGTGACATATAAGCCCGAATTTTCCGTTTGGGATGTGTGCGTGTGTGTGTGTGGCGTGGAAAGCGTCAAAGTATTCATAATGTGGGACGAGCTAAAATTAGAAAAATGTTTTCTTGGAAGCCTTTTTGAAGCGGGCTTGCTGGAGGTGGAAATGATGGTGACAATTGAAACGGTGTAGAGTTTCCAAGAAAATTTGATGAAAATTGTTTACAATCTAAGATCCAATTTGGAAATAGGTCACAAGTTTTGTAGTAACAAGGGTTTGTTACATAACCGACACAAACATAAATCTATCCAAGATTAGACGTACTTGGAACGCAGAGAGGTTCCTGTACCCACCAGATAAATATTTGTATTTATGAAGAAACCATCTACGAAAACTACCCTCCCCGTCGTGCCATTCAGCAAGAGTTTTTCCTCCTTTTCCCCCATCACAACCATTCCCGGCCAAGATAAACAAGCCACTTTCTAATGGCGGCGTAAGTGCGTCTGGAGACGCATTTACCAATCGTGCTTTCATTCATGAAACCACTCAAGTAGCACAAATTTGTATTGCGAAAACCCACAACACAATCGGTCGGTCGCTGTGTTGTGTATCGATGAAATGGTTCAGGGTTTTGTGGTTTCTCCTGTTTATTTGGCAGCGAGGACAACCTTTTTCCTGGGCGGATCGGTTTTACTGCGCCACTGCGAATGTAGGACATGATGGAAACGGACATTGTTTGATAATGGTTTTGAAGTACAGGCAGTCCCCGAGATACGCGGTTCCTCTTAAACGCGGATTCGGAGATACGCGGTTTTTGGAAATTTGACAGCTGAGTTAGTTTATAGCACAAAATCGAAGCAAAAAGATGAAAATTGGTCG
Source organism: Anopheles moucheti (assembly GCF_943734755.1). Taxonomy (NCBI): domain Eukaryota; kingdom Metazoa; phylum Arthropoda; class Insecta; order Diptera; family Culicidae; genus Anopheles; species Anopheles moucheti. The sequence continues at coordinate 85,077,766 of NC_069140.1, read as the reverse complement.
AAAATACCTTATTTTGTCACATAAAACATTTCTTTCTAACTTATTTTAATGTATTTTTTCTTAAAATAGCTTGATTCGATGAAAAACTTAAGTGTAGAGATGAAAGTCGACTATGTGACTTTGAAGTATAAACGAAATTGCCCCAGGATTCGACTTACGCGGATTTTTCCTGAATTATAGCGGTCCGCTATAATAGCGTATCTCGGGGACTGCCTGTACATTTGAGAAATGCTGGCAATTGCTTCGTTTTATGACTCACGCTATATTTCCGATGAGTCTAACCGAGATAAGATTTTATGCCTCAAGATATATTAGATCTATCCTCTATTATAATCTAGATACAGATATGATTTTTTCAAAATTAATTTAATAAAATTTCACAGCTACTATTATAGCAAAGTAAATAACAAAACCTTACCAACAGAACAGACTTACCTGAAAGAACGTTCGCCCCAGAAAGGTAAACGAAATCGAAAGAAATTGAACCATGTCAGGTTTATTTTCGGTTTCACACCCTGTTTGCCATTACCATTTCGACGGGCATTCGCGGTCAAGTTTAGAATTTCGGTCGGTTCGGTGGTTGTTACGTTTTGCCTCTTCTTCCACGCCCAGACGTCGTTTGGCGGCCTGTCTGCGTCTGTCGATTGAAATCAATGTCAAAATTACTAACGCACGCCGGGGGGTGCTGCCACCGAGTTCGGGCTTCCGAAAACGGTGGAGGTCAACTACGGATGACACTCGGTGGCCAGCAACAGAATAGCGTAAATAAAGAAAGGGAGGGTCTGTAGGAGACAGTTACGCATGCGAAAAACAAGGTGCAAACGGGCATAAAAAATGAAACATATTGAAATGAACACACACCAGGCAGGGATATCATAAATTATAGCAAAAGATCTCAATGTCCGTCTTTTGTGCTCGCTTTGTGTGAATTGGTACCAGTGTCGATTCACGCCTAAACGGCAGCGAAAGATGGAGCCGTCTTGTGAAGTTTTATGCGCTCCTTTCAAACATAAACCACACACGCGGATGTTTGATGGTTTGGACACTCATCGGCTTTGTAGTTTGTAGTAGTGGCTGTCATTTTTCATGACCATGATTTTACGGCCCCTGTAACAGACACTAAAAACGGGGGTTTTATTAGTCTGTAAATTGGTTGGAGTGTTTCAATTATGTTACAAGCTTCAATACACATATTTAACTGCAGTTCATTTTGGGCTTGAAAGCATTGCAATAATTTTTAATTATTTAAATGTATTAATAGCCTTTAGCTCTACAGCTATCAAACGGATACGAAACGGCTTTTATTGGTGGTTGTTAATGTTTAAATATAAGGTGACGTTTCACTGCTTCAAGAAGGAAATGTTTTTAAACGAATGTGAATTGTATCGTTGATTAAGTTACCTTTATTTAAATGCAATATGGCCTGACCGTTCTTGAATAATTTTTTTTAATTATTTGTTGAAGTTCCCACTATCGAATACTTCAGTAAAATCCATGCATCGATTGCTTCTGAGAACTATTTAAGCTCATAAATTGATGCGATTAAAAAGAACTTGACTGGCCCGTTAAATCTAGTGTCTAAATCGTTCCTTAAACAATAAATTTGCCTACAGTATTAAGAAAATCCTTAAAACACCTTTAACGTTGGTGCATTTGTTTCACTTTACAGTCTTTTGGGTATTCGGTTCACCTTGAACCAAAATCAATTTCTCCCACCATCACCCAAAATGCGAAACAAAACCATTCTAAGCCGGCCCCCGGGCAGCGATGAAGAAAAACCGATTGCCTTCTTTAATCAATTCTTCACACAGGGAAAGGGAGTTGCGCCGGTGTGTTCTTCTCGGTTCTTCTCCACTCCGCACCAGCGATTGACGATTGCCTCAATTCCCTGCCTGTTTTCCTATAAGCTTGCGCACACAGGAACGATTTTTTTTTCTTGTGTTGGTGGCGATGTTCTACGATCGCTTCGCCGCGCTCTGCATCGCTAATGATATGAAATTTCCTGGAAAACGCATCGTAATAGGAAACAAACGAACGCGCAGAAACAGAAGTAATGGGGAGTAATGTGGAGAGAGGGGCGAGAGGAAAGATTAAAAAGAACACGATATACACTGATGAGGCCCGCGAGAGATGGATGAGTTGTTCTAAAACGCGTTTCAAACCAAAAAAAAGACGGAAAACCTCCAACAGCCCCCGATCGGCAAGAAGAGCATAAAATTAAACACAAAAACCATGAAGCTTATAAGCGAGGCGAATTAGATGAAGAAAAAGGGGGCCTTCCTAGTAGTAGGGCTTCTGGAGAGGAAGAGACACAAACAATAACAAATGCCGGTGTGTGTGTGTGGGATGGGTTTTTCCCTTTACAGAACTTTCCCATCGTGTAAATGTTGTTACTGCTGGCCTCGATAAGCCTTTCTGCGGGAGGACTTTAGCATTTTATAACAAGCGAAGAATCGTTCCTTTTGCTCAAATGTGTTATTTTATAGCATAATTTTATATCGCATTGCGCTTCCATTTTAAATTTTTATGCGAGAGGTTCGTCTCTTATGGCCAACAACCCCCCCCCAAAAAGTCTTTTGTTTTCGCTTTTTTCGCGTTCCACACTTGCTGCACATGTTATTTCATAATTTTGGGAAAATACATGCCACTCGACCACCCCTAACGGGGGCCATCGGGTGTGTGTGTGTTTTATTGTGTATTTGTCATTACCGATTTGAATGTATTTCTAATGCTACCAACACCACCACCACCACAACCACAGCAAACAATATTTCCTTCAGGGCACTAATTCAACCTTCTTCTTCGGGGTGATCATGTTTAGAAACGTTTTGTGATGCGCACACATCTCTCTTGCGTGTGTGTTGGAAACGTGTGTGTGCGTAAAGCACTGTTCCGGTTTGCGCTAATGCGTAATGTGTGAGCTCACCACGAAAGCGTGCGTGCGTGAACGAAGAACGACGCCGAAAAGGGAGAGAGGATCGTTGTATTTTTCTGCTGCTGCTTCCTCTTCGAAAGCGGCGATCGTTTTGCGGTGAAGAGAAGTAGAACGAAACGTGTATATTTCCTAAATGGTATTTTTCTCTCACACACAACGACGATGTTTCCTTCCATAAACAAACATGTTTTTGTGTGTGTGCTGGTTATCTTAAATATGCTAAGGAGCAAAACTCTCAACTACCGTCAGCACCTTAGCACCATCGTGCAGGACGAAACAACATAAACTCACCGTTTTGTGATCACCCTCCGTGTACCCCATGGTTTCTTGGGGGGGTTCGTCGCTTACCTTAAGTTTATGCTTACCATTAATTGTATGTTCAGATTTTAATACGCGCTCTGTCCCTTTTTGTCTTGCGGAGGGGGTCCCGAAGAATTCTAACTAGCTTCTAGAGGGCAAGCGCGCGCAAGTGGTGTGCGTACGGAAACAACGTGTTCCATGCCGCGCCGAATGTGGCACTTGTGCGTAAGAAAATGCTACGGATATCGCTGGGGGAAAAAAAAAACCGGTTTTGCTCTCGGCCGCTGCCTTTCAGTGTGATACGACCGTGTGGTAGTCTAGAGCGCTCCGTTCGCGTTCGTGTCCCGTTGATTATGCTAGCCCAACAGCAACAACTTCTCGACCTGAAGACTTTGAGAATCTTGAAAAACACACACACACACACACACGCACACATCTTACATCTCGGATCGTCTCCTCTGCTAGGAGATGTTGTTGATCCTCTGTTTTGATGAAGAAGTTTCGATTTCATTCGTAAGAGAGGGCACACAAGTAGAAGACAGAGAGGGAGCGAACACAGCAAGAACGACAAGGGGGTTCAAATCATAACAATGTGATCTGTGGGGTGAAGGCAAGGTAAAGGGAAGGATTTTTTTTTGTTGTTATTGGATCATGAATCTTCTGCGGAGTTATTTAAGATCAGCCGAGCAGCAAGGCCCATGCGCGCCGTGAGAAACTGCAAACCACTATCGAGCACTACGATCAAGGTCAAGCTTTAGCGTACCCCCATAAATAAGGTGTTATCCATTTCCTAAACGTTGCTAAACTATTTGCTTGCGAATTTTGTTGTTGGTGTCTTGGAAGATTGCATCTAGCTTATGCTGCTGTTGCTTGCACGAACACACACACTCTCCCAAAACTGTTTCAAAGTCACCGACCTTGAGCGGTGTTCGGGACACTTCGAGGGGTGGAGGAGAAACAGCACATTTTCATAAATTTTATAGCATCCGTTTTGTTGTTTCTTTTCGTCCGATGCCGATGCCGATCAGAAAACATGTCGAACATTTTCGCGTTCCACCTGTGCCGCGTGTGTGTCGTCCGCGGGTATTTTGTACCATTTCCATCCCTCGCCCCGATCGTGGCTTGCTTTTGTTTTTCTTTTGCGCAGAGAATAGCGAACGGACGAATAGAGACAACAACCCCCGGCAAAAAAAAAGTGGCAGTCCAAAGATGATCTAGCAGCATCTAGTCATAATTACAGCCGCCCCTCACAGCGGTTGTGTTCGTTCGGTGGTTCCATTGTGTGTGCGCCCGCTGATTTAAAGTGGCAGCAGCAAAATTTTGCATAATACAATCCCGTACCATCATAATTTGCCCATTATTTGCCGCGAATGTATCCATTCCAACGCCCGCTTTGCGCTAAGTCGCTTATCGATGAGCTCTTCAATTGTGCGCTGATTTGGCGGCTTTTGTTTGAAGGATGAGTGATGGGTTCCCTTCGGTTGGAGCAACGAACCTGCCGTACTGTCTGCTGACTCTGCCTAGGAAGGCGAGAGGGAGAAAGAGAAACAGAGAGCTGGTGGTTGATTATCATATTTTATTGAAGCTCAAAATTTGTATGTTAATTTAACGCCAACACCAAGCCTTGGTACAGCATGTGGAATTTTTAAAAAGAATAATAAAATTTTCGAGGTTCGGCTAGAGTGAAACAAAAAGCAAATGGCTTGCTGCTTCGTAAAGTCGATCTCCAATCAATTCTCCAACTTTGCAACAATACCCAAAGAGCAGAATGATCTTATTGAGTAAGGAATAAAAGAATCCGTCGCAGAGTTGATCTCCAATAAATTCTCCAACTTTGCAACAATACCCATAGAACACAGCTTCAAGATGATCTTACTGAGTAAAGAATGCCACAGAAGATTAGTCGATCTCCTATAAACTCTCCAATTTTGCCCAATAGCCACAAAAGCACAGCTTCAAGATGATCTTATTAGGAAAAGAATAAAATTTATCGTCGCAAAGTTGATCTCCAAGTAACTCTCCAACTTTGCCCAATACCCATAGAGCACAGCTTCGAGATGATCTCACTGAGTAAAGAATAAAATCTTCAGCCACAAAGTTGATCTCCAAAACATTCTCCAATTTTGCCCAATACCCATAGAGCTCAACTTCAAGATGATCTTACTGAGCATAGAATGCGTCAGAAGTTAGTTGATCGTTGATAGTTAATCTCCAATAAATTCTCCAATATTGCAACAATACCCAAAGAGCAGAATTTCAAGATGATCTTATTGAGTAAAGCATTAAAGCTTCCGTCGCAAAGTTGATCTCCATTGAACTCTCCAATTTTGCCCAATACCCATAGAGCTCAACTTCAAGATGATCTTATATATAATGCCTCAGAAGATACGTATTGTTGATCTTCAATAAGCTCTCCGATTTTGCCCAATACCCACAAAAGCACAACCTCAAGATGATCGGGTAAACATCTGGAACGTGAGATAACCGTTTTTAGTACGTGCGGGTGATCGCAAAAAATAGGAGTCACGTCGTAACCCTTTTGTACCTCACGAATGTCTACAAGGTTGTCGTGGGTTGTCGGGGGGATTTTTTTTTGTTTTGTCCCTGAGCCCTGATCCAAAGTATCGCACACACCGAGTTTGATTAGTCAGTGTTGCTCCACAATCGTGGAATTAGTTTAACGGAGAGCAGGGACTCGAGTCTAAAAATGCGGGTTTGTCAGTAGGTACAAAGAAAAACCCATTCCTACCCTCCTCGTACGTCGTTCACAACTGGAGCACAAACAACCGTTCGGCGGGCGTCCGTCCTCTAAGAGGCAAAAGGGCAAAACTGCTGTGTCCCGAACTGCAGGAGCGACACCTCATCGCATATGCAAAACACCCGCAGCAGGGGTTTTTTGCACTTTCACACCTCCAAAGCACCTCCGACTAAGCTGCGTTGGCGCAAAAACAGGTGACAAATGGTCTGAGAGAGGAGGTACCTTGCGCGCGCACCATTCGATTCGATCGTTGCGCCGTCGTAGTTTCGGTTTCTAGCGTTAATTTATAACCGTCTTCCCCCGTATGCATAGTCAGACAATGGGCTTGGTGGTGCACTATTATGCATCGTGTGCAATTCGATGCAGAAAGAACGGAGGAGCACCCAGAGGAGGGATGTGTTTTGTATATATAACCGTCACCAAAGGTTATGAAGGCAGAACGGGCAAACTGTTTTAAAACACAAAACCCGCTTCCATATTGAAAAGCTCTCTCGGTCGTTTTCTAGTGGAGAACAACCCCTCCCTGCACGAAAGTTCAATGTTCGGACATCGGTGTGTGCTGTTTGCGTGTTTATCTATCATGGAGCGGGTGGGAGGGGTACATTCTCTGACGCGCAGTCTTCACAGGCCGCCACCAATGCCTACTCCCATGGTTTTATGCTGGTTCTGGTTGACCGTGTACCGCACAGCATAAGTAGCGCAATTTTATGATGACCATGAACTTGATGGCACGCCTGTGGGGAGGGTTTGTTATACCATTGGCGCTGTGTCTCACGTGTCCTTCATGGTTCAGGTGACGTCCTCGGAAAGTTCACCGACTTTGCAAGAATTGCGGCGCTTCTAGCTTGGCGAGCTCTCTGGTGGTGTTCCCACAGGAGAGGGATCGATAGGGAACGGATCGCGCGCTTGTTTATAGTTTTACAGCACCTCAGGTGTTGGGACATGGAATATCGTCGTCGAAATTTGATTCTCCCCTTGTTATTGGCTTGGGTTGTCGAGCCCCCCATCTCAATCGTGTACCAAAAAGGATACAAGGCGAACGATCGCGATCGATCGATCGGTTTTGCAATTTATAACGCCTAGATCTGTCTACATCCTTCCATCATTTCCGAGTTGGCGATTTGAATGCTGAGGTTTTTACGACACCACGAGCGACGAGACACCCGTCTGTTCAACACACATTTATGACAACTGAGCAACATGATCGTATTTCATCAATTCCCGCGAAGATGCTGATCGCCGCTTTGCCCTGGACGAAAGAAGCAGTGAAATAAAAGGAAAAGAATTATTACAGCGCAGCATTTTGCAGCTGCAGTCGGTTCCCATATCAAGAAACATGTTTTATGATGTTCTTAATGTTCTTCAAACATTCCACCGGGGGCCGACAACATGCTTACGCGGGGAATGCATTTTCGCGTGGTGAGATATCCATTAGATTGGAACCGGGCGGTGACGACTCTGTCAGACCTGGGATGTCGATTTATTTATTGCTCTCTCCCTTCTAAACACACACACCATACTTGTTATCCAATTTGTAGCAATGAATCGCTTTCAATTGGGGGGGCCCGGCGAATTCATTCGACTGTTTTATTTTCAACCTAGACGACCTGATTGAAGCCACTGTGGTGGTGTTGCCCAAGGGATGCTCCAATAGTTGGGCAAAGATCTCTTGGAGTTGAGTTTGATCTCTTGTATAAAGTCGGTCTGGAACTTTAGCTTTATGTCTTCAATGTATTTAAAATCGAATATCTCGTTGGATATCTCGGACATTCATAAACGAAACTAACAATAATAATGCAGTTTCGATTGCTTCCGGTCATCGTAATAATGCTGGAAGTTTTGATAGTCTTTGAGGAATTTTAAGTAAAGATCGGAGATCCAGATACGCGGCACCCGGCGGTCAGAAAAGGTCGATTAGAATACACGCGGAGAGTAAACATCGCCCCGTCACCGTTCTGATATTTGTCCCTGAACGCGTTCCTTCACACGGGCCCCCGGGGATGGTTCTGGGGATTTTAAACTGCCGGGCGCGCGCAACCTTGATGAAGGCGATGCAACAAATGCGCCTCCAGTGTGTGAGATGTCGCCAATAAGGGAGGGCGACCCGTTCCCCATTGCATGCGAAGATTGTGCAGCTCCTTTCTGCTTTCTCGGTTTCCTCCCTTGCCGCGCGTTCGTTTGGTGGCAAGCCCGCTTATCGTCGTGAGAGTCACACCGCCGCTTTAAGACTCCAATTTCGCTGGCAACACAGGGCACGATGATAGTGGCGTGGTGGTGACTGTCGGACAGAGGGAGGTACACACATGTTCGTGCAGTTGATGTTTTGTGTCGCGAAAGCCATTTGACCCCCGGGTCCAACACAAACAGGAGACAAAATGCAAAGAAACAATTCCCTTACGGAGTTGCGTTGTAGAATTCTAGATCATTGGAGGCTTTATGATTACGCTGCAACACACCACTAAAGGTGCATGTTAGAGGTGCCCGTGTCTCGCCCCATTGCGTTATCAGCGATCGATGCATCGATGCTCCCAGTGCCTTTGATGACACGGTAATGGCGGCAACAAAATCATTCTACAAACACATCAAGAAGACACACACTTCGCCTTTTCCGTTTGATGTCTCTAGGTTGAGAGAAAGTAGAGGCGAAGAAAGTGGAGTTGGACATTGGAGTTGAGTGTTGAATTCTTCCCGTCCAGATATTCCAGTTCACTTGTGATTCGTTTTCAATATCCAAGCACTTCTTCAAGACAATTCATTAGGCTTTTTGACAATTGTATTAAGTGTGTTTCTAACATTTAGTGAAGTCATGCAAGATAAATGCCCTCCTAAAGACCTTTAAAAACTACAGGTTATTTAGGACATCTTGATCCCGGATTTTCTACGTACATTGTGCAGCAAATGAGGTTACGATAACCTCAGTTCCCTCCCCCGCTCCGTCCATGTTTTGCGTGCGCTTGATTAACCAATCGCCAAGGATTAAGAGGCACTATCTTGCAATCTCTCGGTCTTCGGTTGGCCCTTTCCGTGTGGGCATCTTTGTTTCTTGTTATGGAGCAGGTTTTTACGCTTGGAACGTGATGGTTCCCGGTTGAAGCAAAGAGTCATCCTCCCTTTTAGCGTCATTCCAGTGCCACCTTCTACTGGGACACGGGATTGAATCTGATACACTTCCCGTCCCTCTGCGACCCATGTTCTCGCTGGCGCGTTAGTATCTCTTATCGCTTATCAATTCACCGGTTGGCCTAGTTTCGTCCTCTCGCGGGGCTTTGTGAACTCCTGATAAGGGAATCGCTACGGGTGTACTTTATACGTCGCCCGGGAAGACTTGATTCCCTTTTTCTTTTCACCACACACCCAAGCTGAAGGGCGAACAACGACGTGTTGTGTGATTGAGGAGGGGAGGGATTGTTGATTACGTGGGTCCGAACGAAACGTCGAAATATTAGATGGTAGATTGTGGTGTGTCCAGCTTTGCTCTGGTGGTACCATCAGTGCTCCCAACTGTGGACGAATTGAAACTTTTAAGCAAAACATTTACATTGTCGGACACACAGACACACGCGTTCGTTATTTATGTGCCGTGTGACGCACCAGCCAGGAGCAACAGGTACACCTCACCGCCGGCAACAGGTACCTTTTCGGTCGATAGTATCTTTCAAAAAATGTTTCGCTCGCCCGTCTGTGTAAGGTTCTCCTCGCAGAACGCAAAACGTAACAGAAAAAAAAAGGTAGAGCAAATGCCAAATGGCGAATAAGGCAAGAATCAGGATAATGAACACGATACCAGGGGCCGTTCGAGAGCAGAATGAAAATAAACAAAACACTTTGAAGTAAAAGCAGGGCCCCAGCAGCAATCGCTTCACCCGGATTGAGCCAATGAGAATCTCCGTCGGCGGGCTGTTCGACGAACCACGGCACGAAAGCGGAGGGAACGAAAATATCCTGTCGCTTTTGTGTCAGAAAAGTGAAGGGAAATTCCAACACACACACACACGATCGGGCGATCATGCGTCCGCGAGATGTGGTGGTTGGAAATTCTGAGGCCACTTACACTTGTGCCAGCGGGGGCACAGGTTGCTCTCAAGTCGGAAAGCTCGCGCACCAGGGCAAATTATAGGAATACCTGGCCACTCTAAGCTCCAGGGATATATTAAAAACCCAACTCCACTGTCGGTTCAAGACCGGTTTCCGGCGAGTCTCTCCATTCCTTGGGGGTTGATTGAGACAACTCTAACTCCGGTACTGTGAGGAGAGTGAGTGAGAATAAGGGCAACTTGCAAAGCCTTCAGTGACATTCTTGGACGTCGGCCGAGTCATGGCCGCGTCGATGGTTACAATGTTGCGTTGAGGGACTGCTAAGCCTTGCTTTAATAAGGGTTACCAGCTCAAGACACACGGTTGTCACGGACATTTCTTGTGATTTAGAATTATGAAGATGTTGAATGTCATCTTAAAAAATAACTCCGAAAGCTTAATAACTCTCGAGAAATCCCACATTCTCGTCCGTTTGTTCAGGAAACACATCAGCAGTTTAGGGTTTGGCGTAACGCAATGGTAACGAGAACCATTATTGGAGAGTCGTTTTTTGAACTAACCATTTCTTACATTTACTTTTCTTCCGGACGAACTACTTGCGAATGACTTACCGAACAGAATTTAAAATAACCCTCTCCAGTGTGTGCGTGTGTGAAAACCCAGTGTGAAACAGTCGAGAAGCGATCGCTTGCGATCGAGCAGTAGCCGCCGACGTGTCCGGAAGGCACAGCATGAAACAGCTCGGGAACCGCAGATACTATTCGTCAATAGTAGCAGTAGTACTACAACCTGCAAATAATCATACGGCGGTACAGCTGCCTCCAGGCTGGTCCGGAACACCAGCACGGTGCGATCAGTGACACCGTCCAGCGTGTTCGAGAATATGGCTGCCGCCGCCGCTGTGTGTTGAAGTTGGAAGAGTGACGCGCGCATACGGGCGATAGTGTGCAGGCTCTGGGATCTATTTCAGCAGTAGTGGAGCCAAGTGTAGGTTATTAACAACGAGCTATATCTCAATTGTAAGCCTTTTGAGGTGAAGAAGTTCTAGTGCTGTGTATATGTGAAGAGGGCATACAAAAGAAATCAGTGAAATCAACGAAGATCGTTATCGTATAGGTGCGTAACGTGGATATAGTGGAAAGCAAGTACATCGCGTCATCTTCACGACTCTTTGGCCTTCTGTGTTGCAGTTGGGGAAATTTCCTTCCACTGCTCAACTTCAACTTCTCGACCTCAATACAAAACAAAAAACCTCCCCCGCACAACGGTACAAACGCCGCAGCACCTCCGTCGAAGTACCTCCAGAAGAATAATACGGCTGTAGACAGATCACCGTGTGCAGGACACCGGTATCCGACACGACAATAGGCCGATTCATTCGCCCCACATTTTGACCTCAGTTTGTGGATTGGGGAGCACCCCCACATCCGCGTAGCGATTAAGCGGAGAGCATATTGGCACAAGACAAGACACTCCCCCCGAGACACATCCTCAGCCAAGACAGGCCTTACCAAGATGATGAAAAGAAGGTGGTCCAATAACGGGGGCTTTACCGCCCTGCGCATGCTGGACGAGAGCAGCTCGGAGGTGACGTCCTCGTCGGCCGCGCTGGTCATGTCGCCGGGCATGACGATGTCACCGACGTCGCTCGGTTCGCCAGAGTACAACGATCTCGAGCTGTGGGGCGCGTACGACGAGAACGCTTACAACGGCCACAGTGTCCTGTCGAACGGGAACAACAATCTCGGTGGCGGTGGTTGCGGTGCCGCCGTCGCCGCCAACCAGCTGCTCATGAACGGCATCATGAACGGCAGCAACAACCTGAACGGGATGATGAACGGGATCGGGCTGGGGCCGGGTTCGGTCGGCCCGAATGGTGGGGGTGGTGCGCAGGCCAGCACCAACCAGATACAGCAGTTTGTCGGCAATCTGATCAACGGGATGAACCACTCGCAGACCATCATACCGCCACTGCCCTCGATCATACAGAACACGATCATGAACACACCGCGCAGCGAGTCGGTTAACTCCATCTCATCAGGTAAGTGTGTCCGGATGTGTTTTTCTTTTTTGCATTGAGTCATAAGGGGATCTGGAGATACCTTAAAAACGGAGATCATGATGTCCTTCATTGTGTCGCATCACCACATCATCACACAGGTATTGAAGATCATAATGTCTCGTCGGGGCACCACAACTCTGGGGGAATTCCTGACCAACTGTCATGCACCACCACCATCTCGAAGATTCTTACTTTCATTGACCTACATTCGCTTGCGCCCCGCGTGTGTGTGAGGGTGGGTGAGTGAATGAATAAAAGGCTGCGATTTTTTTGTTGCTTCAATGCTGTTCACGGAGCTTCACAGTTCATTGTCGTCATAAAACATGAAGGCAACGCGTCATCCAATGGGGTGGTAGGATGATTAAGCATCGGTCGTCTGTGTTTTTTTATTTGCCCTGTGGCAACCTTGCTCACCGGAACTTTTACAGATAACAACAGCTGCCTCCACCGCCGCTGTTGGTGTTTCGCGTCCATAGATGAAAGCCATGTCATGTAGCAATTCCTTGTCTATATTTTAATGATTTTATGAGCCCAATGTTTAATTTTTGGCCAAAGGACTCAGGTGAAGAAAACGGCGATTTTTTTGCAATCAATCGAAAATCTCGTGTTGTCCAGCTACATCCAGCTGGCAGTGTCAACTTTTATTGCCCGTAATAAATTATACTCTCACTTGCTGCCCAGGGGGCTGTTGGACTATATGTACGGGTGACATTTCAACAAGTCAGCAGGTACCTCCTTCTTGTCAAGGTGCTTTACGGACAGTTCGAGTGTGTGATGAAAGTGGTCTCCATAAATATCTATCACGCATCGGTTCTGAATTCGAACCCCCCCCCCCCCCCCCCCCCCGAAAAAGTGTCCCAGCCTGTGCTGAGTGGGAGATGAGGGTGGGTTGATAAATTGATCATAAATTATGCTACCAATGGTGGATCGCGTAGCCATTCTCCGGCGGACCCTGTTTTGACGAATCTGCTCTTGACCTCAATTTCGGTAAAGAACATCTTCGCGCATGGGGGTGGGGGTAGAGTTTTCGGGATGGGTAGAGTTGGTCGAGATGGTATGGCGTATATTAAAAACAAACCTCCCTCATCCAGTCCAGTTTGAAGCAGTGAGCAATGGTGAGCTATGTTTTGATGCGTCTCTCTCTCTTTCGCGCTAGTCTCGCGATGGTTGTATGGGTATATTCTAATCTTTTACACCCCACCAGAGCGGGGGGAACCTCTAATACACTCTGGCACGCAATGCGTGGACGCGCGATGTTGTGCGCCTGTGTGAACGGGGCGACACTTGCGCGAGTTTATCAACGCGCGGTTTTCTAGGTCAGCAACCAACACACAACACGGGTCAGTATTCGCAGTCAACCGTTGGGGAGGGGGGTTGGAAAGACGGAACAATGTGTGTGTGTGTGTTTGTCCCTCAAACCCTCAAATCATATCCCTCGCTTTGGTCCAAGTTGCCACACGTCCACACGCGCACAACATCGTGATTATCGCACAACAAAAACGAATGACACTGCCCGCTATCGAAGGTTCGGGGTTTGGGTGGCGCTATGTTTTTACTCTTCGGGCATATTTTTCAGGGTCACCCGCTCGAGTCAAGATTTCGTTGTTATTGGTGTGATATAAAAATTCGCTTCCAACACAGGGAAAGGGGAACCTGCGTCATTGCAACTTCACAGTGAATAACCCTTCGCTTTGCCATTCTTGCCCGCATTGAATGATTGCACAGTTTGCAGTGACTAGAAGAATGTCACGCTTCAATGAAATATAGGCAACGCAAAATGAAGTTGGCGGGAGTGATCCTCAGGAAATTCACTAACCTCACTATCTCCCATCAGTGTCCTGAAGAGCCTGACCCCCGCGACTCCAACTCTTGGAGAGATATTTCCATGAATAATCCAAGATTTGCTCTGTCAGTGATTAAGAGGGAGGGGATTGAGTGGGCCCAGCAAGGCCTTCGATTAGTTTGCCTTCGATTCTTCCCCCAAGCAGTGGTTAGGAAGGACGATTAAGTTGAACGCCAACCGATAACGTACCATACAGGGAACATTTTTTTCCTCTCCTTCTAATGCTAAGGTCAACTAATGTGTTGGTTGGGTTGTGTTGTGTTTTGGTGCGAGCTTCTTCGTTGCTTATTTTTCCCTCGTGCGTGAAGAAACTACCACAAACGCGGGGAGTATAACAACAATGGCCAATCAAATGCTCCGTATGCATTTATGCCGAAACCTTTTATTCGTTGCGTATGTACGAAATGTTATCAGTGGCATATGAATACACGGGGGGAGTATGTTATTTATTCATATAAGAGACCCAATTTTCCAGTTCCAGTTCCATTTTAGTAGTAGTTCCAGTTCCATTTTAGTGTTGGGTGATTCAGATTCAGATATGTGAATCTTAAAACTGGATGAATGAATCTGAATCTCTGAATGAAGATTGAGCGTCTCTAGCACAAAAGTCAGCTCGGGAGTTACGTAGTTACGGTTTTGCACAATCGAGTCGCAATCTAGCGGTTCTTATGTTGATTTCATCTGTACAAACATTCATATTTCAGAAACAGAAAGAATAAAAATAACCTTAAGATCTGGAGCTCGTCCAAGATTCGTGATTCTTGAGCATTCACGAAGCTTTACGAATCATGAGTCTAGAGAGTTAATGAATCTCTAAGGTGTCGACTGCTGAATTGGAATGACTCCTCACTAAAGACTTACCAGACTCACTCTTCTCAAAACATTCATAATTCAGAAACAGAAAGAATAAAAATAACCTTAAGATCATGTCTCTAGAGCTCGTCCAAGATTCGTGATTCTTGAGCATTCACGAAGCTTTAGGAATCATGAGTCTAGAGAGTTAATGAATCTCTAAGGTGTCGACAACTGGATTTGAATGACTCCTCACTAAAGACTCACCGGAATGACTCTTTTCAAAAGAATCACAACCACTGGTTGCATTTCGCCAGTTGGTTCCTCTTCGAACTTATCAATCAATTTGATAAAGCGTCATTACACACAATACCCTACGGTGGGGCATCCTGGTGTGCGCCATGACAGCCCCATTATCCCCACCCATCTCCCACCCACCATCTGACCACGCTGACCAAAACTGGAACACCCGCCGTGTGCGTATTCTATTGTTGTTACCCATTGTCGTCTATGGGGACACACGATAGCGGTGTGGCGATATGGGGGAGAAAAAGGGGGAACGCATCTGAAATGAGGTTAGCTTTGAGCCAATTTGATTAAATGATTACCCTCATTTCTTTGCGTTCGGTTTTCGTTGGGTATTCTTGTTTTTTTTTTTCGTTGTTGGGTTGACTTCCCTCTGAGTTCGAGGAAGACTCCCTCAGGGGGTGGGTGAGATATTGCCCATGTGCGTTTGTAGGTCAAGGAAGAAGGATAGGATGGGGGGATGTCATTGAAGCCACTAAACTTATGCTCCCCTAGTGCGATGAAACAGTGAAAGTGCAACCGAAAGACACACCCTGACGTCTAATAGGGAATTCCTTGAGAGTTTGAACCTGTCATTGACATTGTTCCTACACACACATGACATTTTATATCCTACTGCCCGTTCTAACACGCTCCAAAAAAATGGTCCATAAATATTGTTTTGCTGTCGCTTTGTAATCCGTTATCAGGTGGTTGATTTCCCCCCCCCATTTCATTGTTATGTGTGCGTCTTCACCACTTCCCATTTCCTGTTCGATGTATTTGTTTTGTAATCGGCAACGCGGCGGCCACGGGTGGGTAGTTTTGTTTTTATTCGCATTTTTTCAAGGGCATCGACATAAAAGCGCGTTGTAACGTATGGGGAGGTGTTGTTGCTGCTTCACACCTATCAACACTCACCCACACCGACCAAACCCCCCTTTGGGTTTAGCTTCCGATGGGTCGGTTTAGACAGGCTGATAAAAAAAGCACCCACACACACACCAACCGTTGCAAATGGTTGGTAAATAGAGCGGAACTCCTCCTTTCTAACTACCCGGTAGACGACGCCGATGGCATCCAACGGCGGCCCAGGTGTGGCTAGGAAAAGTTATAAAACCATAAATGTTCTCATTGACATATCCACACAAATACTGCTCATTGTGAAGAAAACACCCCCGAAAAACAAACCCCTCGATGAAAAGAAGGAAATTGCATCGTTTAGTGCCCACCACCACCACCCGGCCACATTCCTCCTAACGGATCCTCACATACACCGCGGCTTGGGTTTTGTGTGTCAAGGTTTCACCGTGCGCGGCGAAGGTCCTCCTGCCCTTAATTTTTTCGGTACCGCTCTGTGCGATTTTCCTCCCACAACCACCACCACCACCATGCACCATGCCTTGTTTAAAAATTCCGCAGCCTATGCCGCCGGCAAATTGCACACGATTGCATCATTTGGCGGGTGGCCAAATTTGCCTCCGAGTTTGTTTTTTTTTTTGTTGCCAAATTCTCCTCTCGTCACGCGGCTGGGGGTGACGGGGTGACGCATCATCAAAAAATAAGGAAAAAAAGGTAAACTCTAATACAGACGCGAAGCGAAGTGACAGGCGCAGGTATATTTGGTCATCTTGGCACGAGTATGGGCTGGTGATAAAGTTCAATGCCCATGCACACACCCGTTGGGTTGCGGGATGTCGCGATGTTTGTCGCGATCTTACCGAAACCGAACCGTTTTAGTAGTTTCTTGACCTTTAACAGTACCGTTTGGTAGTTTGTGTTAGCCCGTACACGGGTCTAAATTGAGAATGAGAAACGAACGCTACAGCTTAAACGTAAATGAGCTCTTTTATAGATAAGTAAATGAACTCAGAATGAACTGTCAATGAATCGGAATCAGATTCATGAATCTTGTAGAACTTGTAGAAAGTTTCATGATTCTCCGAGGATTAAAGAATCGCTAATGATTCATATTTTTCCAAAAAAATTATGTAATGTTTATGAAGTCAATGGATCTGTACGTATTTATGAATCGTTTGATATTCGACTCATGATTCGAACGACTCTTCAAACTATTCTTGAGGTCAATAAATCTGTAAGTATTCATGAATCTTTTGTGACTCAATGATTGATGATTTGAACTCAATGTTTCGTGATCAATGAATCAGTAAGTATTCATGAATCTTTTAAGATTCGACTCATGATTCGAACTACTCTTCACGTATTCATCAATCTTAAGAGTTCATTTATGATTCGGACGACTCTTTACGGTATTCATGAGGTCAATAAATCTGTAAGTATTCATGAATCTTTTGAGAATCATGATTCGAACTACTGTTCGCGATTTTCATAAAGTCAATAAGTCTGTAAGTATTCATGAATCTTTTAAGATTCGACTCATGATTCGAACGACTCTTCTCTTCGCGATCAATGAATCTGTAAGATTCCATCAATCTTAAGAGTTCATCTATGATTCGAACGACTCTTCACTGATGATACAGAATATGGTTAACTCTTCTCAAAAGATTTATTAAGTTTAAGTAAATAAATATCTTCACAGCGTCAGTGGAATAAACTAAAACCACAAATTTTTTATTTAAGCGTTTTCGAGACTTCGTTTGTTTAAAAAAACTTGTAAATCTGTAATCTATAATATTCTGTAAAACAAAACCATAATAATGGAGTCCCCATTCATTCGTTTACAATTAAACAATGTTGTTTGAATGTTTGAAGCGATCAGGGCCATTACATACTTGACACTTCAGTTTTCAGAATTGAAGTCTCCATTGCAAGATCGTTTCTCATCTTAGAATTTAGGTTATCTTCTCTCACCCTCGAAAAAAAATCCCTCTGACATCTCGAAAGTGTAATCGCAATCAAGATATTCGCTTTCGCTTTCGAAAATTGCACAGAAAAATATGCTTTGAATTCGAAATGTGACCCAATCATCCCAAAATGCACCTTCACGATTTGTGCTAATGGAATGAGCCACCTCTACATCGTGCAACTGTAATGATTGCATAATGCTTCGAATATTTGCAAAACAAAAAAAAACTCCCTAACCTTAATCACTTGTTCTAACAAACCGTAGTGAAATGCAGAACATACATGTGTACGCGTACTACTTTCTTTCGACCAACAATTGCATCCTGTAGCCGCCTGTACTGCGCATTTAAAAACCGAAAGTCCCACGTCAGGCAAATTCCAACACCACACATCGCTCAAAAACCCGGAGGGGGATGCAAAAATCGTACCCCGCTTCTTCCCCCCCCCCACCCCCCGGTGATACCACACTAACCCAAAAAAGTTCGTCGAACTTTGCTCGTCGCCCCATATAACAAAAAAACAATGTCCGTGCGCCTGTGTTGGCATTATATGTTGGTTGTTTTATCTATTCACCGCAAACACTCTTCAGGGTAGCTCACATCTCAAAAAAACAGCTTCCGCGCACACTAAAACGCTTCTTCTCCCGCACGGCAACACTGCAACACCGAACACTGCTGGGGCGTCCGTTTCTAATGCATCCGCGGGGACAGAGCGCGCCGCGTGTGTGCGATAAACAACAAACAACAGAGTGCAACAAAATATCAGCTCCATCCCGCGTGGGGGGAGGTTAAAGTTTTTAAAAATACCACCCCAATACCAACACGGCCGCCAGCACACACCGACATGTGCCTGCATTTTGGTGGCGCGCATCGTGGATCGTGGGGGGAGGGGTGATCGGTTCTGCACACGAGAGAACTGCAGTGTGATGCAACGGGGCGTGTGTGTGTTTTTTTATTGTTACTTTTGAATCCTTGCCCCCATAGCGCCCGTTGGGTGGTGGTGCGCCGGTGAAGGAGGAACACCGATGCGGCCGCTTTTTTTTTCGGGGTCAAGTTCGGTACTCGTCGTCGTCGTGGTGGTGGTTGGTGATCATAATTCGCACAAAACAGCGTATAGAAGACGAGACCTGTTACTACCACTAATGCCTGTGTGCGTGTGTGATGTGCGCGCTACCCACTATCTCAAATTGCGCCAACCCGCCGTGCGTGCATCTTGTGGGAGGAGAAAGGACCCCGCACCTCGGAGGAAGGAAAGGAATGAAATAAAACAGCATTTTTACGATGATAAACATTTGCGCCGATGAATTCCGTGGTGGTGGTGGGGTCTCCGGGAACATGGAGCGGAAGCACCGTGGAAAAGGGGGGATGAGGGAGTTGCGTTTTGGGGTGTGCCCGATAGAATGTGAGACACGGGTCGGGGGAGGCGGGTGGAACCGTGTTTGGCCTTGAAACAATTTTGCCACACCGCCAATCACACACCCCCTTCTGGGGCCCGGTTTTGCGGAACGCAGTGAGACGGGGTGGCCTAGTGTGCGCGATTATCATCATCGTCGTTGAATGTCGATTTTTTGTTTTTTTGCGGCGTGTTCTCAATGCCGGGGTTTGTGTTGTGTATTTTTTTTCGGGGTGAGTTTGACACACACACACGCCACCACCATCAATAGCGCGACACTAGAGTTCATTGAGTAGTGTGGGTTTATTTTTAAGCTGATCTGGTGTGGTGTGTTGTTTTTTTTCTTCCTTCCATTGAGCACCCAATTTTTCATCTGGGTCGTACTGCTGTAAGGTCATACGAGAGAGAGAGATAGAGAGTGAGGGTGTTTTTTTTTCGAGCCCAGTGAGGTTCAAAACCCGAACTCCCCAATCTCTCCACGCGGGAAGAATGGCGACGAGCAGCAGCACCGTGGTCTTATCGCAGCTTTTCGGGGCTGATTGGTTTTTGCCCTTTCGATCGTCTCGCTGCAGCCCCGTAACAATGTGAATGGGTGGCTGGGTTGTTGTTGTGTTGTGTGTGCCGCCGAATACAAACAGCGAGGTGCGTCAGGACTCAAGACTAGGTCACCTCATTTTTGCGCGTTGTTCCCGTACGAGTAGCTTGGAACTTGTTGTTTCCCCACCACCACCAAGTCTATTCGTTCGTTTGCTGTTTGATAACCATTACAAGCTGCAATGGGAAGGTCTGTCCCGGAACCTGGGGGTGACTGAAGGAAGAGGATCAGATGACCTGTTTTGTTTTATCTGTGGTAATACATTAATGACAGACGAAGATAATAGACGATCATGTGTTAGAAGAAAGTCCTGACGGTTGATAGAGTAATCATTAAGTAGGTGAGACATTTGGACTTAATTTCTCCAAGAAAAACTGTAATTATACATTCGATTTTAATGCCTTATACCTTCATATATCATTT
Source organism: Anopheles moucheti (assembly GCF_943734755.1). NCBI lineage: Eukaryota > Metazoa > Arthropoda > Insecta > Diptera > Culicidae > Anopheles > Anopheles moucheti. The sequence goes on along the minus strand of NC_069140.1, from coordinate 85,057,520 downwards.
GAGCTGTATCTTAGCTGCATCTTAGCTGCAACTCAGCTGTAAAGTTAGAAAAATCTAGTGTTGTCTCGTGACATTCAACTGTATTGTCATCCCATACTTATTGAGCTGTATCTTAGCTGCATCTCAGCTGTATCTTCAATTGCTGACGTAAATGTTGTTCCTGGCAAGGAAGTGGGTTCTCTATAAAGATTCTCTCCTCTGACAATCCAAAAGAAAGAAGCTGTATCGTCACTGTAAAAGGAGTAAGATCAAATACACCAAACTGTTGGAGGAATTTCACCAAGCTGCTCTTAGAATTGGGGCAACCAGAATGCTATTTCGACACATCTAACGGACATCCCGCGCATAACTTAACCCCAAAGATCGAATAATCGAATGCGTTTCTCGGCGTGATTGATTTAATATCCCGCGTTAAAAATAGGTCAAGCCCTTTTTTTTTAGAAGCGCAACACAACACACTGCCGAATGTGTTTCAAGCGTATATAAAATCACAACCGACGTGCTGCGTACAACGTGGGACACGGGTTGTGTTGCGCATGCGTAATTCTCGATCGCGGTTGTCAGTTAGAGGAGAAGATGGAACAGATACACAAAAAAAAAAATACACTTCACAAGCTGCACGGGAAAAGAAGTGTATGCTTCAACGTGAACCACCGTATATTCGTCCCACATGTATGCCTGCCCCCATCATGGGAAGATGCGCGGTCTATGGTCAGGAACTGCTGCTGGCAAACGGGAACATAAATCGGGCAGCAAACGCATAATATCCGAGGCACCCTGGTGCAATGCAACGCAACACACCGTTACTGCAACACTACGCGCCACCACCGCGCCCTGGTGGCGGAAGATGGCGCTGACGAGCCGCGCACAGCCGCCGGTCCGTGCGTGTGTGTGCTAATAGGATGAAGAAATTTGCTTTTTGGTTGGGGTGGTTCGTTTCGGATTCGTTCTAGAAAACCGTGTGCTGCACTCTCTCGCAACATCCGCGTTCCGAGAAGAAGTGCTGCGCGAAAGAGAGATAGCGCTGGCAAAGGGAGGCGCGACGTGCGCGGAAAGGAGATGGGACTGTGGTTTCTATTTTTGTGCTGTTTACTAACCGCCGGATGCGGTATGGAACGCTGACGGAAACAGTCACGTCGAATCGAACCCGACAACTGAACGAAGCTCCCAATCTTTTGCGGTGCATTAGTAATAGACAGCGAAAAAATAGAGTATGTGAAAAAAAGAGAGAGAGAGAGAGAGAGAGAGAGAGAAAGAGAGAGAAAGAGAGAGAGAGAGAGAGAGAAAGTTATCTTTTATAAAAACCTAAAACATAGTTAAAGCACTTATGAAGAATTCTTGAGAGGACCTCAAAAATTCAAGATTTCCTCAGATATTCAAGAATTCCTCAAAGATTTTCAAGAATTTTTCAAAGGTATTCAAGAATTCCTCATAGATTTTCAAGAATTCTTCAAAGATATTCAAGAATTCCTCATAGATTTTCAAGAATTCCTCATAGATATTCAAGAATTCCTCAGAGATTTTCAAGAACGTCTCAGAGATTTTCAAGAACTCTTCAGAGATCTTCATAATTTCCTTAGAGATATTCAAGAATTCCTCAAAGATTTTCAAGAATTCCTCAGAGATCTTCAAGAATTCTTCAAAGATATTCAAGAACTCTTCAGAGATCTTCATAATTTCCTTAGAGATATTCAAGAATTCCTCATAGATATTCAAGAATTCCTCAGAGATCTTCAAGAATTCTTCAAAGATTTTCAAGAACTCTTCAGAGATCTTCATAATTTCCTTAGAGATATTCAAGAATTCTTCAAAAATTTTCAAAAATTCCTCAGAGATTTTCAAGAATTCTTCAAGGATTTTCAAGAACTCTTCAGAGATCTTCAAGAATTCCTCAGAGATATTCAAGAATTCCTCAGAGATTTTCGCTAATTCTTCAGCAAATTGCAATAATAATCGCAAAGCAGAAGACTCTGTCTTATTATTTGTATCAACCGTCGTATGGAGCTGTTCCGCATCGCCATCGTTGTCAATATCGCATCGGTGGTTTGGGGAGACCAGAGTTTCCCAACTTTGTGTGATCCTCTTTTCGAACGGAACAGAAATATAACCCCATCATTTGGGAGCGGGGGGAATACAGTTTGCGGTTACGATGTGGTATAGAGAGCATGCAGTAGTGTGCAAGGACGTGCCCCACATTGGACAGGATCGCGAGTGATCGACACACCGACTCCCCGTCGACTGTGTGGTTTGGAAGTCTCGCGTGCATTAGAGAGTTCATTAAACCAAAAATACCGATGTGTGTTGTGTACTGATGTCTTCTGTATGTCGTTTGGCAGCTTTGGCACAAATTGACAAGAGTTGGAGGGAGAACAGCTCGGAACCGCGCCTGATGATGAACGCGGTGTGTGTGTGTGGTGTTAGGTGACAACTAGTTTCTTGCGCGGAAGATGTGTCAAACTCAACACGAAGCACTTGCACAAACTAGAGTAGTAGTAGAGGTGGCAAATTTATCAACTAGACGATAAAAAGGCAACGCAAACGGCAAAATACAGGAAGTCATTTGGTGCGATTCCAGCGAGGTTGGGTGGGATTGTGTGACGGTTAGATTTCATCATCATCAACATGCCTTCCTAAGATGCCTTCAGGCGAAAAGTAAATTGGTACAGTTACCATGTTGTGTTACAAAAACATGCCGATAAAAACCACCGATCTCAATCCGTGTATTTCCAACACAACCGAACCTAGGGATTAACCTCTCCTGATTGATGGATAGCATGGAGTTAGTTCGCTTTATTGACTTTCTTCCTTTCTGCGCAGAAAGGAAAGAACATGAATCCTCCGCCTGCCGATACATTTTGCTTTCTTTCAATAGGTCTTTTGTTAAGTGTTTTTCGCGACCACTATTGTCGCTGGAAGTGAGGCTTGATTTACTACGGTGCCAGAACGCTTGAAGTGCGATATATCGGCCATATTGCGTCATGTGATGTGCGTGTGATCGTCCACACGCACTTGATGGATAATTTTTGTAGTAGATCTTGTGACCGAAAACATTTACACACGGAAAACCCACCATTTCGGAATGGTAAGAAATCCATTCGTGGGCTTCAGCCAAATCGGGGTGACTCAGCTTGTAAGCCTACGCGGTAAGAAAAATTTATAGCAAACCGACCATTCGGCCATTATAATGGGCAACACCAAGTAACACTATCGTTGCTAAGGAGTAAATTTTTCCTCCTCCGGACCACCAGGTACTGTTGGCCGGGAAGTCATTAATCATGACCGCAAATGAATGACACACTCACGAGCTCACCTCTAATCGGTTGCCTTTTTTTTGTTGTTCGGTACGTCTGATTTAGCTACTTCTGCAAACAAGACTCCAAGATTCGGTGTTTCTTATTGTCCTCCGAAAAGAATGTGTGTCGGATTAGCCTCTCTGCTCCATTAGCGTCACCGTCGTCCCCACGGGAAGGTGTTGCGTAATCGCCGAAGGGAAGCGAAAAAGATGGTTTTGATCGATTTCTCGACCCCGAAGCACATGTGGGACGGATGTGGAGGTCTTTTTATTTTTTTTATCTCGATTGTTGCTACTATTTTTTTTTGTTTCAGTGTGTAACTGGCGAGAGGTAACTTCTCATCATTATACCCATTTTTTTGTTTGTGGGGTGAGTTCTATTTCTCATCCGTTTGAGGAAACAGATGTTTTCGATGTTGCTTCGTTGTCAACGTCAGAGTGGACAGTAAATTAGATAACCTTGGCATTGAGCGCTTACTGGTCTCTGACGTCTGCTTTGTCTATTTTAGAGCTAACATTAGACGAAAATCTTATTTATTTAAGTAATTAATGCTTGTGTTTTGTCGTTCAAAAAAAAAATGTCGCTTCAATATAAAAATTAGCTTTGTATTCCAAAGAAAAACGGTGAAATTGACGATTGAAATTGGACGCCTGAGCAACGTTCCTCCGTACGAATGTCGTGTCACTCTCAGTTAATGAAGAGGAGATGCGACACTGGCGGTTGCGTGTTCCCCCCATGCAACGCGCTATTTCAGGTCATGCTGGGCTCTGTCTATTTTGCCGGCCAACTTTGTCACATGTCCATCAACGGTGTCCATCCCCCATGCTTGTTTACCATACGTGTACCGAACGCTCTGCAACTTACAATTCTTACATTGGCGAATATACAATACAACCTTTAATACACGCAGAATCTACTCACTGCTGATCAGTTGGCCTCAAAATCAATTACTAACCCCCAAAAATAAAACCATCTCGCCGGTGTGTGCGTATGTTTTTGCGTAGGCACTGGGTGACGACACTTCAGTCGATTCGTCCTTCTCTCGTACTACTACCCTCGTGTGAATATTCAGGTCGAATGCGTTAGGGGTGTCAAGATGTCTAGTTCTCGCTTATGGGATTTGACCGGCTCGCACTCGTAAGTGACGGCTGTGGGCGAAGGTGACACGCGATGAGGTTAGATTTTCCCTTTGCAGTTGCGTGCACAATTGACAATTCCGACAGCGATCAGCGAGTGTGAAGAATTACAGCTGTGGTGCTGTAACAGATGTATATATTGTTGACGTATTGAAACTACTTCAGCTCGATTTATTCTTCCGAATACGAATTAAAGCAATTCTCTAACGTAGCTCTTTTTTTCTCTTTTTGTATCGTTTTAGGTAAGCGAAGAACTCCATACTGCAACCTCAGAGATAACTCGGACGCGCAGACAATCAAGAAGGAGCTGAAGTACATCTTTTATGACATTTTGGGCAGGAATTCTAGCTACAAGCAAATAGGAAGTTAGAAAAGTCCCCCAGGGGGCATGTTGTCATTCGGCGACACTTATCTGCAATCGTTTCCCTCATCTGTGCCCACAATGGGTCTCGTCTAAGTGACGTCTGTTTGTTCTGCAACCATTACCGACGCGCGCGGGACGCCGGTTGACAATTTCGTCTCAAGTTACCACCGCTAGGGCGAAATCTATCCATCACAAATTGCGGCGGCGGACGATCACTTAAGGCGTGTGCTTTTTCATCCCTTTTTCAACAACTCCACCAACCCGGGTATGGAGCCTGTTCGCGATTTCTTTTCGCACGCCGGGGAAACCCCATCCCCACCAACAGTTGTGTTGCGGTGGCTGTCGTCTAATAACACGGGGGCGATACGGCGGGGTGACCCAATTACCGCGTTCGCGACATTGAACCACAAGTTTTGCGGTGTGTGTACCGGTTTTGGATTTCACTTTCTTTGGGATATGTTAGGTCGTGGTGTGTTTTGGATCTTGGGTCTTCTTTAAAGGTTGTTCTGTGAGGATACAAACCATATGGTCAATCCGACAACGGGCCCATCAGCTTAGAGCTGGGATGAAGAATATAAGGTCATGGAAAGATCAACGAAGATCTCGCTGTTGAACGACAACTATCAGGTAGCTTTTGGGGACAGTATTCTTCTTTTTACTAATAGAATAAAGTTCCCCTAGACCAAGGTCATCCGCTATTGAGCCACTTTAAAAGATTACAGCAAAAAAAAAAGAAGCCCATAGAACTTGATACTGCCCCGAAGGAACTATTATCAAAGAATAGAACCAACGAACAAAAGATGTTTGGACAAGATGTTGGCCGTGCAAGACTTTTAAGGCATACCATAATAGACATGACACTCTATTGGGTGGTCTTATGCTTTTCGGATAGGCTTCTATGAGAGACGTTCTAGCGGGGATGAAACACGATACACTCTGCCAGTAGACCAGTAATTGGAAGGAGGGAAGTTTTACGTTCGGACATTTTGTGTATCCATATCCCGGAAGGTACATCCAAAATCTCACTGATCAATTACTGTTACAGCTCAGTGACTTTTCTTCAAAACTCTCTTTGCTCTTCGATTAGGAGCGCTGGAACTTTTGGATGTGGAAATTTTACACCCGACTAAAGATCACATGTGTTCGATAGCTACTGATGAACTGTTGTCGACAACAGTTGCCCTAAAGCGATTTCTTGGTGAAGTAATTGTTCGGAGCATTCTCTCCATGTTCTCCATACGAAATACGTGCCTTGCTGTTGACTGACACTTCAGGTTTTCTGTGTTCGAATAGAAGAAGCTGTTGAGGTATTGGCCGATTTTTATTTTCGCCTCCTCCTCGGCATGATCTTGCACTGATTTCAGTGTACTTTCCATTTTTATTCACCAAACGGGTAGAGCGCGGCCCCTGTTTCGCGTACTTGTCAGCGAAAGTGCGTGAGGAGTCGTCCATTTGTTCAGGTTCCGGGAGTGCGAAACGGTGGAAAGAGCACCACCGAGGAGGTCCAAAAGTAAAACACCGGTTGAGAGCGGAGGCTCCCACCGCCATTGGTGTTTCACAGGGTAAGAGCCTTCGGAAAAGGTTCGCCCAAAGGCAAGGGTTGATTTCCCCGATTTGCTGCGACTTTCCTTCCCTGCTGTTGCTCGCTCGACCGGTTTCCGAATGCGGCCGCAGTTTTTGGCCTTTTAGGACCCGGCGAGGGGGGGGGGGGTGGTATCCGGCTTCGTCCGGCCGGTTCCACATTTGGCAATAGGTTTGTAGTAGCACCCACCAAAAAGGAGGACACGGCGAGATGTGTATGTGTGTATGTGTGGAACCGGTTGACAGAGAGCGTCCCTCGGGTGCTGCTTCTGTGTTGTGCCCTGCAAATCCATCAAGTCCGCGGAGGGGTGTGTGTTTTTTTTTTGCACGAAAGGGTCTATATCTTCCCCGGAGGCACACAACACTACTCCATCCCCATTTCACTTTCGACTTTTGATTTTATTTCTTCTACACCTTTTCTCTCTCCTGTATGTGTGCCGCCTGTGTGCGTTTCCCTTTCGTTTGGCGGCAGCTTTCACCGACGCGCACCCTCTAACGGGCATCTCTTTCTTCACTTTCGTTTGTGGTTCACACTTTCGGCGAGGAGGAGGCACTTCTTTCGGACGTCTAACTTTCGCCGTCTGTGCGTGACATTTATGTTTGATTGAGCTTTCCTTGAGACGACGCCGCAGATGAAAAGCCCGTCGTTCCTGTACACCACGTGAGAAATTTCGAAGGTAAATAATAGCACGCACGAAAGGTGTACCGGACGGTATCGATCGTCCAATTATCGGCTCTACCGATCGCAGCGCAGGCTTCTAATCGCGTGTGTAAGCATTTATGGCCACTCGGTGCAAGATGAAAGATAATTAAAAGAGTGAGACGATGTTGCAGTCCTCTACGGAGGCTAGAAAAATAGATCTAGATCAGATAAATGAGGCCCTCCTCCTCCTCTTCGCTATCATGCGCAGCCCTCGTTCTTCCTCGCTGTTCCGCGTTGTATCCTAACCCTGAATGTGTGATGATCACGCGACGCGGTGTCACACCACATCGTTTAGCCTAGGCCTAGCTCTCTTGTACCTGCCTGGGTGGCACCTTTTTCGTAACCCACCCCCCCGTGCCGTAGATCGGCGCCCTTTGCAATCAACATGAATCATGAATGAGCGCGAGATTGCACGCGGTGGGTTTTTTTTTCTTTACTCCTTGCGGGGAGGGACCTGTAAGTTTGTGTTTGTGCCCACTGTATTTAATACACATCGTGTGTGTGCGTGTCTCTATCTCGCGTCGTCTGGTGGTTGTGCGCGCTCACTTTATGTTTTCTAAATCACCCGGGCTTGACCTACTTTTCCCTCACACCACCCAAGACCATGCGCGAGCGCGCGCGCTCGCAACGATCACTAACGTCCGTTTTGTGTAGCATTAGCGAAAAAATGATGGTGACGTAGGCCATCCCCTCAAGCCCTCATCGTTTGCTTACACTACCGAAGCATAAGTTTCACGACCACGATCACCCTTCTACCCACACCACCACACCACCGCCAGCAGTAGAGAAAAATCGGGGCCATCGCCGCGCGCGTTGGGCGAGTGAAAAGTGAAAGGTGGACCGGGTGGGGACCGAAAGTGGGAAAGTGAGATTAGTTTTCAAAGCGAAACGGATGGGAAGTGGTGTGGTATGAAAATAGTAACGGAGACAGAGGCGAAAACAATCGTCCAAAAGACCGGTGGGTTGGGAATTGGCAAGCAGCTGAGACGACGTCGCGTCACGTGTATCTAAAACCGTTTCACCCCGTTTTTTTTTTTCGTTGCAAACTTTTATTTTCACTTTCCTCGCCGACTCGCGCCTCGGGGCAACATGATGTGGTGAGCGGTGTATGAGAGCAACAGGATGTTCATTCGTTGCTCTTATCACATCACCTCCTCCGCTCGGGTGCCATCTTGAAAGAGTGTTAAATGGTAACTAGCAATTTTAAAATAATCAATCACAGTTAATTGATTGAAACACGAACCCTCACAGAAGTGTGTGCCCTTGAACTACTTTTTAACCCTTCGGGGCATATAATGTTGGGGCGAAAACCCGATACAATTAATGGCTGAGTACGGTTGCGATTTTTGGGCTGGGAAGTGAGTGACATTTCGCATAAAAGGAGACTTTTGGAAAGAAGATCAACGTCGTAATGGGTGCTTTATGTCTTCCTTGCTTAGAGGCTCTCTTTCCCAGGCAAAAACATCACCCCGAGCTAAACAAACATTGTGGAAATGAATGGGGATTCAACCTCCAAGAAGGGGCCTCTGTAGGGGAATGGATTTTTGTTGCGAATTGGGAGTGCACAGGGCGATCTTCAGTCTAGCGTGGGTTCGTACATTGTCAAAACGCACCGACAAAATGACAATGAAGCGATAAAAACCCGCCCTGGCACAACTTTTCCTTTCGTTTCATTTTCTGGTGGGAGTCTAAGCAAACGAAGTTCGTGGAGGTGAGTGAATCATTAATATTCCCCTTTAGGCCTCGACGGCGCGCTTTCCCAGACGAAAGGTACCACTTTCGTTTTCTGCGGCCGAAGCTTTACCGAAAAAAAAACCCTCGCGACGGCCCCAGACGCTTTTGACGGATTCACCTTTCCAATGATGATGCTATTTTGCTTAAGCGCATTGTTGGTCGTCGTTGTTGGTGGGGAAGGAATAGTAGGTCCATTTCGGTCGGTACTTACTGTATACCATCATCATAAACCCATTGCATAAAGCCAGTTGCGCCCCACCACCACCAGTCTCGAGTATTTTTGGCTCGGTTGTATTGTGCCCATATGACCTGGATAAAGCGCCGGTTCGCCGGTTGGCCTTTACTTGCGAGGCCTGACCTCGATTTGCGAACACAAGCTCGGGGTGGTGCGTACGGCCCGAATATGGTGTAGTGGAGGAGTACGACAGTACGACGGTGAGTTTTGGGCGCCATTGAAAGAGAGATTGAATGCTGCTGTCGTTGGGAGGAATTTTCTCCATAAATGGAGACGAGTGACGGGCGCACACATTATGTGCCGCCGGTCCAAGTGTTAGTGCTGGTAGACCTTCCAAAACCCCGCATCGTCGTACCCCTCCCCCCCGGAGTCGAGTTTTGCTTCCGCAGAATAATCCACCCTTTGGGGATCCGTGCGCCTGGCTAAATAGTAACAGTGCATTAAGTCCTTTTTGGGGACCGTGCGAAGGTTAGGAAAGATTGCGTTTTGCACATCTCATTACTGTTCAATTATCGCGATGGGACTGTTTCGCTTGACGGGGCCGCAAGAAAAAAGGAAGCCACACAACACGGGTTTCGACGTCATTCGATTCGAGATGGATGACGCAGCGTGACCATTGGGTGTCCTAGATATTGGGTTATAAGTGTTGTATGTGACTAAACATATATACGCAGAAGGATCTGCTAAGGATGTGCGGTGATGTGGACAGCAATTAAATTGGGTAGATGAGGAAGTGTTTTCGGTCACTCGAAAAAAAACAGCTTTACTGTCTTACAGTTGGACAAATTTTGGATTCAGCATCGAGACATTTCGGAGTTGACTTCGGATGAACTAGAAGCAGTTTTCTATCGGTAACATAGAACCCGAATAAAGCTCTTGATTCGGCTTTTTATTCAACTCATTTCCTGTCTGTTGATTCAACTCCGAATTTGACTCTTGATTCAACTCCGAAATCGACTGTTGATTCATCTCCGAATTTGATTCTTGACTCTACTCCAAATTCGATCGGAATCAAGGGATCAATCCCGAATTCGAGATTGTTGATTCTTTTCCGAATTTGACATCTTGTTTTCCGTGATTCAACTCCGAATTCGATTCTTCTTTCATCTTCGGATTCAACTGCGGAGTCGACTCCTGAGTCTAGTTCGAATTCAAATTCGAGTTCGGCTCCGTCTTCTGATTCAGATTCAATTCTTGATTTAAATCAAATTTAAAATCTTGACTCTACTCCAAATTCGATTCTTGATTCGATCGGAATAAAGGGATCAATCCCGAATTCGAGACTGTTGATTCTTTTCCGAATTTGACACCTTGAATTCCCGTGAATCAACTCCGAATTCGATTCTTCTTTCATTTTCGGATTCAACTGCGGATTCGACTCCTGAGTCTAGTTCGGATTCGTATTCGAGTTCGGCTCCGGATACAGGTTCGGATTCAAATCTTGATTTACCTCCAATTTAAAATCTCTCGACTCCGAGATCGACTCTTGATTCGATTCGGGTTGTGGATTACTTGCACTTTCAGTAATATGTACTGCTTATCCATGTTGTCCCCTCACCATACCAAGGCCGAATTCCAATAACGACGAATAAACAATGTCTTGTGTCTGGAATTTCTGTAACATGATTCTTCACCCCAGCAGAAGTCCTTTTCGAGATGTCTTCGTTTGATATTTAAATGTAGACATTCAGTCCATTATTTTTGACACCTACTTCAGCAATTTTTCAGACAGAAAAAAAGCCATCTCTTCCCCCGTGTTTTGCGCATCACGTTAATCACCCCCAAAGGGTATAGTACGCAACGTTTCACGCACAACACACACACCATATATGTGGGTTGTCCGACACAATGGCGCACACGGACAAAGAAGAAGTTCTCGTTCCTTCTCTTGCCCTGGACACTTGAGACTCACGAACGGCATGCGGATGGGTGGGACTGCCAAATATAAAAATAATAAAAGTGAATTTCGCATCATGTCGGTGGGTCATCGTTGACACAGATTCCAATATCTTTGCCACCCACCCTCATACCCCCCCCTTCACCCATCCGTTCGTGGCCGATACGTGTCTCTTTGTTGCAGTGTTTCCGTCAGTCAACGGTTTTACCACGCTTAAACCGGATCTGCTGCTCTTTCCCTTTGCAAACGAAAACAAAAAAAAAATGCCCCAAAGACCTTCGCAAACCCTCATGATTGGTGGATTGGTTCATCATTTGACAGGTTTTTGTAGTTGTTTTTTTGTTCTCCCCTTGTTGCACTACTTGCTGCACTCATTAATATTATTATGCATCCAAACACCCGCGCACACACCGATGGAAAGTTGTTTATGTTTATTTTCTCCCCACGGCGTGTGTTTTTGCTGGCGTTTACTGTTACCCTGTTATACACCCATTACCGTTTTGATTGCGATCGGTTTTATTCCTTTCGTGGTGCATTTTTGCAGCCTCATTTGTCGCTTTTTTTTTGTAGATGATTGGCGACAGGGGTTGTTAACAAAAATAAAAACCCTTACAAGTGGAACACTGCAGTTTTGCATGACCGTTGAGATATTGCAAAGTTTTTTTTTCGTTTACAGTTAAATAAGATAATTGCGTTTAAAATAAATCTTTACCGAGAGCTGGTGGCCATTCCCACCTACTTTTAAATCTGCTAATTCTGCTCCTAACGGAACATCGCGCCACAGTAGGCGATGAGTGTGCAAAAGCTGTTTATCCCATAATGACTACTTAAGCACACATTTTCTGTCCTAAATTTGCAACAAAAGAGAAGGAGGATATCCGCAACAACAAAAAAAAAAAAGGTGCGTCCCTTTGTCTAAGAAAAAAGAAATTCACGTCCATTTTAAGACGAGACTCCCGAGCACTGTTGTATGACGTCTGTTTATCGTTTCGCTTAACAAAACTGCTTTTAGTACGAGTAGAGAGGGAACGCAATTGCACAAACACACACACACACGCGCGCGGCCCTTTTTTCCCCCCACCCGCAGTGTGTTATCTTCCTGGAACAGGGCTGGGGATCGTCTGCCGCCGGGAAGCGAAACCCCCAACATCATCTTCCGAATGTAGGTCAGCACCGTTTATTTACACCCACCGCGGCCTGGCACTCTCAAGCCATTGGGTATGTCTGTATGTTCTACGGCGCAGCTCCACTCCAGAAGCCGTCCCCCAGTAGAACACACGAGCCTCTCCCAGGTTGTTAGTAACGTCAATGGGATGTAATGTGATAGCATGGGGCACAAACAAAAAAGAAAACACCTTGCTCCTCCATGTTGTTTTTTTGTTTTCGTTGCCCCGCTGTACAAATATGGCAATGGTCGCAATCTTGCTTTTGCCGCCTCCCTTTGAGGAGGCCTACCTTTAGCAAATCATCAAACTCCGGCCCCGATTAGTGTGTGATTTGTGCGAAAGATCGGGCGAGAACAAAACTCGCCTCGAACTCGAACATTGCGATAAATGACGAATGTTTGCTCGTCGGGTAAATAGTTTGGTGACTTCTCCGTCCTGCATCTTTGATGGCCTTAGCCGAGTGTTAGGTGGGAAGGTGCTAATAAAAGGGTTAGGTCACGACAAACGACTAGAGAGAGAAGAAAAAAACACATTTCCTTAAACTGTTTGATTATTTTTCTGTTGAAACAAAAAAAACCCTCCCCCAATAGAATTTTATGGCATCTTACCACAGGGTGGTTCGTAAATTAATGCCTGCCTGGAGATCATGACGCATGATTAATAGTGTTCGCCGGGCGGGAATATGACTCACGCGGTCACTACATTCAAATACGCGTTCCAAACGGTGAGAATCAATATATGAAAATTAATGATCTCTGTCCCTTTCTTACGCGTGCTGACCTCCCCCCAAAGATCCCGCAGTGAGCAATTAATTTTAATTATCATTACCAGCACGCGTTTGAAGATGCGGAAGACGAGCGAGAGGGTCGTCTATTTTCAACGGTCGGATTATTATAGTTGAAGATTTGAATTATTCACACGAGCTTTCGTTTCGTTTGTTTCCAAGTAATTCTTGAACCTCTCTTTTAAAGCAATGTCGGAAGTCATTTTAAAGAGCATTTTAACTGTTTTTGTATCACCATATCGTGCTTAATGTGCTAATTCTTCATTAATTCAAACCCTTCCGTATGGGAGCATTTTCTTATAAGTAAATGCGCATTAATGTATTATGTATTTCACGGTGTAAAGGATTTCTGCTTGCTTGCATAGATGTCGCGGGAGCAGCGCCCACGGTGTTTGTTGTGTAGCGTGTGGCCGAATAAAATTAGCCAACAAAAAAATATCCCGCAGCCCGGGTTAATGATGTTCGAGAATCTTGCAAACGGGCGCTATAAAAATCTCTGGACCATATAAAAACCATTCTAATTCAGAGCCTTGCCTTGCCCAGAGCTTGCATAAGTTTTGATAATGCGATAACATTCATCATATTCCACAGAAGAACAAAAAAAAAAGACATCCAGAACCCCCTTGAGCTGTTGTAAATTTTAAAAAGTTTTATGTGCTACAATAATCGTAGAATAATCGTAGACCCACAACAATGGAATCAGACCCAAACTGTGGCAGATTAAAATCAGCGTTTGATGCTAATTTTTTCGACATTCAGCGGGTCTGACGTAAAAGGACATCCAAAACATCCCTTTTGTCAGTGAGCTCTCTCACAAAGGGAGGAAGAAAACAACCCCAATGCTTTTTTTTAGAAGTCGATGCTGTCAACGGCTGGGTTTTTGGACCTTTTTCCGATTGCCGATTGATCATGCATTCCAGCACACATCTCGCAAATAAAAAAGAACAGAGTGTCGCGCCTGGTCGCCTGGCTATGCCTGTCATAGTTCTGTCAACATGTTACACAACCACTCAGCTGTCAATCCGCGTGTGTGCCGTGAAGTGTGTGCGCAAAAGTCCACAACAACAACACATGGTGCGACGATCATCGGGTGAGACGAGACGAGATCGGCATAGCTAATGAGGATCACACACACCTTGTTTTTTTTTGTTTTTCATTCAGCTGCGTCTGTGGCGCTGATCTGTCTTCTGATCGGCGGTGTGATGTCGGTTTTAATATCGGTTCCGATATAAGCACAACACACGGGCGCACACAGCGCTCATCCCAAAATTGGCAAACTATTTGCCAACCCAATCGGGAAGATTTGACAGCCACACGTCAAAACTCCAGATGTCACAAGGCTGGACCTTTTGGAGTTGCGGATGCGATCCAGAAGATGGACATCGATTCCTTCCTTTGCGTCGCAACCGAACCTCCTTCGCCCCATACGGTTTGACTGTTTTCGGGCTTGACGCTATTTAAATCAACCCCAGGGGCGGCCGGTACCGGTGTCACATCACAACCTCAGCCTCAGCCACCACCAAACGTGACAGGTTGTTAATTATTCAGATTTAAACTACGCACCACCACCGCCAAGGGTGTGTTCGTGCCTCTGTATCTATATAGCGCCCTCCCGGGGTGGAACTAACTTTCAGAGCTGGAAAGAAGTTGTTGCTATTGATCTTGAATCGAGCGTTGTAAACCCAGTTACCGGCAGAGACCCTTAACCCTGCGTTGACATTCACCCTTAACCCTGCTGTTCACGCACGGGGCCCGCTAGTTCTAATGCCTAGCAGAGGAAAAAGGGCACCTTCATCGCATGGGAAACAGTGTCAAGCGGAGGAGGAGAGCGAATTACAAGTACCGGTCTAAAGGGAGAAAAAAAATCAAAAAAGTCAGCAGAAGACTTCATGCCCCCCCCCTCGGTCGCGTGTAAGGGGTGTGGGTCAATGACCTTGCATGGCCTATAAGGCCGGGCGTCATTTGAACGGTGATACGGAACGATATTCCGTGTGTATTATCCGCCCAATTATGGGTCAAAGTAAGGGATGACATGCAACCAGTAGAGTAGTCAGTAGTAGCTCTCTGTGTAACCGGGAAAATTTTCCAAACGAGAAAAAAAACGCATCCCCATCCTGGATAAGAATTTCCGCGTTTTTCCGCGTTGTTGTGGTTGTTTTCCCCAAAGTATGTGTCAACTCATTCGGGCCCCCCCGGGGGGAGTGTTGGTGTGTCCATCTGCAAAAGCCTCTTTAATTTAGCCGACCGCAATGTGCTTGTTTACACCGTGCGCGTTGTCGCACTTCATGGCACGCTCATCAATCAATCATATTCGCCTTGTTCTCACTAGTTTTATGGCTTGTTCTTTTTTTTGTTGCTGTTTTGTTCTCCTCGCATTAAATCCTACACACACAAACACACGCTGAAGAGGGGAATGAGTGCCGAAATTTAGTTAAGCTAAGCCACAATGTGTGGTACGAAGAAACAATCAATGTTGACCACCGTCACGGAAAATAATATCCTGCAAGGCATCAGTTCGCCCCGAAAGGCATTTACTTGGGCGAACGGCAGAGAGTAGTAGGCCTCATTTGACTTTACATGCCCCGGTACCGTGGGGACTGGAAAGGGGGGTGGAATAAGTTTACTCGAAGCTTTTCCTCTTCTGGTCAGAATTAGTTGCCAGGGTCGGTAAAATGTAGGGCACGGTTTTCGTTTACCATTTCGCCGTTGCTAGGATACGGATAGAATTAGTAGGCCTCCTCCTTACACGAGCCTAAATTATACATTCCATTCCGTTTGCCGTGTGTGTGGGGTCGAGCAAATAGTGAATAGTTCATTAATTCCGGCCCAGAAGGTGTATTATGCTGATATTGTGCTTGTAACATTTTATAACAAGCGCCAGGTTAACAAGATAAGCCTTCGCTTTATGCTGGTACTTTTTTGGTGAGAGTTTAAGCTAATTGAAGTGTGCGCTAAAGCGAAACCCAATAATTGATCTGAGAATCGTTCAATGTTCGATACTGTTCGATCGTACAAGATCGTCATGATCATTATGGAAAGCTCTGGTAATTATTTTTCCGAAAATTATTACGCAGAAAGAGAATACGTTATCACTGCTGCGGTAATTGGTGAAGAAACCAACTCCATTAGCTAGAATCGAGAAGAGCCATCTTTTAATGCTTTTGCTTCTACAACCCACGCTCTCTCGGTCGGTATACTTTTTATTTCTTCTTTGGAGCATTAGACAGCCGGAAATGCATCATTGGAGTGTAATTATTTCACGTCCGCAAAGGCGCCATGGTTAATTTCGATTTCATTTTCCTCAAAACCCCACTCATAATTTCCAGCAAAAGTATGGAGTTTTATCTAAATTTGCCCAGCTCTTGTGTGAGGTTTGACCTCAACTAGACGGTGGGAAGTGGTAATCTTGCCCCATGTGCGGCTTGGCAGCCTTAACCTTTTCGGTGTGTGCTCCGGAAGTGCAGGTTGAAAATGGGGATCCAATTTTCCAAGCCGAAGTTTTGCATCTAAATTGGAGTTCCTATTGGATGATCTAATTTGAATGTTTTTAACGTTTATTTTGTCTGCTGGTAAGTGAGTTTAATTAAATTAGGGGAGATAGATTTAAGAAAAAATCATTCCAGAACGTAAAATAACAATGAAGCGATACAAACTCCAACTTCAGCCCCCCAACACCGAGTGAGTCACTCGTCCAACCTTCTTAAACCCTTGTAACGAAACGGCGATTTGTTTATCAATAGAATCAAACTCCAACCCACATTGACTATTCAAACAAACACAATTTCGCTGTTTTTTTTCAATCGTGGAGGGTTAACTATTCTTTTTAGACAAAAAAAACCTCCTCGCACTAAACCTTCACCAACAAAAATCACCAAAAACAACAAATCGTAGGCGAAAGCGGGAGAGTAGTTGATGTATGTGTGTGAGTGAGTGCGCTTTTTTTTGGCAATCTTTCAACAACAGTAACAATACCACTTATTGACACTCCAATCACGAATTTCTAGTCCTCCACCACCACCCCACGTACGTCATAAAGTGCCCGAAAAAGCACTAGAAAAGAGAAAAAGCACACACACAGTTGCGTATATGGGGTGGGTGTGTATGTGTGCGTATTAGCTAATTATTCAAATTAGTTTCAATTTCCGGTTTCCGGGTTGGGTATTCGTGTTTTATTTGCTATACGTTTGACGGTAAGGAGAAAATATATCTTCACTGCAATAGGGGTTTTTAGCTGTCTGTTGACAATTTTCATTTACATGTACAGTTTGTTAAAAATGTTGAAATAGTGTTAGTGTTTGTTTATATCCCACGATTTTTTTATATTTTTTAATTATTGTATGACTTATAGTTAATTTATCTTTTTTTTTGTTAAAAAGAGTTTTTATGATGATTTACACTCCTTTTCGAACCGCCATCATCATTATAAAACTATTCATCAATATCGCTTCAATCGCGCCTACTTCGATCCAGTGCGGCCCTCTACCGATCGCCTTCCTGACCTCGAAAATGTAAACCAGCATGTGTCCCGTTTGTCAAACAGCTTCGGCGGTTCCCGGCTCCGGGGTTGTTTTTTTTTCTTGTTGTCCAAAATGAAAACAAATAATCAATAATAACACCAGCACACGGACACCGCAGCATTACCCTTCTTAGCGCGCGCGCTACGTCAGAGCACGCAGGGGTCAACAAACGGCAATTACACTACTTTAATCCTGTGTGCCGCGGCCTTTTCCATGCTGGGGCCTCCCTTTTGCGTGTACGTTGCTTACCAGTTTTCTTCGGGTCTCTCGGGTTCTCTTTAATTCTGCCACAGCGCCGGTGGAACTTGCCGGTGGGACACAAGTTTATATGCGTAAAGGAAAAGCAGATTCGTTCGTCGCTGTGGGCTGCGATCTTCCGCGCGCGCTGGGGTGGGGGTAAAATGCGTAAATAACAAAACAGAATACGATCATCCATATTCCGTCTTTCACCAGTTCCTTCCGTTTCGGAAACATTTTGAGAAAGGTGTACGGTTTTACGGAGGCGTAATCATCATTTGTTTGTGGTTCTCCTTTTTTCCTCGTTCCGTTTGCGGCAGAAGAACTCGAGCAAATCAGAATAATCGTGTGGCCTCGCCAGGGATAGCAGGCTTATCCAGCCCGGTTAAGCCCTAGTAGAACCCTTCAACAACCCAGCGACATTCTACACCTGTGTGTGTGTTGGTAGGGTTTCGATTCTATTCGAGGGCTCGGTTGTGTGGAACTAGCAAACGCAAACGCAAAAGGCAGCGCAAGAATTGAAGGCACGATTTAAATAAAAGCCACCAATTCTTGCGGCGTTCCTAGCGCGCACTCTACCACACATACGCGGGATGATGTTAATCAGGGAATCACGCAAGCAATTATGTGGATGGCGGGTGTGTGTTGTTGTCGGTGCAGGGAGGAATATAACCCAAGCAATAAAACGATCTGGAAGAGCAGAAAAAGTAAGGCAGAGCAAACGACGAACACACCGTGCGCTAGTCTCTTGACTATGAACTTCAAGACTTCGCCACAGTGTTTCGCCTCCTTCATTTTCTGACGTTTAAAGGTCGCGGAAAACGGCGGTGGTGGTGATGGTGGTGGGTACATGATTTTTAATAAGCTCTTTCCCCCCCTTCGCCGGAACACGAATTGCTGGTGGAAGAAAAAAAAATCAGCAAGACCTGTAATAGTTTCTCAGCTTCTATTATAGCCCAAGAAGCCCGTGGGTAGGAAGCTCAGGGAAAGGCGGAAGGTGCGCGTAACAACGCCAACTTCTTCTAGTCAGCGGGAGAGTTGTAAATATCGCGCGCGAGGGACGAGAAAAACTTGTGTGTGAATAAACCTGTTTAATGGTGTGCTTTTTTTTCTTCTTTTGCCACTACTTGGCGGATTCTTCGTGCTGAAGTTTCTTGGCAATATAAAGAATGACACTATAATTCCCTTTCTTTACGCAAAAAACACACACAGAGACTTAGACACAGAGAAACGCTTCATTCAATGTCTAAAGCTTGCACTGTTCCTCGCTAGAGGGAGCTGCTTCCGCATGTTCGGCTATGATGAATAGTAGTAGAACCGGCGGACCTGGTGTGCCTATTGATGTGTTATTTGCATATGGCTTTATTTTTCATCAACATTAAAGACAAACTATTCAAGTTCCTCCAGTAAGCGGACCGTTTCATTATGATTCTTCAATTCTTATTAACCCAGCGGTGGTTCATTCATTTTTTGCTCTTGTAGTTGCGATTTGTTTCGGTAGAGTGCGTTTTGCAATCCGTTTTTTTTTTGTTGGTTGCTGTTGCCTTTATTAATCTGCTATCTCTGCATTAGTTAAGGGGGCGAATGATATTTTATAAAGAAAATATCATTCTTCATCGTGGGGCCCTGCGGGAGAGCAATCAGTGAACGAAGCGGAACGATTGGACGATCGGTTTTTCTTCTTTTCAGCACCAATTTATGGTTGAATTATTGTTTGCCATATTTTATGTGGTTGATGAAATTCATTTTTATAGCAAAAATGGTTATTGCCTTTTTTATTGGCTTCACAAACTCCAGAATGAAATTGTCTACATTGTGTGTGTTGTAGTCTCAATCTTGCTCTACGGAGGCGTCCATTGCTTCCGCTATTAGGCTGCTCTGGAGAGAAGGTGTTTCCCTTACCAGTGGAATGGAGAGCCGACCGCCGGCCGGTTTTGTGCGGAGTACATGTATAATTACGTACAGGAGAGGGCATACCACATTACGCCGCGCACTAAGTACACGGAGAGGTTGTTCGCTTCGGTTTGCACCTTGTTTCACCCCTTCCGTCCAGGGTTGTGGTGCGAAATACGAGGGGGGGAGGTATAAGGGACAAGAGTTCTATTATGTAGATTATGTAGGAACACACCTCAATAGGGGGAGAGGAGGGTTATGTTAGAGCCTACTGCTGCTGCTGGGCTCTAAGCCAGCCCGAGCGATGTTAGGTTGTGAATCTGCGCTTTTTTATGTGCCTTTCATCCAGTGTTTCGATTTCCCGGTCTAGTGTGGCGGTGGCACGGTGTTTCACGTACACCGACAGGGCAACATATCGCCCCGTCTATAGTCGTAACCTTAGCAATACAGCTCCCCCTAGACTTCCTTCCCTGCTGCTCAAACTCCAATGTTTCCTTCTTCTCCTCGCGTCTATTCGCTTTTGTTTTGCACGAACTACACCTCAGACAGCATCGCATTTGTTCCCATAGACGAGCACCCCACCAAGCGCCACCGCTGACCTGCTAGATATGCTTCACGTATGCGTCCCCGGCAATTCGCTGCTCTCCACGTTTGTCCGTCTAGGGAAGTGAGGGCACACGAACTCGGTTTGTCGGTATGCGGGTTTCGAGCGTAGTTGGTTAGTGGAATACGCCACGGTGTGAGAAATAGCAACAGCAACATCTAAAGCACACCTCGCTGAGAAGAAGCTGTAAATAATACAAAAAGCCACAAAAGGTACATCGCTTTGCAGATTCTTTTATGCAGTGTTAAATAGTGTTGAATAGAATTTATTTACAATTTTGCAGTCATTGCTGTCCTAAGTGTTCTTCAGCTACTTATGGAGTAATCTTTCGTATAACCTACAAGCTATTAGTACCTGTTGCCTATTAAGAGGCTTGCCATTGAATCAAAATTAGTCATTTTATAGTCCCTGTCAAAGTTTTTGACACAACCTGCCCATCTAGAGGATCTTACATCTTAGAGCTTAGAAAGAATGACGCGAGAGGGCGCCACCATCAATACAATGCTCGCATATAAACGAGGCTGTTAAAGATTTACTGTCGAAATCCGAAACTTTGCAACAGTCCCTTGTTGCTGCTGTGCGTGGTGGCGATGCCTTCCAATGTTTTGGAATCTGACTGACCTCCACGCGGACACTCCGTCAATTGACGTCAGTAATGAGCACGAGTTTAATTGAATGGTCAATTATCGAACCCTCCCCGCAACATATGTGCAAAGCAGTAATGTTGCATTAAATTCGCCTTTCGGAAAGGAAGGAGCCTGAACGGTGAACCCTTCGCCCTCGAAACCCCAACGTTACTCCCAAAAGGGGGGAGGGTATATAAGGGTGCTCCGGTGTAGATCAGCGACCGATCGACCGAGTTTGCTTTCGGATGTTTGTAGTACTCGTATCTCCTTCCCTCCCTCAGCAAAACGGCAAATACATACGGACATTTCCATTCCGGCCCGAAAAGAGCTCAATGAACGTGAAACAGAACTGATCGCCGAGATCTCATCCACAGCTCGCCGCAGCTAAAACAATACTGCGAATTCATGCGAAATGAGTGAACTCTCCGGTGTGTTGGGATGTTGGAAGGGGCTGGCCGCGATTTTCATTTACGGCTTCTCCGGTGCACGTGATGCCGAGGAAACGCCGCCGCCGCCAATGACCTGAGTGCTGGCGATCAACGAATCGCGATAGTGCACTTTCCTGGTGCCCTGACAACTGCGCCGATGTGCACTGTCTCCACCGTGCGCTCCGGTTTTTAAGATGCCCTTGATGGAGGGTGAAGCGCGCGATCGCGCTGAGATCGCGCCAGTAACAGAGGGGCACAAACTCTCGCTTTGGAGAAGGGTTATTGAGATGGACCAAAGGGCAAGGTTGCAGTATAGTGTATACTCCACTCGATTGTGCTATGCTGACGTTTACTTTACGATCCAACCTCCCCATACACACACAGGGAAAGACGTACCCCGTGTGAGGGAGTTGCATTGGAACGCTAAGACACGGGCGCGTCCAGTGATCTCTCTAGATCATTTGGTGGAATGATGAGGGGTTTTTTGAGTGGAGCGCGCTAGCGTTATGTAAAACAGCGATCAGCGGTTTGATGATCTTGCCTAAGATGTTGGTGGGAGGTGTGGTGGGACCTTCTTTGGAGGTTATTGCTAAGGCGACGTGGAAGGTGGTCTTGAATATTTCGAATGCAATCCATTGCCCAGTGCAGCGCTTGTTTGCCTATTCGGTGTCTTCGAGAGGGTCATTTGAATATCGATCGTATCAGTTCTAGCGATCGCAGTTTGAACACACACACAGACACTCTGCGAGGATTATTTAAACGATCGTGCTGCATTCCGGCGGTGATTTCAGATTTCTTGGCGTCTTTAGTCAATTGCCGGCCACGGCATCTCGTACACAGGAAATGGCCACTACTAATTACACACCGCGCTTAACCATAATGCAACAAGTGGATGCTGATCTGTTGTAGAACTATTTCATCCGTTTGCCTTCTGGAGACTTTCAAGAAATCGAAAACTACGAAGCCCCCCCCGCCCACACATGTGCCGGCGCCGTTGTTCTCGACGCCGTCGGCGTACTTGAAAGATGATAGTTTGTACATACGCTCTTCACCATCATTCCATTCCATCGTGGATTGCAGCTGAACTGCAATTGTATATTCATAACTGCACACGGCTTCATACACGAGACGCTGCCTGTCAGATGCAGTTTGGTTGGTGTACTATTCTTTAGCAAAAACGAAAAAAAAAACCTCCACCGCGCGCGCACTTTTGCGATGTCTACTGGCTAGACTTCCTGTTTGGCGAAGTGCGAGTGAGCTACGTAAGTGAATGTGGGGTCCCGGGGAGTGCTTTTTTGTTTGTACGCCGCACATATGCAACAATAGTGCAGTTGGGAATGCTTACACGCCCGTTTGTTGTTGTCCGTAGTTTAACTCTTTGCGGTCGCAAAAGGAAGCAAAAAAAAAACGGGAGAATAATGTTCTTGACACTAACCCTCATGATTGCTCGCCTTTTTTTTTGGTTCATGCTTCCCTATAAGCGCCCGGGACTAGCAAAGAGGCATGTGTGTGATGTTTACCGGGAAGATGGATGCAACAAAGTTGCAACAATGGTTTGTCCGATGTTGATGAAGTAAATAGAAACGATGCTATTGTTGTTTGAGATGGTGCCCGGTAGCTTCTCTTTCTGGTTGTCCATTTCTGACGTCCATCAAGTTGTTATCGCAAGAGTTGGTCTCATTTGAAGGAAGTTTACTTTAATTCGTTAGATATTTCTTGCGGCTTTGCTAAATTTTATTTACATCAACCAACAAATACTAATTTTTATTTCTTATTCTTCTCGTTTTAGGTAAGTCCATCACTTCAAGGATTTGGTACATTGACATTCAAGTTGGACATTCAGAATGACATCCGCCATAAAGAACATAGACATGCAACGAATTTGCTCACAACTTGGAAGGAGGATTCCAAATGGAGGTTTATTTGGAATCATAATATACTACATTGACTGAAACTCACCAACGTACCTCCGTAGTTAAGACACGCAAATCTGACTTCAAATGCTGGTCCGCAGCGACCTGTTTGTTTTTTCATTAGAATGTAGAATCACTGATAAACTTTTGGACGTTAAAACAAACTTCCAATCAAACATCTTTCACATCGCTCTCACTCTTTTATAACAAAAAAAGTTGTTAAAAAACAAAATAAACACTGCATTTAGTATTTGCGGCTCGTTTGCAGTGTAGAGCAAAAACGCGGCGGAAGTTTTGCTGATCGGAATGTTTTCATGTTAGCCAAATTGGAAATGAAAACAAACGTGGCGTTGCTGAATTGCTACAATGCAATAATGCGAGTCTGCCTGCAAAGAGGAAGCAAGCTGCACAACCTCCAACGGTTTAATGTAGCAAATTGTATTTTCGGTTTTTTTGTTTGGTGGCGTGGTAAAGAAGTGCCTCTGATAGCGCAAGCATGATGCGTGCATGCCTGCACAAATGCACGCACACGACGCCGAAGTCGAAGTGCTATGGGAACAAAAAAGACGTTTGTTTACATTTGGCCGCCCCACCCAAAACGTGTGCGGTGATGCGGGGATTTGCGTGCGAAATATGCACTTTGCTCACCCCCTTTTGGTATTAGCCCCGGGTGCAATACACAGATGCAACTTGCAACGTTTTACAATTGGAGAAGAGGCGAGCAGTGTACGAAACTGCGCGTGAAATCAATTAACAGCGCGGAGCAACGTTTTCTTCTCGGTTTAATTCTGGACATCGTCTTGTGTATTAATTGCGTTAGATGGTTTCTTAAAATAAGACAAAAGGTTCATAATTATGACAACATTTTGTGGGAGAAATTTAACAACACTAAACGAGTAATGGCGTATGCCAAGGCTTCCTTCCTCGATGACTCGATGAATTGTTTGTTTATGCAGAATATCACGTTCAAGTTCATGGCTTTTTGAATGGTGAGCAAGTCATGAAGTCACCCGAAAAACGATGCAGTTCATTAAGAACTTTAATGATTTATCTCTTATTTGCCCAGCTGATATTTAATAAAATACATTCTTTTTTTTCCTGTGATGAAGTTATGACAAACAGCAAGACTAAGAGGGTTTTTGTCAGAATGTAAACCGCTTTACCACTTTTAATTCTACCAAAGACATAGAAAACGAACAAAATCTGACACGATAAATGAGGTTGCGTGGGCGCGCATCGGCCGCTTCTGTGTGTGTGTGGGAGTGCCTGATGCACTTCTACTGCCCCGTTGTAGTTCTGTCCATATGGGCCAAACCAAGCAGTGTGCAATCTCTTTTCCTTTACCCCGATGGCCGAAGGTTCTCGGTACTGGGGACGGACGAACCAAAACTTCCAGCTAGTCTTCAGCGTGCGTCCCACGTTATCGGGCCAAAGATTCTAATGAAGTAACCCGTGGTGTGCTTCTGGGCGATCCAAACAAAAAAAGAAGCTAACTCAAGAACTCATTTCCATGCATCGAAATTATGAACACTTCGCAGTCAATTAATAAAATTGGTTCTGCTACCGGATTACGCGCTCGCGCGCTACCTGAAAAAGGCAAGATCGTCTCGGATCATAATTGTACAAAAGGTGTACGTAAGATGCAAGCTAAAAATAGGTATAAATCATTTCTCTTTCGCTCTCCACGTCCCGATGTTTCGGTGTAAGAGCAATCTAGCTTGAGGTAGCGAAAGGAAAATCTTTTATTTTCTTCTCGATCTCATTTTCTCGATCTCGTTTTCTTCCAGCAAAAGTCGTCTCCTATTGCTTTCAATCTGTTTTTTTGTTTTGTTTTGTTATCCCGCTGCTTCGTGATCGTTAATGATGATGAAGCAAATATTTCGGTTTTGTTCGAAATGCATCACTCTCTTTCCTCCTCGCGGGGTAGTAGTACAACACAGGCGCGTTGCCTAGCAACGTGCAGAATATGGATAGCTTGCTAGAAAAGAGTGCCTTGTCATGGTCGGAATAGCTCAGTTTCCGGTAGAAGCAACGGCAATGCGCGTGTGTTTGTCCGCGGAAGAGCAGCTTTTATTGGAGATACAAGCCACCTGTTACTGTGCGACTCTCTATGGCGGGGTTTTTGGGGGGATAACTAGATCGTTACACTGATTCTAAAACGCAAAGCCCCATTCTGGAAGCTTTTATGTGGCGATCCTACTGCGTAATCTTATAATTAAGCATTGAAGTATGTCGAATACCGTGCTCTGATGTTCCTTGACGATCGGCTGTACAATTTTATACGCTTTACCTACTGTAACATGCCCTGTAGACTAGCTTCTCGTGTACCTGTTTCCTGTTTAATTTGAATTCTCTTGCCCCCCTTTGGCCTTTGGACAGGCTTCAAGAGAGTTCTGGGCATGAGAGTTCAATTATTCGATCTTCTACGAGCTGCTTTTGTGGTGAGTTCTAGACCGAGGTGGGGTGAGAAGCGAGTACTTCACTGTCCATTTCTTCTATGCGCGTGGTTCGGTGTTGCCCTCCAACAGCAAGTCATCCAACCACACCTGCTACGAGATCGAAGATTTCTAGTCGACAACTTCCAAGGTGAAGTCTCCTCGCTCTGGGCAGTAATTCTTGCTGCTCCGATCAACTCTGTAAACCTACGAGTACCTACCAACGCTATTGAATGGTGGATTTAGTACATGACTTTGCCAACACTTCACCGTATGATATAGTGGATGTCTTTGGAATAGACGTGAACGACACTGGCACTCACACATATGTACATCCGTGAGATGAAAAGTGGTTCAGTGTTAGTTTAGTGTACCTTTTTTCCTATACAACTATTATTTAACTTATTTATGATACAACTACAGAGAGACACCGTGAGGGATTCTATGGAGCACTTAGAAGCTATGTCTAGTCCAATCTTTTTCTTACATTACAGCTCAGTGGTAGTGTTGATGGTGTTGAAGAATTTCCTGCAGAATAATAGCACCAACGTTTATAATTCCCATCTACAGCAGCAGGTAGGGTATCAACCTACTCTCTCACCCTCACCTGCTGCTCATTGCACGTCATAGCTCGTTGGCGATCTGGTCGTAAAACTAGTTCAAGTTTGTAATTAAAATTAAATATTCTCGTATTTTTTATTGACGCAAAATATGGTCAGTAACTTAATCACACTACAGCAACAACCACAAAAGGAGGGAGGGCTTTAAAAGTCAATGCTTTACGCCTCGCTCGGTACTAACGCGCTTGTGAGCCTGCGCATGTGCTCATGGCGAGTCGTCTAGTTTATGCAAGGAAGAGGTGGAGGTGGTGGGAAGGCTTTTACTTTTCTTCCCCAACTTTTGTTCGTTGGGTCTGGTTCAATCAATCCATAAACTTGTTGCACCGACAGCTTTGTACCGCATCTCACACACCTCGATCCTTCACCGATCGGAGCTAGCTCATTCCTACCACTACCTAGCCCAGTGAGAGGAGGTGTAGTATCTTCTGCAGTGCAAAAAGAATATCCAGCCATGATTTCTCCGCGCCAACCGATGGGCCGATCTCATGAAGCGAAAGATCAAGCACACCCCAGACCTTTATCAGCGGTGGCGGATTGAAAAACCAGTTTCTTCGTATAGCAATGCGGTTGCGCTTCCTCCGTGTCGTTTTGCGCACACTGCTGCGTCTGCTTGGGATGGATGATGATTCCGCTCATTCCGCCGCTATATATATGATGAAGGGGAGGTCCGCTCATAAAGCCGAGATCGCAAATAGTGGAAAGACTTGTTCGCGTTTCAATTCGCGCTTACAGCCGATCAAGCTCGCGCTTCAGCTCGTAAGGTACTGCCAGGCAGTTGTGTCAGCAAATGTCAAAGTTTACCGATGGATCAGCGTGCCTTCCCCTAAATTCTACAATAAACAACCTGCTCATCAAGCATCTTCCAAATCTCCAACCCCCTCCCGTATAGAAGCACCACCGCAGTGAGAACACCATTATGATCAGCTTCCGCCCTTTTTTCGGTGTGACCGGAGACCGTTGTGATTATCTACGGAGATCGATCGATTTAGCATAAAACTTATGGCCCCTGTGGAAGCCGGTTCTCCAAATCATTACGCGTTGATGGTAGCACAACCATTCGCTTTTATCTACGCTTTTCGTGGCTAATGAGTTTGCAACAGTTGATGCTGTTGATGTTGTTGGAGCACTTTTTGTGAGGTACATGTGTTGGGTGGTGAGCAGCATGTTGCCTTAAAGAATTGGACCTCTTCGAGCACCATTTAGTAGTAGTTGGGCTTTCGTCGATTCCGAGCTAAAAAAAATGTGGAACGAATAAAAAACCCAGGGCTCCAAACCGTAGGTTATTTCTCTCTCTCTTTCAATCCCAATGGCCCAATGGCCTCTCGGTGCACACACATCCTTCTTCGAGCTTCGCGCGTGTTTGGTGAGGTTCCTTTTACTTTTCGCTCGATTATTTATAACTTCCTTCCTCCGGACGAGTTTGCCAGGAGGTGTGGAGATATCCAGGGTGCCTTTTGAAGCCTTCTGTGAGGGAGGGGGGGGGGAGGTCTCTGGCTTACCGATCGCTGTTGTTAAATGGTGAATGGCTTGTGACTGAAGTGTCCGGTGCCTAGAGGGAGAGTGAGAGAGATCCCTAGTTTCTTCGAGTGGCGAGATTCGATTCAAGGTCAGCACGTCCGTTTGGATCGATCTTATCTTTAGACTACCGGAGGGTCCCCCCCCACGAGAGCATACATGGAGGTGTGCGTCGCACTAGTTCCACTGCATAGGTACAAACCTGCCCTTCGTTACCTGAAGGAGTGGGATCTGAGGGTTTTCACATAAAGCTCTCGGAGCTCTCTATTGCTATTGAATTTATGTTAAAGACTCCCTCCTATTTCTGAGGTCTCTATTACCTCTTTCAAAGTTTCTTGGAGCAATGCCTGAAGGGGTTCGTTAATTCGCATACAGCGAGAGAGGGGCTGACTACCAGCTGGCGTACCTTTCGCTATCACACACTCACCCAAACTCAGTGTATGGCACTGATCACTTAATGCCCTACCCGACATTGAGTTTATGGAAAGTCATCTAATTGCGGGGGGGTACTCTGATTCTATTTTTCCACACATGATGATGACCTCCCAAAAGCGCGCTTTCCGAATGAGCGAAGAAGGCACGTTGTTTTCGTGTGTGTAAAGTTTCAACAAAATTGCTGCCCCTTCTTCTGGGTGCTGGGTGGCTTCTCCTTGGAGCGTTGAGGAGTTTCTTCTGCCGGTGGTGTGTCCATATCTCACATCGGTGCCCCGAACAAAACAACTGCTGGAGGAGAGCACGTGTTTCTTCACGCTTTGATGGATGGTTGTTTGAGTTTTCCGTCAAGTTCAGGGTAGTCTTCTAGCCTCCAAAGCTGGTTTCCTCATTGGTTCCGTCACATCCAATCCATTCACCCTACCAACTTCTTCTGAGCTTTCAACCATATTCAATCATTATTCGAACTTCTCTTGACGTTCAGGTTTCAAAAACAACGACGCGTACCGTTTCTATTTTCACGCCAAATTACCGATCATTTCCTTGAAGAAGAATGTCGTCGTCGTCGTCGATAGTGACTGTATATCCGGATGTGGACAGCATCGAGCAATAATGCGTGTTTTACTAATATCCGGCAAGTTCGTCAAAACGTTCGCCAAACAATTGATGCGCGAATGCAAGACGCGAGTCAGAAAATGCGCCTCCCCTTCCCTGAAGCACGCACGCACGAACCACACGGCGTTGTCATTCCTCTGTTTTAGGTTTAACTTCATTCTAACTGCCTCGTAATGTGATACTTTTGGCCCGGCTTTGGTTTTGCATTATTTAACGTTGCATTCACCTTCACCTCACCGGCGCGCGCACACGCTCGCGCGCCTGTCAAAAAATTGCATTTAAACCGAATGTTGTTGGCCTCCTTCCCGCGGGTGTTTTTCCTCCATGGCGAACCGGCCCCAGGCGTGGCATTAGCACTGGCACTCTCCAGTGGCCCGGCGCGCATACAAACGATTCAATTAAAGATATGGGGGTTTTTGTTTTTTTTTTGCGTCCGTTTTCCTTACGGTGTATCGTGGATTTTTCGACAACTCAGCTAGTCAAGAATTGCATTGGTTTAACACCAAAAAAAATGGCAAAACAAAAATGTTACGATGCGTCATCCGCATGTCTTAGAAATCCATTTCTCCACACTTCGCGTGGATGAATTTCGACTGAGGAATCTAACAAAAAAAAACAACCAACGTGGGCCGTAGAACGGGAAGTGTTTGCTAAAATGCATGGCAAAAATATACGCTCGCCTAAAATTTAAAATAAAACACCCCACAACAGCAAAAAGAGCGCCACAAGAAACTGCAGTTTTTTTGCATCACCGTCGTGATTCGGTGCGGCATCACCGCTGCTGCTGCTATCATGCATCCCCAAATCGGTCTCTAAAAATATCCTTTGGAAATATATCGTAGGATATTTTATTGACTTACACAGTGCGTTTTCTCTTTCGGGGTTTCAGTTTTTTTTTTCTTCTCTTTTTTGAGATCTCTTGTTTTTTTTTTTGTTTTAATCTCCTTTTCTTTCTCGCGTGCTAATGGTTCGGTTTGGCAATTTTAGAATCGTTTTCTGTTTGTTTGCTTCCTTTTTTTAAATTTTTGTTTTGTTTTATAAAAAAACTGTCTCTCACCCTTCTTTTTGCTTTTCTACTCCTCCCCCCTCTAAGGTTTAATGTTCTCATTTAGTGACCATTTTATGTGCTGCGTGCTTCCTCCTTTCCATCCACCACTTACCGTTTCACTTCTGTTGGGGGGTTTGCTAAAGTGTACAAAAACCGATATCAAAATGTAAGAAAAAAACAAAAGCTAAATGCAAACCAAATGCTTCTTGTGCTGTGCACCGATTGTTAGCAGCAGTTGGTGTGTGTGTGGCGTTGTCGTTTGGGGGTGCTGCTAACACACCCCACATCTTGCGACTGGTTTTCGGCCCGGCCGGAGTGTCAATGCACTTTTGGGGCGATCCTAAAATGTCGCGGTGGACTTGAAATGTGCCCTCGCAACCCCGCCACCATCCGTAAGTGGATGACGTTTTTCGGGGGGTTTGGAATTAAGAATCAATCAACAACAAACCAACCACTGTGGCATGCGGGTTGCATTATGCGGTGCTGGTTTTTAACTGTTTAGATGAATTTATTGAACGAAGTCCACCGCTGATGAAGACGAAAAGAATCCGCCGGAAAGTATGCAATTTGCGTGACATATCCCTCTTATTAGAAGCTTTTGAAGTACAAGAAACACTCATCGAACAATTCCCGCACGAGAGTGGCTTTCAACGCGACATTTAAATCCATTATCGCTTTTTTTCCAAAATTATTCGCACTTGCAGTGATGTCACTTTCCCATCAAATGCTGCGGCTATCTTCATCCAGTACAGTTCAGAGCGTTCCATCGAACCTTCCATTAGCTATCATAACGTGCAGTAAGTTATGGACAATTTAGCTTCATCAGTTGAAGTTGAAGCACCGGAACGAAAGGGTAGAGAAGGCTTGTTCTGAGATGTGCTTGTTGTTAAGAAAATGCCAAAAGCCTCAGCTTGAAGCTTACACAAAAAAAAAAAATGTATCGTAATGAAGTGCAAATGTGTGTAGGAAGGAGCCTGTTTGCCGCTGTTTCAATTCCCCAATGTTGCACTTTAATTTGTTTTAATTTTGCGTTTTGTTTTGCTTGATTCCTTTATGGCAAAAAATGGGAGGAAAATGAAAATAATTAGCTCTACACAACAATAAATTGTACTGTTTGATGGTTTTTGCTTCAAAAAATCGGAACACATTTCGCGCGAAGGAGGGATTCCGACCACCCAGCATCATCCCATTGGCCATAACCTTACGCGCAATGAGGCAATCAATTCATCATTTTGCTGTTGGTGAAAACCGAACCCAGCAGGCGCTGCGTACTTGCCTGCTACTAATCTCAAGATCAGCGCATTGGACGACGTGAAGAAAATGGCTTCCTCCGCACAATGGTAATGTCTGTGCTGCTTCCATCATGTTGTCATTGGGCGAGACCGCTGCTCTGTGTGTGCGTCTTGTCCGTGCGCCCCAGTGTTGTATTTCAATGTTACAACCTTGAAATGAATCATCAAATTACTTCATTATGCTTTTCCCAGTTTTCTTTCCATGGTCGGATAAATTCTTTCCCCGCCCGGATGGATCGTCTGCGGCTGCTGGTCCTAAGTGCATTTGGGTGTGTGGGTCCCCTTCACGAAACCTCTCCGGGGGAATGGCGATTATCTTAATGTGTTTGCTGTAGGAATTCGTGTACGATTCCATATCCCCCCATTAGAGCCTGGAGCGCAATACTTGTAACGGGGCTCATTGTTGAAAAGTGATCCTTATCGAAGGGAATTGCGCTGCATAGCGCGTTGCTGTTCGCCGTCAGAAAGAGGCCTATAAATACACGTGTCAACATATGGCACACCAAAAATTAAACACTGTCGGACGGAAGCGTTTCGAAGCGAACGCTGTCACACGGGGTGTCACCATTTGGATCGCATACCTTCCCCGAAGGGGGAGTGCGTCAAGATGATGATCTTCTTAGACCCCGTGTGTCGAAAGGTGGGCACTCATACAGTGCTAAAAAATATAATAAGGAGGAAGGAGCTCAAAACGATACAGAATTGAGAAGTTGGATTTTGAAATTATAAAACATAATTTAAAACAAAGGAAGCATTAAAATGCAAAAAATCACAAAAAGGCAATTGTTTTAGTACAAATAGAATTTTTAGTACAACCTTTAGTACAAAACTTATTCTGTGACCCTCACTGTATGCATGGTGACGTAAATAATTCCTGTGCAAGCACACACTCGGAAACACACTGACACTCTTGACCGCTCATTCAAAGATCATTACGCGTTGAAGTATTTAAAAACGATTTTAAACATTTGAAAGCCATCCCCCAAACGAGCGAGCGCGCGTGAAAGCAACAATTTCGTCCGTTAATTGATTGCACACCGCCTCTTGTTCGCAGCCAAATAGCTTCCGCGAACAAAACAGCACCGTTTGATGTTTGCATTGCGCGAGTTGTTTGCAAAAATCTATCAAAAACAAAATTCGCCACAGACTATTGCTGCCACCGCCCTCCCATCCAAACGGGGCAAACAAGGGAAAAGACGCCGTCCTATCGAAAGTGAGTAGCAGAAGAAAAAACAAAATCGCCACGGTTTTCAATGTCAGACGCGCACCGAAGACGGCGGCGATGTGTTTCGTGAGTGGATTATTTTAGTTCCACCCCCAGCCCCCAGCGCAGTAGGCTGTATGAAATATTTTTCGCAGTGCAAAAGTTTTTGACGTCTTTTTAGGCAAGGCCTGTGTGAGATGAAGAAAGGACGGTGTGCAGTGCGTCTCGCAGATGCATGCAGATGTGTGTGTTTGTTGAAAGTGGACCTTTTTCTGAGACGTTTCTTGGGCGATAAAGAGAGGAAAGTACGATCGCGTTGTAGTTGTGCTAACAAAGTAGCCACCGGCCATCGGGGCTGTCAAGCAGCAGTGTAACAACAATTGTTTTTAACACTAAAGCTTCCAAGCGTGTTAAGCGTTTTTATGTTGCGATTTAGAATATATGGACTATATTTTAATATGTGTTTAATTTCGTACTACAGAGTGGATATTTAATAATCATCCAATAACTACGGTAGAATTGTTTAAACGTAGAAATTAATGCGATGAAAATGAAGCGTTTCAGTCAAAATGGCTGATCCGCTAATGACCGACATCATACTCTAAGCAAGTTTTTTTTGTATGCGTTTTGACGTTTGAGCGCCCCATACAAATGACAAGCGAAGCCCTGGCAGCACAATTGTACTGATAGCGCACCGGTTAGAGCAATTGCAATTGTACGATTAGGGGTACGAAGAAGAAGATCTATCCGTACAATTCAGATTGACAGCTCGGATGCTTCCCCCAAGGTTCATAATGATTATTATTTCTCAAGGTTATTAAATATTAATTAAAATAATTTTTTATTGTTTTTTTTTTGTTTACAATTTTTATTTCACTACAATGTTTTATATTACAATACATTACCGCACAATCTTTAAAATAGTTCTAGTCAGGCATTCTGACCGAAACTGGAACACACGATCGGAACATCCTATCACGATGAACGCAGGATGATGATGATGATGCCCACCGGAATGATCATCTACTTCCAGTATTACATTGTCCTCGTCCTCGATGTTTGTCCGTGTGTCGATATCGTCTTCCTGCGATTGCTGCTGGTTCCTGCAGTGTGTTCCTTCTGTGCCATCTGGAAATATAGTTATGGTACATGTTTAATAGAAACTGTAACTTTTTCAACAGTTCCAGTATGTAATAAGTACTTACTTGAAGGTATATATAATATTCCTATTCCTTGCACAATCTTTGGTCAGTTGTTCTGTTCTCTTTGATAAACTTTTCACAAACTGCAAC
The DNA here is from genome assembly GCF_943734755.1 of Anopheles moucheti. Taxonomy (NCBI): domain Eukaryota; kingdom Metazoa; phylum Arthropoda; class Insecta; order Diptera; family Culicidae; genus Anopheles; species Anopheles moucheti. Next base: position 85,023,956 of record NC_069140.1, on the reverse strand, counting down.
TACTTGGCACGAACGTAGAGTGAAACCTGTAGCCAAACAACGCAAGGTACAAAGCCACACAAGTCAATGATACGATGACGAGCTGGGTGATACACACGCTCGCGACCACGCACATATCTACATACGGGAAGCATAGGCTGATCGGTTTGACAGCTAGCCTATTCGTACAATTGTGCCGCCAGGGAGTTAAGCCAAGGAAAAATGGATTAGATTGTTTTTCTAAAGAAAGGTTTGGTCGACAAATGTCAAAAAATATTGCTTACTGGTTTGACCAGGGTTAGGTCAGGGTTTCAAATGTCAAAAATGTACAGCCCGGTAGTTGGATTATTTGTCACTAGCGATGGGAATAATTTCTCCTTTCAGTGATTTGAATCAGAGTCAAAGAGTGGGATTAAGGTTTTGCAACCTTAACTCACTCTTTAGAGATTAGAGGTTAATTTAAAAATATTACATTGCAACTCTCACTCTCACTCTCACTTCCTGTTCCGACTAGAAACTCACTCAGGAGTGAGTAAAAATGTTTCATTACTCTTTGGATTTTTGGAATTTTGTAAGAGTGAGTAGGATAAAATTATCACTCTTTAGGGATTGTAAATACACATAAAATCTACTGGTATTTAAAAAAATCTATATTAAAATTATTTAATGCCATTATGACGGCCGAGGGCCGTATGATCAATATATAAAAAATATATAAATAACATAATAATAATAATAATATTTTGCAGAGCGCACATCCCTATTTGTCACATTTAGGTTGAAGGCTTAAACTTTCTATCTCATGGTATGATTTGTCTCAATTCTATTGTAATTGATGCCGCAACATCAGATCTACCCCCGACAAGTCATTCAGACAAGAAAAACGCTTAAAACGCTTGATGGGAACAGTTGCGTTTATTTGGCTTTTAGTTTCGGGTTTTATTGAAGACTTCCCAAAAGCGGATCACGTTTTATTTTAAATTATATACAACACCCTCTGAGACGGGTTTGCAAATTATTTTTTCTATGCTTGCCACCGTTTCCGTCAAGTCCTTCATCGCCACAACGTTTGGTCACTTTCCGTTTCGTTTTGCAACGTTAGCATCAATCAGCAACGCTGATCCTCCCCTTTTTTCTGCTATTAGAGAAGGTTTAATTTTTTTTGTTATTTTGGCGCTGTCACGGCGCTGTTGGTTTTTATTAACTCCACTTTCTTTCCGCTTTCTAATGCCTTGCTAGCGACCGGTGTCGCGACGGGGGGATTTTACTGCGCGATTACGGTTTTTTGTGAGTTTGATGAGCTGTTGAGTCGCGATCCCCGTCATAAATTTCCGAATCGACATATTCACGTCGCGAAAAACGATTTATTACCGCCACTGGCGGCAAATTTCCGGCGCGATCGCGAAGGTGGTACTTCTTTGATGGAAAATATGCAAATATTTATATGGCGCAAACGGTTATTGGGCCGGCCCCCCCTCTGCGTGACAGATGCCTCATCAACGTATCGTGTTCGATAGATTGTTGCGGTTGTTGTGTCACCGGTACCGACAAAATGGAAATTCAATTCAAGGACATATAAGAGGTCCCCAGATAAAGCGAGAGTCTGTAACATAACGATCGTCATGCGAGACTTGTACCACGCGCAAGTCCGTTGTAAAAGGAAACGTAGATTAAAGGTGACGAAAGGCGCCCGTGGTGGACTTTGACTTTGCGAAAGTAGCATGAGGCGCGATGCAACACGTTCAGCAGAATGTGTGTGCGGATTGCTCAAGTTCGAAACCATATCATCGAAATGAGATCGTGATCGTGAACAACTTTTGCGGCGTACTGGTGGTTGGTAGCCGCAGAGGCAGAGAATATCTTGGGTGACACGGGGCGCCGCGGCTGGAGAAAAAATGTCACTCACAGTAGTAGCACTCCCCTCCTGGAGGGGGTTAGTGGAGTCGCACGCGCCTTCTGTCCAAGTAAGAGCGGTGTCACTTATGGTGAGAAGTTTGCCTGTTACAACCGGTACAACCTGATCAACGTTGGCTCATTAAGCGTTTCAACATTTGCGAGACACACACAGCAGCCGGAGCTGCTGGAAAGAGTCTTCGCTTTTGGTGCGCCTTCTTGGGCAGTTCCTGTGCAACTTCGATCGATTAGTTGGTGGTCAGCATGAGCACATGCACAGAGGCGGTGGAGATCTAAATAGACATCATATCACCAGATCTGATGTGAGACCGGTTCCGTCAGGGTTCTCGCTTATATGCACCGCATGTCTACCCAAGTCGGTGTCCCAAGAGGCTGCACTTATTCTAGATACTTTTGAGAAAGTCCTTGAGGTGAAGAAATTGTCTCGCATGCTCACACATGAGAACTTAAAAATAGATCCTCCGTCCCATCCTCACAATCTTCAACTTTGGCAGAATCGGAGTCACGATCAAAGGGCCAATGGTCCGGGCCAATTTCTCGGCCCGCTTCTCAAAAATCCGAAAGGGAACTGACCTCACACAAGCGCTGCCCTTCAAAACTTCCGATGCTCCCGAAATACGCAAAACCATGCTGTGACCTCGTAACTCCATACGGTTCAAGTGAACCTCTCGAGCGGCATAATTCGCATATCGAATTGCTCGTGGCCGCAGTTGCACTGTAGCTTCCCTGAAACATCCATGTGACGCACGAGATGTAATTTAGGTTCGCCCAGCATTCGCCTCGTTCCATCGTCGATCTCTTCATTCAGCGTCGTCTGTTGCTGCGCTATTACAATTGTCCCCGGATGCGGGCAATGCAGCAATTCATTGGAAGAAGAAGGGAGAGATGAGGGATAGAATGTCAGATTATGTGTGCCGCTGTGTGTTGTAGGGGCCAGGTCTCTTGTGTGCGGCTCGTCTATCTTCCGCCGCGGCTGCTACGACCCAGCCCCGGTAATGTCAGAAGTGCATTCTGGCGCAAGCGACAAGAGTCAAGGACGCACAGTGCCCTCATCGGTCGTCATGGTGTGGTGAATGGTGGTTAACACACACACACACACACACTCGCTATCTCCCTCGAGTGTGCGCATGTTGGAGTGAGTGCACTTCCCCATTTCACTTTCCACTTAAGCGTCCAATCGTTCTGCAATCGTAGCAATAGCGGGTTTTGTTGCGGTGGGGCGATAGTCGTGATAGATGGTTAAGACCCTCCATCCTCCTCCATATAGTTGGGGGGTTGGGAGGTTGTAACCATCTGAAACCCATTAAAATGGGGGGGAAGAGAGAGATCTCCGCCACCTTCGAACCCAACCCCACAACATCAAGAAAAACTAAGAACTCAGTCACAGTTTTCTTTCATTCTACCAAGTCCACTGGGTGGACTTCTCACACAGCAGCATCTCACTGAAAAAGGTGCAAAGGAAACTGTCACCGTGCGTTGCACTACTCACGTCTTTTTGTTGCTCTTCTTAGCTTCTCGTGGCAACGATGATAAATTGCAATTGCCGCCCCGGGCCACTGTGTGTGTGTGTGTGGTGGGTTGTAGATTACACCGATGGCAGAAATAGGCGACCAATGTCTGGGACCTATCGGACCTGGGGGAATGCGTGGACACAGGGATCGGTGAAACGAACGAACGTGAGTTTGCACAGTGCAATCAAGTGTGACAAGAGCCTGTTAATAATAACAAGCCGCGGCCGGCTTGAGCTTGAAGCTCCGCCGCCTAGCTGCAGAGGGATTTGCATGAGCGGATCCGAATGAAGTTGTTCTGAAAACAGACCAATACAGAGAGACCTCTTTTTTCGCACATGAAAACTTCCGGGGAGGATCTTCACATCATAAAAAAACGATGTCTTTTGTTTTGCTTGATGAGTTGATTTCCAATTCTTTCCTTACGCGCCCATCCTCGTGATAAGAAAAACCTACTCCTAGAACCTCCTAGTTCCAAATTAATTCATCTCCAGAAGAATTCATCTCGTAAACATTTTATAACCATACTCGGACCCGGGGTTTGCTGTTTTATGTTCCTCTCTCGCTAAACTTTAGTTCGTCAGCAAATTCTTCCGGATTGGTCCAGTTCCAATAATAAAAAAAAAAACATCTCAATTCCCCGGGTCGTCTACCGTTTTCCAATAACTAATGATGATGATAATGATATGGGAGTAATGCTACGAAATGTTTCCCAAAAGGTTCTCCAATAAAGTCCCCCCACTTTTTTTTGGGTGGAGGGGTGGGGGTATGTGTTGTACACGCACATTTGCGATTTTTATTGCCTTTTAAGATTGCCTGCCGCTAGAGCCCCCGCATCCCGGCGGGAGATTTCCTCGGGAATCCTGAAGATATTCGTTCGTGTAGCGAGCGAAACACACGGACACGGGCACCGGGTGAAGAAGACAACCTCATCCCGGGAAGAAGTCGTCGACAGTCAGGCGTCATCGGGAGGTTCACCCTTCACACCATCCACACCCCTGGAACTACCCCGTTCTTTTCCAGAAGTCCAGATGTAGTTCTCGTAGTTGAAGACTGACTCCACTCCGAATGGGACGATGTGTCCACATTGCCCACGCGCACACACACCGGGAATATATCTATCTTTAGATGCATCTATCAACCACCGTTCCTTCCTTCCTACCCCCTGGCTAGAGGGGCGGGGAACTTTGTCGCACTTTATTCGCCCGCATACGCGAAGGCGCATCACTGCCAAGCAAGCGACACGCACGAGAAACCCAGTAACTTACTTGCGTGCTCGAAGAACCCGCATCTCTCGCCCATATATATACACACTGCAGGGCGATGGCGGTTTTGTGTGTGCTGTGCAAGGTTCTGTACACCAAAAGACACACCGCGGTTTATTCCACCCGATCGATAATTCTTTGTTTTATACTTCAGAAGACGGGGGTGGGAGGGATGCCCACCCGTTTTCCCTTGCGCGAGCTCACGCAGACGGTTATCTTCAGTGCTGCTGCTGCTGCTGCTGCTGCTTACTTTCGTTCGTTTGTCTTCACTTTCTTTCGGGGATGGCACCAACAATCGGGTGGGGCGAAGGATGTGCACCACCACCGTCTTCAGCCGGTCGCTCATATAAACATTTTTCTGCTGTCTGGTAATATGTGCGCACTGGTGCCCGGTGCCTGGTTGCTGCTGCATATACACACACCCCGACCTATGACAGTAATTTTTCGAGTCGGGCAGGACGCATCGTTGTGTGTACATATTTTCATCGTACTTTCGTTGTTGTTTTGGTTGTTTTTTTGTGTCTCGAAGGGGGTGGCAACGCGTCGCGGCTCGTTTTTACATACACGCTGTCGAGGGGGGGTCGTGTGGGAGCTCATTGAATTGGGGATTTTTTTTTCTTCCAATGCTTTCCATACGATGGGCGCCATACGATCCCGGATGTGTAGTGTATGCATCAACATAAAAACGTTGTAGTTGGTTCCCGTTTTTTATTCATCAATTCACTAAGCGAGCGCCCTTTAGACGGTTGGGTTTGGGTGTATTATTAGTTACTGGATTGGGGTGGTGAAGACTCACGGCAACGGCACAACGCCACAAGCACTTTATATTGCTGGTGCTAAAATTGAATGAGATGAAGCGTAAAAAAACACGCGACCGATGATGCATTTATGGGGCGCAATGCACAAGCATGCCAGCATATGCCAGCTATATTTATGCACACCGAATGAGTGTACAATTGGAGCCTGAAGATGTTTAATTAACACGGTTTAAGGTGAATAATATTCCATGGGTTTGTTTTTTTGAACAAAACAGAAATAGGTCAGCTAATGATGACAAAGCCGTCCTGCCTGTTTTATCGGCACAAACAGGCAAATTAGTCACAATGAGAAGGTGGAAGCTCATTTTTATCGAACCAAGAATCGGTGGGGTTCAGCTTGATTCCGCACCAAAACCAATTCCAGTGTCAACAAAAAAAAAAGCGGTAGCACTGCGCGCCGACTGGTTGGAGATTAAATTATACACACATGAGCAGCAGAAGAACCACACCGCCTTAAAACGTGGCTTTAGTCTCGAGCAACATTGTTGCCTTGTTGAGGCAAGAACAGTCCACAGAACACCAGTCGGTGTGGTGTGTGGAAATTAATCGCTTTACCTCCTAGGGTTCTCTGGATTGGTGAAGTATACGCGTCGTGATTTACCATCCAACCTGGAATCAAAAGAAGCTCAGGGAGAGATGGAGCAACAGACAGAGACACTCCGGTAAATGACCGCTGATGCACTTATGCGTTGGACCCCGGGGAGGTTTCATTAGCAGCTCGGAAGCTGCCCAAAAAGAACTCCAACTCCGGTAAAATCTGGACCGGTTTCAAATTCTTCAAGCTTCTAGACTAGCAATGAGAATAGTCACTCTTTTCAATGATTTGAATCAGACTCAAAGAGTGGGTTTAAGGATTTGAAACCTTTACTCACTCTTTTGAGATTCATTAAACAATTATTACACTGCATTAATGTTTTTACCACTCATTTGCGTTTATACTCACTCCCACCAAGGACTGTTAAAATTATGATTTATTTTTGCAAGTTTGCATTCCTGGTTAAATTCATAATGAATTGGAATACGACTCTTATTTCCGGTTTTCGGTATCAAGGTGAATGAAGGAAAAATTCTTGCTGTCCCTCGGTCCCCCTAAATGACCGACTACATACTATTGTTTTATAATATACCATTTTAATTTTTTACTATTTAACTTTCTTTATAATAAATTATTTTAAATAAAAAAGGAGTAAAATCCGAAGAAAATGACAAAAATGACGTTTGCTCACTCATCATCAATGTTCACAATCTCAAAAGAGTGATATTGCTCTTTTACTCACTCTTATAGAGTGATTATAATCTAAAGAGTAATTACTCACTCACTCACTCAGTTTCTAATCGGCACAGAGAGTGAGAGTGAGTATAAACGCAAAAGAGTGGTTAAAGGAGTCATAAAAACTCTTCGTGCTGATTTATACTCATTCACTCTCTCGAAGGTTTCAACTCACTCACTCACTCTTACTCAGCACGCACATCTCTATTCGAGACCTTTTAGAAGACCTGAGCGATATGTGGAGGATCTACTTTCCATACCTTCATCGTTGCCTTCAAGTTGTGCCAACTTTATGTTTCTCAAGGATGTTACACATTTCACAAACTTCATCCGCAAAAAAAAAACAGATGATCAGTTGGAATCATCCAACGAATACATCATCATGCGGGCATCTTCGGCAAGAGCTTAAAGCGGCAGATATCAATACAGGAACAAGCAGGAAGAAACAAACACCCAACGCGGTTTTGTTTGTGTGTTGCTTTGTGTGGTGGAAATAAATGAGCGCAATAAAATAACTCATCGGGAATCGTAAATGCGCGATGTCGGAGCGATTGTATCGAAACACGGAGTTTGTGCTCCCCAGAAACAGCCCGGCGGGGGTACAGAACGTACAACAAACGCAGAAGACATTTTGGCATTTGCGTGTTTGTGGCAAATTCTTGGGAACGGTGGATCATCTGCTTTGCTTATGAAAAGCCTTGCCACCAAACGGGGAGTTCCCGCCGTCTTCTGGACTACCCCTTGTGAGGCTCGACCGTTTGGCAGATGAGCTGCAAATTAGTTCGTTGAGATGTGTCACATTGCGCGTTGCGAAGAAGGTGGAGGCACTCAGTTTTGACTTACTGCCCGTTGGGATATTTTCACTTCTCGCGGGGTTCGTTCGTTGGTCCCCCCCGGGGTCATAAATATGCAGATTATCATATTTTTTTCTTGCGAGAGGAAGGAAGTCCGACCACCGAAACCACCAGGTTGTTTTGCGTTGCACAAATTTGCAAATGATCATCAATTCTTTACCTCCTGTTACACGTGATTAATTGGTGGAAAATATTAGTTTACCTCACTGAGACACAATTTGGTTGGAAAGTGCATTTACTTCAACAGTGTTCTTGGAAGTTGAAACACTCACCCGGCTTTATTTGAACGTTTTTCTATTGCGGTACGTAGCTGTACGTGCTTTAAATCAAACTGCGATCGTGATCACCACCACCACCACTCTACGCTGCGAGGTCGTCGATCGTCCGACAAAACTTACCACAAAACCCTCCATCCGCTGACGTCATCGGAAGTCTATCGTTTTGATATCGGACTCATTCGGCATTAGCGGCAATGTGCACACCGAACCGGAATGAAGCTGCACTCTCGTTCACACTCTAGGGTTGTCAGTGATAGCTAATGCAGGTTCTAGAGTCGGTTGTGTCACTCACAGTGACGCAGAGCCAGGCTAGGGCAAGAGATTACATGATCGCGCGTTGGTGGAGACACATTCCACGTTGGGGTGTGAATGTGATGGTGATGGTGGTGTTCACCTTCAGACTTAGAAACCTCAACTGATCAACAACAACGAAGCAAACGACTACTGATAAGCACGTCACCAAGCGGGTGTGATGAATGACTACCAGCTCTGCACCTTCAAGGATCTTGCCAGGTTAGCACCGTAGCATGCGAGATCACCAGACGGATCAACATCGGTTACCCTCGAAGATCTTATTGGGTATCTTTCGAATAAGCTCCAGATCATTCTGGATCATTTGGGATTCTTGCCTCAGAATGGAAATCCCAAGATCGCTAGAATTCATGAACCTCTCCTCCTGAACGAAGAGATAATACCAATCGAATCAAATTTCCATATCTTCATTATCATGTTTCGGTTGGCCGGATGAGTCCCCAAAACCACACACACACACAATCACGAAGCCACAAAGAAAATGTCCTGTTGTATCGATCGTTCAATCCACCATCTCTTTTTCCCTTTTGTAATTCAATTTTCAAGGTAACGTACATGCATAAATAAACGTTGCTAAACAGTAAACAGTGCCAAATCAAGCCACAAAACTTCGCTCTGGTCAGCGTCCTTTTGTTGTTGTTGTTTTGGGGAGTTCGTTTCAAAACATCTCATCTTTATTAAAGCCCGGCAGCTTCCGCACATTCCAGCGTGCGCTCGGAGGTGTTTTTATTTTATTGGGTTTTGGGGGGTAAGAGTCTCTCCGCTAGCGAAGGCAATGAACCGTGTCAAGGAAAATGTGGAGTAGTGGAGAAGTCGTGTTGAACAGAACCGCTTCATATCAGTTCCCGAAGACATGCGAGAGAGAGAGGACCACATTGCCGCGCGGCGGGATGATTAGTAATTTAGATGAACCCTTATTTCGGGTGCCCATGGTTTGGTGTTTCCTTTTTCTTCTTTCCAGTGTCAAGGATAATACCGTGACATAGTCGAATTTCATCTGCAGATAGTATTGACTTTAAGGCACATTGATTCGCCCGGTGGTCCTCTATGGACAGTCGAGTCTTGGACCATCCGTATTTGAGTGACGCATACTTCGGACCATCTTTGGCGGTGTGTTCGAGCTTGGAGTATGGAGAAGGAGGATGAGCTTTCTGAGCTGTACGACGAACCGGACTTCCTGACGGTGGCGAAAGACGGCAGGATACGGTGGTTGGGTCATGTAATGAGGATGCCGGACTCATGCCCCACGAAGAAGGTGTTCGATAGCGATCCTCAGCGAACTTGTTGGCTGGATCAGGTGAAGCGAAACCTGTCGGAAATTGGGAGTCTTCCTGGATGGGGACCACTAGGGACCGAGTATCCTGGAGAATGATTGTTGACCGGATCATGTCACGATGACGTGCTCCATCGTGAGTCAACGAGAGAGGGAGAGTGACTTAAAGGCGCTAGAAATTGCTGAGGATCGTTGAGGTGGTCCGGTGGTGTACTTAAAGGACTTACCGGTCCGGTCCAATAAAGACGTCGATCTTCACACGACGCGACCGGTCTGAAATCTGGATCAGGTGAAGCGAAACCTGTCGGAAATTGGGAGTCTTCCTGGATGGGGACCGCTAGGGACCGAGTATCCTGGAGAATGATTGTTGACCGGACCATGTCACGACGACCGGACCATGTGCTCCATCCAGAGTCAACGAGAGAGGGAGAGTGACTTTAAGACACCAGCAATTGCTGAGAAGCGTTGAGATGGTCCGGTAGTGTACTTAAAGGACTTACCGGTCCGGTCCGATAAGGACATCGATCTTCACACGACGCGACCGGTATAAAATCCCATCTGGACTAATCCTCCGTACGTAGATCTAATTTTCTAGCATAAAGATAAACAAAACCAGGAATGACAGGACCTCTCTTGAGGTTGAGTCGATCAAGAAGGACCATTCAGGACCATTTGTGTTGAAATTCCTTGTGGGACTTAATAAGATAAGAATGCTTTTTTTACCAAAGCACGATAAAGCTCATATTGCTTCAAGATGGAATTCTTCTAGTCTTTATTCTCCAGGAGCTGGAGGACCTCACATCTATCCCCGAGACCTACCCCGTGCAGTTTCCGATGCATGCAAAATGCTCATTCTTGGCTGCTTTTGGCTGCACGCGCACACCGCATGGCCAAATGTTAAATTAACGGCCTCCAAAAGTGAAAGGTGCCGGGTCGGTCCCAGATGCTTCGGTGTGTGTGTATGAGTGTGTGTGTGTCTGCACCCGGTGGAGATTTATGGAAGATTTTTAATTCCTTCCACTACCAATCTCGCCTCCTCCCCTGCGGACGGGACTCGCAGCGTGACGTTTGCGTTTCTGCCAAACAAGAAGGGTTCGGTATCCCAAAATTTTAGAATGTTTGCCCCGGGGAGGAGGATTTCTTGCTGTTAATGTTTCTTCCTTCATCTGTGAGTGCGTGGCGTGATTAGCTGGAACGATGAGTCGAGCCGAAACACCGCACAAACAAGATGCATTTTTTCGCGGAATGCAACAACCGCGACGACACATTTATATATCTCATCTCTACCGAAAAAGCAACACCCGGCTCCCCCTCCCTCTTCGCTCCGGTCGAGTAGATGTCTTACCGGTTGGTGCATGTTTTATGCACTTGGTGGTGGTGGTTCCTTGCGGTCTCTTCCTTTACAGATCCGGTGAACCGATTGTGTAGTGTTGTACTTCTTTTTTTTCTATCTTCTACTCTCCTCCACTACTACTCTGCCCGCCCGATCGAAATGGCCCGTTTTTGGCCATAATTCATTCGCTCCATGTGCAACACACGAACATGCAGCGCGGACTTTTACCACACCAGGCGCTTACAGGCGCAAACGCTTTTTTCCGGTGATTCCGTTCTAATACAGCCCCCCAGACAACCCAATGGGATCGTGGACTGTTATTTTTGTCCGGTAATCTTTCATCTCGTCCCAACGCTTCTAATGTCACATGCCGGATCGTTTTATCCCTTCCCGCGCGCAGTGTGTGACAGACGACAAAATTGCATTCCGGCTTTGCGATGGGTGCAATAATAAAATGGTGCGCCAGGAAGCGCGAAAATCGAAATCACAACCCACAACGCTAATAAATATTCGGTCCCCTCCCCTGCGCACACACACGACGGGTTCTAGGTCGATGGGTCAAAAACACAAACCCCCGACCCGGGAGCGGTGGGTGTGTGTCATTAATTTGCTGTAAAAAGACGTGCGTATCACTCTCAACAAACCCCTTGTCGGAATCGTGTCGGAATCGTGTCGGAAGCGAGATGGACAGACTTTTCCTGCAAAAGACAGGGTGACATACGGCTCCCGCTACGAATTCGAACACAGCCAGCCAATTCCAGTCCAGTCGGCGGGTGTGTGGGGCCAACCGTTTTGCATGTCGAGCCGGTGGAAAGATATACGATTCGTGTTTTATAATTAATTGGACGCTTCTGCATCAGCGCGCCAACACCCGGTGCCGAAAAGCGATTTCTTCCGAGTTCTTCTGCTCCGAACACAAAAATCTGCTCCCCGAAAAAAATTAGTCCACGGGCAAAAGCGCAACAAACGCGCACGAAGGTATAAAATGCACATTATGCACATTAAGAAGAAGAAGAAGAAGGTCAGGCTTTCCGCGTGCGAGAAAGACCTTTCCATAATGCGCACAACTGTCAAACTGACACAATAAATACATCTGCGCATGATATAATGAGATTTCTTACTGTTGTGTTGCCACTACTCTCTCCCACCCGCAAGAGAGCGCGTCTTACTTAATTTATTTCATCGCAAGGATTACGTTCCGGAGTTTGCTCTTTTGACTCCTCGTAATAAAATCATCCAATAAAAAAAATACACGCCATGAAAAGGGGGGTGCGCAAATATGCAATTTTCTGCATTCGCATATTATCAGCCGTAATAAACGTAATAATAAACCACAAGCGAGTTGCGGGGGGGGGGGGGGGGGAGGGGAGACATTCTTAAATTTCGGAAAACTGTCACGGGTAGTTTGTGGGGGCTGTTGGGAGTGGAATCTGATGGTGTGCGTATGGCCGTAATGGCAGAAGAAACGAGTTCAAGAGCAACCGTTTTTTTTTCGAGGGTAATTAAAACAGTTCTTTATTTTCATAATTCATGGTTGTGTGGTTTTTTTTTTGTTCGTTATTGTGCGGTTTTGTCGAACCACGCTTGCTGTGATGCTTTGAGAACCTTTTGTGTTTCTCCGGTGCGCGGAACAACTGCGCGCGTGCACTTTCTTATCAAGTTTCAAGTTTTTCGGCCAAGTGTCAGAGATTGGCCCGGAAAGATATCCATGTTGCTCTCCTTGGTTTCTAATGTATTCCGCGACAAGCTTCAAAAGAGGAGGGGAGGGGAATGATGACAAAAAATAAAACTGCACATTGCAGTTTAATTGTGTCTTTGTTCTTGGAAAATGTTCGCGTGTTGCTTGGCCGAACGTTCCGAAAAGTGCTTGGAGATGAGACTTTAATAGGCAGACCTCAGTAGACAAGACGAATTTGACCCCCCAGTAGTGTGATACAGTGATGGGATCGCTCATAACCTACAACTGCGTATTTTCTCTGTGCTACAGGACGTGAGGATTTGTCCCCGTCGAGCAGTCTCAACGGCTACACCGGTGATGGTAGTGAGGCGAAAAAGCAGAAAAAGGGTCCAACACCACGGCAGCAGGAGGAACTCTGTCTCGTGTGTGGTGACCGGGCATCCGGCTATCACTACAATGCGCTTACCTGCGAAGGTTGCAAGGGTAAGTAGTAGTAGCGGGTAGTAGCAATCCAAACCATACCCTAAACTCTCCGGTCCGTTTTTAGGCTTCTTCCGGCGTAGTGTCACCAAGAATGCGGTCTACTGCTGCAAGTTTGGCCATGCGTGCGAGATGGACATGTACATGCGGCGCAAGTGTCAGGAGTGTCGGTTGAAGAAGTGTCTCGCGGTGGGCATGCGACCTGAGTGCGTCGTGCCGGAAAACCAGTGCGCCATCAAGCGGAAGGAGAAGAAGGCACAGAAGGAAAAGGACAAGGTACAGACGAACCCTTCCACCACCGTTAGTACAACGAACGCCAGCTACAAGTCGGAGCTGCTGCCGGTATTAATGAAGTGTGAATCACCGCCCACCGCAGCGATACCGGTAAGTATAGTAGTCGCGTACATCGGAACGAGTGTCACTTTACTGACGTTAAATCATTGCCATTGTGTAGCTACTACCGGAGAAGCTGTTGAATGAAAACCGACAAAGAAATATACCTCTACTGACGTCCAATCAGATGGCCGTCATCTACAAACTCATCTGGTACCAGGATGGATACGAGCAACCGTCGGAAGAAGATCTCAAGAGGATAATGATTGTAAGTTAAAGTGGATCCGGATGGTATACTGGATCTGGAATAATATCTCCTGCCCCTTCTCCTTATTGTTCAACCACCAGAATTCACCCAACGAGGAAGAAGATCCCCACGAAATCCACTTTCGGCACATAACGGAAATCACCATTCTCACAGTACAACTTATCGTGGAGTTCGCGAAGGGACTACCAGCATTTACGAAGATCCCGCAGGAGGATCAAATAACGTTACTAAAGGTGCGTAATAATAAAGTATGGCTTCCCGGTTTTTGGGACAGTATAGATAAACCAATGTTCCTTTTCCCCCCTGTTTGCAAAATCCAATCCAGGCGTGCTCCAGTGAGGTGATGATGTTGCGAATGGCCCGCCGGTACGATGCCGAAACCGACTCCATCCTCTTTGCCAACAACCGATCGTACACGCGCGACTCGTACAAGATGGCGGGCATGGCGGATACGATCGAGGATCTGCTACACTTCTGCCGGCAGATGTACACGCTCACGGTGGACAACGTGGAGTACGCGCTGCTAACGGCGATCGTCATCTTCTCCGATCGACCCGGTCTCGAGAAGGCCGAACTGGTTGAGACGATCCAGAGCTACTACATCGATACGCTGCGCGTCTACATCCTGAACCGGCACGGGGGCGACCCGAAGTGTAGCGTCACGTTCGCGAAGCTGCTCTCCATACTGACCGAGCTGCGGACGCTCGGGAACCAAAACTCGGAGATGTGCTTCTCGCTCAAGCTGAAGAACCGCAAGCTGCCCCGCTTCCTGGAGGAGATATGGGACGTGCAGGACATACCACCGGTTGGGCTGGCACGGCATCAAGAGCTGGTCGCACAGCAGCAGCAGCAGCAGCAGCAACAACAGCACCACCAACAGTCGGACAATCCGAACGCTTCCTCAATGGCATCCACCTCGTCGAACATTGTCGTCGTCAGTAACGGTGTACAGCTCGGTTCGATGCAGCAATCCAGTCAGCTGCAGCAGCAGCAGCAGCAGCAACAGGTTCACAGTAATGGCGGTGTGCCCACGATTCCCATCGGTACACCCGTGGGGGTAGGGGTCAGCAACGGTTCCGTGAACGGTAGCAGCAGTAGTAGTAATGGCGCGAACGGCAGCAGTAGCACAAGTAATAGTAGTAACAGCAGCAGCAGTAGTAGTAATAACACCAGTAGCACTAACAACAACACCAGCAGTAATAGTAGTAGCAACGGACTGCTCTCCACTGTCGGAATGCTCGAACACGTATAGCTAGCGTAGGGCACGGTGCCCTCCGTCGTCGGCACCGTCACCGTTGATGCGTTGCAGTTGCACCGTGGCCCATCATCATCGTCTGCGGCGGGTGACGTACTGTTCGACAGTCACTATCCGCTGGCGGGGCTGATCGGTGCGACCGAGCAACCCGTTGGCGATGACGACGGCGACGACGATGGTGGCGTCCGTGCGGACACCGGTAGCGTCTTCCCGGACGACGACATTCTATTTATCGTAGAGAGTTAATTTATTTTAGCTGGTTTATTACCCTTCTGTCCTTCCTCCTGTGCGCGGTGATCATCAGGATGATGCTCCATAAGATCAGGGAAGCTCTTCTCGTGTGTGGAGGGCCCATTTGCACAAAATCGGTCAAAACATATACTTCATGGGGGAGAGATTTTTTCATGGATTTTTTCAATTCGTGCACACGCACACACCCTACGAAAGGGCGTAAAAAGAGTGTGAAACATACTACTCTGCAAGAGGTGTGTTTGAGAGGTCGCGCGGGACAGAAGCAAACAATATTTCATTCCTCCCCATTTATTACATAATGTAACAATTGTACAGTTTAGTAGGCACGCGACGCGATGAGCGACGACACAAAAGCAGCGGATAGTGAAGGTTGGTTTAAGTTTAGTAAGTTTAGTAATTTAGCGAAAGCGATCGTGCGTTTTTTTTTCTTCACTTATTTGTTTTGTTATTGTACTTCTTTATTTTTTTTTGCTACACACACTGTTGTTGTTGCAAAGGGAAAATAGGAAAATGCAAATCAAGCACATTTTCATAGCGAAGGAAGAATTAAAAAACCAGAAAGGGAATTTTGCAATAGGAAACCATTATAATATTGTCTTGTAGATAATCAGCTTCCCTCCGATGCGAGGGAGCTTTAGGGATGAGAAACTCCGCGTCATCAAAGGAACATTTTGATTCGGGGACAGGGAGAGAGCGAGAGAGCTGTGCGCCGTAAACTGTGTTGTGAACTGTGTGTGTGGAAAGGAGAGAATAACGATAAAGAAAGGACTACTAATTACTAATGGATAAGTTTGCAGGATTAGTACCGTGTTTTATACGATAGAATGGTAGGGACGGAGGGGGGGTTGTGTGCCACGGTTTTTACCCATCGGATACGGGGGTACCCGGGTGCACACGTGCGCGTTAGTAGTAGTGTGTCTCTCTGTGTGTATTTAAGCAGATAGAGCGTTACGATACTAATAAGCTAAGCGCGGGGAGGTATACACAAAACAGGAAAATGCGTTCAGATAGTGAGCGAACCGACACACTACTACGGCGACGACTACTACGACTACTACTACTACTACACTATTACTGTGGAAAAAAAGATGCGAAAGAAGGCGCACCTTATCAAGCATCCTTCATCCCCAAAAAACACAAACTGCAATCGTCGTGTCCCAAATCCCCGGTATAACAACAGCAAACACACGTACACACATGCGGACTTCCAACAGGGAAGATCTTTATTAACTCTACTGCCAGCTACAATGCGCTGCTATAGTGTAATAGTAAGGGTAGTAGCTACTGCTATTACTACTACTACTACTACTACCACTACGAATACTGCTAAACTACTATTTACTTTTGAAATTTGCTACCGGAAACACTGCGAGAATTATTGTGAATGCAACAAACAGCAAAACAAACAAAACACACACAAAAAGAAAACCATACACACAACAACGAAAACAAAACTGCTGCAAAGGAAGTAGAAGAAAAACATAAAAAAAACAAAAACATCCGACCCAGAATACTTACTGCCAAGAAGAGAAGTAGATGGTGTGTGTAGTGTAGAAGAAGCTAAAACTCCTCTTCCCGAGAACGTTTTTTTTTATTGTTTACAGAGAAAAGCACACTTTAAATGCCACGAAATGATGTTCACAGCATGAGCAAAAACCAAGGGGAATTTCGCTTCCTTGCTTTGTGTTTGGAGAGTTTTTTTTTATTTTGGTGTGTGTGTCGGGATGGTTAGTCGAGGGCCACGCTGATAGTACTCGGTTAGTAGTATAGTGTAAGTGCGCAGGATTAGATCGTGTTGTGTGTGTGTGTGTGTGTGAAGGGCAGATGTGGGATGTAGTTTGATGGAAACACGGAAAGGGAATCGGTGCGACGAAGAAGGGACCGCACACGCGTGCGGCGTAAGGAAAGGGGACCTTCTTTCGTATCGTTTGGCTGTGACTTGTTAATAATTTTTAAGAGAAGCATATATTATTATTACTATCAACATAACTAACTACTATTACCAATATTGCACACCATACAAACCCACACACAACAAAACAAATGCTATGTCAGCTTAAAGAAGAGACATTTATAACCGACAAACTGCGGTGTGCGTATATTTGTGTGCGCGAATGTTGTGAAGAACGAGGTAGAACAGAACAGAACGGAACAGGTCCCGAAACCAGGATAGTGTTTAAAGCAAATTGCAGAAATTACATCCACCACCCACTCGCAGAAAAGTGTGTGTCGGGAAAGGAAGGTTAGAATTAAGCTCTATAGCTGTACTAAGGTATAAAAAGATTGGAAAAGCATAGCAAAACAAAAAAAAAATCGCACATACACACACACACACATGCAGAAAGGAAGATGATAATGGTGATAATCCCCATCTTTACGATCGTGTCTGTAGTTGTTTTCCGATATTTGGAACGAATTAGTGTGAAAATGCCGTGACGTGCTGTTTAAAAGGTTTGATGAAAGTGGGTAATGTGTGGGGACCCCATTGATTCTTCCTTTTCTACTTGATAAGTGTGTGTGTGTGTGCTATTAGTTTCCCTTTTTAGTAAACACTCAATCGGGCAGTTAGTAACAAAAAAAGCGCAGGAAGCAAACAGGTAGTAGGGCTTTAAAGCTCTTATATAGGTTTCCCCCTTTCCCACCTGTCGATATCTTCCCGGTATAGGCAACACAACAACAAACCCCATTTTTCTTTGTCCCCTTGGTCCCAAAACGGTACGAATTGAATTTTAAATGAAGTAAATCATGTGCACTTGCATGTACTAGACAAAATTCTCTAAGGAATGACATTCGCAGGCCGGTTGGATTTGTTGCCTCTTCCACCTTCCTCCGTGATAGAATCCCGTGTTTCTTTTTTTTTCGCTTCCTAAAGAAATTGTATAATTTAAATCATATTAGTAGGACAAAAAAGTTTGCTTGTAAAGAACAAAAAAAGTAATGTGCATTTACTTTATTTACACCCTTTAGCCGTTAGGAATGGAATCCTTCTTAGCGTGCTTCTGTTACATTTTTACATATCCGTTTCTAGTAGCATTATTCGATCCGTTACAAAGTCAAACGCTTCAATTCGCTTGAATTAAAATAAATTCCCTAGCTGCGTTCCCACTTCGTTCTCTATTTAGGACACTTGTAGCCTATTTGCCTCCATTTGGTGCGAAATCGAATGTTTTACTATGACGGCAAAATTATATCAATTATTAGTCAAATGTTGTGTAAATCGTTTTTAGCCAAAAGAAAAAAAAACAAAACAACAAAACAAAAAGGTGAAAAGCCGTCGCGTTGCGCGCGTGTTTTGTCCTGCCTTTTTGCATTGGTTTTTTTGTGTCACCCTGTGTTGTAGTGAAATTTTTTAAATTAAATCACCATCCATATCCACCCGTCCATCAGCAATCTTTAATTTTCTCTCTCTTTGTTTTTTTTGTTATGTCCAACGACGGCAAAAACAGAAAAGTGTCGTTTGTGTGTAGCAAAAATATTTTTCATAAAAAGAACACAAATAGTAGACACAAACAAACAAAACTCTGGGGAACAAGCACACGAACAAGCACATCCGCCTGAAAATGGAAATGCTTTGTTTGTTTTTTGTTTTAGTTAAAATGCATAAAATTTCATAATAGCACACCGCTGTGTCGTTTGATATAAACAAATGTTTCTCAACATGGAGTAGAAAACAGTGACAAGAAAAGTGAAACGAAACACGTGAATGCCGACAACAACACAATGGAAAGAGGATAGTTCTAAGAAGGACGAGAGAGAGAGAGAGAGAGAGAGAGAGAGAGAGAGAGAGAGAGAGAGAACAGTTTTTGTTTTCGTTTCGGAAACGGAGGTGCCTTTTGACAAACAAACAAATAAAACAAACAAACAAAACAAAACAAAAGTCGCAAACAGTGCAGGAAACTCAACAAAAGGAGAACAAAAATGCAAACAAACAAAAAAAGATAAATAAACAACTTGCAGCAAGTTTAATGAAGAGGAAAAATAAACAGTCACATTCATACAAACTTCAACCTTCAAAGCAAACATAGAACAGATGGATAGCAGTTAATGAAAAAAACAAAATAACACATTTATAAAAAAAAACAAACCAACAAACATACAAAAACAGCCGAAGATGTATTTCTGTTTTGCATGGAAGTGGAAGTAGGAAGTGGAACAAGAAACGAGGAATGAAAAAATGAAACCTAGTGAACACACAAATTCTTTAACATAAGTGCAGCTTTCATTTGTTGTGTGCCGAACGGTGCACAATACAATACACAACAGAAACTTTACTTAGATAGGCGTTTTGGGGGAAATGAATTGCGTGCAAGCGAGTGGGGGTTGCTTTTAAAACGAAACAGTAACTACTGAGAACCACTGATATATGATGGACTGATCACTTGTGGTGTGCGTGTGAGTATAGTGGACGTTTGAAATGGTTTCGGGTTGGCAAGAGAGGTACAGTGGAATAGGACAAAACATCATCCCTCTCGTACGAATGTGCGCACCACCGCCCACAACCTGTTATGAAATGGGCAACATAACTTTGTATAAAATTACGACATGCAAAATGGCTTTTTATGGGACAAATTCTTACACATAGTCACACATACACACAAGTGAATGATACGTCTATACATCTATATATACCCCGATATTCGATTCCGGGTGCAGCTGAGTGAAGATACTTCTTTACTGCAAACAGTCCCGAATTGTATACAAAATGTTGAAAAAAAAAATGTGTAAAATATGCGCATTGGTGAGGAAAGAGGAAAACAAACGATAGAAAGTCACAAACTACGGGGGAAAAACAAAAACCGAAGCACCAAAACTGCGCTTGGATTGTAAAATTGTGTACAGTTTTTAAAATGTAGAAAGTCTCACATTGTTTTCACATTTAAACGTTGCGGAAAGTTGTGGCAAAAAGGAAGAAAAAAAAAGACCTTTACCACCGGAAAGGGGGCAAAGTTGTAAGCGCGGATGATGCGGTTAAGGTTACAAAACTAAACACACACAAAAACAGTGGAAGAAACAGCCGAAAAAAAAACGACGTGTGCAAAAAAGAAATGCTAAGGGAAAGAGTTGTAAAAATTGGGGAAAAAACATGCAAGAGAGAAATAGAGGGAGCTATACAGAGCAGCAGCAGCAGCAGCAGTGTAATAGTGTAATTTTGTGTAATTTCGTGTTAAGCATTGAACTGGGATATGTGCAAAATTTTCTCAAATACTATTAATGACTTATCGATAGTTACTTTTTATTATTATTGCTATATTATTTTATTATTTTTTTGTAATAAAATATTTCTTTTTTATTCAAATGATTTCATTTTCGTTGCTGTGTTTTTTTTGTTTACTCTTTAAAACTATTTGTTAAACTATCTATTTGATAACTTGTTAAACTTTAACAATATAATTAATCTTAACAAGTTTTGTTGTAAGTTTTTTAGAAAGTTTAGTTATGCTACATTTACGTATTAATTTTGCCCACCGTGCGAACGAAGGTTCCCGAGCGCGCCACCTATGCGTGAAACTTTGAACTACGCGCGTGCAACAAGCATTGCATATTCTCAGGCGCTTTGTTACCGTCGATAGCCATTAGTAATGTTTGAGAAAACGATTCAACATCAGGCGAGCATTTGGATGGACATTTTGAACATAAACGACGCAAAAGATTGAAAAGAGTGCCAGATTTAGGTTTTGGTGTTTGTTGTGATAATGATTATTGCACCAGAGACATAGTTGAAGTTTGTACGTGCGGATTATATGGTATATCAATGAACAAGAGCCTTTCCGCACCTTGTCCGGGTGGAATAGTTAAAGGGATGGACAAGTTTTTCTTCGGGCCAATCACTGCCGTTTCGAAAACGTAGAATCATACACCTAGAAATAATGATACTGTAACTTTATACACGCATGGACGAAAGCACAAAACTGCACGAGATCTGTCTAGGGAGAAGGTGCTGCTACAACAAATCATGAAGTATCTTTCGGTAATATTTTAACTCTCTTTTGTGTGTTGTCAACAAAATATTCCACGTTTAGTTGATATGTGTGGTGGCGAAACAAAAGTGGCTTATATTTTAGTGAATTGTTGGAAGAAAATTTTATTTAGTTATTTATCACTTCATTATTTTATTTTTGTTTTCAACTTACAGTTGCATAATACAATAAATTTTTACCATTTTTGTTTATTATTCTATGTTTTTGTTTAATTTTCAATGTTTATGTGCGATCAATGTTTCAATGAGATGTGTTTATTCAGTTATGTTACACACTGTACTAACCATTTCGTGTGGATTTTGTCCCATTCGACAAGCATTTCCACAAACAGAAAATGATTAATTCTATATTTTTGCTTAATTTTTCGTCCTAACTAACACAAAAATGGAGTCAAAATATTACCCAGAGTTAAAGCTCACCGAGCGCTACGCAGCTTATGTGAGCCAGCTCATCCAAGTAAGCTGCTGGACACTCTGCTAGCGTTAAGCTCGAAAGCTTTGAACGCTCGTCACGTCAGGACATTCGTCGGACTTAAACGAACGATCACAATCGAAGGATGCCGTGACAAACGTGCAGCTGTAGCAAAATGTCACCAAACTGTCTCACTGCGTTCTGTGCAAGTGTGTGCTGCGAAAACAGAAAAAAAGTAAACAAACCCATTACTAATCTTACATGCCGAAAGAGTGGAGGAACCAACTCTAGGGTAATGACAGAAGTGAAGCAAAAATAACATCAAATAAATTTAGAAAACAAATAATATCGAGTAAAGATAATGGGTGAAACAAACAAATGCAACTATTGTAAAACATTTGCCCATCATGCCCCTAACCGCGGCTGTGGGCGGGAGAGTAAAAAGTCTTCAAAACACACACACACGCAATCAACCTCAGCGTGGGTGCGTGGGTTTTTGGGAGGAATGTCGATTATGATTAAATGCAAATTCTAACCAACAACAACAACAACAAAAAAAATGATGTAAAACCACTCAACCGAGTAAGTAAATGAGCAAACAATTTTAACGCGTGTAGCTTTTATTGAGTGGGGCGAAAGTATGTAGAATTCTGTGCAACTCGAATGAAAAAAAAAACATAATATATAATTGTTTAAGACAAGTTTAAAAACAAACTGATGTTGAAACAGTAAGGCAGTAGGATGAAAAAAAGAACCCTTTCAGAAAATTTGTATTCTTGAAGAAATGTTCCATCAAATCTCGTCGCGCATTTTACTAGTAAACGAACAACGCTACAACAAACAAACAACAGCTAAAGCGAGTTCTCCTCTAATTGCACTTAAAAACATAACTTAATGGGAGGCTAGAAACATTAAGAGCAAACATGGAAGGAAGGAATAATACATTTTACAAATGATAACCCGTTTATTATATTCCATCAGAAGAGCGAACGAGCAAGAAAAAAGACAGAGAGAGAGAGAGAGTAAAAAACGAAGAACACAAACACACACTTGCATTAAATTTAACATCTATATTACGCGTGTATTACATTGGCAGTAACATATCTGTGCGATAGTTAGATGTTATACTGCTGCTAAACCGACAATGGGAGCTATGTAAAAGGACATTTTTTTATATTAATGCTAACAATGTCACCAAAGGCTTAAAGCCTCTTAAAAAATCGAGAGAGAAAAAGAAAGACGCGAAACTAACAAAAATCGATGATGAACATTCCGTGTAATGAAAAGCACAATGAAACATTAATACCACACATTTCGCTTTCAAGCGTCCAAATAAGAAGTAAACACATCACTGCCATTACCGAGAGAAATTGGACGGGCTTTTTTCCTTACGAACAGTTCGAACAGTCACACCGAACAAATCAGCTTGAAAAAGGTGTGGAACGCGCCTTTAAAAGGCTACGCGTGCAAAGCGAATTGCATACATTTTGGCGCCAAATGTGTGCAGTCGAAAACAGGCGATGCAATGGTTTTACTTTTAAACAATATTTTAATTATCCAAAACGATTTGATTGACAGAATTTGTTCGAACAAACACAGTACAGCTTCCATATTCAGTACCTGCTCTTTGGCAGAACGTGTTAAAACAGTTATCACAGCGATGTGTTCACACATAGTTTGGTTAAATTCCAATAATGCTTTAAAAAGCGTGAAAAAAAAACAATACTGCCACAACGGATACGTTACACTAAGTTACTGGATTTTAATTTCCTGTAGTGTGCGCTATTTGCTCTATTTTACTCTCTAAATTTTTATGTGGTAAAACTCTTTTGAAGCATACGCAAAAACGCACCTTTCCCCTAGCGTTAACGGTAAGCATTGAAGCGTCGAGTAGCGGCGCGCTCCTTTCCACGGCACAATCTCCCAAACCACAACCGAATCCGATCCTGACCCGTCATTAGGCCGGTGCTGCCCCCTGCAACAAAATACGTCAAAAACATCGACAAAATTGCGCTAACAACAATTAACGATCTAACATCCTTTCCCCCAATCGTGCCGCGCAGAGTTTTTGCGGCACAAATTCTAACGAGATAAGAAAGTGTTTGTGAGTATATTCATAAAATGTAACGCTGCTACATGTGTAAAAACTAAAACAAAACAAAATATTTAAAATTAACACGTTTTTTGAACAAGACAACAAAGAATATGAGACTGGAAAGGCAGCGGGAGTGTAAAAGGTTGGAAAAGCAAATAAGAAAATAGATTGTTTTACTTTCTTTTTTTCTAAATTAAGCACTTAGCTGGTCAGGTTGGTTTGTTTCTGCCAATAAGGAACGATGTGTCATGTGGATTGCATACCTTTAGGCGTGTATAGCAAATAATGCGCCTGAAGACTTGAATACGTCACAATGGATTTAAACGCCTTCTAATAGGCAATCCGCTTGACAAAATTTTTTTCTTATGAGATGTTTTATCATTTTTCATGATTTGTATCTTTTTCTTATTCCATTTCAAATATTGTTTTGAATTAAATTGTGTATTAATATTAATATAATACACATATATGTGTATTAATATTTATTTTACGTTTTAATGGCTTTTAATTAGTTTTTATTATTTGTAATGGTTTAATTTTCTTGTAAAATGTTTTACACAACAACCAACCGATAACGGGCAACATAAAACGAAAGATGACTGATTGCGGTGCTCTTGAAAGTAGGATTAAATATTAAACAAAACGAAAAAAAAACAAAAACACACACACACATACATAAGTAAAGTTAAAAACAAGCCCTTACACAACCATACCAATTGGAGTAAAATATTAGTAGAACTTTAGGGAAGAACAAGTAAGCGTAGCATTGTAATTGATACAGTTTTTTGAACATGAGAAGAACCACCATCACGTAAGCACACTTTAAAAGTTCACACGTCTAAAACATTTTAATGCGAGTAATGATCGATACCACAACTCTCTCAGAACGTTCACATTCCAGTGGAGTAGTATAAGAAGGATTATTTTTTTTATCAACTTTCATTTCGCTCTGGCTCCACCATTTCAATCGACACGCATTTCCAAGCAAAATTCGTAAACTTTCCGTAGCTCATATAGTAGAGGCGCCAAGAAAAATATCCTGAAAAGAAACATACATTACTACAATTGGAATAACTGTAATTGGTATAAAACTATGCACTAGAATATTGTTAAGGTAATTATTCCCCCTCCATTTCCCAACACAACACAAGGACTGAGCGGAAAATTGGAGAAAGTGCGGGGAAGGATAAGATTTTCATGAGACTAAAGCAACCGGTTCACAGTAAAATCGTACAGAGTTTGGAGGTATGGGTAAACTCATCAAAATTAGACTGCTAAAACTTTTTACATAAAACAAAAACAAAACTAAAATTAAAGAACGTAAAAAAATCAGAAAAATTAATCTTAAGAAACCAAGCAAAGAAAACTGAATTGGGACACATCATTCAGCAGAAGAAAAAGAAGCACTGCAGGAGACGAAAACTAAAGATAAAAATTAAGAAGCACACACACACAAACATTACTTCCTCTCCCCCATTTTATGCTTCGGTAACGTATAAAGATAAGGTTTAGAGGATTTTCATGCGGAAAATGACAAAAATTTAACAGTAATTCCCTTAAAACTCTGCACGAAAACGGAACATAACGGAAACCTCCCTTAGCTTGTTCAGTGTTCTACTTCCTATCGCGCTGATTGCTGCTGATGTTTTCATTACTGTCCTGTCAAAGTGTTTACAAAACGAGCTATCAATCTTGGGGGAAAGTGTTCAATCGTGTCTACTTAATTGTTTTACACTTATTTTAACACTTGTGAATATGCATTCAATTAGTTTTATTAATGTGATTAAAGAATTTTATAAACAGTTTTCTTTAAAAAAAACGATTAAGTCAAAAGCTTTTTTGATATTGAGATAAATTACACCATGTGACTGAATTGTGTTGATAGTTTTTTTTTGGTTAAAGTTAAGTTATATAAAAAAAATACTAACCTTAGGTAGATAATTTCTTTGCTCCCCAAATTAAAACTACCTAGTCGGTACACGGACAGGAACGGACTGAAGATGAAGAATGGAAGTGAAAGAAGAGAGGTGTGACTGTTATAAAAAGGCTATGTGTAAATAGAACCCAAAGCGAATGTAAAAATGGTTGCGCAATGAAAACGGAAGGTAAACAACGGGGGAGACACAAACAAAAACACGATCCGACAATGATATGCGTAATCCTGTACAAGTGAACAATCTTTGACCTGATTCCTCCCCTAAAAATTGTTGATTTTGCATTAATCCTTGGCGGAAATGGGCGAAGAAGAAGAAGAATATATAAACATTCGTATATAACTGTGTTAATAAGAGAGGGAAAAAGAACCAGCAAATGTACAGATAACTATCCATCTAATATAAGGCACCAGTTTGGGAAAGTGTGGGAAAAAGAGATAAGCAAACGAGCAAAACACCTGAACAGAAGAGACGCAAATGTGAGCAGAACAAACGAGACAAAGAAATGTGAGAAGGAAGCTTATTATTTTTATAAAAGCATCAAACTGTGCAATAAACACAACCAAACAAACAGCAAGCAAATGTCGAAACATAAAAGGTAGAGAAGAAGCAAATGGTTGACAAAGTTTCGTTCAATCGAAACCCGGTACCCAGTTGTCACGAAGCAAAGGTAAAAACAAAGCCCCATTTTTACTTATTTCTCTGTGTGTACTCAATCATTTTACATTTTTCGAGCTATGCAAACACTCATCATGATACGTACAAAAGAAAACAAACAAAAACATGAAAGTGAAATAGGAAACTGTTACGCACGCTGTTGCATTTACCTCAGTGAATAGTTGCAAACACAGAGAGAGAAGAGAAAGAGAGAAAGAGCCACAAAAATCCTGCATCAAATACGAAGCAAACAAACAATAATTCCAACACAAGCTACAATTGCACGCAAGAAAGAAGCGAACCCACGCATAAATATATATTCTAAGGAATGCTGTGTATGGTATGCAATCTATTTAAAAAAGGGGCAAAAGCGAACATACAATTGTAAAGAAAGAAAGCAAAGAAACTTATAAAACTATTCCAAGAAACAAACAAACAAACAAAACAACCGATAGCATCCAAACAGCAAGAAATAAAAAAAAACACACTCACAATATTTAACAACTCTCTAGACTTAACAGCAACAAAATACACAAAACCAACTGAAACCAAACTCAGAAGTCGAACAAGAAAAGCGGAAAAGTATATATTATATTAAAAAGAAAACTTTACAAAACAAAAGCAACAAAAAAAATCGATAAAAAGCTATGTAACTATATTAATGAGAAGAAAAAAAACAAACAAACATCAAAACTGGTTAGGAAGCGTAAGCAGCAGGTAGAAGGAAAAATGTAAAGTAAAAACGGCACACGGAAAATACAAAATAGAGAGTACTACATACACAGAAACGAAAGCAAAAGGAAGCGAAACGAAAAAAAAAGCCATACAGCAGTGGAGCTGGAAAAGGGAATGGTAAAAATTTCAATAAAATATGTATTCATTATTAAAAAAGGTAAAACAAAGCTATTTTCCTCCATTTATGTTGGATTAGTTCTGTAAAGAAAGGAAACAATTTTGACCATCTCTGAAAGTCCCTTATCTATAAGGGATCTATTTAATCTAAAGGATAATTTTTCAAGGATTTTCATTGGAAGATGTTGCAGTTATAGCAGACCCTTTGGAAGAGCATAAAAATTGATGAATAAATCAGAACAAAAGTTCATCTTTGGCGAATGAAATCCCCAAGGGGTGTGGGTATGTACAGATTACTCTAAAAATGCTCATAGCACATTCGATCAAAATTCGGCAAAAGTAGGCTGTGTTCATGGGAGGCTGATCATACAAGATATTGGGCTAATGTCATGCTTAATGAGTGATGCTTTTTTAAGAATGCTTAATGAGTGATGAGTGCAATGCACACTTGATTGAATGCACCTTTTCCTTACTGTATCTTAGAATAAGGCCCATGTATGAAGCCCTCACGACTTCTTAAATTTGGTGCCCTTACCAAAAAGCCAACCTGGTTATCTCCTCGCGACGGCACCACATGAGGATCCGTGGGAACATTATTTATCGCATACGAATGGCGGTCTCCTACGCTAAGCAACACTATGGGAATGGGTTGTTATCTGTATGTAGGATTTTTTTAACGAGGTTAGTTGGTGGTTAAGCGTAAAGATTTAGATTCTAAAGACGAACCATTTAATCACCATACAGCACCGCACCAATCACCACAACACCCCCAGAGTGTGGGGGGAGGGGGTTGGTGGATCTTCTTATCGCTCGGGCAGCAATGGCAGTTGACCCTGGGAACCGACATCCAAAAAGCATGTTTCTCCCTTGTTTGGTTCGATGAGCCTATCAGGCCTGCAATGGTTACATGCGCTCATGCCCGGTGATAACCCGACAGTGATCGAGAGTAGGAGGTTACCGCAAGGGTCAACTGTAGAGAGCGTGTTGCTGTTGGTAGTCGCTTAGCCTTTGGCAGCACACATGCAACATGCTGACCACCGTTATCAGCCACCACAGAATCCGCTAAAGTCGAGTCGACTTATGAAACAAATCTCAATCGCATACATCGCGCCGAGCTGTATTTTATAATGCTGGTGCCCGTTTTTAAACAGTCTTCCAATTGATCGGTTAAAGTATCAATGTGAATCGAATGTCAAATGCGCTCTGATAATAGAGTTGCGATCGCTTTTAAATATTGACACTTCATTTATTCTGTTTATACTCGGTACAGATTACACACTATCAGATCGAAAGGGAGGGTCACATTGTGTGACCAAAGATTCTGACTCGTATCATTCAGTACGACGTGATTTAATTTCATCATTTGAATTATCAAACATTTTAAGTATATTTCTACTGATGCTTACTTAATAAACTCGCTTTAGGACATAGTTTTATTGAGGATGACAATCCCGAAGCAGTTGAGGAGTTCTACCACTTATTATACGAACGCAACTCCGAACAGTAACTTAAGTAATCTTGGGTAATCTTAAGTGAAGTAATCTTCCTGATACGTTTGGTAATCCTTTAGAATTATGAGTCTTAGACGATATTCTAATAGCTGGATATTAGATATTTATTGGAGTTGCAGAACAAATATGTAAAAATCGATCCTTTCTGAGAATTGTACGACCGCACATATGACTGGTCCTATAGAGAGAAAACTAAATCCAAGTAATGATAGCATCACAACTGTCAAATAAGATTTTGACAGCTGAAATGACATAAGATGATTGTAAAGAGCTTATGACATAAGTATCTCTATTCTCACAACATAAAAAACGACAAAATCTTTACGTTTTTATCTTTCTATCCCTTATCAGGTATGGTTTTCGTATATTTAATATTACTTCTGTACACTTGCTTCAACTGCTGCTTGTTTCAATCGTCCCGTAAAATGTCTGAAAATAATTGAACTAAACTGAACCGCACGGTAAATATAGAAACATTTTTAACGTACGTCTACAGTGTCTTAGCCATCTACGCGACGCTTCGGGCATACGGACGGTCCGGACTGTCAGCCGGACTGCTTCGACGCTCTTTCAAGGGTGTAGCTTCTTGTATTGAATTATTCAAACAGTACCAACAAAACAGCCGACGGATCGTACCCCGTTAATTCGATGTATGCAAATATATTCTCTATCTTTACCTTCCCACCTATTCAATCGCGCTTGGAAAATCGGTTCACTGCATGAACTAGATGAGAGCTTCCGATCGAAGCAAAAAAGGTCCACACACTGCTGGAGTCCCTCATTAGAATTTGAAACCGACCAGGTTGTGTCAAATGCGAAATTTAAAAGGTTTCTTTATACGCCGACGGGGAAGGTTGGTCATCACACACACACACACACACTTTCCAAGCATTGATCGCAAAGTTTGGACCAGGACCGGCAGGCGGAAAGACACGGATGTTCCAAAAAACCGTCTTCCACCGGCAACATACTGGCGTTGCTGTAAGCCATGAAATTACGAATAGTACAGCGTACCCCCTTGCGCGAAGATTAAGCTTCGTAACTCTTGCTTAACCGTCTGAACTGCCATTACAACAATGTGTTCCCCGGTCGAAAAGTCGGCAAAAAGCCGCCACCATCCTCAATAATGCCGGCAATAAATACTTAACGCACCAGGCTTTAAATCTCCCCGTCGTCGCACATTTTCTCGTGATCGGGACGTCTCGTGCATGTGTGTGTGTGTGTGTGAGAGGGAGTCCCTGCTGGGCAGATAAATCTTAGGAAGTCTCGATCTAGCGATGTACACACCACCGGTAAAGAGTTGCTTCCGACTCGAATACAACAATGTCGGGAATCGGCCATCAGTGAGCAACACTGCGCTACGATGGTTTTGGTGCTAGTAGACCTCCGCGGTAAGATAATATCCAAAGAGGAGTGAAAGCCGATACTGCAGCAAGGCGGGTTATAGATGGTGGAGATGGAGCAGTGGTAGGCAGATGTGTACGATGGAATGTTTGGGACAGTGACAATCCTGCATTTGTCGTACGGCTAGAGCACGCCAACAGTAGCAGCAGGAGACCGCGATCTATTTTCGGACATCTATTATGGCGCACGCGTGTCTTCGTAGGTAAAGCGCCGCCAGTAGGTGCCGACGGTAGGCGACGCAGTGCAGGCCAGCGGGATAGCGATGTGATTTCGATTTCATTTCACCCCAAAAGCTACAGAGAGGGCCAGGTAACTCTCTATTGCTCTTAGAATTAAACGCCCGTGTAACTTTATCACCCTCTGCCAGTTACTATCGATCCGATGGATAGGGGGAAGATTATATCAAGATGCCTTTTAAAAAGCCTCATGTACTTGAGAGCGTGCAATACAAACCATCGAAAATCGCCCATAAATGTGGGCTTATCCGCGCACGCGCCACATCCAACGAGCAACACGATCACTAGGGGTGGTATGAGGCTGCTGGCAACACTGCGTGACGTGTGTGTGTGTGTGTGAGTGTGTGGCGGAGAAGCGAAGCACGATCGGGCATAATTATAGAGTACCGGCAGGCCGCCCAGGCAATCACCGAACCACTTTGGCCCCACTCGGCCCCCGGCAGTTCGTTTGATCCCATTTGGGGAGCATCGCAATATCCCGTGGTACACACACGGCACCCTTGAAGCCATCTTCGCGGTTGCGGGAAGCGGGCCAACATCGCACAGATGAGAGTGAAAATTGATGCCGCTTCAATTGCCGTACGGGAAAAGCCTAGCGCAAATTAACACCTTCGAACCTTCATCGACGCGAGGGGGAGAACCTTTTTTGCCGTAAAGGGTACTTCCGATGACTAAGCGAAGAATGGAAGGTAATTGGACGTGCTGTTGTTGCTGAATATTGCTCTTGGTGCTACAGAATCCGCTAGAACCGCAACTTATTGATGCCGCAGGTATTCCATACGGACCATAACAACAACAACAGCAAAAAAACGCACACCCTACCGCGAGAGTACGCGCTACTGATCGACAACGATCGCCGATTAAACCGGATCGCAGGGAATTCGGTGCCGCGCGCTTCGTAAAACATCAAGAGGCAGTGGCAAAGAAACCATAAAAATCCGTGTTAAATCCACAACATTGCACACGCCTCCCGTGATTCGAGATATCCGTACGATGCCCCAAAGCCCCATCAAGACGATCGCTCATGAGGAATGGATCCATTTATAACTGGGTTAAAACGATGGTGGAGTGTATAGCAAAAAAAAAACAGGGTCCTCTTTTTGCAGGGTTCTCTGTGCGTTTCTGCAATGTGGGGCATTTGTTGGTATTTAATTATAGCCCTTGGAAAATGGGAGATTGCAAATCTATTGAACCAGTAACAAACCAGTTTGTTGGCGACGCACTTTTTTCCAAATTAATTTTTATTTAATCACCCTCTCTATCATTATGGTGTCTGATAAGACTAATAGGATACTCACTATCAATCATTCATTCAGGTTGAAGAAATTTCTCTACTCCATCACCATTACCCCAATCAACGAATACCTTTCTTGTCCTTGAATAACAAGCAGTCATAGTTGAATAGCCAATCATACAGACGAAGGAATGTATTGTTAAGTATTTGTATATAGTTTTTGTTTTTGTCAGCCTTTGTACGATAAGCAAGATCGGTACATCAATGAAATTGTAATATAAAGGGTGCTCTAGCATCTTCAAAGGTCATTCCGGAATATTACACGTAAAAATTACATATCTCTTAAATATTGAACAAGGAAGGGATCCTGGGTCGGAAAAGTGCTACAACATCTTTGAAGATCTTTCCCGATTGTCATCTGACGAAAGTAAGATCCCTGGAACACCACGATCCGGTTAGGATTTGGTTCCGATTCTATGGGACAGACACCCTATTTGTGTTTATTGAAAGAACCAAGAGAAACTCCATGAATTGCCTTCAAAATCGTTGAAGAGTGCCTGAATTAAGAGTGAAGAATTTTGGACTCGTATATGTGCAAGAATCTTCGTAGTACTTGATGAGAATCTACTGCAACGTAGAGATTCACGGGCTGTGCGTGAGAGATCAAAATCGTTAAACGTTTTCGATTTAGATTAGATTTAGATCATATCAATAAAATAAAATGGGATAGCTGATCTTAGTAAGTATTCGTCAGTCTGTCAGTAAGTCTTGAACAGGGTCAGAGGAGTCATTGTATACAATTGGATACTCTTGCTCTTTGCTAAAGGTGACAAGAGACCGAGAGCTATTTTAAGATTACCAGCAGTGAACGAACATGAACATGAGGTTCTTTATTCATTGTGTCTTCGCCATGCAACGCCTTGTTTAGTTCTTTCAAACTACAAACTTCCAAACCAAGTCACCATGCCAAGTAACCCTGTAAAGATGGCTCGCAAAGATGATTTGTTAGCTCGGTAGTTCTGGTACCTTTTTACGGATGTTACATCCATATTCTAACTTCTCCATCCCGTGTAGTGCCCGCCTGAACAGTCATCACATCTAAGTACAACACTAAACACGGCACTCCGTTGCTTCCGTTTGAATGATTCTTATCTTGAGTAAACCTGGGTCATAAAACAAAAACAAAACCCCAGGTGCTACTACACCTGATAAGGGGGCCCTCACCACCGTCTTGGAGTGAGTCGTAGCTGGTACACACAATAAAACAAAAAACACAAACTGTGAGTAAACCAAGATTGGTTGGTGCTGTGGTGGCTTATCATCGTGACATCACTTGAAGCGATGCGATACGATTTTTTGATGGCATTTGTTCAATGTCCGGTGGAATGTCAGGTGTTGCGCAGAGTGTCCAATTTAGCAACCTGTAGCAACAGCATCTTGGGCGAAAAATTTTCAACCGTCATTCCAATCGAGTCAAAAGCTGTCTATTCATCGCTTAAGGACCCTCGCAGAACCTTTTATCAACGTTTATTAATAGATCCAACAAGACATTAGGTGGGAATTTGCCTATCTCAGCATGTCTAAAAGACATTTTCAGGTTAGAAAAGCATATAAAAAGGAATCATATTATGAATATTGTCCTGGAGATGCTACTGGTTCTAACTAACTGAACAACTAACCGCGGGTAAATGATAACAACAATCAGTCCCACAGCACTTGATCCGTTATAAATAGCCAGTTGCGAGTCATAAAAACCGGCTGGCCACCAGAAGACGCGGCACAAAAAAAAACCGTCGGCGCCTTTCGGGGTGGTGTAGTACGCCTGAAGTCTTCGCGTTGTGTGTGGCTGTGATTTTGATAAATGAAAACCCATTCCACATACAAGCGTGGCGAGGTTCTGCTCTGCCTCTGCCATCGCTTATCGCGCAACTCTCTGTCCGAACACGCCAGCGGCACCACCGCTGGAATGGTAAAAATGGTACAACCGAAAGATAAAGAACTGACAAACGGCATCTGCCGGCGATGATTTATTCCGTGGCTGCGTGCGCGTAGGATGACATCGGGACCGAGATGATCGTTTTGTCACCGATAATCGTTGAAGGCGAAGGTAGTACAAGTAGCGCCAGTACGGTCGGAGCGTTACCCTGTTTGCGTTATATCAGTCCAGGGATGCCAACCGAGCGATAACGCCAACTAAGAGATGAGAAGCCTTAATAAGCCGCCCGATTAGTGTGCGATCGGTGTTCATTACCGCTTTTCGTTCTCTCTCTCTCTCTCTCTCTCTCTCTCTCTCTCTCTCTCTCTCTCTCTCTGTCTTACTCTATCCTGTCTATGGCTGCTGTGATCGTGCTGTGGAATTGAAGAGGATGTAAAACAACAGAAACTTTCCTGCAGCAAAAGACACGCTTTATCGCCACCGGTAATAATGGGTTTTTGATACTCTGCACCATTTGCTGGTGGTTTCACATCGCCAGTGTATGACTTGTGGTGCAACCACGCGTAAACACAATTCCTTGGTATGCACACTGGTAGTGGAGGTGGAGCAGTGTTTAACCATTTTAACGCTTTCCACTTAGTGCGTTTAGTGTAATAAATTGTACAAAAAAAACTACATTGGACACTCTTGTCATTGGAAGTTGGAGGACATCTCAACATCTGGCCACTTCGATTCCATTCACCATCTTTTGGAGAGCTATGAAAGGAAGCGAAAAATCCAGTGACAAATCGTGCTCCAATAATCATTATTGAGAATAAGCTTATTGAAACATAAAGTTGCTTTGCGCGTTGACACGGACGGATAGGTGATCACGATGGGATCAATATAGTGATCACTGCGCTCAACAACAAGATGACATTAGAACTAGATCGTTATAGATGATCTCTTGAAGCTATAAGCGGCCCCACTTCCTTCGCATTTTTGCGTGGCATTTAAAGATTTTGTTATACATGTTCCATGTCATTGACCGGCATCTGGAATTGAAAGCGTTGCTTCTCCCCCCCCCCCCCCCCACCTCGCGGTCTTGAAGATCTTGCCAAAGGAAGAAAACGGTTATGTGTGCGCTCTTTTTTTTTTATTCGTGTTATATGTTCTTCATTCTTTTTCGTGAGCGCTGTTTTTTTTTAGAAACTGAAAAAACCTGTCTCACTTTTGTTGTAACATAGACACACACACTGGCTAACGCGGTCTACCGTACCCGCACAACCTGTTCCTGCTTCCGAAAGGTGCCTGCCTTCCTCCTCCTCCAAACCGCAAGAGATGCCCGATATCCTCCCGGTCGTACAGCAACAAGTTGTACGGTTCGTAGTGATGTGCGCCCAACAGGTTCCGGCGCTGCCCGTTTTTGGATTCGCCGACCAAGATACGAAGGTCGGGGTTTTTTTTTTTTGTTTTCGTTGTTGGAAAATTTGTTTTACTCGCCCGAAGTGAGGCGCAGGGGGGCCACATTTTGCAACCTCACAATATTGGGCCGAAAGAAAGAAAGGCCGAACAAAACAATCCAAACACCGAAGAAGACCGAAAAACGGCTGCATTTGAATAAAAACGCGTTAATCACGGTACGCGATGCCGCGGGGCGTGGAGGAGAAAACGCCGTGGCAGAAACGTTTTGCGATCAGTTCCAGGACGTCATCATCGTCATGATTCGCGTGTGAGAGAGCCTTGGCTGAGGTGTGGTTGTTGTCGTAGTCTTCCGAACGCTGATCAAAACTCCACTTCCAACTCCCGCTTCGGGTGTTTGCGTATGTTGAGCAGGTTTTTTTTTGTTTTGCTTCTCTTCTATATGTGCAGAGCAGCAGAAAGAGGCTCCCCGGCAGACTACAGGACGACAACTCCGGCATCACCCCGCAGCAAACCCCGGGGAAGCGAGACCATATCCAATGGGGAAAATATTAAAATTTAACTGGTAAAACTCGTTTTACGAAACAGGCACACTAGAAGGGTTCTTCTTCTTCGTTGCGGTGAGAACGACAGAGGACGCTACGATGGGACAGGTTAAGTTCGCCAGAGCAGCGTTCTTTCGCGAACGAATTTTGCAACACTTGCACAGAAGGGAACCCTACCAGTGGAGTGGAGAGTGAGCTTCGAGAGCCTGAAAGATGCTGGAATTCTTAGCTCTTTTCGACTTTTAATTGCAGAGTTCTAGATCGTACATCTTGGACTTTTAGAGTACCTGATAGTACTCTAAGACACTAGAGGATGTCCAGGTTTCTGGAGAGTATAGACATTATGACCTCAAAGATGTCCGCTAGAAATCCCAATCGAATACATCAGAGTTCCAATGATGGGAAAGTGATGTTCCACTTCATCCAGCAACAAAAAATGGTTTGTTTGGCTAATCAGCCAATGCACTCTATAATCCAACAAGCACATGATAAATTCCAACGCAACAATCATGTCCCAACATTCTTGAGGCTCTAGTGCCATTGCGCGAACATCGCGCGAACTCCAGTAACGCACTGCGAATGTCTTCATTACTCCTTAAATATT
The DNA here is from genome assembly GCF_943734755.1 of Anopheles moucheti. Lineage (NCBI taxonomy): Eukaryota > Metazoa > Arthropoda > Insecta > Diptera > Culicidae > Anopheles > Anopheles moucheti. The sequence continues at coordinate 84,988,088 of NC_069140.1, read as the reverse complement.
CAATGCCAAACGGAACAGAACAACAACATCCAACATGAATGTCTGGCCCGTGGTCCAACACCACTGTGGGGGGGGGGGGGATGAGACATCCACGGGGGACACGTTTCGTTTTAGCTGCTGAAATATGCAAATTCCTTTCCCCGCTGTCAAAAAAGTGCAACTGCGCATGCACCGGAAAGGGGGGCAGGGGCACAACACCACCGCGTGCCACAGAACCCTGGAGAATTATATAAAAGGTTTGTAGTTTTTCCCCAGTTTTGTTTTTCGTTGGTTGTTCTTTTTTGTCTCTTTCTCTCGATGCAGACTTAGCTTGCCCTTTGGTACGGATGATGTTTGCTGACAAGTCAAACCTCCTCATATTAATGCTGATGAGCTCCAAAGTTGTCGCTTGCCATTCGATGAGAAATGCTTGGGGGTTTTTTTCTGTTGTTGTTGTTGCATCCGTACACACGCACATATACCCACAAACCGTTGCGAGCCGTATGCCGAAGATCTCCTTCGTTGAGAGTCACATTTCATACGAGACACTTTTTACCAATCCGTTTTTTTTTTTGGATCATGCATTCGGAACCCCCTCCCCCCAAAAAAAAGCATACTTAAACTCTTTGCATTCGTTCAGCTTCAAGTAAGAAAAGAAGGCAAAAAAGAGCAGTAAAAAAAAAGCTGCAATTAACGTAAAAAAACGCATTCATTAAGAAGTCGACTACAACATTGCCCAACATTACGGATGTGCACGGTGGTTTTTATGTCGAGTTTTCGAGCCTTCAAAGATGTTGAGTTCCTCTGGGTCTTTTTTTATACCAAAAAAAAAACACCTTCATTCCTCACTAGTCTTCTGTCTGCGTTGCAAGACAGTGGCAAAAGTGGTTAATTTGTGCGCTTTTATTGTGTATCCTTTTTCCTGGATGTAGACTTTTCTAACACACACCACTCCGGACCACTGAGACATCGGATCCACTACACCTCCGGGGGATTGGCAACACAAACTCAGGTGGAAACGATAACCGGGCGCGAATCGTTGGAAGTGCTAAATCGAGGATAAACATAGGCCCCCGGGCATACACGATGGACACACCCTATCATTTGCCGGGAATCGGGACTAACCGTATCGTATCGCTTACTTCACCTTTCGCGCCTGGTGCCTTAGCTGGGCGTCCGGACAAGACTACAGGTAGCTGGCAAGTTTTGACAAGGGATGATTTCGATGGACCTCCCCGATATCTTCCACCGGCGCTACCGGCCGGGTGTGATTTATAAACCCTCAGATTCAATTCGCAGCGTGAGCGTGAGACTTGCCACTTGACGTAACGTACACAGCATGTCAGAGAATAATTCATTAGCCATCGAAACTATTCGCAAAAATGGTTTCTGGAGGACTGTTACTGAAACTCCAACTTCAGTACAGTGAACTGAAGGGTAACATTCGTGCCGTACGTGATCGGGTGAAGAAACCTCACGTTCGATTACAATGCAGTGATATTGTGGAAACCGTACAACTGTGACTACCACCACAGAAATAGACAGTTGGAGTGGACGATGATGTCGACGACGCATTGTCGGGCGGCACTGATACTGCAGCATTGGGGCATGAGGCATGAAGTGTTACACGCTCAAGCCACTTAATAATTGGTTCCACAATAAGAACATTCATGTTAAAAGTAAAGCAACTTCAAGAGATATTTGGATATTTGGAACTCAATATTTGGGTCTCCGGAAATTGCCTCGTCTAATTGGCATTTGAACATCAAACTATTGCGATTTTTGTAATACGTAGTATTATCTTAAGGGATATTCGCAATTTATGTGTCAGACATCAGTATCTTCCTGATAATACAATGTTACAGTTATAATCATTCCATTGGACAACCTGCCGCTAACTTGTCTTGGTTAATCTCAACAGCCTGACGCATATACGACAGCTGGGAACACTTCCCTTATTAGTCACTCTGTAAGTTCTCTAGGCCAGCGAGATATGAGAACATATCTCATACGATAGCGAAAACGGAAGGGACAAAGACTCCGGGCTCGACCATTTCCGCCCGTCAGAGTTGCTTGCATCTGTTAGACACATATCCCCGACCCCGGAATGGGGATGCTTTAGCAATATTATTTATTGCACTCCTACTTCCTCACACTTTATCGGGCGTTAAGGCGTTCGAAATAGTACTCCCTATTGTTTTGCACTGGGTGTCTAAACCAACTCCACCACACCAGCCAATCATTCACATTGGTGATTTGATGCCGAACGACAGAAATATCTACTGCCAGCGATTGTATGATGCAATGGTTGTCGTCTTCTTTGATAGTCCGCTTTTTTGTTTCTTACATTCGGAGCTATCTTTACGCATGTAGCGTTTTTACTCCTTCTCTTGCTGATCAGAAGTTTTCCTCTTTGGCTCTTCGATCGTTATACGTCCCGCCGTCTTTATGCCGTTGATCGTGCCGGTTTGGGTTTGTTTGCTCTCTTAAAACCATCGGGATCTTATGCTGCAGCAAGCGGTTGAAAAAAGGAAGGCACAGACACATTCGGATTGAAGCATTGAAGCAATGTACGCCTTTTTGGCCCATTCGCTTGCCAACATTGTAGCAGCGACGGAACGAACGAAAGAACCGTATAAAACACACACATTCAGGAATGATTTAAATAAGAGTGGCGACTTACTGTGGCCCGGGACCATGGGACCACATTTGTGTGTTTGTGTTTTAAACTTGAGGACATGAACGATAGCGTTACTGGCCGGCACGTGATCGACGACCTCCCGCTGGTCGCATCGTTTTCCATCGTGCGACCGTCGGCCAAGATGGGACCAGCCCATATCCGACAACGCGCCGTCGAACCGATGAAGGTGTGTGGTGTGAAGTGACGATGGATGAAAATTAATTGTAATCGATACGCAAGCATGGCAAGCGGGGTGGGTTTAGGTTTTGGACCGGTGTGTCGCGATTCTCTCTAACCTTTCGTTCTACCTAATGGTCCAACAAAAAGACAAATTTCTTGTGGATGGGGTGATCTATTCGCTTGACTTGAAACCCGTTTCAATGGTTCTCGGACTGGAATGTTAATTTTAACTTGTTTATACATTTATATTAAGCCTGGACTGTATTAAACTCTTCCTCTTTAATGTGTCACTTCTCAATAACCACTTCAATAATAGTACTTTTAAAAAATATTCAAAATTCATCACTCTCTTCTGGAGGGAATTTGCCATTCGCCTGTGTAAATTAAGGGAGTAATATACTCAGCAAACTTTTAAAAATATTTTTTGTGCCTAAAAATTTCGTATATATTCGTATATTGAAATTATCGAGCATAGATTGCCTACATAAAAATAGAACACATACATAAAAAAAGGATCATCAGAAAGCTTGTCTTAACAACAATTCTTATCAATTAAATTATTCATATTTTGGTTGGTCTCTGTCACATGAGTAATAGGGGCACTAGCGCTATGTGTTGTGAAATTAAAATTACGCTATAAGAATTGTCTTGGTTTTAACTGTCTACCTGGAGTAAGGAAATAAGTTTTGCTTGGAATATGCGGGGTGTCAATAATTCCTGTAGGAGGATAATGCCCTGTACCGTAATTCTTCTATGCTCTTAGTTATACGGGAGACATTACCTGACCAAGGTAATTAATAGAATAATGTTTTAGTACATTTCCACTGCCTAACTTCAATTCTAACTATCCTACTATCTTGTTGGCACGGATATTATATAAGCAAACTCCATAGCGGGACAAACTAATAAGCAAAACAGTGATTTCAAAGCTTTGGAACTTGCCGAAGTCGAAGTGTTGCTGACTTCGTGTTGTCCAAGTTTGTAAGGAACCAAAGCTACAAACTGAAAAGCTGAGACTTCAAGCGTTCATCATCTGCTACCATGTTTACAATAGCTCGTGAATAGTTTTCATATTGGAATTCTACACATTGAAATCAATTTTCACACGTTTTCATTTCAGTCTTGGAAAAATGGCAGGCTTTTATGTCAATTTTTGCATCCGAAAATCTGTTTTTCTTACCAACACTGCTTTATATTCTTTTTTTTTCTTCAAGAACGGCTAGGCCGTATTGCTGCTTTATATTTTACATCATAATAAAAAAAAACGCTACGTACGATAACAGGGAAATTATTGAAAATTATGGGAAAAATATTGATTTTGTTCTAAGGTGGGGTTTCTACGGTGGGGCCGCATTAATATCCACCGAATCACCAAGTTTGCAGTGATCAAAGTAGTCACTGCATCTGATTTAGCGGCCGAAAAAAAATGCCCCAATGTCGAAAAATGAAATCGTGTTGTTCTATTTTTACAATCATAATTTTTATAAAAAATGCCTTTAACCCTAAAAATCCGCAATTTGCAGTTCGCCACAGTGTACCACCCCCTTAATAAACTGAACGCAACTGAACACGTTTCTACTCACGCTTTTCGTCACGGATCAGCAACACCGTGACGGCGGAAAAAGTTCACATTTCCACTTCACAATTAATCGGCCAGTTTGTCCAGTATCGCCCACCTACGGTACGCCTTACGGCCTTTAGCTGCAAAAGATAACGGACGGATCGGTTAATTCGAAACATTTTTATTCTCTGTTTGTTTTATGTTGTTTTTTCTTTCACCTTTCAGCCGTCCGCAAGCAGGTGAGTGAGTGTGTGAGTTTATGAGATGGCGGTTTTTTTTCTTGGCGATGGAAATGATGGAAGTGAAACCTTTGCCAGCGGGCCGCAAACTTTTACGATCGACACCTCATTCCGGGGCCAGGATGCGGAATCTATGAGAATAAAATGGCCTGTAAATTGACTAATAAAGATGTGTATCTTGCGCGCGTTAACAACTTTAAGCAATCATGCTTCGCTGGGGGGATACAAAGCTCTGCCCGAACTAATGCACATTCGAGTTACCTTTGGGCAATTGGAAAACAGAAAAACTTTCTGTCAAAAGTACAGACAAAAAAGTTCCTTCTTTCGGCAGCTTGATGTGTTGTTGTTGTTGTTGCTTTCCACGCTTCCTTCCCCCGCTCGCTATCGGCGATGCATCTCTTTCATCAAATTCAAACAACCGAAACCTCATGTGTCAACACGGTGCCCCGGAACAGAAACGAGCCAAGCGGTTCAAACGATTTCCGGTTTCCGTTGCACGCGCTTCGGTGCTTTTTTTTTCTCTTTCTCGTTTAAATGCCGGAAGTTTGAGTCTACACACCGTCGAATCGATAAACTATCGCCTGCCACTGGACAGGGGCAGCGGCTTTAAAACTCGTCCTTAATCGGTAGCATCCTTCTTCTCCGGTGCTTTGCTGACCTGTTGCTCTCGCCCCATCCCCGCTTGCAAGGGTTATGTAGCTTCGCTTGCTGCTGTTTGAAAGTTGTTAGGAGTCGACCGGTTCGTGTGCAAACTGTTGCCCACATGAAGCATCGGCTGTGTGGCTGTGTGTTTGTCCCGTGCTGTCTCTACACATCGTCACCTCCTGCAACCCGGCAACCATGTGGTCGATGCTGTTTCCGGTGTAATTTTTTTTGGTTGGGTTGTTTGGTCAAATGTCACGCTTCCGCGGATGATTGGAAGAGGAGTTCTCGCTCTACAAAGTATTATCTTTCCGATCTTTTTTTAAAACGGGCGCGTGTGTGCTATTGCCACCAGTGTTCTCCAAACACAGGGCCGGGCCGTGGATCGAATCTTCAGCCATGTCAACTCTTAAAATGGTGTATGTGTATCATGTGAGACAGTCTTGGCTAGGGAAATTCAGCATATAGCAACACAACTACCTTAGCAGTCTTATTGGTACAGTTGCGTTATCATTCTATGCTCATCTTTGTTCAGCTGTTTCTCCACCTTGTTCTGCTCAGGAACAAGGCGAGCGCAGCCCAGAAGCGATCTAGCCCAGAGTGGATTCTTGGAGGTACAGGAGGTATAGATTTAACTTACATTCCACTTATTGCTTCATGTGTTTTAATCGACATCCATTATCCAGCATCAGAATTCCAATCAATATCCAGTATTCTCAGCTCCGTCACGTCTGAAAGAAAGAAAAATGTACTTTTGATTATCCTTTCTTGTGAATCATGTTAATATGCTCTAAGTTCTAAGAACTTCCCTTACATCTCTTGTAGCCTTCCTTTTTTGGTTCCTTCCTCTGCTTGTTCTTGACCAGCTCTCGATAATAGTCTCCATTACAATGTTGCTAACCCTCGACACTTTTCGGACGCTAAGCGCCGAACAAAAGGTTGATCGATGGGTAGAAGCCTCTCAGCACGGCGATGGTAATCAGCTCTCTAAAATGATTTCGAAACATTTATTACCATCCCCAGAGCCCAAAAAAGCTCTGGTCGAAAACGGAATACGAAACGAATAAAATCGATGGAGTGACATAATTTTTCGTTCGTCGTTCCACCGCTCCCTCTTATACTGTCTGTTTCTTCCTCTAGAACGAAGGGCACTGGGACCTCTGCTCGCCGATGGGCGTTCTGTGCCGTTCCGTGTTTGCAAAAAACCGCATGTGGGGAGAGGCATAAACCGAAAACGTTTGCCAAACACGATACGGCATTAAAGGCACGGTAACGAAACAAAGGCTCGGGATCGTTCCCTCAGGGGAATGGAGCAGCGGCAGTGGATGTCCCCATATGGTCAACTGGTTACGCCACGACCAAGACGACGGCACGAAAGATGCAATGCAGCATGGTCGGGGGAGGGTTTTGTGCGGTTTTTCCCCCCTTTCTGACTACAGGGTTCTGGCCTATGCCTATGCTGGCCGCATTAAAGCTTCGCCGTCCGTTTGGTGCGTGTCTGTGCCGTGGTGTGGCTTTCATGCACACCCCACAGCACACGATAAGCGGATATGTTGGTAGGAAACATTGGTGCGGTGCGGGCTCTTCCGAAACCGTCAAACGCCATCCCATCACCGCACGTTGTTTGATTTGGAAGAAATGAAACGCCTTGCCATCGCTAGGTGTATGTGTGCCGAACATGCATCACCATTTCCGCGCCCGAAACCCGTTGATGCATGTCGCCGCACCAAAACCGAAGAGCGAAGAAGCGGAATGAAATGTGCATTAGCAGCGCGTACAACCGGGTAGAGTCCACCTTGTCCACAGATGCAGAAGAAAGTGCAGCTTACAAATGTCGGTGGTGTTTTTTTTTGTTTTGCGCACGCGAAAGCGTCCATTTCTCTTGCCCGAGGTCAGGGCAAGTGAAGCGGTGGGCCAGAAACAATGCGTTTGTATTGGCGGGGAGAAGGTGGTCTGCAATCGATCAAGGCTTTACAGTGACCGAAGTTTCTATAAGTGCACCACCAGTTTTTTTGTTTGTGAATCTCAAGATTCAGAAATCCTGAATATACAAGAATCCTCATCAAAATTGATTATTTATCTGAATGAGTCTCAATTTCTGGTCTAAACTCCTCAAGATTCAAGAATCCTCAAGGTTAATTAATTCTCTGCATGAATCTCAATTTCTATTCTATACTACTCAAGATTCAGAAATCCTGAAGATACAAAAATCCTCATCAAGATTAATTAATTCTCAGAATGAATCTTAATTTCTGGTCTAAACTCCTCAAGATTCAAAAATCCTCAAGATACAAGAATCCATATCAAGATTAATGAATAATCTACATGAATCTCAATTTTTATTCTAAACTTCTCACGACACAAGAATCCCCAAGGTTAATAAATTTACTGAATGAATCTCTATTTCTATTACTACTCCAGAAACAAAAATCCCGAATATACAAGAAACCTTATCACGATTAATGAATTATCTGCATGAATTTCAATTTCTATTCTAAACTCCTCAAGATACAAGAATCCCTATCAAGATCCTCCCTAATTCTCTGAATGAATCTCAGTTTCTATTCTAAACTGCTCAAGATTCAAGAATCCTCACGAAAAAATAATTCTCATCAAGATTTATGAATTCTCTGAATGAATCTCTAGCTCTATTATTTTGAAACTCCTCAAGATTCAAGAATCCCCAAGGTACAAGAATCCTCAAGATTCATAAATCGTAAAGATACAAGAATCTTAAAGATTTTTGAATCCATACATAAAGTTAAGAGATTCAGAAATACTTTGAGAGTTGACTCCTAATTTGAGGATTTGTGGAATCTGAGGATGAATCTTTGAGGATTTGTGGCATCTTTTGAGAGTCGATTCACGATTCAAATGACTCCTTGTTAAAGATTCATACGAATTACTTTCCTCAAAAGATTCATGAAGCACAACACTAGACCATGCGCATACAGTACCTTCAAGCACTGTAGCACAGGCTTAGTAGCCAGTATGCTGTTGTCCAGCATGTGTTATCGCTTCCCAGCCACACACACTCTCTACTAGTTTTCCTTCGGTACACTGTTTTCCGCGTTTTTTTTTTTCGTGATGTCTTCCTTTCCTGCATTTGTTCGGCTCACTCACACGTTGTTGTTCGCCCTAAATTGTGAGGTTTGATGTACTAACCACGGCGCACTCCGCTGCGTGAACCGTGGAAAACTCTGCGTGGGGAAAATGGCATACCGAGGTGGTTTTTTTCCTTCTCCACCCGTTCGCGTGCGTACGGTGAAAAACCGATCCCACCCACCCAGAGGACCATCACTCGGAACGATGCCAGCTGTTACATGGAGGTCCACCAACACCCACCCACCGCAGCGCACAGCGCGGTGGCAACAATTTAATAAATTTCCTCCCCCCCATTCGTGCGTGTTTGTGATGTGAATGTTACCGAATAGAGACGGCCACTTTCCCGTTTTTCCGCGGCCGGAACTTCACGGGACGGATATTTGCGTTTTCGGACCGTGCCACAATGATGAAGCCCAGTAACGATGGTGGGTCATGATGGACAGGTTAGGGATGAGTCTCTCGTGCCAAAAACGGTAGCGCAAGGGTAAGTGAAAGTCCATTAGTCGCCCTGTCGACAATTACAGCGCTCACTTTCGGTCGGTGCTCGCACTCCGGGGCTTGAACCATTCGTTCAGGATCGACCTCCAGGAGATCTCAGCAGGGTATCACAACCCGCTCTTTTGGCACCGCGCGTTCAGTAAAATTCGAGAGCGCAAGACAGTTCATCGATCCTGCGTTGGACCGCTGCCAACTCTCTCTCTCTCTGCCAACCGACATGTCGACGACCGGCATCATCATCAGCGGCGTACAGGTGGCGTGACATGTCGGGCGTATAACACCGCACACGCGTCACACTCGGGAGACACGCGGCACCTCCGCGAAAACCAGAGTTCTGCTAATCCAATCAACCGGAGCAGCTTCAGTACGACATCCCAATAAAGCAAAAAAAAAAAACACACAGAACCAGTACCTTCAACCTTTCCGCCATGTATTAATTCGTGCCTTGGCTGGACGAACCGGCTGCTACACTGCACCCGAGAGCCGACTACTGTCCAAGGGACCCGTGGAGTATGTTGGACGCTGGAGTTTTTGCTGTTGTTTTCCCAAGATCCCAAGCACACCTTGATGTGACCATGCCGGCAAAAAGCGGATGCAATGCCGCCTCTGAAACTAGCGAGTCCCCAGTCAATCGATAATCGCTCTCGTCCGTCCGGACACACGACGGCTTCTTTTTTTTTGCAAACACCAATTTGCATACTGGGGAGTCGGCCGGGTTGCAACACCTGGACCGTGGCCGGCTGGGCACTCAAATCATTCCGTGTGCAAGCAGCAACAAGGCAGAGGGAATATAGCAGTCGGGCTGTAAATAAGGGAAAAAGTAGTATGCATTAATCGAGTGGTATTAACGCACCCCGACGACGTGGACGACGGGCTATTCCTCCGTTGGCAAATTAGTTGCGCCCTTGGTTTGTGCGAATGAAGATCTAGCTACCGAGCTCCAGCTGGAAGAAGAAATACGCTGAAAAAAAAACAAGCTTCATAATCATTAACTTCAGTCTCGTACTAGAGGTACTTTTAGCTTAATCCCAACGCTTACCAACAAAATAGCACACCGTGAGCCGATTTAATAACATGACAGGGAATCGATTTGATTACCTAGACCCCGACGACCACCATTAGAACTGCATTCTGAGGTAATAAATCTCAAGCGTTTCCCGCCGGCGCCGCTCCACGGAATGTGTGATCTTTCAAACGCCAAAACAGGGAGCAACTCCTCGGTAGCAGCTGATACCGCACTAGATAGGGAGAAAACCTGAGTGTCACCTGGTGGAGACGAACATGTTATGCATATGCGCGCGAGGTACGCACGCGTGACGCTACCGTACCGGATAAGGTGTCAGCATTCGGATGATTTGCACAAGGGCAACTGGTTACGCCGGTTGCTGCCGCAACTGCTCCCCCAAAGCCCGGAAGATGAAGCAGGAGGGATCAATTCTATCAACTGGCGCGGGGTGTTCTGTGCCACGTTGCCCGTAATAACCGCGGCCGACATCTTTGGTGGGACATCAAGCGCCAGGTGCAACACAGTGCAGTTGGATAATTAACTCCACGCTCGCAAGCGGTGCATTCGCACTGCACAGATGGTGGCGGGTTTACCGGTTCCCCGTACAGCTGGAAGTCGTTGGAATTGGATCCGATTGTACTGCGATGTATAGCGTTGGCATATGATTAATCAGATCAGCACTGGTGTACGTATCGATTACAACTTCTAGCAATTGGATCTAGATTTTGTTGATCACCTTCGACGGTGTACATGCTGCGACTTCATTGTGTCCATTGGTCTTCCTATTCTGTCTAATTAATAGCAGCACTCTCGCTATTACTCAAAAACCCCAATATGCTAACGCGTATCTATGCACTGATAAAATAGTCATAACTCTCTGTCGCTCTGCTTACTTAACTCACCCAGGCTCAGTGGTTATGCGTGGCTCTTCAGCAACGCATCACCATCAGGCTTCACATCCCCGAATGGCTCCCAAGGGCAGGGTCCTCCACGACGACCTGACGAGGCTATTCAACTTGTTAATTAAATGCAGATTAATTGAATGGCACGGTGGGTTGGGGCTGGTTGACCAGTGCCGATGTTTATGCTTTTTAACTTATTGAATCCCTCGTTGAAGAAGTCCCTTAATGCCTATATAGTTGCAGCCGGTTCGTGACCTCATCTTGCGGAGGGTAGAATTTGTGTGTTGGTTGAAGCAATAACTCTAAAACTACACCTTTTTTCCAGTTATTGATTTCCAGTGTATCAAGATCGTTTGAAGTACAACAAAAAAGCAGCACGTCGAAGCTTCACACACAGCCGTGGCGTCCCATTATACTTGAATGGATAGCAGCCTTGGCGGAGTCACCTTTCCAGCCTTGACTTGGCTAAGATGCTGCATGCGTGAGGCATCATTGTGTGGCGTTTTTTTCTTCGTATTTACAAGATAAATTGCAGTTGCTTTTTGCCATTTAAACTAACGTGTTTTTATTCCACTGGCCAAGTGGTGCTTTAAAGACCCATTAGGTATTAGGAGCTTTGGTCATTCTATTGGTGGATATTGATTGACATTTACGCGACGCACACGCCATGGGCAAATCGAGTTATTATGTTTCTCCTATGTATGTTTTTTTTTTATTTTATCATTCTTTTCGTTGTAGTTTCTCTGAGGTTTAATTGCTTTTAAAAGGTATCGCCACATTGACCCTCGTTGTCAATGCTTAGGCCTTCCCAGTATTGTCGTCAGTATTCTTTTCAGCGCTAGCAAGACTCGATCATCACGCTCAAGCATTAGCATAGATAACGAGGCTGTTGCTGTCATCGCCACTTCTTGTTCTACAATGCGGCCGATCATCAGAAGCTCATATTCCACACCGTGGACCGGTGGCTCTATCTGTAACATTTAACCTCCTCGGCATACGGCGCCCGTCCATCAGCGGGTAGTCGACATCAGCTTGTCCAACTCTCGCTGCAGCAACCGTTCGAATCCCCGCTATCATTAACCTCAAATCGGCCTGGGTCATCCTGCGCTGCCGTCTTACGCACTAGAGCGTCCGTCGGGGAGGAACACAAAAAGGCTAGGTTAATTGGATTTTTTGCACTTTTGCTGTTGCTGCCTGTTTTTGTTTGGTTTGCTGATTTTGGATTGTTAATCAGTTTGTGCAAATCGGACACCGTGGGCCATTTCGCCATTTTGAAGTCTTCGGTGCACAGGGGCGAAAGCGTTTGGGGGTTCGTAATTAAGTTGATTAATTCGTCCACCTCGTTCCTTTGCCGGGTAGGAGCGCCAAAGGAACGCGAACGAACGGCAAAGGTCGTCTGTATGCAGTTGAAGTTTGCTGCTGGGTGTGCAAGGCACTGAGACTGATCAGTTGCTCGGTGAATTTTTGTACTTTCATTTTCAATAAATTCACCTGCTTACATGTGTAAGTTTCAACCGCTTGGTGAAGTATTTTAACATCTCTCAGGAATTCTAAATGAGAGAAAAACTTTCATGACTCACGTGTTCAAGGCAAATGGCGTCAAATCGTTTTGTATCAACACCAGAGAAAAAGCTTATTGCTTTGATAATGCGCTTCAAACAAACAAATGTTTTGTTCTGCTTTTTTATGCTTATTGTAATAATATAATAACAAACGAACAACATTCAACGTTGATTGAACGAAACGTTGCTTTTTTTCCTCTAGAAGCAAACACTATTTAATTCAGATGACTCCTCTTTCAATAAGCTACCTTCTCGTGCGTACACGAAGTCGTTCCAACCGGTGCACGGTGGAATAGTTGCGGCCCACTGTCAGAGTGTGCGTCGGGGGAGTGTACAATTAACCAGTAATTTATTTACAAATCACTTCAAAACGAAGCACTAACATGAACAAAAACGCCACCGGGTTTTAGCCACCACACACACACGTGTTGACGCATGACTGCCCGTGACAGACGAAACGTAACTCGAGTTTTGGTGCGTTTTTTTTTTGTTTTCCTGATTGCCTTTCGCTTCTTCACAGCTCTTTAGGCAGCGTGGCGCTTATTATTAGCACGTTAATTATTTGCTGGTAATGTGACAAATGGGTTGTTTAGCTAGATGCAGCTCGTTTGCCGACAAATTGGAGTTGCTTTTAGATTCTTCGCCTATGCTTCGCTAAAGACATTATTGATACGATCAAAAATTAAAGCCGATCGTATCGACCAACCGACAACGAACTGTAACATCTCTCCCTGGACACGCAAAGTATTGCATTATTAATCTTCTCACGTATGAGCGACCCGTTCGCGCGTATTTCAGCCTGCATTTGCGCGTATTTAGGCAGCCAAAACATACTAAATATAGCCCCGGGTTGGTAAAGACAGAACCGAAACGATCGAGCAAGCCATTAAATGATGGTCTCCACGCGTTAGAGTGGATGTTTCGAGGCATAATGTATGTATGTGGCTTAAGTCGTCTTAAGGAGAGAGGGCACAAACAGCGACGGACAAAGCTAATCATTGCTTTACGGATCGATGTTTTAAAAAGTCCCTGTAATCCGGATCAGAGCGTTTCTACAACACAGCGTTTCTATTGTCTTCAGCTTCAGGCCGTTTGCTGACGTTGGAGCGCTAATAGGGTGAATGGAGCCATCCCCGATAACTCGTAGCAACGGTGCATGGGTTGTGGAAAGACATGTGGCGCATCGCTACTTTCGGTTTGTTGATTAGAAAACGCAAACATTCAATCAACATGCTCAGGAATATACGCACCGAAAGTGCGATGTAGAGTTATGCACCAACCAGGCGGAGGGTAAAAACTTCGGAAACTTTACACGGTGCTGGAATGTTATATTAAACCATGCGTAAAGCTCATTAATCACCTGGTTTTTAGTTCAACGAGCAAATTCCAGCGCAGCGTTTTTTCTTTGTTGAAGTGCAAGATTTTTAAGCTTGCAATTTCTTTTTTTTGCGATCTCAATTTTGTTAGTGCCGTTTTACGCATAATTGGTGCGCTAGAAACTGACTTCTCTCGAAGAATTTCAGTTTAATAAGTGTCCTATAAATCCATGAATCCAGGTCATATGGACCGAGGCTCTCGGTTATGATAGAGCTGCACTGATCATTGAACGGTCACGGAATTGTGGGCAAATATCAAATATCCCTTTGTCTTCCCAGCCGATTCCTTCGGAAACTTTATGCGGATTTGAGAGATGGTGTGGCAACTTGAGATGATGTGGCAACATTGGCGATAATTTGTGCAATAATGATAGTCTAGCCTGTCAACATCCAGACAGGGGGGTCAGCTAAAAGAAACAAAAACGATTTATTACAACATCTACCCGTGCCGAGATGCTTACCATTATAGCATCAAAATCCACCGGTGTTTCCTTCAATATTTCCTTCGCGTACCGTTTGGTTGCCCGTTGAACGATTCCAAACAGCGCCATAATCGAATCACGTCAACCCACCATGTTGCCAGTATCACATGGCGGTCCACAAAAGAACACATCAGCACAATGTGGAAGCCTGTGGAAGAAATAATATTAGTGCCTTGGCCCTTGATAACCTCTCCTCGGGGAAAAAGGTTATCGCAGGATGATGATTACACACAGTTACCCGGAATGTGTGCTCTTTACGGCATTGCCAGAGGTTTTTCGGTTGTTATAAAGCTGGACAGAATACAAGTCGTCGTTGCATCACTGTTACCAAATTACGTAATCCTCAAAAGTGATGCATAGAAAATAAGTCTCTTTGACCTTGCGTATCAGTGGTTTACGAATTAACAACTCTCTGTGTGTTCCTTAGAAGACTCTTTGCTTGTTTAATTTAGAGTTTGTTTATGAATGAATTCTATTCTTTATGTGATAGAGTCATTAAATTTCTCTTCGTTCCAAGTTTCCCTATTGCCACATTGCGGCTTTCGACAACTTCCTCACTCATCTATCATTCGATCGATTAAGATCTCATCACAAGCGACGCATCTCAGCGTCGGCAAAGATAGGCCCAACACCCCTCGGGGCTCCGATAGTTACAGTTTGCCCGTTTGGTTGGCCGACGCCAATGACATGCAAGATCTAATCGATGTTCGGACGGTGGCAGCAGCGACGGGCTGGGGCAGCAAACATCCTGCTTTTCCCAGTTTGGGAGACAAATTGAAACGAATTCGGAACGTTGACACACACTAACTGACGGGCGGACGGTTGCGCGAAGCTATACTACCGCCCGATCATTCGGTAACGGCAAAGATGTGACAGTTTAAAAATACGGCGGTTGCGGACTATCTGAAAGGAATGGAATACCAAATAAATACTATTTTTGGAACCTTGTACGAGTGCGCTTCGTTTTGCTGCCTTGTGTCTAATGTGATTATGGTCCGCTATTTCGGCAACCGGTATGCAGAGAACATCCGCAAGACAAAGAGGGTGCCTTTCGTTCTGGCAGTGCAGCTAACTAAGGACGGTGTGTCGATGAAGTGGAATAGGAAGATATTCCTGTGAAACATGTTACAATTGTACTTTCCAACGCCGGAACCGGCTCCGAAAACGGTACATTCTCCCGATGCTCGATCACCTCCAACACACTATGCATTGCAGGAGTGACATTGATCTTAGGTTTCGCCAAATCTCTCGATCGTTCCGTTGCCGGGGACACCCAAAAGACGAATTCTGAACGGATTTTGTCTTGACGCTATTACACAGCCGCAAAGAGGATGATTCGAATGATCAGCATTGCTGTTGTGTGTCCACATTGTGTCTAGTCGTCTTCGGCAAGCACGGAATTGCGTGTGCGTGCGAGACCCCCGCCCTCCCCCTCGGTGTATGGGCAGAAGGCATCGGTAAGATGGCGTGAAATCGCTTAATTATAGAATGATTGACAGCTATATCGTCGTTCACCGTCGTGCAGTCAGAGATCCCATACACGAACGTTGGGAAAAAGCCCGGCAGCGGGCAGATCGTCGAATCTCAACCATCACTCGACACCCGGTACTGTTGGAGGACTTTGGTTTTTGTTGTTGGTGTGCAAATGTACATGCGTTTTTTTGTACATACTTTACAGCTTCGTGATCAGCAGGATGTTAAGGAACTTCCTTTTGAGATCCATGACCAAAAAGCACCGGTCCCGCAAAACTTCCCAACTCGAGAATATTGTGTGCTTGTAGTTGGGCAACTTTGTTTTGCAATTCTTGATTTATCTACTTACGACTCTTCCCTAATTTGTTTTAACAATATGCAGGGTATCATCCATCATCACCCAAAAGCGGTTCCTGGTTAAACTATAAGTTACGATTAGCTTCATGGCCACGTTCATCCAGTCATGATATTAACACCAAACAGCAAAACACATTTCAAAAGTCTGATAAGTTTTAGCTAAAACGAAACAAAATATTCGATTAATTACCAAATTTTTAATCAACAGCATGATGGGTTTTGTGGGGTTTAGTTTCTCACCCTTAAAATTCACCCCACGCACACGATACCTTATCACTTCCTTTCACCCTTGAGGTAACGGAGACAGCGATACATTTTTGTTCTATTCTTTTTGGTGTTTTTGGCGTTGAAGAACAGAGCGGGACAGAGCAAATTTCTCTCTCCACCACTGCGTGGAGCAGCGAATGTTGGGTTTTATCCCGTCGAAGAGGTTTTTGAGGTTAGGGATGTGTAGTTATGTCACCAAGCAGTTAACAATCGTAAAATATGCCATCCGAAAGCAATCGCAATCAACATTCTAGGCAAGAAGATCATCTCCTATCGGGTGTGCAATATCAAAACAGCAGCAACTTGCACCAACAATGTTCACGCTCTCGTTCTCGCTTCGCGTTTGCCGGCGGGCAATGTAGTGCACTCGCTCTACCACACTTTTTTGCGCTTGCGCTATCACACATCTCTTTCTGCTCCTTATACCGTCGGTGCTCTTCTCTTTCCTCCGTTTATCGCACACTAGCGCACCACGCATGCTGCCTATTCTGCTTTGCCCGGTGCGATTGTTGCTGGTGCTCTCGCTCCCACTAACGTAACACCCTATAGCTGAAAAGGGCCACACAGAGGGGGATGCAATCTGAATTTCTGAAGAAGCACATTTTCCTGTTGGAGCTGCTCGGAAACAAAAGTCAGTTATTGTTCAAATTCACGACGCTACGCTCTTCGGTGTCTCGTGCGGTCCCGTGCGGTGCGCTTGCTCGTCTTAGAATGTGCGGAACGGTAGAGCCCCCACATGGGTCATGGGTTTTCGCGGTAGCATAGAGGGCCCCGTGATTTGGACTGGCCCAAGAAAGGGGTGCGGAGAGATGTGTTCCTGCATTGCTGTTGAGTTGATTTCGGTTTCCCGCGCGTCCGGCTAGTTGGTGTGGCATTAGCGATCGGGAAGTTGCAGTGAAAAGTGTGTGCCCCGGGACCACAAGCGACTGGTTGGTGCCACGTTTACCGGGTAGAAGTTATCAGAAGTACTCGCGCGCAGTGTCGTTTCGTGGTGGCTCTTTGTGTGTCTTCACCGTGCGGGGCAGTCCGGCTGGATACCGGCGAACTCTATCGCAACAGTTCAATTGAATTGGCTTTCAAGGAAATTAATATCAATTCTCCGGAACTCTCTCGGCCATTCCTACTATTCTTATAGTGATGTGCTTGTTGGTAGTGAATAATAGAATATTCCAACGAACTCGGCGAACTGTAGAATTGTTATTTCTGGAAAGTAAAAAGAATTACGCACGACTTAGTTTTATCAAGAACTGCAACAAAGCAATTTTTAAGGGTCAGTTTGACAGATATTATACAGAACACAAGCACGCGGTTTTTCTGTGCGCGCCTCAATCACGGCTACTTGATTTAATGATGTGAAGCCAAACTAAAGGATACGTTAGATAGAGGAGAAAAATAGAGAGGGAGAGAGATAGAAAAACAGTTGCCGTGCGGGTGTACAGGAAGCGAAGCGAAACCATTTTGCTTTTGGGGCGCGCACACGCTGCGTTGGCAATTTCGCGATAACAGCGCGCTAGAGAGATACACACACACACACACATATTTGCAACTTTGGACCCGGTGCGCGTCGCTGGTGTGGTGGCTGTGTCAATCGAAGGAGACATTTTATCAGCAAATTTCTCTAAAGCATGATCAGTGAGTGTGCGTAAGTAGGCAGTACTAGTAGCCGCACGATTGCCATTTTGCGTGTGCAAATTCTGAAGCGCAACACAAAAGGAATGGTGGGCACGCGGTTATTATCCTTTCTAACCTCACTTTGTAATGTGACGCGCACAAAACGGACCCAAGAACTCATCTAGTGCATCTTCTAGAAAAGACACAGATAGACACGTTATTGTCGATGGTGTTTGGAGGAAGTAAAGAAACAGTAACCATCAAGCACCTACGATTCTGTGTGCCAGAAACGCGCTTAGGAAGGCGCGCGTGTTTCTCGCGTGTAATTCCTTATAAGGTTTCGGGTTTTTGGTCACACCACCAACCCAGTACACACCCGGGGGCGCACGCTACGGTGTGGTAAACGAACGAAAAAGAAAACTGTCTCATAACGCCTTTTGACCGAAGAAGCGTGTGCGCGCACACAGTGTGTTGAAGGAGGCTCGTTTGTGTGTTCAATCGAGTGTGCCATGAAGCGCTCCATTCTACGCGTGGTTTTGATTTTCAAGTTTTTTTTTTGTTCGCGGTAGAGAAGCAATAAATAGTGTGAATGTGTTTGTGCAGATGCGTATGTGTGTTTGTGTGCATGTGGTGGCGAATAACCGATCGAATCACCCGGAGGTGATCATGTTACCGAAACTCGCGAACGCTTGTAGCTCAAACCCTCTTGTGCGGGTTGAGGTTAGAGGACGGGGCGGGAACCTAGCGCACGCGGCATCCAGCCATCCAGAACTCGCGGTTCCGGGTGGTGATGGTTCCAAGAGTACTCTCGATGTAAGCGCGGCGATGGGGCTTCAGAGACGACAACAGCAGCAGAGCAACAGTTCCAATAACGTGTACACCCGGTCTCCGTATCTATTCCTCGAACACCAACCCTTCCGTCGTCTGGTTTGCGATTAGAAGGTGACATTTTTGCAGCAAAGATCTCGAAACAACACACACACGCCCATCGAAATTGATACGTTGTCGTCCTCCATGTTTGTTCTGTTGCTGCTGCTGCTGCTGCTGCTGCTGCTGCTGCTGCTGCTGTGTTGCCCACTTCCCTCTAGTCATGAGTCCTAACGACGATGATGGTGTATTCCTCGAGATATGTGTCGCTAAAGCATCGAAGACGACGAGTTTGTGCAGGGAAATCATGCCCAAGCAGAGTCCGGTTGTTGCGGAGTTTGTATGATGACCGCAGAATGAAAGCGTGCAGCGCGCGTGTTCATCCATAAAGCCTACCTTTCCTGCGTGTATACACCGGTTGCGGAACACTGGGGTGTCGTCTTTGCCGCGCCATTCCTCTGGGGTTTCTGTTCACATCTTACCGGGCAGCATTAGATATTTTATCGGATATTTCTAATACTGTCAGGTAAAGATGTCGTCCGAGCCCATGCTCATCCTAAGTTTTGCGACGGCGGATTAATTGACAGAACGACGTGCACCACACATTGTGTACACACGCGACCCTGAGGCTACTTTGATTTGACACACTTTTTGTAGAGGTAAGTATATTATGGCAACTACTGATCGGATTTATGTTCACGCAACGGGTGGTGATCTTCGTCGATCCATATATCCTGCCGCGTAAACAATTTTAATTTATTTCTTATCTAATTGTAGAACATTGTTCGTGCAAAGCGAAAAATCTCATTCGGTGTGTATTGTTTTGAATAGTTGCACCCACCCCCGGGGTCCATCTAGAATTTCACATACCGGCTTAAACCTCTACCCGTTTCACTCCCCGGTTGCTTCTTTCCAATCTTGTGGAAAAGACACACGGAAAGAGCGCGAGCGAGCGCCAAAAAGGGAGATCAAATTGCCTCACGAAAATAAACATAAAATCACCAAAACCGCGCGCCGTCGTCGTTCACATTATCGTTTACCCCGCTGCTAGGGGCGACTGCTATTGCGCTGCCTCTGATCAAATAATATTGTCTGATGTATTTTTCGTCGGACAACGCGGAAACCGCGCGGCCGAGAGCAAGGAAAGGAAGCAAAGAAATGTGCGCTCGCGCACATGCTGAGCATAATTGGTTAAATTGATATGGTTTGGTCGATGCGGCGCTGTGCGACGACAACGGGAGCTGTGTCCAGGCGACAGAGCCAGGGACCCGCGTGACCGTGTGTGTGTGTATGTTACCAAACGTTTGGGAAAATATACAAACCATCATCACGGAATACGGAGCATTGGAAGATCACGGAAGGAAGAAGGGATACGGTTTGGGTCAGATCGCTTATCCTCGTTTAGGATGCGTGAAGAAACCATGGATAAAGGAGAAGGAGGAAAGGAGGAGGCGGCAATAATAGGCGGCGCAAACGAGGGAAGAAAAGCGGAGCGCAAGATATGGTCAGTAATGATGATGATGTTTCGCGGAAAGAGAGCATATATATGTGAAGGAAAGTTATTTCCTTCGGGCGGTGTTTGTGTGTGTGTGGAAGTTGCGGATTGTCGCCGGTCGATTACCGGAGACACACACCACACACACAATTGGTACGAGAGGAGGCACTTGCCACACGGCACTTGACTCAAACACCGGGTCTGTAATAGCCTTGAATTAACGTTGAAAGAGAAGAGTGGAGTTAGCACGTGAAGTTTTACTGTGCCACCGTCCGTGGTGGTGTGCTGCACTCCGATAAATAATAATAATATGGTTATGGGGACCTTATATTTAAACGATCACTGACGATCTTCTCACGAAAAAAGGAAATATTTGAGTAGAATATGGATCAATATTGTGAAGCTTCTGGTATTGAGACGACAAGTGTCCACCCATTTTAAATAGCATGATGGAACCTCCATCATGTAACAAATGCCTGAAGAAAACCAGTTTTTGATGTGCAAACGAGAGAATTTTTTGCGCCTGACCTGGCAACAACTGATTCTCCTCTAGCCCGCGCGTCGTTCGCTTGGTTTTGTGCTTGTTTGGTGTGGTGTGGTGGTCATCGAAACATGGGCTATGTATGATGCTGCATTCCTCCCCCGAGGGCCACGCCAATACGAGCAGAGGAACACACCTTAACAAACAACTCCATTTAGTGTGTCCCGCGCCCTCCACGCGCACACATGATGCATCAATGCAATTTCGAGCGTTTTGTGTTCAATAAGAAAACAATGCGGCAATTGCGTGATCATATCATCATGTGTGTTCTGTTTTGTATGTATGTATGGATGCAGCAGCAGCAGCTGGGACACAACGAGCAGCAAATGTGTGCTTGTGTGTCCTTGGGATATTATTGATCGTTTTCGTAGACGATCTCTTTTGTCCAAATGAGAATTGTAAGCGGTTCTCCCATTTTTGGGGACAGGCGGCCGGCCAGGTGCTAATTATGTCAAGGGGACTTACGAGAAACGCCTATGAGGACATGGAAATGCAACTGGAAATAATGTGACCTATATCGTTAATGGTGTCATGAGACATAAAAAAGAGGCATAATGTTGATAGAGGAACGTTTCTTTTACGTATATTGAAGTCACGTGAGAAAATAGTTCCAAAGTCGAATGTCAACTGCACGATAAGAACACAAAAAGAAGGAAGACCATGACGGCGGTCATCCAGGGGGAGAGCAACTTAAACCATCAACCGAGTAAACCCCCCAACCCTGCGAGACACAGTCTCTCATATTTCATCTCAAATTTTGGCAAACATCTCTGACCTTGAGCACCTTCTTTTTTAGTAGATAATTTTTACCCTAATTGCAACATTTGCGGGGGATGTTTTTGCCCAGTAGAAACAAGATGAATCTCTCACAGCTTTCAACAACCCCTTACCGTACTTAAAAGGGGTCATGACTTACAGCCGGCGGGGTCCACCTTGTTGTTGTCGCTCAGTAATATTTTGGGAATTGAACAACCACGAGTTCAGTTTTTTTAGACAAGCCCGAAAGAAAAAGAAGGTTAGTAGTGTAGTAAAGTTCACCATTATATTGACGAGAGGAGATGGATGGATGGTGTATTGTTTACATGTCCACCCGCGTATGCTTAAAACAACATTTTCACTAACCATTCTCGCTTGTTTTCTTTTTTTAGATCTTAGTACCGTCGACAAAACCAACCGGGTTGCGCGATCGCGTTGATCGGTGCGGTGCGTTGGGTATAAGAAGAGATAGCAATACGCAACGTAATACGCGTTCGAAATGCTGAATCAGCGGCAGGACACACAAGAGAAGAAACCAATCTTTTTCTTATCGCTAGCGCCCAAGTTGACCGGGGGCCGGCTCTGGGGCGAGTGTTTGTTTCTCCCCACCAAGACGAGAAGGATTTATTCGTTGGCGATAATTCGGCAAGATTGTTTCTCGTTTGCACAGTTTTTAATCCATTCGGGAACCGTTAGCGATAGCGCACAAGAATCTTATCTGTGGAAAGAAGGTTTTGAGGAGAAGAAAAACGGGTGTGTAACGATATTTAGCTAGAAATATCAAGCACGAAATGCTTGAAAAAAGATCATGCTTTTCAGCAGGAAGGATTGTGGCATAACCTCAACCAACTTTTAGCCTGGGTGGGAAATTGAATTGACATATTTTTGAATAACTCTAAAGCATTATTTTGAGGGACATTAAACACAAACTGCGTGTGTCCGCCGGCAGGGCGAGGGAAGGTCTAGAAACAAAGGTGGCGACAATTTTCGTCACATTTTTCCACTCGTGATTTTGTGACTGATGTGCGGTAAATCCATCTTCAAGACGCGCGTATCGGTCGAGCATTTATTTTTCATGCTCTCAAATGTTAAGCAACACACTCCCCACATTTTCTGTTCGGTTCGGTTGTGTAGTTAGCAGCTAAATATTAGAGACAAAACAAGAAGGAAAAAGGGACACACAACACCGATCGTACGGGATCGTACGGTGAAACTTGAAACGAAAACGGTGTGCCCCCGGTTCTAGGAAAAACCCCGTCAAGATTTGTGCGTTTTTGCCCCGCACGGGAGAGTGAAATTACTCAACGCACGTATTCGTCGCATTGTCACCTATTTAGAGGTTGTTGGTTGTCGCTGGGGTTTGTTCTTCATGGTAACTGACTGACTTAGTTTAGCCTGGCTTTCGCAATATGATGGGTTATGTTCGTATTTTCATACCAAACAAAAGCCGATAAAATAGAAAACTTTTTCAACTTGATCGCTCTCGATCAGTTACCACCGGGAGGATCGGACCGGTTGTGTGGAGCCAGTGACGAAATGAAAACGGGGTGGTATCGTTTTGCAGTGTCTCACTTGGGAGTTTGCATAACACACCACTAGCAGCGAAGAGACATTTTCGCACTTCATCTCGTTAATGGGGCGCACACTTATAAATGACTTTGTATTTGGTGGTGGTCAACCGGGCGTTAAAAATGTAACAATATCCATCTTCTTCTCCTGTGTTTACGTTATTGTGATAGTTTAAATGTACCAAAAATTTGCATCGTCTGCGCTAAATGATGTCTAAACACACGAGGAGGATAAATGTGTGCCTCGCTGGGTTTTAAATTGCCTAACATCCTTCCTGACCTGACTCTGGTGTGTGTGTGTGGCATCTCGGAAAGTGTGAAGCCGTTTTTTGTAGTGAATATCTTCATGATTAAATTGTTTAACCAGACAGAAAGAGTGTCCCTTGAAACACCAGAAGATTAGAGATGGGAAAATATGAACCAACCTGGTGGAACGGTTCCGCTCCATCATTGGAGTGAACGACACCAGGTTCAAAACATTTTGCTCCTCAGTTCCAAAATTCACTCCTTGGAACGGCTGAAAAATTCACTCCTTGGAACGGCTCCGAAATTTCACTCCTACGAACAGTTCCATAGTTCACTCCTAGGAACGGAACCAAATTTCACTCCTTGGAACGGATCGACTCTTTCACTCGATTTCATTCCTCGGAACGACTTTCACTTTCACTTCCAAATCCAACCCCAATGAGTACAAATTAGTTCTGCAAACACTGCTGAACCTGATCAAGAAATAGTTAATCGCTTGTGGGCCAATTACGACTCAAAATTAGGCAATAGGGAAACAACGTTGCATCCTGAAGTCTCAGTGTAACCCGCGAGGTAGAAAATTTTATGAAAGATATTTATTTAACCAGAAATGACGATCCTCTTAACTGGTGGCATCTCAGGCTCATACATTTTTTTTTGTAGGACCAGGTGCAAAAACCTGTTGGAGTGATTCCGCTCCTTTCCAGGAGTGAACGTTTTCAAACCGCACCTTTTTTTTTTTGGAACTTTTCCCATCACTACAGAAGATAGAACACATTAAATTAACTCGTCTCGTGCACATTAGAAGTTGAATCGCAAGAAGAGCTATTCCTGTGTACAGTTCGATCAGTTCTTTCAGGGGAACGAGCGAACTCTCAGGTTGAACTATCTATTTAGACAGTTCGGGTGCATTAAATATGAAAATAATTAAACGAGTAGAGAAGTGGGTTGATTGACGCACGTTGAACGGCTTGTTTAGTGCAGGTTGACCGACAGAATTCATTCGAATTAAGGAACATTTTACGGATGAACGGAACTGTATGATGTAAGAGAGACAAAAGAACGAAAGGACTGTACCGTTCTTCAGTTCTACACAAAGAACGAACCGGTTCGCTCATGTTCATATAAAACGAATGAATCAAAACCCTTGTGCTGATAACAAGACTTCAGGGTCTTCATGATAGGCCGAGATGTTTCACTGTCTTCAACATGCGCCACAAAAACTAATAACCCATTCGATTCAATTCCAACCTGTAAAGGGTGTGTAGCGGTTAAACTCCAGCAACCAAACATAGCATATAAACGTAAACGTAACATAACTGTCAGTCAAGCTAAAATTTGACAGTTCAGTGTCTGACGGAAATAAATCAGAGTGGACACACAGCGACATCAACGACAGGCAAAATCACGTGTTCTTTTATTTAATGCGCAAGAAATCAGAGAGTATCGCATTAGGTGTAACAAATCGTTCGACCTTAGCATATATTCACGTGTTCTATCAGACAACGTTGGATTAATCTAACTCTCTCGTATTGTAGGTTAACGTTTTTATCCTCAGTGCAGTTGGTCCTCTATTTCCTAGGACCTTCAGTTCTGAGTTTATGATTTCAGGGTTCCTATAGTAGTCCCTTCGGTGCGTTAATCCAAGGGACTCGTAATCCAAGGGAGCACGGCAACTTCCTGCGACGACTAGCTATTTGCAGTACAATTTCAAAACGTTGGAAAAGAGAGCCAAATTTAAGATGTTCTGATGATGAACTTGACAATTTCAGATATATTTAAAAAAATGCAACAGATAAGCTTGTTTATGGATGCCGTCTGTACCACAGAGGCCGCCAAGAGACCCAAGCAGAAAGGTTATAGAGATCGAAATGTGGAATGTTGAAACAGCAAAAGGCGTGTTGACACATTTATCTCTGACCTGACTGAAGCTGTAATTAGTTCCCTGGTGGGGGCGTATGTTGGACTATCTGTTCCGCTTCGTTGGTGTTCTATTAGTTTGTGAATTTTGCAAAACAGATGTAGGTTCAATAAATTAGTGTACAAAATAAACCAGATACCAAAAGACACAAAACATCCACTGTGGGGAAAACAATGAAATGCATTGAAAATGTGTGTTTTCAAATACACTTTTAAAATGATACAATGTATGGAAGGACAGGATTGCAGTCATGGAACCTTACAGAACAGATTGCATTTCCAGAGCAGTAGTGTGCGTGTGTGTGGTGTTAAAGGAGAAGACCACATTTTAACCCCATGCGCACACCACCGCGCCATATCCAGCGCTGAAAGGCGCCCGAGATCCGGTGAATGTGGAAGAAAACGCTCGCACGTGTACCTTAAAAAACCACAAGCCAAGCTAAAGCACACACACACACTGAAGTCAATGGGCTATAGAGATGATTATAGAGCATACTACATGATAGCATGCTGATGATGATGATGGCCTCTTCTCTAACATTGATAATGCGGGGGGAATATGTGAAGCAAGGAAAACTCCCGGTTCCCGGAGAAAGAGGAAAGGCGTAAGAGTGGTAGGTGTGTGTGTGTCGCGCTCTCTGTGTCTGTTTGACCAACGGAGGTTATATTTTTTTTTGGGAAAGGGAAAAGAAGTTTTTCCTCGTGTTCTCGTACTTTCCCCGACTTGCCCCGCCCTGCCCTGGTGTCTTCGAGGCGCGAGTTTTTCGATTCTCCCAGTTGGTGGTTTTTGGGCTTTCTTTTTCTCTCCGTCGTCCTATCATCATCATCGTCGCCATCCGTACAGAAACCATATGTTTGCTCATCGAAATATATCCTTAACCTTAGCACGTTTTTTTTTTGGTGTTGTTCGTTGTTCTGGTATTGTATGTTTGTACGACGCGGTCGCATGCAAATGCCACACCATATCCACCAGCCAGCCAGCAGGAAAAAAAGGCGCGTCAGAACGGTTTTTCATATTCTCTTCCCCTGGCTTTGACTTTTTATGCTTGCACTTCGGAATTGCTTCTCCCCTCTCATCCATTCGATGAAATTTTCGCTTCCCACACGTGGTTTTTGGGATATTGGGTGATGAAAATAAAAGCAAAGGTGTGTGTGTGTAAGAGAGATGTCACGGGGCAAAGAACCACCACCACACCGTTTTCCCCCCGGGAGGAAGGTGGGAACGAAAAAGGGAGGAAGGGTAAAGAAAACGCCAGAAAGGAAGGGTGTGTCCACGGTGGAAATGTGTTTCACCCAAACATCCAGACACGGACCCGGCCCTCCACCCAGGAGGAGTGTTGTGTGTGTGCTGTGTGTGGAGCATATTTGCAAACGGGGAAAGGAATTTTCGCACAAACAACATGCCTTTGGTGTAATGGAAATGAAAATGCTGTTATGCTGAAAAATATTTCCCATTAGACCCCAGACAGACCCCGAGGGGGCTTTGAATTGAATAAAATGTGCTCATCATAAATGTATCTTTCTTGTTTTTTTTCTTCTGTTATGTTGAAAATTTAACTTTTTTTTCGAAAACACTTCAAAAATATATTTTAATTTGACTAAAGTCCTTAGAGACTCGAAAAAGCCCCGACCGTTACCAAACTGTCAAACCCAAAGACGTCTATGTAGGATAGAGGTCGAGTAATATAGAGCAAATTTGACAAGTAGCCAAAAGTTCGTTACACGTGATTTGACGTTTGGACGCCCGTTTTCCATTCAAATGTTTTGTGTGTAGTTGGGTTGATTAAACGGGCCGGTCATTAGCAACAAGATTTTTATTGTTTTAGATTTGGTTGGAAATTTGTGTCGCTGTTGTTCGCTGTTAGTCCGGAATAAGATCTGCAGATCTCATTGGCGATTGGTGTTCAAGGCAGGTGAGAAGACAGAGAATCGGATTTTGTAAAGCGATCATTTGGCAACGAGGTAGGTGAGGCTCTTCACATATAAGGAAGAGGATGAGCGATCAACCCTTGGTTCAGCACTCTAAAAGGTGATGACCACACACCACTTTATAAAACCATCAACAGTTTGCTGTTTTAACTAAAGGCATTCAAAACGAAGGAAAATTTAAACGACCAAGCTAATTGTGAAACAATATAGTAAACAAGTAGGCTTAGACGCAAGGAATCTTACACGGGCGACCAAACGTCAAATGAAATCCAAAATGGCGATCCCCTATCTTGGCTATTATTTGACCTCTATCCTGCACAAACCTTGGTCAAACCTTAGTAGTAGAACGTCATCTATTGACAAATAGTAGGACCTTAGAGTTGTGCCACCTATTATTATTCCTATAACCATGAGAAGATCACAGACGAAGTAAACAAGGTATTTTTTATGTATTCATTTGTATATTTTACTCAAAAATTTAACGTCTTCATCTCGTTCATTTCTCTCGTAATGTATTCAGTTTACTCGTTTATTCTTTTACGGTAAAATTCTTTAACGGACTTTTTATCAGCGGAACATCAAATCAACTTCCAACCTCCTAGCAGAAAGTTAAGGACGAGAAAACCCCTTTTAACAACGGAATTTGGCACTAACGAACTCGTTAAGTTAGTTAATAGTTAATAGTTAACTAGTGTAAGCACGTTAACGTGTTCGTAGCACGTTTTGAGGTGTACGACTCATTGTTTTTCTGTGTGTATCAGTTCACAGCGAGATGTTTAGTATAGTTACGTAAGGCCACATTACGCTAGATGACTTTATCGATAAATAATAATGATAATAACGGACTTGATTCTATTCCAGCTGATTTACCCTCTTTTCCCCAACATCAAAGCAACAAATTGCAACTAATCTTTATCGCATTTCTCAAACAAAAAAAAAAACAAAAACAATAGATAAGAAAACATTTTCGCTATCTGTAATCGTCGTTGTTGCAAGCGCGTGGTGGACACCGCACCTGCTAAGCAGCAGCCAGGTAGAGGGGTTAAAAGTCGATCATAATCATTGATCCACTTACTAAATTATGATAACATTTATGATAGGGGGAATCAAGAGATTGTGCAAGTGTGTATGGTTTATTTAGTGCACAAACAACACAAATGCCACCCGACTTGAAATTGTTCCTTCACTTTAATCAGATATTTAAACTTAAGAGAGCTTTTTAATTACAGGCATGATTTTTAGGTGCAAATATCTTTATCTTCGAAAAACTAATAAAACCGATGTAAGGAATAGTAAAACATACTTATTAGGAAAATATGTTCCGTATGCACTTTTTAAACATTTTTTCTCCCAAGCGATAACAACAACTCTCCCTTATGTTTTCTTCTTTTGTAGCTTTTCTCTTCTACTTCAGCATTCGAGACGATTGGAGCCGCATATGCACAAACACACACACACACGGCAGAGCCACGGCCCAAGAGTTGTGATAGGAAAAGCGAACCCCCCGAGTTGATCGTGCATTTTGTGGCGGTGGTCCGAGGATTTATTGTTTTATGGCACCCATAAATGTTAGGAAAAGGTTTGTTTTTTTTTTTTGCGTTCAAGAACACCACCAGCCGACCGGCGGACGTGGTGACCCATGGGGCTGTGTGTGAAAATGTGTGCTTTAGCAACAAGAGCCAGAAAGGCGGCTAACAAGAGGGAAAAAACAGTGCGGAAGATCATGATGTTTAAAAATGTTTGAGGGTTCATCTCAGTAGGCGATTGCGATTTTGTACTTCACACGTAGCAAAAGGAAGAAATGAAAGAGAAAGGCAACGGTCGGTGATGAGGCGCAGTTTAAGGTCTTGTTGGTGGGTAATAGAAACCCCCTTCCTTCCGTTGGGGGACACAGAAAGTTAGATGCGAGAGTTAGGTTACATACGCTTGTTACACGCGTAAAACAACACACGTAAGGAAAAGAAAAGTTCAACAACGCGCTCTCGTACCACCATTACGAAACACAAAAAGGAAAGGGATGCGTTCGAAAAAACCCCACTGTGGCTGATGACCGTTTGGGCGGTGGTGACCAATTGTGCAAAAAACGAGAAAGACTAGTACGTTAACGGGATCGAAAAAATAGAAGAGCCTTATCATATTATGTACCGGTTTCGTTCCGCCGGTTTGAGCACGCGCGCACGCACGCCGTACATAGGCGAAAGATGGGGGATTTTTTTTGGGGGAGGACACGTGGGCGAGAAATGTGCGTTATTGCGTGTTTGATGGGCGGAGGGAATCTTCACTCTTTCCGGTTTCGCGTTTCGCTCATGTACTTTCGATGGTTTATTGCGATTTCGATAATGGAGCGGTGGGGAGGTTTTTTTTTGTTATTTTAAATCGGCCATTTATCTCGGACGGATCAGTTTCACCTTCTGGTCAAATGGTAACAGTGGTGTGCCTTTAATAAAATGGAATTAAGATAAGTTGTGAGGTTGGGGAAGATCATCCCCAATGCATGCTTTCTATCAGATAAAATATGTTTAAAATTATCACATTCGCCTGCAGTTACGTGGATGCAGAAGCAATTAAGATCTAAATTAATTATTGTGTCCGTTGACAAAATTATCATAATTTGTTGCTACGACAAGTGTCACTGAAGGGAGGGCAACTCCAATCACCATAATAATGCCACTTGTTGCCGGCTGGTCGTGAGGATAAATGAATTTGTTACGAATGAAAGCATCAATCGATCGTGTGCATCGACCATATATTGTCCCGTGTCGATTAGACACGGAACATTTAGAGCGCGCGGGATGATGATGCCTGTTTATTGGGGATGCAGAACAAAAAACCAACCACAGAACCGGGAACAGAACCAGTGGTGTACCGTGTTTTGTGCCCGCGTGGTAAACACATGTTTTTCGGGTTTATTTTACCACCCCCCCCCACCCCCCCCCCTCACTGCTGGCGTCTTCCTCTTTGCCTTCTTTGCATCGTGGACCGCTCCAGGGGATATCGCGATCACGGATCGCCCGGGCTTCGCTGCGCGCGGTTGTTGGCGGGATCTCTATTTGAACAGATTGCCATGTGTGTTGCGGGCCACAACCATCACCACCAATCCCCGAGACTCGTTATAGACGAGCCAAAGGGAGAAAAAAAAAGGTCGTCTGTTCTCGCGCCAAGAAGTGCTGGCGAATGAATTTTCGGCGAGGGAAAGGAAAGAGAAAAATGAACTTAAGCTGTATCAACGTGGAAAAAAGGCTTTTGTTGGTTTTTATATCGATTCGCCACGGTGCACACAGTTCTCTCTGCTGCTCTGGATCCGAGCATTTGTAGGTGCGATGGATGCGTCGCGGCGTTGGGATAGATTGTGTTAAACGTTTTGTCGAATGTTTTTTCGCTATGGCGATAATAACAAAAAAAAAATGCTTGGGCTTTTGGTAACACGTGTTGCGTCCCCGTATTTGAATTGTGGGGTGAACAAAATGTGGTGACCAACCAATCCCCAATCCCTCTCCCCGCTCGCTCGTATTAAACACGTATTGAAGAGTGGAGCTGCTTTGCCACATGGGCAAAAGATTCTTTATAACAGGTTGATTTGTGCCGGCAGTAATGTTAGTAAGACAGTTAAAGATTGGTTGTTTATTGATATTTTTAGTAGCAGAGAGGAGTTAGAACACAACTCAATAAGTAGGGTGTGAAAATTGCGAAACATTAAAACAACCTACAATAAGCTAAAAAACCCTGAATGCTTTTATATTCACCCTCTTGTGGATACTGGTCTTCTGTTACAATACAACCATATAAAGGAAAACGGCCCAGAGCAGTGGAAAGTCGTTGACAAATTGATAATTATTACCTTTTTGATTACTACTATTACTACTAATAATCCTAATCGCGCTCCTTAGTGGTACGACGTAGGGCGAACGTGGAAGACTTCCATCCTGAACGATTGCCTGCATATCGTCTTGACCTGATGGCAAGGCAAATTGTTATCGATTGCTTGCACTTGACTACGTTGCTCTATGTATCTCTGGGTCTGCCTCTGCTGCAATGTTCTTGCATTGTGAGCGTTCCAGTCTTACGATTCATTTCACGGAGTACTCCCACTTCACGGTTTCGACCTCAAAAAAAAGGCTCGAATTGTGTTTCTGAGGAGATTTCTTCTAGACACATGAGCAGTGAAATTTGACATCCAATTGAGAACATTTTTTTCGGGCCTAAAATTTCACCCAAAACAAGCTTATGATTGCTTGTGTTACCTACTAGATCTGCTGAACCTACTTCGGCCTATCTTCGGTCTGGATACGCCGGACCCACGGGTCGGAGTAGCCTTGATTTGGGCACCCTTGCACTTAGTGGAATTGCGACCTAAGCGTCGATGCGAACCAACTCAGGACGCTTACGGATGGACCCGACTCGGTAGGTTCGGGTCGACCCGCGCATCGCTAATTCTGACCAAGGCTCTCTAAGTCCAAAGAATAATGTTTGGGATATTATTTCATGCCTATCTGAAGTCTAAGGTCATGTGATTGAGACTGTAAAGGATTGAACTCTTCATGATTTGCAGGTTAAACTCTCGCTTGCATCAGTACCCTGTAGTGACAAAACAACAAATGGAAGAGTAGTACCTCTCGTGGAACCGGGTAGTAAGATTAGACGAAGACGAAGGCGAGTAGCTTCAGTCCTTACTACTAGTTTCGAATAAGATTCTTTATTCGACCCTTAAACACTGCAGCTCCACCAGTGTTGCCCAAAGAGAAAAGTTTGAGTTCACTTTATGTCCAAAATCCCAAATCTTCCGAAGACGAGCTGGTGGAGCTTTCACCAACAAAACTTCCGGTTAATGGTTGGCTATAACATTTAATATTCTGCATTCGAAAGATCTTCATGCATAGTCAACCAACGGAATGGTTCGACGGAATGAGAAACCTATTTGTAGCCGAGGGACTGCTAGCTATTCGCCACATTTATCTGTGACTCTCCACATCCATTAATCTCGCTGTGTCTCGACTGCCTAATCACTCTCGATCGATTCCGAACGCACACAGACACGCACTCGCCACATCTGGAGAGGTTGGCATATATCTGCATTTTAATAAAGAATCGTCCAATATGCAACCCCAATCCCCAATCCGGTGCCCCGAGTCACCTTGGCGCTGCAGTTCCCCACAAACTAGCTAACCAGTACTACGACCTAGTCGCTCTATAATTTATCATCCCAACGTCGTGTCCCCGTGTCCCTCGAACCCGTGTCCCAACCGCAGCCGGGATCGCAAAAAAAAAAGGGTCAACTGTCGCGCGCGGGGTACTGTGGCTCGTAAAGTAATTACACACCGCATCGCATCGTACACGTGGTGGTGGGGGAGGAAGGAGTCATGCTGGATGGGGGGAGGGTGTTCGCGCGATCGCGCATGCAACAGTAATCTGCATGCTAAAAACACTACACAGCACAGCAAAAGGCACCTGTTCTCCCCATGTTGTGTTGCACTTCGGTACAGTTCGATGCGTTCGTGTTGTTGTTGTCGGGCGAAAAATCGAAGAAAGGGAAACAGTTGAGCTTTTCTTTGCTCATGGTTGCTAGAAGGTTGATAGAGCAGAACGGATCGGTTCGGTGTGTTTGATAAGGGTTGAGTAATTTATTGGAATGCTCAGTACCGCTAGACTCGCAAGCACACGCTGCCATTTCGAGGTTGCGTTTGTTACCGTTTGTAAAAGCCCTTTTGAAGAATAGAAATGAATTTAAAAATAAAGGAAAGAGATACAGTTAAGAAACACAAAAATACACAAATAATAATTACAATAAGGAAATTGTATTCTCCTCCCCGTCATCACACTGCTGCTGACGCACCGTCGTCTATTGTGTGTGTCTCGGTATCTCGGCATTGGCCGCGCAGCACAACGAACCAGATTTAAATGGGTTTATAAATATAGCAGAAATAAAACGGGAGAGACATAGCGTTAAATCAACGCCGGTCCAATCTGGTAGTGTGACAATTTTCTTCCCCCTGCGGCAACGATCATCGGGTGACTGTGACTCCAAGGGTAACTACGAGGAGCTGATCACATCACACCGGCCAAGACGCGCACCACAAAACAGCGAAAGTGATCTAGAGTTACTTGCGAGTGCGTTTTTTGGGGAGGCGTTTTCGATTTCGATACACGCGCGGGGCTCGTCGCGGAGGAGGAGCAGCACACGGAGATGTAAATCGTAGACCGAGATGAGTTGTTGTATCACGCTGTAAGCAACGGTGCTGCTTGAGGGGGAAGAAGTGGAGATAGACACACGTGGGGGTGCCAGCAGACCCTTCGGCTGTGCGAGATCTCCACATGTTGCTGAAATGAGTTTCGATCTTAAGCAAATTTTTAGTTGCTCTACAGTGCGTTGCAAATTTTGCTGCAGCTATCTTCAACTTTCAGTTATTAAATAGAGATCATTACCATGTCCCATGTCAGAGTCTCTTTTTGGATGTTTGGTACATTTCTATATGACACCCTTCTGCCGTCTAATTCATCTAACATTTGAAGATATCTTGCCTAAGGAGTGTTGTGCTTCATGAATCTTTTGAGAAGAGTCATTCATAGGAATCTTTAGTAAGGAATCATTCAAATGAGGAATCGACTCTCGAAAGATTCATGATTCAGAGCAATGGAGCACAAAGAAGGAGTAGAGTTTTATGAAAGGAATAATTATGGAAAAAACGATAAGAGTTGATTAAGGGATTGTCTTCAGATGCACTCTATCTTGTAGACAATAAATTAGTTAAAAGACTTCTCCACCCGTGTCCAATAGGTTAATGTGGATATTAAATCAAGGGATATCAAATCGTTGAGTAGTTATGTTCGAGTGATTAGTCTTTAGGTTAGATTGAACAACTAGCGATCAATACTCCTGTTGTCTTGAAAATATGGCCATCAGAGCGTAGAAATCTTCTCTAACGACGGCCCCTTCGGTTAGACTCAACGACTTACTAGGTGGAGTCGGTCCAACGATCCGATACTTTATCGTTCAGTCTCACATGCCGTAGGTCGTGGATCAAATATCATGTAGATTACTTCTACTTAGTAAGGGTTGACAAGCAAGCAATAGCTTGCTGATTTAGTGATCT
This sequence comes from Anopheles moucheti, assembly GCF_943734755.1. Classification (NCBI taxonomy): domain Eukaryota; kingdom Metazoa; phylum Arthropoda; class Insecta; order Diptera; family Culicidae; genus Anopheles; species Anopheles moucheti. Next base: position 84,953,758 of record NC_069140.1, on the reverse strand, counting down.
AGATGATATTTGATCCGCGACCTTCGGTATATGAGAGCCGATATAATGATAGAGCAGGCGATCATGGGTCCGAGCATATGAAAATAGTAGAATATGATCTTTTCTTTGTCTGATATTTTTTCCATGCTCGTACAGTTAATCCTCAACAATCGAAACAGTATTAAAGCCTGAGAGTTTAATTTCAGTGAGGTACCTATATTAGTTATGATCAGGTATTGCTAAGACAGTGAGAACATGGAGCCGGAGTCGATGCTCACCGATCGATTTCATTTAACTGAACATTTTTAAAAGAGTATTGCTGCTCCATTACGCTACAGATATTTATGCTAAGTAAAGTGTTCAGATTATCCTAAATCATTGCATAAGTGAAGAGTAATAATAATAATAATCTAAAATGAATCCAATGATCGCTTTCTCCTAAGCAACACAAAACAGTGGTTAATGGTACACAAGAAATTGGATAAACCTATTTCCAACAACTATATCCAGCACCGGGGTGAGATAAAAACGGCACATGACTGTAGTGTGTGGTGAATTATTTTTTGGTCTAAAAAGGTATTCTGCCACATAAGGCTTCGTTTGGATGCAACAGTGCAACGTAGAAATGCTTACATATCTATACAAATCTCTTCAACCGAAGAGGAGAGCTACACGAGCTCTCGTCCATGGTTCGCCGCAGCGCTTACTTGCCATTTACTATTTATAGGTGTAATGAATTAAGTTTTACTGGCAAAAGCAATTGCAGCGCAACGCCTCTCACGCTATCTGCACCGGTCCCGTAACAGGCCGGGCAGGAATTAGTGAAGAATGTGTACTCGCCCCAGGATGCGATGATGAACGGGGGTTTCTTTGCCCACAGCGCCACACGAAGCGACTGTACACTTGTCACCCGGGCGGCAGTTTGAAGCATTCGAGCGAGGAATTCCACGCGAAACAGTTCACCCCAGACAGATGATCTATTCATTCCAGGGAAAGTTGTATCCCCCGGTTGGAAATAGCAAGGACCTCTTTGTGCTGGATCGTTTCTATTCTTGGACAATCGAATTCGAGTTCCATAAGACACTGCAACAATTTGAAACGGTTTCACTGTACTGTCGTAACGAATTGATGAAGTCTGAGTAGAAGTCCTTGGTGATAAAAAAAAACGACATCACAAAATTAATGAAAGCATGAAGATCACAGTTTTGAAACATGAATATTAAAAACAAATTAATGTACAAAAAACATCTTGTTTTGTGTGGTTGTTTTTGTCTAGCTTAAGCTGCCACTGCAAGCTGCCCGGAATGTCTCGCGTTATGCATGTATTTCTCCATTAATTAATTTTTCTGTAACGCACGCGCCGCAATGACACCTTCCCATGTGCACGAACTAGCCAGCACGGCCCAAATAAAGACATAAAAAAGCGTGTTCCAGATGAGACAGGTGCGAAACGACAACCATAAGCCCCTGTGTCACACCACCGTTAACGGTTGGCTAACGTGTTTTTTTTTCTTTTCGGCGCACATCTTTCATAATTGCATTAACATCGATAATGTTACTACGGGCTCGTCCGTGTGCCGGTTTGCTTCTTTCAACGGCTGGTGAAATTATTTGCTCTCGTTACTTTATTCGCTTCCTGCCGTGAGTCATGCGGTGTTGCAAAATGTTGATACGATATAATTATTGTATTAGTCTGAAATAAATATAATCATTACAACATTCTGTATGTGCTCGTTATGATTTACTACCCAAATTATGATGCTTTTTAACACTAGAATTAGCAAGCGTTTTAAACGGTTGATTTATTGATAGTCTCTGATATTGATAGGCTGGTAATTATTGAGTTTAGATCAGGGGTCAGCACACCTTTCTTCACGAATAGGGTCAGATACTAGAAATATCTTTGCTGCTACGGACCAGACAATCCGAACGAGTTTTTAGGCGTACGAAGTACAGCCATTTCCCAACTTACACGAATAATGCGGGCCAGAAAAATTCGTAATTCGAATTTTATTCGAATTCCCTTTATAATGTCGTTTACATTTAGTATTCTGGGATCGAATACTTCTTTTCATGCTACGAAGCACATTCATAATTGTTATTCCTTGATTGATTTCAAGTATTGGGGTAAAACTTTATCAAAAGATGATTTTATAAAAGTAAAATGTAACGTTAAAAGTGTTTGGAAAAATTTTAAGACTTAATTTTAAGACAATTAAAAAATTGAATCCGGTACTATTCCGTTCCGTACAAAATTGCACGAATTGAATTGCACGCCATCTTGCGCGCCATCTTACGCACCATCTTGCTCGGCTGGTACTAGGTGTTTCCTCATATAACATTCTCTCCTGGTATCGAAAAGCTGAAAACAACTGTTTTGTATGCAAAGTTGGTGTTTAAATAATGCATACCTTTCGCCGGATTTCGAGCAAAACTGCTGTACTAGGTGCTACCTCTTCCGTGGATGCTCTCCTGGTACTTTGCGTTCAAAAACTGGTAGTTTTCGAAGCGATTTTGCGGCGGTTTTCGCGCCAAATTGCTGTACTAGGTGCTACCTCTTTCGTGGATGCTCTCCTGGTACTTTACGTTCAAAAACTGGTAGTTTTCGAAGCGATTTTGCGGCGGTTTTCGCGCCAAATTGCTGTATTAGGTGCTACCTCTTCCGTGGATGCTCTCCTGGTACTTTACGTTCGAAAACTGGTAGTTTTCGAAGCGATTTTGCGGTGGTTTTCGCGCCAAATTGCTGTACTAGGTGCTACCTCTTCCGTGGATGCTCTCCTGGTACTTTACGTTCGAAAACTGGTAGTTTTCGAAGCGATTTTGCGGTGGTTTTCGCGCCAAATTGCTGTACTAGGTGCTACCTCTTCCGTGGATGCTCTCCTGGTACTTTACGTTCAAAAACTGGTAGTTTTCGAAGCGATTTTGCGGCGGTTTTCGCGCCAAATTGCTGTACTAGGTGCTACCTCTTCCGTGGATGCTCTCCTGGTACTTTGCGTTCAAAAACTGGTAGCTTTCGAAGCGATTTTGCGGCGGTTTTCGCGCCAAATTGCTGTACTAGGTGCTACCTCTTCCGTGGATGCTCTCCTGGTACTTTGCGTTCAAAAACTGGTAATTTCCGAAGCGATTTTGCGGCGGTTTTCGCGCCAAATTGCTGTATTAGGTGCTACCTCTTCCGTGGATGCTCTCCTGGTACTTGACGTTCAAAAATTGGTAGTTTTCGAAGCGATTTTGCGGCGGTTTTCGCGCCAAATTGCTGTACTAGGTGCTATCTCTTCCGTGGATGCTCTCCTGTTACTTTACGTTCAAAAACTGGTAGTTTTCGAAGCGATTTTGCGGTGGTTTTCGCTCCAAATTGCTGTACTAGGTGCTACCTCTTCCGTGGATGCTCTCCTGGTACTTTACGTTCAAAAACTGGTAGTTTTCGAAGCGATTTTGCGGTGGTTTTCGCGCCAAATTGCTGTACTAGGTGCTACCTCTTCCGTGAATGCTCTCCTGGTACTTTACGTTCAAAAACTGGTAGCTTTCGAAGCGATTTTGCGGAGGTTTTCGCGCCAAATTGCTGTACTAGGTGCTACCTCTTCCGTGAATGCTCTCCTGGTACTTTACGTTCAAAAACTGGTAGTTTTCGAAGCGATTTTGCGGTGGTTTTCGCGCCAAATTGCTGTACTAGGTGCTACCTCTTCCGTGGATCCTCTCCTGGTACTTTACGTTCAAAACCTGGTAGCTTTCAAAGCGATTTTGCGGCGGTTTTCGCGCCGAATTGCTGTAGTCGGTGCTACCTCTTCCGTGGATGCTCTCCTGGTACTTTACGATCAAAACCTGGTAGCTTTCGAAGCGATTTTGCGGTGGTTTTCGCGCCAAATTGCTGTAGTAGGTGCTACCTCTTCCGTGGATACTCTCCTGGTACTTTACGTTCAAAAACTGGTAGTTTTCGAAGCGATTTTGCGGCGGTTTTCGCGCCAAATTGCTGTACTAGGTGCTACCTCTTCCGTGGATGCTCTCCTGGTACTTTACGTTCGAAAACTGGTAGTTTTCTAAGCGATTTTACGGCGGTTTTCGCGCCAAATTGCTGTACTAGGTGCTACCTCTTCCGTGGATGCTCTCCTGGTACTTTACGTTCAAAAACTGGTAGCTTTCGAAGCGATTTTGCGGAGGTTTTCGCTCCAAATTGCTGTACTAGGTGCTACCTCTTCCGTGGATGCTCTCCTGCTACTTTACGTTCAAAAACTGGCAGTTTTCGAAGCGATTTTGCGGAGGTTTTCGCTCCAAATTGCTGTACTAGGTGCTACCTCTTCCGTGGATGCTCTCCTGGTACTTTACGTTCAAACACTGGTAGTTTTCGAAGCGATTTTGCGGTGGTTTTCGCTCCAAATTGCTGTACTTGGTGCTACCTCTTCCGTGGATGCTCTCCTGGTACTTTACGTTCAAAAACTGGTAGTTTTCGAAGCGATTTTGCGGTGGTTTTCGCGCCAAATTGCTGTACTAGGTGCTACATCTTCCGTGAATGCTCTCCTGGTACTTTACGTTCAAAAACTGGTAGCTTTCGAAGCGATTTTGCGGAGGTTTTCGCGCCAAATTGCTGTACTAGGTGCTACCTCTTCCGTGGATGCTCTCCTGGTACTTTACGTTCAAAAACTGGTAGTTTTCGAAGCGATTTTGCGGCGGTTTTCGCGCCAAATTGCTGTACTAGGTGCTACCTCTTCCGTGAATGCTCTCCTGGTACTTTACGTTCAAAAACTGGTAGTTTTCGAAGCGATTTTGCGGTGGTTTTCGCGCCAAATTGCTGTAATAGGTGCTACCTCTTCCGTGGATGCTCTCCTGGTACTTTACGTTCAAAAACTGGTAGCTTGTGAAGCGATTTTGCGGTGGTTTTCGCGCCAAATTGCTGTACTAGGTGCTACCTCTTCCGTGGATGCTCTCCTGGTACTTTACGTTCAAAAACTGGTAGCTTGTGAAGCGATTTTGCGGCGGTTTTCGCGCCAAATTGCTGTACTAAGTGCTACCTCTTCCGTGGATGCTCTCCTGGTACTTTACGTTCAAAAACTGGTAGTTTTCAAAGCGATTTTGCGGTGGTTTTCGCGCCATATTGCTGTACTAGGTGCTATCTCTTCCGTAGATGCTCTTCTGTTACTTTACGTTCAAAAGCTGGTAGTTTTCGAAGCGATTTTGCGGCGGTTTTCGCGCCAAATTGCTGTACTAGGTGCTACCTCTTCCGTGGATGCTCTCCTGTTACTTTACGTTCAAAAACTGGTAGTTTTTGAAGCGATTTTGCGGTGGTTTTCGCGCCCAATTGCTGTACTAGGTGCTACCTCTTCCGTGGATGCTCTCCTGTTACTTTACGTTCAAAACCTGGTAGTTTTCGAAGCGATTTTGCGGTGGTTTTCGCGCCCAATTGCTGTACTAGGTGCTACCTCTTCCGCGGATGCTCTCCTGGTACTTTACGTTCAAAAACTGGTAGCTTTCGAAGCGATTTTGCGGTGGTTCTCGCGCCCAATTGCTGTACTAGGTGCTACCTCTTCCGTGGATGCTCTCCTGGTACTTTTCGTTCAAAACCTGGTAGCTTTCGAAGCGATTTTGTAGTGGTTTTCGCGCTAAATTTCTGTACTAGGTGCTACCTCTTCCGTGGATGCTCTCCTGTTACTTTACGTTCAAAAACTGGTAGCTTGTGAAGCGATTTTGTAGTGGTTTTCGCGCCAAATTTCTGTACTAGGTGCTACCTCTTCCGTGAATGCTCTCCTGGTACTTTACGTTCAAAAACTGGTAGCTTTCAAAGCGATTTTGCGGTGGTTTTCGCGCCAAATTGCTGTACTTGGTGCTACCTCTTCCGTGGATGCTCTCCTGTTACTTTACGTTCAAAAACTGGTAGCTTTCGAAGCGATTTTGCGGCGGTTTTCGCGCCAAATTGCTGTACTAGGTGCTATCTCTTCCGTGGATACTCTCCTGGTACTTTACGTTCAAAAACTGGTAGTTTTCGAAGCGATTTTGCGGCGGTTTTCGCGCCAAATTGCTGTACTAGGTGCTATCTCTTCCGTGGATGCTCTCCTGTTACTTTACGTTCAAAAACTGGTAGCTTTCGAAGCGATTTTGCGGTGGTTTTCGCGCCAAATTGCTGTACTTGGTGCTACCTCTTCCGTGGATGCTCTCCTGGTACTTTACGTTCAAAAACTGGTAGTTTTCGAAGCGATTTTGCGGTGGTTTTCGCGCCAAATTGCTGTACTAGGTGCTACCTCTTCCGTGGATGCTCTCCTGTTACTTTACGTTCAAAAACTGGTAGCTTTCGAAGCGATTTTCGGGTTGTTTTTGCGCCAAATTGCTGTACTAGGTGCTACCTGTTCCGTGGATGCTCTCCTGGTACTTTACTTTCAAAAACTGGTAGCTTTCGAAGCGATTTTGCGGTGGTTTACGCGCCAAATTGCTGTACTAGGTGCTACCTGTTCCGTGGATGCTCTCCTGTTACTTTGCGTTCAAAAACTGGTAGTTTTCGAAGCAATTTTGCGGCGGTTTTCGCGCAAAATTGCTGTACTAGGTGCTACCTCTTCCGTGGATGCTCTCCTGGTACTTTACGTTCAAAAACTGGTAGTTTTCGAAGCGATTTTGCGGTTATTTTTCGCGCCAAATTGCTGTACTAGGAACTACCTCTTCCGAGGATGCTCTCCTGTTACTTTGCGTTCAAAAACTGGTAGTTTTCGAAGCGATTTTGCGGCGGTTTTCGCGCCAAATTGTTGTACTAGGTGCTACCTCTTCCGTGGATGCTCTCCTGTTACTTTGCGTTCAAAAACTGGTAGTTTTCGAAGCGATTTTGCGGCGGTTTTCGCGCCAAATTGTTGTACTAGGTGCTACCTCTTCCGTGGATGCTCTCCTGGTACTTTACGTTCAAAAACTTGTAGCTTTCGAAGCGATTTTGCGGAGGTTTTCGCGCCAAATTGCTGTACTAGGAACTACCTCTTCCGAGGATGCTCTCCTGTTACTTTGCGTTCAAAAACTGGTAGTTTTCGAAGCGATTTTGCGGCGGTTTACGCGCCAAATTGCTGTACTAGGTGCTACCTGTTCCGTGGATGCTCTCCTGTTACTTTGCGTTCAAAAACTGGTAGTTTTCGAAGCGATTTTGCGGCGGTTTTCGCGCCAAATTGTTGTACTAGGTGCTACCTCTTCCGTGGATGCTCTCCTGGTACTTTACGTTCAAAAACTTGTAGCTTTCGAAGCGATTTTGCGGCGATTTTCGCGCCAAATTGCTGTACTAGGAACTACCTCTTCCGAGGATGCTCTCCTGTTACTTTGCGTTCAAAAACTGGTAGTTTTCGATGCGATTTTGCGGTGGTTTTCGCGCCAAACTGCTGTACTAGGTGCTACCTCTTCCGTGGATGCTCTCCTGTTACTTTGCGTTCAAAAACTGGTAGTTTTCGAAGCGATTTTGCGGCGGTTTACGCGCCAAATTGCTGTACTAGGTGCTACCAGTTCCGTGGATGCTCTCCTGGTACTTTACGTTCAAAAACTGGTAGTTTTCGAAGCGATTTTGCGGTTATTTTTCGCGCCAAATTGCTGTACTAGGAACTACCTCTTCCGTGGATGCTCTCCTGTTACTTTGCGTTCAAAAACTGGTAGTTTTCGAAGCGATTTTGCGGTGGTTTTCGCCCCAAATTGTTGTACTAGGTGCTACCTCTTCCGTGAATGCTCTCCTGGTACTTTACGTTCAAAACCTGGTAGTTTTCGAAGCGATTTTGCGGCGGTTTTCGCGCCAAATTGCTGTACTAGGAACTACCTCTTCCGAGGATGCTCTCCTGTTACTTTGCGTTCAAAAACTGGTAGTTTTCGAAGCGATTTTGCGGCGGTTTACGCGCCAAATTGCTGTACTAGGTGCTACCTGTTCCGTGGATGCTCTCCTGGTACTTTACGTTCAAAAACTGGTAGTTTTCGAAGCGATTTTGCGGTTATTTTTCGCGCCAAATTGCTGTACTAGCAACTACCTCTTCCGTGGATGCTCTCCTGTTACTTTGCGTTCAAAAACTGGTAGTTTTCGATGCGATTTTGCGGTGGTTTTCGCCCCAAATTGTTGTACTAGGTGCTACCTCTTCCGTGAATGCTCTCCTGGTACTTTACGTTCAAAACCTGGTAGTTTTCGAAGCGATTTTGCGGCGGTTTTCGCGCCAAATTGCTGTACTAGGTGCTATCTCTTCCGTGGATGCTCTCCTGGTACTTTTCGTTCAAAAACTGGTAGCTTTCAAAGCGATTTTGCGGTGGTTTTCGCGCCAAATTGCTGTACTTGGTGCTACCTCTTCCGTGGATGCTCTCCTGTTACTTTACGTTCAAAAACTGGTAGCTTTCGAAGCGATTTTGTAGTGGTTTTCGCGCCAAATTGCTGTACTAGGTGCTACCTCTTCCGTGGATGCTCTCCTGTTACTTTACGTTCAAAAACTAGTAGCTTTCGAAGCGATTTTGCGGTGGTTTTCGCGCCAAATTGCTGTACTAGGTGCTATCTCTTCCGTGGATACTCTCCTGGTACTTTACGTTCAAAAACTGGTAGTTTTCGAAGCGATTTTGCGGCGGTTTTCGCGCCAAATTGCTGAACTAGGTGCTATCTCTTCCGTGGATGCTCTCCTGTTACTTTACGTTCAAAAACTGGTAGCTTTCGAAGCGATTTTGCGGTGGTTTTCGCGCCAAATTGCTGTACTTGGTGCTTTCTCTTCCGTGGATGCTCTCCTGGTACTTTACGTTCAAAAACTGGTAGTTTTCGAAGCGATTTTGCGGCGGTTTTCGCGCCAAATTGCTGTACTAGGTGCTATCTCTTCCGTGGATGCTCTCCTGTTACTTTACGTTCAAAAACTGGTAGCTTTCGAAGCGATTTTGCGGCGGTTTTCGCGCCAAATTGCTGTACTAGGTGCTATCTCTTCCGTGGATACTCTCCTGGTACTTTACGTTCAAAAACTGGTAGTTTTCGAAGCGATTTTGCGGCGGTTTTCGCGCCAAATTGCTGTACTAGGTGCTATCTCTTCCGTGGATGCTCTCCTGTTACTTTACGTTCAAAAACTGGTAGCTTTCGAAGCGATTTTGCGGTGGTTTTCGCGCCAAATTGCTGTACTTGGTGCTATCTCTTCCGTGGATGCTCTCCTGGTACTTTGCGTTCAAAAACTGGTAGCTTTCGAAGCGATTTTGCGGTGGTTTTCGCGCCAAATTGCTGTACTAGGTGCTACCTCTTCCGTGGATGCTCTCCTGGTACTTTACGTTCAAAAACTGGTAGTTTTCGAAGCGATTTTGCGGTGGTTTTCGCGCCAAATTGCTGTACTAGGTGCTACCTCTTCCGTGGATGCTCTCCTGTTACTTTACGTTCAAAAACTGGTAGCTTTCGAAGCGATTTTGCGGTGGTTTTCGCGCCAAATTGTTGTACTAGGTGCTACCTCTTCCGTGGATGCTCTCCTGGTACTTAACGTTCAAAAACTGGTAGCTTTCGAAGCGATTTTGCGGAGGTTTTCGCGCCAAATTGCTGTACTAGGTGCTACCTCTTCCGTGGATGCTCTCCTGGTACTTTACGTTCAAAAACTGGTAGTTTTCGAAGCGATTTTGCGGTGGTTTTCGCTCCAAATTGCTGTAGTAGGTGCTACCTCTTCCGTGGATGCTCTCCTGGTACTTTACGTTCAGAAATTGGTAGTTTTCGAAGCGATTTTGCGGTGGTTTTCGCGCCAAATTGCTGTACTAGGTGCTACCTCTTCCGTGAATGCTCTCCTGGTACTTTACGTTCAAAAACTGGTAGCTTTCGAAGCGATTTTGCGGAGGTTTTCGCGCCAAATTGCTGTACTAGGTGCTACCTCTTCCGTGAATGCTCTCCTGGTACTTTACGTTCAAAAACTGGTAGTTTTCGAAGCGATTTTGCGGTGGTTTTCGCGCCAAATTGCTGTAATAGGTGCTACCTCTTCCGTGGATGCTCTCCTGGTACTTTACGTTCAAAAACTGGTAGCTTTCGAAGCGATTTTGCGGTGGTTTTCGCTCCAAATTGCTGTACTAGGTGCTACCTCTTCCGTGGATGCTCTCCTGGTACTTTACGTTCAAAACCTGGTAGCTTTCGAAGCGATTTTGCGGAGGTTTTCGCGCCAAATTGCTGTAGTAGGTGCTACCTCTTCCGTGGATGCTCTCCTGGTACTTTACGATCAAAACCTGGTAGCTTTCGAAGCGATTTTGCGGCGGTTTTCGCGCCAAATTGCTGTAGTAGGTGCTACCTCTTCCGTGGATGCTCTCCTGGTACTTTACGTTCAAAAACTGGTAGTTTTCGAAGCGATTTTGCGGAGGTTTTCGCGCCAAATTGCTGTAGTAGGTGCTACCTCTTCCGTGGATGCTCTCCTGCTACTTTACGTTCAAAAACTGGTAGCTTTCGAAGCGATTTTGCGGAGGTTTTCGCTCCAAATTGCTGTACTAGGTGCTATCTCTTCCGTGGATGCTCTCCTGGTACTTTACGTTCAAAAACTGGTAGTTTTCGAAGCGATTTTGCGGTGGTTTTCGCTCCAAATTGCTGTACTTGGTGCTACCTCTTCCGTGGATGCTCTCCTGGTACTTTACGTTCAAAAACTGGTAGTTTTCGAAGCGATTTTGCGGTGGTTTTCGCGCCAAATTGCTGTACTAGGTGCTACATCTTCCGTGGATGCTCTCCTGGTACTTTACGTTCAAAAACTGGTAGCTTTCGAAGCGATTTTGCGGAGGTTTTCGCGCCAAATTGCTGTACTAGGTGCTACCTCTTCCGTGGATGCTCTCCTGGTACTTTACGTTCAAAAACTGGTAGTTTTCGAAGCGATTTTGCGGCGGTTTTCGCGCCAAATTGCTGTACTAGGTGCTACCTCTTCCGTGAATGCTCTCCTGGTACTTTACGTTCAAAAACTGGTAGTTTTCGAAGCGATTTTGCGGTGGTTTTCGCGCCAAATTGCTGTAATAGGTGCTACCTCTTCCGTGGATGCTCTCCTGGTACTTTACGTTCAAAAACTGGTAGTTTTCGAAGCGATTTTGCGGTGGTTTTCGCGCCAAATTGCTGTAATAGGTGCTACCTCTTCCGTGGATGCTCTCCTGGTACTTTACGTTCAAAAACTGGTAGTTTTCGAAGCGATTTTGCGGCGGTTTTCGCGCCAAATTGCTGTACTAGGTGCTACCTCTTCCGTGAATGCTCTCCTGGTACTTTACGTTCAAAAACTGGTAGTTTTCGAAGCGATTTTGCAGCGATTTTTTGGCCAAATTGCTGTACTTGGTGCTACCTCTTCCGTGGATGCTCTCCTGGTACTTTACGTTCAAAAACTGGTAGTTTTCGAAGCGATTTTGCGGTGGTTTTCGCGCCAAATTGCTGTACTAGGTGCTACCTCTTCCGTGGATGCTCTCCTGGTACTTTACGTTCAAAAACTGGTAGCTTGTGAAGCGATTTTGCGGCGGTTTTCGCGCCAAATCGCTGTACTAAGTGCTACCTCTTCCGTGGATGCTCTCCTGGTACTTTACGTTCAAAAACTGGTAGTTTTCAAAGCGATTTTGCGTTGGTTTTCGCGCCATATTGCTGTACTAGGTGCTATCTCTTCCGTAGATGCTCTTCTGTTACTTTACGTTCAAAAGCTGGTAGTTTTCGAAGCGATTTTGCGGCGGTTTTCGCGCCAAATTGCTGTACTAGGTGCTACCTCTTCCGTGGATGCTCTCCTGTTACTTTACGTTCAAAAACTGGTAGTTTTTGAAGCGATTTTGCGGTGGTTTTCGCGCCCAATTGCTGTACTAGGTGCTACCTCTTCCGCGGATGCTCTCCTGGTACTTTACGTTCAAAAACTGGTAGTTTTCGAAGCGATTTTGCGGCGGTTTTCGCGCCAAATTGCTGTACTAGGTGCTACCTCTTCCGTGGATGCTCTCCTGTTACTTTACGTTCAAAAACTGGTAGTTTTTGAAGCGATTTTGCGGTGGTTTTCGCGCCCAATTGCTGTACTAGGTGCTACCTCTTCCGTGGATGCTCTCCTGTTACTTTACGTTCAAAAACTAGTAGCTTTCGAAGCGATTTTGCGGTGGTTTTCGCGCCAAATTGCTGTACTAGGTGCTACCTCTTCCGTGGATGCTCTCCTGGTACTTTACGTTCAAAAACTGGTAGCTTTCGAAGCGACTTTGCGGCGGTTTTCGCGCCAAATTGCTGTACTAGGTGCTATCTCTTCCGTGGATACTCTCCTGGTACTTTACGTTCAAAAACTGGTAGTTTTCGAAGCGATTTTGCGGCGGTTTTCGCGCCAAATTGCTGTACTAGGTGCTATCTCTTCCGTGGATGCTCTCCTGTTACTTTACGTTCAAAAACTGGTAGCTTTCGAAGCGATTTTGCGGTGGTTTTCGCGCCAAATTGCTGTACTTGGTGCTACCTCTTCCGTGGATGCTCTCCTGGTACTTTACGTTCAAAAACTGGTAGTTTTCGAAGCGATTTTGCGGTGGTTTTCGCGCCAAATTGCTGTACTAGGTGCTACCTCTTCCGTGGATGCTCTCCTGTTACTTTACGTTCAAAAACTGGTAGCTTTCGAAGCGATTTTCGGGTTGTTTTTGCGCCAAATTGCTGTACTAGGTGCTACCTGTTCCGTGGATGCTCTCCTGGTACTTTACTTTCAAAAACTGGTAGCTTTCGAAGCGATTTTGCGGCGGTTTACGCGCCAAATTGCTGTACTAGGTGCTACCTGTTCCGTGGATGCTCTCCTGTTACTTTGCGTTCAAAAACTGGTAGTTTTCGAAGCAATTTTGCGGCGGTTTTCGCGCAAAATTGCTGTACTAGGTGCTACCTCTTCCGTGGATGCTCTCCTGGTACTTTACGTTCAAAAACTGGTAGTTTTCGAAGCGATTTTGCGGTTATTTTTCGCGCCAAATTGCTGTACTAGGAACTACCTCTTCCGAGGATGCTCTCCTGTTACTTTGCGTTCAAAAACTGGTAGTTTTCGAAGCGATTTTGCGGCGGTTTTCGCGCCAAATTGTTGTACTAGGTGCTACCTCTTCCGTGGATGCTCTCCTGTTACTTTGCGTTCAAAAACTGGTAGTTTTCGAAGCGATTTTGCGGCGGTTTTCGCGCCAAATTGTTGTACTAGGTGCTACCTCTTCCGTGGATGCTCTCCTGGTACTTTACGTTCAAAAACTTGTAGCTTTCGAAGCGATTTTGCGGAGGTTTTCGCGCCAAATTGCTGTACTAGGAACTACCTCTTCCGAGGATGCTCTCCTGTTACTTTGCGTTCAAAAACTGGTAGTTTTCGAAGCGATTTTGCGGCGGTTTACGTTCCAAATTGCTGTACTAGGTGCTACCTGTTCCGTGGATGCTCTCCTGTTACTTTGCGTTCAAAAACTGGTAGTTTTCGAAGCGATTTTGCGGCGGTTTTCGCGCCAAATTGTTGTACTAGGTGCTACCTCTTCCGTGGATGCTCTCCTGGTACTTTACGTTCAAAAACTGGTAGCTTTCGATGCGATTTTGCGGCGGTTTTCGCGCCAAATTGCTGTACTAGGAACTACCTCTTCCGAGGATGCTCTCCTGTTACTTTGCGTTCAAAAACTGGTAGTTTTCGATGCGATTTTGCGGTGGTTTTCGCGCCAAATTGCTGTACTAGGTGCTACCTCTTCCGTGGATGCTCTCCTGTTACTTTGCGTTCAAAAACTGGTAGTTTTCGAAGCGATTTTGCGGCGGTTTACGCGCCAAATTGCTGTACTAGGTGCTACCAGTTCCGTGGATGCTCTCCTGGTACTTTACGTTCAAAAACTGGTAGTTTTCGAAGCGATTTTGCGGTTATTTTTCGCGCCAAATTGCTGTACTAGGAACTACCTCTTCCGTGGATGCTCTCCTGTTACTTTGCGTTCAAAAACTGGTAGTTTTCGAAGCGATTTTGCGGTGGTTTTCGCGCCAAATTGTTGTACTAGGTGCTACCTCTTCCGTGAATGCTCTCCTGGTACTTTACGTTCAAAACCTGGTAGTTTTCGAAGCGATTTTGCGGCGGTTTTCGCGCCAAATTGCTGTACTAGGAACTACCTCTTCCGAGGATGCTCTCCTGTTACTTTGCGTTCAAAAACTGGTAGTTTTCGAAGCGATTTTGCGGCGGTTTACGCGCCAAATTGCTGTACTAGGTGCTACCTGTTCCGTGGATGCTCTCCTGGTACTTTACGTTCAAAAACTGGTAGTTTTCGAAGCGATTTTGCGGTTATTTTTCGCGCCAAATTGCTGTACTAGCAACTACCTCTTCCGTGGATGCTCTCCTGTTACTTTGCGTTCAAAAACTGGTAGTTTTCGATGCGATTTTGCGGTGGTTTTCGCCCCAAATTGTTGTACTAGGTGCTACCTCTTCCGTGAATGCTCTCCTGGTACTTTACGTTCAAAACCTGGTAGTTTTCGAAGCGATTTTGCGGCGGTTTTCGCGCCAAATTGCTGTACTAGGTGCTACCTCTTCCGTGGATGCTCTCTTGGTACTTTTGGTTCAAAAACTGGTAGTTTTCGAAGCGATTTTGCGGTTGTTTTTGCGCCAAATTGCTGTACTAGGTGCTACCCTCTTCCGTGGATGCTCTCCTGGTACTTTACGTTCAAAAACTGGTAGTTTTCGAAGCGATTTTGCAGCGGTTTTCGCGCCAAATTGCTGTACTAGGTGCTACCTCTTCCGTGGATACTCTCCTGGTACTTTACGTTCAAAAACTGGTAGCTTTCGAAGCGATTTTGCGGTGGTTTTCGCGCCAAATTGCTGTACTTGGTGCTACCTCTTCCGTGGATGCTCTCCTGTTACTTTGCGTTCAAAAACTGGTAGTTTTCGATGCGATTTTGCGGTGGTTCTCGCGCCAAATTGTTGTACTAGGTGCTACCTCTTCCGTGAATGCTCTCCTGGTACTTTACGTTCAAAACCTGGTAGTTTTCGAAGCGATTTTGCGGCGGTTTTCGCGCCAAATTGCTGTACTAGGTGCTACCTCTTCCGTGGATGCTCTCCTGGTACTTTTGGTTCAAAAACTGGTAGCTTTCGAAGCGATTTTGCGGTTGTTTTTGCGCCAAATTGCTGTACTAGGTGCTACCTCTTCCGTGGATGCTCTCCTGGTACTTTACGTTCAAAAACTGGTAGTTTTCGAAGCGATTTTGCGGCGGTTTTCGCGCCAAATTGCTGTACTAGGTGCTACCTCTTCCGTGGATGCTCTCCTGTTACTTTGCGTTCAAAAACTGGTAGCTTTCGGAGCGATTTTGCGGCGGTTTTCGCGCCAAATTGTTGGACTAGGTGCTACCTCTTCCGTGGATGCTCTCCTGGTACTTTACGTTCAAAAACTGGTAGCTTTCGAAGCGATTTTGCGGCGGTTTACGCGCCAAATTGCTGTACTAGGTGCTACCTCTTCCGTGGATGCTCTCCTGGTACTTTACGTTCAAAAACTGGTAGTTTTCGAAGCGATTTTGCAGCGGTTTTCGCGCCAAATTGTTGTACTAGGTGCTACCTCTTCCGTGGATACTCTCCTGGTACTTTACGTTCAAAAACTGGTAGCTCTCGAAGCGATTTTGCAGCGGTTTTCGCGCCAAATTGCTGTACTTGGTGCTACCTCTTCCGTGGATGCTCTCCTGTTACTTTGCGTTCAAAAACTGGTAGTTTTCGAAGCGATTTTGCGGCGGTTTTCGCGCCAAATTTTTGTACTAGGTGCTACCTCTTCCGTGGATACTCTCCTGGTACTTTACGTTCAAAAACTGGTAGCTCTCGAAGCGATTTTGCAGCGGTTTTCGCGCCAAATTGCTGTACTTGGTGCTACCTCTTCCGTGGATGCTCTCCTGTTACTTTACGTTCAAAAACTGGTAGTTTTCGATGCGATTTTGCGGTGGTTTTCGCCCCAAATTGTTGTACTAGGTGCTACCTCTTCCGTGAATGCTCTCCTGGTACTTTACGTTCAAAACCTGGTAGTTTTCGAAGCGATTTTGCGGCGGTTTTCGCGCCAAATTGCTGTACTAGGTGCTACCTCTTCCGTGGATGCTCTCCTGGTACTTTGCGTTCAAAAACTGGTAGTTTTCGATGCGATTTTGCGGTGGTTTTCGCGCCAAATTGCTGTACTAGGTGCTACCTCTTCCGTGGATGCTCTCCTGGTACTTTACGTTCAAAAACTGGTAGTTTTCGAAGCGAGTTTGCAGCGGTTTTCGCGCCAAATTGTTGTACTAGGTGCTACCTCTTCCGTGGATACTCTCCTGGTACTTTACGTTCAAAAACTGGTAGCTCTCGAAGCGATTTCGCAGCGGTTTTTCGCGCCAAATTGCTGTACTTGGTGCTACCTCTTCCGTGGATGCTCTCCTGGTGCTTTGCGTTCAAAAACTGGTAGTTTTCGATGCGATTTTGCGGTGGTTTTCGCCCCAAATTGTTGTACTAGGTGCTACCTCTTCCGTGGATGCTCTCCTGGTACTTTACGTTCAAAAACCTGGTAGTTTTCGAAGCGATTTTGCGGCGGTTTTCGCGCCAAATTGCTGTACTAGGTGCTACCTCTTCCGTGGATGCTCTCCTGGTACTTTGCATTCAAAAACTGGCAGTTTTCGAAGCGATTTTGCGGTTATTTTTCCGCCAAATTGCTGTACTAGGTGCTACCTCTTCCGTGGATGCTCTCCTGGTTCTTAGGTTCAAAAACTGGTAGCTTTCGAAGCGATTTTGCGGCGGTTTTCGCGCCAAATTGCTGTACTAGGTGCTACCTCTTCCGTGGATACTCTCCTGGTACTTTACGTTCAAAAACTGGTAGCTTTCGAAGCGATTTTGCGGCGGTTTTCGCGCCAAATTGCTGTACTAGGTGCTACCTCTTCCGTGGATGCTCTCCTGGTTCTTAGGTTCAAAAACTGGTAGCTTTCGAAGCGATTTTGCGGCGGTTTTCGCGCCAAATTGCTGTACTAGGTGCTACCTCTTCCGTGGATGCTCTCCTGGTACTTTACGTTCAAAAACTGGTAGCTCTCGAAGCGATTTTGCGGCGGTTTTCGCGCCAAATTGCTGTACTTGGTGCTACCTCTTCCGTGGATGCTCTCCTGTTACTTTGCGTTCAAAAACTGGTAGTTTTCGATGCGATTTTGCGGTTGTTTTTGCGCCAAATTGCTGTACTAGGTGCTACCTCTTCCGTGGATGCTCTCCTGGTACTTTGCGTTTGAAAACTGGTAGTTTTCGAAGCGAATTTGCGGCGGTTTTCGCGCCAAATTGCTGTACTAGGTGCTACCTCTTCCGTGGATGCTCTCCTTTTACTTTGCGTTCAAAAACTGGTAGCTTTCGAAGCGATTTTGCGGCGGTTTTCGCGCCAAATTGCTGTACTAGGTGCTACCTCTTCCGTGGATGCTCTCCTGGTACTTTTACGTTCAAAAACTGGTAGTTTTCGAAGCGATTTTGCGGTGGTTTTCGCGCCAAATTGCTGTACTAGTGCTACCCTCTTCCGTGGATGCTCTCCTGGTACTTTACGTTTCAAAAACTGGTAGCTTGTGAAGAGATTTTGCAGCGGTTTTCGCGCCAAATTGTTGTACTAGGTGCTACCTCTTCCGTGGATACTCTCCTGGTACTTTACGTTCAAAAACTGGTAGCTCTCGAAGCGATTTCGCAGCGGTTTTTCGCGGCAAATTGCTGTACTAGGTGCTACCTCTTCCGTGGATGCTCTCCTGTTACTTTGCGTTCAAAAACTGGTAGTTTTCGATGCGATTTTGCGGTGGTTTTCGCGCCAAATTGCTGTACTAGGTGCTACCTCTTCCGTGGATGCTCTCCTGGTACTTTACGTTCAAAACCTGGTAGTTTTCGATGCGATTTTGCGGCGGTTTTCGCGCCAAATTGCTGTACTAGGTGCTACCTCTTCCGTGGATGCTCTCCTGGTACTTTGCGTTCAAAAACTGGCAGTTTTCGAAGCGATTTTGCGGTTATTTTTCGCGCCAAATTGCTGTACTAGGTGCTACCTCTTCCATGGATGCTCTCCTGGTACTTTACGTTCAAAAACTGGTAGCTTTCGAAGCGATTTTGCGGCGGTTTTCGCGCCAAATTGCTGTACTAGGTGCTACCTCTTCCGTGGATGCTCTCCTGTTACTTTGCATTCCAAAAACTGGTAGCTTTCGAAGCGATTTTGCGGCGGTTTTCGCGCCAAATTTGCTGTACTAGGTGCTACCTCTTCCGTGGATGCTCTCCTGGTACTTTTTCGTTCAAAAAACTGGTAGCTTTCGAAGCGATTTTGCGGCGGTTTTCGCGCCAAATTGCTGTACT